>NC_059072.1:71709696-72959696 GCF_020497125.1 Mauremys mutica
AATTCTAGTAGTACATTCATGATGTACTTGTACATAAGGGCACTGTTCAGCTATTTAATAATTTCCAAAAATAATGTTTGGTTACCAATATCATTTTTCCTCTAGCGCCAAAGTACAAAGGAGTCTCTAAACGGCAGAGAAGCATTTAGGGAAGGTTTGCATTTTATCCTTCACTCTGAACATCCTTCCCTTTTTCAGTTTCTGTTACAACTAAACATATAAATATTCATTTTGATAAGTAATTAGGTGTATAAATATCCAGTATAATGTTGCATATATACTATATATAAGTAGACCAATGTTGGGTTGCTTAAGGGGAAGAAAAGTAGACATAACTACTAACCTTTTTTTTACCTTCACTTCAATGTTACCTGTATTGTATTTCCAGTACATGAAAACAGCATTTATTTAAAATTGAAGGATACTTTGTTTTTGTTCAATTGGAATGACATAAAGTATTAGTTTATCATAGTGTCCTGTTTAAATCTGGTATAATTCTGTTTTAGTAGAGAGACACACTACCTGGTACATCAATCTGCTTTTCAATACATTTTTAATATTACATTCCTTCATGTCATCTTCATCTGTCAGCATCATACATTGCTATTCCCTTCAACTGAATTTCTTGCCAGAGTGACATAATACAGCTCTAGCCCTTAGGCTTTGCGACTCAGAGGAAAAGCATCCTAGCTTCCAGACTTTTTTTTTATCTGAAGGTATGCAGCAGGCCAGTTGCCCCTCCAGTCTAATGTTCATCATTCATGAAGGAAAAAATAAACCTCTGAATTGAATGTAAGTCAGCAGACTGCATTTACAATCTGGCTCATAGACGGTCTTTTCTGTCTGACGGTGGTTTCCTTCTCCTTTCCTTCTCGATTGCTTTCCCCCTTCACGGTCAGCCACATTCTCCCTGCTTGCAATACTCCTAGCAAGCCCTTACTACACTCTTGCCTTCCTCTTTTTCGCTTTCACTCCTTCATGTACGTTCTCCTCTTCCTTTCTTTTCCCTACTCCCTTGCTCGTGTTAACTCCCTCTTCTATCATCAGTCTCTTCAGAAAAGGATAAATGGACACAAATCAGATATTAGGAATGGCAATATACAAAAACCTGTAGGAGAACACTTCAACCTCCCTGGCCACACAATAGCAGATCTTAAGGTGGCCATCCTGCAGCAAAAAAACTTCAGGACCAGACTTCAAAGAGAAATTGCTGAGTTTCAGTTCATCTGCAAATTTGACACCATCAGCTCAGGATTAAACAAAGACTGTGAATGGCTTGCCAACTACAGAACCAGTTTCTCCTCCCTTGGTTTTCACACCTCAGCTGCTAGAAGAGGGCCTCATCCTCCCTGATTGAACTAACCTCGTTATCTCTAGCCTGCTTCTTGCTTGCATATATATACCTGCCCCTGGAAATTTCCACTACATGCATCCGACGAAGTGGGTATTCACCCACGAAAGCTCATGCTCCAAAACGTCTGTTAGTCTATAAGGTGCCACAGGACTCCTTGCTCCTTCTATCATTCCCACTCTCATTCCCTTGTTACCCCTTGTTATGTATAACATAGTCACAATGAGGCAGGCCAATAAGCACCTTGATCTTTTATTTAAATGTTATATCCCTTCTCCCCATCTTTCATCTGTTTCTGTGACTTTTCAGTTCCTCAGGGCAAGGTATGTGTCTTCCTGTGTTTGTACAGCATCTAGCACAATGAGGCCTGGACCTTAACTGGGGCCTTTGGGTAATACAAATGCCAACAATAGTAGCAACAATAAATGGCAATATTACATTTTCCTTTTGCTGTATGTCTCAAAAATGAGTTTTTAAAGAAGTATGAAATCTACATTTCTTAGGCTTTGCTGATATGAAATCTCATTTTTGTGATCTGGTTTCCACCCACAGATGTTTATTGTGAGTAATTCGTCATCCTCCTCTGGCAGCAAGGTAGCAGTTGCACTTTTCACACATGCTTTTTCTTTTTCTCGTCTCATTTGTTGTTATATTATATTTTAATTTAATCGGACAGGATTTGAGCACAACATAATTCATCCACGGAGAGGAAGGGAAAAGGCTGCCTCTCTCTGCTGCATGTGGTGGCAAAGCCTCCACATATAGCACAGAAGGGATCTCTGATGTATATGCAGAGAGACCCCTCGAAAGGGCTGCTTTCAGCAAAGTCAAGCTGATAGGCTTGGTCCCTTCTCTCTGCGCCCAAAGGTCTCTTCCCTGGGCTTGAAAAAGAGCTCTGTGTGGCTCGAAAGCGTCTCTCTCTCACCAACAGAAGTTGGTCCAATAAAAGATATTACCTCACCCACCTCATTTCTCTACTTGTGGTAATGACATTTGTTGCATCAGTTCTGTGACCGAGAGCACAGTGATACTCATGCCCACAAGTAAAGAAGCTAAGGGCAGCTGCCAATGCTCTGTGTTTTAATGAAAGATTTTTAAAGCATACGCCCACAGTTTGCAGCTTGGAATGGATGAATCCCAGCAGGGCGTGTGAAAAAGGTCACATGGCTCTGTATGTATTGGTTGGCATCAGAAAAGAGAACAAGAGGAGACTGTAATACACAAAGACATAGTGGTTCCCTGTTATGACTCTGAAAGCTCTAATAAGCTCCAGTGAAAAACCAACAAATGCTACATCTTTGACACTGCCGTGGCCACCACTGAAAAGCAACATTTACCCACAGTTACCACAAAGTGGAATATGAGGTGCTAGTGTTATTTCCCAATACTTTCCCTATCCATGTGGTAACAATGGGAAAATATTGACTTTTTAATGGTAGACACTTTTTCTGCACCCACTCCTTAATCAGAAACAGTTACATGCATCTCGTTGCAAACTTCAGTTGAGGCAGATTAATGTTAAGGCCTAAGCACCTTGATTTTGTTGCCTCTTGTGTTACATTTAGATCGTAAGCTCTTTGGGGCAGATATTTGTTTGTCTTATTGATCTGTAAAGCGCCTTGTGCACTTTTGTGGGTTATAAAATAATTAATAACCATGCAAATGTATGCATTCCTATACTGGACTCATTAGTACTTTGCTTTCAAGAGGAATGATATTCAATCATGGGAAAGGAAGTGAGAGTTCTATTCCTGGTCCTACCAACTTCTGTGTGACTTTAGGCAAGTGACTTAAACTCTGTTTTCTCCATCTATAAAATTAAGGAATTTGTGACTCTTAATTCATTAATATTCACAAAAAGCTTTGAGATACTCAGATGAAGGCCCTATATATTTGCATAGTATTTTTAAAATATATTATTAATAATAATGAATCATAATTTGTATTTTACTATTCGTTTTATTGTTGTGTTCCAGTAGTACCTGGAAGCCCTGCTCATGGAGCAGGATCCCACTGCGCGAGGCACCTGTACAAAAGCATAACAAAAAGATGGTCCCTGGCCCACCATTAGATGGTCTACTCTGTTTTTTTTTTGTCTCTGACAGTGGAATATTCCCAATTCTTCAATAGAAGATGACCCCCTTCCTTACTATAAAAACAAATGTCAGCTGTGCAGCATTGTGCTATGTGAGGGAGTGGGGGAAATTACTCATCTGAGGATAAGGGAAGGTTTACAGATTAACCTTCCCTCCCGAGCCACCTCCACCAAGAAGCAGCATAGGCTTTGAATCATGATAGTTGTTATCCCTTGTAACTTTTTGCTTAATTTCCTAGTTAGTTTCTCCGATCCTGTTTACTAAATAAAAACATCAAACCAAAGATCACAGTCACAGTTGGGACAAATCACAGATACAACAAGAAAACATCCAAACTCTCGACATCCCAGACTCTTTATCCAGAAAACTAGCAGATCAATTTGATATGGACCCCCAAGCCAATTGCCATTTTGCCAAGCTCATCTGTTCTTCTTTTTGTTTTTTCCTCAGTCATTGCTAACAACTAAAAGACTGTGCAAACAGTGAGAGCTAGAGTTTCAGGTGAGTTGTTCTGCACCTGCAGACAGGCTGGACAGTAGTGCTGCCCTAGGTAGTATAAAAATACTGCTTTAACAACTGCCAGAGTCTCAAAAGCAATGTACGTGGCACATGTCTGTCCTCCTTTACTGTGGTAGATAAGGCTGAATCCTCTGGTGTCTGAGAAAGTCAGAAAGGCAATTGTCTGTAAGTCTGGCCATGCAACAGTGGAACTTCTAGTTTTAGGTCAACAGATCCCAAATAAAGACACTAACACTTCAAAGCGCTGCCGCGGCAGCGCTTTGAAGCGCTAAGTGTAGTCAAAGCACCAGCGCTGGGAGAAAACTCTCCCAGCGCTGTCCGTACTCCACATCCCTGCGGCTCCCAGCGCTGGGGCTCTGACTACACTGGCGCTTTGTAGCGCCGCAATTTGCAGCGCTGCAGAGGGTGTGTTTTCACACCCTGCTGCAGCGCTGCAAATTTGTAAGTGTAGCCAAGCCCTCAGGGACCAGAATAGTAGAAAATGTTCCATAGCTTCCCTCGTAGGTTACCTCTGACATACAATTTACTGTGAAATACTTGCATCTGTATTACCCTGTACTTGAAGGGAACTCTAGTTTGTGTCTATATGTTACACTTGGTGATAAGTATCTAACCTCTTTCAAAATGACAGTGATCTCTTTGGTTTATTGATTCTCAGTGATTCTTAGTGATTCATCAGGTTGACTATACATTGTGTAGAGAAATATGTCCTTAATTAATTTAAACATTTTCTACCTATCAATTAAATTGAGTGTCACCTTGTTCTTGTGTTCAGAGGCTGAAATCTGATTGTCTCTCACAAAACCAGATATTTATGTTACATGCCTGTATATTGCCCTGTAAAGTAAAGCAGTGCAGGACAAAAATCAAATGGGGGGGGGGGGAGATGAAGGGGAGAAAGGGAATAGAAAAGAGCTATCCAGAGAATTGGAATTTAGTTCTTCCCTGAAAGCAGATGGAGCTGGTAACACTGAGCTTTAGAGTGGCATCAGTCCTGTTGTAGAAAGAGTTTTCTGGCTCTCAATCCAAAGCAGCTCTGTTTTTACAAATTGTACCAGTTGTGGAAGCCAGCTTGTACAGCAGCCCTGGCCACAAACAAATAGAATAAAATGGCACAAATAGTACCCAGGAGTCCAGGAAGCCAGAGCTAACTTTACTTTAGGTTTAAAAGCTGCTGTATAAATACTTGGCTTCTCCTACAGAAAAATACTCCAATTTTTTACACTATTCGGTAATCAGTGGTAATGATCCAAAACAATGCAGTAAACACTGTTATAAGTAGAATGGGCCCAATCAGAAAAATTCAAATTTGGACCTTTTAGAAGTCCCAAAGTTTGTGTGTTTGGATCTGGGGATTTCTTTTTGGCCCAACTTGAATCAAAGAAGAGGGTGGCTTTTGTTTTTCTATTTTTTTAAATATACAATTATGTTGAATTTTATAAGGGCTGCTGTATGCAAATTATCCAGCATGAAAACAGCTGCAAAGTAAGCCTCAGGTGGTCAGTACTTCTCTTCCTTTATCTCTCTCTCTCTCATTGTTGGGAGAATGATTAAAGCAAGTTAAGTCATTCTTCCACAGTGTACACACACAGTGTGGCTGCTGATTCTGGCCAATGCAAATTTGAGTTGTCAAAAATCTTGTAGTGTTTTCTTGATATGTCAGTTCATGGAAAAGCTAGAGAGAGACACACACAGACAGAGTTCTCTTTTGTTAGCAGAACAGCTGGCAGAACAGACTGGAAATTGTGCTTTTCAGGAATGAGCTTTCGCCAAGGTAAGTCCGGTGTCAGATCTTAAAGTGCTAAATTTGCAACCCATATTGTGCTGTTTTGTTGAGTAACGTGGAGTTTCAAAAGAGGCAAGTGAAACAGTGGGAAAATATTTTTTCTTTAAAAGAGGGGACTGTGACTGAGGTGATTGCTGTGGCAGCTGTCCAGGGAAACTGGAGGCAGCTCTATGTGGGAATCAGACACTCTACAATGGTCTAATTGTTTATTTTGTCTCATTTCATTTGTAATCAACTCCTCTCTTTCCTTAATGGGGCTTTACTTAATAAAACAAGCAAGTAAAACGCCCATTAAAAAAAGAAAAGAATTCATTACCAGCATATAATACTTGTGAAAATGCTTCTCTAATACAGGATCTTAGTTAGAGCAATGCTGTTTTGATTATGTTAAATACTATCATTTTCTTTTCTTCCTCTTTTTCCCTTACACAGCACGTGTTTATGATTGCCATGGGCATAAAGTTCCCAGAAATGCATTATTTGGAACAAAAAAGGACTTAGCTGAGGGAAGGAGAGATGGTGTTGGGGAGGTTCTGTGTGGGGAAAGCACGCTTTGCTTTTAATATTTATTTTCTATATATTTTTAGTCACACTAGAGATTTTAGAAATCTTTCACTGCTGTACATTGAGGTTAACTCTAGGGATCAAAAATAAGAGTGTAGTCTTTTGCTGTACTTCTCAAAATACAGATCTTGTTGCTTATTTCACAAATATTTCACATCTTGTATCTAAGAAGTGTAGCTTAGCAAATGTTCCTGGTATATGCCACATGCAGCTATAACATAATCTTTGTTTTGGTTTAGTAACTTGCATTATGAATTACTCTTCAAACGGACTAATACAGTAGTTATCGATAAAGTAATTTGGATAAATGAAATATATGGAACTATTGTTAGTGATCCCAAAGTCAAGGCTTCATTTAGATTTGCACTAAAACCCCTCTTTGTCACACTGTAAAGATTGAAAGGCGTGTCCAAATGGGTGGCACAAGGGGCCTGATCCAAAGCCCACTGAGATCAATGAGAGCCTTTCCAGTGACTTCAGCAGGCATTGGGTCAGGCCTTTGTACTCTTCAGAGGACAACTCAATTTTCCATATACAGGAGTGAAGTTCTTGAACAACCTAACTGACTTCAAGACTGAGCTTGGCACGTTTATGGAGGGGATGGTATGATGAGATTGCCTACAATGGCATATGGCCCCATTTGCAATTGCTAGTAGCAAATATTTCCAATGGCTGGAGATGGAACACTAGATGGGGAGGGTTCTGAGTTATTACAGAGAAGTCCTTCCCATGTATTTGGCTAGTGGTTCTCTTCCACATGCTCAGGGTTTAACTGATTGCCATATTTGAAGTTGGGAAGGAATTTCCCCTCCAGGTTAGATTGACAGAGACCCTGGGGATTTTTGCCTTCTTCCGCAGTGTGGGCAATGGGTCACTCACTCAGCTCAACTAAAGTAGATGGTGGATTCTCTGTAACCTGAATTCTTTAAGTCATGATTTGAGGACTTCAATAGCTCAGCCAGAGGTTATAGCTCTATTACAGGAGTGGGTGGGTGAGGTTCTGTGGACTGCAATGTGCAGGAGGTTAGACTAGGTGATCATGCTGGGCCCTTCTGGCCTTAAAGTCTATGAGTCTCTGTAAAATTTGTAGTAAAATATTTACTAAATTTTGCAGAAGAACATTTAATAATGCTCCTGTTTAGAAAATTTCCCTGTTTCTCTCTCACTCATTTGGCTAAAGAACCGCAGTCCCCATGAACTGTTAACTTTTAGTACATATGCATGTACACGCATACACATACATTATGATAACATCGTGGTCATAGGCCACTTCTGAAAATTTAAGATTAAATAATCAAGAGGAGTTCACCTCATTCAGAGCAACCTAACTGAGGTATGCCAAGGAAATCCACCAACTGCTCAGATACAGCAGCTACTCCCCTTCCTGATGCTAGATGGATTATCTGCTTCTTTGGAGTTGCAAGCTATGACAACATGGACTTCAGCTCTTTCTCTCTCCCCTTCCCTACCACCCACTCCCCCACCTGCATCCTAGACCTTGCTAATGGGTTGATGAAGAACTTGTAGAGACTGGAAGTTGAATCCCAAACTTGCATGTCTGCTACAGAGGCAGCTGCTACCTTTGACAAACCAAGCTCTGGTCTTTCAACTTCCACTGTACAGGCAACATAATAAGTATTGTTTTGTAGGCCCTACAGAAATGGCTGCAATTAACTTTTTTTTAGGGGAAACATCTTAACAATGAAGTGGTGGATTTAAAAAATAACCAACCAAAAGCTATTACAGAGGATCCCTCTTGTCTCGGTAGTGAAGACAATGTGGAGAATTGCGCTTTACAGCAAAATTGAAATCCTTCTGGTTCACACTTTGACTGAATGTGGTCTCCAAATGTAATACAGTAACTCTTCAGAGGATGATTGAATTTTCTCTAATAATATTTACTTATTTACTCACATTGACAAAGGAAACAATTTAAAATGACCCTTTTGTGAAATGTCATTGTAGCAGGGTGATGACCCGCTCTAGCCCTGACAGGGTTGGAACCAGCCCTGAGAGAGGGCTGGCAGGCTGGGAGAACAGCCCAGGCTGAGTGGGGAAACAGCCGCAGCTGTGGCCATGCCCCAAACGGACTCAGCTGGCCCAATAAAGGGACTGCTGGGCTGAAGCAGTCAGTCTCTCTCTCTCTCTCTCTCTGCCATTAGAGGGAGAAGGGCCTGGCTGCTAGGGAGCATACCTGGGTACCTAAGGTGGAGCAGGGCTGGGGGAAGGCAAGAGGTGCTGGGGAGCTCTGGCCTGGAAACCCCCCAGGCTGCAGGCCTAGGGTAAGGCCAACTGGGTACTGGGGTTGCAAAGGGGAAGCGCACGGGTAGGCAGAGGCAGCAGGTCCACACCCCTTTGCCTGTGATGAGTGGCTGATACACTGCAGTCTGCCCCAGTGAATGGGGGCTAAGTGATGACTGGCAGTAGCGAAGACGAAGTGAGGATAGTGGGTGGGGGTTCCCCTAGAAGGGGAAGACCCAGAAATGGGTGGTTACTGCCAGGGGGCAGCACCCCAGATAATGGGGCACCGGGTCCTGGGAGGGACACGGGGGCCAGAGAGGGGACAGGCGGATCACCGGCCTGCAGAGGGCGCTCCAGAGCTGGAATGAGCTAATTCCCGGAAGTCACCAGCAGAAGGTGCCACAGGGTTGAGTCCACACTACAGTCATCCAATATTCTAAGATTTCTGTAACTAAAGAACCACATATTCTAAATGTCACACACATACACTTTTTCATAGTACCTCAAACACAGGGTGGCTTTCAAATTTTGCTCATATATATTATTCCCCATATTTATTAAAACCTAATTTAGACCTGTGAAAACAAGCTGGAGCACATGATTTATGAGGAGAGGCTGAGGGAACTGGGATTGTTTAGTCTGCAGAAGAGAAGAATGAGCGGGGATTTGATAGCTGCTTTCAACTACCTGAAAGGGGGTTCCAAAGAGGATGGATCTAGACTGTTCTCAGTGGTAGAAGATGACAGAACAAGGAGTAATGGTCTCAAGTTGCAGAGGGGGAGGTTTAGGTTGGATATTAGGAAAAACTTTTTCACTAGTAGGGTGGTGAAGAACTGGAATGGGTTACCTAGGGAGGTAGTGGAATCTCCTTCCTTAGAGGTTTTTAAGGTCAGGCTTGACAAAGCCCTGGCTGGGATGATTTAGTTGGGTTTGGTCCTGCTTTGAGCAGGGGGTTGGACTAGATGACCTCCTGAGGTCCCTCCCAACCCTGAGATTCTATGATTCTAAGCCAATGGAACTGCCAAGGTCTCCAAATCCTTCCCATCTCCAGAGCTGTGCTTCTTTCATATACCCCATCATCTCTGGATATAGTGGAGAAAAAAGGAGGTAAAACTGGAGTGGTGGTAACGGATTTGGAGATGAGGGATTGCTATTATGGGAGTATAATGAACAGGAAACGGCAGCACCAGATAGAAACTATGCTCTGAACTTCCTGTGGTTTGTCATAGTTTTATAGATTCTATGACCAGAAGGGACCATTGTGATCATCTAGTTTGAGTTCCATGAGTTAATTCCTGTTTGAACTGAAACTCCTCTTTAAATTAAAAAATAATAATCCAATCTTGATTTAAAAATTGCCAGTGATGGAGAAACCACAGTAATCCTCACTGTTAAAAATTTATACTTTATTTCCCGTCTGAATTTGTCTAGCTTCAACTTCTGGCTCTTGGATCGTGTTTTGTCTTTGTCTGCTAGATTGAGAACTCATTGTCAAATGTTTGTTTCCAGCGTAGGTACTTACGCACTGTAATCAACTCACCCCTTAATCTTCGATTTGTTAAGATAAATTGATTGAGCTCCTTGAGTCTATCACTATAAGGCATGTTTTCCAGCCCTTTAATAATTCTCATGGCTCTTCTTTGTGGAGTGATGAGATGTGTGGCTAATGACTGTAAGTGGGGACTTCATAACGCCTCCCTTTGCCTCTGTGGCCAGTTAAAAGATGTAGGCCACATATTTGGAGGGTGCATCCATGGGGAAGGGCTGCCTGGTTCCCGCATGGACTTGCTAATGTGCTTCCCTCAGCTATTGAATGGTTAAGATCTTTAGGGCATGGCTACACTTGCAGATGTAGAGCACTGTGAGTTAAACCTGCCTTCGTAGAGCACAGTAGGGAAAGCACTGCAGTCTTTCCACACTGACAGCTGCAAGCGCACTGGCGTGGCCATATTTGCAGCATTGGAAGCAGTGCATTATGGGCTGCTATCCCAGCATACAAGTGACGGCAACGTGCTTTTCAAATGGGGATGTGTGTGTGTGTGTGTGTGTGTGTGTGGAGTGTGACAGGGAGCGTGTTGTGTGTATGTTGTGGGGGAGAGAGTGGGTTTTTGGGGTGCTGAGACTGTGTCAGCATGCTGTCTTGTAACTTCAGACCTCCTCGCACCTCTCTCTTGCTCACTCAAAGCAAACAGTAAATGTTTGCTTTTTCTTGGAGCTGATAAGCAGCTGGCTTCTCCAAAACGGAGCTTTGAAAGGACATTTCCGCATTCCTGCAGCTGATTTCACAACAATGACAAAAGTGGCCACTTGACTTAAGGGGATTATGGGATGTTTCTGGAGGCTGATCACAGCGCAGTAATGCAACACCCCATTCACACTGGTGCCGTGGCACTCCAGGGGGGCGCAGCAAATGATATTCCACTCACCGAGGTGGAGTACCAGCAGCGTTGTAGCTGCAGAGTCAAAGCGTTCTGCGTGCCTTGCAAGTGTGGATGGGGAGTGAGCTAGGGCTCCTGAGCTGCTTTATTGAGCTGTAACTCGCAAGTGCAGCCAAGGCCTTAGACTAGCATGCTTGACTTGATAGTCTATTTAGATGCCTCCTCCACCCAACACACAGATATTCTCTGAACTCTCTCCAGTATATCAATGTCCTTCTTGAATTGTGGACACCAGAACTGGACAGAGAGGTAAAATTACCTCCTTAGTCCTACTCAGGATTCCTCTGTTTATACATCAAAGGATTGCATGAGACCTTTTTGACCATAGCATTGCACTGGGAGTTCGTGTGCAGATGATTATCCACCATGATGCCCCCAAATCTTTTTCAGGGTCACTGCTTCCCTGGGTAGAGACTCTCATCTTATAAGCGTGGCCTACATTCTTTGTTCCTAGATGAATGCCTTTACATTTGGGCATATTAAAATGCATATTGTTTGCTTGCACCCAGTTTGCCAAGAGAGGCAGATAGCTCCATAGCAGTGACCTGTCCTCTTCGTTATGTACCACTTTCCCAATTTTTGTGCCATCTGCAAACTTAATGATGATTTTGTGGGTTTTTTCCCCCAGGTCATTGATAAAAATGTCAGACTGTAGCTGCATTGCTAAACCATTGGAATTTAACTGGAGGACTTCTCCTGTCCAGCAGTGCTTCTCAGATCAGTGGGAGAGCTCAGGGCAGGGATCTATTGTGAGAGCAGGGCTGTGGAGGAGAGTAGTGAGGGGGAGTGAGGCTCCTCACTCTGCCCCAATTTATTCTTCTCACAAAACCCATCTATTTTCTTAGGATTTAAGGATGGTGGAGTTATTTGAGGATGTCTGGGGCCTTAAAAAGAATGGGGTATTGATTTAGGGTTTAATTCTGCCATCCTTCCTCCTCAGGTCGTCCTACTGAGGTCAAGGACAGATCTAAGATATTTGGTTGTTCAGAATGGGGCTGTATTGGTCTGATTTGTTTCATTTAAATATTTGTATTGTGTCTAGGATCAGTGCTGTTAGTATGCAAACTCAAGTAAATAATAAACCATATTTGTAATCTATTGCATTGCCCCTGGCACATTCCTGAGTGATATAGGAGTGGAGAGTTAGTAAATGCACATGTACCATCATGGTGCAAAACTGTCATGTAGGTACCTATCTCATAGAACTGGAAGGGAGCCTGAAAGGTCATTGAGTCCAGCTCCCTGGCTTCACTAGCAGGACCAATTACTGATTTTGCTCCAGATTCCTAAGTGGCTCCTTCAAGGATTGAACTTATCACCCTGGGTTTAGCAGGCTGATACTCAAACCACTGAGCTATCCCTCCCACCTTTGCAGAGTTTCCACAAACACTGATGGAGAATTTCCACAAACTACAATTACAAAGAAAAATAGACAAGCCAAAGTTGTTAATAAAGTGAAATATGGAGAATACTTAAGTCACCGCACACTGATATCTGATGTGACCATATTTTTCGATATTCATGTAGAAGATGCATTAGTAGGATGACCATATGTCCTGTTTTGGCCAGGACAGTCCCCTTTTTAAGTTCTGTCCCAGCCATCCTGCCTTTTTTGACAAAAATGGTCATTTGTTCCATTTGCTCTTCCCAACTGATTGGTTGGCAAGAGCAAATGACCAAATGCTCAGCTTACCAAAAAAGTGGGGTGCACCCCCATAGGGCAGTGTGGAGGAATGTGGTTGGGGGGGCAGTGACATGAGGTGCCAAGCAGTGTGAAGGTGTTTCGGGCAGCTCTGGCGAGCCTGTGGGCGGGGGGGGGGGTTGCTCTGGTGAGCCCCGGGGGCTGTCCCATTTTTACTTTAGGAAATATGGTCCCCCTATGCATTAGTGATAATGATGGTAAATGTTGACTTGAATTGTTGACTTTTTCATTTGTATTAAAAACAAAAAAGAAACTGGTTTCAGCAATGGGAAATCAGCTTGGCTATTCTTACCTGCTCTCCTTTGCAGACAACCTATACACCCCACTAATGGAATCAGAGCTCAGTTAAAAAAGGAAGATGGATGGAAAGAAAAGAAAAGCCTTTACTTCAGAGAACCCTGTGGGAGATATAACTGTTTCAGCCTCCTGTCACATTCACAAATGGTGACTCCCTTTATGTACAGATCTGCTTTGACATATTATTGGTAAAAGAAACATGGCCATCTTGGTGATGGATTTTAAAATTCACCTTTCTTTCTATGTCTCAAACATTCCGCTTCTAAGTGCGGTCTTTTGTTAGAGAGAGAGAGATTGAGTATTCCTGAGACATCAAGATTCCTGCACTTGTCTTTATCAGAAGGTTGATGCTCCTCGTCTTATTTTTTCTTCCTATAAATATGGAGTCCTTTCTCAGAAGAAAAGTTGCTAATCTTCTAACAATTGCACAAGAAGTCTTACTGTAAAACTGTTAAAACCTCAAACATTTGGCCTTTAGTTGCTATCTACGCTGTACTTCTTGCTTTTATATTTGAAAAGGCAGCTGCAGGAAAAAAAGGGTTATACAAAAATGTTAGAGAATTATTTCAATAATGATATCATAGCTATTCCTTTTGAATCACCTACAGACATTGGCAGGCTTATCCTTAGTGACACTGCAACCACCTGTGCATGTCCCTAAATCAGATTCTTTTTTCTCCTACAATATTTTCATTCACCTATAAAATTAATACTTTTTGTGTTTGTTGTACATCAATATCGTTTAATTGTAATGAAAGTGGTAAAATTTAGCAACAGAGAAATGTATCTACTTCACCAGTTCAGGAACCTGCTGAACCTGCTGGTTGAAACAGAATTCAGATGAATAACATACTCGTAGCTGCTCAGAGAATCTGAAGTTTTTCACAGGAAGCACAGGATATATGCTGGCTATGAGAACCAAGCTCCAGTCAGCCTCAATGCCCTAGTGATGCAGATTCCTATCTATAGGAGCATGCACTGGAAAATGAGCACTTACAGCAATTTCAGACAAAGATATAAATGTTGTTAGGTCAAGTTACCTTCAGAAGAGTTCTGCATTTTGTGGTGAGAGTTTTGAGAGTCCCAGGCTGATAGTGATATGGAAAATAATATGGAAAGCGTGAGAATATTATTGGACTGTTTCATGAAGGTGACTTTTAGTGAGAGTTAAATTGGACTTCTGAGTCAGTGAGGCTCTAAAGACCAATGAGAAGAGAACCAAACTGTGGCTCACCAGAATAAAAATACAATTTGTCTTCCCTGGTTGAGAATCTACGGAAACTGACTGGCCTTTAACATGCAGATGAAATGTAAGCAATTGTTTATCTGAGTGCAGGTTTTTTACATATGACTTTTTATCATCCTAGTACATCTCTAGGGCAAATAAAGAGGTTTTTGATTATCCTGTTTAAATGAACTTTTTAACAGGGGATATGGGAAAAATATTGTATGAGGAGGAAATGAATACTTGTGCTTCCTTCTTCTAAGTCAGTTTCTTTTCTGAACCATTCCACAAGATAAACATAACTGTGCCTTTGTTTGAAATCTTCTGCAGTGGTAAGAGTTATTAATGTAACCCTGACACTATCTTTGGTAAAATATATATGTCAATTACGGGTTGTCTCTGTTGTCTTTATCCTGCAGAATTTCTCAGGTACCATCAGACTTCTCTGATATTCAGTAGCGCTTGTTCAGTTTTTGAACTGGTCTGCCAAATAAGATAATTTAACTTTTTTGGGGGGAAGGGAAGTATATATATTATGCTGAAAGAATGAATGAAGCTGTAACATGAATGGGGTAAAAGATTCAAGTACTGGGTTGTGTCAGGCTGCAGGACTGCAGACAGATTGATTGAAATTTGAAAATTGATTTAAACAAACAAAAAGCTCTTTTGAAGTGTTGTTTGCATTAATTGACACGATGCCCACTAAACCCTGCTTAATGACCATCATTAGCCAGGAGGTAAGTTGTGACTATAGTTTACAGTACAAAAGTTGGTCATTTCCCTGTTACCTCATCTTCCTCCCTTCTGTTTGCTAAACCAACATTGTAAGCTCTTTGGGACAGAAACCATCTCTTTACATCATGTCTGAATAGTGCCTTTTAGAGAAGGCTTATTTTTTAATGTTTCCATTTTAGATTTAGCCATCCTACTTTTGCTAAAGACTAAAAAACATGCTTTTCATGCCACTCGGTGCATTTAGGCAGACCTGGATAGAAGTCTGAAGTGTGACCCTGTACTGCAGAGTGAGACAATGCTTGGGGGGGGGAGTAACTCCTTTTTTATCCTCTGTCATATTGCAGATCGGCAATTTTTGGATACATGCAAATACCTGCTTTTGGCTTGGTTTGGCAGCAACCCTCTTAGGAGGAATAATTAATACTACCATAACTATTCTTAAGATCATTATTATTTATTAGTCATATTCAGGAAGCCCTAAGGGTCCTAGTCATAATAAGGGAGTCCCATTACGCTGGGCCCCGTACATCCTCGAACAAAGACAATTTCTGTCTTGAGGAGTTTAGAGTCTAAGTAAAACAAGTAGTGTATTTAGGGAAATGAGGTCTCCTCTAAGAGCAGTTTCTGCTGTCTATACCTTCCTTATGTCCTTATTTATAATATATTTTAAATGGCCAGAACAGTTTAGAATGGAAACAATAAACTGGAAATATTTTACCATATCGTTGAAGGATTTAATAATTAAAATAGTATCAGAGCTTTTAAACACTGTAGAACATCATAGATATTTTTCTGTAACAGTGGTGTCTGTCAGGATGCATTTAGATACACTGATACTTAAGCACGTATAATACTTGTGGTCAAAGTAATGCAGAAGAAATGTCAGTTTACTCTGGGGTAAGTAATTTTATATGCTAGGTTTTATAGTTCAAAAAATGTTGTAACACTAATTTGTTTTCATTGTTGTTGTTATCCTGAAGGCTTCACTAAGTATTTTTAGCTGTTCTCTGTTTTGAAAAGAAAACAAATAGCTTAATGCAAGTGACAATTACTGTACATTTTCATGCTTTCATTTAAAAAAAAAATCTCTTAGTATATAACCTGCCTCTGTGGATTTCATAGTGTATAAGTAGTTGATAGTGTTTCAACGTTAACTTACATTATGGTGGAAAAAGTTGTCTCCCGGCACTTGCTGCCTGCGAAGAGCAATGAACAACTAACCCTTGTTGTGTATTTACCGTTGATTTAAGTTCTGCACCTTTGTGATGACTAACTGCAGTGTAATGCTGAGATATTACTCATGCCATTTTGTTCCTTTTCCCCTAATTTAAAGGAGGATACATGATTAAGGGGGAGATTTGCAAAGGCACAAATGGTGAAAGCTAATGGAATTTAGGCACTTAAGCACCATGTGACTTATATTACCATAATGCCCAGAGGCCCCAAACAGAATCCAGGCCCTATTGTGCTAGGCACTGTACAAACATATATGAAGATATGGGTCCTGTCCCCCCCAAATATTCACAAACTAGGGCCTTGATCCTGCAGTCAAATGCAGCCAGGTGAACCCTTGTTCCTCAGGAAATTATTTCAGGATCAGTGTCTTGATGAGCATATTAAATTGAGTAATGAAAACATTATTTATGTACAAGATTCTGTATAGCTTTGTGCTGTTCTGTTTTCTTAGAGGTTTCTTATGTATTGAGTAACATGCCAACTACACCTATTTCACAGGTGTATTTTTTCAGTTTCAGACAGTTATTGCACAGGGCAATAGTCTAGCAGCAGAAGATGCATGAGATCACTTTTTGTTTCCATCCTGACAAAGGGATTTAATTCTTGGCAAATATTTAGTGGTGTTCTATTGTTTCTGATGACGAGGAGAAAAGAACTGCTTAGGAGTTGCAAAAATACAGGTGCTTCCTTTAGTTGCATTATAGCACATGCAAGGAAATGCAGCTATGTGACACACCCTGACAAGAAGGGAAATTCACTGCTTTATCCTATCTGCCTCAGGACAATATGTTCAATAAATAAGGATGAAGGGGGCATTAGGTGCTATGGAATTTGAAAACAGAAATCATTGATACCTTTGAGGTAAAAGGGAGAGGACTCTACTACAGTGACAGGGCAGGCTGTTTGACTCAAATGAAAGTGAACATCTTTTGTATCCAGCACAGTATAGGACATAGTTGTATTGATAGCTGGACTTAGAAGATTTTGTAGCATTCTCCTCTTATTTTGCCAAGATTAAGGTGACATCTTCTAGTTGCCCAAGAACTTCAGCAGGTTTGATGGACTTCTCTCTGCAGGATGGAAGGGGGACCCTTATGAAGGGTAGACTGGCTTTGTATGTTAAAGATGATGCCCCAGTTAGGAGTATAAGTAGCAATGGGCACATCTAGAAGCAAATTGAGGTAGAAGTACATATTTTATCCTTAATGGAAAAATACAGCACTATTGCTGTCTGTCCTTGGTTACGTGTGTACCCTTAATGAATATTAAACTGTCAATTAATTTGGTAGGTACAACAGCAACGTTCATCAACATGAGGAATAAACCATCTCTGTCCAATGTTAAACTATCGTCGTATAGCTACTTCTAAAGAAATTTCCAACTCCTCTTCATGACTGGTTACACAACCTGCATGTTCAAAGATCTTAACACATTTTCTACCTTCCTTTCAGCTTTTGCCAGACAGCATTATTTTTTATTATTTCCAGTAAGAAAGCATTTTTAGTGGCCATGTATTCAGCTTGCAAGTCTTTTCACAGGGGCGGCTCCAGGCCCCAGCACACCAAGCGCGTGCTTGGGGCAGCATGCCGCAGGGGGTGCTCTGCCAGTCGCCGGAAGGGCGGCAGGCAGCTCCGGTGGACCTCCCGCAGGCGGAGGTCTGCGGGAGGTCCACCGGAGCCACGGGACCAGTGGACCCTCCACAGGCACATCTGCGGGAGGTCCACCGGAGCCGCGGGACCGGCGACCGGCAGAGCGCCCCCCGCGGCGTGCTGCCATGCTTGGGGCAGCGAAATGGCTAGAGCCACCCCTGTCTTTTCAATGAATTTCTAAGACATATGAACTTGAATTTGCACTGAAATCCCCTCAGAAAAAGTTCTCTCATCATTATACAGGTCTGTCGGATCTTAGGCGCATTTAACATGCGCGATTTCCGCTTTACACAGTCAGCAAAAACAAGAAAAAAACAAAACAAAAATGGAGAAAAATAACAATTTAAATACTGTTTCTGTAGTGCGGGTGATTCCGCCTGCCATTACATTCAATGTCATTTTGACTATACGCGATTTTCACTTTACACGCTGACTGAGGAATGTAATTCCAGCGTAAGATGAGACAGACCTGTATGTTAAATGCTAAGGAAAAAAACCCATGGCATTTAAAATCATAATACTAGATAACAAATCATGCAAAACTGAAGTAAACTGAAAGACAGTAGTATAGAATTGGAAGAAGATAAACTTCTGCACTAAAGACCATGGTGTAATTTGGATGATTCAGCATTTGTGAGAGAATGTGCTCTGGTTACAGAGAACAAAGCAAATCATCATGGTTCACATGGTTACCAAGGGACTGATTTACAAGTCTATGTAAAGTGCTGCCAGTCCGATTTAGCAGGTATTTTAGTGACTTTGCACATGGGTTGCACAAGTGTAATTAACTAAATAAGGTGCAAGGCAGTGGAGAATTGGGCCTCAAACTTTAGTTGTACTCTGAAGTATGACTGTGTAAAAATGGCTCCTTCTTACTGTACAGGTTTATGTGATGTGATCATTCAGAGATGCATCTGCTTCTTCAGTAAGAAAAATGAGTTTTTAGTCCTGTGATGGGGTGTCCATCCCACACAAGCCCTGGAGGGGTTAAGGGGTTAACTCACCAGACTGCACCTGGAGGAGGTGCCCGGGAGATGAGGCTCAGCAGGGGCCTGTATCAAACCCAGTAGCTGAGAGCAGCTAGGGGGCTGCAAGGAAGTAGTTTGCAGTCACTCCCTGGGAGAAGGGAGGTGGGTTTGGGGCTATAGCAGCAAGTAGCCTACACTTACTCTCTAGGTGGAGGGAGTTTTGTGGCTGGCAAAACCCGGAGAGGTGGAGGAGGAGCCAGAAAGGTAGGAAAGGCTCAGGAAGTGCTTAATTTGTGCCAAGGCTGAGCACGGCACCTCTAGGCCTGGCAGTTAATAGCCCGGCACCTCTGGGCTTGGTGCATCACTTAAGAATGTAGAAAAATGGCTTGAGCCCCAGCACCTAATTACTTGAACCCCAACACCCCTTTCATTACAAATTAAGCACTGGGCTCAGGGGAAAGGCAACAAGGTATGAGAGAGAGGGCAGACCTTGGCTGCTGATGAGAGAACCCCTGAGCTGGAACCTGGAGAAGAGGGTGGGCCTGGGTTCCCCTACTAGCTACTAGGGGAAATGGCACAGATCAGGTAGGAGAGAGAGGACTGTCTGGGACCGTTTTCACTGGAAGACTCTGATACCCTGCAAGGGGGACACACTCAGAGTGACCTGGCGGGAGGGCCAAGTCATAAAAAAGGAGCATCTGGAATTGCAGAGATGGGTGAAGAGACTGCCAGAGGAGAGTACAGCACCTGAAAGGAGCTAATCCCCAGAGCGGCCAGGAGTAAGTGCACCCCATGACAACTCCCATTAATTCCTCAGTGCCCACACAGCAATGTAATGCAGAGCTGGGTTCTATTCCAGCTCATGTATTGTCAACTGAACCGTTAGTTCCAATTGCAGGACAAAAATATTCTTTCAAGTTTACCTGTGCAATGCCACTGAAAGCCAAGAGGGTGTTGCCCGGGTGTAGAAGAGAACTAAATTTACAAACCATACAGTTGCACAGATGTAACTGAGTGCAGACTTGGATCAGCGGGCCCTTAATTTACTGTTGGTGATGCATAAGCCAGGAAGAAAATAACTTGGTTTCAGATCTGAGTTGGAATTTTCAGGGTGGGCAAACTTGTCTTTTCGCTTGCTAACGAAGTATATTTGATATGGGAGTCACTGGAGTTGCAATTAACGTTCATACTAGGAAGGTCTCACTCCCTTTCACTCCCAGTCCCTAAAACCTTAAAGATTCAAAATACTGTTGGCCATCAAATTACTAGTGAGCTTGTTCTCCACAAGAGGTTGCAGAATAGAAACTTCCTGCTTGGAGAACACTGCAATGGATATATTATGTTGCCATCTGGTGTTGATGGACCTTCAAAATGTATTGATTACCTTGCAAGAGTTTGTATTTCCTTATTATGTGAAAATGCTGTTCTGAGAAGTCTACTTAGAATGACTGGTTGATTGAGCCTGATCTTAAGGAGAAAGAATGGACCGGGAGCCTTCAAAGCTTTGCTGCCATCACTAAGGTTATGTTGACTCAGCGTTCATTGTTGTCATTGAAGCGTGCCTTGAGGGTGATAGCACTGTTGAACTCAAACTGAATGTGCTAGGGAGGTTTTTAGCACCCGAAAGTGTTGGAGTGGCATGACAGAAGAAGGCGAATGCTTGGTATTATTAAGTGACTGACAGTACCATTCAGAAACGTGCGAACACATTTTTGCCTCCAATTTTGTCATTGCACACCAGTGCCAAAATCAAACCAATGTGATACTAATGAGTAGAGTCCTTCGGGTCTTTAGGCTGAAAAGGTGGTTTCACAGCAGATGGGTTGGGGAAGAAGGTTGAGATGGGTATGTTTCTGAGGGACTGGAGGGGGCTACAACCCAGGACTTTAGAAGGAAGCACTTTCCACTCCAATTCTGTCTGATACTCAGGAAAAGCAGCTGAGCAGCTTTGAACCTTTGGTGTTCAGGATCTGAGCTGAGAAATACTTTTATGATCTCAGTTTAACTTATTGAAAATTTAGCAGAGGATAGCAAGAAGAGGGAGAGGGAAACGACCACTTTAAATGGCCCTTCCCCTCCTGAATGCACCCCCTTGACCTTTTGAGCAGCAAAGAATCCTGTGGCACCTTATAGACTAACAGACGTTTTGCAGCATGAGCTTTCGTGGGTGAATACCCACTTCTTCGTATGCAAGTGGTGGAAATTTCCTGGGGCAGGTATATATAAGCAAGCAAGAAGCAAGCTAGAGATCAGCCACAACATCACCGGTTCATTCACCTGCACTTCCACCAATGTAATATATGCCATCATATGCCAGCAATGCCCCTCTGCTATGTACATCGGCCAAACTGGACAGTCTCTAAGGAAAAGGATAAATGGACACAAATCAGACATTAGGAATGGCAATATACAAAAACCTGTAGGAGAACACTTCAACCTCCCTGGCCACACAATAGCAGATCTTAAGGTGGCTATCCTGCAGCAAAAAAACTTTAGGACCAGACTTCAAAGAGAAACTGCTGAGCTCCAGTTCATCTGCAAATTTGACACCATCAGCTCAGGACTAAACAAAGACTGTGAATGGCTTCCAATTACAGAACCAGTTTCTCCTCCCTTGGTTTTCACACTTCAACTGCTAGAACAGGGCCTCATCCTCCCTGATTGATCTAACCTCGTTATCTCTAGCTTGCTTCTTGCTTGCTTATATATACCTGCCCCAGGAAATTTCCACCACTTGCATCCGAAGAAGTGGGTATTCACCCACGAAAGCTCATGCTGCAAAACGTCTGTTAGTCTATAAGGTGCCACAGGATTCTTTGCTGCTTTTACAGAACCAGACTAACACGGCTACCCCTCTGATACTTGACCTTTTGAAATAACTTGATTGGTCCTTGGGTTGAAAATGTTGGATACCGCTGCTATATGTTATGATAGATGTATGTTATCACTAGCAGCATTTCAGGACCTGCTTCTGTCCAGTTGAAGTCAATGGAAGCCTTGTCATTCATCTGAAATGGGAGCAAGATTGAACTCTAAACATTTAAGATAATTTTTTTACATTTTTTAAATTGAGGGATGGTATTTTTCACATTTCATTAGAAAATACTTGTCCTGGGATTTAGGTTTTTTTTTATTAACTTGTCTATTAATTATTAAGAGCAGAGTTCATAAATGTTGAGGGCTTTTAAGGATCAATCTAGTGGCCTCCTTACTGAAGAAGCATTTTCTTAGGAGAATGCACCAATTTTCTGTACTTATTTTTCTCAACTTGATTCTGAATCTTCATTTTTAAATGATTCTAACCACAGAGGTCTACAAGTTGTACTTTGTACTGTATGTGAAACTAGTCTGTACTACCCTAAGCTTTCTATACTTTCCTGAGTTGCTTTTTATAACAAAAATCTGATGTTAATAAGCTCTCTGTGCCGTGCCGCTGACCTAGTTATGTGCGACTGGAGTCAGAATGGGAAGAAAAGACTGCTGTTTTTCTATTTTTGGTTTTTGCTGATAAAATAGTTTTAAAATATCAGATCAAAAAGACTACTAGCTATTCTTTAAAAAGGTAAGCATGGGAAATATTGATTAAAATTGCAGACTAACAATGACTTTAATACAGGGGTTCTCAAACTGGGGGTCAGGACCTCTCAGGGGGTTGCGAGGTTATTAGATGGGGGTTTGTGAGCTGTCAGCCTCCACCCCAAACACTGCTTTGCTACCAACATTTATAATGGTGGTAAATATATAAACAAGTGTCTTTAATTTATAAGGGGGGTCTCACTCAGAGGCTTGCTAGGTGAAAGGGATCACCGGTACAAAAGTTTGAGAACCACTGCTTTAATATAATCTTTTCAGAAAATTCACATATTGGCTTTGAAAAGCATATTTCTTAAATGCAATAATTACTGTAATATGCCAGTCAGATGGTTTTTTTAAAAATTACAGGATTTTACACTTACAGCCATATGTTGGTAGATTTTTGTATGCTAAGAAGGATATAACAGATCCTTTTTTGCTATCTTCTTACCTTGTCAGTTTAGATTATAGTTTAGATTATATTTTTTAAATCATTCCTTTATTTAACAGTGTAACAATTTATACATACCAAATTACCTCTTTAAGATTGACCTAGGCAAAGGAATATAATACAAATTGTTTTGATATAATTTAAATGCTACTCTTTGAATATGACATTAAACTTTCCAAATAAATACATGCAAATGAAGAGCAAGAATTAGCAGGAAAAGAGACACTTGGAAATCACTGAAGGAGAATGCATCAATTTGCAGATGCATTACTGCTATTCTGATCCTAGGTTTTTAATGACTTTCAAACAAGTAGCTGATGCTGTAGGAAATGTATATGAGTGTATCACATTAGCCCTGTTCAGAATGTACTTGCACAATTCATAAATATAAGATAAGGCTCCAGTGTTAAGTCATTCAGAACAATATACTGTATTTTAATAGACATGCAAATGGGATTAGAGTTGTGCAGGATCATTACTGTTCACATCCTTGAGCTGCTGTAAACAGTGGGAATGTCATTGTCTGGTGTAGGGTTGTTAGCCTGTTTCTTTCTGTCAGAAGCTTTGTGGAGTAAGTCCTTATTAGAACTAATCACAAGTGTCTGTTATGGCACTATTGTTCCTGCTCATGTTATTCAATGAGACTGGGGCATCTCGGATATTAACATACTTGTGGTTTATTTTATTTCAGGTAGTAATATTTTTACCACAAGTCAGATGCAAATAAAATGAAGATTTGGAACTGAAATCTTTCCCCT
This sequence comes from Mauremys mutica, assembly GCF_020497125.1. Classification (NCBI taxonomy): domain Eukaryota; kingdom Metazoa; phylum Chordata; order Testudines; family Geoemydidae; genus Mauremys; species Mauremys mutica. The sequence goes on from NC_059072.1 coordinate 71,733,286, forward strand.
TTCTATCTGTGCCATATGCATGTGAACCCCAAAATATTTGTGTTCTCATTCCAGCAAACAGTAACATGTTGGAAGGAGAAACCCCACTATCTTTTGATAGTGAGTGGGGGAAGGGACACTGAACCAAAATGTTCTGGGAAGGTTTTTACAGATTTTTGTCTGTTATTTATTCCTTTCAATTTATATATATGTATTTAAAACAAAACAAAAAACAACCACCCATCCAGCTGGTGCCTCTTAAAAACATTTAGATGAGATATTACAATACATATACAAATTCAGTAGCTACTTCTCCCCATACAACAAATAACCAAACAAAAATCAACTTAACTTACAAATACCCCACTTTCCCCAAACATCCCAACCATCAGTCATTTCCCCCCTTCCCTAAGCTTGAAAATATAGATCCACCTTGCAACATGCCCAGGAAGTCAACAAGTTTGGGTTATTTTCCACATGACAGATGTGAATTCTAAAGCAAAGGGGTCCTCATGAAGTTCCCTATTGACCGTTCTCTCTGCGTTAAATTGAGAGAGACCCAGCTCAGGCCCCTCTGCTATCTCACCTGTGGCAGTACAGCATGTGGACAGAGGTTGTCTCTCAAAGAGGCAGGTCATAGCAATTGAGTGCTATATGCTCAAAACTAGCACATTAAACTCAAGATAGAAATCAACAGGTAACCAGTGCTCCATGATATTACCAAAAGAACTGTGTATTCTGTACCAGCCTTGGTTTCTGAATGGTTTTAAGACATAGACCCATCTAGAGTGGGTTGCATCAGCGTAACAGATGGCCCTGGTCATGATAATACCATCCACATCTGAAAGAAATAGTTGTGAACTTCTCTCCAGACATATATGACAAAAATCAGTATTGGTCTTAACTGGTCATCCAGTACCAGATGTGAATCCAACTGTAGTATGAACTTGAATGACACACTACCAAAAGATTCCTTTCAATATAATCTTAGCATATCTTCCAGTTGATTTCCTATATTAACTGGAATATTTGTAACCATGATAAAACCACTGTAGTTATGATTGTGTTCAACATTTCTGGTACGGACTACAGTTCTTGAGAAATTATTAGGGTCTACTATGTAAATTTGTTCCAGGCTAGACTTGACTTGGTTTTTGGCTTGGAAATGATACTGTTTTGAACAAATTTAGTTTAAATTGGTCTGCATAGATTTTAAATTTATGTTTTTACAGTTTTGTCTCATGTATTTACAAAGAACTGACAACATTGTGAAATCTTAGGTTATCAATTATTATTAAAAATTGCTTGTTTTGTTACTTTACAAACATAGTGTAAGGCCTGTTCCCTGTCTAGAAGAGTTTATAGTTGAATATGCTGCTATACCTTCAGTATTGTCTGTTTAAAAGTATGGGGATCGTACCTCACAACTTTATCAAAGTCTGGCAGTGAGTTAGTTTGGGCTAAAAAATATTTTAAGTTCCCGGGCTCACATGAGCCAGTGGAGCACCTCGTGAGGTGGCTCACCAAGTCTTACAACAGTCAAACTAAAACAATGAGGAGTCTTTGTGGCACCTTAGAGACTAACACATTTTTTGGGGCATAAGCTTTCGTGGGCTAGAACCCACTTCATCAGATGCATGATATTCAGCTCAGGATGATCCACTAGGTCTTCACATTCCACAAAGTAAACAAAACAGTCTTTGCTTGACTCAGCCAGCCTTTTAAAATCCTCCCTGCTGGGCCCTGATTAACTACTGCCTGCTTCCAGCCCTTTTAGCTGCTGGAGGACCACTTTTCAGTGGTTCCATCTGCAGCTGATCCTAGGTGGTCTTTCTAGGCAGCTCCTGGAGGTCTAAACTCAATGCTCTTTTTCTCAGAAGAATACCACCTTCAGACGGGATGTGCCAAGGCAGCGGGGGCCTCCAGCAGGAGGCAGGAAATGCTTGATACACTCTGTCACAAAAAGCCTTATGTTCAGTTATGATGTTCTTTTCTAATGGTTATCCTTCTTATTGTAGATGTTCCCACCCTTCTTCCTGTTTTCCCCTCCTTCTCATCCTCCATCATTAGCACTATCCCACAATGCTTATTCTGGGAAAATTTTCACTGAAATTAACATGAGCTTTTTTCCTGAGCAAAATATATAGGATTGGCCCTATATTATTATTTATTTCAAAGATACAGGTCTGGTATATCCTCACTTTTAAGTCTGTGCTCCTGACTAAGACTAAGGCAGAAACTTCCTAGGCTCAAATTGCAAGGTTTTCACCTTCTGCAGGCAGTGTCACCCAGCAGCCCACCGATGCTGCCTGTCACGTGTTTCTTTCTGACTGCCGTCGGTGGAGGAGATTATTTGCATTGCTGTGGCCAGCTGTCATGCCACCCAGCTCAGTTTGCAGCTTAGCTTATTTTACACCAGAAGTCTTGTTTCCTGTCACCACAGCCTTCTGACGCCCATCACTTTTAATTAACATTTTAACTGTGTCTGGTCAGAATGTCTTTTAAGCAAGGTACTAATTGTGCAGCTAATGCCTTGGGGCTTTGGGTCCTAAGGCTTCCCATACCTCATACTCTTAAAATTGCTGGATTACTGCTTGGTGACTGTTCCCTCTCCAATCCCAGATTTCTGGCTATGTAGAAAAATCCAGTAGCTTCAGAAAGTATCCTGAGCATAGGCATCCTGACTAAATCTTCCTGTCAATTGCTGCCACTCCATTGGAGTCAAAGGCCAATTTAACCTAGCTAAGGATCCTAGCCCATTGTGTCTGTCATAGGCAAACATGATTTTAGTCTCATGTGTCTTGGAGGAGGGGTAATGCCTAGGTCAGTCTATGGGTCAGTGCATAGTTATCACCACTGTGTTGAGCAAAATTGACAGAATAACCTAAAAGCTTCACAATAGCACTTTCCAGGCACCGAGCTCTGGTGTCAGCTGGCTGAGCTGAAGCATTGATACCCTCCTATCCCTTCTTTGCCCCACTGATGTGCCTTGCTTTTCACCTGTAGGAGGATGGGTCTTGTACCGCATGCATGGCTGGCACTGTCCTGCTCCCCCTGCTCTTGTCCATGTGGTTCTGTAAGGCAAGGACAAGTTTTGGCTAAAGTTGTAAATTTAAACAAACAGGGCCTAATTCTCATTTACACCAAGACCACGTTACACCACCCTGGCAGTGTACATGGGCCTTATGATAGATATAAATTACACTAGAAATTCAAAAGGAAAAGTATCATAGCAACATTAGCTCATCCATGTTGCATATGTCTTATATGTAGCATTTTGGATGTTAGGTTATTAAATGTATTCCCTAATACAGACATTAGTTAAGTGCTATGTGAGTTAGTTAGCCAGCTTTTATAACCTGAGCTTTTGATTTCTAGACTCTGTTTAAATTCACAATCTTAATGTTGCAATAAAATTTTTGCATTTTGTTTTAATGAATTTTAAAGAGTACAGAACACCTGAAGACCTAAAAAGCTCATGGCTCTGTGGAAGCTGGCACTTCTGGATTCAGCTGCAGTCCAAGCCTGGGCATCTGCTGTTTGAAGTGCTGGAGTTGAGTGCAGCTTCAACTTGAGCTGTGTCTGCTTCAGAGGGGAAGAAAACACATTCCTAGTCTACTCATAGACAAGCTGTGCTGGATGCCTGCTGCCTCACTTTTCTTAATATCTGCACACCTAATCATGTGTAATCCTTGTGTAACTGTACACCAAGAAAATCTTGTGTGCACACAACCAAATGAATTTGTGATTATATATGTATTTACACAGACACATACCTGTATTTTACCCTACAAACCAAATCACTTTGGAACTACGTTTATAATGTCTTTCTGTTTCCCAGAAACTGGGAATAGGCAACAGGGAAAGGATCACTTGATGATTACCTGCGCTGTTCATTCCCTCAGGGGCACCTGGCATTGGCCACTGTCAGAAGACAGGATACTGAGCTAGATGGACCTTTGGTCTGACCCAGTATGGCCGTTCCTATGTTTCTTATGTAGTAGATCGAGACCCTTTGAAATGATTACATGATCTCACTTGATTGTTTTGCCTTGCTGTTCTGGGTCCTTATGTCATGTACCCTTGCAGTGCAGATAAGCTTCCACTGACATTGCTCTTTTTTCCATAAACAGGGATACGAATACTTTCTTTTTGGGAAAGATCAGCTTCATTTTTCAGGCCTTCCAGGTGGAGACACTGGGTCCGCACTATGCTAGAAGGCTGCATGTGTCAACCGTTCAATAATAACAGAGGCCACTTAAACCTCCAAAGATGTAATGTCAAAGGTCTGGACAATTTTAAGCTGCTGATCAAGTTTTGGTGGAGTTTTTTTTATCAACTTCAAAGATAAGTTTGATTGCATTCGGACCAGATGATCTCTTTTCATGACCATTCTAGACTGGAGAGGAAAATGTGACTTCGTTCGTTGGTGTCAAATACTTGTGCTCACTGAGGCTCTGAAGGTGTTTGGCAAACTTTATGCTATGAGCTAGGATTTGTATATATGCCCCTCATGGCTAGTTAAAATCGAATAGGCAGACACTGAGTCCAGTAATAGGGTGTGAGATGGTGGGTCCTTCGTAGAGATGTAAAGCTGGTTTTCTTGTTCACTCTGGTGTTTGGTTTAAATATCTGGTCTCTAAATATGTTTCTGAAATAGAAGCAACAAAGAAAGGGACATGTAGATCCTACAGGGAAAATGTTAGAACATCAAAATTCAAAAGAAAGCTTAGATTGATGCTTAGGTTTTGTTTGGTGTTATTTAAGTTAACAATAAAGGCAAATCCCAGAACTGGAGTAAGTTTGTACCAGAGTGTGTGTGTGTGTGTGTGTGTGTGTGCATGCGCCCAGGTATGCACTTGATTAACAGCAGGATGCAAATGCCACCTGTTTACAGTTCATTATTGCTGGAGTTAATCAGCATCTCGCTAATGGTGGACAGTGATCTATCATCTTAGAAACAAAAAATTGTTTGGCATTTTGCTCAAGCCTTTATTTTTCCTGAACTCACTGTATTCTGCATTGGAGTCTTTAGTTGACCTCCTTTTAGAGGTGGACAAAAATGTTCAGAAACATGTTGATTTTTTATGTAGTTGATTTTTTGGGGGTGGGGATGTTTCTTTTTTTTTTTTTTTTAAGATATGTTAACTGCCTTACATACCATGGATTTCTAGCTTTTGTTGGGGTCCTTGTGGACTTTAATGAGAGTCGACAGAGTGCTGCTTCAGTTTCTCTATCCTTTTCCCTCTGAAAGATCTCAGAGTGTAGTACCTATTGATTGCGCTCTTGCCCTGTAAATTCTTAGGCCTTTTCACAATAGCACTGACCTGTTTTCCTGGTTTTGACATGGCCTCAGGGTTAAGCGTGTTTCTATTCTGTAACCACTCCTTTGAAATGTGTATGTAAGGCTACTTGGGGCAATAATGAGGCAATTTGGACTTCAGTGCCTTTCAGCCAAATGAGACTTTTCAGTTTCTCAGCTTTCTGGATATTTGATAGAAATTAGGGCCTGAATGAAGACTGTTTTGAAGCTCAGTCTAGATAAGAGAAATGCAGGAGCGCTGCCAGCTTTTTTGCTGCCCTAGGTGGCGAAAGGTCCCTCCCCTGAAATGCTGCCCCCAATGGAGGCGGCAGAAGATCCCGCCCCCGAAATGCCACCCCGACAGAGGTGGTGGAAGGTCCCGCCCCCGAAATGCTGCCCCCGACAGAGGTGGTGGAAGGTCCCGCCCCCAAAATGCCACCCCTGACAGAGGTGGTGGAAGGTCCCGCCCCCAAAATGCCACCTCTGACCGAGACGGTGGAAGGTCCCACCCCCAAAATGCCGCCCCCGACAGAGGTGGACGAAGATCCGTCCGGGCGTTCGCCGCCCCCCAAATGTTAGTGTCGCCTAATGGGTTGCGCCGGCCCTGGATAAATGTGATGCTGATTGGCTGTAGAGTTGAGATCAGCTCTCTTGACAGATATTTGCCCAGCTTTGTTAGAAAGGTGTGTGATCTAGGGGTCCTCCCTCTGCTTTCAATTATCAGAAGTAGATAAAAATTACTTGTACATCTTTAAGGGGAACCTTTCTGTTAAGAGCCAGACCTCCTCATGTTGATCCATGTCTTTGTCACTTCAAAACTGGATTACTGCAATGCACTCTACTTGGGGCTATATCTGAAAACCCTTTAGAAACTTCTGCTAATGCAGAATTAGTCTTCCTGCTTGCTTACCAGTGTTTCCTGCAGGAGACCTGTGCTCCACAGTATGCATTGGCTTCCAGTTAATTTCCAGCTACACAATTTTATTAGTAAAGAAAGGAGATGGAAAGCAGAAATATGTTATGGCAAAAATAAATATTAAAAGAAAAAATGAAATTGAAAATAAAAATAAACATCCATTACACACAGCTATTTATTTTACATCTGCCATGAACTCATCACAATATTCCAATAAACAGGTTACTTGCGTATAGTATTTGCTGAAACTCTGAAGTGTAAAAATAATCTATTTGCATTATATCAAAAAAGTGGTATTTCACTTGTGCTATATATATTACATTGTGCGAATTAGGTCACTTTCTGTTTCTGGGCCCTTAAATATATCCTAATATATTCTGCATTATTGAAATCCTTATTCTAACTATTCTATTTTGAGCCTTAGCTTTCTCTCCTTGTTAACTATATTTTTAATATCCATCATGAGGTATTAATAAAATTCTATTTCGCCTGTTGAGAGAGGATGCTTGTAATACTAGCAGACTATCATGCACAGTGGTAAGGAAATCAGATTAGCTTTTTCTCACATTAACATGTTGACTCTGTGTGGTGGCTTTATTAATTTACTCCCATCTATTTCAATCACTCAGCACTGTTTTGTTCTTTACGTGCCACAAATACTGTAAGATTGAAAGATAAAATGATCATGAAGAGCTAGACTTGGATGTTTTCAGTTGTATTTGTGATGTGATCTAATTTGATTTCTGCTTTTCAGATGCTTCAATCAGAGTCACAGGAAATTATTGTGTTATTGTTTGCTGGGAAGCCAAAATGTAATGGGTTCATAAATCCAAAACATGAGACATACTGTAGATATTCTTTAAGACGTACAGTGTAATCAGAAGGAAAAGCATTTGAAAGATCAGTTTTAAATAAAATATGCTCTTGGTTCATATAAGAAATCTTTGATTTTTAAATGCATTGTTTTTATTTTTAAAAAGCAGTATCCGTGCAATTCCTCTTTTCTTTAGAAAAGAGTCTCGTAATTTACTGGAAGTCTTCTCAGAAAGAGAACAAAACAAGTAAATCTGTGAGCCTGGTTTACTCCTGTTCAGTAGTCCTCCTGGTTATGCTTGAATCTGCTTTTGTGAGTAAAGCCTATTGAAGATAAATAAGAGTTACAGAATTGGGTCATAAGTTGTTAATGGGGTGATGCCAAATGTTTCCTACTGTTTTATCTGGGAAAACTGTTATTGCTATAATTAAATGTTTCCTGCTGACTCGGATGGTGTTCAATGAGCATTAGAGAGTTAGAATCTTTTACACCTTGATCTTTTTCAGTCTGCTCTTTGGTTAATGCTTAGTCAGCTTTTAGTTGTTGTTTTTGTTTTGTTTATTTAAAAACATTGAGGCCATGTCTACACAGCAAGTTACTGCAAAGCAAGATGGTGGGCTGTAGATTCATACCCTGGCTTGCTGTGCAGTAATTCTTTGTGGAGAAAAGCCCTGAGATTATTATTGAATAAACAGCTTTATGTACATGTGTATTGTGTTGTTTTGTATGTGTAGCCAGAGCCGCCACTTCTTGCAGTTTACCTATTACCATTGTGAAGGGCTAGTCCATTGGGAAGCTATTAGGATGGGATTTTCAAAAGCACTCAGCAGTGGCCCAGCTCTGCTCCAGTCGAAGCCAAAGACTGTCCCACTTTTATTTGTTAAGAACTGGTTAAAGAAATTTGAAATATGTTGGGAAGCAGCGTGTCAGAAGCTGCATATAGCTGTGGCTTTGCTTGGCCTGGGACATACCCAGGCATGTATATGCAGGGCTATGGCTTTAAGGCAGTGTTGAGTAGCGAGGCATGGAGGGGCTCTCTAATTTATCAGACCCAAGATGCACTGTGCCTCAGGCAGGCAAGACATGTCTGGAAGGACTAGGGAAATTCATGCTATTGCCTTTGTTGTACACTTTAATAGGATGCAGCGTCACTATCCGTGGGCCACCATTGTTGGTGCGTAAAGTGTAAGGTCATGAATCTATCCCATTTGGGATTTCTAGAGCCACTAGAGTCCCCTATTCCCTGTGTGATAGGAACTCAAGAACTAAGTTTGTGTCAAACCTCTGCATAGGGGCAAAAAGTAAGGGGAGGTGGCTTCTTGTGCCCTCTCTCTTCCCTCCCTTGTGCACCCATACAGCATATTAGGCGCAGTCAAATCCAAAGCTTCTAAGCTATGTACTGTATCCACCAAACAGGCTAATTTATCCACTCGGCAGAGAGTGGTGCAGAGCTGTGCCACCCCATAGGGAGTTTGGGAGACACTGTGTCTGAAGGAGGCGCAAACTCTGACCAAACAGTCCAGTGCACAGGAGCTGGATAGGCTGCACTCCAATTTGGTTAGTGAGTGAGTGCAGATGGAGGAATGATGGTCTCACGTTTTCCTTCTGCCTTTGGGATTCTCTGTGCCCCAAGGGTGCATTAAGTGAGCAGTCCCTGTGCTTCCTGGCGTGCAGGAGCTGCAACTGTTTTACGCATCTGTGCAGGCTCCTTCCACACTTTGCCCTCCTCCCACGCAGGGGCCTATCTCAATCTGACCCTATATGCTGAATTTAGCTCTTGAATATACTTTCTCTCATAGTTTCTTGAACTCCACCATGGTAGTGGACTATACATAGTTTCATGGATAGTCAATACTTTTGACAAACATATAGTACAGATAAACTGAAAAACAGGAGAGAAGAGGGTTACAGCCTGGATTTTTTTGAAAATTTGGAAAATATCAAGAAATTTTGGACATGGATAACTACAGCTGTTTTGTATCAGAGGGGTAGCCGTGTTAGTCTGGATCTGTAAACAGCAACAAAGAGTCTTGTGGTACCTTGTAGACTAACAGACGTATTGGAGCATAAGCTTTCATGGGTGAATACCCACTTCGTCAGACGCATGCTTATGCTCCAATACATCTCTTAGTCTATAAGGTGCCACGGGACTCTTTATTGCTGTTTATAGCTGTTTTCTCCTGAATTACTGCAACCTAGGAAAACCCGTTAATCGTCTATCAGAATTGTCAGGTAACAAAGGTCTGAGTGAATTAGAGCAATTGCAGTAAAGAAAACCTAGGCCCCCGACTTTGTGTGAATGGACCTTGGTGCCCGCCTGGATGCCTGTTGTCTTCAGTGAGGCTCCACACAGGTGCGTGTTCCTGCCTGAACTAAGATAGTTGCAGGACAGATGCCCTGCTGTGTATGAAGTACACCACTTTTTTTCAGCAATGTATATTATACTTCCATTTTGAATAAGAGATTCTGTAAACATTGTGTAACTTCTCTGTCTGGGTTACTAGCTAATCATGAGACTGACTTTTGATTTTTTAGTACACACAGTCACAAATGGAATCTTCTTAACCTTGGTCTGAAATGCATAACAGTTACTGTTCTGTACATTGCCTAATCCAAGTGCTGTAAGGGCCCAATGCTCTACAGTACTGTTACTTAGGTAGTGTCAAGCTGTCTCAAATGTTTTAAGGGTATGAGTACCAACCTCAGACCAGACTGTTAAGAAGCAGGAACACACACCAAATTGGTTGTGAGTTCTGTACTTAGATTTTCGCCAACTAGTTATCAAGTGTAAACTCTTTAGGCACTACAACAGCCTTAACATGAAGTCACAGACAATTCCCTTGGGTACTCCCATCTATCTTGCCACCTGGACAGGCTTCCCTTTGTGATAGATGGTCCCTTACACTAAAAATCACAACTATATATTCAGGCTACTCCCAGTCCCAAGGACCAATCACTTACCTGAGATCAGTGGCACTTCAGATCTCACACCAAAGATGACCGCTTGTAGCCAATCCTATAATAAACTAACTAAAGATTTATTAACTAAGAAAAAATTAGTTATTTACAAGGTTAAAGCAGATACACACACACACACAAATAAGCCACAGTTTTAGGTTCCAAAAAGTGGTAGAAGCTTCTATAATAAGCAAGTTTTATATGTCCTTAAGGGCTAATCAAGGCTAAGCAGCTGGTAATCCCTTGCTTATGCTTAGAAATTTTGTTCTGTCAAAATCTGAGCAGCATACAGAGCCAGTTTCTTCCTGTCAGGGATTTTTATTCTCTTCCCCTAGAGTTCAAGCTGATGGGAAGAGTCCTTGTGCACATCTTCTCTTCTTGAGTATGGAGGGAACAGTCAAAAACTGTTTTGTCCTCTGATGTTCCACAATGGCGTGTCTGGTTTCTATGGACTTTCTTTTGTTGGGCAGGAAATAACACTCCTGTGGCAGACTAGTATTTCACTCTTGGTAATGTTTCTCTCCTGACTGTGGGGCTTTACAGTTTCACAGCAAACACTTATACAGTTCCAGAGCAAATGCTTAAATATTATTTTATAACATAGGATACAGATATAAGTGAGATTAATGCACTTTACAAGCATTTCAGAAAGTCTAAACACATTTCTATAAACTTAACATCTGTTTTAGCAAAGCTGACATGTAGATGAGCCAGACTGGTTTCCAGCTATGCATTGGCCAGTGTTCGGTTGAGTTGGCACCTGGTCTGTCACCGTCACAGGAAGTTCATCTGCTTTTTATTTGAGATGGTATTTTTATTATTGCCTACATTTATTCTGAAAAGATGGGTAATCAGTTTGGCATATTCTAAGAAAAGGAATAGAAGGAATCTTTTTATAAGGAAGTCTTTAAATGATCACACCTGTCATCTTACATTATGGGAGCCACCACCTTCGTCTCTTTCAAATCACTCTGTGATGGTTGGTTCTTGATGGAAGCATCGTCTACTGGTTAGGGGGTCAGTTCCTCCTCAGTGTGGGGAATGGGGTGGGGGAGTTGATAGAGAGGCCCAGGTCCTTGCATTCCACCAGCCTCTTTCCACCAGCCTGCATTCCACCAGCCAAAGACCAGGCATCCAAGAGCAACTTACAGCTGCCTTCCCTGGGGCAGTGCCTACCCCTCCCCCCCACTCCATAGTCCAAGTTTTGCATTCTGTAGCAAAAGGTACTGAAGAAAAGGTATTACCAGACTATTGGGCCTAGCAGGTAAGTTCCTCTTTTCCCAGAGGAGCTGCTGCAATTTCCCTTCTCAGGAGATCCCAGTGCAGGTCCTTCTCTCTGCCTTCTCAGAAAGGGGCTGACCTGTCTGACTTCTTCTTAAGCTCCACCATCATCTGGCAGGTATGGCCATGTGTGTATCTGGGCCAAGAATTGCTCTTTAAGCCCTTCAGTCTCAGTGCAGGGTTTATACACCCTGTCACACGCTCCTTAAAGTCTCTCTTGCCCATGAAGCCCTTATGAAGTAAGTCAACAATAGTATTTATTTTTGGATATTTACAGAAATAACTGTTGCAGCACAAAGACATGCACTTAACTGAGTCACTTGGTAACTGCATTGGTGAAACCCTTGTCTGTCTTTGCCCCATTATACTTATGCTATATTATGCCTGTCTTGTTATATCATATCCAAAATTAAATTAAAATGTTTTGGGACTGCCATTCTGTCTGCAAAGCAACTGCTTGCAGTAAAAACAATAAGTAGAATAACAAGTCATAACGCATAGCATACAGTTACAGAAGTTTCACATATATAATAATGGCTAATATAGCACTTGCTTACACATATGTTGCTTGTAAATTCCCATGAAAGGGGCATTCTTCTGTTCATTATAGCAGCCTTGATCTGCGGCAAAGCTCCTATTTATGTCAGTGCAAATTGACCCATTGATTATGATACTCGAGAAGTGGACAATATGCATGTAACATTGTTCCTTCAGTACAGGTATTTTGTTGCATTATCCTGTGGCTTGTTTTTCAATGTGTAGCATTTCCCGTGAAAGAGATGCTTGAACCACAATGTCATGGTCAGCATTTTAAAAAAAAATTAATTGGAAACTTGTAGCATCTGCTTTTATTACAATAGGCCTAGTGTGGATGCAAACTGACTTGTGGGGAAAGCTATTTGCTGGCTTTTGTGTTTCTATAAATGGTCCATACATCAGCCTTAGGGGCTGTTTTCAATGGAGAATGTTGCAGTGTGTATGTGAAGTCTTCCCAATAATGACGGAGCAGAGAAAATATGAGAAGCTACTTTTTAGCGTGTTTATGGGAGGGGAACAGGTAGAAGAAAATTGTCTGGTAAAGAGAAGAGGCTTGATTCTCTCCTTGGGTGTTAGGCTTTCTCCAGCAGTAAATTCATCTGTTGTGGAGATGCGTGGCACAAGCTGTGTTCTACCCTTGTTCTTCTATAGGGCCTGGAGCTGATTGGGCCAGCCTGGTATGTTGATTCATGATCACACCATGAGGAGCAGTTTGCATTGTCCTTCCTCCGCTTCCTCCAATGGGCTTGAAAACTCAGGTGGCATCAGACCAACGCCGGGGGGGGGGGGGGTGCCGGCAGAGCAAAAAAAAAAAAAAAAAAAACCCCAAGAGCTGCCAGCGGAGGAAAAAACAAAAACAAAGGCAAAAAAAACCTCCCCCAAGCGCTGCCAGAGCATAGGAAAAATCCCTCCCCAAATCCCCGTCCTGGCCCCGCCTGCCTCCTCTGCACCAGCTCACCTTTGCTCTGCCTCCACCTCCCCTGAGCTGGCTGCTGCGTCCTGCTTTTCTCCTCTCCCTCCAGCACTTGAGCCACCATACAGCTGATTAGCACAAGCCTGGGAGGGAGGGGTGAGGAGGAGGAATGCGGCGTGCTTGGGGAAAAGGCGGGGCCAGGGTAGGGATTTGGGGAGGGATCCAATGGGGGAGGGAGGGGTGGAGTCGGGGCCGGGCTGGGGTGGAGTTGGGGCGGGGCGGGGGGGCTGTGAGCTCCCTCTGCCTGTGTGCCGGAGGGCAAAATATCGGGACAATTCAATATCGGGACAGTCCCGATAAAATCAGGACATCTGGTCACCCTAGGCCTAAGGGCTTTTCCCTGAAAAAGATAGTGGGACACAAATCTATTTTGCACAAGTATATGGGGCCATCGCCACTGCAATCAGGTGCTCAGGCATATCAGTTCCTAGCTCTTAGTACTGAAGTGGGAAACTTGATGGAAAACTAAGGCTATTAAGAGGTATTGGAAAAAGTACACTTACAATTCTGGCTGCTATTAGACCCTATGGAAGGGTATAGAGATCACATGGCAAGTTGAAGCAGTCCCTGGAGTAAAACAATAAAAGGGGCTACTTTTCAAGTAGTAGCTGGAACAAAGGCAGGTGCTGAGGTGAGGTTAGAATTAAACCAGACATCTACTTCAGATCAGAGGAATATAACCTATTCCTTCTCAAGGGCTGCTCCCCATTCTATTTCTAGACTCAGAGAATGGTTCGGTCTGAAACATCTGAACAAGTTCCTAAAGTAGACTTAGCTTCACATTCCCATTTTATCATTCCACAAGCTCTTCTCCTGCTTTGCATATGGATGGTAGGGTGCAGGGTTTTTTCAACTTTGATCATTGCCATTTAATCTGACCAGTGATCCCAGGGTCTCTTTCAGGATCATAGTATTATATTAACCTTGACTATAAGTAAGCAGGAAATTCACTTCTCTCTTTCTGGATAAGATTTCTGATTAGGGCTCAGTACAGAGAAAGACCAAACAAATTTACAGAATAATATGGTTCCTTCAGTATCTTGGATTCATGCTAAACACAGTAGTGTGGTGCCAAGGAAGACAGCCTGGGGTGAGGGTGGAAACTATCAGGTACAAGATCTCATCTCAGGAGAATGTTAACTGAAGATGGCCATAAAGAAACACAAGTGGTATGTCAAATAAAAATCCAGTTCTTTGTGAGAACTATTGGGAATGCTGATCTCATACAGAGATGTGGTTCAGTCACCCAGAGTTCACACGATCCATACCCAGTAGTTCTCTTGGTCTCACAGAAGAGGTCAACTATTGCAAAAAACAGTCCTCCATCCAGGACCAGACAAGTTCAGAATGGACATTTGGATGAAGTGATTAGCACTTTTATGGACCCTAGAAAGAAGTTAACCAATAGGACTTTCTACTGGCTGAAGCAAATAGACAAGTAGTTCTCACAGTCATCATAGCACTCATTCCCAAAGTAAATTAAACAAATATTCTTCCATCTGTCAAGTGCCAAGGCTCTGAATCTCAGGGCAGCAAAGTTATTTTTGCTGCAATTAGATCCGCTAGGTTGCCATGGGCCATTGATACATGAATTCATCACATTCTCCTATTGGTCATCTAATTTTTAGCCAATGCCATTTTTGGCAGAAGTCTTCCCCTCCCTCATTGCTTAGGGGAAAAGAGAGGATTTTTTGTATACCTCATTTCAGATGCCCATAATTAATGGATGGTCCTGTTTTCCACCCTGGAGGCATGCTGCTATGGAAAGCCCATTGTAACAGATCAGTGGACCTTAGCATAGTGAAGAATAGGAAAAAATATCTCTGCCTAACCAAAAATTTCACTTCTTCATGTAATTAAGTCCACACATCTAGCCTACCTTGGAGACAAAGGAATCATCCTAAACAGAGATGGAAATTGACACCCAAAGATCTGAGTTTATTCTGTTAGGGGAAATTATTCCCATACTCTGCATTAGCAGAAACTGTTCTTTTTCTTCAATAGTTGATGCAACCTGTAAATTAGGGTATTCTATTTTTCTAACTGTGGAGGGAACTTTATGGTTGGGTCACTCCCCTCTGCCAGTGACTGACAGGTTTGTTTTGTGTCCCTATGCTTCAATCAGGCCAAAATACCCATTGTAACTAATCTGTGGACTTTATTACTCAGAGAAAGGAATTTGTTAACTAAGCAGAGATAAATGGTCCTAGTCTATATTCTGTGTCCTACCTCAGAAACCTTGAAACCTTTTTGTATAACCTGAAATAAGACTTAAGTATTTTTTTCAAACAATCTTCTTGCCAACCTTTGATTTTTTTAATGTTGAACTTCGTGTTGCATCAACCTAGATGTCTAAGTTGTTTTCAGTGTTAGTCATCTTGGTCCCAGGATAGTAGAGAGAGAAAAGATGTTACCTCACTCACGTTCTCTCTCTAAAGTTCTAAGGTAATTCCTGACAATAAGACTGTTACTCAGCATGAACCCTGATCCAGAAGGCAAAAGAATCATTTTTCTTCTGCATTCCTTTTTGCATTTATTTTCATGAACTCTATTGATTTCCTTACTACAGGGAAGTTGACAAGGATGTAGTTGTAGTTAGTCATTGCAGAGTTATTATCTGGTTTACATTCTGTACGTTGCTGGTTGTTGCTTGTATTTTTCTATATTAATTATAAAAATCTAAGCATGCTATATTAGAATGCATTTGAGTAATTTGAAGTCTATGGACATTTAAAAGAATGAAATGTATGTTGTAATGAAACTCTTAATAACAAGAATTTGTAAGATTTTTTTAATTGAAATGTCTGTTTTAGATCTGCATTACAGCAAGGCAGAGATTGCAAACAATTTTGAAGAAATATTTATTCAGATTTTTAATAAATTTGTTTAAACTGTGTAACCCTTCTGCCAGTCAGAGTTGGCAGCAACAAGGGCCGGGTTCAGTATCTAGGGCTTGCTTTTCAACAATACAACACAAAACTAGCTTGAGCCCCCACTCAGTGACCTGGGACAATTACACACCACCCACTGGGCGCCTCTAAGAGGCAATACTTCCCCTCTTGCAAGCACAGAGTCTGAATGTAGCAAAAAACTTTTAATAAAAGGAGGGAAATGATGCGGTATTATTTTGGGGAAACACTGCAAACAGGGTTTATAAACATAAACCATGAGCAAAAGACCCACCACCAAGTAAGTTGGGCGGTGTCCTTTTCCCCTCAGGTTCTTAAATCCAGCAACCCGAAAGTCCCTTTGATGTGCCCGTCCCTTCTCTGCACCCCACTCACAGTTGCTGTCCTTGGACAGTGCAGACCCAGAGTTCAGAGGTGCATCTGCAGCGTTCACCTCCCACCCTGGGTGGATGGGGGTGATAAGGAGGTACTTTACTCGCTCTGCTGCTCAGGCACTCACTCTTCATCAGCCGCCCTGCTGACTGCACCCCTCTGTCCTGCTGATGGCATATCTCCGCCAGCTGTGCCAAGATGTTTTCAGGGTCCCCCACTTAACAGAGCTCTCACTGATTTCAGCTGTTAGTTGGGAAACCTCACTGCTGGTGCATACTGGGCAGTCTCTTGTATCAGAGACACTGTCCCAAAACAGGTCTAATACTTAGGCCTAGGTATCAGTGATTTCAGCTTTGTAGTCTGTAACAAGACTCTCAACTGAGTCTAAATTAGCTCTGTTATTATACAGTGGCGAGGAAGGGTCAAAGAGTGTTTAAGGCCCCTAGGCCAGGCCCACACCACCAGGTATAAATACCTATCTCCACCCTCTCTCAACTCCCTGGGCTTTGGAACCCATGTCCCCTGCCTAGCAAGTGCTGTTTAGTTGAGGGTCAGTCCCTCCATTGGGATATGCCAGGTACAGTTTTGCTGCCCTCGAGTCACACAACAAGGATAACTAGCCTTTATTACTCCTGCCCCAATAACAAAGAGACTGGGGATCCCAAACCAGCCAAAAGTGATAATTTGGGCAAGCAATCCCATCATGCTGAGCACCTAGGAAGGGTGGGTGTTCTTGTCCATCCTCCCTGTGCAGGGAAAAGGCCTGGGTAGAGACCGTCGAATTGTGGAAGTAAACGAATGGCTACGCAGGTGGTGTTGGAGAGAAGGCTTTGGATTCTTCGACCATAAGATGGTGTTCCAAGAAGGAGGAGTGCTAGGTAGAGATGGGCTCTACCTAACGAAGAGAGGGAAGAGCATCTTCGCAAGCAAGCTGGCTAACCTAGTGAGGAGGGCTTTAAACTAAGTTCACCGGGGGAAGGAGACCAAAGCCTTGAGGTAAGTGGGGAAATGGGAGGAAGCACGAGCAGAAGAGTGCAAGAGGGGAGGACTCCTGTCTCAGACTGAGAAAGAGGGACAATCAGCGAGTCATCTTAAGTGCCTATACACAAATGCAAGAAGCCTGGGAAACAAGCAGGGAGAACTGGAAGTCCTGGCACAGTCAAGAAACTATGATGTGATTGGAATAACCGAGACTTGAGATAACTCATATGACTGGAGTACTGTCATGGATGGATATAAACTGTTCAGGGAGGACAGGCAGGGCAGAAAAGGTGGGGGAGTTGCATTGTATGTAAGAGAGGAGTATGACTGCTCAGAGCTCCGGTATGAAACTACAGAAAAACCTGAGAGTCTCTGGATTAAGTTTAGAAGTATGAGCAACAAGGGTGATGTCGTGGTGGGAGTCTGCTATAGACCACCAGACCAGGGGGATGAAGTGGACGAGGCTTTCTTTCGGCAACTAGCAGAAGTTACTAGATTGCAGGCCCTGGTTCTCATGGGAGACTTTAATCATCCTGATATCTGCTGGGAGAGCAATACAGCGGTGCACAGACAATCCAGGAAGCTTTTGGAAAGAGTAGGGGACAATTTTCTGGTGCAAGTGCTGGAGGAACCAATTAGGGGCAGAGCACTTCTAGACCTGCTGCTCACAAACCAGGAAGAATTAGTAGGGGAAGCAAAAGTGGATGGGAACCTGGGAGGCAGTGACCATGAGATGGTCGAGTTCAGGATCCTGACACAAGGAAGAATGGAGAGCAGCAGAATACAGACCCTGGACTTCAGAAAAGCAGACTTTGAGGGCAGGATCTCCTGGGAGAATAACATGAGGGGGAAAGGAGTCCAGGAGAGCTGGCAGTATTTTAAAGAATTCTTATTGAGGTTGCAGGAAAAAAACATCCCGATGTGTAGAAAGAATAGTAAATACGGCAGGAGACCAGCTTGGCTTAACAGTGAACTCCTTGCTGATCTTAAATGCAAAAAAGAAGCTTACAAGAAGTAGAAGATTGGAAAAATGACCAGGGAGGAGTATAAAAATATTGCTCAGGCATGCAGGAGTGAAATCAGGAAGGCCAAATCACACTTGGAGTTGTATCTAGCAAGAGATGTTAAGAGTAACAAGAAGGGTTTCTTCAGGTATATTAGCAACAAGAAGAAAGTCAAGGAAAGTGTGGGCCCCTTACTGAATGAGGGAGGCAACCTAGTGACAGAGGATGTGGAAAAAGCTAATGTACTCAATGATTTTTTTGCCTCTGTCTTCACGAACAAAGTCAGCTCCCAGACTACTGCACTGATTAGTACAGTATGAGGAAGAGGTGACCAGCCCTCTGTGGAGAAAGAAGTGGTTTGGGACTATTTAGAAAAACTGGATGAGCACAAGTCCATGGGGCCGGAAGCACTGCGTCCGAGGGTACTAAAGGAGTTGGCGGATGTGATTGCAGAGCCATTGGCCATTAACTTTGAAAACTCATGGCGATTGGGGGAGGTCCTGGATTACTGGAAAAAGGCTAATGTAGTGCTCATCTTTAAAAAAGGGAAGGAGGAGGATTCGGGGAACTAGAGGCCAGTCAGCCTCACCTCAGTCCCTGGAAAAATCATGGAGCAGGTCCTCAAGGAATCAATTCTGAAGCACTTAGAGGAGAGGAAAGTGATCAGGAACAGTCAGCATGGATTCACCAAAGGCAAGTCATGCCTGACTAACCTAACTGCCTTCTATGAGGAGATGAGGGGAAAGCAGTGGATGTGTTATTCCTTGACTTTAGCAAAGCTTTTGATATGATCTCCCACAGTAGTCTTGCCAGCAAGTTAAAGAAGTATCGGCTGGATGAATGGACTATAAGGTGGATAGAAAGCTGGCTAGATCGTCGGGTTCAAGGGGTAGTGATCAACGGCTCCATGTCTGGTTGGCAGCCTGTTTCAAGTGGAGTGCCCCAAGGGTCGGTCCTGGGGCCGGTTTTGTACAATATCTTCATTACTGATCTGGAGGATGGCGTGGACTGCACTCTCAGCAAGTTTGCAGATGACACTAAACTGGGAGTAGTGGTAGATATGCTGGAGGGTAGGGATAGGATACAGAGGGACCTGGACAAATTAGAGGATTGGGACAAAAGAAACCTGATGAAGTTCAACAAGGACAAGTGCAGAATCCTGCACTTAAGATGGAAGAATCCCATTCACTGTTACAGACTAGGGACCGAATGGCTAGGCAGCAATTCTGCAGAAAAGTTCCTAGGGGTTACAGTTGATGAGAAGCAGGATATGAGGCAACAATGTGCCCTTGATGCTAAGAAGGCTAACGACATTTTGGGCTGTATAAGTAGGAGCATTGCCAGCAGATTGAGGGACTCTATTCGACATTGGTGAGGCCTCATCTGGAGTACTGTGTCCAGTTTTGGGCCCCACACTACAAGAAGGATGAGGAAAAATTGGAGGAAGTCCAGCAGAGGGCAACAAGAATGATGAGGGGGCTGGAGCACATGACTTATGAGGAGAGGCTGAGGGAACTAGGATTGTTTAGTCTGCAGAAGAGAAGAATGAGGGGGGATTTGATAGCTGCTTTCAACTACCTGAAAGGGGGTTCGAAAGACAGGGGTGGCTCTAGACATTTCGCCGCCCCAAGCAGGGCGGCATGCCGCGGGAGGCACTCTGCCGGTTGCCGGTCCCGCGGCTCCGGTGGACCTCCTGCAGGCATGCCTGCGGAGGGTCCGCTGGTCCTGTGGCTCCACCGGACCTTCCGCAGGCACGCCTGCAGGAGGTCCACCGGAGCCGCCTGCTGCCCTCCCGGCGACCGGCAGAGCGCCCCCCGCGGCATGCCGCCCCAAGCACGCGCTTGGCGTGCTGGGGTCTGGAGCCGCCCCTGTCCAAAGAGGATGGATCTAGACTGTTCTCGGTGGTACCAGATGACAGAACAAGGAGTAATCGTCTCAAGTTGCAGTGGGGGAGGTTTAGGTTGGATATTAGGAAAAACTTTTTCACTAGGAGGGTGGTGAAGCACTGGAATGGGTTATCTAGGGAGGTGGTGGAATCTCCTTCCTTAGAGGTTTTTAAGGTCAGGTTTGACAAAGCCCTGGCTGGGATGATTTAGTTGGGGATTGGTCCTGCTTTGAGCAGGGGGTTGGACTAGATGACCTCCTGAGGTCCCTTCCAACCCTGAGATTCTATGATTCTATGCAAATGAGATCAGCTCCTGAAGTCCTCTTCCACAGTTCATCACCATGTCAGGGGAGAGCTCATTCAGACTCTGCTTACAACTGTATTTACACCTCCTTTGTGATTACTTTCCATAAAATATTCTTGTAAATACATTTTTTTGGCAGTAATAGTTATCGGCCTTCAGTAGCCTGGGGCAATATCTGTGTGAATATGTGAATTTAACCTGAAAAATATATCTCTTTTTACAGACTTATGAGACAACCCAATAATTTCATGCAATCAAACTCAAAGATATTGCCTCTGTGGCAAGATAATATATTTTAACTGCTGATTCATCTGACTTTCATGATATCAATGCATTTTAAAGTTGCATAGAAAGCTTTTATCATTTATAGGAGGTTCAATATTTTTATCCAACATAATTTCCAGTGAGTATGGAATATTTTTACATGAGGGCTCTCCTCTGGCCTCTTTGACTAGGGCTAATAATCTCAAATTACAGGTTTTGCTTTTGTTCTCCAGAAATCTGATTTTACAATATAGAAAATCCATTGACCTGACCCAGGACACCAGAGAGCTTTACAGCTGTCCATTTCTGTTTGTATAGTCTGCATATTGTCAAATACAGCTTTAATAGTGTTTTCTGGTATTTCCGAATTTTCTTGCTAATTCAGGGCTAAAATAAGAGATTGCGCCTAACCCATTGTAAGAAACTACAAGGAAATGCACTGTTCCAAGAACAGTCCAGGGAAAGTATTGTGGCTCTTAGAGTCACAGTGGGAAGTCACCCATTAGTTAGTGGAAGCTCAGTTCTGCTGGCTAGTATATTGGACATAGTGGTGCCAATGTTTTGCCTATTCCTCACTCACCCATATGGGGCGAGGGGGAGATATGGAATAGAGGCCCTGTGAAGGCTTTTCCTCCTCTCATTTTTAGACTGACTATCTGGGGTCTCTGTATATCTGTAAAATACTGAAGGGAGGCTGTTCCTCACACAGACTGTGAAGAACTGTGGTGATTAGTACCATGTCAAGTGAGGAAGGATAGGATCTGTCATTATGTGTACTGACCAGAACACACCACACAAAAGGGAGTGTGGGGGAGCACTGTGGCTGCTGTTGCAGCCCATATCCATAATGTAACTTCTCGGGTTGGAATCCAGCCAGGACAATGTGGTTAATATCCCTACTTCTATGAGAAATATTAGTAATTAGGGCCTTGGTTTTAGGCTTCAGTAAGGAAACAGCACCTCCAACAACATCGTGCTCCTTCATGTCATGCCTAGAGCCCTGATTCTGTACTGACTCAGAGTTAAGAGTGTAACCTAGCAAATAATGAGCACCAATCCTGGGGCACTCTGGATTTCACCCAGGAGGTCTTCCAAGTGCTGACTAACTTCAATATTTTGTAGCTTGTGAAATTTGATGAGATTATAACTGGAGGCTGTGCAACTGTTTCCATCATCAAAAGGAAAAATATTCTTCTTTGAAGGGGATATTGAGAAAATGATTATATTAGGCTAAATAATCTGCAAACTCTCGGAGAAGCAAAAATCAGAAAGAGGTTAACACTTTTCTTTCTCAACAACTGCTTCCTCCTATTAGAGTGTTATTTTTATCCCCCCCAGAAGCCCTTTGACTTGGGTTTCCAAGATTTTTGTTTCTCCTGTGGTTACAACCTGGGACCCGACCCCTTGACAAGCTAATCTGGTGAGTTCAATAGGGTGTTGGAGGGAGGACCTCAGAGTGAATGGCTCCTGCATTGTCTCTTAGATGTTGGCCAATGACTGGCTATCTGAAGCCATTGGTCTCTTACCTCCAGTCAGCCTCTTGTTAAATTAGCTTCATGTTTTCATTCAGTAATACCCTTACAACAGACCAAATATATAGAACATAAGTATTCCTCAACAATTACCGACCAATTCCACATCCTTCACACAAACATAGATGGAAAAAATGCTTTACACAAACAAGAGAAGCTGTAAATCCAATCATCCACTCTGCTTATTACCTGATTTACCTGCTGCTGCTCAGTATATTACTCCATTGAAAAACAAGTAGTATGCAAATGTATTTGCAGCTGGTCTTTGAGCCCAGACAGGCATTTTATTTTCATGTTTTGTACTCTGGATCCTGAAAATGAAATGTGCATGTATTTATTTGGAGAGTCTCGGAATATCTGGGTGCACAGGATGGTCAGACTAACCATAAAGGTGCCATTTTTACCCAGATTAGGGGAGCAATAATTCATGTTTTTGTATGCATGAGGCTTCATCATATTGCTCATGCTCTGTGAAATGAGATGATGTGAATTTTTAAAATTTTTGTTTGTTTATTTTTTAGAAAACACGTAGGTAACATCTGTGTAAAGATTCACTTTTAAAAATTCCTGCTGCCTTTGAGTCACCTGTGTTGATGATGACGTCCAGGAGATAGCATCATGACTCCTCTGCTTCTCCCCCCGTGCCCCATCTGCTTTCCGCCGGCTCAGTGGTACTAAAGTAGAAATATAAATTACTCTTCACATCTTTCCCTCTTTAGTGTCTTCATTGAAAGCACTTGACTTTTTCATAACAGTTAAAGATGTAATTCTCAAGAGTATGCACTTATTGAAATACAAATATACGGTAGTGACAGGTTTCAGAGTAGCAGCCGTGTTAGTCTGTATCAGCAAAAAGAACAGGAAGCTCTGTGGCACCTTAGAGACTAATGAATTTATTTGAGCATAAGCTTTCTTGGGCTATAGCCCACTTCATTGGATGCATAGAATGGAACATACAGTAAGAAGATATTTATACATACAGAGAACATGAAAAGGTGGAAGTACCCATACCAACTGTAAGAGGCTAATTTAATTAAGAGATGCTATTATCAGCAGAGGAGAAAACTTTAGAACTGATCATCAATGCCAACATTTTTATGTCTGACTTAGAACAACACTTCCTCAGCTCTTGTCCTCTAATGCCCCTACTCTACTTATGCTACATTGATGACATCTTTATCATCTGGACCCATGGAAAAGAAGCCCTTGAGGAATTCCACCATGATTTCAACTATTTCCATCCCACCATCAACCTCAGCCTGGACCAGTCCACACAAAAGATCCACTTCCTGGACACTACAGTGCTAATAAGTGATGGTCACATAAACACCACCCTATACTGGAAATCTACTGATCGCTTTACTTACGTACATGCCTCCAGCTTTCATCCAGACCACACCACATGGTCCATTGTCTACAACCAAGCTCTAAGATACAACTGCATTTGCTCCAACCCCTCAGACAGAGACAAACACCTACAAGATCTCTATCAAGCATTCTTACAACTACAGTACCCACCTGCTGAAATAAAGAAACAGATTGACAGAGCCAGAAGAGTACCCAGAAGTCACCTATACCAGGGGCGGCTCCAGACCCCAGCGTGCCAAGCGCGTGCTTGGGGCGGCATGCCACGGGGGGCGCTCTGCCTGTCTGCCTGTCGCCACGGGGGGCGGCAGGCGGCTCCGGTGGACCTCCCGCAGGCATGCCTGCGGATGCTCCACCAGAGCCGCGGGACCAGCGGACCCTCCACAGGCACGTCTGCAGGAGGTCCACCGGAGCCGCGGGACCGGTGACTGCCAGAGCGCCCCCCGCGGCGTGCCGCCGTGCTTGGGGCGGCGAAATTCCTAGAGCCGCCCCTGCCTACTACAGGACAGGCCCAACAAAGAAAGTAAAAGAACACCACTAGCTGTCACCTTCAGCTCCCAACTAAAACTTCTCCAGCGCATCATCAAGGATCTACAACCTATCCTAAAGGACGATCCCTTACTCTCACAGATCTTGGGAGACAGGCCAGTCCTCGCTTACAGACATCTGCCCCCCGAACCTGAAGCAAATACTCACTAGCAACCATACCCCAAACAACAAAAACACTAACCCAAGAACCTGTCTTTGCAACAAAGCCCACTGCCAGATCTGTCCACATATCTATTCAGGGGACACCATCATAGGACCTAATCTCATCAGCCACATCTATCAGAGGCTCGTTCACCTGCACATCTACCAATGTGATATATGCCATCATGTGCCAGCAATGCCCCTCTGCCACGTAATTTGGCCAAACTGGACAGTCTCTACGCAAAAGAATAAATGGTCATAAATCAGACATCAAGAATTATAACATTCAAAAACCAGTTGGAGAACACTTCAACCTCTCTGGTCACTCGATTACAGACCTCAAAGTCGCAATGCTCCAACAAAAAAACTTCAAAAACAGACTCCAACGAGAAACTGCAGAATTGGAATTAATTTGCAAACTTTACACCATTAAATTAGGCTTGAAGAAAGACTGGGATTGGATGAGTCATTACACAAAGTAAAACCTATTTCCCCATGCTATTTTCCCCCCTACTGCTACTCACACCTGCTTGTCAATTGCTGGAAAGGGGCCATCCTGATTATCACTACAAACATTTTTTTCCTCCTGCTGATAATAGCCTACCTTAACTGATTACTCTCGTTATAGTTAGTATGGCAACACCCATTTTTTTCATGTCCTCTGTGTATACATATCTTCCTACTGTATTTTCCACTGTATGCATCTGATGAAGTGGGTTTTAGCCCACGAAAGCTTATGCTCAAATAAATGTGTTAGTCTCTAAGGTGCCACAAGTACTCCTCGTTCTATATGCCAGTAGTATATCTAAGCAGCCTTACTAAATGCATGCTCCTTACCTGTATCTGTATTATGTAATTAAGGACACATATTCCATGATTTTGCAGAGAGGATATTAATCTATATACAGAATGAGGCATCTGTCGATGGTGTCCAACTAAAGCACAAAGTAAGAGTGTTGGGGACAGCTCAGATAGACATTTCATTTATATTTTCCATACACAAAGAACGAATTGTAGGTCAATTCCAGCACTTAACTTTGCTCTCCTTTCAAGGGAGTTTTGCCACCAATTTCAGTGGGGACAGAGGCCAGGCCAATGCACTTTTGAAAATCTCACCTTAACTATATATGATTTATTTTGTATTAAGGAAAACAGAGAAAGGAAGAACAAATATACAATCTTCATGTGAGTGAGAGCAGAAATTCCCATTCTGCAACAAAAGGATGAGAAAACCTGACCCATGAGGAAAGGTTAAAAAAAATGTTTAGTCTTGAGAAAAAAAAACTGAAGGGGGACCTGATGAGTCGTCAAATATGTTAAGGGCTGTTATAAAGAGGATGGTGATCAATTGTTCTCCATGCCCGCTGAAGGTAGGACAAGAAGTAGTTGGCTTAATCTGCAGCAAGGGAGATTTCAATTAGATATTAGGAAAAAATTTCTAACTAGTTAAGGATATTAAGTACTGAAATAGGTTACCAAGGGAGGTTGTGGAATACCTATCACTGGAGGTTTTTAAAGTCAGGTTATACAAACACCTGTCAGGGTGGTCTAGGTATACTTTGTCCTGCCTCAGTGCAAGGGAATGGACTAGATGACCACTTGAGGTCCCTTCCAGGCCTACACTTCTATGATTCCATTATTCTGTATTCTAGAATCCCCCTACCAAATATGCAAGAAAACTTTTTTTCCAGTTCACAGGTGCCATATGAAGGAAAAAAAAACCCAACAACCCCACAGTCCTAGCTATGCACACCACAGTCTTGTATGTTGTTAAAGATCTTGATGGTTTCTACTTCAGAATAAATCAGCAAACTTGTATAAGGAAATATAATGTATATTCTTTTGTACCACTAAGCCCATTGCACTCAAGGGAGATTCAGTCCTGCAGAGAATAGGAGATATTTCTGCCACTGTTGGGATTCTTACAGAGGCAAGCTAACTCTAAGTCCTTCTGGGACTCCATAGGAATTCCACTGACAGAGAACCTCTTGAAGTGGGCGGAGGGTGTCCAAAAAAACCACCTGCATCAGATGACATTTCAGATGCCCTCAATAGACTTTGGAGACAGTGCTGGCCCTTTACAATTTCCTCTAAATTAAATTATGGCTACTTTGCAGCACTTCTTTCTGTTCTTCCATGTGCTTTTGTTCCCCAGGATCCCTCATCCATATTTATGCTGCCATAAACTGACAGAGTATTCTGAAAATATTATGCATGCTCATAGTGTATCCCAGTCAGCTGTTCTTTTTGAATGAAACACTTTTAAAATAAAATAATGCCTTTAATGCAGGTCTTTTAAGCAAGTGAACTATTAATTTGTTTGCTGTCAATTTATGAGCAACTAAGAACACATTGTAAAAACTACTCGTGCAGATAAATATATGTCCCTCCATTCTGTGGGAAGACAGGTCTCAGTGATTTTTCTTTTAAAGTAAATGTTTAGATAATTTATTTTATATGAGCTTTTTGGCTTTGATGGATTACAGTCCTATCGCCTTTTCCAGAAAATATAATGGAGGGCCTCTCCTGCAGGGGGAGTTCACTTGGGCAGTGGGAGGTGACTATAGAGGAACGGGGGGGTGGGTGGGAGGGTTCATAAATCGTGTGTAACTGTGTATTTAGTGGAAACTCATTTAAATATCATGGTCAGTGTTGTGGTTTTGTAAATCATTTATGCAAGGAAAACTACTTATGTTTAAGTAGAGAACAAACAGTAAGCTCCTTCAGTGGTCATATATTGGAATGGGAAGAGGCAGGGTCTGTACTAGCTGTTTGCTAATTTGGATTGTGGAAGTATAAGCAAGCAAACAAATAAATCAATTGCACTGTAGTAAGTCCAAAGTAATGCCCTTGCCTTAGGTGGAGCTACTCTGGATTTATAATTGTTAACTAAGATCAGAATCTGGTCTCTCTATTTGTAATTTTTCATTTTGCTGCTTTTAAGTATGGAGAAATAGGCTGTATCCCAAATGTTGTGAAAAGATGAAATCTAGAATATATCTTAGCATACTATGAGATGATTACATTAAACCAGAAATAGGTGAATCTGGTCATTATTTTTTTTCTAATCTATTTTTTTTGTGAAATATTGCTGCTGCTCTATATTTTGAATCAAATTTTAGATCTACTTTGTTGCTGAGTAACCCTAGTTTAATCACTCAATACATATAAGACAAGAGCAACCAAATTATTTTGATTTTCCAGGGGAAGGAGTCCACAAGTAACAGTTTATACAGCCAGAAATTTTCCCTAGCATGGGAATCGCAGCCTAGGTTTTAAAATGCCACTGATCGCAGGGTCACGTAATAGAGATTACTTAACTAAAATGTAGTCCTTAAATCTCCTTAACTTCCAAGCCAGCTTTGGAACAGCAAATTACATTATTTTGCTTTAAAAGTTGAAGAGAAACGGTTCCTGCAAGCTTACAGATAAAAGGTTTGGGTGGAAAAAAGAGTATCTGCAGCACTGGCACTGTATAATAAGCCAGCAAATCCAGGTTTGATAAAGAAATCATCTTTGGAAACACACATTTATGTACACAAAGCTTAACTTGATCTGAATGTTTAGTAAACCGAAGGGCATGGGCATGGGAGGAGTTGATCTACCTCTGACTAGACCATCATGTTTTTTCAACCCTTTAAAACATTTCAAATAAAATATACTCCATTCTCCCCCTTTCCCACCCAATGCTTCATACTAGCATTCTATTAACCAGCAGCTTATGTTTTATGGTCATTTACAGGGAATGTAATAAACCTTTACAATATAATTGTTCTTCATCCTGACTGTTTTTAATGGTGTTATTCCCTAGTTGTTTTACTATTTTATATATACCATACATTGGCTGTGTTACATTTATTTGCTCCTACTCTATTTTCTATGATGTACTCTTTATTCTCTTATCCTTTTGATGTAGTGTATCATTCATATGTTATCTTTTGATTGTAATGTACTTAGGTATTTTGTATTCATTCCCTCATCTTTCACTCTCTCCCCCCAAAAGAACGAAACATAATGCAATATTTGAACAAAGGAAAAACAATATTTCGTAGGCTCTTTAATCACTATTCAATATTCCTTACCCACTTGAAGACTGGTTGCCAGTATGCTTCACATCATACCCCACAGTTTTGCTATTACTGACTAGTATGCTGCCTTATTAACAATAGCATGTACCTGTTTGTGACAGACCTATAATCCCTACTGCAATAACCAGCAGTTTATTCCCAACTATGTCCTTTTCGCCAACCACACTCCCCAGTGTGAGGAAAGGAATCATAGAAAATGATTGCATTATGGTAATCCTCAGGGGAAAGCCATTACATAACAGTACCATCTTTGCAATATATTTACGCTAAATTTAGTTACCCACACTCTCTAGAGCTTTTCATCTGAGGCTCTCCAAGCACTTTACAATAATTAATCAATCGAGCTCCTCTGAGGTAGGACAATATTATTATTGTACACAATTTACAGACTGAGTCCCAGAGGGGTTTAAAAACATGCCCAAGGGCAAATACCAAGTCAGTGGTGGAGCTAGGAATAGAATCCAGGAATCCTGGCGCCCAGTCTTCCCAGAACCCTTCTCTGCCCACTGGACAAGCCTACACTGTCTCCCATTCTTTTCTCCTGTCTTCAGGTTTGAAATTATACCAGTCAAATAATTAGGGCTGGGAAAAGTCATAAATGAATATCAGGCTAGTTTCTTACCCTTATTTCCTATGATCACGATGGAAATAAGTGGTGGATTTCTGTATTTATTGTTAGCCCTAGGGTTCATACCACATCTTGCATAACACAAAATAGTGCTTACATCAGTAGTAATATTTGACTAACGTAATTCAGAAATGTAGTTACTTAGTATTATCTTAATGAGCCCACATTGGACTCTGTTCTGTCTCATGATGAATGCTGGCCTTTGTTATTACTTAAAAGGAAGGTTTTTAGTCAATGATTAAATTGGAAAAAAAAACCGCTTAAAATGATTATACTGATCAAAATAAAGAATGGAAGTTGTATTCTTTTTTTAAAAGATAACATGGTTCCTGAGAATTTTTTTTATCAAATAAAATGGAGGCTCAAAATAACCAATAATTGAATTAAGTATCATTTGTTATTTTGATTGTTGAACCCTGTCCAAATTCTTCCTTCTGTTGATATTTGAAATTTCAAGGACACTCTCGATGTGGGCTTGTCTGTTAAGAGGCAATGTCTGCTGATCCTCTGCAGGCATTTCATAGAGGTTTCAGATGGTGTGCCCTGTCAGTTTAGTTCAGACATGATATATAGCATTAATTATCCGTGGGCTGCTGAAAGGATAAATGCTTTTATTATTGCAGAATACTAGCTAGAAGAAAAGTAATGCGAACAAAGACAGTTGCCATTATTTCACTACTTTTTTAAAAAATTGTTATTTTCTATTCTCTTAAACTCAGTGATTGTTTAAAAAGGACTGATTCTTGCAAAGACTTTTGTGTTCAGAATAACTGTATAAATATATTCAAAAGTAATTAATAATAGGTATAAAGAAAAAAGAGGTATACAGATGGAATGGTGAAGTATACAGTTGACTGTATGCAAAGAAAATCTACCTTTGCCAATGTAATAAAGCTATCAAAGAACATAGATTGGAAGGATGCTTTCTGTATTAACTGGTAGTTAAAATGGAACTATGTTGACTATGTTGATATTCATTTTTTACTTCAGAACACTGCTGCAACAGAAAAACAGCTATCAAAATAGAAGTGGGAAAAAAAGATGCCATCTTTAGCTAGGGAAATAACACACGATCAAAGCACTTGTAAGGCTGCACAGGGGGCCCTCCATTGAACATGGATTTGATTCACTCACAAGCCAGAGTATGGGTGTGTCAGTGGAGGGTTCACCACAGGAGGGGAGAGTCGGCTGCAGTACTGCTGGCTGTCCATGAGCAGCTTTAAAAACTAACCATATCTTCTTCATAGGAGCTCTCTCAGTTGAGGCTGTACAGAAGACGTGCTGAATAAGCCCATTTCCCAAGTGCCCTGATCCAGCTCCTTTCCGTAGCTGCTTCCCTGTCTAGTTTGAGAGCTGCCATAGCCAGTTCCAGGCCCTCTATGGGAACAGGTCTTGTGGGCAGCTTTCCAGAAAGATCCTTTCTCGCTGGAAACAATGCAGTGAATCTGGTCACCTGAATCTCAGTAAATCTGTCCCACTTTCCAGTTAATCTGTCTGCTAGCCATGTACAAAATATTTGATCATGGATAGGTGTTTTTTTCTTTGATATGACTAAAAATAAAATACAATGGACATTGCCCAAATATGTACTCACCTCACAGGAAAGTTTTTGCTTCATTTGGTAACCATGATAAATCCTTTTTCCATGGCATAAGCCAGTGATTCTCCCATTGTGGATTAGATTGTTGCTGCTATGTTGCTGGGCACACACTGGAGCCAGGAGTGCACTGGTCTGCTGGTAGTTCCTGCAGCAGCCACCATGCCTATAGAAGTTCATGTACAGTGGCCACTGAGAAAAGACTTTGCAGAGGTGTAGCGTTCCCTCCTCTACCCCAGTTTAGCCCTCTGAGGGAGAGGTGAAAAGAAAAAACACTGTGTAGGCCAAGACTGAGTCTCTAGAAAATGAGCTAAGTGCTTGCAACTTGGCAGTTCTTGGAGAGGAACAGAATGATTTAATGGAATTAATAGAGGAAAAAAAGCACTTAGAAAATATTATTATCCTGGATATGAAACAAGTCCCCAATACACTAACATTAGAAAATATACTGTAAGGATCAATCCCACACTGATGACCTGAAAAAGGCTTGATCCTGTAATTCCTGCACATTTGGAACTCCCATTGATTTCCTCTGTATGCATGTTGTCAAACACATGTGAGGGGTTTGGAGGGCAAGAGGGCATTTAGAATGCTCAGGAAGAGACCCACATGGCATTCCAGGATAAATGACTCCCATGAAAACCAGAGGGGAGGGAACTGGTTCAGCAGTTCTGTCCATTCCCTTTGTTTGCATCCTACTAATTCTATCTCACTGACTCTTTCCTGTTTCTCCCCTCTCGGCTGCTGTCACGGAGCTCTGTTCAGTCTACTCTCTCTCTCTCTCTCTGTCCATCTGTTCAAAAATCAGCTGCCATTCCCAGCCTGCATGGAACCCTCTGATACTAAGATTCATTCCCTTTTAAACATTTTCTTGTAGGAGCAGAGATTTCAGGGATAGCTCAGTCTTATAAGACGTGTATTGCTTAGCTGTTAGAGTGTGAAAGGTGAGCACCTCGAACCAGGGGCCAAATTCAATCCCAGGCCCCTCAGTCCCCGAGTTGTTGATCACTGAAACCATCAAGAGAGCATTTTGTCAGTTTTTACGGCTGACTCTAACCCTCCTGGGCATTCTTGAGTTGCAGCTCATGAGATGTCTTTTTTGCTGTGCTGTTTTTTTTCTGTCTTCAGTCTATGTTCTGTATAATGAACAGGACAAAATTCCAAGCCAAATTTTATTAAAAGGACATCACTAAAAACATTCGCTGGCTGCTTGTGTACTCCTTGGAAATGCTTTAATGGTTGTGCTTAAAAGGAAAGGTCACCCTTTACATAACTGCTATTATTCTATGACTTTCAGAAATCAGAGACAAAGGTAGGACCCTCACTGAGGCTGTAGAAACAAGGCACATCCGACTATGGTGTTTCCTGCTGTGGGACCCTGAACACTAATAACACAGTTCTGCTGAGACACCACTTAGAATACTGAATTCAGTTAAATAATCCAAGGATGTGGAATAGAGGGAAGTCAGAGAAAATGACTGAGGCTAGCGGTTTTATTTGAGGGATAATTTTAAATAATAATATGTAGGCCTTGATTCTGCAAAGACTTATGCACATGCATAAATTGTATAGACTGTGAATAGTACCATTTAACCCAATAGGATTATTTGTGTGCGTGTGGGAGTGGGGAACTGACTGGGATGTATGGGGCAGCAAAATGTCTAGTGCCAGCCCTGTTGCCTGGTGTTCTGCTAGCCGTAGCTCAGGTCTATCCAGGGCCGGCGCTTGCATTTAGGCGACCGCACCAGGATTTGGGGGGGCGGCATTTTGCCGCCCTCAGCGGCAATTCGGCAGCAGGGGGTCCTTCCGCGCTCCAGGTCTTCGGCGCAATTCTGCCGCAGGTCCTTCACTCACTCCGGGACCCGCCGCTGAAGTGCCCCGAACGACCAAGAGCGCGGAAGGACCCCCGCGCTGCAGAATTGCCGCCAACGACTGAGAGCGCGGAAGGACCCCCGCCTAGGGCGCCAAAAACCCTGGCGCCGCTCCTGGGTCTATCTTGAGGAGAGCCTCACAATTTGGTTTTGGTCATATCTTGTACATTGACTTTCTGCCAAGGAGGCCACCATTCTGGAAGCTGCTTCAGTCGGCAGAGTAGGACTAACAACCACAATTCTCCCCACCCACCCACCCAAAGTGATTTCTATGATGTTGAGAGGAAATATTGTACCTATTATAATGCTTTAAAAACAAAACAAAAAGCTCACTCCCCCACCCCTCTCCAAACCCTCCTGACTTGACATGTATTTTCTGGAATGCTTATGCTTCACATTGAGGAGGAGCAGAACTGTATGACACTATAAGTGTGTAGCTCTGAAGTTAGGTCAGAACTGAATAAAACCTGAATTTTATAGCCAATATTTGATGTAGGGTCTCAATTATTCTCCCTGATCTACCGATAAGTAAATTCAGGACACTATCCTAAAGATTAGTAATTAGAAAGCTATTTGTAATCTGTTTGGCATTTGGGTACCACAATGATACGAACTGTATTAAAACCTTAAAAAGATGGATTATTTGGCTCCACCTTTCTGTTTGTTGAGCCATGAATAAATTTTCTTGAGTCATTATTTGGTTCATCTCCAGAACTGACAGAACTCAGTACTTAAGGTCTGATTTGGATTCAGTGGTAGCTGCAAGTCCTCAGCATCTTTGAAAATTGGGTCATAATCAAATTGCCCACAGTCACACAAGTAGATTGTGGAAGAGTGGGGTATAGATCCCATGTGTCTAGACTCTCAGAAAAATCAAGCCAAAGGGGAAAACATTGAAATTAAAATTATCCAGTTGAAATGTGAACAGATTTTTAAAAAATGACTAAGTAAAAATAAAATGTTTCAGAACCTCAATTATTAACTGAATAAATGGTAGGTTTAAACATTAAAAAAGTATAACAAAAAAGGTTTCCTCATCTGTCGAGATCTTTATTCAGGCTTTTTTTGTGTCTCTTGCAATAATTATTAACTAGGTCAACACTTACAGCTCTGTAATGAAGGAAGTTCAGCTTCGGGTATTAGTTAAATTGTCAGCTGTTGCTGGGTGAAAAACCTGAATGCAGCTCTTGGCAGATGTGAAAACAAAAAGAATTGTTTACTTTTAAAATACGTTTTACTGTTATAGCTAAGATTTCAAATAATTGTATGTATTCTTTGTTTAAAGCATTTCAGTTCAACTTTAGTTTTGTTACTATCCATTCGAATAAGCTAAGTGATGGCGTTAGATATAAGGGACTTTTGGAGAAGTGAAATGTGAAGGTAAATAACAACTCATTAGGATTTTGGCAGTAAAAACTGGGAATATATCACTGTTACACTGGTTGCAATTCCGAATGCCATTTGGTGGGATATTAACAGGAGAGGTTGATGTATTTTTTTTAATTGCCATTTAGATTTTGTGCCCATGAAAATATTAATTTAGTAGTTGCAAACAAAATTGAGAGACAGAGTGTGTTTCATTTCATGGTACTTTGTTAGCTGTATTTATTGCTTTGTAATAAGGGTTGCTGAACTCTGGGTTCTAGGTTTCTGTAGTCATCATAACTTTGCTGAAACTGCTAGTTGCAAACATAAAATTATATGGATTTAGCCTCAGTGGGAAATTCACAAGCATTTTTAATGTGGTTTGAGTAAATAAACATTTATCACCTTTCACATTCCAGGTGTACAAAGAAATCTCAAACCCATTTATTAACCGAGCTGAACGTTGAAAAGATACCATATACAACAGGCAAAAATACCATTTGCTTGGTGATAATTACTAGTGTTCATTTTCTCACTTAAGTGATAGGACACATCACACTGTTGCCGTAGCAACCTCTATTCTGTTCCATTAACTGCTTAATGTGAATTTATGAATGCAAGTTTCAATGTGTGAAGAAAAAGACTTGAAATAGTGTGATTCATTGTTTAAAATATGTACAGCCAAGTTATGGGCTAATTGGACCTTTCTTATTTGTTTTTGAATATTAAAATAACATATATTATGATGTATAAATTGTGTGGGTAACCAATTAAGCAGGAAGTAATTTAATATTAAATGAATTTCAAAATGATTCAAGTATTTCTCATTTTGAAAATGTTTCAACCGTTTTGTGTGACAATAACATGATTTTATATTTTTATGAGGAGTTGGAAGGACATTGGCTTTTTTATGATGTATTTGAGACATGTTGCATGTCATTCTATTTTAGTTCAGATTGTTAATGTTGGGTTTATGGGCCTCATATGGTCCTCACTAATTTAACACCATTATTTTAATCAGTGTTACTCCAGAGAAAAAGGAGAGTCTTAAGGCACTGAAAGGAGCTGTGGATTCAAATTCTGGGTCTGGTCACAGACTTCCTATGTGACCCTGGGCAACTCATGTTATCTGAGTCTGCAGCAGTTCTTGCCTGTAAAGGGGGAATAAAAAACCATGTTATCTCCCACCGTTTGTGTCTTGCCTGTTTAGGCCAGATCCTGTAAACACTTATGCACATGTATAACTTCATGCATGTGAGCAGTCCCAGTGAGTGTTAGTGTCTGCAGGATCAGCACCTTGGATTGTAAATTCTTTGGGGCAGGAAATATGTCTTGATTTATTATGGATAGGGCCCTACCAATTTCATGGTCCATTTTGGAGAGCGGCAGCTGCTGCCCAGAAGCCCAGCTCTGAAGGCAGAAGCGCCACCAGCAGCAGCACAAAAGTAAGGATGGCATGGTGTGGTACTGCCACCCTTACTTCTGCGCTGCTGCCTGCAGAGCTGGGTCCTTAGTCAGCAGCCGCCACTCTCCGGCCGCCCAGCTCCGAAGGCAGCAGCACAGAAGTGAGGGTGGCATGGTATGATATTGCCACCCTTACTTCTATGCTTCTGCTGGCGGAGCACTGCCTTCAGAGCTGGGTGCCCGGCTAGCAGCCGCTGCTCTCCGGCCGCCCAGCTCTGAAGGAAGCACAAAAGTAAGGGTGGCAAAACTGCGACCCCCACCCCAATAGCCTTGTGACCCCTGTGCAGGGGTGGCTCCAGGCCCCAGCACGCCAAGCGCATGCTTGGGGCGGCATGCTGTGGGGGGCGCTCTGCTGGTCGCTGGGAGGGCGGCAGGTGGCTCCGGTGGACCTCCCGCAGGCGTGCCTGCGGAGGGTCCGCTGCTCCCATGGCTCCGGTGGTCCACCAAAGCCGTGGAACCATCGGACCCCCGGACCACCGGAGCCACCTGCCGCCTTCCCGGCGACCGGCAGAGCGCCTCCAGCGGCATGCCGCCCTGCTTCGGGCAGTGAAATGTCTAGAGCCGCCCCTGCCCCTGTGCAACTCCCTTTTGGGTTGGGCCCCCCAGTTTGAGAAACGCTGGTCTCCCCCATGAATTCTATATAGTATAGTGTAAAAGCACACACAAGACCAGATTTTATGGGGGGTGGGGTGGAAGACCAGATTTCATGGTCCGTGACTCGTTTTTTATGGCCGTGAATATGGTAAGGCCCTAATTATGGATTAGGCTCTAATCCTAGTTGGGATTTATAAGCACTACCATAATGTGAATAATATGTTAAAAACCAACAAAATAAACTCTACACTAAAGGAATGATATTAAGATTGCAAAGTAAAGCACCCAAAAGTTAATCAATGACAGAATTAAGACTAATTGGGCAGGACAGTCCCGAAATGTATATTTCAAGTCCTGGTCCCAGGCTGAATGACACTGGGATGGCATTTGTCCTGGATTCCCTGCAACGCCGTTCCGTGACTGCCTGAGGCTCGGGGTAGCACCAGCCTTTTTCTGGTGGGGGAAAGGCTGAGGTGGGCTTTAGGCTCCCCTCACCACAAGGTCCCTCCCTCTCCTCCTCCTCCTCTTCTCCCTAAGGCCTTGCCCCTGGTGAGGCCAGAAGCCAGAGCTGGGCAGTAGTAAGACCCACCCATGAAGCCCAGGCTTCTGTAGGGAGCCCCAGATCCTCAACCTGCCCTGGATGGTGTGCCCTGGGAGACGGGGACAGCCTGGGGGCTGCTTGTGGGCACACCAGCCCCCTGCCCAGGGCAAGTGGAGAGTGGCCCAGGCACTGTGGGCGTCTTTTATCGCTGCCTGACTCTGGCTTCTGGCCTAGTCATGGGGTCTCATGGGGAAGAGGAGGAGCAGGGAGTGGGGCCACAGAGGGGGACGGGGCTTTTGCATGTATCTGGTTTTTGCATTTTGAAAAGGTTGTAAGCCTAATTAAGACTTCACGTACAACCTTAATTCAGTTCCAATACAGCCTTTCATTATATGATCACATGCTACTTTTGGTAAGTTGTTCAGTGTTTAAGAAATGTTATTCTTTCTTCAGAAAAAAGTCTCAAACTATTCACTGATGAGTACAAAGAAGCAGGAAGGAAGTGTTTAGGTTTACTGGGAATAATAGATGCACTTTTTTTACGTTTGATGGTTTTAGGCTGACGACTGTTCTCATTACAGCATATGTAATCAATCCTTTTTTAATAGCACATTCTCATTAGAATCAGACACTGAGCTTCATTTTCATATTTTGGTTTCTTGCATATAATTGAATTACACTCAATCATGCAATTCCGGGAAAATTTCAGTTTTCTTCTTGTAATTCAGAAGTTCACCTTTTGAGGATGTCATGTATGAGAATGAAAGACGTACTGTGTAGATAGGTGCTTTGGTAACATTTAAGGTCAGACACAACTCACTCCTGTGTCCCTCTTCCTTTCATTTTCCATTTTTTCTCTAGATTTTTTCCAATCCTTTTATGCCACATTTCACATTTTCAGGACTGCCCAGAAGATTCAGGGGGCCTGGGGGCAAAGCAATTTCGGGGGCCCCTTCCTTAAAAAAAAGTTGCAATACTTTATTCTCGTGGGGGTCCCTGCAGGGCCTGGGGCAAATTGCCCCACTTGCCCCCCCCCCCCCCCCCGGGCAGCCCTGCACATTCTTTCTGTGTAAATCTATGGCTCTGTCAGCAAATAAGAATTCTGCTATTATGTATTAAGGATGATTCCTACCACTACTAGTCACGGAATCAAAGAAGCAAATTCGGCCCATAGATGTCTGCACACATATATCTCCCATTGAATCAGTGATAGTCGCATGTCTGGATCAGGGGCAGACAATTTAAGGTCAGTTGGGAGCTCTTGATATTTGGCTTCATAAGTATGTAGTGTTGTCTTAAGATAACCTAACTGAGCTTTTAAAACACAGTAGATTTAAGAGAGTCCTTGACTTTAAGGCTGGGGGGTATAGGGAGCAGGACATGGCAATCAGGCCTAGTGGTTAGAGTCAGGCATCTGGAACCAGAGCTGGGGTCAGAGTCAGATGCCAAGCCTAATGTCAGAGCCAGAGACACAGTCAGGTGCCAAGCCAGGGGTCAAAGCTGGAATGAGTGTCATGGGTAGGATGTAGCAACAGGGACCTGGAGCAAGGCAGGAACCAGGAACAAGGTGGGAAGGCAGGGCTCAGGCAAGTAGGCAAGGTAAATAGTAGCAGACAGCCAAGGATTCACCTAGTAACTCAGACAACTTCTTGTGCCTCTTTCTGGTTTAAGTAGAGCTTCCCAGGCAGTTGGTGGGACTGGATGTCGCTCCCAATCTGGAACCTCATGGGCAAGGCCTTTTGTAGCTAGATCTAGATTAGCTTCCCTTCTCCAGTGGTTTGGGTGGTGGCTGTTGTCTGAACACTCCCTGGAGACCAAGGAGGCTGGATTCAAGGCCCATGATTCCTCACAGCAGAGAGGACCATTATTACTGTTGGAATGCTGACAATAAACGTGATCATAGATGAGTAAAATGAAGTCCTCTATGCTTCAGGCAGTGGTAGTCATTTTGGCATTCACAAAAAAGATGCACAAATGTTAAGCCTTTCTGAACATATGTGAAACAGATAAATAAAATTAGAATAGATGTTTAACTTCCCGGGAATAAAGCATTCTGTCATGGAGAGAGTCAGACAGAGTGGGGAAAATGAGAAGTTTGTTGACGTGGAAATCCATGTTCACGGCAGATCTCCATCATTGCCAGATTTTGTCTTCTCAGTTAAAAAAACAAAACACCCTGAAGATATGTGTATGTATGTTTTTAATAAAGTAGGAGCTCAGTTCTCTTACCTATCCAGCAGATCTTACTACAATTTAACACACCGCCTTAAAATGCAGTGGCTTGAAAGAGACTTTCTCTGTTGCTTAAGCTGGGAATCTGTGAATACTTTAAAAACAAGGAACATGTCCTTTGAAGAGTCATGGGACTGGATAAGAGAAAAATAATGGGCCATGAAATTGACACACCTAGAAGTGATGGTCTGTTGGAAAGGTCTGGCCACCAGGTCACCTATCTATGGAACAGGCATCATAGCTATCGAGTCGGCGGCCATCAAGTCTGAAAAGAAAGTGGACTTGGGTAGAAGAGAATGATTATCCTTACTGGTGAGGTGGGAGAAGGGAATGTTAATAATGAAAGGAATAATCAAAGAGTAACTTTCCTTTTTCTAATCATTAAACTACCCCTGCTAAGCTATGTTAAGAGTGCTGTGGAATAGGATAGTTTGCATTTCTACATGTTGTAAGCAGGATGAAGTCTCCTGAATCATACTGATGAAGACATCATTTCTCATGTTGGTCTGGACTCCTAGAGCCTCAGACTGTTGTTTGAAGAAGACAGGAGGATCTGGGTGACTTCCAAATGTAAGCCACTGCATTGTGGGGGAGAGTGTGGAGGACCAGCCAGCTGGCATAGCTGCAATTCTCTTGTAGCTTCCTATTCACATTAGGTAGAAACCACTGTAGAAACTGCATCAATTCAGCAAGATCTGAACTCTAAAGGATTTGCTCCCAGGTGTTATGACTATATACATAGATGCAAGTGCTTCAAAGTCAAAATATTTCAGTTAATGGTTCCTTTCAAACCCTTTTCATTTATTCAGCCAAGACTTCATTGTGCCTGGTTTCTACTCAAAACCATGAACCAGGACCTCCCCTCCTGCAATAGGTCCTGAGGAACCCCTCTTTGGTTTCAAGGTTTGCAATGAACGTTTCAATTATTAGAAAAAGTTAGATATTCATAAGTGGATGTTAGGATGACCAGATGATAGTTAGAAAGAGATGTTATTTCTTTGTAACCTTCTAACATAAAAGCGATAACATTATTAGATTACATACGTGTAGAGGGTGTTCAGGTGCATACAGTTTATTTCTTGTATTGCAGGGACAATGCTAACCTCTTTTTAACAAGAAAACCTGATGAAAATGTGCGAATCTGTGTGAATCAGAGAGTGGCAAAAGTTTGAAGTTTAATCCCACAACTCTTTTTGGCAGCCTTCTATTAAACAAACAAAACATAATCATGTACTATTTGCTGGGTGGTTGTTCTAAAGTGCCTTGACTTTACAGCTGCAGGCATTGTATAATATAGCAACACAAAAAAGGTGTTGTAAGCATGTATAGGTAAGAGAGGGGAAAAGAGAAAAAAGAAGCAGGGCAAATGGGAAAAAATAGCAAGAGAATTTACTGAATTTCAATAATTATAAAATGATCTAGGTGACTGTTTTTTAAGGAAATATTTTTTTGTTTATGTTGCTTATTTAAGTGCCATTGCTAGCCCATTGGGGGCCCTATGCAGGAATATTCCCCTCAATACTAAAATAGGCAAGGTATTATTCTAAAAGCAAATAGGGGGCCCCCTTGAACTCGTTGGGGCCCTAAGCAATTGCTTAGGACATGCTTAGCAATTGCTTAGACTTAAATCGACCTATGTTAGGTCATTACTGTGGTGGCTGATGCTCACACTTCCTTCCCTCTGTTGGTGGCATGTGTCCTCACCAGGAGTGCTTCCACCTACTGAAGAGGGGCAGTGTGGGGGGCTGAGAACCAGGGCTCTCAGCTCCCCGCCGGGAGCCTGGCTGCCTCCTAGGCTCCCCGCTCCCAGTTGGGAGCAGGGCCCATCACCCAGGCTTCTCACCTTCCTGTTCCCCGCTGGGGGTGGGGAACAGCCCCCTGAGCTTCTTGGCCCTGAAATTGACAAGAGAGCCAACAGCAGACACCCTAACTACACTAACATAAGCCCTATGCCTCTTGTGGAGGTAGAGTTATTATGTTGGTGTAGTAGGGCACTTACATCAGTGGGACAAGGCCTTATGTTGACCTAACTGTGTAGTGTAGACCAGGCCTTAGTCTGCTAATGCCTAGCGCCTGCTCTGCTTATATTCAATTTTAATTATTGGATTGAAGTCAGGGGAAAAAATAGTTTTAAACATGGAGTTGAAGCCACGGAAAGATGACAACTAGATCAGTGGTTCCCAAACTTGTTCTGCCGCTTGTGCAGGGAAAGCCCCTGGCGGGCCGGGCCGGTTTGTTTACCTGCCGCGTCTGCAGGTTCGGCCGATCACGTCTCCCAGTGGCCACAGTTCGCTGCTCCAGGCCAATGGGAGCTGCTGGAAGCGGCGGCCAGTACGTCCCTCAGCCCATTCCACTTCCAGCAGCTCCCATTGGCCTGGAGCCAGGGCTGGTGCAAGGATATTTTGCACCCTAGGCGAAACTTCCACCTTGCACCTCCCATCCCTCCCCCTCCCCCTGGAGCATCGCTTATTATAAACTTTCAAAAATGAATACTGCATTAATTAGAATTAATACACATGTGGCTTGAACATTTATTAATTTTATTATTTAGTCTACATATTTAATGAAAATAAATGAATAACCTGACAGGGTGTGGGGCTGGCTGGCTTCAGGTAGGAGGGTGCAGCAGGGGATGGCTGGAGACAGGAGGTGTGGGGCTCGCTGGCTTCGGGCAGGAGGGTGCGGCAGGGGATGGCTGGAGACAGGGGGTGTGGGGCTGGCTGGCTTCAGGCAGGGGGGTGCGGCAGGGGATGGCTGGAGACAGGGGGTGTGGGGCTGGCTGTGGGCAGGGCAGGGGGTGTGGGGTTGGCTGGAGACAAGGGGGTGTGGGGCTGGCTGCGGGCAGGGCAGGGGGTGTGGAGCTGGCTGGAGACAGGGGGTGTGGGGCTGGCTGTGGGCAGGGCAGGGGGTGTGGGGCTGGCTGCGGGCAGGGCAGGGGGTGTAGGGTTGGCTGGAGACAAGGGGGTGTGGGTCTGGCTGCGGGCAGGGCAGGGGGTGTGGAGCTGGCTGGAGACAGGGGGTGTGGGGCTGGCTGTGGGCAGGGCAGGGGGTGTGGGGCTGGCTGCGGGCAGGGCAGGGGGTGTGGGGCTGGCTGGAGACAGGGGGTGTGGGGCTGGCTGTGGACAGGGCAGGGGGTGCAGCAAGGGCTGGCTGCAGGCAGAGCCAGAGCAGCAGGGAGCAGCGCAGCACCCCCGGCGACCACAGGAGGAATGACATCACTTCCCGGCCATCCGGAGCTGATCAAAGCTGCAGCGCCCCCTCGCACAGCGGTGTGAAGAGGGTTACACATTTAGCCAGCGCCAGGTGAGCATCCCAGACATTTTGGGCACCGCTTTTTGGCACCCTCAAATCTTGGCGCCCTGGGCGGCCACCTAATTTGCCTAGTGATTGCACTGGCCCTGCCTGGAGCAGCGAACCACGGCCACTGAGAGCCGTGATCGGCCAAACCTGCAGACGTGGCAAGTAAACAAACTGGCCCGGCCCACCAGGGGCTTTCCCGACACAAGCGGCGGAACAATTTTGGGAACCATTTAACTAGATTAACAGTGGGTAAAAAGTGACATGATTTAAAGAATGTTGAATGCTCCTGTGTTTTTGATACATCTATATATTAAGGTAATGAAAGCCATTGTATTTCTATAAGCAACTGATTATCAAATGTTTAAAATGATTTACAGTGTGTGGAGAGCTGACTAATAGATTTTCTACAAAACTTGCATCATTCCATTTAGGATTTTGAAGCCTGCTGATTTAGACCCAGATTCAGCAAAGCATTTAAACATGTGCTTAAGTCCCAATGATCTCAACAGGACTTAGGCACATGTTTAAAGTTAAGGATGTGCTTAAGTATTGTGCTGAGTAGGGATCAAATTAAGCATGTGTGTAAGTGCTTTGCTGAATCAGGACCTGAATGAGTAGTCACTGATTGATTGCTTTCTGGTTATAGTAGAGACGTATTAGAAAGAGGAATAGTCTGATTTTTCAGGTCTCCTTTAGTACAGCCAAAACCCACCTTTGTTTACAATTGCTTATTCTTTACAAATATTCTGAGTATTTAGGTGGTATTGAAATGCTTTGCTTTTAAATCTGAGATTCAACAGTTCTGTTACATATGAAGAATGCAATACATCCTTTCCAAAATTGCAGCACTTGCTTTTTAAGTAAAGAATGAATTTTCTGAGAATTTCCAATAAATCCATCAATTTCTATACCTTAACATGTTTAATTTTCTTTTAACATTAATATTAACTCTAGAGTTCCTGGATTTGTTTGTTTAGGTAAT
Organism: Mauremys mutica; assembly: GCF_020497125.1. Classification (NCBI taxonomy): domain Eukaryota; kingdom Metazoa; phylum Chordata; order Testudines; family Geoemydidae; genus Mauremys; species Mauremys mutica. The sequence goes on from NC_059072.1 coordinate 71,776,014, forward strand.
AATTACAAAAACCCTATTTTGTATTTTACCCTAAATTACTGATTCTATTCTCGGACTTAAGAACATAAGAAAGGCCGTACCGGGTCAGACCAAAGGTCCATCTAGCCCAGTATCTGTCTACCGACAGTGGCCAATGCCAGGTGCCCCTGAGGGAGTGAACCTAACAGGCAATGATCAAGTGATCTCTCTCCTGCCATCCATCTCCATCCTCTGACGAACAGAGGCTAGGGACACCATTCTTACCCATCCTGGCTAATAGCCATTTATGGACTTAGCCACCATGAATTTATCCAGTCCCCTTTTAAACATTGTTATAGTCCTAGCCTTCACAATCTCCTCAGGTAAGGAGTTCCACAAGTTGACTGTGCGCTGCGTGAAGAAGAACTTCCTTCTATCTGTTTCAAACCTGCTGCCCACCAATTTCATTTGGTGACCCCTAGTTCTTGTATTATGGGAATAAGTAAATAACTTTTCCTTATCCACTTTCTCAACATCACTCATGATTTTATATACCTCTATCATGTCCCCCCTTAGTCTTCTCTTTTCCAAACTGAAGAGTCCTAGCCTCTTTAATCTTTCCTCATATGGGACCCTCTCTAAACCCCTAATCATTTTAGTTGCTCTTTTCTGAACCTTTTCTAGTGCTAGAATATCTTTTTTGAGGTGAGGAGACCACATCTGTACACAGTATTCGAGATGTGGGCGTACCATGGATTTATATAAGGGCAATAATATATTCTCAGTCTTATTCTCTATCCCCTTTTTAATGATTCCTAACATCCTGTTTGCTTTTTTGACCGCCTCTGCACACTGCGTGGACATCTTCAGAGAACTATCCACGATAACTCCAAGATCTTTTTCCTGACTCGTTGTAGCTAAATTAGCCCCCATCATGTTGTATGTATAGTTGGGGTTATTTTTTCCAATGTGCATTACTTTACATTTATCCACATTAAATTTCATTTGCCATTTTGTTGCCCAATCACTTAGTTTTGTGAGATCTTTTTGAAGTTCTTCACAATCTGCTTTGGTCTTAACTATCTTGAGTAGTTTAGTATCATCTGCAAACTTTGCCACCTCACTGTTTACCCCTTTCTCCAGATCATTTATGAATAAATTGAATAGGATTGGTCCTAGGACTGACCCTTGGGGAACACCACTAGTTACCCCTCTCCATTCTGAGAATTTACCATTAATTCCTACCCTTTGTTCCCTGTCCTTTAACCAGTTCTCAATCCATGAAAGGACCTTTCCTTTTATCCCATGACAGCTTAATTTACGTAAGAGCCTTTGGTGAGGGACCTTGTCAAAGGCTTTCTGGAAATCTAAGTACACTATGTCCACCGGATCCCCCTTGTCCACATGTTTGTTGACCCCTTCAAAGAACTCTAATAGATTAGTAAGACACGATTTCCCTTTACAGAAACCATGTTGACTATTGCTCAAGAGTTTATGTTTTTCTATGTGTCTGACAATTTTATTCTTTACTATTGTTTCAACTAATTTGCCCGGTACCGACGTTAGACTTACCGGTCTGTAATTGCCGAGATCACCCCTAGAGCCCTTTTTAAATATTGGCGTTACATTAGCTAACTTCCAGTCATTGGGTACCGAAGCCGATTTAAAGGACAGGTTACAAACCCTAGTTAATAGTTCCGCAACTTCACATTTGAGTTCTTTCAGAACTCTTGGGTGAATGCCATCTGGTCCCGGTGACTTGTTAATGTTGAGTTTATCAATTAATTCCAAAACCTCCTCTAGTGACACTTCAATCTGTGACAGTTCCTCAGATTTGTCACCTACAAAAGCCAGCTCAGGTTTGGGAATCTCCCTAACATCTTCAGCCGTGAAGACTGAAGCAAAGAATCCATTTAGTTTCTCCGCAATGACTTTATCATCTTTAAGCGCTCCTTTTGTATTTTCATCGTCAAGGGGCCCCACTGGTTGTTTAGCAGGCTTCCTGCTTCTGATGTACTTAAAAAACATTTTGTTATTACCTTTGGAGTTTTTGGCTAGCCGTTCTTCAAACTCCTCTTTGGCTTTTCTTATTATACTCTTGCACTTAAGTTGGCAGTGTTTGTGTTCCTTTCTATTTGCCTCACTAGGATTGACTTCCACTTTTTAAAGGAAGTCTTTTTATCTCTCACTGCTTCTTTTACATGGTTGTTAAGCCACAGTGGCTCTTTTTTAGTTCTTTTACTGTTTTTCTTAATTTGGGGTATACATTGAAGTTGGGCCTCTATTATGGTGTCTTTAAAAAGGGCCCCCACGCAACTTGCAGGGATTTCACTTTAGTCACTGTACCTTTTAACTTTTGTCTAACTAACTTAGCTCCATCTTAACATAGGTTTTCTCTAACAATGGGTTAAGCCAGGGTTAGATTCACAGATGGTAGACACCCAGCGATGGTACATCTGACTGGAGTGGGATGTTATAATTCTCCTGAAGCCAGCCAGCACAGCCCCCAGTGGGAGTAGGTCTGATGGAGAGGAAACAGGGCCAGGCAGCTGGGAGATGGACTCTTTCAGTGATCTCCTGACAGGGTCCATCAGTTGAGATCCTCTGGGCTGATTTAAAGCTATTCACAAGGGTAGGTGAGGGAGGTGACAGTTTTCCCTTCACCACAACTGTCGTTGCTGGTCATAGGGGGTGTAGATTGTACTCACAGAGGTGAAATTTGCCCCAGTTTCCTAGAGGGGATTTTAAGGCAGAGAATGCATATTCTGCACATCTTGTTACAAAATTATAGGCATCAGACTATTTCTTGAATGAACACTTGCCAAAAGACTAAACGGGTAATCCCTGATTTGCAAACTTCATGAGTCTTAATTTGATTCTGATTATCCTATAAAACCAAGTAATTGGATGATTTCAGTCTGTAACATAACTCCAAAGTGACTAGAATAGAAGAGATGCAGTTACCTCAATTTTCTGTTTAGTTAACATTTATGTACTCTCTGTGGTGGCCAGTGTGGGAGGTTAAAGTGCAGTGTTTTCCAGTTAATCCTAGAATGCTGTACCTGGGCAAAATCTGGAGCCCCTTTTATGTGATTAGAATGGATGGCTGTGTAAGCAGCCTCTTCAGGGGGGTCCTGAGTTTGAAGGATGGTTAGCTTGATGTGCAAGGGTTGATGGAGAGGATATTCCTCCCCAGGTGCAGAGCTGCTCAAGGGACTGTAGGGCAGTTATACAATTGAATACACCATGCCCTCCACCAAGCAGCTCAACCTTGATCTTGGTCCAGTCACTAACCCTCTTCTACACTTGGAGCTAGGAAGGATACAGTAATCCCCAGACAGAAGGAGATTTTAAGTGATTATAAGTCAAAGCACAACAAGTCAGATTCGGTCAAATGAAATAAAAACAAAACACATTCTAAGCTGCTCTTAACACTTTCAATGCCCTTACAAACTTAGATGTCTCTCACTACAGGCTGGCTGGTTGCCCTTCAGCCAGGCTCTCCCCTTTGATCAGCACTTCAGTCACTTGGTGGTAGTGGTGTCTGTCGATGGTGGTGAAAGAGCGAGGAAGAGCATGGCAAATGTCTCTCCCTTTTATCATGTTTTTTCTTCCCTCTTGGCTTTGGGTGGAAGAGTTTTGGTGTTTGTTTTTGGAGGGCAGTTACTGTGTGGAGTTCAGGAGCACTGAAGAGGGGAGAACAGAGGCAGGGCACTGCAAAGTGACTTCTGGCCTCAAGGGGGAGCTCAGAAGGCTGCTGCCCTGTTACAGGGCTCCAATCCAGCAAGGCACTTGGCACATGTTTATGTATGTACATAGTCCCACTGACAGAAAGGGACTACCCGAGTACTTAAAATTAAGCAAGAGCTTAAATGCTTTGCTGGACTGGGGCCTTGCTGTGTGTGGGGGCGGGAAGGAAAGCTCAGCCTCAGAGTTGTCGGCCATGTGAGCTGAGGAGAAAGTTATCCCCCCACCAAAAAGAGAGAGAGGCACTGAACAGCCTACGTTCTTCCTCGATACTGTAATGAACAATGCTGTATACGTCCTTGGATTTCTATAAGTGAGCATTACAGTATACAGCAGGCAGGTGTGGGTGGAGAGAGAGATTTCAACCCCTGTCAACAGAAAGGATGGGTCCTGATCACACCTCACTGGAGTCTCTGATGCTGCCAGGACACAAGTAGAACATACATGAAGGATTTAGCTTCACATTCATTTGTACACCATTAAACTACAATGCTGCTGATAACAGAGCATGTAGGTAGTTGTTCTATTGTTTATCTCTTCAGATACTGTGTGGCGTATGCTAATGTGACGCTTTCTTTGTGAGAGCAACAGGGTGACATAAATCCTGCCTGTTCAGCTTTACATTGTAACTCAAGAGGAGCCTACAATTGTTCAAATCACAGTGTACTCCCATTTCTCTTTCAGATAATTATCTTTATTTTATTTTGGTTAAAAAGAATGTGTAGTGGTTTGAGATTGCAATTAGTAAATAAAAGGTTTTCACAGATAATGGGTTCCCTTTCATACACCAAGGGCAACCTTTGTCTCGCTGCTTTTACAGCTTTTGCCATATTTATTTGTATAGTATAGCATAGGAAACAGTGAGCTCTCCTTAGGGATTTATTGAACTAGTGACTATTAATTGAAAAACTAATTTCAGATAATCCCCGTGAGTGAATAGGACTCCTGCCTCCTCCAGCACATAGGATGGATGGTGTTCACTTAATGAAGAACTATGCCACATTATGTTTTGTCCTCATTGTTCATTGTGTGACTGCAGGCCTTAGTAGCTGCTTGCTGTTCACACCTTGCTCAGAAGACCGAATGAATGGATTTTTCTTTGGTGTTATAATAGATCGCTGTAGTGTCAGAGCGTGTCACAAACACTAATCGGTCTTTCTGGAAGTATTTTCTTGTGTACAGGTTGCAATGTTTGATGGGTTTGCACATGTCTAATGTCTATACTGTGACTTCTGGCTAAGGGAATTTGAGCCAGAGGTGAAGCTAGAGGAAAATATAGTCAGATATTATCACTGAGCCTTGTTGTGTCCAAAGACACATATTCTGGGTACCTCAGAGTCATTTAAAATAATCAAAGGGTTTGAGGTAAGGCCAGAATCAGAGTAACTGCCATCCTTGGATGAATGAACAGATGAATGAAATGAGCTTGATTCATAATTTCTTTAGTATTTTGGAGGAGTGTATTGGGCATCTAATTTTCTCTCAGTGCAAGAGACAGTGCACACAGAACTTCCAGAAGACAATAATAGACCCTTTCGTCAGTAAACACAATTAGAGATTACTCTGTGTTCTGCATCTACTGGAATTGCAAGGGCTAATCTCATTAGACTCTGGACTGCTGACTACTGAGTTTGTCCTTTCAAGCTGTAATGCATTTTCCATGTGTCACCCTGTAGAGTGCTCCTGACCGAGAGTGCCAACCTCAGAGCACACTGTCAAAAAGCAGGGCAGACACCCCAAACTGCTTGTATGTTCTATAATTAGATTTCACCAACCTCGTAACAAATGTGAACTCCCAAAGTAATACAATAGTCTTATAATGGAGTCACAGACAGTCCCTTTAGACACTCCAGCTGGACTATGTGATAAATGGTCACTTGCACCACAGATCACAAAATATTCAGGTTGCTGCCAGTCCCAAGAGACCAGGTCAATTTGTACTTCAGAGCTCACAACAAATGCAATGTTGGTAGTCAATCCTGTAATAAACTAACTAAAGGTTTATTAATTTTAACATCTACTATCACACAGGTAAGCAAGACTGGTTTCCAGCTATGCGTTTGAAAGTGTTTAGTAAGGCCTGGGGCCTTGGAATGAACTGGCACCTGATCTGCCAGCATGACAACATGATATCAAACTGGTTGCAATTATTATTTTTTCCTGCATCAGTTCTGGGAGCATCTAGGGCTGAAATATTAACATTTTAAAGAAATACAGGATACTAATCTGTGACCTATTTGCATCTGGCAGTGGCATTTCTTTAGTACATTTATGCAAAAAAAATTCTGCTGTCTGCTAAGTGTTGATGTCTTAAATTTAGGCATCCACTAAAATTTTTTCAACTTTAAATAACTGGGCCAAAATTTGCAAATTAAATGCCTCAAATTCATACATATAAGTGGCTATTTAGGCTCCCAACTTTATAGCCTGATTTTAGAAGTGTTGAGCGTTTGCATCTCTCATTGAAAATGTTGGTCTCTACTCATAATCTTGATCTCAGATAGAACAGGCAGTATAATTTGGGAGCACTTAATTGTCAAACCAAAGATGTTTGGGAGGAAAAAAACCAAGAATTACATCTATGTTTTTGAATAGTTGATGACTTTTCTTCAGTGATTGTGCAAACAACTGTATCAATGTTAATAACATATGAAATTGCTCCAGGAGCAAAAATAAATACTTGCAAAATGCAAAGTATTGGAGAATTGTCTAAGGCCAGGAGCTCTGGTACCACTAACTGCACTATACTCAAGCAGTTTTCAGTAAGAAGTGTTACAAGGAAATTTTTCCACAACTGAGTCAGTAAGAGCTTCTTGTTTACATTGTGTGGCTTAATGTATTCCTTTAAAATTTCCTTTTTAACACATTGTGCTGGGGAATGGCATTTGCAATGCTAATGCAATTAAGTAATAAAGTCCTTCTTAAGCACTCAGTAGGATTATGGAAGTATAGAAATTTGAAGATTTCAATATAAAGAAGAAAGTAAAATGTTATTGAAGCCATAAACAGAGCATAATCCAATAGCAAAAATATTGTAGTAAAAGTTTTGTGTAATTACATGAATTACATTTGATTTCAGTGCAAATTTAGTAAGGCATTTGATACGGTCTCGCATGATGTTCTTATCAATAAACTAGGCAAATACAACTTAGATGGGGCTACTATAAGGTGGGTGCATAACTGGCTGGATAACCCTACTCACAGAGTAGTTATTAATGGTTCCTAATCCTGCTGGAAAGGTATAACAAGTGGAGTTCTGCGGGGGTCTGTTTTGGGACTGGCTCTGTTCAATATCTTCATCAACGACTTAGATATTGACATAGAAAGTATGCTCATTAAGTTTGCAGATGATACCAAACTGGGAGGGATTGCAACTGCTTTGGAGGACAGGGTCATAATTCAAAATGATCTGGACAAATTGGAGAAATGGTCTGAGGTAAACAGGATGAAGTTTAACAAAGACAAATGCAAAGTGCTCCACCTAGGAAGGAAGAATCAGTTTCACATATACAGAATGGGAAGAGACTGTCTAGGAAGGAGTACGGCAGAAAGGGATCTAGGGGTTATAGTGGACCGCAAGCTAAATATGAGTCAACAGTGTGATGCTGTTGCAAAAAAAAGCAAACATGATTCTGGAATGCATTAACAGGTGTGTTGTGAGCAAGATACGAGAAGTCATTCTTCTGCTCTACTCTGCACTGGTTAGGCCTCAACTGGAGTATTGTGTCCAGTTCTGGGCACCGCATTTCAAGAAAGATGTGGAGAAATTGGAGAGGGTCCAGAGAAGAGCAACAAGAATGATTAAAGGGCTAGAGAACATGACCTATGAAGGAAGGCTGAAAGAATTGGGTTTGTTTAGTTTGGAAAAGAGAAGACTGAGAGGGGACATGATAGCAATTTTCAGGTATCTAAAAGGGTGTCATAAGGAGGAGGGAGAAAACTTGTTCACCTTAGCCTCTAAGGATAGAACAAGAAGCAATGGGCTTAAACTGCAGCAAGGGAGATTTAGGTTGGACATTAGGAAAAAGTTCCTAACTGTCAGGGTGCTTAAACACTGGAATAAACTGCCTAGGGAGGTTGTGGAATCTCCATCTCTGGAGATATTTAAGAGTAGGTTAGATAAATGTCTATCAGGGATGGTCTAGACAGTATTTGGTCCTGCCATGAGGGCAGGGGACTGGACTTGATGACCTTTCGAGGTCCCTTCCAGTCCTAGAATCTAAGAATCAAATAGGGAAAAAAAACAAAGTTATTTTCCTTCTGAGTCTGGTTTTCATAGGAGCTATTGTTCCATTCCCTAAGCTAATGTTAGAGCAATTTCAGTAGTCAGGTGCCTCTGTAGTTTCCACTACAAAAGTACATGAGCTATGAACTATTTAACTTACTATCATAAGCTACTTTATATATACATTTGTACTCTAAAAGGTGGGGTTGAAAGTCAGAAATGTTAGACATGGATTTCCCTGCAAAAGCTAGTATTCACACCTGCCCAGTTTTAAGGAAGAGAATGCTTTTTTGGTTCAATATTTTGTTCTTCTAGACAAATATCTCAGGGGGGAGCCATCAGTGGAAAGCCACATCACAATATGAGCTATGACTGAAAGGGATGGATGTTCTTACCTTGAAAACTGTTGCTGTTGGCTGTCACTGGGAAGGAATGAACTGTAGGCAATAGCAATTCAGGTCTTCTGTAATAGTTCAGGATCAATTAGAAATATCTTTTTTACTGAGGCATCATCAGTAGCCCTTTACGAGTGAAATAAAAATGAACGTGCTTATGAGAAAAATCTTTTTTTTTTAAAGTATTCCATCAGGTTTATTATATCTTTTTGGCATTTGTGTTGGGACCGACACACCAAGGTGGAAGTAAAATAATTAGATGTATCTTTCTAAGACAGCCTAGAAAGGCTACTACATCCCATGAAGCTTTCAGTCCAGCAAGAAAAAGATTCCTGAATTCCATGTTCAGGTTTAATTAGTTACATCCTTATGATGATACGAGAGTCTTCTTTCTAATTTTGGCTTATGAAATCCAGCAGCTAATAGTTGGGCTTACAGGCAATATTTTCCCTTTCATTCTGTATTTAAAATTGGAATGAATTACAGAGTAAAGTTTCAGCATATTATTAAAATCACCTTTATCAGCACTGGGAACTTGACAAGAACTAGAAGCTAATTTATAGTGTTGTGTCTATTTTTTATTGGAGATTGCTGAGAAAATAACGTATCAGTGAGGCTAATTTGTCTAAAAAGCACTTCTCTTTGTTTGCAGGCTTGCTTTTTCACTGCCATTATTGACAACACTGAATTGCAAAGTTGAGGTTTATATTACTGTTTTACCTATTGCAAAACCTGTTATCGGGGGACAACATATATTTCAAGGACATACATGGCAACTGTTTTGAAAAATACGGGACAAAGCTTATTTTTAAGAGAGCAAACTCCATCATGGTTTTTATTTAGTGTACAACATCCTACATTAGAGTATACAACCCTTTGCTGAAATATAGGGCACATTGTGCATGATGATAAAACTGCATGTGGTATGTAAGACCCAAAATAAGGGGCATTCCCTAAAATATTGGACAGGTATAAGGACCTTATTCCTTACTCTTTATTGATGAGTAGATAGCCTCAGTATTTTCTATCAAGTATTTTCTAAAGTATATTTGCTTTGAAGAAAATATGACACATGAAAACTTCTGTGAGAAGATGCTCCCCTCACTCCGGATGCAAATGACAGGCCAACTGATATAAAAGGCAATTACTTACTTGATTCCTCTGGTTGGATTGTGCAGGACACCCTCTGGCTCGCCTTCCCTCCCATATATGCTGCAGACAACCTTCCCTGAAGGTAATACTGCCACCTTGAGATCAGAAACTGTAAAAGCATATTCAGGAAATACAGACAAGACACTGTTCTTCTAACATGGTTTCTTTACAGTAGAGGAATTAGTTACCTTTAATGGGAAAACTTAACTCTTCTGCTCAAGCAGAGTAAGTCAACCTTTGTCTCAGAGAATCAAACTGCTACTCATTAAAAGGTGATTTTCTTACTCTCATCTTTAGTCATGTCTTTTCGGTGCTTAATTGTGACCTTAAAAATCATTCTTCTGTGGATGCCTAAAAATATAACTTGGACAACTGTTTTATTTCTAAGAGCTTTTTAGTTTTAAATTATTCTTTTGATTGGGCCTCCCTGTAATCTCAGATGTCACTGATTAAAGGCCAAATTCCTCCCTAGGTTACCCCTGGACAGCCCCAGTTGCCTCTCATGTAGGTGTATGGGTGCACTGATGGCAAAGTTGTACCTGTTGATGCAGAGGGGTAAGTGAAGACAGGATTTGGCCCTAATTGAGAATTGTGCTGAAGAAGATAAAATCTCTTTGAGTTCACTGAAAAAGAAATCTGTAGATTTCTGTAGATTCACCTTCCCTTCTTGTATCAGCCCCAATATGTTGTTTGACTTGGGCTGATCTATAACAGGGGGAAAAGTATTTCCATCCTCCTCCAATACACCATATATAAAGAAGGAACTAATTAGCATTACAAGGCTTCTGGAGCAGATTTTGTTTTAAATGGACTGTGAATTATTCTGCTTGAAGACATTACTTTACCAGCTACTGCAACTATGCTCTAATGAAACTTGACCATTATTTTGATAGTAAAAACGTATTTGATGGGAAAATATAACCCCCAATATGCTATGCAATCTTCAGCTTGAATTCTTTTCCTAAAGTTTGCATATAGTTAGATTTTTTTCTGTTTAGACATTTACACCCTTCAACATAAGCAGCAGTACTTCCATTCCCTCCCTCTTTGTCTGTTTTGTCTATTTGGACTGTAAGCTCTTCTGGCAGGGACTTCTCTTTCTAAGTGTTTGTACAGCACCTAGTGCAATTGGGCTCCAATATCAGTGGAGGACTCTAAGCACTACTGGAACACAAGTAATAAATAATGACAATAACAATGGAAGGAAGATGCTCCTGTGGTTAAGTCTTTGGAATTGGACTCAGAAGATCTGCTCCTTTCTTGGTTTTGCCACAGACTTCCTGTGAGACCTTGGACAAGTCACCTGGGGCCAGAATTTTAAGTGCCAAGTGGAATTTTGTGAAGCATCTAGGCACCTAGCACCCATTGAAATTAATGAAATATTTGGCATCTGGTTGCTTTTGAAAATCCTATTAAGCACGTAAATACCTTTCTAAATCAGGCTCTTAATCTCTCTGTGCCTCAGTACCCTATTTGTAAACCACAGATAAAAATGCTCCCCTGCCTCAGGCATGTTTCCTATATGTTACTATGCAGATGCTCAGAATCTATGATGATGAGCACCAATAAAAACTTGAAGTGCAGAACAAAATGTTAAGAGAGCATGTCTCTCTTCTCTTCCTTTGTAGCATTCTCTTAGATCTCTTCCTTTATATCCCCTTGTTACTCATTTCCATTTCATTTTCACTGCACTGTTTTTGTTGCTCCAACATCATTAAGGCTGTTCTTGTAATAGGTTAGCAGAACAGCAAGTAGAAGGCTGATCAAAGAGAGTGGACCTGATGGCCTGAAAGCAGCACTACATTTCCACGCTACAGGGATCAGAGGAGTGGGAACATGGAGACAAGTGGAAGGAAAAAGTGTGGGCAAGGGGAAGGGAGAGAAGGGATTTAGTGGCAGCAAATCAAGAGATGGTCTCTAAATGATGACCAGAAAACACTCCCCAAAGTTGGGATTTCTTGCGAACTGTTTTAATGCATGGTGTGGATTTGTAAGTAAAGTAGACTTTAATGTTATAGCTAGCATAGTATTACCAAAAATGTGAATAGGAATCAAAAAGGGATGTTAAATGTATCTTTGGATTTTGTTATTGGCACCCATCACTGCAGTCTTAAAGGAAGGAATTTTTCTATTTTGTTGTTTTTGTTTTAAGCCAAATTAATATGAAAGGGGCTGGACTGACTACACTGGAAACCTATGTCATTGATTTGTTTACAGCACATGGGAACCAATGTACAATTACTATGGGTGGTCGTTTTTGTGATCGGAGGTATCTTTTCAATATAGAGTGGACTGATACTACCCATCCATTTCAAATAGGCCACACATTTAAAAAAATTAATGTTTTATTATTTATATCTCACATGAATATAGCAGTAACACTTTATATGAAGATGTAAATGTTTAGTCAATTTTATGTAATAAGGTAGACACTAAAGACCTAACACATCATATGATGAGTGTAATGATCTATATAATAAGATTCTAATTTTGTCATGTCTGTATATCACTCTGAAGCCTAGAATGTCTGATGAGCCAGTGAGAAGCAATGGAAACAGCTACAAGCATGGTTAAGAGCTCTTTTTGTTCAGAATATCAACAGGTTAAATCATCACACTGATTCGCAGGCTGTTACCATCCAGTTTTTAAGCGCTCAGATGTTTTAACTTTATGATGTCAAGTATCAGAGGGGTAGCCGTGTTAGTCTGAATCTGTAAAAGCAGCAAAGAATCCTGTGGCACCTTATAGACTAACAGACGTTTTGCAGCATGAGCTTTCGTGGGTGAATACCCACTTCTTCAGATGTAAGACCGCATCCGAAGAAGTGGGTATTCACCCACGAAAGCTCATGCTGCAAAACGTCTGTTAGTCTATAAGGTGCCACAGGATTCTTTGCTGCCTTAACTTTATGAATTACACATGTTCAGTGTACAGCTAAGTACACTAGCGGACCATCGCTAGAAGGCGGGATTTGGAATCCATGAGTGATACTGCGTTAACGCGGGGACCGCGTTAAACTGAATTGCAATTAAAGTCATTAAATTTGAGATCCATGGCCGCGACCGCGTTATATGTAAATTCGCATTATATAGACCCGCGTTCTAGCAAGTCCGGTGTATCTATTCCATGCCAAGGATACTAGACCATTGTGATATCAGACATAACTCAACCAATCACCACCCTTACTCTACAGCTAATTTTCATGCCACAATTTCACTGTTGAGCAGAGATAGTGGATTACTTGGCCCAACTGCCATTCCTGTTCAGCAGCACAGGCTAGTCATGGACTAGAATCCCATTATTCTAGGTGCTATACAAATACAAAACAAAAAGATGGTCCCTGCCCCAGGGAGCGTACGTTCTAATTACAAGACAAGAATCAAGAGAGGGAAACAGCAAGACTGGCTGGGAAACAATGAGACAGTATTGGTCAGCTTGATAGGCGGTGGCCTCAGCACACCAGGGACCTAACCGTCATGTGTTTTCTAGTCCTCATGAGAAAGGAGAGATTTGAAGATGAATAATAAGGTAGCTTCATGGAGCGCTCCATCCAACCATGTGGAGCAGCATGGGAAAAGTCATGAAGGTACTTGTTTAAGGAGTGGAATATGGATGCTGGTATCATGAGCTGCTTGGAGGCAGGAGTTGAACTCGATAGAGAATGAAAGGTAGGATGTGGACATGTCGGCTGTGAAGAGCCTTGAAAATGAAGACAAGCAGTTTGATTGATGCAATAGAGAAGGGTGAACCAGTGGAGGGATAGAAGGAGATGATTGATATGGTCAATGTGCCAGGGGAGGAAAATGAACTTTTGCAGCAGCATCTGAATGGATTGAGGACAAGATTGCATTTGTCAAGGCCAGAGAAAAGGACATTGTAGTACTCAAGACATGAGATGATAAGAGCCTGGATTGGAACTTTAGCTGTGAGGATGAATAGGAAAGGCCATATCTTAGAGATGTTATGCAGAAAGAATTGGCAAGCTTTAGACATAGTCTGGATGTGAAGACATTGACAGAGGTCCACATGAAAGGTGACGCCCAAGTTGCAGGCCTGTGTAACAGGTAGGGTGATGGTGTTGTCCACAGTGATCAAGAAAGAGCATTGGAATGGGTTACGTAGGGAGGTGGTGGAATCTCCTTCCTTATGTAAGCGGGGGAATGGTCCCGCTATTGTGGGGAACTTTTCCTGAACTTCTGCACTACCCTGGTGAATTGGACTAGCGAAAGGATCTGAGTCCTCGCTCCCACTTCCTTTACCCAGAGGCCTCCCTGCCCTCGAGGACTCCCCTTTCACTCTCCTGTCTGGCAGAGTCCTTGTAACCCCAGCAAGGCTGGGCCCAGGATTCCTGGGGGGCTCGACCCCCAACCCTGCTGTGGTCATCTAGGACAGGGGCTAGGGTGTCCCTGCTCCGGGGTACGCTCTCTGCATTGGGCACCTCCCTGACCCACTGATCATTTCATACAATTTAAAGCAAATACAAGTTGTTTACTTAAAAATTCATTTAAAGAAAAGAATAAGGAAAAATGGGAAAGGTTAAAGGAAAACATCACCCTGCTCTGTGGCAGGGAACATTACAAATGGTGTCTCTGGACATCTAGGCACTTCACAGTCTATTCCTTGTAGGTCCCAGGTCTCCTTCTCAGGCCCTGGCTGTGCTGCAGGGATGCTGCGGGTTGGACACTTGCAATGGTGGTGGCCACACACCTCTGGGTTTTGGGTGGTGGGACCCTACTTCCCAGTGTCAGCCCCCCATCAGGTTAAGATCCTCCTCCCAGTCTGGCCTGCAATGTCCCTTGGCTGGGGGTTTCTTTTTGCACTGGGCCCTTTGCCCAGGTGTGGTTGCTCACCACACCTGGCTCTGTGGCTGCAGCTCTGCTCCCAGCACAGGATCTGCTCTCCCCAGGCTGTCTCTCTGGCTCTGTGGCTGCTTTTCTGGCTCCTCTGGATCTGGGACAGCTCTGCTCCCCAGCTCAGCTTGGGCCCCTGCATTCTCCTTAGCTCGGCCCCACTCTGTCTGACCCAGGCAATTCCAGCTCACACGGAGGATGAGGACAGGACCCCCCTGGCTGTCAATCAGGCTGACTTGGAGCATTGGCCTCTCCCCATTGTTCCTGGGGACTGTCAGTCTCAGGGTCCTGATTTCCCATCGACCCCTCCCCTTTTAGTGCTGGGAGCTAGCCAACCAACCCCCCCACCCACTGAATGTTAGTAAAGGGGCAACAATCCCCTCACAGTTAGAGATTTTTAAGATCAGGCTTGACAAAGCCCTGGCTGGCATGATTTAGTTGGTGTTGGTCCTGCTTTGAGCAGGGGGTTGGACTAGATGACCTCCTGAGGTCCCTTCCAACCCTGATATTCTATGGTTCTATGATTCTAAGAGGTAGAGGAGAGGGGAAAGATGCTCTGTTTGAGCCATATTGAACTTAAGCTGATGGCTAAACATCCATGAGGAGATGTCAAAGAGACAGGCCAAGATTTAAGTTTGGATGTAAGGAGACAGATCTAGAGGAGAAGTAGAACTCTGAGCCATCAGCCCAGCGGCCGTAATTAAATGTGTTTAGGGATGAGATCAGCCAGACGTAAGGTGGAGAGAAGGAGAAGACCAAAGAAACCCCTCTGGAATCCCTACAGAAAGCTGGAGGTGGATGAAAATGAGTCTCCAAACTTACACGCTGAAGAAGCTATTTTTAAAAACTTGAAAAGAATTATATTCTTATGTGAAATACTAGGTGGAAACCTATTTTTATTTTAAATGGGTTCATTTATTTCATCTCCTATTTATGAGAGATCATTTCAAGGTTCTCATTTATTTTTATTATTGTAGCAGAAATTAACTGATGCTTATGTTTACTGTTTTTATTTACTAGATGGAAGTTTATCTGCTGCAGTTCCCTGTCTGCTACTTATAAATCACTCAGCATAACTAGATCTTGTGTATCAATCCATTCTTACCCATGTAACTACAGGGTCTAATCTTTCCTCCCTATGCAAAGCTTGAGTAAACTGGCTTTGAGCAAGGTTTCTCCATGGGGATAAAGGAAACATAATCATTCCCTACACCACAAAGGGCAAGACAAGCTGCTCCATGGCTGCAGCTATACTCTCTGAACCACTGCACTCCTTGTTGTGGCCAGGGCCGCCCAGAGGATTCCGGGGGCCCGGGGTCTTCGGCAGCGGGGGGCCCTTCCGGGCTGTGCTTCGGCGGCGGGTCCCGCTTCCCCCCCGCCCCGGCCCCAGCCTCTTACCCCCGGCTCCCTCCTCACCCGGAGTCTCAGCGCCTCGCCGGAACAGCCGCAGTGTGTGGCCGGCGGGGCCTGAGCTCCGTCCCGCTCCGAGCCGCGCGGTGAGGGGGCGGGGCTGCGAGCTCCACGCTGAGCGGAGGGAGCTGAGCTCAGCCTGGAGTTCCCAGCCCCGCCCCCTGAACACGTGGCTCTGAGCGGGGCGGGGCTCAGGGGCCCCGCCGGAGACACGCTGTGGCGCTGTCTGAGGACAGCGCTTGATGTGCTGAGGCGCCAGGAGACGGGCGGAGGCAGGAGCCTCCGCTGTTCTCTTGGGGGCCCCTGCGGAGCCCGGGGCCTGGGGCAAATTGCCCCCTTTGCCCCCCCCTCTGGGCGGCCCTGGCTGTGGCCCCAGTTCAGTGAAAAGCTTAGAGATATCCTTACATCAATTTCTGTTCAGCAAAGCACTTAATTATGTGCTTAGCATTAAATTCACTTGGACTTAACGTTAAAGTTAAGCACACAAGTGCATGTTTAAGTGCTCTGCTGAATGGGCTGGTTTGCTGAACTGCGAATGGAGAGTGTGGCCTTTGGACCCTGCTCTACCCCCAAAACTCACCTCAGTGATACTGCAGATGGAGCCCCTTAAGAGCACAATTTCACGCTACTCAGGGCTTTCCATGGCTTGTCATCTTTATTCACAGAAGTGGCACTGGTTCAGCTGTCTTTCGGGACCTAATCATCTTTAGAAAGTGAATACAGGATTTTGGCTGTATTATAGTGGAGCAGCAGCTCTGCTATAATTAGGGTTGAGAGTCACTTATTGTTTACAAGAGAACTAACTTTCTAAGGGCTCTAAAATCCACAAGCTAACTCAGTTTGCCTTGACATTTGCTGTACCCCATGGTGGTGCAGGATAGGAAAAATGTGATGCAGCTGTGAAAAAAAAAGGCTAATTTCATTCTGGGAAGTATTAATAGCAGTGTTGTATGTCAGAGAAGAGAGGTAACTATCCTGCTCTAGTTGGCACTGATGAGGCCTCAACAGAAGGACTGTGTCCAATTCTGGGCACCACACTTTAGGAAAGAGGTGGACAAACTGGCAAGAGTCCAGAGGAGAGCAACAAAAATGATAAAATACCTGACTTACGATGAAAGGTTAAAAGGTCTGGGCACGTTTAGTCTTGAGAAAGAAGAGTGAGGCGGGATCTAATGATAGTCTTCAAATATGTTTTATAAGGAGGATGGTGATTAATTGTTCTCCATCTTCACTAAAGGTAGGACAGGAAGTAATGGGCATAATCTGCAGCAAGAGAGATTTAGGTTGGATAGCAGGAAAAGCTTTCAAACTATAAGGGTAGTTAAGCACTGGAATAGGCTTCAAGAGAAGTTGTGGAATCCCCATCTTTGGAGGCTTTTAAGAACAGACTGGACAAACACCTGTCAGGAACGGTCTAGATTTATTTGGGTCTGCCTCAGCGCTGGGGATTGGATTTCATGACTTCTCAAAATCCTTTCTAGTCTTACATGTCTATGATTCTATGGTAAATCCTGGGGTCATTTCATCAAGGGGTTCATGATACACAACCCACCTAACTTGAGCTGTGCATAACATTTTCAGATACTTATAACTCTTTCTGGTGCAGAGCTAGTGATTCTCGAGGGATATGGAGGGCGTGGTAGCAGGGCAAGCGCTATGCTGTTTGGGGAGTGCATGGTGGGGGCTCTGCCTCTCTGCCAACCTTTAGTGTGGTGTTCTGACACAGCTACTGAGGAGCCAGCAAATCCCTAGATAACAACCCTTAGTAGTAGTTTCAGAGGAGCAGCCATGTTGGTCTGTATCCTCAAAAAGAACAGGAGTACTTGTGGCACCTTAGAGACTAACACATTTATTTCAGCATAAGCTTTTGTGGGCTACAGCTCACTTCTTCGGATCCATAGAATGGAACTACCCTTAGTAGTATAATTACAGGCCAGTAAGCCTAACATCAGTACCAGGCCAATTAGATGAAACTGTAGTACAGAACAGAATAATCAGATAGAGAGATGTTGGGGAAGAGTCAACTCAGCCATTGTAAAGGGAAATCATGAGTGACCAGTCTGTTAGAAATCTCTGAATGGGTCAACAAACATGTGGACAAGGATGATCCAGTGTACTTGGACTTCCAGAAAACCTTTGCTAAGAGACCTCACCAAAGGCTCTTTACCAAAGTAGGCAGTCCTGGGATAAGAAAAAAATCCTCTCCTGGATCAGTAACTGGTTAAAAGATAGGAAACAAAGATGAGGAATAGGTAGAGATAGGTAAATAGGTAAATACTGGGTCCATATTGATAAATGATATGGGAAAAAATGAAAAGAATGAGGTGGCAAAATAATACAATATTATTCAAGCTAGTTAAGTGCAAAGCAGACTACGAAGAGTTACAAAGCAATCTCACAAAACTGGATGACTGGGAAACAAAATGGAAAATGAAATTCCATGTTGAAAAATGCAAAGCAATGCACATGGGAAAATATAATCCCAATGATATATACAAAATGATAGGGTGTAAATTAGATGTTACTACTCAAGAAAGAGATGTTGGGAGTCATTGTGGATAGTTCTCTGAAAACATCCACTCAACATGCAGCATCAGTCACAAAAGCTAACAGTAGGTTAGGAACCATTAGGAAAGAGATAGATAATAAGACAGTAAGTAACATAGTGCCACTATATAAATCCATGATACGCTCACACCCCTTGAATACTGAGTGCTGCTCTGGTCGCATCATCTCAAGAAAGGTACATTAGAATTGGAAAAATTACAGAGAAGGGCAACAAAAATGACTAGGGGTATGGAATAGCTTCCATATCAGGAGATATTAAAAAGATTGGGACAGTTCATCTTCTAAAAGAGTCTCTAAGGCAATGGTTCTCAACCAGGAGTACACAGGGGACTTCTGGGGGTACATCAACTCATCTACCGGTAGATATTTGCCTACTTTTACAACAGGCTACATAAAAAGCACTAGCAAAGTCAGTACAAACTAAAATTTCATATAGACAATGACTTATTTATACTGCTCTATATTGTATACACTGAAATGTAAGTACAATATTTATATTCCAAATGATTTATTTTATAATTACCCGTATATGGTAAAAATGGGAACCTAAGCAATTTTTCAGTAATAATGTGCTGTGATATTTTGATTTTGTAAGTAAGTGTTTTTTAAGTGAGGTGAAACTTGGGGTATGCAAGACAAATCAGACTCCTAAAAGGGGTACGGTAGTCTGGAAAGATTGAGATCCACTGTACTAAGGGAGGATATGATAGACATCTATAAAATCATGAATGGTGTGGAGAAAGTGAATAAGGAACTGTTATTTGTCCATTGACTTAATACAAGAACCAAGGGCCACCCAAGAAATTAATAGGCCGCAGATTTAAAATAAGCATAAGGAAGTTCTTCTTCATATAACACATAGACAACCTGTGGAACTCATTGCCATGGGATGTTGTGAAGGCAAAAGGTATAACTGGGTTCAAAAGAGATTTAGGTACGTTTATAGAGAATAGGTCCATCAATGGCTAATAGCCAAGATGGTCAGGGATGCAATCCCATTTCCTCTGTGTCCCTAAACCTCTGACTGCCAGAAACTGGGATAGATGACGGGATGGATCACTCAATAAATTGCCCTGTTCTGTTCATTCCCTGTGAAGCATCTGCCATGGGCCACGGTCGGAAGACTGGATACTGGGCTAGATGGGCCATTGGTTTTACCTAATATGACCATATTCGTGTTCTCATAAGGGATCATCCAAACACTATGTTTTTGAAAACCCGCTTTGATGACCAGAGTTTGATGAAAACTGGGTTTCCAAAACCCTAGTTTTTCTGTGATCACAAAGATCATCAAAGGGATCTTTAAGCAGCTCAAAAGCATTGATAGACATGGGCGGTGCATGCACCCCTCCGTTCGGGGAGGTTAGCCCCCTGCCCCACCCCTTCTGCCCAAGGTCCCATCCCCACTCTGCCCCTGCCCCTCCCCCCAAGTCTCACTGGCCAGCCTGCTGTCACAGACTCAAACCCAGGCTGGTGCCTGGAGCAGTCCCAAACCCTAGCCAGCCCTTTGGTGCCCAGAGCAGTCAGGAGGAGCCCACAGCTTGGGCTGCTCAGAGTAGTTCTGAGCTGCGGCCCAGCCCTGGAGCTGCAGTGGGAAGCATTAGCAGAGATTTGGGGAGGTTTAGTTTCCCCCATCCTCTATTACCCACTGCCCATGCTGATAGATCAGAACCATAAGAGGGGGAAATTCAACATCTTTCCCCCTTAGCAAAGTAAGTGGAGAGGAAGAGAAGTGGAGCCAACTGTGTGACCGCCGCTGTTTCCACACCCCCTTACAAATTCCTCCATCACCCATCAATTCCTCCCCATCACTGCTCCAGCAGGCCAACAGAGGAAACACAGGGGCTCCCCTACCCTCCATTTCTCCCTGATCAGGGAAAGGAACCTGTCTCCAGCAGTGGGGAGGGGAGACTGAGCTCACCCTTCTCCTTGATGCTGCTGCTTCTAGGAGAAGTCAGAGCAGTGCAGAAAAGTGTGGGGACAGAAGGAGGCAGTCAGAGCAATGGGGATTGCAGAGGGGACTTAAGATAACCAACTCACATCCATACTTCCCATTTCTGTCCCTACTTTAAAACATGCCCCCTCAACCCTGTGCCAGTCCCTGCACTGTTTCTGTATCCTTGTCCCAACTCCTGAACCTGTAGGGCTATCAAGAATGCCCGTCTCTTTAGGGGAAGGAGGCCTGGGAAGGGATGATTGAGCTGTGCTGGATGGGTAGAGAGAAGGGAGATGAGGAGTTGATGCAGTGGGGAGTGGAGGGACCAACATACATCCAACGCCTTCTGTGATTGGGGCGATCATTGCCAAAAAACCAGAGGCAGTAAAGGGGAGAGCTGGGCTATGGAACATGAGGATGCTGAGAAATTAATTAAAAAGTAAACAAAGAAATTAACCCCCCAAAACATTGTTAATGTAGCAATAAGATTGCCCAGTGGTGCCTTGTTCCCTCTCTACATATCACAGCGACACCTAGCATGTGAACATAGCTGGAGCAAAGACAACTAAATGCTGCAATTCAAATCTCTGGAACACGGCACCGTCTATTTATTATAACATTACTCTTACTAAACCAGTGCCCAGGACCATTGCCAGCTTCAGGGGGTGGAGTTAAAGTTGCGTTGCAGGGATAGTGTGTACCTTGCTCTTCATTTCCGGTGTAGCTCAGCTTGAAATTCTGAAGGGTCATGAGACACCACTGCGCAACCTTAAGTTTATGTTAACAAAGTTGTGGGGCAATAAATTAGAGTAACTTGTATATTCATACATGTACTGTGGTAAATGTGTGTGTTTGAAAGCCACAGTACTAAGTCAAAATCCATTATTATTATTTATTATTCTTTCATTTTATTAATTTATTTATATTGAGGGTAGTGCCTTCAGTCAGGATCAGGATCCCATTGGGCCTGCCCTGTACAAAGACACAGTAAGAGCCAGCCCCCTCCCACAAAAGCTGACAATATAATTTGAGACACGATACAAGGGAGAAACAAAAGGCTGGAAGAGTGAGAGAGGAGATGAGGGTAATGAAAGCAACATTAAATTGGTACACAAGTAGCTGTTGAATAACATGAAGGTTCCAAAAGGCAGTGGTGCTCAACCTGGGGGTATGCAGAGGTCTTCCAAGGGATACATCAACTCATCTAGATATTTGCCTAATTTTACAACAGGCTACATGAAAAGCATTAGCAAAGTCACAAAAGTTACATACACTGAAATGTAAGTATAATATTTATATTCCATTTGATTGCTTTTATAATTATATGGCAAAAATGAGACAGTGAGCAATATTTCAGTAATAGCATGCTGTGACACTTTTGTATTTTATGTCTGATTTTGTAAGCAAGTCGTTTTTAAGTGAGGTGAAACTTGGGGGTACACAAGACAAATCAGACTCCTGAAAGGGGTACAGTAGTCTGGAAAGGTTGAGAACCTCTGCCATAAAGTATCCGACCCAAAACAGATGCTCTATTTAAGGAGAAACGTAGCCCATATGGAAGAAATCTTTACTCTTTCAATTTTAATTAGGAAAACAATACACACAGGAAACAAATTCTGATTTTTATAAACATACTTTCAGGGTGTGGGAGGAAATAATGTATATTTGTGTAACATTTAGGAGTTATACCATGATGTAACCTAGAGAACAAACTTTGAACTTTATACTCTTGTATTTAGTTTTCTAATGCTACATCTTTTGTTATCATCAGTATGTTATTGGAATATTGGGCTGCATCACATAATACCTCCAAATGATTGTTCCTGTGTGGACCCTTTGGATGGATATATATGACCTTTATAAAATATTCATTTGGCTAGGAGCCTGGAAAATCCTCATACACTAATTAGAGAGAGGCCTAAGCAACAAAATTCTAAATCTAAATTTCGGTCCAGATTTTGAAGTCAAGGTCTTCTGACTCCCAGTTCAATGTCTTTCCGCTGGCACACACTGCCTTCTGTACATACTATGGCCCAAAGAGTAGATCATCCCTTTCTTTACTGCACTGGAAGGACTGCACTTAGAATTCTGCGCAAGTTGGCACTAGAAGTGTAGCAACAAATTGGAAGGAATTCAGAGAAAATCATCGACAATAATTAAGGATTTAGATTCATGAAGATATATGAAAAAGTAATTATGTTTAGTTTGACTAAATGATGAAATAAGCAATATGCCAGCACAAGATGATTTTCATAGGAGATAGCTGAGAAGCAGTAATTAAGAAGAGATGGTAGATGGTTGTCTCTGCAAACACTTTGTTGTGATATGGACGTTATTGTTTGGCTGCTGCTTTGCTAATCCACAGAAATTGTATGCTAGAGGGTTGCACAGTGCCTTACGTGGCAAGCTGAATGTCAATGGTGCGCATGTTCCAGCATAATCATGTTAATATTATTTAATCAATGGTTGTGCTCTTGTGCCATTTACAGTTTATCACACTTCTCTATCCTCCGGGGTGGGGCCAGAAATGAGAGGTTCAGGGTGCGGGGGGGGGGGGACGCTGCGCTGGGGCAGGGGGTTGGGGAGCAGGCTCTGGGGTGGGGTTGGGGATGAAGGGTTTGGGGTTCAGGAGGGGGCACCGGGTTGGGGGCTGGAGCCAGGGGGTTTGGAATGTGGAAGGGGGCTCCAGGCTGAGGCAGAGGGTTGGGGTGTGGGAGGGGGTGAGGGCTCTGGTCTGGCGGTGCAGGTTCCAGAGTGGGGCCAGAAATTAGGGGTTCAGTGTGCGGGAGGGGGCTCTAGGCTGGGACAGGGGGGTAGAGTGCAGGGGTGGTGCAGGCTCCGGGATGGAGTTTGGGTGCAGGAGGGGGCTCAGGGCTGGAGTTGCGGGAGGGGGTTCAGGGTGAGGGCTTTGGGCGGCGCTTACCTTGGGGGGCTCCCGGGAAGCAGCGACATGTCTTTCGGCTCCTAGGCGTAGGAGCGGCCAGGCAGCTCTGCACAGTGCATTCTGTCTCTGCCTGCAGGTGCCG
The DNA here is from genome assembly GCF_020497125.1 of Mauremys mutica. Taxonomy (NCBI): domain Eukaryota; kingdom Metazoa; phylum Chordata; order Testudines; family Geoemydidae; genus Mauremys; species Mauremys mutica. Next base: position 71,799,281 of record NC_059072.1, read on the forward strand.
CCCCTGCAGCTCCCATTAGCTGTGGTTCCCCCCAAGCCAGGCGTATGTCTAGGAGCCGAGGAACATATTGCCGCTTCTGGGAGCTATGCAAGGTCAGGTAGGGAGTCTGCCTCTCTGGTGCCAACCAGACTTTTAACAGCCACCAGCGTCCCTTTTGGATCAGGTGTTCGGGTTGAAAACTGGACACCTGGCAACCCCTATCTAGCATAATGGGGTATTGATCCTGGATGGGGCCATTAGGCATTGCTGTAATGGAAATAACGAATACTAATAATTGTTATGTGACCTATTTATTAGCAGGCTAGCAAAAGCAAGGCAGAGTTTCCAAAATAGTGACTTTAGGCACAAATTCAACAAACAGAGTCACATCTGTTTATTACTGGAAGATGGTACAGAGGCAGCTACCCTCCTATTGCTGGATTTGCTGTTACAAAACAGTTCCCCTTTTTCCCAGAAGCAGGAAACACAGACACAACCAGGAACTTCCTCAGAGAGTTAATTTCTCAGACCAGGGTTCTTCCCATTTGGGAGCTGAAACACCCATTAGGATGATTTGTAGCTTTTTAGAGACTGTTTTGTGTACCACGTACTGGGTAATAAATAACATGAAAGGATGCCTTGTTTCTTAAAACGAAACTGGCTCTTTATTAAGAGAACTATCTACAGAGATACTACAACTGCAGCTAGCATTCCAGCCACGTACACACAGATTGAGTTCCTAGTGCCTTCTCCAGGCTCTTCCGTCCTGCAACCTGTGCTCCCTTCCTCTAAGTTCCATGCAGGTTGCTACAGTGCACACGATGATTTTGCTGATCTGTCATTTTGTTGTACCTTATATTTTAACTTTGTTTGGGTTTTAACCTCCATTTACATTTATGGGGCAGGGACCATGTATTCTTTTTGCTTGTACTGAATTGAGCACATTGCGGGCACTTAACAAATAATAAATTAAATGTTTGTTTTGGATCATTTGATTAGTTGCTGAAAACCTACAGGCATACTATAAAGTCTAGTGCACAACTCATTGTAGAGTAAGGATACAACCATAAGCCAGAATTTTCAAACTTGAGTGCCTAAAGTTAAAAATCTAGATAACTAGCTTTAAGCACTCAAGGTTGAACACTTTGGCCAAACCGCAAGGGGAAAAGACTTCTGTTTCAATATGTCAAACACATTGAAGTAGATTCTAGATTATGCTGATAATGACAGAGTGAACAAAACCCTGAAAATCAGCTGAAGGAGCAAGAAACTAGCTGAAAGAAAAACATTGCTATAAAGAAAAAAGAGAACAGAGTAATAAACTATCTGGTTGTGATGCAGAAATTCTCATAAGGCTGTCTGGAGTAGCCCAGCCCCCAGGTACACACATCATACTCCCTCTTCAGCATTACATAGATGTCCAAGAAAATAGGCATAACTGAAAAACAAAACCCTATTAAAAGAGCATGGAACGATCCAGTTTTTGCTAGTTAAAGGAGTTAAAGCATGAAAGAGAGCGCTGAGACTAAAATAAGGTGAAAGATGTGTATGAAATAACAAATAATATTTTAAATGCTAATAGGGATGCCTGAGCAAAAAACTTGGAGCGGTTCAGACAGTTAAAGTTTCATAAAATAGCCTTTTAAAATCCTCCTGCTTAATATGATTCAGTATAATTTTCCAGTCTGCACAAGATGATCCATTGTCTCATCAAATCCCAGTTTAAATAATCTAAAAGACTGTGCAAAAAGTTGAGCCATGAGCTTTCTGTCATTTTCTCCCATGGAATTACTTGTTTGAAAATATTACTCCCGAAGATTCTGGAGACTGACTTTGCTGGATCTTCTCCATAGCCACACATGTTAACAGTGGCTTTGGGGGTTTATTATATACTTATTCAAATTTACACTAATTGTACAGAAAACAGTGGATGTCCCAATCTCTGTGCACTGTTGACATTCTTAAATATATATTCATACATAAACAGATTCCTGTATTTAACCTGGGATAACACTCATAGAATCATAGAATCATAGAATCTCAGGGTTGGAAGGGACCTCAGGAGGTCATCTAGTCCAACCCCCTGCTCAAAGCAGGACCAAACCCAACTAAATCATCCCAGCCAGGGCTTTGTCAAGCCTGACCTTAAAAACCTCTAAGGAAGGAGATTCCACTACCTCCCTAGGTAACCCATTCCAGTTCTTCACCACCCTACTAGTGAAAAAGTTTTTCCTAATATCCAACCTAAACCTCCCCCTCTGCAACTTGAGACCATTACTCCTTGTTCTGTCATCTTCTACCACTGAGAACAGTCTAGATCCATCCTCTTTGGAACCCCCTTTCAGGTAGTTGAAAGCAGCTATCAAATCCCCCCTCATTCTTCTCTTCTGCAGACTAAACAATCCCAGTTCCCTCAGCCTCTCCTCATAAGTCATGTGCTCCAGCCCCCTAATCATTTTTGTTGCCCTCCGCTGGACTCTCTCCAATTTATCCACATCCTTCTTGTAGTGTGGGGCCCAAAACTGGACACAGTACTCCAAATGAGGCCTCACCAGTGCTGAGTAGAGGGGAATGATCACATCCCTTGATCTGCTGGAAATGCCCCTACTTATACAACCCAAAATGCCATTAGCCTTCTTGGCAACAAGGGCACACTGTTGACTCATATTCAGCTTTTCGTCCACCGTAACCCCTAGGTCCTTTTCTGCAGAACTGCTACCCAGCCATTCGGTCCCTAGTCTGTAGCAGTGCATGGGATTCTTCCGTCCTAAGTGCAGGACTCTGCACTTGTCCTTGTTGAACCTCATCATATTTCTTTTGGCCCAATCCTCTAATTTGTCTAGGTCCCTCTGTATCCTATCCCTACCCTCCAGCGTATCAACCACTCCTCCCAGTTTAGTGTCATCTGCAAACTTGCTAAGGGTGCAGTCCACACCATCCTCCAGATCGTTAATGAAGATATTGAACAAAACCGGCCCCAGCACCGACCCTTGGGGCACTCCACTTGATACCGGCTGCCATCTAGACATGGAACCATTGATCACTACCCGTTGAGCCCGACCATCTAGCCAGTTTTCTATCCACCTTACCGTCCATTCATCCAGCCCAGACTTCTTTAACTTGCTGGCAAGAATACTGTGGGACTACCCAAGAAGTATGTGATTATAAAAATAAATAAACCATACAAACAAACTCACCCCCTCCAGCCACTTTCCAGCTTTACCAACCTTCTTGCAAGTAAGGGAGAAAAGATGGGCTTTGTATTGTGTCCCAAACACATGATTAAAATTTTATAACATCTTATGTGCTTTCAGGGAGATGGGAAAAAAATAAGAAATAATCCTGGTTTCTGATCTTTAGATTGCCAGAGTGTTGCTTAGCTATCAATGTGAGTTGCATCTTAAGTAGGTAGGGAGGACCTGGTCTGTCCAATTTATCTATAGTGTCTGTTTTGTGTAACAAAAGGGATCATTTGACTTAGCTAGAACGTGTTTCCCTAGCCACAGAAGATGGCTACTGTTTTAACAGCCTTCAAATTTAAAAATGAAATGCAAGGGACATGAAAGGTACCCTTGTCTTTGCTTTGCCATAAGTAAGTGCCTCAGGTTGTTATAAGGTCAACAAATATAAGGAAAAGAAGATTTGAACATTTATGAGGAGGAGTTTATTAATCCAAAATTTAATCCAAGGGATCATAACTGCAGAATTTAAAGATTTAGTTGACTATGAAGATGCACGCAAGAGCCTTTGCTTAAAGACTGAAGTAATTTTACCAGTTTATAAGGGGCACTAGACTGAAGTTAAAATGAAATGTATGGTGTGTCCTATTAAAAGTGAACTATGCAGCGTGTGAGGAGAGAGATACCTGGATTTACAGTTATTTATATCTGAGGTATATTTCACAGACCTGGGTTAATTTTTTTTTCTGACAATCTCCATGAGCAAGATTGCCTGTTAGGTAGGAAAAACCATGTAGGAAATGGGACACGCCCTGAATTTCTACTTAGAGCTTCCACTACTTTGTTTTCATGGGGATGATCCCACCCTACAGAACCAGCAGAGGATTCGTCACCCTAAAGAAGTGGTCCCCCAGAAATCTGCAGAGGTTCTGTGCCTTTCCACTGACTCATTGGACTACCATGGTGTGAATAACTGCTATTGTCAACCTCCTCTCTAAGGGATTATCAGTGTGTGAGGAGGGCAATGAATGAGATAATGTTGACAGGGAAAACATGAACTTACTTTGAATCACCCCATACAGTTGAGAGGGAATACTGCCATGGAACCAGGCATGAGCTCTCATTCCCACCCTACTTACGGTTGACCGGCCTCCTCCCAAGTAACAGATCCTTGTGGATGGGGCTTCTGCATTGTTGGGGAAAGTGGCTACAGTCCACAGACCTGTTACTTTCTCTTCCCCTCTTCATTGTCCCAGCTAGATCCAACAGATATGCAAACTCTAAAGTTAGAATGATAAAAATGGGTGTCTTATGGGTGTTATAGGTGGAGAGAATAGCAACACCTATACTTCAGGTTTCCTAATGCTTTAGATTATGACTGTCTGTTTTCATATAACATATAACTCAGACTGAATTTTCCATGCTTAGTCTCTGCATGAGTTTGAACTTTTTTGCACTACACGCACACAGTATTTCTCTTTCAGAAATGCTCTCTTCCCATCACTGCTACATTCCCAGCCCTTCTGAATTTATATTTTCCTTTGGTCTATTTTCACTATACCTTTCATTAAGTTTATTTTCTCGGTGCTCCTTCTTCACAGTGTTCTTTAAGCAGAAAACAATTCTAATGCCATGCACTGTTCACATTGTACTTCCAAACACAGCATTTGAATGGATTTGTGACTAGGCAGAACTACCAATAGTTTGTCCATCCCTAACTCCTTGCTTCATCTAGTAACATTTCTCAATTTCTTTTTCTCTTCTTATACTTACCTTATTTTCCAGCTCCTTTAATGCTTTGCTTCCTTTGCTTTCATGCTGAAACTTTCTTCTCTTCAGGCATGAAACGATTGTCAGCTGGTGCCACTCTTCACTTTTCTGGCAGTTGGCCCATAATATCAGGAGACTGAATTCTATCTGGCCAGTGAGGATGATCTTCCTCCTATCTTCTGCTCTAGCTCCTAAAGGGCTTGGAACAACCTCATACACTGGGAAAGCATAACTGGACAATACACATTCCAGGACATCCCATAAGCTGTGGCCTAAGTCTCTTACTTAAGGAGTGAGAAGAGGCATAATATATTTTAATTATTATTATTTGAATTGCGGTATCCCCGGTTGCGAACCGGAGCCCCATGTACTAGGTGCTGTACAGACAACAAAAGATGGTGTTCTGAAAAAATAAGGCACACAGGCCCTTTTTACAGGAAAACTTTCTCTTTTTTTCTTGGGAAAAGTGAAAGTACCAGACATAATATAGAAACTGAATAATGAATGATTCTCTTTAAATGTGAGTTTGGTTATACAAGTGGATGGGAAGAAACATTCCGTTCCCAACTTTCTGACATTTGAACACTGAGGACAAAATACTCTCCTCGTATGAATCAATGTGACTATGACACGGAAAATTTTCTGAAATTAATAATTCAGGGTTGAAGATGAGCTTTGGAATTGAGTCAAATAATATTTGACAGTTTTATCAATCAGATTATGAAATGTTACAAAATATACAGAAGACACATGTATATAATTACCTTTCATTGATAGACAAATCCTTTTTATAAGAGGAAAGATTTCCTGGAGGCAGTGCTGCAGTATGTGCGCCTTCTTTGTTCTCTTTATAATGTATCCCTAAATTGGTAAAAATAATTATTGGCAAATTGATTTATCCCTAAATTTTTTAAGTGGTGCTCAAGGTTTGAACTGTACATCTCTCTCTGACTTTAATTGATTTCCCATTTACTGAGAATTTACATGGGTAGTGGTTGAGATATTCTATGGATTAAGACCTTGGGTAAACCTCAGATATGGAAAAATCTAGCCAAGGAGGTGTTCCATGTTGCTGAAGTTTCTGCATATTTGTGTTTGGTTACATGCTGCTGATAGTCCAGTGCATGGCAGGTGTTTTCTTTTATTGAGTATCACATAAAAATATCCTGGGCACATTACACATAAATAGTTACAATAAATGGCTCAGCCACTCTGAATGAAACCAAGACAGGATATCTGACACCTTGCAGAGGGCAAAACAGTAACAGCATCTGAATTCTAAATTACTGTTTGACTTTCCCAAAGGTCCTAGCTGTTATGTCAATATTTTGGACTCGGGGAGTCAAACTTGGGTATGTGCAACAGCACTTGACGTCATGTGAGTTTTACATAAGTAGCAGGGGACAGAACTGAGCTGATAATTGAAGTCCTTACTCAGTCCTATTGACTTTAGCAGGAGTTTTGTGTAAGTAAAAACTTCAGGACTTGGCCCGATATTTTTATGAGAAATAATTAACGTTATTTTTTTCTAAGTAGGTATCTGTACATGTAGGGGAATTAAATTGTATGTCTTTGGCACTTTCCCCATGACTATGCTGAATCTGGTTAAGAGTGCGATAATGCTGTAGAAAGAGAAATAGCTGGAAGGTAAGGGGGAAACTGTACAATCCCACTGTTGTGGAATTTTATTCATCTTTTGATACAGAGATTCACAATCTGGGGTTCCAGGTGGCATTCAGATGCAGCTTCATTTGCTTTTAGGTATCCAGAAGCAACCAAGGATTCAAGAGAAACTTGGTAGTCAAGAGACCTTCAGTACCAAAAGGTGATTAAATCCATCAGCAAAGGCAGTTACATAATCTCCCCCTACATCTTCCCACTGTTTGTTTCATTTTACCAATATTATCTCTGCCTTATCTGGATTTTATGTTAGCCAGCAAGTTTTCTGGCCAGGCACTAGAAAAGCAGCACACATATTAGAGATATCCCTTGATTGTGAAAACATTTCCAAGTTCTCTTTTGTTCCCAGATTCTCACCAGCTCTGATCTTCCCAGTTCCCCATATGTGCTTGTTGAATAATTCCACAGTGCTTCAGAAATAAGAATGAAAGTTGAAATTTTCAAGGATAACTCAGGGATTTAGCAACACGACTTCCGTTGTTTTTCATAGTTGCTATCTGCTAAATCCTCAAGAACATACTGATAGGTTGCAGTGTGTTAAAGGTTAAGGACATATTACAGACTAAAAAAGAAGGCACTTTTATTCACCCAAATGTTACCAATTTATAGGCCCACTTATCAGTTCTATTACTTTTCATTGTGCTTTATCACTACTGTGCGTTTAAGAAATGTCAATATTTTTATTCTTTGTACAATCAAATGTGATGTAATGCAGGATATTTCCATTCTGGAGCATGTTGCTAATTGTTGTTAACAATTCTTCCTACAAATCAGACATGAACTGCTAGTATTATCTGACTTCTTAGGTATTATTGCTTAATTTAACGACCAGAATCCTATAGTTTGACCCGATGGCTATTAAATTCTGAGTCAAATGTCACGAATATTACTAATTGGATAAAATGCCCCACTGGAAGTCTTTGATGATAGTCACAATTTAATATGCTCTTGCAAATGAATTCTTAGACCGTGGAGAAATTCACTTGTCACTTTGTAAGCCCTTACGTTTGCTGCTTAAAGAATTACTCTGAATTCTTAAATTAAATCCTGTTACTGTAGGTCAGGAATTCTGCATTTTTGAGGTACTGGCTAGATGGATTCAAAACAAGTACAAAGTTGTAAGATCACAGATGAATTCAACCTCTCAAGAAGGGTAACCTATGATTAAAAAAATGAAAGGTCTTACAGGGCTAAGAAGGAAGAATAAAAGAATACTTTGATTTAACTTCCTTTTTTCTTTCTTATAGTAATTCCAATTTGCCAGATCCTATCCAACTGTATATTTGACTTACATATGAATAACTAGAAGCCAAGTTGAATTGCCTTTGAGGAAAGTCCCTTTTGAATATCTGTCCTTTCCCCCATCTATTTAATATATCTACAACATAGAGTATTTAAAATGAATACTGGAGTTTTCATCATTATATAATATGTACAATATTTAACGTACTATATATAATATATAGCATTTAAAATTGCCTCTTTGTATAAGTTAATTTGAGTAGCTCTGTTCTCAGGAAGATGTCTTTATATTCAAATGAAATCAAATCTTCTTTTCCATACAAAGCTGGATTTGGTTCTGTAGCGGCATCTAATTATGAAACCACGTTTTTCAGCATACTGGTGACTGAATTCTCTCCCCTCTTTTTTTTTTTATTATTATTTTAAGAATGAGCTTCTGGTGTTTTCTGTAGAAAGTTAAGCTCCACTGACATTGAGTAATTGCCTTTACAGCTCACATACACTTAGAATTTAAAATTTAATCTGTTCAAATCAGCTTGCATTACAGGCGACTTGTGCTTAGCATGTTCCATGAATGATTCAGTAGATCTTAATAGCTACCTTTAGTAATTTCTTATGAATCATTGAAAGAGATCACATTAGTAAACGTTGGTGGTAAGTACTAGGAACATTTTGCATGAAATAGTTTTCCATGATCATTGTTGAATCAAGAATCTGTGTCTGTAACTGCCATAGGAAGAGTTGTTTACTGCCCCTTAGATTTATTGTATTTGAAGAAGAGGGCATTCAAGATTTTCCAGTTTCTTCTTGTGAAACATAGAATTAGTGTGCCAGCCTGACAGCCATAGTACAGTGCTTGCCAACTTACATACAGAACTATGCCTCATTGGCCAACTCATGGAGTAATATAAATATATGTAATGCCAAGAGTGGCTTAATATTGTCAGTGAGATGAGAGAAAGTGCTTTTGGCTTCCACAGAAATCCTTCTTTATCTTGTATTCGTTATAGCATATAGAGTAGTTTTGGATTTCTGTAAAGGCAAATAGTATTAACAGCAATTGGGTGAATTGAAATATCTCATGGGAAGTGTCATTAGAAAGGGAGGTTCATGTTTTGTAACCTTGATGTTCTAAGGACCTATGAGTAGTATTCAGTGCAGCAGCAAAGGAAGTATAGTGCTTTTTCCCCATTATTATTCACATAAATATGTAAATTATGAATGGGGAATGCTGTTATTTTTGCTGACATGGTAATTTTTTGTAAGATTTAGCATTGTGGTGAAAGAGAAGGATAAATATCATCCCTTTCAGAATCTGAATCTAAACCGTGGAGCTGTGATTATCATATGTTGATTATATTTAGTGTGTTTTGCTGGAAAAACTTTCACTTTTTTTCAAAGTCATAAATATCAGGGAAAAGTAATACTTTTTAAAGCCATGCAACTTTAAGGTATGTTCATGCCTTTGGGACATCGTATGGTGACACAGAGTAACTATGATAAATTGTACATTATCGTTCCAAAGAGAGTCAGTAGAATCTGAAAGTCATAGAATCCATACATATATTTGGGACTGGAAGAGACCTGGAGAGGTCGAAGTACTTACTATCCCTAGTACTGACCAAGTACTTATTTATCCTTATAATTAGGAAGATTTTCCTGATATCTAACCTAAATCTCCCTTGTTGCAGATTCAATTGATTACTTCTTGTCCTACATTCCCTAGACATGGAGAACAGTTAATCACTGTCCCCTCCCTAACAGCTATTAACAGGTCCCTCTTAGTCTTCTTTTGTCAAGACTGAATATGCAAGATTTTAGAATGATGTCTAATATCATTTACTGTTTGGATTTATTAAACTAAATTAATAGATCAGGGATGGACGCAGTATTATAACATATGTGGGGCTTTATTGAGATGGTTCATTGACCAACATTGACTGGGCTTATATGAAGAATGTATTTCAGTAAACAAAATTCTAATAACATCTGAGCACTTCAGTTGGACTGTAGTTATGTTTTGTGTTATATTACATAATAAAATTAAAAAGGTAAAGTCAAAATGAGGTGATTCATTAATGCCATTTTGATATTTCCAAAATGAATTTTTCAAAACGTTTGTTCTGTGAGAAATTTCAAAATATGTACTTTTTGTTCCAATTCAGGATGAAAGGAAATTTTGAAATGTTGGAATTTCCATTTGACAGGAAATTCCAAGTTTCAGCTAGCGCTACTGTAACCCACACATCTTTGGGTGTGGTGTCCGCTCTAGTGGCACTGAGATCACTTAGAGATTAATGAGTCTGCTACATCCTTAGCTAACTGCCATGTGGCTTTTGGCTCATGCATTTAGCTCCAGAGGTCCCAGATACGATCCCACCCGCTGATGACTGCAGTCTATCAGTATTACACTACTCTTCTGACAGGCAGCCAATTTTTTTCTGTTTGAACACTGCTGGTTTATCTTCTGCAAAGATGTTATTATGGTCTATTTTATTTTGGTCTATTTTTATTTCAGTTTTCCTATTAAACCGTAGAATGAAGTAAGCAAGTTTCTTCTCAGCACTTGAGACAATTATCCCCAAATAAAACAATACAACCAGAGCAGTGCAAATATGGCAATGAAATTGATAATGTTCAATTTGAGGTTGTTTGAGTTTTGTAAGATAGTTGAAAAAATTATATAATTATATTACTTTTTGCATTTATCATCTGTGAACCCATTTTCAGTGAAAATTGACAAATGTAAATATAAAAATATTTCACTCAATTTGTGAAATATGGAGTAATATGAAGCCCATTTTTCAGAAAAGAATCACCACAAATGTTTTTTTCTTTTTGATGCAAAATTTTAGTTCACAAAAAAGTGAATTTTTGACAGTCATGAAATCTCCCAAAACAAAACTACACAATTGTATATTTTCCCACAGTTTCACACAGCCCTTGTTTCAAAATATATTTTAGTTTTACATTATAGACTCACTTCCTTGACTAGTCTTAAAAGTTAATGAGGTCTGCTGAGAGATGTCGGCTGGTATACAACATATTCAGTAGTGGTGGTTAAATAAGTGTACCAGCGTGTTAGAAAGTTGTAATCATCTCTGTTTCTGCACAACAGTTTTATGTACGGAATTATCATCTTTCAAAAAGCAAAGCCTGCTCATTTAGGACTTAATCTTGCCAGGTGTTGAGTACACATGTGAGGTGGGCGTTGAGTGCTTTGCAAGATCGAACCCTTAAGCAATCCATCTTCTATGTAGAATACCTGTGTTGAGAATGTTGAGGGATATTCTTCAAAGTAAGGGCTAAATTGTGCTGTTTAGGTACTGCCCTCAGAATGGAGATATGGAACCACACCTCCCAGGGGGGAGCTGCAGGGCACTCCGGCCTCGGTGTGGCCTATAAGGGATCAGGGTCAAACAGTTCTACAGTTACGTGAGAAGTTATGCATAAATATAACTCTGCAAAAAATAGCATCTCTCTCTAATTAAATGTAGAATTGGGATGATATCAGATACAGTTTTATGTTTACTTCTCTGTGTCTGAAATGAACAGACGCCATGTAGGTGCTTAAATACCAAAGTATGCTAAGACTACTTAACATGCTTTATGATACAAAAAACCAGGGAGCCATATCGAGCTTCCTGACAGACAGGAAACTGCAGCAGAGACTCTGTCCCCACATCTTTTGGCTCACAGGCTCTTTTCCCAACTTGTCTAGAGCAAACCAGTGCCTGTGTAGAGAGAATAACCACTGCAGTCAGCCATTTAAAGGCAGCCATTGAAAGGTATAAGTTGTCTAATATATATGTGCAGGACCAGGATCTTGTGCGGGAGGATTGCATTGCAGGACTGCAACTTCATTCAGCATAGGGTGCTCATAGAATCACAGAATCATAGAATATCAGGATTGGAAGGGATCTCAGGAGGTCATCTAGTCCAACCCCCTGCTCAAAGCAGGACCAGTCCCCAACTGAATCATCCCAGCCAGGGTTTTGTCAAGCCTGACCATAAAAACCTCTAAGGAAGGAGATTCCACCACCTCCTTAGGTAACCCATTCCAGTGCTTCACCACCCTCCTAGTGAAAAAAGTTTTTCCTAATCTCTAACCTAAACCTCCCCCACTGCAATTTGAGATGATTACTCCTTGTTCTGTCATCTGCTACCACTGAGAACAGTCTAAATCCATCCTCTTTGGAACCCCTTTTCAGGTAGTTGAAAGCAGCTATCAAATCCCCCCTCATTCTTCTCTTCTGCAGACTAAACAATCCCAGTTCCTTCAGCCTCTCCTCATAAGTCTTGTGCTCCAGCCCCCTAATCATTTTTATTGCCCTCCACTGGACTCTTTCCAGTTTTTCCACATCCTTCTTGTAGTGTGGGGCCCAAAACTGGGCCAGTACTCCAGATGAGGACTCACCAATGTCAAATAGAGGGGAAGATCACGTCCCTCGATCTGCTGATTTTGTGTCTGATTTTTCTCTGGAGTGGTCATGAGGATCTATATACGGAATACTGCAAGCTGGTGGGGAGAGAGGAATATGTGCTGGCAATGAAAAGGGCCATGCAAATGCCTCCCAGGAGTAATTAAAATATGTTCCAAAAGATTTCACTTGTTAAAAATCAAGTTGATAAAGAAATGTTGTAAAAATCATGCCCTTTTCTGTATTAGAACTCGTGGGTCTGATTTTGATCTTATTGGGCTTTTACATCTGTGTAACTTTACTACCAGAGTTACTCCTCATTTACATTGTAGCAACTGATACCATACTTGGGAATATTGCCTTTGATTTATGTAACAGATAATCTACATGGGTACTTTTTTTACTGTCTCCTATGCAAATTTGTAGATGTTAAATTTTCTACACAAAAGCTCCACTGTTATTCCTTGAACATAGTGGAAATATAATGAGAAGTAAAAGCGCAAAATTAATAACATTGTGAATATAAGGGCGCAGATTTCAGATAAAGACTGTTTTCTGGCTTATAGCACCATCTACATGCCTTTTTTTTTTACAATTAGATTTAATAAGGTACATAGTGTTTTAGTTTTCTTGGTGAATAGAAAATTGTTTTATGTTTTTGTTAAAGACAACATTTTATGGTCAAAATAATTCAGTGTTATAGGGTAGTGATCAATTGAAAATGGAAAAAAATGCATATACTTCTTTCATAAAAATGTGATTTCCATAGGATTTGAACACTCTATTTTTACAATATAAGGAGGATCCTCTATCCACTGAGCTATTTTGTTAACATCCATGGGATTTCAAGTACATTAATTTACAATAGAAATATATTACCTCACATTGGACACCTGTTACAAATATCCATTTTAGCTAAACACTTTTTTTCCTAGTCTAGATAAAGTCTTTCTGTCACTTGTAGAGTGACTATGTCAGTAAAGGCCGAATAATCTAGCATCAGAAGTCAGGGCTGCCCAGACGATTCAGGGGGTCTGGGGCAAAGCAACTTCAGGGGCCCCTTCCATAAAAAAAGTTGCAATACTAGAGAATGCTATATTCTCGTGGGGTCCCCTGCGGGGCCCGGGGCTTGGGGCAAATTACCCCACTTGCCCTCCCCTCTGGGCAGCCCTGTCAGAAGTGCACTGCTGTGTACACAGCAAGACCCCTGCTCACCATTCCATCCCTATTCAGCAAAGCACTTAAGCGTGTGCTTAGCTTTAGGCACATACTTAACCCTCATAGATTTCATGTGTTCAAATGCTTTGCTGAATCAGGACGTAAACCCCTCATTTGAGGTTTGCAAGGGAAAGTCTGACACTACCATTATTATAGGGTTACCAGTGATGCTGCAGTAATAAACAATACCAATGACAGGTTCCGTCATTATTGGCAGAGCTAGTTCCTTTACAATTAACGAGAGAATTTGGATGACCACAGTTTCATCGTAACCAGATCTTTTTCGTGTGGCGTTGTCTCCCTATTATAAATGGCTCTGGTAGCACCCCTCGTTATTAAGATTACTTTACATTTCCCATTGTAAAGACCCTGTTTTCAATTGCTTAAACTTTGCTAAACTTGAATGATTTGGGCTGAAATATTCCATGCCACATGCCTGTCTTAGGCTGAATCCTTTTGGAAAGTTTCAGCTGAGAGGTTCAGCCCTTTCTAAGAATAAGGCTAGACAAAAATACTTCATTTTCCAAATGTTAAAAATAATGCTGGTGATCTTTTCTTTAAGAAGTTTTAGTGTCCCTGTGCTTTGCAACAGGGACTTTCAATTTGGCATTGGAGTGGCCTTTGTGTCAGGGATGTGCCTTTTATTGTTCCTGTGAAAGTCTTCTCAAATTTAGCATATTATAAGGCAGAGGATTGAAGGAAGAGCGAAGACAGGCTGACAGTAAAGGCAGTTGAATGCTGTCCTAAAGAACTAGATTAAATCCACTTTCTGCCAGAGTTCCTGTATGATGCTACACAAGTCACTTAAACCAAAACTTTCACAAGTGGCCACTAATTGTGTGTTCCTCATTTTCTGGGTTCCCGACTTGATACTCTGGGTGTGGTTTATAGAAGTGCTGAGTGCTCACAGCAGTAACTGTGCTCCGAACAATGCTATATCATGCTAAGTACTCTGAAAAATCAGGTCCCAGGCATCTTAAATTGGACACCCAAAATTAGTGGAAACTTTTGACCTTAATCTCTCTGCGCCTTAGTTTTCCATCTGTAAAGTGGGCATAATAATACCCCTCACACGGGTGTTGTGAACATAAATTGTTTGTGAAGCACCCACATACTATAGTGATGATCAGCATAAAAAATGGGGAAATTAATAATTCTGTATTCAGACCAAGGTTTGAATAGCTGTTCATTAAGTGAGCATTGTCCATTCTGTGCATTGGATGAGGCAGAGGTCCTGTGGAAAAAATAGTATGGAATCATGTAATTAAAGCCTGTGTGGACACCTGTATCATACTGCATATGCACAAAGAGGCCAAATTAAGGTTACATAGGCAACCTTACTTCTGGCATTTCCTAACTTCTGAATGCTTGACTTCTGTAACCTTAATAATGCTCTTTTAATGTAACTTTTTGTGTGCAGTGTTCTGTAGAGTTAAAATCGAAAAGTTGTTGTTTGAAAATATTTTATTCATCTCAGATGTGAACTTTCTCATTCAATGGCAGTTTTCATGAAAGTACAAGGGTAGAATTTGGCCCTACATTTGAGAAACAATAAGTGAAGAAATTCAGATTTGAGTGAAATGAACCATATGTTATATGCTGTTGAAGCAGAACAATGCATCCTTTGCTAAAATGCATCCCATTGTGCAAGGTTTGAAGGACAGGTGCTAGGTTTCTTCTTTCACTATGAATTTCATAGTTTATTAGTTTCTGTCACAATGTCGATATTATTTAAAATAATGTGTTCGTAAACTAACATTTGGCCTATAACTATATAAAGAGAATTATGTTTAGCTTCTTCATAGAAGGATAATATTGTAGCTCATTGATATAAGCAAAATAAAAGTTAATGTAAGCAGCAATAAGATTTAGCTGTAGCCATAAAGTCAACCTTTTTAGAAACATAATATACACGTGTGTATTTTTGACACAATAGTGAATCAGAGACTTCATTTAAGGGTTGGACTGGGAGGGTGAAGGGGCTGGAGTAGTTGTGACTGTACTTTGCCCTAGAAGTGGAGTTTAGTAGGTTTATAGGGAAAGAGTGAGTTTTGTATGTGTTGGGGGAATATGTATAATATCTAAGGGCTAGTCTACACTTACCTGCCGGGTCGACGCGGTGAGTTCGACTTCTCGGAGTTCGAACTATCGCGTCTGATCTAGACGTGATAGTTCGAACTCCGGAAGCGCCGCGGTCGACTCCGGTACTCCACCACTGCAAAAGGCGGTGGCGGAGTCGACCTTGGAGCCGCGGACTTCGATCCCGCGGCGTCTGGACGGGTGAGTAGTTCGAACTAGGGTACTTCGAGTTCAGCTACGCTATTCACGTAGCTGAACTTGTGTACCCTAGTTCGACCCCCGCCCTTAGTGTAGACCTGCCCTAAGTAACATTGCCTGCTGTTCCTGTCCCTGAAGCCTATTACTTGTGTCATGACTACCATTAGAATGTAAGCTCTTAAACCCAGATTTTTAAAGGTAGTTAGGCATTGCTCTACTCAGTGTTGCAATGCCTAACTGATTTAGAAGCTTAAATGCCACTTTCAAAAGTGATTTAGGCACTCAGGAGCCAAAATCCCATTGAAAGTCAATGAGATTTAGGGTCCTAAGTGCTTAAATTACTTTTGAAAATTATATTCAGGCTCATATATCAGTTAGGTTTCCTCTGGCTAGCAGATCATTTTTTTTGTCCTGCATAGAGGCAGCTGGTGAAATTATTCTTTGGGGTGAGTGCTAAGCAGGGAATAGCCATGGATGGACTTGGGTGGTCCACAGCCCACCCAATTAGCAATCAGGTCCACCTAAATATGAACACTAGGCATAGTACTTAAAGTGAAGGTTGTTGAAGGGCTACAAAGTGGAGTGGAGCCCCAAACTGGATGCCAGGGCTCGTGCTGGGGTGCAACGTCAACCACCTCTCTATCACCCCTGCAGAGGAAGGGATCTGCTCCATGTCTCCCTGCTCTGATTACTGCCTTCCCATTGGCTCCTGGCTCCCACACCCAATCTGATTTTGGCCACCTCCCCGCCCCCTGATGTAGGAGGCTCGGGGAGCCCCTGTTTCAATGGGGAGGCAGTAATCAGACCAGGGTGGCACAATGGCGGAGCCGGTTCTCTGCTGGCATAACAGAGGGGCAGCTGTGCTAAATTTGAGTGGCATTGTGACTTGATTCTCTTGGTTCTGCTGCTCCCAGTCTCTGCCTCTGCTCTGCTCAGGAGCTGCTCAAGAATATCTGCTGCCCTAGCCAAAACTTCAGTGTGCCGCGCACCTTCCCCCTACCTCAGAAGTTTGGCAGCGTTTGTTTAAGAAAGGTGAATTTGCCATTAAATGCGTACAACAGGCATAATATCAGTGTTTCTAGTGAGGCAAGACTTACACAAGTTGCATCAAATTCATATCAAAATACTCTAAACCACGCAAGAGCTTCCATGAACATCAGTTCACTGCAGAGTCTGGCAACACATTCCTTAAAAAAATGTAATTAAATGCATTTGGACACATGAGTGTATGGTACTTGCAGCTTCACATAAGTCTTTGTCATGGGCAGTTGACAGCAGACATGATTTTATTTTTTCTATTTGGATGAATCTAACCTGGAGCTACAAACAAATAATAATAATAAAAAAGTCCACATTGATGTATTTATAGTAAATTGAAAATCTATAGGGATTGTATAATGAAGAGCCTTTTAAGACTAGCAAATATGCAAGTTTCTTAAGACATGCACATCTAACCTGGTTGTCAGAAGTTCCCTATGGGAATCAGTAGATCAGGACTCTCTTTGCTTTCTTCACTGCAAAATCTCTAACCACATCATTTAGATCCAGTGCTTCGGGTAAAACATTTTTGACAGATTGTTTCAAGACCACTAACCACATTTGAGACATGGAAGATCACACATTTGAGTTTTGGTTTTGGTTTTGAGAAGATGCGCTCAGCACTGGCAACAGTTATGTGAAGTGTCAAAAGAATACGCAGGGCAATAAATGTATTGGGGAAAACTGATGCCATGTTATTCAGGCAGCAGATGTATTCCAGCTGTTGTGTAGGACTTGCCTTAGGTTCCACTCTGTCAATTCATCACATAACTCTAAAGCATCTATATCCTTCAAATCACCATCTGTCAGGAAGGACTGGAGAACAGGGCACTTTTCAAATAATGTCTCCTGACTGCTTGAAAGCAGTTCCAGAATTTTTACAAAACACTGAAAGACTTACTAAGGTTTTGAAGTTGAGAAAATCTTTCCTCTGCTGACTGTATGGCAGTATCGCTACTGAATAAAAGAAGTTCACTATGAAGCTCTGTTCAAGGTTGACAGTTGGTTCATTGCAAGAATCAGTGAAAGAGTCTTTTTCCTTCCGCTTTTGACTTGGATCTCTTCTTCAAATCTTCCTTGTATGCTAAGTGATTCTGCTAATTGTCAAGCAATAGCAAGTGCAGATTGAAAACTGCAATCTGACCAATAGTATTGCCAGAAATATTGTAGACTGCTTGTTTGATTGCTTGACGGAGATCAAGTTTTACCACTTGTAAAGTCTTGCTCACTGTGTTCATTTCAAACAAAATATCATGCCATTTCACTAAGTTGCACAGAAATTTGAAATTAAACATTTGTCCAGCGATGGATCTTGCTTCTTCTGAGATTTGCTTCAAGAAGTACCTGTGTTGCATCATCAGCTGTGGATAGCCATGTATAGTGCACTTCTCCAACTAGATACCCTATGGCTCTGACAGCTTCAGCTCTGCTTTCCTAGCTTGTTCCAGACAGTTGTTTCACTGTAATACCTGAGTTTCTGTTATTTCAAAAGAATATCCCATCGATATGTTGACAGTGAAAAATAAACAAAAATTGCCTGAATGACCCCTCCAAAGCTTTCTGCATCAATACAACATCCAGCAGCATTGCTCAGTATCCAGTTGAGTGAATGGGCATTGCTGGCCATGAAAAATGTTCAAGTTAAGGTTGTGCACCCATTTCTGCACTCCACTATTCTTTCCCATCATATTAGCTCTGTTGGCAGAATCATGTCTATAAGAGAAAAACTTCCATCATACCTGCACCAGTTGAATCATTCAGTTTCACAAAAGCTAAGAAGTTTCCCTATATTTCCATGTTTACATCTTGTTTTCCTCATCTAGTGGAAACATATCTTACAATCACAGTGATTTGTTATATGTGGCTAATTTCTGGCGTACATTCAAGGATGACTCAATAATATTTTGACTCTTTCACCAGAGATAAGATTTTGCCTTTGATTTTGATACCAAGAGGTCAATCAACTCTTTCTGAATGTTTTATCCCAAGGTAATGAAAATAGTTTTATTTGATGTTATTCTTCTCAAATGTTCTTTTGCAATACCATAAAACATGCCCATCAACTCTACAAATTTTAGAAAATTTCCATTACTTGATTTATACAGCCTGTCTGAGTGGCTCAGAAAAGCCAAGTTCTCAACAGCAATTGTCCAAGAAAGAGCCATAATTCTATGCAGATCATTGCTCCAGGGTTCTCTTTTGGCTTTTATACACTGATGATATTGATCAACTATCTTATTACAGTTTAATCTCTCTTCCATTTTCTCAAATCTAGATCAATGAGATGTGATCAAGAGATTTTTCATGACTGCTGAGAATGGCAGATAATTTTTTCCAGTTTCAAATGCCATCACTTGCCAGCACAGACATCACATTCAGAGTAAAGATCTTGCAGCAAAAACAAATACACTTTCACTCCTTATTGAATAAGTTACCAGATCCTTGCAACAGCCCCACGAGTTGACATATGGTGCTTGTAGTGATTTGGAGCAAACTTCCTGTTTCCAGTATGGGAAGTTCAAAAGATTTTACTTGCATGGGTCCTTTTGCCACTAGCTGTTCTGCAACTCTTCAGTTTATTTTGGGCCATTGGGCAGTGTCAGATCAGCATCAGTCTTCTTTTCTCTAGTGATGTTGCTTATAGTACTGATATAGTCACTATCGTTTCCTGAAGAGGCAGTGTCCGACTCTGCTCCATGAGTGGTTTTTGCTTCAATGACTTCATCACCAGGTAGTTCTGATTCCTTATTTTCACAAATTTCCTCCACTTCTCCAGTATTAGCAACATTCATTTTTTCATATATTTTAACATAGAACCTTTCTGTGACTCTCAAAAAGCATCTTTTTCTGCTTTGTGTTTTTCATATTCTGCACCAGACAAATGCTTTCCATTATCTGACACTGTAAAACTCCAAGTAGCAAAAAGTATTTTTTAAAACTCTTGTTGGGGTTTGCAGGACCTGAACGATCAAAAAAACTCCTAATTGAGGTCACACATTGTTGCTAACAGCTTGTGACCTCAAGTAGGAGTTTGTTATTTAGGTATTAGTGATATTGGTAGACTGCTTTATAATGGGTAACTGAATTGTAAAACTATCATTTCGTTCTCATCTCAATTTCGCCAGTCAAGAACTGAAAACATAAATAGCTTCTCCCAGAAATCTGCTGCCTTAGACAGCTACCTAGTTTGCCTATAGCTAGAGTGGCCCCTGGCTCTGCTCCCCATGGATACAGGCTCTGTCTTGTGAGGAGCCCATGTGTCAGGCTTCCTATCAACACAGGCTCCATCTCCATCCCCACACCACCCAGCTCTTATTTCCTCTCCATTGACAGGGGTGTGCCCTGTCCACTACTGGAAGGGCCTGGTCAAAATCTCATTGGCTCTCAGCTCCCAATCAGCCAATGGGGAGGTAGTCACTGGAGTTGGGTGGCGGGGGCAGAGTCTGAGACTGTGTTAATAGGGAAGTAGTGGTGAGCTGATTGGTTCTGAGGTAGTAGCAACTTTAGTAAAAGACTGTATCCTGCAGCGATCTGCCTCAAACTTTAAAGGGTTTTAGTGGATCTTGTGGCCCTCTACTACCTTAAAGTTGCATTGCTATCCTTGTGTTATGCATTGCAATGCTGAGTGCAGCAATGACTAAATACCTTTAAAAATCTGGGTCTTAAGACCAAGGATTTGTCTTGCTATATATTGATAAACCACCTCGCACATTTGAAGTATTACCTCAATATATAAAAATTATTATTAATAATAATAATAAGAGTTATAATAGTTAATTTACAGTAGTTGTGATTACTGTATATAGATTTAATCAGAAATAATGCCAAGCGAGAGCTTTTACATGCACAAACCTTTTCAGCGTTTGAAATATGCTGAAGTAGGTGTGAAAGGCTTGAAAGATAAAGAAGGGTTTTAGGAATGTTAATACCATATTAGTTTTCAGGCCAGACGCAGAGCTTTTATGTTTAGCAAGAATGCTTCAGCTACAAAAAGAGAAATAATTTTGCAAACTAAATTTTTTGCAGGTAATTAGTCCATAATGTGTTCTATCGTCCTTCTTGTTGTTTTGGAAACATTCTGAAATAGTTCAACATTTCATGTTTGCAAAGTAATAACTAAATGTAGATTTTTTTTTCTATTTGCATCTGTGTTTCACAGTAATATATTCCATGGGTTATGTTTTAGCATGTAAGTTCTGATTCATTTAACTGGGAATGGGACAAACAGTGTAGACCAGTGGTTCCCAAACTTGTTCCACCGCTTGCTCAGGGAAAGTCCTTCGATCTGTGCTGTTTCCAGCAGCTCCCATTGGCCTGGAGCAGTGAACCGCAGCCACTGGGAGCCACGATCGGCCGAACCTGCGTACGCGGCAGGTAAACAAACCGGCCCGGCCCGCCAGGGGCTTTGCCTGCACAAGCGGCGGAACAAGTTTGGGAACCCCTGGCATAGACTTAAGCACCTCCTGCTTTTTATCTTTCATACGCTATCATTATTTGCATATTGTTTCATATGGATTCATGTTTTGTAATAGCCAGACTAACCAGCATTCTATACTACCTATGCTATTAAATATGCAGCACATATTACTGCTGTATTGTATGCTATTAGAATATGTGTCTGGTACTTGAAATGTCTTAGTAAAAGCAATAAAAAAGGTGTAGAATGAACACACACACTTTGTTTTTAATACACACAGAGGGGTCACAATAGTCAGATTACCCCTGGCTCTTACACTGTGGTGGTGTGAGGAGGGGAAGGGTGCAAAGATTCAGACTATAGATTGTAAGGCCATAGGGGAACACTGTGATTAACCGGTCTGACCTCCTGCATAAGAAAGGCCTGCTTGAAGTAGACCATATCTTTTTTTAGAGAAACATCCCATCATGATTTAAAAATTGCCTTTGATGGAGACTCCACCACAACCCTTAACAAGTTTTTCCAATGGTTAAGTACTGTCACTTGTTAAAAATTTGCATCTTATTTCCAATCAAAATTTGACTGGCTACAGCTTCAAGCCGTTGGCTCTGGTTAGACATTTGTCTGAAAGAACAAAAAGAAGAAGGAGGCTTTTCCCCTTTGTGTGCCCAGCATAAGAGCTGGAGCCAGTCCCTGCACTCAGGGAGTGCATGGACTGCTCCCTCATTGAACCCCACAGGGCACAAATCACCTTAAATGAAGCAGAAAGGAGGCAAGTCTCTCTAAAAACCTCATTGGCCACACAGGCCAAAATCCAGCAAAGTACGTAAGCACATACTTTACTGGATCACGACCAGCCTTAGGGGAATGAGCCCACTGTTCTAGAAAGTGGTGCAGGCCAGGCTGCACTGTCCTGTCCCCTTCCCCCCAGCCCCAGTGGGCTACCTGGGCAGGGTTACTGTGAGGCACAATCCCTCCATCCTCAAGCTCCTGATGGCATGGTGAGACTTTGCATTACCCCCCCCCTGGGCTGGGGACTAACTATCACAAATGGACCATTAGTGTTTATCTTGCCTGAATTTCCAACTTTCACCACAACATTGTAGTGTGGTGGTTACACTAGCAACTACAGAAAGCTTGGTATTTAGGTTCATTTTTCTTTTGACAGTTGCATGTGGAATCCTCAACCTGACCTGCAATTGAATGAAAAAGTAACAAAGAATATGACCTTGGGACAGGATTTCCTCATTAATTGGGCCTGATGTTTATATTACTAAATATGACTGGCATTAGGCTGGATTTATCAAAGAGATACCAGGTATTGTAGATATTTATTTTTAAAATGTTAATAAGTGGCATTCCTTTCCCAGTACAAAACTAGAAAGGACTGTGAATTAGTCATTAGATATTGTAACTTTCACCTCAAGCTTTCTTGTTAGAAGAAAGACCACATTGGTAGTAACTGAAAGTTAATTATAGCCGGCCAGTTGTTGTTTGGCCTATATGAAATGAGTTGATAATTTCACTTCAATCCAGGATGGCCAGGTACCCGCATTTCAGGCAACACCATGACAGTTAGCTCTAATTATCATTATAGCATGAAGTTTCAAGAAGAAAGGGTAGCGGGAAGAACTGAATTAGCCTGGAAACAGAATTATCCTCTCATTCTCTTTCCATTGGAGTATTGGCAGGGCTTTGTGGGATAAGACTGCATCACTACTGCCCTGTGACGTAATTGATCTGTGGATCAGCAGCACACTTTCAGTTTCTGTAGTTATGAATCAGTCACCTGTCACAGTTAAACACTAAGCATCTAGATTCTCTTATCCATACTCATGTTGAATAGTGCCCTATTCCAGGAGTAGCCCCACCAAAGTCGATAAGACAGCTCCTGGAGTAATATGTTACTCAAAGGAAGGATATCCAAATCTGTTCAATAATTCATTTTTTAAATGTTTCTTATATCCAAGAGTAGACAAACCATTGTGAAATTTACTGAATGTTTTATAGAAAAATGGCACTTATGTTATATAGCTTATGGAACAATTTGATGTTCATGAAATGCTATTTCTCTGGAAATGTGATACTTATTGCTGGACTAATCATTTACTTCCAAATGAAAAAAAAAGGAATTGTATTTATTAATTTAAAAACCAATCACCAGCTGTCGTCGAATCCTGCCTACTGAGTGAAGAACTTTGTACCATAGTAGTTTGAACCAAGAAAAACGTTCTGAAATGAAACTTGGTTTGTATCACCCTCTTCAGTATTATGCAAGGTTAAAGAGTCTGTTCCAGAAACAGGAAACCCTTTGTCCTTAAGAACTGGTTTAATGTAAATTTGACAGAATATTTAGATGGTAGAAAGATGCAGACAATTATTTTTAGGCTCCCTCTTTGAAAGCCCTGTTGCCTGACAAACTTCAATGTGTTTTATTCTTTCATCAACCATGCCCAGAGTAGTATTTCCATTTCATAAATGGAGCTCGAAATCAACTTACTCAGAGCAGCACATCATTTCCCAGTTTCAAGCCCTGATAAATGTTATGATTTCTAGATGCTGATACATAAAGTCTGTGAAGAGTCTTGATGAAGATGGCATCAGAAACCTAATTCCTAATCTGATCTGATGTGAATTTTCAGTTTAAAGAGCAACTTGATTGTTATGGTGAGGGACAACAGATTTAATAAAATATAGTAAAATGCATAATTGGATTAGTATAAATGGATACCGCAATCCATTATTGCTCAAAAATTACAGAAAAACCGTTTTTATATTAATGGTTGGATTTTTCCTCTTCAAGATAAGTTCTTGCTTATGTAAACTTACATCAAGAAAGTAATTCATATTGGAGGTTCTCTTTTTATGTAGTTACATACAAATTCAACATTATGTTTTCTGAAGTTCATAAAAGTCAGAAGCATAGGTGCTATCAAATCACTACAGAAGTGGATACGCGCCAGGTGGTAAAGACAGTCAAGTGGGATTTGACCACAATAAAGCCTGTTCATTCAAGGCCATTAAAAACTCAATTAATGTCATGAGTCATTGTTTGACAATTCAATTAAAGTCTATGACCTTCCCAGTTGATTCAATCAGTTATTTCTGCCTAATTGAATAGATTCTATGTCTTTAGCTGTTAAAGCACGATTGGCATTTCCATGTTGAAATGGTTATACCGTCGTCATGATTTGGCACAATTCAAAAGAGTTCAGTGTGTCCATCTGTGCATAGAGGTACCTACCAAAAATATGGAAGATGTTCTTTGTATACGTTTATTGTTGAAAATAAGATATGAATTAGTCCTTTTAATGAAGCTTCAGCCTTTTTTCTTTACAATTTTTTGTTTGGAATATGCTTATAGATGTTATGTGGTCTCAAAAATGAATGTCAAGTTTTATAAAAGCATTTTGATGGTAGATCCTTCTGGCTTAAATAACTGGTTCTTGGATTTGAAGAAGGCACCTGGTAGACTCCTTGGCATTGGAAGCATTTAATGTATTATTCGACCAATTACATTTAGAATGAAGAAAAATATTCTTCCTTTTCAATTCATTTGAAACATTTCCTTATGGCAGTATTTTAGTTTTGTGATTCAAATGGTCACTTTCCAGAAGGTCAGGAATACAGATGTATACAAACCCTAATATTGTATATATATATATACTGTCTGCATTTAAAAGAGGTAGCACTATTAGATGGAACTGACCCAGAACCTCAGCTGGAATAAATTGGTGAAACTGTATTGACTTCACTGGAGCTATTCCAATTTAATTGGGCTGAGGGTCTGGCCCAATTGACTGGTACATTGTAAAAAGAGGTAATTTTGTAAAACATTTGTTCCATACATTCGTAGATATATAATTACTGCCCACTTTATTTCTCTTGAAATACATTTAAATGATCTTGGAATTTATTTCTTATCACTGAATTTATGTACAACGTAACCTCTATGTGGTAACTGCATATCTTTTCTTTCATCCTTTGTGAAGTCTGTGGAAATATGGGAAGGATGGCCAAGTGTTTGAAGAACAGGACTGGAAAATCAGGGAATTGAGTCTTTTTCTTGGTTCAGCCATAGATTTCCAGTGTAACTTTTGGCAAGTAACGTAACTTTCTTTGTGCCTGAATTTCCCCATCTGTAAAATGAGGCTTGTAATACCTACTTGAGATCTTTCTACACGAAGGCACTACTGATTAAGTACAGATTATTATTGTTGTATTTATGAAATTGGACTATGACTGTAGTATTAGGCCCATGAAACATCAGAAGACATATCTTAATAATATTATCTTACATTTATACAGGCGTTTCATCTTGAAGGATGTCAAAGTGCCATGGGCACTGTTGCCACTGAATTCCATTGTAAAACTCCCATTGACTTCGGTGGGAGCAGTACTTCAGCTATTTGTAGATTTAGACTGGAAGAACTGTTTTGCAATGTACTATAGCACTACATGACATTGGTCAGAAAATGAGGAATAATATTCTATCTATTTGGAAACATCATAGGGAATTTATTTAACTTGGATGTACTTGAGTTACAATTTGACCAGGTTGAGGGGACCAACACCCCATTATTTTTTACAAGAAGTGCCAACAGATAGTAACAAGTAGTCAGACTTCCTGTTTTATGTGTCATCTGAAATATTTTTCTGACAGAATGGAGGTCATATTGTATGTGAATAACAAATTCCTTTTTGAAGAGGTAACAGCAATGTTTGTGGCAAATTGTTATTTAGAGATTCTTCTTTAAATATTTTCCATGACTGGTGAACTAGAATGAGTAGAAGAACAGGTTGGCTTTTCTTAATATATTGCCCGTATTTATTCTAGAAGGTATTTCTATTGTTTCTTATACTGAAAATATAGTCTCTCATATTTAGTTGTACTGTATGTGCCACATGCCATCTGCTGGACATTTTTAGAATTGTCAGTTTGTTAAAATTGCCCTTAAACTGCTGAGTTGGTCATTTCTGTATTTAATTATAAGATGAAGAAACTTAGGATAGTTGACATCAATCTACATGACAACATGCTAGAAGAAATCTTGAATTTCTTAATGAGTCAATTTTAGAATTGCAAGATAATGGTTTCATTCTCGGTGCTAAATACAAGCACTGGGTATTGTTTCAATGCAGGGACAACAGTTCTTTACAGGGCCAATAAATTCATGCATCCGACGATGTGGGTATTTACCCACGAAAGCTCATGATCCAATACATCTGTTAGTCTATAAGGTGCCACAGGACTCTTTGCTGCTTTTAATAAATTCACTGACATCGCAGAAGTAAATGTGCATTTTGTACAGACTGCAAAAAAGCATTGTAGGAAATAAAAGCAGAAAGAAATGAAGAGCAATATTAAGGAGCTCAAATGTGATGTGTTCACATACCAGAATGATGAGAATGGTATATAAGAACCATAGATAAAATTACTATGTTAGAAGGTAGTTTTGTGCAAAAAAATTTTTTTTAACCAGTTCAAATCCCAATTTTTGGAGACATCTTGTAGTAGGGAATGGAGGGCTCAATGGGCAGAACATTAAATTTGTTGAGGCAAAACCAAAAGTAGGATCTATATCCTTTGGACTTGTTCAGGTGATGCAGGCTTTTGTTCCCTTTCATCCAAATCCCAACTCTGTCTGTCTCTCTCTCTGTCTCCTTGCCAGGTACCTATCCCAACTTGAAATCGCCTTTCACCAAATAGAAATGTCCCCTGGCTTCTCTACCTCCCATATCGCAAAATTCTCTACTATTAAGGAACAGATCCTGCCACTCTTACTCCTGTTGCGTATCTCCTTATTCATCGTGTAACCCAGGCCTGCACAACACGCGGCCCATGGGCCCACTGTGTGGCCCGCGCGGGTCCACTGTGCAGCCCGCGGGCAAGCAATGGGGGGGGGGGCTGCCGGGTTCACCCCCTGCCCAATGGGGCAGCCTCACAGCCCCGCGCTCCAACTGCCTGGACGGTCAGAAGCGCAGCTGTCAGGTTCGCCCCCTGCCCAGGGCGGGTGGGGAGGGGAGAGCGACCTCGTGCTTCTGACCGTCCGGGCGGTCAGAGCGTGGGGCTGTGAGGTTGCTCCCTCCCCCTCCCGGGCAGGGGGCGAACCCGGCAGCCGCGCTTCTGACTGGGTTTGGCCTCTGCCTGGAGGGGACCTCATAGCCCCGCGCGCGCACTGCGCTCTAACCGCCCGAACCATCTTCCACACCCCCCGTCTCCCCCCCCCCGCCTGGTGTACAGCGGGTACGTCACTTCTGGGGCTGCTGAGGCGGGAAGCGCTGGGCACGAGGCAGAGCTGGTAAGTGCGAGAGGAGGGGCCTGGGCTAGAGCCGGAGCTCGCGGTGGCTGGGGTCAAGGGAGTGTCCAGCGCAGAGGGGCTGGGCTCAGAGCTGGGGGTCAGGGCTGGGGGGGTATGGGGTCAGGGGGGTGTCCAGGTCAGAGGGGCTGGGCTCGGAGCTAAGGGTCAGGGCTGGGGGAGGGATATCGGGGCAGGGGAGTGTCCAGCTCAGAGGGGCTGGGCTCGGAGCTAGGGGTCAGGGCTGTGGGGGGATGGGGTCAGGAAGGTTTCTGGCTCAGAGAAGCTAGGGGGTGGATGGGGTCAGGGGAGTGCTCAGCTCAGAGGGGCTGGGCTCAGAGCTAGGGGTCAGGGCTTGGGGGGTGTTCAGCAGGGCTGGACAGCGCTGGAGGGGGGGTGTTTCAGCGTGGCTGGGGGGGTTTGGCCCTCAGCTATTTTCTTTGGAGTAATATGGCCCTCGTCGCTTTACGAGTTATGCAGGCCTGGTGTAACCCTTTGGAACAGTGGTTCTCAAAGTTTTGTACTGGTGACCCCTTTCACATAGCAAGCCTCTGAATGTGATCCCCCCTTTATAAATTAAAAACACTTGTTTATATATTTAACACCATTATAAATGCTGGAGGCAAAGCGGGGTTTCGGGTGGAGACTGATAGCTTGAGACCCCTCCCCCCCCCATGCAATAACCTCGTGACCCCCCTCAGGGATCCCGACCCTAAGTTTGAGAACCCCTGTTTTGGAAGCTTGTTGGACTTCTGGATGAGTAATAGGGACTATTCAACATTAGTAAAAGTGGCTGGATATGGCCCTTCATTAGGTTGCCGTTTAGTAGCACTTTGCTGCTTAGAAAATGAAATTTTTAATGGGTGGGTTTAATTCCACTCAGTGGACTAGTATTCTAGTTGATATAAATGAAGGTTCTTTCTACTTAGGGTTTGTTTGTTTGTTTGTTTGTTTGGGGGTGGGGGTGGGGGGTTTGACTTGTTTTCATTTAACAGTAATAACACAGCTACATAGACCTCTACCTCAATATAATGCTGTCCTTGGGAGCCAAAAAATCTTACTGTGTTATAGGTGAAACCGCATTATATCGAACTTGCTTTGATCCACCTCCCCCACCCCCCGAGCGCTGCTTTACTGCGTTATATCCGAATTCGTGTTATATCGGGCTGCGTTGAATTGGGGTAGAGGTGTACTTAAATTTGTCCTTAGGCTATTTTCTACTGTCCACTGTTCTGCTTAATAAGATTTGAGGTTCTAAATAGGTTTTTAGATTATATGCACAAATTATATACAAATCTTAAAGATAATTGGCAGGGGGTCTTCATAGTCAAGTTGGATCCGAATTGAGAGGAGAAGATATGGAGGTTTCTAAGATAATGATAACAAAGCTTGCATTTTGATGTGGAGCTGCAGAAATTTCCCTTTCTTTGCCAGGAAATTGATGGTAAATCTACAAAATCTCAAAGCTGTCCCCTTCAAATGGTCCTGCAGTTGCTATATCTCTAAAGAGATGCTGTGACTATGATGTCAGAACCCATATGGCAGCCAACAATTCCTTCTTTTAAACCTTTCCCAAAATATTCCCTCCCTTGTGAGCTACTTCTTGCACTTCAGAAAAAGCAGATTTTTTTTTTCTGAATTCCCTGGTGGATAATGTGCTTGCTAAAGAGGCTATGGGTTTTTATGCCCTATTAACTGCAAACGGGAAAAAAATGCCCTTGAGACTTGCCTAAGTGAAGTCAGTTTAAAAACTTTTAAAATGCAAACTAGACAGCTAATGATAGAGCCTGTGCCTGAAAGGAGTGCCGTGTTTACAATGGCGCTAGTGGTGCCATGGAGCCGGGCCCATGCTCTGAAAGGGCCCCGGCCTGTTCTGCTTGCACTGTGCCCTGAGACCCCACCAGCCACTTGCTTCTCTCTGCCAGCCCACCCGCTGGCCAAGGGCTCCTCTCCCCCCACCCCCGACCCGCCGGTTTCTCTCTGCCTCCTGGCCAGACCCCAGTGTACCTCTGGCTCTGGGCAGTCTCTGCTTCCCACCACCTGTGGGGCCCCACCTGTCTGTCTCCCTGGAACTGAGCTGCCTGGGACTGATGCAGAAGCCTGGCCAGTCTCAGCCAGCTGTGAGGGGCTTGGCTGGGCCCCTCCAGGCAAGTGGGTCCTAAGGGAGCCTGGCCAGAGCAGGCCCTGGCCTGGCTGATCGTGCCACTCCTGAGAGACTGGAGCAATTCCCTGCCCCACAACCAGCCCTTGCTGCACTGCCGACTCAGCCCGGCAGACACAGTTGCCTCCCAGGAGGCAGGGCATGGGGGGAGTGGGTCTCCGAAGGGTCTCGGGAGGTGCTGGGTGGGGGTGAGGAAGATCTCTGTGTGTTGGGGGCACTAGGGAGTGGGGGTTCTGTGTGGGGTGTTGGGCAGTTGTGGTGGGGCTATGTGCAGGGGGGGCGCTGGGCAGGGGTGGTTTGTGCAGGGCACTGTGCATTTGTGGCAGGGTCGGGGGGTGGGGGGCGCACTGGGCATAGCAGGTCCGGGGGTGGGCTCTGGCCATAGGGAATTGGGGGGGGTATTCTGGTGTTGGGTGAGGGGGGATATGTGGCATGGCATGGGCCCGCTCCCGAGGGAAGGGGCATGCTGGCAGCACAGGGCCAGGTGGGCCACTGTGCGTCTGGCAACTGCCAGTTTATAAACAATGCCCTCTCACTGGGCTAGGCAGAGCGGGGCTGCTCTCTCCACATCGTGCCCCATTGGCCCTGGCTGGCCCTGTGCTCCGGGGACTGACACACACCCACCCGTGCCATGTTCCATCGCCCCCATGCGGACCCATAAATATGTTTGGAGCCAGGCCCACAAAAGGTTAATCCATCCCTGCCTGAAAGCCAATATAAGAGTATGTCTATTAGTTAAATTAAAGAACTGTTAAATGTGCATTTTGAACTACTCCCATATTGTGGGGGAGGAAAGAAAAATTTTAATTTTTAAGGAACAGTAACTTTAGAATTATTGTTACAGGGATTAAGAGAGATTGAATGGAGCTGAACAGGCAAATTACACAAAAAATCTCCACTGACTGCTCAACAGCTCACTAACAGGCAGGTAGTCAGAGATACTATATGTGAAGAAATTTTAAATTGAATTTCAAAATGAGAAGAATCAGATATTTCTTATGAACATAGAATTAGATCTAAATAACACAAGACAATCCTGCTGGTCAGTTTCAATTTATATTGCAGGGACCAGGCCAAATTCTCCACCAGTGCAACTTTAATGGGGCATTCCCCAGGGGGGAATTTGCCTCTCTTCCTTTGGATATGGATGAGATTCTTCATTTTTAAACTATCCAAAATGTAAAACCACCATACTCAACTCTCAGCTTAATAGATACCTGTAATGAATCCTTTCCCTATAAAGTGAAATACACCTTAATATGCCAAATATATAGCTGCTTCTCATAGGAAGTCCAGTGTAGTGTCGTTGGGATGGGTATCCCTATTCCAGTTTAATTGCAGAGGTACTTGTGCACTCTCAGCTTCAACACAAAACAGAATTCTTCCCCAAATATTGTGTGCCAATAGCCGCACCACCATGAAACTTAAATAGGTCTAGGAGAAACTAGCAATATGTCAAGTACCAACTCACAGAAATATTCTTCCCATCCTGGGGAGATAAAATATTCTCTGTCTTCCATTTTGAAACAGTCTGGAGGAAAAAAAAGAGGGTGGAACCTGTTACTAAGGGGGGTAGCCAGTAAATATATTTTTGTATATGATCAACTCCCTTTAACACATTTGATGTATAACATTTAAAGCAAAGTAGACATAAGGTGTTGTGTTCACTTTAATGTTATATTTAACTTACATTTTTAAGTGGGAGTCCTCTACCCCCATTTGAGAACTTTAAGGGATTCATATTTGTCTCCACTGTACTTCTTCCTCCATATCACAGACATTAAGGAAGAGGATTGAATGAGGCTTCCGTCAAATCCCATCAGTGCTCTCCCTATGATGGGGATCTATAGTTAACTTTAATGTAATAAATCCTTAAAAGTAAGTCTAGTTTTGAACTCCCTGAGAAATGGTCTGGTGCAGAGCTTTTTATCTCTGCCAGGGGACATCAGAGAAATTAATGGAAAAGTAGATTTGGAGTGCTAGTGTGTGCAGTTCTCAAATCACTTACTATGTAAAACACGTATTCTGACACCTACCATAAGTAGTCTCAGCTGGACTTTAGTATCATCTCTAAGGAACAGATCCTGCTGACCTAATGCCGATAAAACTCCCAAAGAACTCAATGGAAATTTTACATGTGTAAGGACAGCAGTATCAAGGCATGTTGTTATTTGTTATTACTGTAGCACTGGGAGGCTAATCATGGACTAAGACCTCATTGTGCCGTGCATTGTACCAACACAGAACAAAAAGATCTGCTTGGCTTTGTTGAGCTCTATCCCAGATAATTACTCCTTGTCCAAAGTTCCATTGCAGTTACTAATATAATGGCAAACAAATGTTGATCTCTGACATTACTGTTTGACATCACTTACTGTCATTTTCCCTTTCCTTGAATTCTGATGGCCCAATAGGACTCCATTTACTACTGCTCAGAATTCTGGAATCCTATTTGCTGTTACTTCTAATGAGATTCTGCTTGCCATTTCATGTGTGACTTCTTAAGATCCTGCCTGCTATCCTGATTCCATAATCTGAGGTTCCTCTCTGGTTCTGAAATCCTGTGGATGCTCTTGATCCTATTTGTATTTTCTGTGTCCAGTGTCTATTGTTCTAAACTTTGGAGCTAAAGGGATGGGATAGGATAAACCTGTGTGTAACACCAAAGAGAGAGTGGAATAATTTTGTGTTTCCTCAGGAGATAACTATGAATAATGGAATGAAACTGAGCAAAGGAAAAGGTAGGTGAATATCAGGAAGTGGTGAAATCCACATCGCTGAGTCATTTAAAATGACACTGGAAAAAGCACTTACTTCAGGGAAGAATCATGGTTTGGTTCTAAGGGAGTGAAGTGAACAAAAGATGACCTCATAGATTTGTTTTTTCTGTCTAATCTTGATTCCTTCCTTGCCATTCTCTTCCTTTCTCTTATTGATTCATTTTCAGTGTATTGTCATGCATATTTCCACATGCTCCCTGATCACATTGATAAAAGTACAAAGATGATTATTTAGAAATAACTCATAAGAAAAATGTAGAAAAAAATTACAAAGTACAATCATCAGTTAAACTACAGCTTTTCGGGTTTTTGTCCACCCGGTGACTACTGCATAGTTGATGAGCTAGTCCAAGAGTTATAAACAAAATAAGAGATTTCTCCTTGAAATCTTTCAGAAAATTATCCTGACAAAAAGTCATCAGCTGTGCTACTGGGGCCCAAGCCTACTTACCTTCTTTCCATGTCCATCACTGTCACAAATGCCAGAGAAATGGCAGTGCACTTTTTTCCTATAAATATACATTCTGTTCTTCCTCTCTTCCTTTTGTCCCCTTTGGCTTAATTTAAAATGAATGAACCTATTGTACTTAGTAATTTTTTATTTTGTATTAATGTGGATATTTTTGGCACGATTTTCATTTTATTTTAACGTTTTGGTTTAATTTCTATTAGGTTATTTAGTTTAACATTTTTTTTTACTGGCCTGAACTTTTGATTCATTACACTAGTTAACTCATTTCCAAACCAAATGACTTATAAACCAAACAAAAGTAAAGTACTTTTGAAATTATGGATTAGTTGGTACTTCATGCAGGAATTTGAACTAAGGAATAATGAACGTTTCTGGTAATCCCTTTATTTTGGAAATAACTAGTTTTCAAAGTGCTTATTAAAAAGCAAATGAAAATCATTGGACTGTTTTAAGTTTTTAGCTGAGCACCAACCTTCCAAACTTAAGTTGCATTTCAGAGAATGAAGTAACAGAAGCCTCTGTTTACTCATGTTTTCTTGATTTGGAGAGACTGTTTCAGTCTCCTAGTGAGACTTGGGTTTTGTTGTGGTTCCTTAAGAACCAAGAAGCATTTGGTTTCCTTCCCAACCAGCCAGTCACCTATGCTGTGTACACCCTGAACAGCAACTGACTCATCTACTTAATTTCTGTATAGCTGAGAGTCGTCATGTGCAGAGGAAACTGCACTAGCTTCCACCAGGCTCTTTGAGCTGCTCCAAGCCCCTCATCCACCTTCTAACCTTCAAGCTGCTCTGCCTTCCATTCTTGCTCTCAGCAAATCTTAGGGCTCACCTGGATCCCAGCAGGGGAACTGGGGTCAAGAGAAAAGGGAAGAGACGAGAACTGAGTGAAAAAACAGTGCAGTTGAATTGAGGGAGATGAGAGGGGAAAATAATTCAGAAAACTGGGAAGGAAAGGTGGTGAAGACAATGGGGACAGAACTAGGGAAAGGAAAAGATAAAGAGAAGGAGATTTTGGGTAAGGAGGAAAGACTGAGGGAAACATTTCAAAACCTTTAGGTTAGTGGTCGGTTGAGGGAAGATAGAGGAGTGAGAGGAAACAAAACCAGAAAACCCCAAAAGAGGAGAAGAGAGTATACAGACAGGGGGGAGAGAAGTAACAAATCAGGCAGAAGTTGAAACAAGTGGTGAGTGAGAATAAGAATTAAGCAAGAGAATGGCCTATGGAGGGCAAGGTGAAAATTCTCTAAGGAGGGACACACATGCAAAAAGTGGCAATGTTTCCCAGATTTGTTTTGAAATTTTTTTAACCTTCAATCAGATTGTTTAGAAAATAGAACCTTACAATAATGTAACAGTGCAGTTCTCCATGGTTGGCCATTGTATTTCCTCATAGATCAGACCTACCAAGAGGACTGATTTTTTTGGTCCTGAGAGTCTCCCTCCCAACTTCCCACAGTGACAGGTCCCACATAGCAGAGGCTTATTCTCTAGACTCTCAATTGCTAGACATTTATTTATTCAGTTGTAGACTCCCAACTCTAGGGTTTACTGTTGGGACTACTATGTAGGCATCTTGTGTCTACCTCAGCGCTCTGGCCCAACTTACTGCCTTTCTGGATTTCTGATATTTACTGCCTTTGAATATATTAGTGAACGAAGTTGCCCTCTAGTGGCTTATAAATAGAGAGGACCTATTACTACTACTACTATCAATTTCCTGCTCTGTTCTGCAAAGCACTATCTATGACTTCTTCACTCTGCCTCCTACATATGGAAAAAACTATTTTAGTTAATTTTTAAAGGTTTAAAATATTTATAATTTCCCCCCTCTGTCATGTACAGTAGGACTAATAATAAGAATAGGGGACAATTTCCTGGTGCAAGTGCTGGAGGAACCAACTAGAGGCAGAGCTCTTCTTTACCTGCTGCTCACAAACAAGGAAGAATTAGTAGAGGAAGCAAAAGTGGCTGGGAACCTGGGAGGCAGTGACCATGAGATGGTTGAGTTCAGGATCCAGACACATGGAAGAAATGAGAGCAGCAGAATACGGACCCTGGACTTCAGAAAAGCAGACTTTGACTCCCTCAGGGAGCTGATGGGCAGGATAACATGGGAGAATAACATGAGGGGGAAAGGAGTCCAGGAGAGCTGGCTGTATTTTAAAGAATCCTTATTGAGGTTGCAGGAACAAACCATCCCGATGTGTAGAAAGACTAGTAAATATGGCAGGCGACCAGCTTGGCTTAACAGTGAAATCCTTGCTGATCTTAAACACAAAAATGAAGCTTACAAGAAGTGGAAGTGTGGACAAATGACCTGGGTTGAGTATAAAAATACTGCTCAGACATGCAGGAGTGAAATCAGGAAGGCCAAATCACACTTGGAGTTGCAGCTAGCAAGGGATGTTAAGAGTAACAAGAAAGGTTTCTACAGGTATGTTAGCAACAAGAAGAAAGTCAAGGAAAGTGTGGGCCCATTAGTGAATGAGGGAGGCAACCTAGTGACTGAGGATGTGGTAAAAGATAATGTACTCAATGCTTTTTTTGCCTCTGTCTTCACGAACAAGGTCAACTCCCAGACTGCTGCACTGGTTAGCACAGTATGAGGAAGAGGTGACCAGCCCGCTGTGGAGAAAGAAGTGGTTCAGGACTATTTAGAAAAGCTGGACAAGCACAAGTCCATAGGGCCGGATGCACTGCATCCGAGGGTGCTAAAGGAGTTAGCGGATGTGATTGCAGAGCTATTGGCCATTATCTTTGAAAACTCATGGCGATCGGGGAAGGTCCCGGATGACTGGAAAAAGGCTAATGTAGTGCCCGTTTCTAAAAAAGGGAAGGAGGAGGATCCAGGGAACTACAGGCCAGTTAGCCTCTCCTCAGTCCCTGGAAAAATCGTGGAGCAAGTCCTCAAGGAATCAATTCTGATGCACTTAGAGGAGAGGAAAGTGATCAGGAACAGTCAGCATGGATTCACCAAGGGCAAGCAATGCCTGACTAACCTAGTTGCCTTCTATGATGAGATAACTGGCTCTGTGGATGAGGGGAAGCAGTGGACATGTTATTCCTTGACTTTAGCAAAGCTTTTGATATGATCTCCCACAGTATTCTTGCCAGCAAGCTAAAGAAGTATTGGTTGGATAAATGGACTATAAGGCGGATAGAAAGCTGGCTAGATCATCGGGCTCAACGGGTAGTGATCAATGGCTCCAAGTTTAGTTGGCAGCCGATATCAAGCAGAGTGCCACAAGGGTCAGTCCTGGGACTGGTTTTGTTCAATATCTTCATTAATGATCTGGAGAATGGCGTGGACTGCACTCTCAGCAAGTTTGCAGATGACACTAAACTGGGAGTAGTGGTAGATATGCTGGAGGGTAGGGATAGGATACAGAGGGACCTAGACTTAGGACAGAAGAATCCCAGGCACTGCTACAGACTACGGACCGAGTGGCTAGGCAGCAGTTCTGCAGAAAAGGACCTAGGGGTTACAGTTGACGAGAAGCTGGATATGAGCCAACAGTGTGCCCTTGTTGCCAAGAAGGCTAGCAGCATTTTGGGCTGTATAAGTAGGAGCATTGCCAGCAGATTGAGGAATGTGATCATTTCCCTCTATTTGGCATTGGTGAGGCCTCATCTGGAGTACTTTGTCCAGTTTTGGGCCCCACACTACAAGAAGGATGTGGAAAAATTGGAAAGATTAGGGAGCTGGAGCACATGACTTATGAGCAAAGGCTGAGGGAACTGGGATTGTTTAGTCTGCAGAAGAGAAGAATGAGGGGGGATTTGATAGTTGCTTTCAACTACCTGAAAGGGGGTTCTAAAGAGAATGTATCTAGACTGTTATCAGGGGTAGCAGATGACAGAACAAGGAGTAATCATCTCAAGTTGCAGTGGGGGAGAGTTAGGTTGGATATTAGGAAAAACTTTTTCACTAGGAGGGTGATGAAGCACTGGAATGGATTACCTAGGGAGGTGGTGGAATCTCCTTCCTTAGAGCTTTTTAAGGTGAGGCTTGACAAAGCCCTGGCTGGGATGATTTAGTTGGGGATTGGTCTTGCTTTGAGCAGGGGGTTGGACTAGATGACCTCCTGAGGTCCCTTCCAACCCTGATATTCTCTGATTCTATGATAACTGATTAGCGCAAGGTCTATACTGCAATCAGGAAAAGTGATTGCAGCACATGTAGATATACCTGAGCGTGCTTTGATCTACTCAAGTAATGTTAACCGTGAAACTGCAACAGCATGGGCAGCATGGATTCTCAAGTAGGTACCAGCATCCTGGGTGGGCAGGGCTAGCCTGTGTTATGTGCTACAATCACACCTCATGACTGCAGTGTGGACATAACCTAAGCTATCTAGCTTCATAGTTGGAGTGATACTAATGTAGTTATATATAAATAAAATTTCTCTAAACATGTTTTTGTTTTATATATAGAGATAAGCGTATACAAAAAATGCAGTGGTATGTAAAAGTTTTATTTGACCTCATTTGGAATGTGCAGTCTGCATAACTCACTTCTGAGTAATGTGGCCATCCTGAACTCATGCTGGTGCCTTTATATCACAACTCAACATTGTGGTTTGTTTGTTTTTATTTTTTCATGTGTGTGTATATGTATATAGAAGTCAATGGAACTACTCATATGCCTAAACTTAAGCATGGACCTAAGGGCTTGTCAGAATTTGGTTGAGTGATCACAAGATTGAACCCTATAAAACACAATATCAATTTTTGATCCCAAGTGCTAAGGCTTTTACTATAAAACTAAGGATGTATGTTTGTTTGTTTTTTAAAAAGAAACTTTAACCTTTCATATAACCTGTAAAAAGCCATTTTACCTTAAATATGCTACATCATGGCCTTCTGCTAAGGCCACTCTATTTTATCTCACAGTGTCATGGGACCTTCTCAACTAATAGCAGAACGCGAGGAGTGACATCAATAGCTATCTTGGATCATGGTAAACATGAAAAGTGACAACTGTTAGATAATTCTTTGTCTTTTCCCCTGCATCCCACTACTCATTTTAAAATAGTAGGTTTACAAAACATAGTTCCCCTTAAGTCCTTGTGTTGATTAATAATGGTTAAAAGAACATTAATTGACATTTAAGTCTGCATTAAAATCTTTCCTCTCTAGAGTGTTTGTGTTTTGCAATATGGGTTACAAAATCTGGCAGAAGAAAAAGGAAATGTGTCCTTAAAGCTTCCCTAAGTGTGCAATAAGTTTAAAAATCTCAAATAACAGATTCTTTTGGCTCCAAGTGTGCTTTTAGCATCTGATATATTTTGCTTCTATTTTAGGGCACAGGTTTATGTGACTTTGTCTAAACCAATGACTGATCAGCTAGTCACCAATTTTGGCCACTCTCATAGAACGGCTATACGTTCTGCTAAGAGTATAAATCTATTTTATATTGCACGATCTTGTCAACCATTTATTGCATTTGACAGTCCAAGGTTATAATAATTAGATATTCATTGAAGGTGTGAATGTGAGTGGTGAGAGAGGGTTTAATTTCAAGACAATGGTTATCCTTTTAACAACAATCAGAGTAATGGAAACAATTAACAATCACAACAATAGTAACTGAAATTATTTGTAATAGAAATATTTAATTGGCATTTTATTGACAACGCAAAGAGGAAAAAAGAGTCATACTGAGTCACAGCCATTCTATGGCAGATCCCTTTCGGTAAATAAGCATAGATGGCATGATCAATAAAGATGACCATTAAAATTAGTATGTCACAATACCAGGCATAAAGATAAATGTGCTAAACTGTAAAAAATAAATAAATAAATAAAATAATATGCACAGCTATGTGTAAATTGTCAGCACGTGATACATCGTACAAGAAAACTGCTTTACTGTACATCTTAGTAAATGTTGATGAGAATGAATGGAAAAAGTGTATAACTTTTAGCAGAAATACCCTGAAAGACTTTTTTTCCAATAAAAGGAAAAGAAATAAGATTATTAAATTGCAGTAAAAAGAGTAATATTTAAGTATTTATTAAGTGAAATAAAAGCTTCCATTGCCAGGAACCGATTTTTAAACAAACAAGTTATTGGTGAGTTTTTAAGTGAAATTCATTTTTCTATTAGCTTTTCTTAATATTACCTCAGGGTGCATCATTAATGAAACTGGGCATGTGGTCTGAATATCCCAAGTTTGCTGACGTGGTCATTTTCATTTCAAGTATTTTTCTTAACTACCACATGCCAATTTTGCTGAGAATGAAGAAAGAAATTATGATAAAGTTCAGTCATTGGTCCTGGAGGTTTCTTGTTTACATCATGATATTGAAGAGCTGTGCCGAACAGCTTTTGTATTCTGGGGCCCATACCAGACCCCGTAGATCAAATTTGCAATTCACTGTGAAAATATTCCACTGAAAAGCTCCCCACAGGAGCATAAAGATACTGTTGTACATTTACAAGATATAACTCCAAGTTATAAGTATACTGTCTGAAACTATTGCTGTATAAGATTCAGCCAAATTTAAAAAGAAAAAGACAAAATGCAAACTACCACAACAACCTAGAAATAAACATGCTATTCTCAGTATTTCTCCAGCATAGTATTGTAAACATTGATTATATTGGCGTTTATGCAATTTTTAAAAGGAGGGGGTTATAGCTCTTGTTAGAATTGCTAATTGAAATGGCTAGATCAAAGGATTGGAGCTTTAAAAATGTAATTTCAGAGTGGCTATTATTATGGTCAGATCAGATTTTCAAACTCTGAATGCCTGACCCTTATGAACCTTGCAAAACCCAGAAAATATCTTTAATTTTTTTTTTTAAAAGTTCTGATCCATACATGAAAGATTTGGAAAAGAGCAGGGCACAAGATATATGCTGTTTTTTTAAAGCTGAGTGAACAATCAATTGATCTAAAACTAAGTAACACATTTTCATTGTTTTTGGTGAAAAAAACTGGAAAAAAATTCATTTCAGGTGAAACAATGTTTTGTTCCATTTTCATGCATTTTAACTGCTTTTTAAAATTGAAGACAGCATTCACAAAACTATTGGTGCCTTTGTTCTGTCCTATGGCCTTGTTGGTTAGAGCAGTTCCCTGGGCTGTGGGAGATCTGGATTCAAATCCATATTTTGCTTGCTTAAGATCAGGGACTGAAGCTTGGACTTTCCCCGTTGCAGGTGAGTTCCCTATATTCACTGGGCCAGTGAGAGTGGCTCTACAACCTGGTGGTTAAGGAACTCACCTGGGAGGCGGGGACAGCTGGGTTTCAATCACTGCTCTGTTAAATATTGAGTGATTTACACAAAATGAGACAGCTTCAATGTGAAGGATTAAGAGAGACCCGCCCCAGAATGCTCAATCGCCCAGTGATTAGGGCACTCATTTGCAATTTGGGAGATCCAAATTCAAGTCCCTGCTCTGTATCAAGCAGCGTGAGAACTTGAACCATGTCTCCCACATACCAGGTAAGCATTCTAACCACAGGGATGAAGAGTTGTAGCACCTCCTCTGGTGATTTTGTGAATGACACTCAAGTTCCTTTGTGAATCTAGCCTCTCCTTCCTTCCCCCAAATCTTTTGGCTGAAACTATTCAGTGACTTCGACATGAAGTCATGACTCGTTTCAGTGGACCTGAAGCTGCATTTTCAGCAAATTAACTATTTGTCCAAAATGTTTTGCCCAGCTCTGTTGATTTTCTTGTTAACTGAAGAACCTCAGCAATCCTTACTAGTGGCCGGGAGGCAAGTTATGGGTTAGCTAAATGAGAAAATTAGCAAGAGAACAAACATGATTAAAAAGAAATTAAATATACCACATTAAAAATGTGTTTTGTTCTCTCTTTTGACAAGTGCAGTTTACAATAGTTTAATTATTTACTATAATACTTCAAAGCATGGAAGGAAATGTCCTGTAATATATTTTGTAGAAGCAAGAAGTCTTTAAAATATGACAAGTTACCATAGCACTTTGCAATGAAATAACTGATTGAGAAGTCTGGTGAGACTAGCATAGGACGACCAGATGTCCCGATTTTATAGGGACAATTCCGATTTTGGGGTCTTTTTCTTAGGTTCCTATTTCCCCCCCCACACACACCCTGTCCAAATTTTTCACACTTGCTGTCTGGTCACCCTAGACTAGCATGCAATTTATGAACATTATTTTGTTTTGGGGT
Source organism: Mauremys mutica (assembly GCF_020497125.1). NCBI lineage: Eukaryota > Metazoa > Chordata > Testudines > Geoemydidae > Mauremys > Mauremys mutica. Next base: position 71,840,383 of record NC_059072.1, read on the forward strand.
TAGAAAAACAAGAACTGGTCAAGTTCTGCTATATATAGTAAAAAAAATTAATACCGTGTAGTATCTATATGGGAGTTAGTTTAATTTTTTAGAACCCTGAAATAGTTGACGTCTTAAAATGTTAGGAGTACTTGTGGCACCTTGGAGACTAACACATTTAGTGTAGCCTAAGCTTTCGTGGGCTACAGCTCACTTCATCGGATGCATGTAGTGGAAAATACAGAAGGCAGATATAAATATACACAGGGAACATGAAACAATGGGTGTTACCATACACATTATAAGGAGAGTGATCAGTTAAGGTGAGCTATTATCAGCAGGAGAGAAAAATAACTGTAGTGGTAATGAAAATGGCCCATTTCCAGCACTTGACAAGGAGATATAAGGAACTGGGGGCATGGTGGGAGATAAGCATGAGGAAATAGTTTTACTTTGTGTAATGGCCCTGTCAGTTAAATAAGCCATAATATCAAAGTTTAATTTTGATAATGATTTTGTTGAAGAATGCACCCTTGGACACCAATAATCATCACGGTGCCCTTAACACTTGCTGTGACCAGTATTTTAAATAAGTCAGTTTGTTTGGGACCCATGCGGCCTCTAGTTTAAAATGTTCCTTGTGTTTGGGGTTGGATGGCTCTCCTGTGTAGGCCAAGCTAATCCTGATTTTCAGATTGTTAATTTCTTATTTACTTTTTAACACTAACAAGGATTTTAATAATAGGGGAGTTAGATTATATACTGCCTAATAATGAATCTGTGTAGGGAGATATAATATTTGTCCAATATTTATGGAGGAAAAGACAAATGCTGCTTTTATTCTTCATGTGCTTCTCTAAGAAAGAGTGAGAATTAGTAAAAAAGTATGGTATGTCTAAATCTGAATTGAAATGTCAGGATCCAAGGATGTGACTCAGGCCTCTCACTAGTTGTACACTATGTAACTTAACTGACTTCAGTGAGATTACTTTTGATTTACATCAGTATGAGATCATATTTGGACTCAAGAAATTAATTTTATTTAGATTGTCATCCATTCCCATGTAGGATTGACACTGGATTATGCAGAAATCAAATCATACATTTTCTCCTGATTCTTCCATGTTTCTGGGCACAGCATACAGTAGTTGGATTATTCATGAAGATATTGTTTCATGGGTGACATTTACCTCTCCTAATATGAATGCTGCTTTGTTTTACTTCTTTGCTGCAATTTAATAGGGATAATATTATGTTAAATTACTTACTAAGTAGCAGACATCTCTCATCTCTGACATTTATATGTGACGGTGTAGGAGCTTTAAGACTGTACTGTATGAATGCATTCTCTGAAGTTCCACATTCAGTAGCATACTTTCAGATGCTGGAGCTCAAACAGATAAAGTATCCCGTATACTAATGCTGCATTACAGTTTTGGTTTTGGTTACTGCTAACAAGATTTTGTTGATGTCTGCAGCAGTACTCAAATTACACTAAAAATTGCAGAAATTGAATAAAATGAAAAATACTCTCTTACAATCTGGTAGAAATCGTTCTAATTTATATTATTATATGGGCCATTGAGTTCTTTGAAGACCATCCAGGCTGTTTCCACACTTATTTTTGGAGGAATATGGTTTAAATAAAAGAACAATCAGAACTATTCTGGGATTCAGCCACATTTTTAAATTGCCATTACTGGCAGAATATTATCCAGTTCCTTTGAAATTAGGAATGTTCATCAATAGAATATTTTTCATCCAGTTTAGTCTGTGATGTCCACAGTTAACATACGGACGGAGCTTTTTTGCTCCTTCTTTGCAAGGCTTGAGTCTGCCATGAATTAAGAAGTATCAGTTCTAAAGTTCAGAGGTTACAAACATGAAGCCAATCGTGGGCCTTGCTAAAGTCTCCTTGAACTGCGTTAAATCAGCCCTTACTTATTACCGTTATTTATTATTTGGTATTACAGTAGCACCTAGAGGCTCAGTGAGAGACAGCATCTGCTTCAAAAACCTTACGTTCTAAATAAGACAGACAAATTGTGAGAGGGAAGATGACTTGCTCAAGGTCAGTGAGAGAGCCAGGAATAGAACCCAGGTTTGTTGCCATATTAATTAGACAACAATATTGCCCAGTGTGAAGGAATACTCATTTGGCATAAAGCTCTCTTGCTATTAAGAAGGCAGGGAAGAGGCATTTTAAGGTTGGGAGTAGTAAGCAATGCACTGTGGTGGTCTGGGGTTGGTGGAACGTTCCTATGTGGCCATTTCAGCCAACATTCATTATAGCAATCCTCAGGCTGCTCTAAAATGTGCTGCTAGGAGTCACTCTGGCCACAGGATTAGGAATGATAGAAAAATAGCTTAAATATTCTTTTTCTTATCCCAGCTCAGCTGTGCTGAGTGCTGCGTAATTATATTTACTCTTTGTTTGCCATTTCTGAGTCAAAATGTTATTTTTGTTTCCAAACAGCATTTTGAAAGGAAACAACAATTTTTGTTTCATTTTGACTTAAAATATCATTTGATTTGGTTTTTCTGTTTCAAAAAAACCAAACCAACATTTTAAGTTGAAATGAAATGAAGTGTCATTTCTAATCAACATTTTGACATAAAACTCATTTTGGTTTGGTTTTTTAAAACTGAAAAGCTGCAGTGAAACAATATTTCCCATGAGAAAATTTAAAAAAATAATTGGAATTGACGTTTTGCCATGAAAAAATTTGGTTCAAGTGAAACCATATGTTTTGGTGGGAAAACTTTCCACACACAAAATTTTGAGTAGCTCTGTTTTGTACACTCTCAGCTTTGTGGTACCTCACTGTGGGAGTGGAGTGGAACAATCACGAAAGGGATGTCTGCACTCAGTGCATGCTGAGGAGGTTTGAATCTGTGCTGGCTACAAATTTGCCCACATGAAGAGGAGCATTATGGGCACACCAAATTGCTTACATGGATCCATTGATCCAAATTATCTGACCAGGGGCGGTGTACACGATTTCAGTCCATAGATTACAATAATAGCTAACAAGGGGCTGCACTGCTGTCATGGTGCCTCTTAATGGATTGTAGGCCAATTATTTAGCTTTGCATAAGGAAGGAATACATCTACAGTGTATTTCTGGAAGATTAACATGTGCCCTATGTGTTATTTATATATGGCATCAACTTAAAGAACTCCAGCACTGCAAATATTTAAACAATGCACAAGCTGGTGCATTTTCTTGCTATTATGAAATTTCATTTCAGTAGAGGTTAGAAGGAAACTCAAGAGCTTCATTGGCCTGCTACATCTAGGTGAATCAGAGTAAAGGAGACAAAACCTCTGTCACAGGGTATAGCTGGGTCTCCGACAATCTATTCTCAGATACCTGCTGCCATCATCAAACTTCTAACTTGGAAATTTTGTCTCAGGGCACCCCTCCCTCTGCTCTCTTGTTACAAGGACCCTGTTTCTAGGAGCAGTGGTCCCTGATAGGTATGGTAGTAGATGTTCTTTGAAGACCTGTACAGAAATCCCCATTCATCGAACTCCACTCCAAACTAAATTAAGGGATTTGTGATTTATTGTTTACAATTAAAAATTAAAACCTATGAATGAACTCCAGTACTGATCATCTGGCAGGACCCTCTGTCCTTTTTGAGCCTCAGAAAGTCTTATTTCAAACCCCATGTTCAGGCTTCTTTTGCCTAAGCCACAGGTCTGATGTTTGCCCAGTTTGGTCTCATCACCATCATCTTAGCAGGCCAGATCTCTATCATCCCCGATGGACCTGTCTCTGGAGTCTGGAGGGAACTTTCTTGGCAATTTCAGCCAACCTGGAACAAACCACCTCCAGCTGGCAAGTCTCCACTCTCCCTCCTCCAGTGGTCCTCTTCCAATGCTGACTTTACACCTAACATTCCAGGGTGGCTCCCAGCAACCCAATGGGCCCTCACAGAGTCTTTAGGTTTCAAAGCAAGTTCTCACTTCCACCCATATATTTTACCTCCCACAAACTTCATATCTAAAATAATATAAATGCAACCCATACTTTAACGTTCTCCACAGTCTCCTACAGGGATTTGTGCTGTCAAGGAGGCAGATGTTGGCTAGTGAACTCAGACGGAATGATTCAGAAACTGTTTCTATTCTGGTAGAATAAAAGTAAATTTCACAGGAATCCAGATTGCAGGTTTGATCCCCGTCTTATCCAATGAGCCCAATAAATTATTCCATTCCTGTCGCTTTTTGAACATTTCCATGATATTACGATGTATATGCTGACCTTAAAAATGTGGCTTTAGTATTTTTTTGACATCCTTGTTCTGAAAGTTTACTATCTTGGTGGATCTTTTGTGTAGCAGTTTTGCTGAAGGGGTCTGGGTCAATGTCTACTACATCTTGGTTTAATATGTCTCACAGTATTGTAGTTTTTTGAACAAACTGTAGGGCATTCTCTCCTTCAACTCCCTACATTACCACTGTGATGCCTACATTTGAACAGTTCTGGCTTCGATATCCAGTAGAATAAAATTTACATATTTCTGAGCTCAGTAATTTCATGCACTATCTCCACATCATGACTATGTCAGGAAGTTTAGTCCATTCAATTTATTTTTGAATGGCTTGAGTTATTATTTATTATTCAAATATGAAGCCCTTTTCAGTTTCCTCATTTCTGGCTGTCTAGACATTTATACCAAGCTATCTGACCACTTACAGATTTGTTAGAGGAGAACCATTTGTAAACGTCCTGTAAGGCAACTGAATAGTCAATCTCTCCAGTGTTGAAAGGTGGTCAAAAATCAAGTCCTTTGCACATGAAGAGGCACTAATCTGATGCCATTGCCCTCTCTCCTCTTTGCTTGGTCCTCGTAGATAATTTTTATTGTTTCTTGAGTAGTTAGAGGCATCGAAGGCCAGTATCACTTTAGTTTATAAGTGCTGATCTCAGCTTCTTCTTGTGAATAATAAAGTTATTGTAAGTATCAGCTCTCCTCTTCTTAAAATTGTCATGGTCGTGTCCTTCCTTTTTGTGTTGCTGCTGCTAGAAGAAAATAAATAGATAAATGAAACTGGAGCCAGCACAGAGCCTTTTAATTTCTCCTTGGGATACAGTCACTGGTTTATTTGTTCTCTGGTGCTGGGAGTACGTCCTGGCCTCTGTGCCATTGATGATAGGTGAAAGAAAGAAAGGGGAAAAGACCTGACTAAGACTGAGGACAATCTTTTTATTTCTTCTTATAACTGAGGTTGTAGCATTGCCCATTGTAAAAGTTGCCCAGTGCTTCCCATTATAAGATCATTATTCAGTTGTTGATAACTTTGCCAGATTTTAACTGTTTGAGGTGGAATTTTTCATCTCTGCCTCAGGCTGATTTAAAAAAAAATCAGCCAAAATAGTTCAGCTGTTTCTGAGAACAAGGCTAGGGAAAAATACATTGTTTTAAATTAAAGTTAAAGTTGAAGTTAAAACAATTGTGGCAACTTTTTCTTTGAGAAGATCTCCATACCTTCATAGACTCCAAGGCCCGAAGGGACCATTGTGATCATCTAGTCCGAGCTCCAGTATAACACAGATGATAGAATTTCCCCAAAATAATTCCTAGTGCATACCTTTTAGCAAAAACACCCTATCTTGATTTAAAACTTGTCAGTGATGGAAAATCCACCACAAGCGTTGGCAAATTGTTCCAATGGTTAATTACTCTTGTTAAAAAATTATGCCTTATTTCCAATCTGAATTTGTCTAGCTTCAGATTCCAGCCATTAGATCATGTTATACCTTTCTCTGCTAGACTGAAGTGACCATTATTAAATATTGGGAGAAGGGACTTGAAATTTGGCGGGGTTCCTGTGAAAAAGCTATAATCCTTTGAAAATTCCCTATTTGTTCATGCTCACTAGAGATTTCTTATAATTTAGTGGCTAAAATCTTTGAAAAATCTGTCCTCACTGGGCATACTCCATTCTCTTACAGCTCCTATATGTGACCAGACTTTGCATGCATCATCCCCTCACAGTGAGGGCACACATCCATATCAGGACTGGAGGGGCAAAGCTCTGATTGGGGTCAGGGTCTTGGATCTGAGAGAGGAGAGAGACTGGCACTTGGTTGAGCAAGGAGGTTGTGACAGTGAGCCAGTAGGGATTCTGGAACTGTGACCCCATGAGTAGGGCCCTACTAAATTCACGGTCCGTTTTAATCAGTTTCACAGCTGAAGGATTTTAAAAACAGTAAATTTCATGATTTCAACTATTTTAATCTGAAATTTCACAGTGTTGTAATTGTAGAGGTCCTGACTCAAAAAGGAGTTGGGTGCGGGTTGCAAGGTTATTATGGGGAAAGGGGGGTAGTTTGTGGTCCTGTTACCCTTACTTCTGCGCTGCTGAACAAAGGTAAAAGCACACAAAAGACCAAATTTAATGGAGCGAGACCAGATTTCACAGTCCATGATGCGTTTTTCATGGCCTTGAATTTGGTAGGGCCCTATCCATGAGGGTAATGCAGGCAGAGACTGGAAGCCAGTTGGCAGAGGTGAGGGGGAACACTGAGATCGGGCAAGGTATGTGGGAAAGGTGGAATCATTGGGACCAGCTGGACAGGGAGACTTGTGTAATAAAATTTCTGACAATTCAAATTATCTTATGTAGAAACAATATTTTACCTCCTTGAACCCTTTGCCCCCAACTTTCTGTTTTAAGCTAATGTAAAAGGACACTGAACACCATGCTCGATCATAAAAATTCCAAAAGGTATTCGTAAGGTATAGGTTGCTATCATGCCTTTGTTATCTCTGTGCTGCACTTTTAAATTTATAAGGACTCTGCCAGTGTGCCATTTTGGAGCCTCATATTACACAGGAGACAGACTAAGTAGGATCTGTCATGTAGACTTTACTTTTTTGTTCTTGGTTTTTTGCTTAATTGATCTGAAATCATACACTTGCTTCTTTGTGTCTGGGGAGAAAATAATCAGAAAAATCAATTGAGTAAAACTTGCAAAAAGGAAGTACAGTAACAGATCTTGTGTCTCTCTTGTATCTTTGAGTATAATTTTAAATGAGATTGTCAGCTTGTTTAGGGCCCAAAATATATGCCTGCCTTAAAGAAAAGTAATCCCATGCACCATCCCTGTGAGAGGAGATGGATATGTTTTCTGTTGTTTTACACAGTTGTTACTTGCCTGATGCACCTTTGAAGTTTCATTACCAAACATGTTGAGCCCTGACCTTTTAAAAGAGGACAAAACAATAACAATGATATTAGAAAACTGTTTTTGGAGCAGCGCATTTCAAATGAAATGGAAATAACTAACTTTGTAAGTGGTGTATGTGTTTCTTTAATTTCAGATATACAATATTGTATCTTTTTGTTTCTAGTAAATTACAATAATAATAAAATGTCAGTAGAAGATGGTAGAAAATGGAACAGGCAGCTCTAACCCCTTTCCCCAGCCTGGTGAAAGTGAGTGAGGGTGGGGGAGAGCAAGAGACAGAGGGAGGGGAGATGGAGTGAGCAGTGGGTGTGGCCTTGGGGAAGGGGCGGGACAGGGGCATGGTCTTGGGGAAGGGGCTGGGCAAGGGTGTTTGGATTTGTGCTATTAGACAGTTGGCACCCCTATGGCCCACCCATTGCAGTAGTTAAGTTACCATGGTATTTCTCCTTGTAGGCCCCAATTCAGTAAGACACCTAAGCTTGTGAATAACTTAAAGCATATGAGCAGTCCCACTTAACTGCTTAAGTACCTTACTTATGCCCTAATTCAAGAGAGCACCTGAGCACATGCTTACATTTAAGTATGAACTTAAGCACAGTTTCAAGTGCTTTCCTGTACTTGTGCCAAAATTATAGAAAGAAAAGTAGTTACAGGTAAATGGTAAATTTTAATGGTGCTCACCGCAAGTATTGTTAGAAGAAATATCATAACAAACAAGTAATAGACATTTTATATTCATATGAACTAAATACATATAAAACAATCATGCAAAATTAATTTACTGTTTTCATCTTCTCTGTAGAATAATGGCAAAATGTGCTGTATATTTAAACATGCTTAAACTCTGGGTAGATAGTGAAAAAAAACATTAATATTGATACATGTCAGGAAAAATGTGAAACCTAATTTGTCTTCACTTGTTCTCTTTTTACTTGCATTTGCAAAGGTGAATCTTAGTTTCTAGATTTTGGTCTAGCAATAGTTACAGCACATTTTGCTGCTTAATTATAGATACAGCTTTAAATAATAATCACAGAGCTAACTATCCACCTACTTAAAAAGTCTTTTCTTTCATCTTTGCTGCAACAGCTTTTTCACGTCGGTTACAGTCTGTCTAAATGCATTTTTAAAGCATTTCAAAACATTATACAGACATTTGCATGGAGCAAGGCAACTCTATTACAGAGAATGTTCAGTTTAACTTCTAAATACATGTTTATATTTACATAACACTCAGATGTTAATACAGATATTTCCAAAGGGGAAATGTTGGTTGACTTGACGTTTGTCCTTGTGTATGTGAGTGCAGGAGACAAATCTGACTTCATCTGTTAAACTTCAGGGCTGTCAGGGAGCAATGACATTTCAAAGGAGATCTCCCAGCAATCCCCCTAATAGAGGCTCTCATGGTATTTTTGCATTTAAAGAGGTTCTGTCAAGGTTGACAGGCCAGTAAGGTTAGTTTCCACCCTGTACTTTTACAAAGCAATTGTTTGAAATAACTTTCCCCCTATCAAAGATATCAGCCCTCTGAAATAGGCTATAACACTTAACTCTTACTACACCGGCTAGTCAACAGGGGGCAAGGCTGCTGGGAAAGAGGAAGCAATTTAATAGTAAATTAGTTTACAAGTTAAATGTGGTGTAGGACATGCATATATGTACTATATTACACATGCTAGGTAGCAGCCCGCACATTCATCGAAAATCGTGTCCCTTGTAATATAGTACATTATAGTACAGTGGGGGACACTGCAATTTCATGTTTCCTATCTAATTTGCTGTCAGACCTTATGAATATTTACATTCACTCTTAAAAGTCTTATAATACCACCAGGTAGGATCACCTGTGCCATCAGATGCAAGACTGAGGGATCTGTCCAGCCATTGCAATTTATCTAGGGGACTATTACGTTTGCATAATGAGCTGAAAGCTGGAATTTCTTTCTATATATGGTAACAAACTGGTTCCAGTCTCTAGTGCAAGGGCTTAAACACAAGTCCATAACCCTGTATGGAAAATGAGGGAGGTACAGGTAGTATGCCCCTTAGGTTCTCTGTGTAATATTCTCCTGCCTAATACAGAGTTAAATCAAAGGGATTGTTAAAGGAACTAAGCAGTAAAAGCAGAACATTATGAGTTCTTGAGGAAACAGTAGGGAAGCTGTCTATTGGGGAATACCCCCTACATGGTTCCATCCAGATTAAGAATGGTTTTACTCTTCCCAAGGCTAAGCTGAAGGTCAAAGAGGATCCAAAACCTTAAAATTACTGACACTGGGAAGGAGTGTGGGCTGCCTTGGGAGTGTCAGTGAGACATGACAGACTGGAAAGGAGATACATTCAGACAAAGGCCTTGTCTACACTACAAGACTATTTCGAATCAACTTAGTTCGAATTTGTGGATTCGACCTTATGAAGTCGAATTTGTGTATCCATACTAAATACACTAATTCAAATTTCTGAGTCCACATTCACGGGGCCAGCGTCGACTTTGAAAGCGGTGCACTGTGGGAAGCTATCCCACAGTTCCCGCAGTCCCCGCTGCCCATTGGAATGCTGGGTAGAGCCCCCAATGCCTGCTGGGGGAAAAAATGTGTCGAGGGTGGTTTTGGGTAACTGTCGTCATTGAACCGTCAATCACGCCCTCACTCCCTCCCTCCCTGAAAGCGCCTGCAGGCAATCTGTTCGTGCACTTTTCTGGTCAGTGACAGCATGGACGCCACAGCACTGCAAGCATGGAGCCCGCTGCGATCCTCGCCGTTTTCTCCTCCTCGCACTTTATCGTCCACCTCTTCCACATTCAGCTGCTGAGAAATTGGGCTACTTTTCAATGGTTCTGCAAGCACTGGGGGACCATAGGGGACGTTTTACCAACATGAACGTCGGATGGCCGGGCAAGGTTCATGATGCGTGTGTTCTCAGGAACTGTGGGCTGCTCAGACGCCTGCTGGAAGGTAGTTTCTTCCCGTACCACGAAATAACTGTTGTGGATGTGCATTTGCCTATAGTGATCCTCGGTGACCCAGCCTGCCCGCTAATGCACTTGCTCATGAAGCCCTATACAGCGAGCAGCGAGCAGCGTGACCTGTGATTGTTCAGTTTCTTTACAGAGAAGCTGAACCTGCCCCTGTTTCTTTACCCAGTTACTGTTGACTCTCCTCTTCGTTTAAATACCCCGTTCTCCCCGTTTCCCCCACTTCCAAGACACGTGTAAAAATAAAATACATGTCACACTGTTACTGAGGAGAGGTTTCTTTATTCATGACTTTTCGTTAAAGGGTTGAAACTGGAACGCAGACTGTGGTGGGTAGGGTGTGCGCTGATGTAAAGACCGCCTCTAAACTCAAGGAATGACAGGCTCCTGCTCCTACAGCGGTCTGCATTGCCGGACTGCTTGTTTCAACGGAGCCTGCCATCCCTCCTTTTTGGGATTCTGTGTGCGGGGGGCTATGTGGCCTTGTGGCGGAGGAGGACGGATACAGATTCCTCTGCTGCGTGACTCAGCGGTCCAGGACAAGGACCGCTGTATAAGATCTGTAACCGCCCTCCCCCGCTGCAAAGTCACATCTCCCCCGCCCACACAGATCCTGGAAACCACCTCCCATACCGACCACGGTGCCTACTGACTGCACTGTGTGTGTGACCCGCTGCTGATCCGGCCCCCGTGTCTGTACCCTGGGAAAGGTGCCTGTCCTATGCAATTAGCAACGCACTTCCCCACGCACCCCATTCAAACACAGTCTTCAGTGAAAAAACATGACGGAAACAGTACTTAACAGCAAAGTATTTTTATTACTTAAGTACACAGTTATGGGATGGGACTGGGATTGGGACTTGTTTGAGTCCGGAAGGGAAGGATTTATGCAAACGTAGGGTATGAGAGCTTTTGGTTACTTGAGCACTCTGCTGGGGTGCAGTGACAGTATTCACGGCCCAGGGCGGGCATCCTCCTGGTTATTTAGGGTGAGGGGGGTATGTGACTTTGTGGCAGGGGAGGGCGGTTGCAGAGATACTGCCGGGGGCTCTGTCCTGCAGCGGTCCTGCAGAACATACACAAGTCGCCAGAGCGTGTCCGTTTGCTCCCTCACTAGTACAAGCATTGCTTGAGTCGCCTGCTTGTGTTCCTCACGCCACCTCTCCTCCCATTCGCTGTGTGAGCGCTGGTACAGAGAGACTTTCTCCCTCCACTGCCTCTGCTGGTCCGCCTCGGCTAGGTAGCAGCCCACACATTCATTGAAAATCGTGTCCCTTGTCTTTTTCTTTCGCCGCCTAATCTTCGCCAGCCTCTGCGAGGGGGATGCTGTGGAAGGTCTGGAGACAGTGGAAGCTGTGAGATGGGAAACAGTTAGTGAATTCCTTGCAAAGATACTTTTTTGCGAACAATTAACTGAGTCTAGGCTGTCTCTGTGAATTTTTTGTTGAGACCCCTGTGCCTGCTGTTGCACAAATCATTTGCGCGGTGGATTCTGGGTAAATGTCGCCAGTCATTCCTTCCTCCGGGAAAGCAACGGCAGACAATCATTTCGAGCACGTTTTCCATGAAATGCCCTGGCACACGCCATAGCATGGCAACAATGGACCCTATTTTGCCTTTTGTGTATGTCACCGTATGTGTACTAGATGCCGCTGACAGAGGCGGACCAGCAGCGCTACACAGCAGCATGCTTTTGCTTTTGCATGACAGCAGCGATGGTTACCAGGCATACTGCACCGTCTACCATACCATGAACTGGTAAGAAGACGGTAATAAGATGGTCATGATTACCTGTCCTTTTGCACTGCGCCATTTGGTGCTGTCATAAGTGCCCCTGGCCGATCAGCCAGGGGCGCAAAAGCAAAATTTGGGAATGACTCCCCGAGTCAATCCCTCCTTTTTGGGTATCTAAAAATAGAATCAGTCCTGCCTAGAATATGGGCAACTGTACTAGAGAACCACTGTATCATAGAACCAGAGAGCACAGCTGCTCTCTGGCCAATCATGCATAAATTTTGAGCTGAATGCTATTCACAGGGTGTGCTCCTGAAACAACCCCAGCTGTTCATTCCGTTCTTCCCCCAGCCTTCCTGGGTTCCAATACCATTTTCCCCCCACTTGTGTGATGAAGTAATATAGAATGCATGAATAAGACACAGGTAGTCGTTTGTGAGAAATGAGTGGAAGGAAGCCTCCAGCTGCAATGATAGTCCAGAGATGACATTAAGGGGTGTGGAGGAGGGAGCCAATCATCCCTCTGCTAGTCCAGGGGCAATTGAATCTTTTCTTTACAATGAAGGGTGGGGGCTGATGGAGCTCAGCCCCCTGTTGCAATGATGAGGACGGTTACCAGCCATACTGCACCATCTACCATGAAAAATTAGGACCAGGCGACCTTGATCGACCTGTCCCAAGCAAGTTGGTATGGTTACCAGTCCTTTTGCACTGCCCCATGTGCCAATAGGCTGATGATGAGGACGGGTAGCAGTCCTATTGTACCATCAGCCACCCATGGCAGGGTGGGAGGAAGGATGTTGTTGTTGAGTGCTGCAGCAGCGCGTCTATCTGCAGCATTCAGTACAGATACGGTGACATGTAAAAGAGTCAACAGAGGATTGTTTTCCCTTTAACTTCTGGGGGTCGGGGGGGTGCGTAAATTGCCGAGCTATGCCCCGACCCACTGCGGACACTGTGTTTGACCCTAGAAGCATTTGGAGATCAGCCAAGAATGCAAATACTTTTCGGAGACAGCAGGAACTGTGGGATACCTTGCGTCCTCATTCCCCCCTCCCTCCATGAGCGTCCATTTGATTCTTTGGCTTTCCGTTACGCTCGTCACGCAGCTGCGTGCTGAGTCTGTGCTATGCCGTCTGTCCGGAGATTTTTTAAAAATACTTTGGACCAGGCGTAACATTACAGTAATTCCCCTACTTAGATGCAGGAGTCTCCGAGCGAGATAACCGTGAGGACGGGCACTGAAGGAGATAGAGAGCGCATGCTGCGTGAAATCTAGCACGAACCACGGACCTATGCAGCCGTGCTCTGGGAGGCAGTGCTCCCTGAATACCGCATGAAAGCCTCGCGCGGAAAAGTGTGCTATCACGGAACACCCAATAAGGCAGCTCTCCCCAGGAACCTCCTGCTGATGCTTATCGATTAATGGCAGGAGAGCTTCGTGGAGATCTCCCAGGAGGATTTCTGTTCTATCACCATATATACAGAGACCTCCTTTTCACACACTTCAGATTGCTGTTATATTAAGAATAAAAATTAACATGGTTAAAGCACTTACCGACTGCTCCTACCCCTGATTCAGGATCCGGGTTCATGGCTGGGGAGGGTTGGTAGGGGATCTCCGTGACGGTGATGAAGAGATCCTGGGTGTCGGGGACACCAGCGTTGTAAGCGCTGTCGCCTGCCTCGTCCTCCACAAACCCTTCCTCATCTTCCCCGTCCGTGAACATCGTCGAGGAACTGTCCGTCGACACTGTCCCATCATCAGAGTCCATGGTCGCTGGTGGGGCAGTGGTGGCAGGCTCCGTAGCATCCGTTGGCCGCTTTGATTTTTTGGTAGGCTTGTCTGGGGTCCTTGATTTTCACGCGGCACTGCGTTGCATGACGGCTGTATCCTCTGTCTGTATCATGGCTTTGGAGACCTTCTCGTAGGTCTTTGCATTCTGTTTGTTGGAGCGCAGCTCCGAAAGCACAGACTACTCGCCCCCCACACCGATCAGATCGAAGAGTTCCCGGTCAGTCTATGCCGGGTCCCTCTTTCTATTCAGAGATTACATGAACTCCTCTGCTGGAGAGCTCTGCATTGCTGCCGGTGCTGCTGAGCTCGCCCCGATGTCCAACCACAAAATGAGATTCTAACTGTCCAGAAAGGAAAAGGAATTCAAATTTTCCCGGGTCGTTTCCTGTGTGGCTGGTCAGAGCATCGAAGCTCGGACTGCTGTCCAGAGCGTCAACAGAGTGGTGCACTGTGGGATAGCTCCCGGAGCTACTAAGTTCGATTTCCATCCACACCTAGCCTAATTCGAACTAGCCATGTCGAATTTAGCGTTACTCCACCTGTCGGGGTGGAGTACCAAATTCGAACTAAAGAGCCCTCTAGTTCGAATTAAATGGCTTCCTGGTGTGGACGGTTGAGCGGTTAGTTCGAATTAACGCTGCTAAATTCGATTTAAAGTCCTAGTGTAGACCAGGCCAAAGAGAGCATGCTGTGAGCAGGATGTTCTGCTTCTCCCAGCCAGAGATGGAGTAACTGGGTGGATGAAACATACCAAACCCTACAAGGAAAGGTTAAAGGGTTAGGTAAGGGGTAACATGAATATAGACCTTTATTGTTTAAACCCTCTGATCTCTCTGCTATGTGCCTTTGGGTGAATGAATCAATAATGCTTTGTTCTGAAGAAGCTGTTTTTAGGTCAGTAATCAGCTTTTGTCACAGAGTCACAGAGGAAAAGTCTTACGGATGTCAAACTCAGTAGGGCCTGTTGTGTTATTGTGATTGGGAAATGGGGCTGCAGCCCAAAAACTCAGTCTAAGAGCAGTTGGACCATGTAATTCCATCCAGAGTGAGGTACAGGACGTGTAATATATATAATACAATACTAAATACTGGATATGTATCTATATAGATACAGATACAGAGACTAAAATGAGAGTCAGACTGCTGCACTGATTTCAGGATGCTTGTAAAGATGACTTAGTATCCTTTGGAATCTCTGTTGATGATTGGAAAAGGAGTGCAGAATGCTGCTCTTGGTGGTGGAGTCAGCTTGTACATGGAGCGAGGCAGACTGGATCCAACTTTGTGATGACCGGCGTCAGAGGAGGAAAGAATCTGCTGCTCGGATTAAGAGCACTGCTGGTGCATGGGTGCGTCCTACCTGTGATGGGACTGTCACTTGTGCATCGGACTCAGCAGCCATCAAAGAACTCATGGGAGTATGCACCATGCTCTGTAAAGAGTGACAGTGCCATTGAGATATATATGTTTTTGACATTATCGAAACAAAACATTTCAAAATAAATTTCAAAATGTCAGAATTTCCTGCGGAGTACAATTACCATTTTCCAGCCCAGTCTTCCCTTTACGCTGCCAAAGTGATCTTAGGGTACATAGCAAAAGCTGTGCATAGGTTAGCCTACTTGAGCTGACTTTAAATTAGCTAGCACAGTCAACAATAGTAGTGAAAACAGAACAGCACAAGCAGTACTAGTCTTGCATGGATCCTAGAACATACTTGGCTTGCTAACCTGCGCTGAAAGTCATGCTGCACTGTCTTCACTCCTGTTGTTACCCATGCTAGCGGGATTCAAGCTAGCCTGAGTAGGTTAGCCCTGTGCACAGCTTTTGCTAGGCTGTGTCTACCCTTTGAACTGGGGTTATGATTCCCATCTCACATAGACATACTTGTGCTAGTTCTCATTAAGCTAGCGCACTAAAAATTGTAGCGCAGCTGCAGTAGCACAGGCAGAAGAGAGCAAGAGCATGAGTATAAAAACACCAGGGTGGCTAGCCCTTGCTGCCGCTTGCTGCTGCCCATGCTAACATGGCTATACTACTATTTTTAGTGTGCTAGCTTAATCAAAGCTAAAGCGAATATGTCTGCGCAAGCTGGGAATCATACCTTTAACTCCAAGTGTAGACATAGCCATAGGGGAAATGAGAGTCATGCCCAAATACTTTTGTATTACTGGTGTACAGGCATTCCTTTGTTAAAACACTAATCATCTTTTCAGGAAGTAACTCACACTATGCGAGGTGAATAAGTAGCTGCGTTTTATTTATAAGTGAATCTTTTATTGGGGGTCAGTACATGCCAGCCAAGTTGGAGGTTAGTGGTTAAAACCCTTTTTTCAGTTTTAGAATTGGAGACAGGCTTTAATAACTTCTGAAACCATCAGGAACTTTAGGACTTTATTCTCATGACGTGGAAGCTTGGAAATGCATTTTCTTTAACACACAATGCTTACAAGTTTTGTTATGTGTATGAAAAATCAGTAGCATTTGTGTATGGAGGAATGCTTCTTTTAGGAAAAACATATAGAAATGTCCTTGATAGCAAGTGTTCCTGCATGGAAGTTTTACTACTCAGATGCACATTAACTAGGCTTTTTTTTTTTTTTTAATTTCAACTTGAAAATGTAACAAATCATTTTAAAAGACTAATGTCTGGAATCCTTAACGTAAGATCTACACAATACCAGTCAACATCTGAGCACTATGAATAGGGACATATTTGGAGAAAAACAGAAGTGTAGCATTAAATTCTATCAAAATCCACTGAAAGTTTTTTTGGAGTGACAGAGTGGGAAAACAGTACATTTATTTTTTTGCTAAAGATAGGAAGAGTCTCTTCTAAATAAGGACTATTGGCATGCAGGGACTGGAGTGATTTTTCCAAACACATTAATTTTTCAACTGAATAACATTGGCAGCATCCCTGCCAGATTTTTTTTTGTTAGGTCCTTAATCTCCATAAATGTTCAGGCTATAAAATACATTTAAAGTTGTTCTAAAAAGTTGAGTTCTTACTAAATTCCAATCTAGAGAGAGACTTAATGTTATGATATGATTACGGAGAGCCAAACTTCTGAACTTACAGTCACCCATGCAGTTCCATCAATACAGCCACTCAGATACTACACTGATAAGCATAGTATACAAACCTAGATAGATTAAAATTACTGTGGTTCCACAGGTGTAAATTACCAATCCAAAACCTACTGAAGTCAGCATGTATTCTTCCATTAATTTCAATGGGTTTTGGATCAAGTGAAATCAAACTTTGGATCAGGCTAAATGAGGCCAGAATCTGACTCTGATTATAGTAGTTGCAGAGAGATTCTAGTGACTGTTTTCTAACTGCCTGTCCTCCTCAGTTTAAATATATACCCTTGAATACTATGGATCATCACTAAACAAATGTCTATGAATAAATGAAATTCCTATAATCTACTCTCTTAAAGTAATAGTACTTAATTTCTTTGTATATTTATTAGCAAA
This sequence comes from Mauremys mutica, assembly GCF_020497125.1. Lineage (NCBI taxonomy): Eukaryota > Metazoa > Chordata > Testudines > Geoemydidae > Mauremys > Mauremys mutica. Next base: position 71,857,559 of record NC_059072.1, read on the forward strand.
GAAAGCTGGCAAGATAGTTTGTTCAACAGTGCTCAAGGATCATAATTATAATACTGTCTCCATGCTAACATGAAACTTTCATGTAACATAACAAGCCTTTTACGAGAAAACCTTAAGTAGGCTCAGCTGATAGCGAAATGAAATCCATATGACAATGGTTACTGTACATCAGGGCAATAATTTTTGGTTTAGAATAAAATTGGTCACCATGGATCTGTCATGGAATATAATCTCTAATGTGCCATATCTTGGCCTCTTATTTGTTTTACAATCCTCTTCTGATTAGGGGCTTGATCCTATACTGGTTTCATTGGGAGACTTGCTTGAGTGAGGAGTGCAGTTTTGGGGCTCTATTACTCACCATGAATCTATGTTATTCAATACAATAGAAAGTTAGGGCACACAACACCTCTTTTGTCTTTAATTTTGGATATAAAACTGTGCTTTGATGTTTCTTATTTGACCCCTTTCTTCCTAAATTATACCAGATTACTTCAAAGTTATTACTCAGTTTGCTTTCTCTTTCATGCTTTGTTGGCACATCAGCGTGAAATAATTTGATATATGACTGAACCATACTCACTGCAGCATATAAAAATATCACAAACCAGTACATTTAATTCTTCTTTCATAAAATAGAATCTTTAGAGTCCAATCTTACTTAAACCAAATATGTAGGAGGTCAGACTAGATGATCATGATGGTCCCTTCTGACCTTAAAGTCTGAGTCTGTGACTCCCACCCCAGTTCATTCTGGAATACAACAAAGTGTAAGCTTTTAACTCAATTCTACAACTCCAGCTGGTGTGAATTGTAGTTCCTTTACTATAAAGTGAGAGAATTTCTATCACAAACAGTTTTAATGGGCCTCATCATGCATCTGCATTGCATTTGTTGGCCTTGTATGTTATGTATTTTTATTGAATTGTATTGTTGTATGAATAAGGAAAGTCAACAAATGTTGTTATTGTGAAAGATGATGTAAGGGATAAGACTTCAACCATTCACTTAAAGTGTGGTTTAGTGAAATGACGTGGGGTAATATCACCGACTCAGATCCCATGTGTTTGACATAGCGTCCATATTACAAAATACAACTGCTCATGAGTGTCCATACCTTAACTGTGCTCTTTAATGAGGAAAAGTATAACAACATATATAACATAATACTTAAAAGTATTTCTTCCAGTTTTAGAGAGTGGTTCCTTTGAGTCTGTGTTGAGAGAAGAAAGAGAACACTGGGCCAAATTCAGAAGTGAGTCTGAGGGGAGACTAAGTTGGTGTAATTTGCACTTTTTTCTAGTCTTCTCACTGAGCATGTTACAGCAATATAGAGTGCCCTATATTCATTCACTTAGCTTGACACCCACCTATTAATGTGTGGTTTACACTCTCCCTCCTCACCCTCTGCATTTCAGTTTGGCCCACTGTGTTTGACTGAATCTAAGATGGTGGAATGCTAAAGAGCCAGAAAACAAGAGGGCAACAAGAAAACTAACTAACAGGAGGATGGAAGAATGCAGCCCTTGCAAAGGCAACTGCCCTCCTCCTCCTCCCTGCCCACAGGGTTTTTTTTTAGTTTAGTATTTAGTTTTCATTTTGCCCACTGAACACAGTAGCAATACAGGAGACTTTGGCTGCGGAGAGTTGTAGAAGTGTTTTGGGGTGGGTAGATGATTGAGTGGTTTCTCTTTACCTGAATCAGTTCGTAGTACTGACTTCCTTTTCCTTACCAGTGCATTTGAAAGTAGTTATTGTCATGCCAGATGCATGAGTAATGTGTTTATAAATGGCATTTCATATTCCACACAACTGTGGAGAAGATATTTCAGAAGAAAAATTAAGAGGGATGAAAAAAGATGAATACTTGAAAATTGCTCTGTGAAAAAGTCATTTCCTGTTAGGGTTAATATTGCATTTCTCAAAAGAAACTCAGTATCTGATGCACTCAGTGCTTATTAGGATTTTCCCCTCTTTTTCTTTGCCCTATCTGTACTCTAATCATTCAGTATAAATAACATATTGCAGTTCAAGGCCAATCATTTTCCTTTCTTTCACAAATCAGTCAACTATTCCATGACATCAATTACTTTAAATGATCCTTATGCTTGATTATTTGGTTAGTGATTTAGGAACAATATTGGAAATATTAGACTTCTTTTAAAAAATTAAATCATATACTGCCAGACAGATGAAAGTTTATCTTGTCCAAAAACATAAGATTCATGACTCATTTTTATCTTTGGTTTCCCGCTGTAAAGAATGGGTGTCAGCTTCCTATGTAATTTTGATTTGTTTATCCAGCAGTTTTGTTTGTCCATGCAGTTTTTTCTGTGCCAACTGTGGTCAATATTTGGTTTCCATAAAAGGTAGGAGTTTTCTTTGAGGCTATCTTTTTTTTTGCCATTGCCAAACCCACAACTGATGCACCATTACTTCGACTTTTGTTCTTAATTTAAACTTGGCATAGTGTCCGCCTTTGGTGTAAAACATGAAACAAACTCCATTCTAACACTAAAAGTAGGAGGCGACTCTTTTGCTTGAGATGTATTGTGGTTTTATAGAAAGGGTTTTTATGCTTCATAGAGGGTGTGTGTGTGGGGAGGGAGTGGGGAGTTACCTGTGGAAGTCCTTTTCTTCTCTACCCCGAGACCCTTTTCTTTAGGAATAAAAAAAGGGAACGTGTTTATTTTAAAGAGAACATTCAGCCAAAAAGAAACACTAACCCTCTCCTTCAAATCTGATCATTTAATCAGAAAGATATTTGAGCAATCTGAAAGTGTTTAAAAGTGAAAAACCCAATTCTGGTTCACACATCACTGCAGGGCTTGTACAGTAGCAGTGGCCATACCCAGGAGTGAGGAAAACTCTCCTCAGATCGAGATGGAAGCATTTCGGAGGCTACATATTTTTTTCAGAGCAAACAGCGGATGTGGAAACATTGCAGAATGTAACAATTCTTTTTCTTCGAGCGCTTGCTCATGTTCATTCCATATTAAGTGTGTGTGCTCGTCACATGCACTGGTGCTGGAAATTTTTTCCTCAGCAATATCCTTAGGGAACTGGCTCTGGTGCCCTCTGGAGTGGCGCCCACATGGCGCGGTATAAGAGGCGCCACCAGCTCCCCCCACTCTCAGTTCCTTCTTGCTGCCAGTGATGGTGCTGGAACATCTGCTGCTTCGGCTAGCGTTGATTCCTTCTCTGTTCTGGTGAACTTTGAAATCCTGTAAAATAATTATACATATTTAGTAGTTTTCTTAGTTACCCATAGTAGCAGTTCTTAAACTCTCCATTAGCCCTGAACAGGACCCAGCTGGGGGTCAGGGCCTGTCCTGGTCCCCAGGCTTTAAGCCCTGTGATCACTGCAAATGGATGCCTGTCAGTGACCCACATACCAGCTTCCTCAGGTGCTTAGGCGAAGGGCACATAAGTGACAAGTGCCGTATCTGCAAGTCCTTCAAGCCTAGAATGAAGAAGGAGTGCAATATCCATCTAAGAGTGCTCTTGATGGAGTCGGCACTCACTCCAGCACTGCAGCAGCGGTCTGACTCCGCACCGAGCACCATGGCCACCGTGCACCCCGGCACCATCCTCAAGCCAGCACCAGTCTCCCTCCATGGCTCCGGTCAAGAAGCTGAAAAAGACTGTGAGGGGAAGATCTCCTACCTCCTGCAAGGGAAAGGAGAGGGCAAGAGCGAGCCAAGACCCATGTTGGGCAGCTCAACACCCCCCTCAGGAATTCGGGCCCAGCTGAAGTTGAGCGGTGCAGCCCATCTCACGCCTTGCCTGCGACTCCAGATAGCGGTGTAGGCTGTGGCCAGCTTCAAGTGCCGTTGACTGCCGAAGCCCTTCAAGCAGCTCAGGAGGGATATCCTGTCAGCATTCGCCCACCCGCAGCCGTCATGCCTCAGGACGGGAGAGGCAGGCTCAGCAGAGCCCTCTTCAGTCCCCACGGGGGGGCACCGATCAAGGGACTCGAGACATACCTTGCCGGTAGATTGGTGCAGACCCTCTGAGGCACACGCCACCTGGCAAGAACTCCGGGACCAGCCCCGACCATCTTCAAGGGCCTGATACCAATCCCGGGATTGATCAGGCACCAGAGACCGCTGATCACCAGGCCGTCACCGCCCATCTCCAAAAGGAAGGTCACCCTACTCAGGACGATCCTCTCAGCAACCAGCTCATAGTAGCTCCCAGCAGGACCTGCTCCAGGTATTCTGCCACCCCAACCAGTGAAGAAGAAAAACAACAATGATTGGCAGCACTTCAGTGGTAGCTCAACTGCGCCACTCCATTCCTTGGCATCAGTTCAGCGGTGGGTCCTTCATTCCCTCTCTTCCTCTTTGGCAGCACTTCGGCGGCAGCTCAAAGAGGAAGAGAGGAACTGAGGTACCCGCCGCCAAATTCCCGCTGAAGACCTGGGAAGACCTGCCCCTTTGTATTGGCCGCCCCAAGCACCTGCTTCCTTAGCTGGTGCCTGGAGCCGGCCCTGGCTCCTGGTCCTATTCGACATCCCGGTATGAGTAGTGTGAGGTGTGGATGGCAGGGTATCCAGCCAAATGCCATCAGTCTCCAAGAGCCTGACCAGTCTCGGGACACAGAAACTGGCATCGGTCGGAAAAGAGCCACCACTCAGCCCGATCCTGATTGCCTGGGACCAACCGCTCCACTGGTAGCTCTGTCTCGGAGCGAGATTCCCTGACTGTGGGACAAGCTCTGGTACCGACAGTGCTGACTACATTATCAGCACTGAAACCTGTCCCATGGCCTCAAGCACAGTGGCCGGCACCATAGTACCTGTGGAACCCTTGGGGGTTCACCCAGCCTTCCCAGGCTGCCTGACTGGTGTTGGGAGTCTCGGAGAGGCCAGCAGCCTCGGTATCCCATCTCCTTCTGGTGCTGGAGACTTAGAAGGGTAAGACCCCGCAGGTCCAGGAGGACCCAGGGGAGCAAGCTGCTGGACCACCAATGGACACGGAGGTTCATTGTCCTCATTGTTGCCAGATGAGGCTATCACAGGGCCCCCTCACCCAGTGCCTCACGATGACGCCATGGCGCACCAGGAACTTTTGAAGAGGGTCACTTCCAACCTGAGGCTTCAAGCAGAGGAATTGGAAAAGCCCTCAGACTCTCTGTTTGACGTCCTCTGTTCCTTGGCTCCTGCCAGGGTGGCTCTACCCCTTCATGAAGGGGTTTCTAAGATCACTAATGCCCTGTGACAGACCCCGTCCTCCCTGGCCCCTATCTCTAAAAGGGCCAAACAGAAGTATTTGTGCCAACCAAAGGGCACGAGTACGTATACTCCCACCCAGCCCCCAATTCCCCTGTGGTTGAGGTGGTTAACCACAAGGAAACGCAGAGACAACCTGGGGCCACCCCAAAAATAAAGACTCAAGGTGGCTGGATCTTTTCAGATGAAAGGTTTATTTATCTTCCAGCTGAGAGTGGCCAACCACCAAGCCCTCCTTGGCCGATATGACTTCAACATGTGGCAAACCTGTGGCCAAGTTTGAAAGGTCACTCCTCAAGGCTTCCAAAAAGGTGTTCTGAGTGATCCTCAATGAGGGCATGACCGCAGCCAAGGTGGCCCTCCAGGCAGTATCAGACACTGCGGACGCTGCTGTCCGCACCATGGCTTCCGCTATCTCCATGTGGCGAGTCTCAGCTGCTCCTCTTTGGGTTGTCCACTGAGGCTCAGCAGTCAATGCAAGAACTGCCCTTTGATGGCCAGGCCCTATTTGCAGCACAAACAGACAGAAAATTTCATGTCCTCAAGGACTTCTGCACCACTCTAAAAGCCCTGGGTGTCTGCATCCCAGCCCCAGGTATCTGCATCCCAGCCCCGGCGCATAAGTGGTTCAACTGCAGCAGTCGCAGGGCCATTGGAGTCATCCTCGGCAGGACCAGCCCCATAAACAAGCCAAGGGCTACAAGCGCCACCCAAGCCACCCACCTCCACCCTCTGCACAGTCGGGCTTGACTTGTAATAAGCATGGGGCCAAATGGTTGTTTTGAGGGTGTGCCCAAGAGCAACCTACTAGACTATTCCCTGGATCCATCTTTCCTGTGTTCTCCAACAGCCTTTCCCTCTTTCTCCCTGCTTGGATGGCTATAACCTCAGACCGATGGGTCCTCAGCACAGTGGAATAGGGTTATACCCTCCAGATCATTTCCACCCACACCTTCCCACCTGCCTTCCCCGTCCCAATTCAGGGACCCCTCTCACAAGTGTCTCCTTGCACAGGATGTAAAGGGGTTACTACAGCTGGGTGCAGTGGAAGAAGTTCCCTGTGAGTTCAGGAACAAGGGATTCTATTCCTGGTACTTTTTAATCCCAAAGGTCAAGGGTGGTCTACAGTCCATCCTGAACCTGCAAGATCTCAACAAGTACCTAAAGAAGTTTAAGTTCCTCATGGTTTCCCTGGCTTCTATTATCCCCTCCCTGAATCCAGGAGACTGGTATGCCACCTCAACTTGAAGGACGCATACTTCCACATAGTGATCTTTCAAGGACACAGATGCTTCCTCCGTTTTATGGCAGGGCCCCACCACTACCAGTTTGCAATCCTTCCATTTGGCTTCACGACAGCACCAAGAGTGTTTACCGAGTGCTTGTTGGTGGTAGCAGCTTACACCTCAGGTGTCGTGGTATGCAGATCTACCTGTACCTTGATGACTGGCTCATCCAGGGCAGCTCCAGGTCTCAAGTCTAAAGGGATGTTGCGGTGCTTCAGGCCACATGCTGCTCTCTGGGCCTACTGGTAAATGACAAAAAGTCGATGTTAGTGCCAGTGCAGAGGATAGAGTTCATTGGAGCGGTCCTCGACTTGACCTGTGACACGGCGTTCCTGCCTCTGGAAAGGTTCCACACGATGGCGAACCTCATCGTGGAAGTCTCCACATTGCCTCTGACTACAGCCAGGGTCTGTCTGTGCCTCCTGGGTCACATGGCAGCGTGCACTCTACGTGGTCCACCATGCCAGGCTCCGAATGCAGCCCCTGCAACAATGCCTGAGGATGGTTTATTCCCAGTCCCGAGACCCCCTGGAAAAGATTGTTACCATTCCCCAGACGATACTTATCTCCTTGCAATGGTGGACCTTCTGCAGGACAGTCCTGGAGGGGGTTCTGTTCAATAACCCCCCTTACTCCATCGAGTTGGTGTTAGACACCTTGGACCAAAGCTGGGGTGCGCATCTCGGCAACTTCCAGATACCGGTTGTGGTCCCCAGAGGAGGCAAAGATGCACATAAACATCACAGAGCATTGAGCAGTCTGGCTGGCGTGCAAAGTCTTCCTGCCCCACCTGTCAGGCAAGGTGGTATGAGTCCTGACAGACCACACAGCCTTGATATTCTACATCAACAGACAAGGGGTAGCGTGGTCGTCAGCTCTCTGTCAAGAGGCACTCCCCATCTATGGGACTTCTGCTTCAGCCACAAAATCAACCTAGAAGCTTGTCACCTTCCCAGTGTCAAGAATATGCTGGAGGACCAGCTCAGCAGGGACTTCTCTCACCATGAGTGGTCTCTCCATCTAGCGGTAGCCTGCATGATCTTCCAAAGGTGGGGAACTCCCCAAGTGAACCTGTTCGCTACCAAATAGAACAGGAAATGTCACTGGTTTTGTTCTCCGCAAGATCTGAGCAAGTGCTCCCTCTCTGATGCTTTCCTCCTGCTGTGGTCACGGAGCCTGATGTACACATTCCCTCCGATTCCACTCATCAGCAGAGAGACAAAGCGCCGGTTGTCATGATCACCCCGGCATGGCCTTGTCAGCACTGATTCAGCACGCTAATCTGCTTGTCAGCAGCCCCCTCCCTGGCCCCTGCCCAACTGCCTGGACCTGCTGTCATAGGACCACGGCCAGCTCCTGCACCCCAGCCTCGAGTCCCTCCAATTCTTGGTGTGGATGCTGCGTGGCTGAACCCAGAGGAATAGACCTGTTTGGAAGGAGTAGGAAGCCCTCAACCAGACTGACTTACCTGGCCAAGTGGACAAGCTTTTCCCGCTGGGCGTCCAAGCATGGCATCTCTCCGCCATGTTCTTCCATACAGGCTGTCCTGGACTACCTGTTCCATTTGAGGAACGAGGGCCTGGCACATTCTTCCATTAGAGTTCATCTAGTGGCCATCTCCGATTTTCTCCCACTGATCCAAGGACAGACAGTGTTTTCCCATGACATTATGGTCAGATTCTTGAGTGCTCGAGAGTTTCTTCCCACAGATATGGACTGCTGTCCTGCAGTGGGATCTTACCTTGGTCCTCCCTAGCCTCACCGGCCCACTTGAGCCGCTGGGTTCCTGCTCCCTTTCCCATCATGGAAGGTCACGTTCCTGGTGGCAGTGACGTTGGCAAGACGGGTCTCTGAAATTAAAGCCTTAACCGCAGAACCTCCATACACAGTCTTCTACAAAGGTAAGGTTCAGTTGCAGCCCCACCCGGCCTTCCTGCCAAAGGTGGTCTCCACCTTCCATATGAACCAGGACATCCTCCTCCTGGTGTTCAGTCCCAAACCACACAAGACCAGTGAGGAGAGGTGTCTTCACACCCTGGATGTCTGGAGGGCCTTGGCTTTCTACTTAGAACATACCAAGCCTTTCTGAAAATTGACTCAACTCTTCATTGCTACAGTGGATAGGATGAAGGGTCACCCGCTGTCCTTGCAGAGGATTTCCAATTGGATCACCTCATGCATAAGTACCTGTTACGACCTGGAAGGGGTTCCGCCGCTGCCAATTGTCAGAACCCATTTGACGAGCACAGGCATCTTCGGTGGCCTTCCTGGTGCACATCCCTATCTAGCACATCTGTAGAGCCACAATGTGGTCTTCTGTTCACATGTTTACCACACATTATGCCATCAGTCAGCAGGTCAGAGATGACGCTGGGCTCGGCAGAGCTGTGTTGCAATCTACACGTCCATGAATTCCTACCCACCACCAAGGGTACTGCCTTGGAATCACCTAGTGTGGACTGGACATGAGCAAGTACTCAAAGAAGATAAGACAGTTACCTTTTCCATAACTGGTGTTCTTCAAGATGTGTTGCTCACATCCATTCCTTCCCCACTCCGCCTTCCCCACTGTCAGAGTTTCTGGCAAGAAGGAACTGAGGGTGTGGGGAGCCAGCAGCACCCCTTATACTGCACCATGTGGGCGCAACTCCAGAGGGCGCCAGAGCCAGTCCCCTATGAATACTGATGAGGGAAAAACTTCCGGTACTGGTGCATGGGGTGAGCACACACATCTATTATGGAATTGACATGAGCAACACATCTCGAACACCAGTTATAGAAAAGGTAACTGTCTTTTACTGCTTAGATCACAATGGGAGTGATAGAATTGGGAGCACAGACAATGTCTCGGTTTCCTCTATTGTTGTAATTATTATTTATTTACTTACGTTTGGACTGTACTTCTCACAAGAGTCAGTTGATTATATCATATTGCACTCTTTGTTATTTTAAAACAAGTTATACTGTATGTATTGTAAAAATGTTATAAAATACCCTGGATGAAATCCTGGCCCCATTGCAGTCCCTAGGAGTTTTGCCATTGACTGTAATGGGGAAAAGATGTCTCTCTAGGGGATCAGAGTGTTCTCTGGGCCAGATTCTAACATCCTTACTCACAGTGAGTATTAACTTATTCCTTGAGCAGTCTCTAGCAAGGTACTAGTGAGCATAAGGCTGAGAAAACAGAGTCCTTTGGATGGGATTTTCAAAAACACTCAACATTGACCTAACTCTGCTCCCATTAGAGTCAATGGGAGATTTATGATTGTTTTCAGTGAAAGCAGAGTTAAGGTAATGTTGAATGTTTTTGAGGATGCCACCCTTTATGACTGACTAATGTGTGTATGAGTGGAGATCATTTCTATACAGATGGACATAAGACAAAAAGGATCATTCAGGTCACCGAACAAACAACATCTTAGCACTCTATCATCATTGCAGTTGGAATGAGAATAACTAGCAAGCTAATCAGCCCCTGCCAGAACACACATTCTAGCACATAATTTTATCAACTTCAGGCTTCTTTTTAGCAGCCTATATGTTCACTCAAATTGACATACCAGTCCTTGTTTGGCATTTATAACTTGAAAATAGAGGAAAAAACAGGGAGTGTTATCAGGCTTTTTAGCAAGTTTTTTTTTTTAAACCCTTTTGGTTGGATTACTTGTCCAGTTTGCTTTACAGTACTTATACAAAACCATAGTTTGTCTGAAGAAATCGTTGCACTATGCCGTTGTCAGTACTTTATGATCAATATCCGTGTACAGACAAACAATTGTCCATCAGGACAAATGCAACAAGCAAAAAAATTATTTTCAATAGAAATACAAGAATTTTGCTTAATTATTTAGGGCTAGATTGTGAGCATTACTCACAATGCTAGCAGCCCTACTGATTTCAGTAAGAATATTTGTGGAGTAAGATGTTGTCCAACATGGGTTAGAGTTTCAGAATCTGAGGCTGGGTGTACAGTACAAATGTCCATCAGTATAACTACATTGCTCAGGAGAGTGAAAAATCCACACCCCTGAGCCACAGTAATACCAACCTAACCTCCAGTGCAGCCAGCGCTATATCGATGGAAGAGCTTCTGTTGCCATAGCTACTGCCTCTCACGGAGATTGATTAACCACATCAAAGGGAGAAGTTCTCCCATTGGCATAGTAGCCTCTTCATTAAAGCGCTACAGCTGTGGAGCCACAGTGGTGCAGCCACGTCACTGCAGCTTTTTAAGTGTGGACCTGCCCTGATTCTTAATGATTTACCCAGTGTCTTTCTTTCCTTCTTTTTATCACTTTGCCTTGTAAGAACATCCTTGAAATAATCTACAGCCAATGGTCGCTGGCAGAATAGTGCCATGATCACTTGATAATTACCCTGTTCTGTTCATTCCCTCTGGGGCACCTGGCATTGGTCACTGTTGGAAGACAGGATACTGGGCTAGATGAGCCTTTGGTCTGATCCAGTATGGCCATTCTTATGGATGTACCAGAGCTGGTTTAGTCATGCAAATTCAAGTTGCCTTGGTGCAAATCTGTAGGGTAGACTGTATCTCAACAGAGATAATGGAGTTAGCATGTAGACAGAATAGTGGAGGCTTAAGTCCTGAATTCCCTGCTGCTTCATCAGTAGAGTTGTACTTTCGAGGTGATTCCCTTTGTCCTTGTGTCCTGGTTACAAGTGAAATATTTTCCTACTTCTGCTTTTGAAAAGGAAAAGGAGCAAAGATGCCTTCCTATTTGTTAGAAAAGATCAATTCAATTGGTGATTAATGATATGGCTTGGGATATATTGCTAGCGGGTATTCAATATTTTGTAAATTAAAAAAGGGATTTCTGCTGAATGTAAGTTTCAAACAATTTGTACAAATAAAAAGAACAGGGTTGAAGATGAAGTACTTTTTCTGCCTGTAAAATGTAAATGTGGGTCTCTGGATGCCTCAATAATCATAAGTGTTGTGATGTTTGATGATAAGTCATATTGATTTGATTTCTACTGATACTTGTACTAGTGCTTTTCTGAGGCTTTCAAAGCAAAATTCACCAGGGATTCTGATACCAGCAATAACTGATTGGCTACTGGACCTGGATATAATAAAAGGATTAAAGTCAGTACAGCAGCAAAACTTAATTTTGTATTATTTCAGTTAGCTATCATTTCATTATTTGTATTAAAATTTTCAGAAGTAGAGACAGCTACAGCCTATTTCAAAAAATAAATTAATGAAATAAAGAGCTTCATTTAAGTACTAATAAAGCTAAATAGTGCTAATGTCATGCTGGGAAGAGTCCAATAAAGAATGTGTGTGTATATATATATATATATATATATATATATAATCTTTCCAGCATGTTACAATATCACTTCAGTAAAATAAATTTGAAATTAGTAATTTCAGGCTAGCATAACCAAGAGGAACATAATCCAAAAGTCTGAGCACAGGACTGTGAGCCAGGAATTCCTGAATTTTAATCCTGGTTCTGAAATTTACTCATTCTGTGACAATCAATTCCTCTGCTTCAGTTTGCCTCATTCCAGAATAGAGAAAATGCTTATTTGCCTGCCTCACAATGCTATTGTAAGAAATAATTAGCTAATTTTTGTTATGTTATTACAAGAGGAAAAGAACTACACAAGTGAAAAAATATTATTGCAACAATGTTTAAGGGATGTACCCCATAGTGTATATTTAGTAGCAAGCTGGATATGCATATACAAAAATTCTACAACGGGTTTAAAGCTTTAATTTGTTCAGCACTGTCCTGTGCATAGTACATTTACAAGCAACACTGTTAGATTACAATTCCCAAACATAATTTAAGGGGCATCATTTTCAATATATCTATTCCCATAAAAAATCCATATAGGACATACTCTGTAGATCTTTAATAACCATATTATACTATTAGGTATCTCCAGCATCAGTTACAAGAATAGGAAAAAAGAGAATTTTGCTTCAACAAGGGTCAATTAAACAAACAACAGGGATAAGACTTTAAGTACAAATCAGATTATGTCTAGATTGAGCAAACCCATCAAGTATTCCATGTCTGCTTTTTTGTGTTCTAGTTCCTTGTATTATGTTCCCTTAAACCCATCCTGAAACTGGTTAGATGAGTTTGAGTCATATAAAATGTAAGTTTTGTTTTTATGCAGACCTCAGAGTTTAGTAGAGAAATAGGAGTACAGTTGTGACAGCCTGAGCCATATATTTCTGTTACACTGAGACACATTCCTTTCTCTTTGCCTGCATCTTTGGGCTCTGGTCCAAAAATAACTGAATTGTGTTTATATTCTGTCCCCCTTTGCTTTTGCCCTCTTCAGAATCCTGTCATGCTCAGCACTCACTGTCTCTCATTTCGATGCTTCCTTCATGATCCTTTCCCCAGTTTTGTTGTGAGAGCCATTGTAACCAAGTGGCCTTTCTTGGGACACAAATGAGAGTATCAGTTCAGAACAAATTGCTTAGAGCAGGGCAGTCACAGCCCAAGGCTGGGTGTCCTTTATTACTAAGGCACACCAAACAAGCCAGACAGAGAGGACTTCGGTTTTACACCACTGGCTAACCAGAAGTCATATAAGTAATTCCCTCAGACACTCCAGTTCCCTTGTATCACCACCAGCACCACTCCTTATGGGGATGAATGGTTATGAAAACCAATACCCCCGTAAAGGAAAAAAGGGTCTCCCGATCCCAAAGGACCAAGCCTAAGGCCCAGGTCAACATACAAGTCAGATCTTACCAACAAATCACACTGTTGCTAATCCGTAGAATCTAAAATCTAAAGTTTATTCATAAAAAGAAAGAAATATAGATGAGAACTAAAACTGGTTAAATGGAATCAATTACATACAGTAATAGCAAAGTTCTTGGTTTAGACTTGTAGCAGTGATGGAATAAACTGCAGGTTCAAATCAAATCTCTGGAGTACATCCTCAGCTTGGATGGGCCATTCAGTCCATTGTTCAGAGCTTCAGTATGTAGCAAAGTTCCTCCAGAGTTAAGAAGCAGGATTGAAGACAAAATGGAGGGGTTTCCAGGGCCTTTTATATCTTCTGCCATGTGGAAGGACCCCTTTGTTCTTACTGTGGAAAATCACAGCAGCAAAGTGAAGTTTGGAGTCACATGGGCAAGTCACCTGTCCATGCATGACTCAGTTATTTACAGGTAGAGCAGCCACTGCTCACATGCTACCTTGAACGTCCCCAGGAAGACTCCTCATATGTGGATGGGAGTCTCTCAAGGTCCATTATCAGTTAAGTGTTTCTTGATTGGGCACTTAATCTGCAAATTCTTTTCTCAAGAATCTGACCAAATGCTTCACTAATGCTACTTAGACCCAAACACATTGAGATACAAATACATAGCCAATATTCATAACTTCATAATACAGAAATGATCCACACATACAGACAACATAATCATAACCAGCAAATTATAACCTTTTCATAGACACCTTACTTGACCCCCTTTGTACAAGATTTGGTGCAACTATAGGACCTTGGTTGCAACAATGATCTATATGGTGACAGTTCATGTCAATAACATCACAGCCATGTTACATTATTTTGTGCTGAATGCCTTTAACACTTCCTTCAGAAAAAGGAGGGGAAAATGGTTCCATCCGTGCCACAAGCTCAAAATGTCTTCTTCATCCAAAATTTTTAATACTCTCAGTAAGTTTAGGCTCAGTTTGCTTGTCTAAGAATGCTTGTGCTTGGTCAGTCAAGATTTTTCTAATCAATTTATACAGAGAGCTAGAACATCAAGAGCTGAACCATCTCCTGGGCTAGAAAAAGCTGAAACAAAAACCTCAACAATGTTCAATTCCTTCAATTCATCTATCAAGATCACTGATTTTAGAGGCCATTGGGTCAGTGTTCCCTCTAAATGAAGCCTGCAGGTTGTCACTCTCAGCAGGGAGAGTATGGGTAGATAATGCAGTGCCTTTCATTCGATCAACAAATAACTGATGTTCTGCAAGCTGTCAAGCTGTGAATGTTCCATCTTTGATGTGCTTACAGATATTCTTAGAAACATACCTCTTATGAGCCCTGGTTCAGCAAAGCATTTAAGCATATGCTTAAAGTTAAAGACACTTTTCTTTTTAAATGCAGTTACACAAAACATATCCATAAAATTCTCAATATGCATAATCTGGGTTCCATTATAAAATGAAACTGGATCCATTTTCTTTAAATGTCAGTTCATCTTTCAGTGCATTTGTGTGAAAAAGATACTTCAATGAAAATCTCTAAAATTTCCCAGTTTTACTAATTTTGTGAAAACATAAAATTTTGCATATGTGAAATGGACAAAACAAAACTGTGGAAACCTTAATGGAAATGTGTAATACTTTGCACAGACCAACCATTGAACAAGATCCCAGCTGTGTGCAGGGTTGGGGTACTGATGAAGAAATCAGTTTTACTTTCCTCTCCTTCACTATTCGTATACCAGGTCCTGATCAAACAATAAAAATTAAAATGCATAAAAGTCCTAGTCAGGCCAGAATAATGGTCCAGTTTTTGCCACTGATTTTAATGGAAGCAGGATGGAGCCTGGTGATGTCTTGGAGGGGATATTGGGGAGTTCAGTGGAGTTCCTTGTTAAAATTCTGTAAGCAAACTGAAAGGAGGTTGAGGTGATTTCTCTGCCTCTGATGAATATCACACTATCTCTGGATGCTGCTAAATTACTCTTGCCATAGTTGCCATGTCCCTTCTCTCATAAAAATATTTCTAAGAGCATATAGTTTGGACCAGACTGTGAGTCAAACCCACAGCCAGATCAAGGCTGCTCACCTAGCTACCATGTCTCCTCCCCTACCCCAAACCTTCAATGATGCCAGTGACTGCACTCAGGTATGCTGCAGCAGCCTATCCCTGGGCAGGGCTTGAGTTACATGACCTGCAGTCACAGGTATTTCACTGACCCCAGCAGAGCTGCAAGTTAGTTTGTGCAACAGCCCTTCTTGGCCAGGAGCCCTCCTGCTGCCTCACAGTTTTACAGATTCCCTAGACTTCCCGCCCATCCTTGATTCAGTTGCTGTTCCTGCCCCAGGCTTGCTTGAGTTTTGTTCCAGCCCATTTTAGCGATGCTCCAGCCCTGTTACTGACCCTCTCCAGCCCTGCACCACCCTCCTGATCCCCAGGCCCTTGGTCGGATTTTCACCAGGCTTCAACTTTTGGCCTGCATCTGGACTCAGACCACCGACCTGATTTGGCTTGTCTGCAGACTCTGACCTCAGTTCTGATCCATGGCCTCAATTTCAGTGCTGCCCTCGGCCTGGTCCTGACTCTACGGTTGGATTCAACCCTTGTACCTGTTCGTGACTGTGGCTTTAACCACCAGGCCTGACCGCCTCAAACCCAGCGCCTGACACAGACCACACTAAATATAGTAGAACCTCAAAATTATGAATACCTCAGGAATGGAGGTTGTTCGTAATTCTGAAATGTTCATAAGTCTGAGCAAAATGTTATGGTTGTTCTTTCAAAAGTTTACAACTGAGCATTGACTTAATACAGCTTTGAAACTTTACTATGCAGAAGAAAAATGCTGCTTTCCCTTTTTTTTCTTTTTTTTGGTAGTTTACATTTAACACAGTACTGTACTGTATTTGCTCTTTTTTTTTGTCTCTGCTGTATCAGTATACTCAGCATATTTTCTGGCACTTTATTGACCCCTACCATTAGACTGTACTGCCAGGGCGGTCATCCAGACTCAGCTGTGTGGATATAATGCCCTTCTCCTCCCGCCCCCAAAGGGCAGATGGGTTGTACCAGCCCCATGACAGTCCCAAAAAATGGAAAATAATGATTTTGAATGTGGAACGTAAGTAATATGGATTGTAGTGCAAAATTCCTATGTTTTAGCTTTCATTTTATTGTTTTGTTTCTTTTTACAGTTTCAAAATGGAAATTTACGCTAAACCACTCTTGCACGTTCTCATGTTATATATATGAGAAATTAGGAGATACATAATTGCATGTAATAGGAATCTGATGCTTAATAATTTTGGTGTGAATAGTAATGCATATACTCAAATTGCTTTAGAAAAGATGGTAAATATATTCTACGGATGTGGAAACAAAAACACAAAAGGTTAACTGATTGGGTCAAGGCTAATCAGAGTGAGGCTCAGAAATAGAACTTAGATCTCCTGACCCCTGTACTTGGTCCAGTGGATCACAGCTAATCCATAAGGGCCAGTTTGTAATAAATTGTATGTTTCTGAAGTTTAATTGATAGCCAGAAATTAGTGCAACTTGCTAATGCATGGAGAGCACTGTTCAAAGGTACTTTGCATTCTGGCATACATATATACATACATACATAAATACACTCACACACACATTTTTGTTATTTTCATGTCTATAGAATAGCACAGTTTGCAAGGAAATTCTCAGCTGAGAAATGTCTTGAGACTGCAGATCATTCTTCTGTACCTTTCCTCTCCTCATGAATTTTAAACGTGCAAAAGATGCATTCTGATACAGTTGAAGGCACAAAAGTAATTATGGGCATTTTCTTTGCTTTGGACACACATCTCTGGAGGTTGCTTACATAGATATGGAGCATAAGTACCAGCTGCATAAACCAGGAGTCAGTGGGAAATTCACAGAATACTTTTTATAGTGAGAAGAGCAGCTGAGCCTTCTAGACTTCAGAACTCTGCTAAAGCCATATGGATACTAACATATATTAAACTAGGACTTAATGCATTTAGGATATTTTTGTGTGTGTACATGTTTAATTCAGATATTGCACAGTATGTTCATGTGCACTGGGAAAATCACTGGTTTCAACTCACTGTGATTATATAGCCAAATAAAACCCTTTATCTCATTCTGGATTACCTGTCTTTTGACAATCAGTAATTGTTCGCAGTGTTGTAGCTGTGTTGGTCCCAGGACTTTGATAGAGAAAGGTAGGTGAGATAATATATTTTATTGGACCAACTTCTGTTGGTCAAAGGTACACTCTTTCGAGCTACACAAAGTTCTTCAGATCTGGGGAAGGAAGCAGAGTGCTTAACAATCTGTCCCAACTTGTATTTATTTCAGACACTCTGCTTCCTTCTGCAGACCTGAAGAAGAGCTCTGCTTAGCTCAGAAGATTGTACCTTTCACCAACAGATTTTGGTCCTATAAAAGATATTACCTCACCTACCTTGTCTCAATCTTACTTGCACATTCAGGTCTGAGCAAACAGCTGGAGTTTTGCGCTAGTTGTGTATGTACTTTGGGAGTCATATCGTGAGAAGTATGAAAATTGAAATTCCTCTGAACTGTTAGAGAAAATTCAAAATCTTTTTTATCATGTTAAGTAGTTCATGTATGATCAATAAATAGAACCTTGTATTAATCCATTGAAGGCTCTGCTTAAAAGATCCCTTTATATAGTTTATACAATACCATTTATAAGTTTAAAGGTTGATCCTGCTCCCTGCGCTTTGGGGGCGCCCTGCACTTCGATAAAATAGTGAGGAGACGGGTGGGCAGGTGAGTGGGGTGAGGCGAATGGGGGAGGGAGCTGCAGGCAGGCAGGAGGGGAGGGGGCAAAGAGGAGCCCCCCTTCCAGAACCTCCCCCTTCGCCAAGCGCTTCTTGCCTGCTGGTGGGCCCCATCAATCAGTGCATCCCCCTCCCTCTCATCGCTTATCACCTGCTGTGGATCAGATGTTTTGCGGCATCAGGAGGCGCTGGATGAGGGAGGTTCTGGTAGGGGGGCTCCTCTTTGTTCCCCCCCCCAGCACACTCAGGGTAGGGGCAGAAGTGGGCGGGGAAGGGGCAGAGTGGGGGCAGGAAGAGGTAGGGTGAGGTGGAGCAGAGGTGGGAAGAAGCAGGACATGGGTGGGGCCTTGGACAAGGGGTGGAGTGGAGGCAGGGCCTGGGCGGAGCCAGGGGAGCCCCCCCCCCGGCAGATTAGAAACTCAGCGCCTATGTCCCAGGTCCACATGCCCCTACGGATGACCCTGGTGCCATTTGATTAGGTGGTCAAGCAGGATGGGAAATGGTTTTAGAAAGCTATATCTTCATTATTAATTGGGAGCAAAAGTAGCTAACCTGAGACATTCCTTCTTATTTCCAGTTGGGAGCAGCTGCAACAAGACTTAGGCCTTGTCTACACTACAGGACTATTTCGAATCAACTTAGTTCGAATTTGTGGATTCGACCTTATGAAGTCGAATTTGTGTATCCATACTAAATACACTAATTCGAATTTCTGAGTCCACATTCACGGGGCCAGCGTCGACTCTGGAAGCGGTGCACTGTGGGAAGCTATCCCACAGTTCCCGCAGTCCCCGCTGCCCATTGGAATGCTGGGTAGAGCCCCCAATGCCTGCTGGGGGGAGAAATGTGTCGAGGGTGGTTTTGGGTAAGTGTCGTCATTGAACCGTCAATCACAACCTCCCTCCCTCCCTCCTTGAAAGCGCCTGCGGGCAATCTGTTCGTGCACTTTTCTGGTCAGTGACAGCGCGGACGCCACAGCACTGCAAGCATGGAGCCCGCTGCGATCCTCGCCGTTTTCTCCTCCTCGCACTTTATCGTCCACCTCTTCCACAGTCAGCTGATGAGAAATTGGGCTACTTTTCAATGGTGCTGCAAGCACTGGGGGACCATAGGGGACGTATCCGTACATCAACGTCGGGTGGCCGGGCAAGGTTCATGATGCGTGTGTTTTCAGGAACTGTGGGCTGCTCAGACGCCTGCAGGAAGGTAGTTTCTTCCCGGACCACGAAATAACTGTTGTGGATGAGCAGATTCCTAAAGTCATCCTCGGGGACCCAGCCTGCCCGCTTAATGCACTTGCTCATGAAGCCCTATACAGGCGCCTGGGACAGCGACAAGGAACTCTTCAAATACCAGCGAGCAGCGTGACCTGTGACTGTTCAGTTTCTTTACAGAGAAGCTGAACCTGCCCCTGTTTCTTTACCCACTGACTGTTGACTCTCCTCTTCGGTTACATACCCCGTTCACCCCGTTTCCCCCACTTCCAACACACGTGTAAAAATAAAATACATGTGCCATTGTTACTGAAGAAAGGTTTCTTTATTCATGACTTTGCGTTAAAGGGTTGAAACTGGGAGGCAGACTGTGCTGGGTAGGGTGTGCGGTGATGTAAAGACCGCCTCTAAACTCAACGAATGACAGGCTCCTGCTCCTAGAGCGGTCCGCAGTGCCGGAATGCTTCTTTCAACGGAGCCTGCCATCCCTCTTTTTCGAATTCTGTGTGCGGGGGGATATGTGACCTTGTGGCGGAGGAGTACGGATACAGATTCCTCTGCTGCGTGACTCAGCGGTCCAGGACAAGATCTGTATAAGATCTGTAACCGCCCTCCCCCGCTACAAAGTCACATCCCCCCCGCCCACACAGAACCTGGAAACCACCTCCCATACCGACCATGGTGCCTACTGACTGCACTGTGTGTGTGACCCGCTGCTGATCCTGCCCCCGTGTCTGTACCCTGGGAAAGGTGACTGTCCTATGCAATTAACAACCCCCTTCCCCACGCCCCCCATTCAAACACAGTCTTCTTTGAAAAAACATGACGGAAACAGTAATTAACAGCAAAGTATTTTTATTACTTAAGTAGACACTTAGGGGATGGAACTGGGATTGGGACTTGTGTGAGTCCGGAAGGGAACAACTTCTGCAAATATAGGGTATGAGAGCTTTTGGGTACTTGAGCACTCTGCTGGGGTGCAGTGACAGTTTACACGGCCTCTGGCACCCCTCCTTCTGGTTATTTTGGGTGAGGGGGGTATGGGACTTTGTGGCGGGGGAGGGCGGTTGCAGATACACTGCAGGGTGTCTCTGTCCTCCTGCGGTCCTGCAGAACAACCACAAGGCGCCTGAGCGTGTCCGTTTGCTCCCTCACTCGTCCAAGCACCGTTTCAGTCGCCTGCTTGTCTTCCTCACGCCACCTCTCCTCCCGTTCGCTGTGTGAGCGCTGGCACAGAGAGACGGTCTCCCTCCACTGGCTCTGCTGGTCCGCCTCTGCTAGGTAGCAGCCCATACGTTCCTCGAACATCTTGTCCCTTGTCTTTTTCTTTCGCCGCCTAATCTTTGCCAGCCTCTGCGAGGGGGATGCTGTGGCAGGTCTGGAGACAGTGGAAGCTGTGAGATGGGAAACAGGGAGTGAATTCCTTGCAAAGATACATTTTTGCGAACAATTAACTGAGTCTAGGCTGTCTCTGTGAATTCTGGGTTGAGACCCCTGTGCCTGCTGGGGCACAAATCATTTTCGCGGTGGATTCTGGGTAAATGTCGCCAGTCATTCCTTCCTCCGGGAAAGCAACGGCAGACAATCATTTCAAGCCCGTTTTCCCAGAATTGCCCTGGCATACGCCATAGCGTGGCACCCATGGACACTGTTTTGCCTTTTGTGTATGTCACCGTATGTGTACTAGATGCCGCTGACAGAGGCGGGCCAGCAGCGCTACACAGCAGCATGCTTTTGCTTTTGCATGACAGCAGAGATGGTTACCAGCCATATTGTACCATCTACCATACCATAAATTGGTAATAAGATGGTAATAAGATGGGCATGGTTACCTGTCCTTTTGCACTGCCCCATTTGGTGCTGTCATAAGTGCCCCTGGCCGAGCAGCCAGGGGCGCAAAAGCAAAAATTGGGAATGACTCCCAGAGTCAATCCCTCCTTTTCGGTATCTAAAAATAGAATCAGTCCTGCCTAGATTATGGGCAAGTGTACTAGAGAACCACTGTATCATAGAACCAGAGAGCACAGCTGCTCTGTGTCCGATCCTGCATAAATTATGAGCTGTATGCTATTCACAGGGGGTGCTCCTGCAACAACACCACCTGTTCATTCCGTTCTTACCCCAGCCTTCCTGGGCTACCATACCATTGTCCCCCCACTTGTGTGATGAAGTAATAAAGAATGCAGGAATAAGACACAGTGACTTGTTTGTGAGAAATGAGTGGAAGGAAGCCTCCAGCTGCAATGATAGTCCAGGCAGGACATTAAGGAGTGTGGATGAAGGAGCCCATCATCCCTCTGCTAGTCCAGGGGCAACTGAATCTTTTATTTACAATGAAGGGTGGGGGCTGATGGAGCTCAGCCCCCTGTTGCAATGATGAGGACGGTTACCAGCCATATTGCACCATCTGCCATCAAAAATTAGGGACAGGCGCCCTTGATCGACCTTACTGATGCTAGTCGGCATGGTTACCAGCCCTTTTGCACTGCCCCATGTGCCAATAGGCTGATGATGAGGACGGATACCCATCATTTTGTACCATCAGCCATCCATAGCGTGGGGGGAGCAAGGATGTTGGTGTTGAGTGCTGCACCATCGCTTCTATCTTCAGCATTCAGTAAAGATAGGGTGACATGTAAAAGAGTCAACAGAGGATTGTTTTCACTTCTGGTGGTGGGTGGGGTGTGTGCGCAAATTGCCGAACTATGCCCTGACCCAGCGCAGACACTGTGTTTGACCCTAGAAGCATTTGGAGCTCATCCAAGAATGCAAATACTTTTCGGAGACAGCAGGAACTGTGGGATACCTTGCGTCCTCATTCCCCCCTCCCTCCATGAGCGTCCATTATATTCTTTAGCTTTCCGTTACGCTCGTCACGCAGCTGCGTGCTGAGTCTGTGCTATGCCGTGTGTCCGTAGATTTTTTAAAAATACTTTGGACCAGGCGTAAAATTACAGTAATTACCCTAATTAGATGCAGGAGTCTCCGAGCGAGATCACCCTGAGGAGGGTCACTGAAGGAGATAGAGAGCGCATGCTGCGTGAAAGCTAGCACGAACCAGGGCCCGATGCAGCCGTGCTCAGGGAGGCAGTGCTCCCTGAGTACCTCATGAAAGCCTTGCGCGGAAAACTGTGCTACCACGGAGCACCCAATAAGGCAGCTCTCCCCAGGAACCTCCTGCTGATGCTTTTCGATTAACGCAAGGAGAGCTTCGTGGAGATCTCCAAGGATGATTTCTGTTCTATCCCCATATCTAGAGAGACCTCCTTTTCACACAGTTAAGATTCCTGTTATATTAAGAATAAAAGTTAACATGGTTAAAGCACTTACCGACTGCTCCTTCCCCTGATTCAGGGTCTGGGTTAATGGCCGGGGAGGGTTGTTGGGGGATCTCCGTGACGGTGATGAATAGATCCTGGCTGTCGGGGAAACCAGCGTTGTAAGCGCTCTCACCTGCCTCGTCCTCCACAAACCCTTCCTCATCTTCCCCATCCACGAACATCACCGAGGAACTGGCCGTCAACACTGTCCCATCGTCAGAGTCCACGGTCACTGGTGGGGCCGTAGCGTCCGTTTGCCGCTTTGATTTTTTGGTTGCCTTGTC
Source organism: Mauremys mutica (assembly GCF_020497125.1). Taxonomy (NCBI): domain Eukaryota; kingdom Metazoa; phylum Chordata; order Testudines; family Geoemydidae; genus Mauremys; species Mauremys mutica. The sequence goes on from NC_059072.1 coordinate 71,880,415, forward strand.
TGGGGTCCTTGATTTTCACGCGGCGCTGCGTTGCATCCCGCCTGTATCCTCTGTCTCTCATGGCTTTGGAGACCTTCTCGTAGGTCTTCGCATTCCGTGTTTTGGAGCGCAGCTCCGAAAGCACAGACTCCTCGCCCCACACACCGATCAGATCGAAGAGTTCCCAGTCAGTCTATGCTGGGTCCCTCTTTCTATTCACAGATAACATGAACTCCTCTGCTGGAGAGCTCTGCATCGTTGCAGGTGCTGCGGAGCTCGCCCCGATGTCCAGCCAGGACGTCAGATTCAAAGTGCCCAGTCAGGAAAATGAATTCAAATTTTCCCGGGTCGTTTCCTGTGTGGCTGCTCAGAGCATCGAAGCTCGGACTGCTGCCCAGAGCGTCAACAGAGTGGTGCACTGTGGGATAGCTCCCGGAGCTACTAAGTTCGATTTCCATCCACACCTAGCCTAATTCGAGCTAGCCATGTCGAATTTAGCGTTACTCCACCTGTCGGGGTGGAGTACCGAATTCGAACTAAAGAGCCCTCTAGTTCGAATTAAATGGCTTCCTGGTGTGGACGGTTGAGCGGTTAGTTCGAATTAACGCTGCTAAATTCGAATTAAAGTCCTAGTGTAGACCAGGCCTTAGATAACATGGATTTCTCTTCTCTTCTCCCAACATGAGATGGTAGCAACTGCCTTTCTCCAGCTCTGGTCTGGAGAGAAGAGGTTATAATTTTTTAATGCAGCATTGAACATCTATCTGTCAGGTATTAGTTGCATCATTCCAAGAGGATTAGCATAGTGACACTTCAATGTATTTTCACTCCTTGGATCTTTACACCTACTTTGGGGTCCTGTCTTTACTAGGGACACTTGGCAAAAATTTCTCAACTTTGCTACACCCAGTTCAGTTCCCCTAGTGGTAGGAACATTGGAACTCTGTGTGTAGATGGGCTGATGGCTGCTGCATCATGTTGATTAGACCAGGCTAATACGCAGTCTATCAGAGTTGGTCTTACACACTCCGAGAGGAAGAGCAAGAACTATTGTGGGGTACCAGTTTCTTTCCTCCTTCCACCTGAAGACTCCTGTGGCACCATGATGTTTCTTCCACTGTCACCCTTTGCATCTCAGTATTCCAAAAAGAAGGTCATTACATTGCTGCTGTGGTTGGTTCAGGCCCAGAACATAAGATGTCACAGGCAATGGGGTGTCTTACAAGATTGCACTGTTTGCCCATCCTTAAACTTGTCTCTGCTGTCTAGCAAGTACAAAGTAATTTTTGTTTGGGAAGCATAGGTAGTGTACTCTTAAATCATATTGTCCTCAATTATGGGCAGAATTTTCAAAAAGTGTCTAGGAGGTGTAGAAGCACAAGTTCAATTGAAAGTCAATGAGATGTATTCCTAAGCCACTTAATTGCTTTTGAAAACTCCAACCTATATTAAGTACAGAAAAGAAGGGTGGTCTCTGTGGATAAAGCAATAGACTCAGGCTCATGAGGTATATAGTCTGTTCCTGTCTCTACCACAGACTTCATGGTTGATTTTGAGCAAGATATTTACTGTCATTCCTTTGTGCCTCAAGTTCCCCAGCTACCTCTAGGGCTATGTCTACACTTACAGCTGTTTGTAGAGTAAATACACTGCAGATCCCCTAGCATGGGATAAATAGCAGCGTAGATGGTGAGGCATAGCTTAGGCGAGTAGAGTAAAGACTGCCAGAACCTTAGGGTGTATACCCTACATGTCCAAGCACAGCCCCCTTGGTATACACTGCTAACAATAGCAGTGTAGTGTCCTGCTGCTGGGGCCTTTGCCCGCTGCAAGGAAACACTCTGGCAGCAGGGAAAGGCTGTGACAGTGCAGGCAGCCGGGAAAGGCTGTGAAAGCTCTTTGCTTCTGGAGCCTTTCCCTGCCTCAAAGAAAGGCCCCGGCAGTGGGGAAAGGCTCTGGCAAGAGGAAGGCAACAGGGAAAGGCTCCAGTAGCTTCTGCCTGCTGGAGACTTTCCCTGCTGCCTTTTACTGCCATGTGTAGCTACACACTGCAGTGTGGAGGCAGCCTGCTTTTCACTGAGGCATGTAGCTACACACCCTACATGCTGCCGCTGTGTAGACAAGGCCTAAGTGTATCATGAGGATAAATTCATTAATATCCTGTAATGTACTTGGATACTAGCAATAAATTCCATAGAAAAAACCTACTAATCACCAAAACAACTAAGTACAGTACAAAGATCTCTATCACTTTTCAAAATAAGATTTGACATAATGCTGCTGCATGTTGGCTTACATTTTTTTTTAAATCTCTTTTCACATAGATCTCTCTGGCACATGTTAAATGCTTGGCTGCCAAAAACAATCAATTTATAGAGAAGTGCATAGCTTCAAGAACTGTGAATTATTAAATGATGTGTCTTAAATGTTTTCTGTAAAAACACATTGGTGGTTATGTTTGAATGCATGAATCCTGTCTGGTATAATCATTCTTGCAAATAATTACTTAGTAATGTAAAACTTGTCTCCTTTATTTCTGTTGCTCTCTAAGGATCCAATCCAACTCTCATTAAAGTTAGTGGGAGTCTTTCCAGTGACTGCAGTGGGAGTTGGATTAGACCCCAAGATCGAGCAATCTCACAGCAAATATGGTACCACGTGGCCAAATTGTGCTTAGTGACACTGGTACAAATCCAAAATAATGGTAACATTTTCAAAAGTGCCTAAGTGATGTAGGAGTTAGGGCCAGATTTTAAAGGTATTTAGGCATCTAAAAATGCTGATAGGCACCTACTGAGGTTTTCAAGTGCCTAGCTCCCACTGATTTCAATGGGATGGTGTCTGGGCACTTTTGAAAATCCCACTAGGCACCTATCTGCATCTTTAGGTGCCTAAATACTTTTAAAATCTAGCCTTAAGGTACTTAGGCACAGCTCCTTAAAGGTAGTTAAGTGCCTAACTCCCAGTGATTTCACCTACTTGCTAAGCTACCACGGTGATTAGTGAGATACAGATATCTGACTAGGTGATAGGACCTTCAATGGAGTGACTCCAGTTTTATACTAGCAAAACTCCGAGCAGAATTATTTGGCCCACAGTGAATTAGCCACAGGGTAGGGTTAGACAACACTACAGCTTCCACTGCTGCACCAAGGTAGAAAAAACATTTACATTTTTTTTCCAGTGCCTATCTGTGTACTGAACTTTGAATAAAAGTACTGTGAGAGAAAAGTTTCCTCCTGCAAAAGTGGGAATATGATTCTCAGAAAGAAACAATTGTTAAAACATTAAAGATATACTTTAGGTAATCTGACCAAATATTTTGTTCTGTTCAATAAACCAGTTAGCACTACATAAAACCCATGCAAAGAAATAAGCAATTGATTTTGAAGCATAATAATTTCCTACTAAGGAGAAAATTGACACAAAGGGTGAAATCCTGGCTGTATTAAGATCAATGATAGTTTTGCCATTGACTTCAGTTGGGTGCAGAATTTCACCCAATATATTTACCGAGGCTGTGATCCTGCATACAGTTATGCACATGCTTAACTTTATGCATGTGAGCAGTACCATTTAATGTAATGGGATTACTCACAAGTGAAAAAATATTCATGTTTCCAAGTGACTACAAGGTCAGGAGAAAAGAAAAAAATCCTATGCTTGTAACACAGGCAAATAAAAGGAAAGAAATTCAGCTGACCTCTAAGGCTTGTAAAGAAAGGCACATTAAGGTGAGATCACTGGAACTGTCCAGGTGATTAAAATTAAGTGCATAAACAATTGTAGGATCAGCCCCACAGGAAGTAGTTGACAAGGTGCCCCAACATGCCCAGGTGATTTATTAGCGGTTTGTCTTAACTGCGAATGTCCTTATTTTCCTTGGCACTTCTCATAACCTCGCTATGATTTAAATAGTTTTTGAATTTGTTTATTTTGGTTTGTAAGTACAGTAGTTATAAATGGGAAAATAAATCAAATAATATAATTGCCCTTTCTCTTCTGTTTTACAGTTTAAGTGTACAAAATACAAACCATAATTACTCAATTAACTAATTACATATGTTTTTCTGGCTCATTATTGTCATGAATGGGCAATAATTTGTTAGTGAGACAAAGTGGGTGAGGTAATATCTTTTATTGGACCAACTTCTGTTGGTGAGAGAGACAAGCTTTGGAGCTAACATAGAGCTCTCTCACCAACAGAAGTTGGCCCAATAAATGATATTACCTCACCCACCTTGTGTCTCTGATATCCTGGGACCAACCAGGCTACACCACCACCACGTACAGTAAGTTGTTGTCATGTATGGTCTTTTGGGAAGGGAGTGTAATCTAGTGGTGATAGCACAGGACTGAGACTGAATTCATGGGTTTTCTTCACAGCTCTTACTGAGTTGCTTAGACATGCTGCTTAAACTTTCTGTGCCTGTTTCCTTCTGTAGAATGGGAATAATAATACTTACTATGGTGAAGTCAATGGGAGTTTTGCCTTCAGGGAAGCCAGGATTTCACTCGCAGCACTAGGGTGACCAGATGTCCTGATTTTATAGGGACAGTCCCTATATTTGGGGCTTTGTCTTATATAGATGCCAATTACCCCCCACCCTCCCGATTTTTCACCCTTGCTATCTGGTCACCCTACACAGCGCCAACCTCACAGGAGAGTTGTGGGGATTAATTAAAATGTTTAAAGTGTTTTGAGATTCTTGAATAGAAGGTTCTGTATAAGTTCAAAGTATTATTAGACTATTTGTTATTCAGAGAATAGTTGCACTTTCACTAACTTTATGTTAAAAGATGTAATTATTGCAGATGTGTGGTTCTCAAGCTACGATATGTGGTTCATTGGTGGTCTGCAGACCACTTCCGGGTGGTCCATTTTCAGATGGTCTAAGAGGCACTTTCAGGTGGTCCATGTAGGGGCTTTGTCACCATGATAAAACACCAGTGTTCAAGCTTTTTATAGCTCAATTCATGACTTTCAATTTCCAGAGGCTTTTTGACCAATCGATTATTTTTAAAAAAAACTTACCATTTCTGATCTCCTTGTTCATGCATTTCTGTTCCAGGATTTAATTGGTATTAATTTGCAGTTTAACTTTTTGTTAATGCCAGAGTTGGACGGAAGGAGGAGAAGCATGAAGCTTAAAGTGACACGGAGAGATTAGAGATAGTGGGGACTGCAGGCAATAATGAGAATGTCATTACTAATACATACATAAAATCCTATATCCAAGGAAAGGGAAATAGTATCACAGGTATCAAAAAGAGAGGTGGGTGATAAACAAGCAGCTGCACCCATTACATTATCACAAGTTTATTTTTATCTGGTCCACTCTCACTGTCTGAATATTGTTTTTTATGTAACTCATGGCTATGTTTTCCATTGAATCAGGATTGAGAAGTTGGTAGGAGAGTTGGCTACAGGAGACTCTCTTCCTTAAGACACGGTCTACAATATTATCATGTTTGAAAACCAGTGTTGTAGATTATACATTGCTAAAAATTATGTTAATGTAAAATATGTAATAAAATCCACAAAAAGTAGTTATAATTGCATAATCAATTGCTCACTTCCTTATTATTTTTAAAAAGCAGTATAGTTAGACACTATCATAGAAATTAGAGAGAAAAGATCTTAAGACTACAAGGTCATCCAGTCCATGGATTCTCATTCTAGGGGTTATGACCACTTTGCCCTTCCTACAGTGGAGAGTGGGAGGTGTGGCTTTGCTAGATTCCAGTTAGTGGTCTCAGGGGGTCCCACGTTAAAAGAATTTGAGAACCACTGATCTAGTCCATTCCTACAGAGTCAATGCTGAATTTCTCAACCTATTCTCCAGGGTTTTGCTTTTGTTTTTTTGTCTAAGAACTAAGATTTAAAGGGTGAAATTCACCCTTGTGCAGAGGGCCAACTCAAGGGTCTATGCACCACTTAAATCCTATTTTGAGGGATTAAGAGGGACTTAAGTGGTTCATAGATCTTGTGCTGGCCCTCTGAACAGGGGTGAATTTTATCTTAACTGCCTATTGTGGGAGAAATCCTTCAAGGAGAAAAACAAAATTGCTTCTGACTTGTTGGAAACCAGTAAAAGCATCCAAAACCATTCAATTCTGTTTGTTTTGGGTTTTGAAGAAAGTCTCCCTCCCAATTGGGTTCATGCTGTAATTTATTTTATGAGAACTTGTTACTCTGGGGTGGAGAGAATCATGATAATTCAGTACCAGTTCTTTTATGAAGAGTCTTTTGCCATAATTAGCACTGGTTCCAAAAATGCTGACAAAGCTGAACCACTGCTCATTCTGAATGAAAGCTGGACATGGGTAAAGTTTAGTTGGAAACTTACCAGAAAGGTTTTGAAAGCAGAGCTATATTTTATGTTCAGTGTTACATTTTTATCTTAGTTTTCTGTCCCTTTTGACTACTGTTATGTTGTTAGATGGATAGAAAGTCATTTAAGAAGTTAGGAGAAAGTTAAATTGCCTGACTCAAACAACCAAAAACAAAACTGCATTTTTAATGGGCTTTAGGATTACTCTTGATGGCTAAAATGCTCCTTTGTGACAACCGCTTTAAGCGATGTTATATGATAGCAGTTAGCCTTGATTCTGCTCATTGACTAAAGTGCTCATCTCTCCTACCAGCTGTCACCGTCATCACTGTTTTCAGTGGGCCTCTAAGAATCACCACATGCAAAGCAAATAGATCCTTCTGGGCATTTCAGCGGTATCAAAATCTCTATTAATTTAATCAGATTCATAATGAAGACTGTATTGTCTATTGTCTTAACTAGCTGAACATAGTAATAAACACAAATGATGTAAGCATATGGTGCTGCTGTCAGTCAGAGTTGGCATAAGGTGGCACCACAATGACCTATGTGCATGATATTTATCTGAATACTTATTGTAACAGTAGCAAATAAACATCTGGCAGGCTTTTCTTAAAGCTCTGGTTCTTCACTGTCTTTTGTCATCAGTTGTTGTCTTTTTAAAGGCAGAGGTCACTTGTTTTCTCTTGGGTACAATGGTGTCTCTATTTTGGGGTATTTTGTCAAGGGTTCTCACTAGCAATATTCAGATGGTTGGACTCTGTTCTGAAAGCTTTTAAACACTTTTGTTCATATCTAAATTGTGAACTGAAAGGTGAAGATTTGTAATGCTTTTTCAGAGAAAAATGAGGGTGAAAGCAAATGATGATCCAGTAGCTGAGAAAATGTTACTTAGCCCTTTCACGTATGGAGAGGTTCTTTAGGTCTTGGACATATTCAGCAAAAACATGTCTGCCTAGTAGAGAAATAATTGAAGTCTGAACAGGAGGCATACTTTTGTCCCAGTTAGTCATTGCCTCTCATGCTCCCAGACACCTTCCAGGAGTGGGAAAGAAGGAGGTGCATGCCTGAACACTCCTCCTAACCATCCCACCCTGCAGGAGAAAGAAAATAGCACTGAGGAACCTCAACCCCTCCATGTGGCCAGAAAGGGATCACTAACAGACCCTTTTCTCTATCAACCACAGGGATAAAGAGAGGACGTAGAACCACAGGGAGCCCGTACCGCCACTTCACAGATTAGGGGTGAAATCCTGGCACCATTGAAACTCCCATTGACTTCAGTGGCAAAACTCCCATTGACTTCAGTGGGGCTAGGATTTCACCCCAAGGGTAGCCCCTAACTAATCATTTATAGATCTGTGAGCAGCGGGGCAGGGGCTGAATGGGACTGAGGAGACAGTCTTCCTTTCCTATTTTCACAGGCCAATCAAGAGGGGAAAGAAGGGAGCTGGTCCTGGAAAGGGGGTCTTCCCCTAACCTTTCCACATAGAATGGAGAAGGTGAAGAGCGTAACCAGGGAATGTCAGAGAGAATCTGGTGAGAGTGGACATATATACTGGGTTGCTTTTAGTGATTGCTTTACTATCTTTTCCAGTCCAGGCTCTGTGTGTCAGTGAGTAAACCTGTTTGAGTCAGGGATCCAGTTACAAGAGAGCAGTGCAACATCATTAACTATTTAGTATCGACAAACTTTAGAAAGGAATAGAAAATTGAGCTGCAATGGAATTCTGGACTCATCTTAGACTCATACCTGCACTATAATAAATTGAGGCAGACAAGGGGAAGTGACTTGCTGAAGATCATAGAGGGATAGCCAGTGCTGTAGCTGGGATTTAGATATCCTAGCTCTCAGACTGATGCTCAGATCACTAAGCCACCCGCAGTGGTCTGTAGTACTGCTGTAGAAGTTCAAAGTACCATTCTCTCCACTCAGTCTTGGTTTGAAGCTGAAGAAGCTTCAGGAAAATAGCCATAGCTGAGGAAGCAAGTGGTTAGAAATTAATAGTTCCATAAGGGGGGCTCTATTGTTGTTCTTTGTTTATCTTCATCATCATCTGATCATTTTGTCTGTATTTTTGTAGTTTTTTGTGTATGTTTCTACTCTGTTTTCCCTTTTATTGTTTTTTTGTTAATTTTTTCCAACTCCTTCATACTGGGAATGGAAGAAAAAATATTGCAACACCAATTTGGATGTTCAGTCTATACCAGGTGCTGCTCCTTCTTATTAATCCCAGTACTTATGGGTTCTCCCAGATGATGAAGGCAGCAATGTCATAAGCAGTTTGTTTACAACTCTCCCCTATTTGTCATCCACAGTGCTGTCTTGGTATATGCTCTTATCAGTCTGTTAGTATGTCAATGGGGACAAGGTCCTGGGGCTCAGGCTCCAGCCTGAGCCTGAATGTCTACACCACAATTAAACAGCCCCTTAGCCTGAGGCCCATGAGTCTGAGTCAACTGACACGGGCCAGCCGTGGGTGTTTAATTGCAATGTAGACACACACTATCTGTCTAGGACCTGGAAGAGATGTATCTTTGTGATCTCTAGAATGAAGTGATTTATTTTGTCTGCAACACAGAGATAATTTAAAGGGAATGTTTTTTGAAAATTGTTTTATTTCATTGTAAGTCTGGCCAAATAAAATATAGTTTTGTACAGTCGGGCAGCATGTCAACAGCAATGTAGTTCAAACAATGAAGATAATTTCTTTAACGTTTTGAGGTTGCCTACGCTGAGGCAGCATTCTGGGTGGAGGGTAAACATTCTAATGGGAGCAGCTTATTTATGTGAATCCCAGATCTCTGCTGCAACTGCTGTTAAATATTCCAGACTACCATCTTTCATCTTCGCCTAGATCATAAACTAAACATTTTTCTCTGTTAGTAGTCACATACTATATATGTGCTGCTGTGCTTGGAATTCGGAGTACTCCAAAGTGCATGTCTCTTGAAATAATTCTAGCGTGTGCATCTCAGCAGCAAAACAATGGAAAAGTTCACCAGATGAGAAGCCCTTCTGTGCCATGTATATAGAATCCTAAAATAATTTTAAAGTAAAGTTTTCAATTTGAATTGGCATTTCTGAACCTTCACTGGTGCTTATAGCCATTTTGCCTCATTTATGACCCTGGCAGAGTTGAAGCCCAATATGCGAGACACTGAAATGGTTCATATTTCCATTAATATTAATTCTAGAATTAAAAGAAAAATTAAAGGACAATACTGTAGCCATTTATTATTCTTGTGTGACACTTGTGTCTGTTGGCATGGGCAATTAGTGATGTAACTGTAGTAATTGGGGGGGCTGGAATAGTTATTTACTGGTCTTGCATCAGTCAGTTGTAATGAAGGGAAAACAGACACTCAGACGTCCAGGGAGTAAAGAGAAATATAACATTTCAGATAAAGTAATTACAATATACCCTTATTCCTAAAATGTGGCTTAAGTGAGAGCTAAGTGGCAATTGGGCCTTGTGCTGGTGTTTGCACAGGGATGAATTTCACCGAATATGAATAACTGCCTTTGATTTATTTTGTTTATCCTCCAGTCTTTCTGCATAGTAAGATGTGGCCATTCCTAAGAGAGTGTTTTTCAAATAGTATTTTCAGACAGGCACCAATTTTAAGCTAAGTGCTGAGCACAGTTTTTGTAGCAACGTTAATAGATTACTTGAATGTGAATCAGTAAATTGGTTTTATGGATTGTTTGGATGTTAATAAGAAATCTACTGTGACTTTTTTATATGCTGTAGTTCAGAACTGGTACTTAACATGTATGAAGTAAGCCACATTAAAAATAAGCTATTTGGTAATGACTGAGACATAAATTAATTTTTTCATCAGCTATTTAGTTTGGAGTAGAATACCTGATAATTACAGGTATTATATAGTTTACAACAGCATTTTATAACTGATATCCTATTCATTGCTACATGCTGCTGCAGCTTTTGCCACTGATTCACCATTAACTTTATTTGTATACTATGCATTTAATATAACATAATTATCAGTTTGTTTAATAATTTTAAGTATTGGAATTTTAAAAATTAACATGTCTAGCCTGTTCTCTCTCTGATGCAAAAGACTTTGTAAAATAATATCAAGATAAGTAAATTAACATTCTCTGCCTTTTAATTTTGTTTGCAAATGTATCTTAATTACTTTAGGGCCTTTAGAAATTATATGAATGTATAAATGCCAGCTGTTATTTCTATTACAATCCGCTATCTTCATTGATTTAATTTAAGGGAAAAATTTTTGGCATTGAATATTGATTTATGAAATATGCGTGAGTTCATCTCTGTGGTTTGAAATAATTTGGATATATATTTTTTAAAGCAAAAAAAAATTCCAAAGCAAGATTTTCTTGAATATATTTTCAGATACAGACTCAGAAATGTAAAATATATATATTTTTCCACTCAGATGTTTATCTTTCTAAATATTTTATGTCTTTATCTTGATTGTTACTGGATCTAATTAGTAATGTATATGTGATATCTGCCATTCTCGTGGTAAGTGTGCTTCTGTTCAAGTTTGATTAATTAGCAAACAGGGTATTATGAAGTTAGATGCTTAATAGTTATGATTTGTCTCTCATATGCTATGCCAAATCAATATTTTCTTAAAATGGAATTGGACTTAGTTCCAAGATATTAATGGACACAAAATACTTAACCAAAATGCGTTCTGATTTTTTTAAATCTAGCATAAGCATTTGACATTTCAAGTAGTTATTTTGTAGATACATAAGGCCAAATTCTGTCATTGCTTCAGCATATGCAACTCTGATGAACCTCAGAGAATTTGTATAGGAATAACCAATTTATTTATTCAGCGTTTGCATAGTCGCTGAACCAAGCAATAGCGTTCTTAGTGGCCAAGTGGTGCTCTCAGAGCCCACTGCTCAATTTGGTTCGCAGGCACTCCTCCACAATGTGTATCATTGTTTGATCTGCACTGGAGCTGCAGCTTGGATTGTCTCAAAGACCCCAATGGTGCTGGTTGGCTGCACAGGAGCCTTGCCCAGTCAGGAATCAGTTAAGAAGGGTCCACTGATGATGTGGCAGGTTGAAGCTGGGCAGGTGAGGAGTAGGGTCTGTGACAAGGAACTGATTGGTGATTGGTGTTAATCACCAGTCTTCCCACCACAGAGACTCTGCTGTCACGTGCTGGCGTGGCAGCCTCGACCACAGTGGGTTTCGTGATGAAAGATGTGTAGTTGGTGGGCTAAAATGGTTGTTGAATAAGGGCAAGCTTGGGTTGGCACGTACTTTCTCCAGCAGCTTGCGAGCTGCATTCTTCCTCCTGTTTTAAGGGCGGGGGGCAATGTGCCTCAGAACTGGAATGTATGGAATCGTTCCTGTGATGATGCACATTGTTGAGTTGAGTTGCATGTCAAGAAGTTTGGTGTGTGCTAACCAACTCCATACTGGTACTCAGTACTCTGCTATTGAGTACAAGATGTCAAGGGCTGAGATTCTTAGGGTTGGAGCATCCACTCGCCATGAAGAACCTGCCAGTTTGCTGAGAAGGTTGTTGCGCGTCTTGACCTTCCCTGCTATCTTGCTCAGGTGGCTTTTGTATGTCAGATGACTGGAAAAACATATGAGTGGGTTACGCCAGGGGTCTGTTCTATCCCTAACCTTGCTCAATCTATACATCAATGACCTGCCACCAACCCAGTCACAGAGTTAATCTATGCAAATGACAACCACTGCGGGCTCCAGGTGCCTTTCTCTGAGTTGAAGAAGACTCTGAGTGATGCTGCTGCAAAGCTGGCCAACTACTGCAAAACATGGTGCCTTCAGCCAAGCACCAGAAAGATTCTTTCTAGCACATTATATCTCCACCATACCAATGCTAAGAGGGAACTAAACATCATAATGAGAGGCCAGAGGCTAAAGCAAGAAGCATGCCCAGTTTACTTAAGAGTAACCAGTGGAGCTGCTGGGTGCTCAGCCCTTTTGAAAATTAGGCTATCATTATATGTCTAACTCTGATTTGGAGCCTAACTTTAGGCCCTGATTTTTGAACATATCAGTCATTAGTTTTGACTTTGTGAAAGTTAGTAGTCCTGGGGTAAAAATTTTACCTACACAGTGGATCAATCTGTAAATTCTTCCTTGTGTTTGTTTCCAAAACAGATTATTTCACAGGTTGAGAATGCTGTACAAGAAAGTCACACAACTGTTTCTCTGGGGAACTGTAATCAGGAGGGCACTGAATGGGACTTGGGAAATCTCAGCCATTTTTTGAACCTGCTTCAATGCTTGGAGAGATATAAAGCTTTTTTTCCCTGTTTTAATTGCTGTATTCTAAAACAAAAAAAATTGTCAATAGAAACATCTAAAATGCATTCTTATGATTTGGCTCTTCTGAGATTCTAATGGCTTGTCATGGGGTCAGCTCACCAGTGGTGGCACCCCCTCCTGGCCATCCTGGGGATTAGCTCTGCCAGGTGCTGCCTTACTCTAGTGGTGTCCCTACCCGTTGTCCTTTCTCACCCTGTAGGCCACTCTCACTCCAGGAACCATAGCCTCTGGCATTCAGCAGAGTATTAAGATTCAGGTTAGTTTGATGAGCAGTGGCCCTAGAGAAAGACTTGGACTCCCCTCTGTGTACACAGATGGCACTATTTTCCTTCCATGGTCCAAAATCACATGTGATTTATAGAACAAGATTCTCAAATATGGGAGAGAGTCAACTTAAGGAGAAAAACAAATATGTCAACTTTAGCAGTAGTGCAGCATATCTCTGTGTGAAAAGGTTAGATCTCAGAGTAGATCAAACAATTAGCCAAAGCTCCTCTCTGGAAGAAGGAGACAGATGGATTACTTACAGACTAGTATTGCTAGGAGATCTGTGGCATTGACTAGAGAGGAAGTTTCATAGAATCATAGAATATCACAGTTGTAAGGGACCTCAGGAGGTCATCTAGTCCAACCCCCTGCTCAAAGCAGGACCAATCCCCAATAAATCATCTCAGCCAGGGCTTTGTCAAGCTTTAAAAACCTCTAAGGAAGGAGATTCCACCACCTCCCTAAGTAATTCCATTCCAGTGCTTCACCACCCTCCTAGTGAAAAAGTTTTTCCTTATATCCAACCTAAACCTCCCCCACTGCAACATGAGACCATTATTCCTTGTTCTGTCATCTGCTACCACTGAGAACAGTCTAGATCCATCCTCCTTTCAGGTAGTTGAAAGCAGCTATCAAATTTCTCAGAGTAGCCTCCTAAAATGGCAGCCGAAAGGGAAGAACAAGGGACTGGCAATACACAGAGGAAAGAAACAGGCAGTTTTAAAAATTGCATTCGTGGATCTTCAGACTGTCTGTCTTTCCCTCCCTCTCTCTAATATCTCTGATTTCAGAATATCAAAAATATTTATAAGGATTCATAGATTCCAAGGCCAGAGGAACCATTGTGAACCTGTAGTCTGACATACTGTTTAACACAGGCCATAGAATTTCCCCAAACTAATTCCTAGAGCAATCTTTTAGGATCCTATCTTGATTTAAAAATTGCCAGTGATAGAGGATCCACCACAACCCTTAGTAAATTGTTGGAATGGTTAATCACCCTTGCTATTAAAGATATATGCCCTATTTCCAGTCTGAATTTCTCTAGCTTCCATTTCCAGCCATTGTTATTCTATAGCTTCACAATATTGACAACCTCAAAACATTCAAAAATCTTAAATCATGACCCAGAAAATCATGAGTGGCTTAAATATCATGACATTTTAAAAAGTGGATTTGAGTCTTTTATTTGCTCTCTTGTTTTTCAGACTTTAAAGTTCAGGTTCTTGAGCTTTTCTTTGCAACCATGAGAGCTAGAAACCTTTTTAAAAAAAAAAATTCTTAGCTTTTTAAATGAAATCTGAGATTCTCAAAATCACAGGACTTAAGAGCAGGCTTTACAAAAAATATCAATTATCATGAGACTCATGATAAAATCACAAAAGTTGGAAATGCTACATTTAACTCAAAACCGAAATCATGTCGGAAAAAATGGTATTTATATGCAGGTTAGTCCACATTTAAAATTACCTGCTTAGTATTGTTGGATTATGGCTAAATATCACAGAGGCCAGACTATCCCTCCCACGTGAAAAGCTCTAGAAAGGGACTGTTTATTTGCCTATCTCTGTGAGGAATCCTCCAATTACTCAAAATTGTGTTTTAATGCAATTATGTGCAGTTATTCCTCAAAGGACGGGTGGGAACACACAGTGTTTACCTCACTTCAAATAAGATGCCCCCAAATCTGGCTGATCCCCTGGGATCTGTGATAAGCCAGTTTAATCAATGTAGAGGTCCTGTACCAGCCATGGTGCCTATGCAAGACTCTCCTTTAGCCACAGCAGCTGTTAGGGGAGTTGTAGAAAACTGAATATGGGTCATGAAATGCATAGGGCCAGTGGAATGTGTGTAGGGTTGCTAATTTTGGTTGGACATATTCCTGGAGGTTTCATCACAGGACAAAAATTTTAATTAAAGAATAATCTTTAATTCCTGGAGACTGACTATCGTGGAGGGTTCGCAACCCTAAATGTGTGTGCTCTTGTTTTAACTACTCCTCTTCCCCCCACCCTCGTAAACTCCAGATTGTACAAAGTTGTTCTGCAGAGCAGAGGCGATGACTTTCTGAGTTCCTGGGGGTGCTCAACCCCTGCTCTGCCCCAGACTCCGCCCCCACTCCACCCCTTCCCCTAAGCCCCTGCTCCGCCTCTGCCCCCACCTCTTCCCACCCCCTCCCCTCTCCTACCCCTCCAGAGCCTCCTGCAGGTGCTGAACAGATGATCACTGGCAAGTGGGAGGTGCTGGGGGGAGCTGATCAGCGGGACTGCCCGTGAATGCTGAGCACCCACTATTTTTTTACCCTATGCTGCAGGGTATGGGAGGGGGCAGAAATGGTGCTGTGGAGCCATCTGACTTCCCCTTCCTTGAGATATTGGGGGAATCTTTGCAATGAGGACCACTCTGGGGAGGGCAAGATTCTCAGCTAGTAGAAATTGGCAGAGCTAAGCTGATTTACACCAGATGAAGATCTAGTCCCTCCATGTGTAGCTCTAGGGGCACAAACTGTTCACATATTACCACTAACAGCAATCACACATACTATTTTTCATGCATTTTAACATACACATGGTGTAGGCCCAAATAGGGCTATTTGAAACCGTGCTCTTAATATTTACAGTGTTTCATGGCTTTTACTGATTTAACAGGGCCTTTATAACCTGATTCCTCAGGCCATTAAGAACATTTCACACTGCCTAAGGCCAGAGAGAGCTGGTGGAGACTCCCCTCACTCCAGGCAGGGAAACACCTTGGCAACAGAAAGATGGCTGACGTGGTTCTACTACCTACTCTGCCAGCTTCCCCCTACCCCTGGCATAAAGGGAAGAAGAGAATATATTGGGAGCAGGAGGTGGGCAGTGGAGGGGAGGGAGGTTTGGTAAAGCAAACCACATTGTGCCCAGTCCTACAGCGATGCTCCCCTAACTTGCACCAAGGCCCTGATTCAGGGAATCATAGAATATCAGGGTTGGAAGGGACCTCAGGAGGTCATCTAGTCCAAACCCTTGCTCAAACAGGACCAATCCCCAACTGTCCCCAAATCATCCCAGCCAGGGCTTTGTCAAGCCTGACCTTAAAAACCTGTAAGGAAGGAGATTCCACCACCTCCCTAGGTAACCCATTCCAGTGCTTCACCACCCTCCTAGTGAAAAAGTTTTCCCTAATATCCAACCTAAATCTCCCCCACTGCAATTTAAGACCATTACTCCTTGTTCTGTCATCTGGTACTACCGAAAACAGTCTAGATCCATCCTCTTTGGAACCCCCTTTTGGGTAGTTGAAAGCAGCTATCAAATCCCCCTCATTCTTCTCTTCTGCAGACTAAATCATCCCAGTTCCCTTAGCCTCTCCTCATAAGTCATGTGCTCCAGCTCCCTAATCATTTTTGTTGCCCTTCGCTGGACTCTTTCCAATTTTTCCACATCCTTCTTGTAGTGTGGGGCCCAAAACTGGACACAGTACTCCAGATGAGGCCTCACCAATGCCGAATAAAGGTGAATGATCTCATCCCTCGATCTGCTGACAATCCTCCTACTTATACATCCCAAAATGCTGTTAGCCTTCTTGGCAACGAGGGCACACTATTCACTTCTATCCAGCTTCTTGTCCATTGTAACCCCTGGGTCTTTTTCTGCAGAACTGCTGCCTAGTCACTTGGTACCTAGTCTGTAGCAGGGCATGGGATTCTTCTGTCCTAAATGCAGGAACTGTCATCAGTTCTCTGAGACCATCACTCATCCATCGGACTGGAACAATCCCTTTGTGTTGGGAGCAGGAGAAGGATAGTGTCTCTGTCATTCCCACCTCCTGTTCAGTCTTTTCAGTGAGATAGGGTTGCCAACCTTCCAGGGTTTGGCCTGGAGTCTCCCAGAATTGGCATCAATCTCCTGGTGACTATTGAAAGCAAAATGGGAGATTTAAATACGACATTTAAAAAATATGACATTACATCATGTTGAGGGGGAAAAAAATCTCCCAGAATAACTTCAGTCAGAGTTGGCAACCCTACAGTGGGATGGAAACTGACAATCTCTGCTTTTGAGATTAGGAGCTCCTGCATTCTATGGCACTTTTGAGAGAAATGTTGGTTACACAGCTCCCTGTGCCCTCTCACTCCCATTTTTGTTGGTAGAACATCTCCACCTCTGCCCTGTTCTGTCTTCTTGGTGGGATGGAAAGGCTGCAGTTGAGTCCTGGAAGATCAGCATTTTGTAAGATTTTTGACCTTAGCAAATATAGCTGCACATTATGCGTTCAAAGCAAGTTCAATATAACACAGTTTCACCTATAACCCGGTAAGAATTTTTGGCTCCCAATGACAGCATTATATCGAGGTAGAGGTGTAATTGCAGGATTATTTTTACATTTTGTAAGAAAAAAACCCCAAGTTTTTCTACTATATGATAACTATTTTTTTAGCTATATGAAATGTCTTTATTGAAACCATGAAAACAGGTCAAACTTGTTTGGTTTCACCGTAGACTAGAAATGTTCCTGAATCTTGAAATAATACTTTGCAGTAAAAATTTGTTGAATCTCAGCAAGCTGGTTAAATTTGGCCTGGTTTTGAGAAATTCTTTGGCTTGAATCTTTATTTCCCAAGGCCTCTCCACCCAACAGGTCCTTTTTTGATTGCCCTTCTTGGGAGAAATCTTGTGGCCAGTTACCACCTGATCTTTCAATGTGTTCTGAACACCACCTGAAAACCTCTGTCTTTCCTGGGCTCTTGGGTAGCTTATTGATTTCCTTCATTCTTAAATCTTTTTAGGCACTGGCCTATACCCCTCCCCAAACCATCCTCCTGCTACGGATCTTCATGAGGTAAGAGGCCTTTCTCATCCACTTCCCTTAATTCTTCTTCATCAGAATGGCAATATCAGTTCCTGCTGTTGCCAAGGGACTAAGATTTTTACCATACTCTAGGGCCTGATTTGATGTACTCAGGAGGGCACTGCATGGCAATATGGAAACTTCAGCCTTATAGCTCTTTTGAACCTCCTGCTTCAATGCTTCAATGTGTTCTGATTTTTGGAGTTCATTTCAGGCTTTTTTGGTCCAGCTTTTTATGTCCTCTTCTAGCAATGTGTGCACTTTGTACTGATGGTTGATATAGATCTTGCCAGTGATGGCTGTGTATGTTTTATTTTTCATTTGTAATACACTGATTATGTTTCTTGTTTTGCAATATAATTCCCATCCTTACCTTCTCTGTTACTCTTGAGGTAGGTAGTAAGTTTTCGTTTTTGTCTCTTGTCTTCACCAGCAGAAAAAGATACGTTTCCTGAGGCACACAGTCTTGTAGCTTCAGTGCCCCACTTCCCTTCTTGTGTAAGGAACAGAAATGTGGAAGAGAAAAATGTGAGTAGTCCAGAAGCAGGTGACCCTAGATTGCTCTCTGTGTTAATAATGGTTCTGAATGATTGCCAACATATCCTTAGTGACTGACAAAAAATGAAATAGATTTGGACATCTGTATGCTTAAAATAAATACAAACATCCTGAATAAGATAAGCAAGCAAGGTTATTTTCTATTTTACTGGAAATGCTTGAGATGAAATGCAGCCGTTTGAATGCTGATGATTCCATATGTGCAGAGACAAACGCTTCCTTTAGAGAAAAGTTAATAAAATGTGCTTCAGAAGCGGAAACTAGCAGTGTGTCTGCTGCATGCAGCTTCTCTTGACACACATATGCAGTCTTTATTAAAGCCTAGCACATTTAGGAATCATGCTACTTCATTGCCCAGTTAGCATTTTGAAAATCTATCATGGTAGTTTAAAACTATGTGCAATGATTGCACATTAATTTACATTGTAAAGAAGGAACAGCGTTTCTATTACCCTCCTTTTTTCATGCCTAAATTACATTCTAGCTCATGAGCCTGAGCAAACGTGTTACATTCTTTTGCTTAAGAAATAAAATAAATCCACATCAAACAAAATTTATTTGCTGTACGTTTTTTTCTCTTTCTGGACTCTGTTGCTCAGACTGGGTTGAAATGTTCAGTTGACTTT
This sequence comes from Mauremys mutica, assembly GCF_020497125.1. Classification (NCBI taxonomy): domain Eukaryota; kingdom Metazoa; phylum Chordata; order Testudines; family Geoemydidae; genus Mauremys; species Mauremys mutica. The sequence goes on from NC_059072.1 coordinate 71,899,327, forward strand.
ATAGCAAAACCACAGTTTTGTAGCTTTTTCCATGGTGAATTACAGATCAGTTGTGCTTTCAAGGTTGACAGACATGGTCTTGGTTAGAGTATTGTATCTTTCTTAAGTTGGGTTCCTTATGTTCCACTGTAGCAAAAACTGACTTGCCAAATATTTTTATTGGCTTGTCACCTTTACTGTTGTAAAAAAACATTAAATTGAGAATCTATTAAAACCAGATTTTAAAAAGCCTGGAATTCTTTAATATATGTTGGAGTGCTATGTATGGGGTCAATTTAGTTGTCCTCAAAATTAGATAATCTGGAGCATCACGTAGGAAACATAGAATGTTGTGTGCAGAATTCAGTAAGGAGAGAACAATGCAAACTTGTCAGAGTCATAACAAAATCAAAATTTAATTTTTATGAATATGAAATACTGTGGAACACTTTAATGAAAAACACTTACACTGAAAAACAGAGCATAGTGCAAAATATTTGGATTGTTTGTATCCAGTATGGTACAGGGGCCCAGTCATTTAAAATATTTTGGTAGACTTATGCCTGTTTAAAAATGTTAAAGATGGCCCCCATGTACAGTCCTTGCAGGTGCTGCTTCAGAATGCTCTTGTGAAAAGTGTATATGATTAGCTAGAACAGGGTTTCTCAAACAGGGGTCGCCGCTTCTGTAGGGAAATCCCCTGGCGGGCCAAGCCGGTGTGTTTACCTGACCCGTCCGCAGGTCCGGCCGATCGTGGCTCCCACTGGCTGCGGATCGCTGCTCCGGGCCAATGGGAGCTGCTGGAAGTGGCGCAGGCCGAGGGATGTACTGGCCGCCACTTCCAGAAACTCCCTTTGGCCTGGAGCAGTGATCCACGGCCAGCGGGAGCCACGATTGGCCGGACTTGCAGACGGGGCAGGTAAACACACTGGCCCGGCCTGCCAGGGGCTTTCCCTACAGAAGCGGCGACCCCTGTTTGAGAAACCCTGAGCTAGAATGTCTGGCTATAAATAAGGAAATAAAATCTTTGCTACACCAGGGTTCAATAACACAATATTTATTGTAGCATAATAGTACTTAGCACATTTTATAGTTCCCATTAATGTATCAGCTGTTGCTAAATGCTAGTGCATTGTGGTATCTGAGATATCACAATTTTCTTCTACTTAGAATATGAAATAACATTTGTAAATGTGTGATATTAGTTAAAAATTGCTTTCTGTTTCAATGGTGATCATTTTATATACAATGTATAGGGGGATGTTATGATTGCCTGTTTAGAAATGGGAAAACTGAGATACTGAAATTAAATTATCTTTAGGGCTTGTCTACACAGGAACACCCAGGAAAGTTAATCCAAATTAACTAAAGGTATGAATGTAAAGTAGGTTACTTAAACTATACTATATCCCTGTGTGGATGTTCTTACTCATAATTAAGGTGGACTTGACTTGGTTTAGTGAATTAAGATAAATTGAATTAAGGCCACTTTAATTCTGAATGTATGTGTCCATACAAGGGTTTAATGCAGTGTAACTAATCCACATTAAATTCATGCCGTTAGTTAATTCGGATTAACTTTCCTGAGAGTCCCTGTTGTAGACAAGGCCTTAGTCTCACTTGCCAAGATTAAGAACTCTAAGGACATAGTATGGAAAGCTCTTGCATGACAATGTTTTTGAATCTACACATTGTGTAGCATAAAGAGTTTACTAATTGCATTTCTTTCTCCTTAATGGAAGGCTATCCTTATGGATTCTTTTTGGATGTGTCTACATATTGTATTTTCCATAAAGGCTCCATCCTGAGCCTGTAGTTGCCTTTTCATTCTTTATTTACATACTATCTTTTGGTTTTACTCTCCTGTTTCTTCCACCCTTTTGACAGTTTTGGATTGAAACTGAATAGGATGTCTTGATAACCATTTCCTGACACCAGATCTTTGTACAGTACTTCCATTTGTATTGTATTTGGACTCCAAGATGTTGTATATGGAAAAATAATAAAATGCAAAGTTTAAAAAACATTCTCTTTCAGTGAGACTATAAACTCCACCTCAGACCCTTCCATACAGCCTTGTTGTCTAATCCTTTCAAAATACTTCCCTTCCATTACAGCAATCATGAGTTGAACAGACTTTCACATTGTACATAGCTGTTTTTTCCTGCTGTTTCCATATGCCCCAGACATTATGCATATGTATCGAAAAGTTTTCCTCAAAATCTGGCATACTTCTTAAAACAAATACAAGAAGAAATACAAAGCAATATAATCTCCTTTAGTGAGATTATTCAAAATTTTAAAGTTTCTTATGTGCATAAGTGTTTGCAAGATCAGTGTCTTAGAGTCTAGTGTATTTATACAAAATATAGAGGGTGCTTCTATAGATTTGTTTCTACATTTTGTGATATATGTCAAAACCATTGTTTTGGCTTGCTGGTTTTTTTTTTCCCCACCCTACTGCACCTGCTGCCTCAGCAGTAATTTCCTGAGAGGGAAAATATACTATTGCTAGGCAGTGCTGACGAGTAGTGTTCAAAAAAGAAAGTAAATAATAATTGTGTTAATTTCCACTCCCATCTGAAAACCTGTGAAGAAATCCGGTGCATGATGCGATACATTTAACAGCCAGGGACTTGGGTTTTGTCAAAGGTCTGATAGTGGCATTAAAATAACATTTGACAGCACCCACTGGGGCCTGGTCCATACTAAGGGTACTTAGGATGTGTCTGCACAGCAGCTGGCAGGTGTATTTCCCAGCTTGGATATATACAGATACACTGTGCTAGCTCTCCTCACGCTGTGCTAGCTCTCCTCGAGCTAGCACCTAAAAATAGCAGTGTGGCCGTGGTGGTACAGGCAGCAGCTCAGGCTAGCTGCCTGAGTACGTACCTAGGGGATTGGACAAAATTGCACTGGGATGGATAGCCCAAGCTGCCACCCATGCCAGTGTGGCCACACTGCTGTTTTTAGGTGCTAGTTTGAGCAGAGCCAATGCACATGGGTCTATCTGATCTGAGAATTACACTTTCCTTAGGGAAATCCCCCACTTAGCACCATTGCCACTGGTGCAATGCCCACAGTCAGAACTAGTTTAGGCCAGTGATGTGCGTTTTTACCATCTTCTCATCTAGACCTATTCTGAGCTGGATTGGACAATGTTGGGTGGCATTAACACTCCAACCATTACCCAGCACTGATAGTGCTGTAGCAATGCTGGTCCAAAGTGGGAGATTTCCCCAAAGCCCTTAGTGTAGTGTTAAATACATAGAATGACAGGAAGCAAATATGTCTTTGTAGCCGAAAAAAGTTAGATAACTGGGCTAGACAAGAATGTATGTTGTGTCAGTTTTGAGGACCTGTTGCCATCAGGTCAGCTAAGGTAATCTGAACTGGAGTCAGAGCATAAAAAAGATTCCAGATAACCGTGCTATATGTGGGCTAATGGTCTTGGAGCACTTCTGAGGGCAGACAATAAATCAAAGTGAGGAAATTAAGAATGAGTATGCACCATTGAGCCAAGAAGCACTGGAAGATCCACAGTCAACAAGACAGTGCAGGACAGACGTGTCGTAAGTGAGTCTGCAGTGTCGTCATAAACTCCTGGGTGATGAGTAATTATTGAGGAGGGATTTGTGAACAAAGGGAATAAATGACTAAAAGAAAATAATGAATGGAAAAAGTAGGCCTGTATGGTAAGGTTCTCATGTTTCTTCTGCTAAGTGAATACAAGTAATTCTCATGATAAATGTAAGGTGTCCAGTTTTACATGAAAATATATTTTCAAATACTTTAATGATTTCCCCCTAACCTATTCTATTTATTAGGTAAGTGTTTGTAGATTATAAAAGATCTTGATGTCAGACTTTGATACAAACCAAAACCACAAAGAAGTTTGACAGGGTTTTCTTTTAATTATTATTGTTTAAAAACAAAATTACTATGCTGTTCAAATTTCCTTAGGTATAGTTAATTACTCCATTTGCTATTTCATTCCTTCTTATTTAATTACGATTTCAAAAAGGTCTTTTAGAGGTGCATTGAGGCATTCTTCCCAGCTGAATGGCAGCTAAAAGACACAGGCATCAAGCTGTTGAATACACTGAGGGGAACATGTTTGTTTGTAAATGAAACAAGGGGGTAGAGGCTTTAGCCTGGTCCTTGGCTCTGGCACAGAGTTGCTTTGCGACATATTGCTACACCTAAAGTTGATGTAGCCAGCCATGGGAGGATCAACCCAATGTCAGTGGTTGTGGCAAGGATAAGATAGCATGTTGATTTTCATGACCTTGCTAATCCTCCACTGCTTTGGCACATTTGCAGCTGGCCAAACTTTCTGCAAAGTTTACTTTTTGGGGGGACGTCATTGAGACTTAAAGCTAAGTCTGAAAACCATGGGTCTAATTCTTCCCTGTCACTCTTGACTTATAATGGTCTAACAGAGGGGAGAATCAGGCCCTATATCTAATGTAAAGTATAAAACAAACAGTACAAAAGCCTTTTTGGGGGAGAGTTTAATTTTTCTCTACTGCCTTAGGGCCTGCTGGTGCTAGATGATGTACAAACGTAAGAAAAGAGTCCCTGCCCTAAAGAGCTTACCATCTGAATACATGACAGGAGACGATAGATATTGTTGCAACCTGGCCTGTTACTACTCTATGCAGTCAACAGTCTGTTATGAGTGGACCCAGTAATGGAGTCCTGCATGCTTCCAAGCCAATTGAGCATGTGCAGAATCCAGTTGCTGTTTCTAGCTCTGGGGCTCTAGGGTATATTCCTAAGCTCAGACCTCTTGTCTGGTGCCCTTCTGGGACATGAGACTCTGCCATCCTGCCCTTCCTGTGAATCCAAGGTTTGTCAGAATTTTAGGCTAGGCAGTCTCTTCTGCCAGTCCTCCTTATGTGCAGTGATGGTCGACTCCCTGAACAGAGCAAAACCCCTGCTCTTAGGTAGAGTCTCTGTCTCCTGTCTAAGTGTTCCCCTGGGATGCTCTAGTCCAGGGGTCGGCAACCTTTCAGACATGGTGTGCCGAATCTTCATTTATTCACTCTAATTTAAGGTTTTGCATGCCGGTAATACATTTTACTGTTTTTAGATGGTCTCTTTCTATAAGTCTATAATATATAACTAAACTATTGTTGTACATAAAGTAAATAAGGTTTTTAAAATGTTTAAGAAGCTTCATTTAAAATTAAATTAAAATGCAGAGCCCCCCAGACCGGTGGCCAGGACCCAGGCAGTGTGAGTGCCACTGAAAATCAGCTCATGTGCCACCTTTGGCACGCGTGCCATAGGTTGCCTACCCCTGCTCTAGTCCCATCCTTCAGTTATCCTTACTCTGCCTGCAAGCCCCTATCTAGAAAAAACATTGTTCCACAGGGGTGGGCCAGGAGTTGAGAGACAATCAAAGACACTGGCTCCAGATTGCAGTCTCGATGGCTAGTTCCTCAATGAGGTGTTAAGTACCTTTTCTGGCCAGGGCAGCTTTGTTTAGTGCAATTCAGTAGACTTACATGGGGCAAGTTTAGATGTCTGTTCAACACATAATACAAGACGGAGCTCATAATTTGATACAGACATATCTGTCACAGATGCAACAGACATGAAGAGAACAAGATATAGTGAGGAAATTATGGTTAGTGTGATAAGCAGTGGTCACTGCACATCAGTTGCCTAGCCAATATGAACTGTTATGTAGACATCATGACAGAGCTGAGTTTTAGGGAAGGATTTGAAAGAGGACAATGTTGTGGCTTTGCAGATTTATAAAGGGATTTTAAATGATAATCCAAGTGGGAAAAATGTTTATAATAATGAATTTTCAGTCTGAACTGTAGCCTTCCCAACTTTAGCACTGCATAGACAAAACATTAAAATGTGTTTTCATTTCCTGTCTCCTTCTCTTTGCTCCTCTTTTCACAAATCTCTCTGAAAGCAGTAATTTTGCTGTCTGCTCTCCTCTCTATTTATTTCTTAACTTGTGTTTTATTTTAATCTTTTCTCGGTTGCCACCTTTCTGATCATATTTTTACAATCTTTCCTTGACAAACCCACATAAAACTTTTGAATTCAGATAGTTGGGTGGCTTCAAAATTAGGTAAAAGGAGTTTGCTCCTCATATAACAATCACAGAGTGGCTCTGTTTTTTTCTTGGGTGTGGAAAAAGTATTGCTTCATTCATAATTTTTCTGGCATTCTTGATGGTCTAATTAAGGTACTGTTTTTTGTACTAGCAATATTGAATAATGTCATTATTTCAGAATTCAGATTTGTAGCTGTGTTGGTCTGTATCAGCAAAAACAACAAGGAGTCCTTGTGGCACCTTAGAGACTAACACATTTATTTGGGCATAAGCTTTCATGGGCTAGAACCCACTTCATCAGATGCATGGAGTAGAAAATACAGTAGGAAGATATATATATATAGCAGTACATGAAAAGATGGGAATTGCCTTACCAAGTGGGGGGTCGAGACAATTCGATTAAAGTGGGCTATTATCAATAGGACAAAAACTGTGGTTGAATCTATTCAAGTTGAAAACTGTGGTTGCTCTGAAGGGGACAAATACTGCCTTCCCTCTGAGAAACAGTCCATAGAAAATGCTGTAAAAGGAGGCACACAGAGTTTCCTTATATGGGGTTTTCCAGCACTGGGGAGAATTGGACACACATGTTCTTATAATTATTGATAATACTGAGAAATGGTTGCTGTTCATGTGCATGAAAAGTATACAAGAACATAAGAATGGCCCTACTGGGTCAGACCAAAGGTCCATCTAGCCCAGTATCCTGTCTTCGGACAGTGGCCAATGCCAGGTGCCCCAGAGGGAATGAACAGAACAGGTAAGCATCAACTGATCCATCTCTTGTAGCTCATTCCCAGCCCCTGGCAAACAGAGGCTAGGGACACCATTCCTGCCCATCCTGGCTAATAGCCATTGATGGACCTATCCTCCATGAATTTATCTAGTTCTTTTTTTGAACCCTGTCTTGGCCTTCACAACATCCGCTGGCAAGGAGTTCTACAGGTTGACTGTGCATTGTGTGAAGAAATACTCCATTTTATTTGTTTTAAACCTGCTACCTATTAATTTCATGTGGTGACCCCTAGTTCTTGTATTATGAGAAGTAGTAGATATCATTGTTGATTTAAAGTTGCATAGTTATGGCTGAGAGTTGGATTGAATCTCCATTATATGAATTTAGGGTCTGACTCTGCATCCACGTGTTAAAGTCTTATTGTTTCAATAAGAATTTTGTATGTTGGATAGCTTCAGAATGTATCCCTTAGGAAGTACAACTCATTGAATGTCCAGGTCAAAGCTGTTAATGTGCTACTGGCTTTTGAATATAACTGTAAGTTCTGTTTATTTTTTACTTCATTCAGTCTCATTTGACCATATGTAAGAATATTAATTAAATAGAGTTTATTACACGCTATAAATTATACATTTGATGGGCTTTAAATTTACAATACCCATGTTTAACAAGAGGTACCTTATGCTAAATGCAGAAAACTGCCTGGTAACTTTCAGCTTGCCTCTTTAATAACTTATTATTAATGAAACTTTGATTTTAGTATCAGGCTTCTCAAAAGTTAAAAAAAAAAGTCAAAGAATTAAAAAAAAAAAAAGAAAAGGAAAGGAAAACTAAGAATGAATTTTAATCTAGGAATATACTAGTTGTAGGTATCAGAGGGGTAGCCATGTTAGTCTGGCTCTATAAAAAGTGACAAAGAATCCTGTGGCACCTTATGGACTAACAGACATATTGGAGCATAAGCTTTCATGGGTGAATACCCAGTTCATCAGATGCATGTCATGCATCTGACGAAGTGGGTATTCACCCACGAAAGCTTATGCTCTAATACATCTGCTAGTCTATAAGGTGCCACAGGACTCTTTGTCACTAGTTATAGGGTGTGTTTTAAATCTATGTAATTAAAGGCTTTGGATGGGTTAGAAAGTAGCTTTAGTCATGGGATTTCTGATTGGAGTATAGTCATGGAATATGCACATTAATATGGATTTTTTCCTACATTGATCGGATGAGAGAAAGTAGAGTGAGTAGTGATGAAAGTACTTTGGCGTCCAAGTCATGATTCATAAATGCCCCTATTTGTAAGGATAACAGTACAGTACTGCTATTTGCTCATTGTCAGTAAATGGGTAGAGAAACATATTTGGTCATGAAGGGGATATGGAGAACTTTATCTTTTCTTCTAAATATTTTAGGCAGTGGTTACAGACTCATCCATAACCAATGTGTTTAACAAAAGTATAAAAAAACCAAATCCTGCTACTTCCTCTTTGGGAAATTTCATCACAGCATTCTGCATTTCCACTGTAAATCAGCTACATTTTGATTGTGTTGGAATCCGTATAATTATCATTCTACGCTTAAAAATATGTCTCTGGCTCTGCTCTTTCCACTAGCAGTTGTGGCCTATTGAGTGGCCATGATTCCTTCCATACATTTTCTCTGTATTTCCTTTGTCATGGTGACGAAAGAGAACCCAGACAGGCTTTCCCTCTGTCCTCACTACCGCAGACCTAGATTGGGCAGCCTTGTGGGGGAGAAACAACTTACAAAGTCCTTGGTAGGCTTTGGCCCTCCTTCCCATTGGAGGCCATAAATGTGCTCTGAGGTCCCAGCAGTTTCCCAAGTAGTTGGGTGTGTATATGTGGAGCAGAAGGAGCACCAGGCTGGTCTCCTTTGCTCCAGAAAGCCAACACCTCTTTCTTCCCATGCCCTGTGGAGTAGCCAGGTGGGAAAGTCAGCCACAAGCCATTAGAGACAGATTGGTGGCAAATCCTAACGGCCGTGGAGGTATCGTCTTGTATTTCAGGAGTATCCTGCTGATTTCTATATTCAGAATGGAAGTTGGCATAAAGACGTATGGAGGAGCCCTAAAACGAGGCTATGGTTGCCATGTCAGCAGAGGCTGAGTGGGGTTCATGTGTGGAAGATGCTCTGGCCTATGAGGGTACTTTTGCCATCTTTAAAAAAATAAAAAATATGTAAATAAAATTAAATAAATGAACACAATACAGTAGTGGGTGTCAATCAATGATGGATGTGCAGTGGTGGGGATAAGAGGTTCTACTTAAAAACATACTAATGGGCAAGGACAGGAAAAATGTAAAATCCAAAATAAAATAGGCATGGGATAAAACAAAATAGAAATAGGAAAGAAAGAAAAGAACTTAATAAAATAAAATAAAAAGTTATAGTCAAGTGTTTTGAAAATCAATAAGGAGGAGGACAGGTTTAATAAATAGGTAGTAATTACATTCTTAAAAATGACAGTGAGGATTAAAAAACAAGGCCCCAGTCCTGCAATCACCTATGAACTTATCTAAATTTACTGTCATGAGAAGTCCTATTGATTGAAATTATAGGAGAGGGGCCCAAGTGACAACAATGGCAGTTAGCAATTTTCTGATGTTCAGTATCGACTGACCTCAGAATGGAGTCTAATTCTTGCATGTGCATGTCTGCTATACAGGGAGAGGGAGGGTATTCTATACGATGATGAACAACTTAAAATACACTGGGCTTGATCCTCAACTAGTGTAAATTATCATAACATTAATAGAGTAAACAAAGCTATGCTAATTTAAACCAGCTTAACATCTGATCCAATGTTTATAAAATGCACAAAATGACAAGGAGTAATCTGTTTCTCCCATGCCCATAATTGAAATTATCAGTCACAATCCTCCTCCTTCATGTTTGCATTAGTGGAGCTGGTTGGAAACTGGAAACTGTATGAAAAGCTGAAATTTTCCATGGAATGAAAATTCCAAACAGTTTTGATTTGGGACAGTCATTTTGGTAATGTAGAATCATTTCATTTTGATGGTAAATCATTTCATTTTGATAAAATAAAAAAATCTGTTTTCATAATGTCAGACCATAGTATGTAATATATATTATGTATAACATAAAATGTGATGGAATAAATTAATATTTTAACAAGTCAAAATAAAATAATTCAAAACAATAAAGTTGAAATGAAACGTTTTTTTCCTTATCAGTATGAAACATTTTTACATTAGTGAATGAAACATTTTGACATTATCTAAACAAAATGAGAGAGTCAAAAGATTAATTTTGCCTTTTTCCTATTAAAAACTATGTCAGAAACAACACATTTTTGCGAAACATTGACATAGATTATCCATGCTTTTTTTGACAGGAAAACTGTTCAGTTGAAAATTTTGTGAGCAGTTCTATCCATTAGCAACATCCTTTTCTCTGGCTTTGACAAATGCAATCTTGCCCTGCTCATATCCATTCAGAATGCTGCAGCAAAGATTATTTTCTTACCCCATTGCCTCTTTTCATTTATCCACTGGCTCCCCCTTCTCTATTGCATCAAACATCAGCTACTTGTCTTCACTTTGAAGGCCCTTCATGACCTATCCCCATCCTAACTATTATCTTTCACTCACTACTGAGAGATTGACTATCACCTCCAATCAGTCTATAATGCCAGCCTCCAGCACCTACTTGTTAAATTTGCAAACAAGCTTTCTCCCATGCTGCCGCTCCCCACTGGCAGGAACTCTCTAAAAAGCTGCCTCACTGTCTACCTTCAAATCCCTCCTTAAAACTGTGATGACTAGAAAAATATTGACAACAGTTAGGCCCTTAGTGTGCTGAGACCACTGCCTGTCAAACTTTCCAGTACTGTCTCATTGTTTCCTTGCGCTTCCTTGTCTGTATCCATCTATTGTCTCTTCCCTTATTACTTATCTTGTGAGCTCCTTGGGGAAGCGACTATCTTTTTGTTCTGTGTTTTTACAGCATTTAATGGTTTATAACCAGGGCTCCTAAGTGCTACAGTAATACAGTAAAATAATGATGATAATACTTAGGGTTGTAAACAGCCATCCATAAGGACATAAGAACGGCCATACTGGGTCAGACCAAAGGTCCATCTAGCCCAGTATCCTATCTTCCGACAGTGGCCAGTGCTAGGTGCCCCAGAGAACAGGTAATCATCAAGTGATCCATCCCCTGTCACCCATTTCCAGCTTCTGTCAAACAGAGGCTAGGGACACCATCCCTCTCCATCCTGGCTAATAGCCATTGATGGACCTATCCTCCATGAACTGATCTAGTTCATTTTTTCACTGATCTCTGTAATATCTGAGGAGTCCTTGTGACACCTTAGAGACTAACAAATGTATTTGGGCATAAGCTTTCATGATAAGCTTGCATCCGAAGAAGTGGGTATTCACCCACGAAAGCTCATGCTGCAAAACGTCTGTTAGTCTATAAGGTGCCACAGGATTCTTTGCTGCTTTTACATGATAAATTTGTTAGTCTCTAAGGTGCCACAAGGACTCCTATTTGTTTTTGCTGATACAGACTAACACGGCTACCACTCTGAAACCTGTAATATCTGAGTATCTTCCATGTAAAATCAATAGCATCATCAAAGTCCCTACTAGACTCTCACAGAGTCTCTAGCATTTCTCCCTTTCTGAGGTCAAAACTCTGTGTGGAGAACATTTTTTTGTTTGCTTTATTTTGTTTGTTTTTGGAGGGGGAGAGTTGGTTGGGGTTTGGGAATAAAAGGGTGTTCAGTTTGCGTGTGTCACTCAGGGTGAAAAGGGTTCACCTCCTTGAGATACATCCAAGGAAAGGGTGAAAATAATATGTTTACATGTATTTAAAATCAGGTAAAAACACCTGAAGCTTTAGGATTTGAATCCCTTCGTGATTTTGCTTAAACTAGCACCTTTGGTGTATTCCTCAGAAGTGGCAATTGTGGCAAGCAACTTCTAACCTTTACATAACCCATTGCCCTTCAGATGTTTATATTCCTCTCACAAATGAGTTTTGACTTCAACTTGGCTCCAAGTGGAGTAGGAGAATTTAAATAATAATAGAAAACCCTGCTAATTTCTCAGTTCAGTTCAGAGCAGCTTCAGTCTGAGCCAGAGCTGTAAAGATCTCACATAAGAAATGCTGAATAGCCCAGTCCGAAGCTGACAGTTTAAGCAAATACCCTGATGGTCCTAAAGTTCCCAGATGCTTCACTGCTTTTTTAATTTATTTAAAACCAATTTACATAAATATAAAACATAATCCCCTTTCTCTCCCCCCACAAAATATTAAAAGGTAACTACTGTGCATATAAGGCCTGGTGCAACAACCATTGGAATCAGTGGAGAGACTCTGAGTCCACTGGGAGCTGAATTGGATCTACTCCAAATCTTTTGAACAATTAATCATTTTAGGGCCACAACTGTTAGTGGGAGCTTTGCCTGAAGAAGGATTTCTTAAAGGCTGCAAGATTTGGCCCTCAGTTGTTGTGTGTCATTTAAAGTACTGTGTAAATCTAAAAATAATGGGCCAGATTCTCAGCTGATGTAGATCAGATATAGCTCCTCTGGAGTCAGTAGAGATATTTAAACCAAACTGAAGACCTTATCCAAAAGGATAAAAGTTAAATGGACATTGACAGAGGTGACAGGACCAAAGTTTGTCCTGCTCATCTCTCTCACCAGCAGAAGTTGGTCCAGTAAAAGATATTCCCTCACCCATATTGTCTGCTCTAAAACTGACTATTTCTATTTGAAAAAGTCTCATGTTGAGTGCCTTTATATAAAACCAACTCTCCTTTATAAGGGATTAGGGCAGGGAGGGGTCTGAGCAATCTTGAAATCCCAACTCCAAGAAAATCAATCCATCATCTCAGGAGGAAGATGGACCAGACAACCTGATAGGCATTTTTCAATTCCAATTTCTGCAGCATTGTCAATGACAAATGGAAGGGATTTAGTTCATTTAGATCACTAGTGTGCTGATGCAGATTTCATTGACCCACTGGCTCCCAAGAATAGAAAACTGAAGGTAGTGTAATGCACATCTTTCAGTAAAGTGACAAAGAAGAAAATTTGTAAAGTGAAATGTTATATGAAGAGGGCTCAATTTTGGGGCCACTTAAACTTGACAAATAGGTGGCATAAAATTTTAAGGGCAATTTTTTCCTGGTGGAAGAATGTTAGAACTAATTGAATTTATACCAGGCATACCTTTGGCTGAAAGATTATAATGTAATGCATAGTTTAACAAAATAACATCTAATTGTAATAATTTGAAGTATTCGAAAAAGCTATTTGTAATGTTTTCAGAGTTATCGACCCAAAAATGTTTACAGGGTGCACACATAATATCACTCTATGGGGATCTATCTACTGGGCAAATAGATATCACTCCAAGTGGTTTGAGCATTGGCCTGCTAAACCCAGGGTTGAGAGTTCAATCCTGGAGGGGGCCATTTAGGGATTTGAGGATTGGTCCTGCTTTGAGCAGGGGGTTGGACTAGATGATCTCTTGAGGTCCCTTCCAACCCTAATAATCTATGATTCTATCTATGATTCTATAAACTATTGAAAAACATGTACCATGTTCCACAGTCTAGAAACAGAAAGAATTAAATGGCCAGGTTTTACAGGGTGTCATCTGCTTAAGCGACATAAAATAGTGTTTTCATACACAAACTGCTCCTACACCCCTTCCTCTGAAAATGTCTCTCCTAATATTTACATTTCAAATAATCAGAGATTTCCTCGATTTTGAAAACAAATATTTCCAATTATGGTTTGTGTTGAAAATGCCAACATTTCGTAGTGACAATGACTAGAGTGGGTCAAAGGAGAAGAGAGGTCCTCAGTGAATAAGTGGAACATTCAGATATATGCTGGGGATTTGAAATCTTAAGCTACTGTGTATTTACAGTAGAGCTGGAGGCCAAATTCTGCTCTTGGCTACTGTGCTATAAATCCAGAGTAACTCACCTGAAGTGCAGAGTAGTTGTTCCAGGTTTATACCAGGGTAAGTGAGAGCAGAATTTGGCATTGGGTGTATGTGTTTGTCTTGAATATAAACGAGGGTGAAACATAGCTCAGTCACTGACCTTAAACAAAACCTCTTAAGGTTCAGAACTCAAGTGATGTGTCCCCTCCACTCTCAGGTTAGTTAATAAAGCTGGGGGAACATATATTCCTATTTCTTATGCTCCGGCATTTGTCTCATAAAAGACATCCCAGAATACATAATATTTGAATCAGACGGTGCTGAGACACAGCACAGATTATTGCACAACCTCTGAGTTCTTAACTTGAGAAAGTCACATAGAAAGAGTTGATTGGGAAGGTGTTTAGATATTATGGTGATGGATGCCAATGTAAGAACCTGGATAGACAGATAGAAGGTCAAAAGGAAGGAAGTATTGTGGGCAAAAGATGCTGGAGCTTGTTTGAGGGATTAAACTGTAGAGAGTTGAGAAGGTTAGATAATGAGAACAAGGGTGACAGGAGCCTTGGGAAAACATCATGAGGAAGAAGGATGATGGGAATCAAGATTACAGGGGATCACAGGGAAAGTGAAAGAATTTCAAAATGTTCAAGTAATTTCAAAAAGTTCAAGTTTTCAGAAGGGAATTGAAACTTTTTCAGCAATTAACCTAACTGAACCTTTCAAGTCCATCCATGGCTAGCTACAGACCCAGCTGCTCATCATTTGTGCTGCAGGAATTATAGTGCTATACTGATATTGTTTCTGAAAGGAGAACAGACATTGCCTAAGTTCTCATGCTGGGGGTGGGTAAAAAGGGGGAGAGAGTTTTGAAGAGCAGAGAAGAAAAAGAAAAGAAATCTAGTTGCAGCTTTACTATATGTAGGGGGCCAGATCCTACTGATGTAAATTGACGAGAGTCCATTGAAATAACTGGAGCTAGGCCAATATATACCAGCTGAGAATCTGGACCATATTTTTTCATTGTAGTATCATGATCAATGGAACTGGACTCAGGGGGCCCATTTTCCCTGGAGAGACTGTTATTGATGGAACAGAAGGGGAACAGAGAATGCGGGGAGTGAGGCTGGAAGAAACTCAGCACATGGACAGAGTTTAATGAAGTTCCAGTTGTTCAGCTTAACCTGCATTCAGCATCACTCTTTGCTAGTGCAACATGGCGGCAGCAGAGGAGCTGTGAGTTCTCAGCAGTGCAGCAGCTGGCAGTCTGAGCTATGGATCTCGGTCTGAAGCCCCCTGAGCCCTGGATTTTGTACACACAAACCTAGCCCAGCAATGAACCCAGTGGAAGGAGGAGTTTGAACTGTACACAGACCTACTATTCAGGAGGATGACAACAGCGGGAAAGCCAACCTTTTTATTTTACCTTATTGGGGGACAAGGCAGAAAGGTCTGCACCACGCTGAAGCTCACCCCTGCCTCAAGTCTCACTGCAGTCCTAGGAGCTACTGCTCCTCAAGCAGGACAAAACTTTGGTGTGACACAGGTTTCTCTGTAGAGACCAATCTAAAGGAGAAGGGACAGAGCCCTGGGTTACTGCCTTAAACACACAGGCTGCTACATGCAATTTTGGGGTCTTAACAGACTCCGGTTTGGGACAGAATAGTTTGCAGCACTTAATAACAGCACTTGTGGGAGTGGCCGCTTTGGGATGGTGATTTCACAGACAGATGCTTAGTCGTGGGGCATGCAGTGGAAGCCTTGAGAGAAAGAATGAAAGTGCTACAAGGCACAACATCCCCAGAAGGACATGCAGTGAGACAACAGCAAAGGAGAGCAGGGTTCCATACCCACAGGGAGATGCATTTAGTGTGGGAGACAGCATGAGCAGGTAAAGGAGAAGCGCCCGCACTAGGACAACACTGCAAGGAATGTGGCAAGCTGACCCATTTTAGCAGTGTGCAAGAGCAGAGGACGATCTCAGTAAGATTCAGTCAGACTTGTACAAGAGGGGAGGGGATGACACATCAGACAGCAGTGATGACATTGTGACTCTCCTTGAGTCTCAGAGCATATCAGGTTCAGGCTGACAGGACAAGAAATCAATAACGGATAATACCAACCTGTGTGCATGCAACAATGTTAATAGGAAAATGCCCTGTGCAATTTCAGCTGGATAGTGGGGTCTCCTGCAAAGCTATTCCTTGGGGTGAATTGGATTTGAACACACCCATTACAAAGAGCACATGCAATCTAATAATGTACAACGAGAGCATCAGGTGATCCACAGGAAAATATGAACTCCTAGATACTAGCCTGAAAAATAACAGACAGTACTAACTGAAGTTTGTAGTAGTGAATTGATGAGCACCACTCTTGGGGAATACAGGCATACAAGCCATAGATCTGATCAGGGAGCAGCATCAGAAATTAATAACTGTAGTGCAGGAAGCAAAAGGGGGAGTCCCAGGTACATTGTTTTCAAAGGCAACGGGTACCTTGAAGAAAAGCTGTGACTGGAAGTGGACCCCATAGTGGACTCTGTGTGCTTATCACACAAAAAAATTCCAATGCCACTAAGTAATCCAGTACGCAAAGAGCTCACGAGTCTGCAGAGCAGGTGTATCATAGCACTTGTAGAGGCCAGTACAGGCTGTGGAAAGCAGCATTGTAGTGGTAAAGAAGCCACCAGGCAAAATATTGCCAGAACTTTCCAAAGCCAGAATCTTTATGTTACGGGTTTTGGCACATACATCTGGATAAAGGGTCCAACAGGCTTCAACTGTTGCAACACAATTTGGTGGCTACAGAGGGCTGTGCATGCTAATGGACATAAGCCTAGTATCAGAGGAGTTCCAGAGAAGATTCCCCAAGCAATTAACTGACTGCCTGGGGTGAAAATAATTGCAGATTATATCTCATTGTAGGTGAAGGGAGTAATGATAAAGAAGAGGAATGGGATCTTGACAGAAACCTATACGTTTCTTCTTTGAGTGCCGGCCCCTAGGTTTATTCCACATGTGGGTACACATGGGCGCCATGTGCCTGAGTCTGAAAATTCTTCAAAGTAGCATCTGTTGACCCACGTATGTGCAGTAGGTTACCTCGTATTCTTCGCCGAGGGTATAAGAGGTGGTGTGGGTTGATGCCTCTCCAGTTCCTTCTTACCGCCGCATGGCCCCTAGTCGGAATTGTGTTCTTCTTCGTAACTTGTAAACTGAAGTTGTTGTAAATGGTTTTTATATCGAGTTAGTATAGGATAGTTTCCTACTCCCACCCATTCAGGGGAACTCCTCCCTGGTTCTAGGACTATGCCCAGAATCCCAGGATTCAAGATTGCATCTCCTGCCCTCGTTCTTTCTGTGTCAGTGACAAGCATAAACGGTGTCTGTGTTGCCTCGATGAAGCACACATCTCTGCAAAGTGCAGTATCTGTCATGCTTTCCCACCCAGAGCTAGAGAGGCCTGAGAGCTCCAACTTAAAAAGTTCCTAATGGCGGTAGCTATGAGGCCCCACTCTGATCCAGGCTGTACATCAGCTTCAGTTGACTAGCAGCACCCCTCCAATCATGAGCCTTGGAGCGGAGCCTTTGCCACTGAAGCCTAAAGATTCCTCCCACAGGGCTCCACATGAGAGGGTACTCTCATGGGCACAAGGACAGATCCTTGCAGAAGACTGTCTATAAGAAGCACGTTTCCTCTCCAAGCTGGTCCAGGTTGGGTGAGACGTTATGTATGAAACCCACTGTACTGGCTCTGCTGAAGGCCCCTAGGCTGGAGGGCAAGGCATGAAAAAAGAGGGAACCAGCAGTGATGGCATGCCCAAAACAGAAAGATAGAAGCTCCCCAGTCCCATCTAAGAATGCAGGTCCAGACTGCACTGTTGGTATTGCCTCATTTATTGAAAGATTGACCGACTGCGAAAGATGAGCCAGGTCCTTCAAGCGTTTCTTCTGGGACTTCTTCTGGAACAGAGACCTTTGTAACACCAGAGGATGTATTATTTCTCTACACTCGGTTTCCATTCCTTTTTGACCCTGCACTCCTGAGAGACATCCTTACCCCATAGGAGGAATCATTATCCATGTCCTAGAAGCAGCTTCATCCCCACCCAACAGACAGGAATGCCCTGGTACCGATGGTACCACTACTACCAACAGAACCTTCCTTGTAATTGGAGGAGTCAGAGGAGATAGCTGCACCAATATCTCTGAGAAGGCACAGGAGCCCCAACAGCATTTACCATTCTTTTGGATATGAACTCCCCACTCTCAGGGAGATCTGGTACTGATTCCCTTGCCGGGGGGCTGGGGGAGGCACCTTCCTTCTGGCATACACCAGCACCTTGTGCCACTACACCAAAGAGACACAAGAGGTGTTACTTTGTTCCTGCCAAAGGGGCTGACTTCATATTTTTCCACCCTGCCCCTAAGTCATTGGTGATGCAGGCAACTACAGAAAAAACTTGGTTATACTACCAAAAATCTATCCCGGCAGAAAAGGGCCCAAAGACACTTGGCCTCATAGGTAGGAAGGTCTTCTCCTTGGCAGGTCTCTAATTTTGTATAGCTAGTTACCAAGTTCTATTAGCTAAATACAATTTCAAGTTCACTCCATGTGCAGTGACATTCAGTTCATACTGGTGACTACACAAGAATGCAAGTGATCCAAAGGAATAGGAGATGCTTAGGAGCCAGCAGACACAATATCCAAAGAGAACCTACAGAGATCGTCACAGTGTGGAGAGGCAGAGAGGAGACCAACTGCACAAAAAGGGAAGAAATTGACAGAAAGAGAGTTTGCTAGATTCAGCAACAGGTGCCAGGGAGACACAGAGAGGTCACTCCAGGTGTGGTGACCTGTTGAGGAGACCAAACTCTCTCAAAGGCTACATAACCAGCTGAATCTGTAATAAAGATGAGACTCCAACTTGGTAGCAACCTTGAGACAAAGGGACCCCGGGTGAGCATCTGGGCATCAATTATCTGTTTTTAATGTTTATATTAAAATGTTTTTAAAATAGGGAAAATGTATCATGATCAGTGGAACTGGAGTCAGAGGGCCCAGGGACTTTTATTGACAGATTACCAATGGAACAGAGACGCAGGAATTTAGGCTGGAAGCAACTCAGCAACATAGACAAAGCAGTGCACAGGGTTTAATAAAGTTTAACTTTATTCAGCTTAACCAGCAATTACCATCACTCTTTCCAAATGAAACAACTGTGTTGTTGACTGCGATGCCATGAATCTCTAACAGTGATACTGTCAGCTACCTCATGTAACCTGCTTTCTTCACTGCTAACAATGTACCATTGTTAATGTCTTCAGTGGTGGCTATACATTTGCATTAGTTGATCTTCAGAGAACAGTTACTATCACTTTTGCCATATGCTCTCACTAACTGGCCACTTCATCTTCCTTCTGGTTTTGATATCTTCATGCTTTGTTCATGGTTCATCCTACCATGCTGTAGGTGAAAAAGATTATTATTTTGGCTGCTTATTTTTTTCAAATTTGTGCACGTTGATGTTGCCTTTATGGCTGCCATATGTTTGTTATGTGTTCCTGTTCTAAAAGCTTAGCTGATGGATGCAAGCTGGTGGAGAAGTTTTACCATTTGTCTCCCATGTAACACTTTTCTTGAGGTTGAAGGTAAGTCCAATGTAATAATGTCTCCTTTTTTGTGCATGCTACATCAGTAAAGGTAATATAAACAGTATGCTGTGCAGCAGGAAGGAAGCAACTAACATCTGCAGGATCTGAACTTATTTCTGACAGCTGTGTGCTCCTGAGGGCTCTCTTTTTTTGTGAAAGATAAAAACAAACCAGGTGAATTGCCAAGAGATCAATCATGAATTGTAAACATATTATATATATGTGTGTGTATATATGTGTGTGTGCGTGCACATGTATATAGATGGCAAGAGAGAAGAAATTTGTTGAGCTTCTTACTGAAAACCTGCTATTTGATGACCATTTCAGCTTCTATTATGATTGACACAAGGCAGCTGTCTAAAATAGAAGTAAGGTGTTTGGTAATGATAAACTTTAGCATGTTCTTGCCACCTATAGAACAAAACACTTTTTTTTTTAATTGGGAAGTTTGAGACTAAAACATCTTATTTTGATGGGGACATATAGAATCGTGCAAACTGTTGTTGCCAACATTCCAGAATGCATTCCAAAACCACAACAAAATGGTATAAAACACACACTTTCAGGACTAATTGTAGGAAATATTCACATGTAGATAGAAGATACAGTCAGGCAGCTGATATTCACAATATATGTACTAGGCCTATTTTTACTTGAGATAGAGGAGGGTTAAATAGAGCTCATTCACTCAGGAGCAAGAACATGGTTGAGCTTTTTCCTGGACAGTTCATGACACACTAGACTTTTTTAAACTGTTTTTCCCCTTATAGTTTTGTGAGTTAAGTTAGCTATCTCAGTGTAAAAACACACTTATGTTTTGCAGTGAGGGCAAAGCTTTAGTCTGCTTATTTATTTTGCTTTGTCCTCACTGCAAAAAACAAATGTGTTGTTACACAGAGATAGCTAACTTGAGAGAACTGCCTTGATGTACAATTGTAGTGGAGACAAGCTACTGTAGTTTTTATCTCCATGTAGGCAGTTAAAGACAACCCCAGATCGGGGAGGTGTAACATTGAACTTTACTAACTACAGTTCCTGATCTCCACTAGTTTTGTATGTTGAGATAGATATATCGAGTTAGCTATCTCAGTGAAAAAAACCACACCTACTTTTGCAGTGAAAATATAGCCTAAATGTGCCTGAACATTAAAGCCCATTAGATGTCTAGGACCTCATTTAAGCATTAGTAATTCTGTTCAGAACAGGACAGCCCTTTGCAGATGGCACAGGGCAGCTCATTTGCAGACACTGAGGTGATGGTTTTGCTGTTCTAAACTGAACTGTGCCTGCATTTATCAGGAAGTGCTGCAGGTTAAATGCCAATACGACCCTTCAGTCAGTGTGGAACACAAGAGATAAAGGATAGGGCTTTTTTAAAAATAGCAATTTTAAAAAAGAACATAATATTGGAGTAAGGTTTATTTGGTAACAGAATTAGTTGGACTGAAATGAAGACATGCAGTAAATGTGACTACATGCCCACACAGATGAGATATAATGAGGGTTCCTACTCCATTAATCTATATGGGCTTGCTATACATTGGATCCAGGTATATAGGAGTAAGCAGGTGCTGTGTGTCTGCTTACTCCCTCTCTAGACCTGGTTCATGGGAATGGATGAAAAATGGGTGGAACCTGGGCTGCTGTGCTGGTGCAGAGGGAGTTATAATTTGTTGCTGATATAGACCAGCAGCAAATGGCCACTCCCTGGAATATGAAGAAAGCAAGAGGTAGATTGTGACTCAAAGTGCTACGCCTGAAGTAGTGTGGCTCACCCACTACCCCTTGTTCAGGGCCTAATATTAAAATCTCGCCCTAAATGTCTAGACATATTTATTTTTATGCAGTATCCTATATGTTTTGTGTGAACACCAATTATACTAAACTCTCAACACAACCTATTTTCACTAAGTAAAATATGTTTCTGGCTGTTCTTTATATACACTTTTGGCACTGCAAGTTTTCTCCATATCTCCCAAACTCTCTATGCAGTAATTTCCATAGACTATAGGGATATCTGCTGGTGATAGCAGAGCTGATTGACTTCAAAGTCTCTCTCACTGTTGTTGCCAAACTTGGCCAAGAGTTTGCTCATGACTGTAACAGATGTTTCTGCTTTTTAAAAAAGACCAATGGGAACCTTATGGAGGAGGTTTTTTTTTTACTTCAGTCCAGAAGTGAATGCCAGCATAGCTGTGATTTTGAAACTCTCTACCCAACTCACAAGAACAAAAGTTGATCAGCAGCAAGTAGATTTGAGCCAGTATTCTTAGGAGCAAAGGTTCCCTTTCCAACAGATGAAAGCATGAGTTTACCACTCTGCCAGCTACTTGATGGCAGATAATCAACAAATTCCTGTTTAGTCTCCATTCCTTTAAGGTGATAGGTCATTTTTACAGTTCATTAGAGAATTTCGCAGTAAGTTTATTTTGTGAAGAAAATTTGGATCAAAATTTTGAATAATTCACACGTGCTGACACAAAGCATTGCTTTGATTAACCTTCTAGATATTACTAGGTTCTTGCCCAGCTAATTAAGAGTTTAAACATTTCCTTAGTATTACAAAATAAGTGAGGTAGGTGTTTTTAGGATTTATAGTTACTTTCATTAGCAATCTTTGGTGTTGGGAAACCTTTCCTGGGAACAATGATGATAGGGGAAGAAATAGGGACCATACCATTTATAGGGGGAATAAAAAGTTTGAACGTCAGTCCAAAATCAAATTCAAACTTATTTTAAAGTTTTAAAAGAATGAGTGATGACTTTCTTTCCTTTTTAGACTTCTTAAGAAGCTTCCTATTTCAGCTGAAATTTGTTAGAATCTCTTAAGGACTAGAAATGTTATATAGGGTTATATATTCTAGGACATCTCTGATCTAGAGTAAGCAAGTTTTGAAATCAGCAGCCATGCAAAGCCCTGGAAAGATGACACAAGAACTGGGAGACCCTTTCATAGGTAGAGAGCCATTTGGGAATGACAGAAAAGGGATAAAGGGTAGAGGATATTTGTTGAAAGTCCGGGAAAGGATGTTAGAGAGGCCAGTATTCCTGCTAAAGGTCAGGCAAAAGACCTGTGAGACAATGGCTCAAAGAGCAATCAAAGGGGAAGATGACAGAGAAGGAAGAACCAAAATTTAGGATAGGTTTTGAATAATCATTCAGACCAGCTAATCCAAACTGAATTTCAAAGATCTCTTGAGGTTTGCTCATCACTAGTTGCAATACCAGCAGGTTTCTGAATTTTCAGCATTTATCATTTGCTCCATCTGCTTAGTAAGGAAGAAATGGTTTTTCCATTTTTTTTTCTTTTCCTCCTCCTGAAAAGAGAAACTTCTGCTTTCATTAAGCATTACCAGCTGTCCATATGGTCTAGTCTAGTCAATAGGTCAGTGTGTATGCAATTACTATTAGCCCTTGTTCAATCTTGCAGCAGTTTTGTTTGTTTCCCAATCATATTGTGTTTAATCCTGATTACTTTAGACCAAACACTTAAATGATTAAATGCAGTGCCCATCATCAGAGAAATAATGATCAGTTATGGGAATATTTTAACTTGTGTGTGTTTCTATTAACTTGAAAGCCTGAAACACTCCAGCAAAAGGGCACCAATCCACTGACTCACTATATAGCCTTGGGAAAGTCACTTATCCTCATGATGATTCCTCTTGAAAAATTAATATTTTAGTATTTGACCTACCTCCCAGAGATGATGTGATGCTAAATTATGTGTAAAGGGTTTTGAAATCCTCAGTTAAAAGGTGCAAAGTCTGAATAAAGAAATAAAAGGCTATGACCTTTCTCCTTCACACCAACGAACGTAATAAAACCAAAAACTCCCAGTTGCGTCTTAAGGGTCAAATTGCTCATAGGATAACATAATACCCCTGCATGACAAATGTCCCTCTTGAAAAATTTCCTTCTCCCAGTACACTGACAAAGCAGAAGGATTTCCTTTAGGAAGCAGGATGCACCTTTTTCTGTGGCTGTAGCTATGGTTTGGATTGTATATTACTTTAGGTCCCAGACTGTTATGGAAGACAATCAAATCTTTTGAATTTAGTAGCATTGCAATCAGGATCTGGTTGTTACAAATAATCAATCCATTTTGTATGTTGCCCTTTGTTTAGCAAAATTAATCCACATTTGTTTTGTAAAATGAAATACAATAGGATTATTTTGTTATCATCGTAGCATTTTAACTCAAAGACTGAACAATTGAATCTTATCATTGTCTGACTAACCAGACTTCTTTTTACACAGCTAGAGGCTTTTCATGAGTTTAACTCTTCATAAACTCATTACCACAACTTGGCACTACTTAAAAATCTGAGCCCAGTTTACTTGGAATTATTACCTAAGTGATGATAATAACACTTTTAATACATTAATATTATCTGTTGCCTTTTTAAATATTAAAATTGATTCCCACAACTATATTTATCCAGCTGTTTATAGCAGGAGAAAGGGTGAGCTTTTGCTATAACAGCATGCACAGAACAGTTAACATATCCAAAACATTTTCAGGAGTGGGACTAGCCCAGTTGGAGCCAGCAATTGTACCAGCAATAGCCAGAGCTGTTGTACTAGCGGGGCAAAGTGGGGGAGCAACAAAACCTAGAGCTTTACAGCTTCTGGACCCCAGACATTTAGCTGTTTTGACCCTGGTAACATGCAACAACTTCTCTAACGCGGATTACACAGCAGCGGGATCAAGTAAATCTCTTGGCACCACTTGGGGCAGGTGTCCTCCTCCTTGCCTCTTCCTGTGGTCTGAGAGACATTGCCAGCTGTTTATTCCTGCATTCAGTTTGGCAAATGTTTGGGGGTGGAGAATAGGAGCAGCCTTCACAGCCCTAGAAGTGTCTGATGTCAGAATTTATATGGAGGGAAAGGAGACTTCTGCTGGAGTCTTGTACTGTGGTGGATTGTCTGGCAGAGGTGTGGAATGTTGGAAGGATGACTTGCCAGCGGTTGAGCAGGGAGGAGAAGAGGATTGGATAGTGGTGGAGAGGGTTGGATAGCATGAGCAAATGATGGGGACAAGGAAAGGGGTATTTTGCCTTGGAAAGGGATTTTAGTGGTTTGGGGGCAGTTTTGTACATATCAGGGAACGTATTTTGTAGCAAGCTATATTACTGTTATATAGCTCTGTGACTGAATTTTCATTGCCCTCATCTGCCCATCCTCCTATTTCACCACCTATTGCTGTTGCATCAGGTCTACCATTAGAATGCAGGTCCTGTGGGGGCAGGGACTGTCTCTTCCTACATGTTTAGAAAGCCCCTGGCATGGCACATTTTGAGTGCCACTGTAATATAAATAATAATATACTATTTCTGTTCATTTTGAGTTCAGGATCTTAATCCTAATGTAATTTGTCCTGTTTTTTTCTATTAAAGTATCATGCTATCTTTGAAAAACTGCAGCATCTGCTGCTTTGGCATAAATGCTATTGTTTTTTAAAGATTTCCGAGGATGCTTTCCCAAACTATGATAATTCGGAGATTTTAGCTGCATACCTGCTGTGTGCTGAGGTCCAGAAAGAAAAAGGCACCAGCCACCGAGACCCCAAGACCTTCTAAGATTTGTATATTTTGCTCAAGATTCATGCATCTGAGCAGCACCTCTCATTTGTTCTATTTACTACAAAGGGCATGTTCCAATCGCAATGAATAAAATATTAACCAAACCTGTAGGAACTGTAAGGCTTTCATCTCCTTCATTTTGACATGGATCTGCCCCTCTGTATTATCTCCTGACCTCCCTCTCACTGTCTTGCATATTTTTGCAACAACTGCTATCACCCTGCAACCAGCCTCTTTTCCAGATTGTTCCATCAACACTGCACTGTCATCAGCCTTTGGGAGGGTATAAAAGCATGATGCCTAGCAGTTCTGGCCTAACAAACCAACCTGGGAAAATGTTGTTTCTGGACCTGGATTTCCTACGTCATAGCAAACACTGGACTTTTAAATGTGTTTTGCCCATGAAATCTTTTTTTTTTCTCTTTTATTTAGGAGTGGGATAGGAAATCCACCCCAAAAGTTACTACAGTTTACAGATGAGATTACTCGGATTTCACACATTTGTTTACTCTGCTATTCAAAGAAGTAGATATGACGGCTATTCTCTGACCTGGTAATGCTTATACTGTATGTACACTATTCCATTTTGAGGATGACATGAACTGTAACTATGTGATTAGCCTGTTAATTATTTTGTGCTTTTAGACAACTGCTGTATAAACAGATTGTTATGGTTAATAATTATTATTTGTTAAGTTTAATGTGCTTAGCACTATACAATTCACTGAAGAATAGTCCTCTCTACTCACCACTTTCTCCATCTTGTTGACAACATTATCATCCATCACGTCACTCAGCTTCGTAACCTGGGGTCATCTTTGACTCCTGTTATGAGATGCATAGATATAGACTGTATTCAAGTCCTGGCACTTCTTTCTCCATAATATCTCTAAGATATGTCTATTTCTCGCCGTCGATACCACTAAATCTTTCATCCAAGCCTTTTTCACCTCTTCTCTTGTTTATAGCAACCTCCTTCCCTCTCTGTCTTTCCTGACATCCACCTTGTTCCCCTCAGGTCCATTCAGACCACTGCGGCTACGACTGTCTTTCTCGCCCATTGCCTAACCATGTCACTCCCCTCTTGAATTCCTGCTCTCTCTTTTCTCAACTTGGTCAAATACAAGCTTTTGTTCCTTCTTTTTAAAGCCCTTCACCAGCTAACCCTGCCCCGCGTACCATTTCGTTTCTTATTGTGTTGCCTCCTGCCCATTCAGCTCCACCAGCAATGCTAGCTTCTATAACCCTGTTTGTCCACTTTGCACACAAGCACTTTCTCCTATGCCTGTATACCTGTAACACCCTCCCCCAGCTAGCCTGCAAAGCCTACTCTTTATTCTTTCATATCCCTTCTAAAGGCCCACATCCACTGTGAAGTCTGTAGGAAGCTGTGAAGAATAGAAGCTAGGAAGATGGCCAGTAGGGACTTCAGATATTTATCTTATTTGCTTGTTTGTTTATCTCTGATTTAGATTTTTTTTAAAATGAACTGACTTGTAACTATCTTGCGGTCTACATAGCGGGCCTACATAGCTGTATACATAGCTTTTACTCAGTCTTCTTCCCTCATTCCTTCAAATTGTTCTACACCCACTTGCTGCATATTGTCTTTATTAGATTATAAACCCTTCAAGGTTTTATTCTGTTTGTAAAGCACCTAGCACAGTGGAGCCCTTAATCCGATTGAGGCAGTTAGGCAGCAGCATAATAATAATAATAACAATAATGTTATTAAAACAAACTTTGAAATAATAACCTATTACTGGTACTGATCATTGCCTCCAAAGCCTGTCAGCTATACTTTACTGATTACTTTTTTTTTTAAGGTAGTAGTAGGTTGCTTACTGATTACTTTTAGGGTTTTTGTGTGAAGCAAGTGGGTTGCAGAAAGAGAGTTCAGGCACCATGACCATCCTCAGGAGAGGAATAGCAAGATTGCCAAAATATGTAACTCAATTTATTTATTTCTCAACATTATAATTTTAAGAAAGAATGTATTATAGTTATGTGCTGTTTTAGGAGAGTGTCCTATTATTCCAGTCAGTTCTTTGTCTCATTCATTGTCTATTAGTCGTCAGCAGGTTTTTTTGTCTTCACACCTTTGGGGTGGAACCCGTCACCCTGTGCTTTAGTCCAAGCTCTGAAAATCCCATCTGAATTATCTGCCTCACAACAGCAAAATGGCAGATTGCACATGTCTATTTGTCTACAGCTTTAACTGTAACAGCTGTGTATAAAGATCCCCAAATCCTGACACATACATTCCCTTTATGATGTCGCAGGATGACAATAGACAGCACAAGGAGCCTTCCTCCTTTGTGCTGTATGCAAGGACTTGGAACGTTACACTCTGCTAGCACCCTTGCTTGTAGCAGAGAGGTGCAGTGTATAGATTCATAGATTCCCCAAGGCCAGAATGGACCACTGTGATCATCTTGTCTGATGTCTTAGGCCTGGTCTACACTAAGAAGGGGGTTCGAATTAGGGTACGCAAATTCAGCTACGTGAATAGCGTAGCTGAATTCGAAGTACCCTAATTCGAACAACTCACCCGTCCAGACGCGGCGGGGTCGAACTCCGCGGCTCCCCCGTCGACTCCGCCAACTCCTTCTGCCGAGGTGGAGTACCGGAGTCGACCGCAGCGCTTCCGGAGTTCGAACTATCGCGTCTAGATCAGACGCGATAGTTCGAACTCCAAAAAGTCGAACTCTCCGTGTCGAACCGGCAGGTAAGTGTAAACGTACCCTTATATAACACAGGTTATAGAACTTCCCCAAAATCATTCCTAGAGCACATATTTTAGGGAAAAACATTAGGGCTGTCAAGCAATTAAAATATTAATCGTGATTAAAAAATTAATTGCGATTAATTGCACTGTTAAACAATTATAGAATACCATTTATTTAAATATTTTTGTTGTCTACATTTTAAAATATTGATTTCAGTTATAACACAGAATACATGTATGGTGCTCACTTTATATTTTTTTATTACAAATATTTGCACTGTAAAAAACAAAAGAAATAGTATATTTCAATTCACCTAATACAAGTTACTGTAGTGCAATCATTTTATCATGAAAGTTGAACTTACAAATGTAGAATTATGTACAAAAAATAACAGCATTCAAAAATAAAACAATGTAAAACTTCAGAGCCTACAAGTACACTCAGTCCTACTTTAGTCAATTGCTCAGACAAACAAGTTTGGTTGCAATTTGCAGGAGATAATGCTGCCCATGTCTTGTTTACAATGTCACCTGAAAGTGAGAACAGGCATTCTCATGGCACAGTTGTATCCAGCATCGTGAGATATTTACGTGCCAGATGTGCTAAAGATTCATATATCCCTTCATGCACCAACCACCCTGATGACAGATTCTGCTTGGTAACAATCCAAAGCAGAGCAGGTTGACGCATGTTCATTTTCTTTTTTTTATGGTTTGGGTTCTGTAGTTTCTACATTGGAGTGTTGCTCTTTAAGACTTATGAAAGCATGCTCCACACCTCTTCCCTCTCAGATTTTGGACGGCATTTGAGATTCTTAAACATTGGGTCGAATGCTGTAGCTATTTTTAGAAATCTCACATTGGCACCTTTTTTGCGTTTTGTCAAATCTGCTGTGAAAGTGTTTTTAAAATGAACATGTGCTGGGTCATCATTGAAAACTGCTATAACATGATACATATGGCAGAATGTGAGTAAAACAGAACAGGAGACATACAATTCTCCCCCAAGGAGTTCAGTCACAAATTTAATTAACATATTCTTTTTTTAACGAGCATCATCAGCATGGAAGCATGTCCTCTGGAATGGTGGCCGAAGCATGAAGGGGCATACGAATGTTTAGCATCTGGCATGTAAATACCTTGCAATGCTGGCTACAAAAGTGCCATGTGGACACCTGTTCTCACTTTCAGTGACATTGTAAATAAGAAGCTGGCAGCAGTATCTCTCGTAAATGTAAACAAACTTGTTTATCTTAGCAATTGACTGAACAAAAAGTAGGACTGAATGGACTTGTAGGCACTAAAGTTTTACATTGTTTTGTTTTTGAGTGCAGTTATGTAACAAAAAAAATCTACATTTGTAATGTACACTTTCACGATAAAGAGATTGCATCTGTATGAGGTGAATTGAAAAATGCATTTCTTTTATCATCATTTTTACAGTGCAAATATTTGTAATAAAAATAATAATATAATGTGAGCACTGTACATTTTTTGTTCTGTGTTATAATAGAAATCAATATATTTGAAAAAGTAGAAAAACATCCAAAATATTTAATAAATTTCAATTGGTTTTCTATTGTTTAACAGTGCAATTATTTTTTTAAGTTAATCGAGTGAGTTAACTGTGATTAATCGATAGCCCTAGAAAAAATCCAATCTTGATTTAAAAATTGTCAGTGTGGGAGAATCCACCATGACTCTTGGTAAATTGTTCCAATGGTTAATTACTCTCACTGTTAAAAATTTTCCTGTATGTTCTCTGCAACACAACTGTATCAGACCCTTTCGGATGCAAAGAAGGAAAATTGGCTTGTGCCATTTACCCTGTTAGCCACCTGCTGGCACTCTTGGTGGTGGTATCACCCAAAAGGGGATAAATTGAGGGCACTGCCATGGGTTTGCCATTCCTCCATGCCAGCCAGCTGAGCTTGGTTTGTTGGGTTCCACCCACTGCAAAATGGGCTCCCTAGGAGGACCCTTGGGTCACCTGGAATTCCCCCTTGGTCTCCTGCTACAATCTAGGGAGGGTGATGGCTACAAGAAGGAGAGAGAGTTGACTTTTTTGCCCTATTTTATCATTCTGCTGTTGTGTAAATAAAGAAAAAAATTGAAAATATTTCTATGTAAATAAAGTGCAGTTGTATTCTGAAAAGCAACTCTAAAAGAGCAATGTAAGAGTCCACATTTATTCTCTTTCAAATTTGTTGAATTTAAAATTTTTAAAATGTCTTTTCTAACTGTCACCACTACAAATGTAACCTGAGATCTGAAAGTCAAACTGTCTTTTTTCTGACTCGAGTATCATTACTAGTAATAAATATTCTGCAGTTGGGGCTTTGTTAATAATTCTAATTTCAGTGTTACAGCCAGGATAGCATCCTGGTCATCCTCCGATAACAGTGTCAGTTCTGGAGAAAGAGTAATAAAAATTAGCAGACATATTTTTTGTCCATAATATCAACAAATATGACTCACGAGGAGTTTGAGTCAGATGGTACCATTTTTACTCAGATGCTTTTTCCAGCACACTTAGTCACACTTTAAGGGGGCTCACCTGCTATGGATGCTTGTGGGAATTTATGCCTGTTATTCTTTTATTCTGAGTAATGTGCATAGAATTCCCCATACTTTAAGAAAGAATAGATGGTGCTTCCTGCCCGAGGAGTGTTTTAATAGACAATGGTGGATATGAATCTGTGTCCATAATTGATTTCCAGGCTAAGTTCTGTCTACACCTAGATTTGACCAGGGCATACAGTAATATTGTATGTCCCCCCTTATCTACATGTATAGTGCACAGTGACTGATTTTGTAGCTTGTTCTGTCTGGCTAGCATTCCTAAGTGTAAAGGATTTGATATTGTTAGATAGAGTATTTTTTAGAAATAATGGACTGAGAGTACACTTTAGACATGGATTTTATGGAGCTTTAAACATTTTTAGAATGGGAAGTGTTAATTGAATAGATGATGTAAACAAAAAAAATTGAAATATTATGTTGACTAAATCTTGTAACAATGCTTGTGATGTTCCTATATCCTGCCCTTTGTTGTATGTATTTTTCACAGCAGAGGCAGACGTTACCCATGCTATGATTCAGCGTCTGTCGCTAGCCACGCTCTTGCACGATTTTAACCTGATTTCACGGGATGAACAGGGAATGAAACAACGTAGCTCATGGCTGTCAGCGATGAAAAATAGGCAGGAATTAGACAAACAGCTTCATCTCAGAGATTATTTCCGGGCTAAAAACTCTTCCAACAGCTGTTTGCTTTGGCTGCCACTCAGGTTCCTTTTTTTTTTTTTTTTTTAAAGTTTTTGTTTTTTTTTAAGATGTGGGCTGGTTATTTATGTAGTCAGGAAGAGGTCTGTGTTTCCAGTGTTGTGGTCTCAGTGCTGTTTTGACAGTTGGAGTACAAGGAGATTTCTTCTTTTTCTACCCCCTCCTCTCTACCCCCCCCCCATCCGTTCACTTAACGCACAGAATGGGAATGCTGTAGAAAGAAGAAAAAGCAAATTTATGAGTTTTTTAATCCCAGACAGGCAGCTTTGTGTCAGTTACCTTCAAGAAAAGTTCACGCCCCAAAGGAGTGTTTAGTCTTACACAGCCACTGACTAAGCAGTGTGTGTGTGTGAGAGAGAGACAGAGATGAAGGAAAGTTTTGCCTCTTCATGAAAGTTGTAGTATTGTTTTAAAGATGACTGCTACTTTTGTTTAAAATATTTGTTCTGGAATTACTGAAGCTGGAGTCTACCAGACTGAGGTCAGAAGCATTTTCTTTGGCAGAAAGAAGATACTTTTATAGAAGCCATGCCTGTACTTGGGGTTGCCTCAAAGCTAAGACAACCAGCTGTAGGGTCAAAGCCTGTTCATACTGCCCTTCCGATACCAAATCTTGGCACGACTGGGTCAGAGCAGTATTCATCAAAGTCTTTGGAGCTTACTGGGGCAGAGAGCTCAATGCTTTCTTGTCAGCTTACATTAAAGTCAACCTGTGATTTTGGAGAGAAGAAAACACTTCAAGGAAAAATCAAGGAGACAGAGGATAGTAAGGTTAGTTCTGAACTTTACCTGCAGATTGCACTCTTAAAATGTTGGTTTACTTATGCAAAGTCTGATATCTGTCTTTAGCAAATAGCATGGTGGATGTGGAGCGCATGTGTAAAATAGGAACTAGTTTATGTAAATGATAACTTTCTATAACCAATATACTAACATGTATTGTAACTGTGTTTAGCTCATTGTTGGAGTTGAATATATATTCTTTTTTTAAATGTACATTTTATGATATCTAATGGAGTGATCCTTCATGACAAGCTTCTGGTGAGGGTGTCATATCGCACAGTGATAAAAATCATGCTGAGACCCAGATAAGTAGAACTATCACATGACAGTGCTTAAGAAAATATTGAAACTTGGCAGCTTCATGTTATATTATAATGTTAAAAAGGGCTCCCACACCCACACTTACTCCCCAAGGGAGATGCCTTTAAAATAAAAACAACCCATTGATTGTTCTGTCCAATTTTCAAAAGATCTGGCTAGACTTGCAGCAGAAACTTTGAACCAGAAAAACAGATCCTTAATGAAAAGTTACCTGTTTTTTCACTTCTTTAAAATAGCCTCATCTTGTCTGCCCCCCTTCCAGATAGCTTTAACCTGCTCTGATTTCATTGTGATGTAAAACAAAATGAAACATGTTTGTCTGGGGGCAGATGCCATGATTTTAAGACTTTAAGATGTTTGTCTTTAGTCATTCCTAATCTCATTGCAGTAGTTTAAAATATATTATGTTTTGGGGACAGCATTACTGTTGAATCCCTTCTTGTCAGTAGTGTATAGTTTTGTGGCTCCTTCACCTACCATGTTCCAGGGATTAACATGTAATGTAACTGAACAGAGCAAGCAGCATTTTCATGCTTACTCCTCTCTTTATCAGTACTGCTGATTCCTGAACACTGATTACCTCACTGCGATTAAACCGATTTCTATAATGGCTTCATTTTTATTTTAAGGAAACTTGCACATCATCATAGCTATTGCAGTGGTAGCAGACAAACAATGTATGCACTTTGTTGTCTTAGTTTGAGAGTGCTATGCCTTAAGAAGCAGGGTTTTGTGCCTAAAGCACAGGACTGGGAATCTGAAGATTTCAGTTCTGTTCCCAGCTGACTTCCTGTGGGATCTTGGGCATGTCCCTAATTTCTCTGTGCTTCAGTTTCTAACTGTCATAGGGTTCTCTGTAGCACCCAGCATTGCCCCTCACACAAGCGGGCAGTTGCTTTATAGAAAAGCTCTATGGAAATTCAGAGAATTATTATTCCCACCTGTTGAACAGAAACAGCTTCATTTTTCATCAAATGATTGCAATGTGAAGATTACTATTAGTAAAGCCTTTTGACACACTACAATGATGTTAATCTGATATGCTTTAAAATGTATAGCTTCCTGCTTAGTAGTTTTAGATTAACTGAGGAAGTGTAAAGAATGTTTTCTTTAATGTTGTGCTTTCATGGGTTACCATGGGAGTAGTGTTTCAGTTCTGAAGGATATTATTTTCAGAAAATAGCATGCAAGTTAAAATAGCCACTTAGTTATAATAGTTAACGTCAACAAATGTTTTGGAAGGGATATAAAACCTCATACTTCTGAGTTTAAACCAATCACTGAGGGGTTAGGATGAGAGCTTAAGGTGACCAGATGTCCTGATTTTTATAGGGACAGTCCCGATATTTGGAGCTTTGTCTTATATAGGTGCCTATTACCTCCCACCCCCGTCCTGATTTTTCACACTTGCTGTCTGCTTACCCTATGAGAGCTTTATAGGGGCAGATTCTCTCACATCTGCCTGCTCTATGGGGTCCTTGCCTCTCCCTCTGAAGAATCTGGTGCTGAGCACTATTGGAGACATACTAGACTAGATGGATGATGGGTCTGATCCAGTATGACAATTCTTATGTTTCTAGGGCCAATTTTTCAGAAGAGCTCAGCACACAATAGTTCCCTGTGTTCTCAGTGAAAGCTGCTAGGTGTTGAGCCTTTTGAATATCTGGCCCTTGAAGGCTAAGGCCAACATGGTCACACTGAGTCTAAAGTTAGGTTCCAAAATCCTTAATTGGGCACCTAAAGAAAACTAGCTGGATGCTCCGAAGTGCTGAGCACTCAAATTTCACACTGACTTCTGCAGTTTTTTTATAGTGTCCACTGAGTGCCTGGAGCTCCTGATGAAATCAGGGGACACTGGAGAGAAAAGCTGTTGAAGTCAGTAGGAAATGTGAGCGATCAGCACGTCTGAAAATCAGGCCAGTTTCATTTAGGTGACTAAAAAAGGATTTTCAGAATCTAACATTACACACCCCAATCGGAAAATATGGCCCACATTTCTTTTATTCTATACCTTGTGATATATTTGTAAGCGTTCTAGTTTTAGGTTTAAACTTATAAACACCAATAAAATACTCCCAATACTCCCCCACCCAAAGAAAACAATAGAAAAAGAAAATGTTGCTTATTCATTGAGTTCTGGAAAAACACCAGAAATGGTTCATTGTAGCTAAGGCTCCTCTACAAGGAGCAGTAATGCGGACTATAGGGGTGTGATTTCTAAAGTGCACTCACATGTTGTGCATTAATTGGTCCATGTAGACCCTGCTGGTGTGCATTAAAAGTTACCTAGTGTGCTTTAACAGAGTGGTTTTTGAAACAGTGCTATGTTAAAGCACACTAGGGAACATTATAGAGAGATTGCTCATTATAGTATGTACTACTGTAATGAGTAATGTATACAATATACATTTTGTATATACTGTTAGGAGTAGAGACAACCGCGAAAACACATGACTTTTGGACATCTATATTAAACTAAAAAATAGCTAAAAAATATAAACCCAGAAGAAATGAAATTAATAAACCCTGAAAACAAAAGCCCTATATATTTCCCTTTCACATTTTAAATCAGTCTTGGGAGGTCATTTTGTCAAAATATTTTGGGGCACAGGTAGATGGTGGTGGTTAGTAAAACTACCTTTAGGTTCTCATTGCTAATAAACACCAAAATTCCAACCTCAAATTATTGAATGATGTTTTCTCACATTGCTGAGTGGGAGATCCACTCCTCCCTGCCTCCCACTTTTCCCTTGGCTACCCTCAGTCACATTAGCTAAAATGTGCAGCTAAGCACATGTTTTCAGTGAGTTATTAGGGTTAATGTCCCTTCAGGTTTGCTTTGGGTAGATGTAAATTCCACATTACTGATGGCACTGTCCCAAAGTTTGACCACTTTCGAGTGCTGTTCTCAATAGTACTTTGGTTGATTTTCTTGGTTAGCAAACATATTAATCAAACATATGATATTCCTACATGGCTCTGTGGTATACAGTGCTGTATTTTAAGAATGTTTCCATTATAACAGTGATCAGATAAAAGGTCTTTTACTTAAAGTGTAATGAATACCTAGTCAAAGTTTCCAAATGAGAAGGAGAAATCTGCTTATACAGTATACAGTTTGTGTGCTTACGGTATATAATTGGATATGTGGCAACTGATTTTTGAGGGAAAAAATGTTGAATGTATATCTGTAAAAGACAATGGAATATATGAATTAATCATCTGGTTAACATTTGTCCTTGGCTGCTGTATTCTAGGCTCAACATTGCTTTTTAGGGCATTTCAAATGCAACACTGGTGATCACTAAACTCTCTTGTCGTGTCTGGAAGACGCTGAGGTTGACATATATAATCTCCATTGTATATTCAGTCACTATAAATGCTAAGATTTCCAAGATAAATCTGGATTTTCACATGTCAACACAGTAGGTCACTCTGCCATCCAGCTGTTTCCTCCATGACCTTCATGTACACTGCACCCGATTGTTAGAGACTTTTGACACTGCTGTTGGCTTTCTCACATTATTACATTGCCAGGCTTGGCTATGAATACACTGCTGTTGGCTTTCTCACACTATTACATTGCCAGGGCTGGCTATGAATACTGCTGCAGAAATTAATTCAGTGCTCCCTATATGCTCCACCTTCCTCACTTGGTTCTGCTGTGCTTGCACGTCTTGGACTGTTTTGTGGACGTGATATAGTTTGACGTTTCCAGTTATAGTAAGGACGGTCTGCACAAAAAAGAATATTTCCCTCTTTTTTCAAAAAAAGTATTGGGCGAAAAAAGTGTGTGAAGAGATGTTGTTTCTTTTTTTGGTTGGGTGTGAACATAATTAAACCTAGGAAACTATTTGCAACAATTAATTTATTCATTTGTGCATTATTTGAAACTGTTCAGCTCATAGTTTATGCAGACAGGGCCGGCTTTAGGCTGATTCCCCCAATTCCCGGGAATCGGGCCCCGCACCTTAAGCACCTTTTTAATTTTTAATTTTTTTTTACTCACCCGGCACCCGTGGGGTAGGGGTGGGGATCCGGGTCTTTGGTGGCATTTCGGCTGGGGGGGCATCCTTCGGTGCCACAGAAGACCTGGAGCGGACCCCCGCCACCGAAAAGCCGCCGAAGCCCCGGACCGGCACCAGGTATTCGAATCAGGCCCCGCAGTTCATAAAGCCAGCCCTGTATGCAGGCACATTTCAGGTCAGAGACTGCTCCTGAATTATTACATGTGACGTGCGTCAATTATGCTCATTATGCCATATGTTGTTTGTTCTGTATGATTAGTCACCCAAGTCACATGTTGTTATCGCAGCTTCCTGACTAGCTGACGCCCAAGCCTTTTTAGGAGCTTTTAGGCTGATCACGTGAACACTTATGGTGTGAATACTCACGCCAAATATTTGTACAAATGTATTCACAACACACTTTCTTTCCCTGGAAATCTTACAGTTTATTCCTGTGTATGTGCATAGAAAGGGAATGCAGTTGTTGGAGTGAATTCAAAAGGTGCAATCCTGGCCCCACTGAAAGTCAGTGGAGGAAATGATTTAACCCATGGTTTTCATTCAAACCAATGTCCGTAAATACCTTTTTGATATTATTTGTCCAACTTTTAGTTCATGTTCCAGTGATACCCCTTTCACGTTGCTTGCTGGAGAGCATAAAATCAAAATAATCTAAATTGTGCTGGAATGGCTTGTAAGATTGTCTCTGATTGTAGAAATCTCCACCAATCAGTAACAGGACTTAAAAGAATGTGTAGAGTGAGAGAGTATGTAGATAAATAAATTAAGCAGAGGCTGGGCCCTAAAGAAATGTAGGCAGAATTTCTTTATTCAAAGTTTACATTCTGCAAAAACTACTTTTCAGATTCACCAAAATTATACTTCTCTGTGCCATGCTGGCCGCCTACATACTAGAGATGATTCAGTCCAAAAGAGGGCAGGTGGTATGGCTAATAGGTGTTTTGTGTGGATGAACAAGCACTCATGTGAGCCCTGCACCAGCAGATAATGCTGACAGAATGCTTTGAATCAGCACATCCTCTAGCCACGTCCTCTTCTAGCCAGAGTTTCCCACTTTTTGATCTTTGCCGGTCTCTGTAGTAGTCTGTGTTCTGCTCCCCTGACCTTACCCCTGTATCAAAACTTTCTGTTTCAGGGGCTCTATGTCTTGGCTTATGTTGGCAGAAACCGGCAACATCTCAAGTTGACTCTGCGCTGTTCATTTTTGGTACCGCTCCTAGAATTTGTGACTTGATTGATACGATTTTATCCTTCAGTCATGAGTTAATTTATTCTTCTTGTCCTATAAGTCTCATCTCTCATATTAGTATGTCATTGCTCCTCCAGTTCAGAACAGTTGATTACTTCTAAACAAGTTCTGACCATTCTAAGGTTGGTCCAATTCCTACAAACCTAAAACTTCCCTATGTATAGCAACCTTCAGACCTATATTGATATTCCTGTAACATAGTATTTACTGACCTTTAAGGGGGGTTGTAGGCTAAGAGTTTCTCAGCCCCTTTTCAGTATTGAACAAAATAATTCTGGGAGATGTGGCTGTCAGAGGAACTCTGAGAATTGTAGAATACTGCAAGGCTTACTGAGAAGAAATGCCAATAAATATGTCAGCCTTCCCTGACTGAGTGGGGTTCACTAATAAGTGAAATGGGGAATCATTCAGCCCAGGGGTATGTGTGGAAAAGATCTGTAAAGAGGAGGATAGAGATGAAGAGGTAATTTAGTCCTGGCCAGGGAGCCCAGCTCACAGAGGAGAATGCAGCATTAAGTATCAGGGCAGTTCAAGAGGATGCGGTTAAATATTGAACTGAGCTGAAATGAAATATTTCAATTCAGTTCCACAAACGAAACAAAATGTTTTGATTCAGGAATGTCAAAACATTTTGTTTGTCTAAAATTTCCAAATCAAAAGTTTTAGGTTTGTTTGGTTTTTTAATGAAAAGTTGAAATTTTCCATTGGGGAGAAAAGCCACTTCCTGACCAGCTCTATTAGTATTAGCCCTGTGTCAACAAGGGCGAAGGCTGTAACCCAGGGAGGGACAAAGACGTGTTGTTCTGTATTTGGAGTTTAACATTCGTCAGTGGGCACAAGCACCAGAAAGCAAATTGAGGCATGGTCAACCTCTATGACAGAAAGGTAAGAATCCATTACTTTTCCTAGTCTGGTCATGAATAGAAAGCCAGTAATATATCTGACCAAATGACTCTTGAGCCTAGGTTAACTTACATCATAGAACCATATCTAATCCTGGTTTGAGGTCTTCCAGTGTTCTTTAGCCTACTTTTCCACTGTGATGTTGGAACCAACATGAAAGGCAGCTGCTTTTTTTTTCTGATTGCTTGTCCAGAGCTTGTCCATGATATGGTAACTCCTGTCTCTCCCCAGACACAAGATTTGCGGCAAAATTCTGCTCTGCTAATCTAAACAGATCTTAAGTCCAATATTCTGCTCTCCATCTATGGGAGGCACTCCTGTTAGTATCAAAGAGAGTTCCGTGAATGTAGAAAGAAGGGAATATCTTTCCCATAATTCACATTTGGCTTTCTCTTTCCTCTCTCTCTCAAAGCCATTTCCCCCACTTACTCTCCTCTTATCAGTGAAGCACCAGATCCGGATGGCTAAGAGTCTCTCTTTTTTATTTTAACCTGGCTTTGCAGAGTAGGGAAACTCTGTGACAGCTCTCAGTTAGCATGCTTACTAACCCCACCTGATTTCACCCACAGATACTTAGTCAAGTTGTTACTTCAGTGCTGAATTCCATCTCCTCCTTGGTTTGGCTCCTTCCTGCTGACAGTTAAGTTTCATCCACCAGGGTTGAGGATATGGAGCTAGACCATCTGGTACTTTTGGGTCATGTAGTTATACACTGTTAAAAGGTATAGATAAAGGAGATCCAGGAGATAAGGACAAGGAGCCATGGGAAGAGAGGTGGAGAAAATGATCCAGAAGTTAAGATACACAAACCTATGGAACCATAACAATATGCAGTCCCAAAACAACCTTCCGCACCCAATTTGTGCCCCCTACCTGCAGCTGAATTCTTAGGTGGAGGAAGTGGCCTCCTCACCCACAGCACCTTCAGGGAAAATGGCAGGCTCATTTCTCCTCCATCACCATTAGAAGATTTATCTGACACTTTCTTGAGATAAGGTGACATAAGGGTTTTCTTCTCATTCTGTCCAGTTGAGGGGTGTGTGTCTGAGGGCTCTTTCCCCTACCCCCGTGTTACTTTAGTGGTGATCTATACCATCTATGTCTCCCATCTCTGTCCCAATACACCTACCCCTGTGAGTCATCTGTCCCCATTTTCATGTGACCTCTTTCCCTACATCCGTTGGTATCCCCTTCCTCCATCCTTTGTCTCAGAGTCCTTTTCTTCACATATTGATCTCTCCTAAGAGAGCCTGTATTATGTTCCTGGATCCCCTCTGATTCCATGATTCTGTTCTTCCCATGTTTTGGATGACTTGCACCCACTGTCTCTGGGTCCTCTTCTCCCAAGTGCATCTCATCTTCAGTCCTGAGATAGTGACCCTGGGGGAGTAGGAATGGGTTCCTTTCCCTATATCTTCCTAATTGTGCCTCTTTCATCACTCACATTAAGGGTGTCTGAGGCTATGCTGTTTGGTACGGGGTGGGAGGAGGAGGCAGCTGTGGTCTGTTCCTCTGGCTGCATTCTCTGCTGCTTACTTAGCTTCCAGCAGAATGGCCAAGGAAAGAAAAAGGGCAGTGGAGGCAGCCAGGAACCTCCTGCCTGCTCCCCACAGTGGCCGCTAGTGATGGGAAGCCAACATTGTTTTTAAATTGCTGGATTAGCTGCCAAAAACTTCAGCCAGCACTGCAGACACCTGGGACTGTGTGTGTTTAAAATTCAGGGCAGCCCTAGCCAAACTGGGACAGTTGGCAGATATTCAGGATGTCAGTTATTTTAGTTTCTTGCCTTGTGCTCTGTATTATTTCTTTCTCAAACATATAGCATTCCTCAGCAGCATCTTTAATATGCTCTTCATATCAAGCACCATCAGTGTATACTGTATTATCATTGATTTAAGAGCATTCTACTGTATGTGCTTAGAAGCTGCTTTACACTTAAACATTTCTCTCATCATCATCTTTACCAACCACATTTCAATCTAATTGAGATAAATGTACAGTAACCCAGCTAGGTTATTCTCCAAACCTATGTGCTTAGGAGTAAGATACATTTCCAAATACATGCGTGTGGTCAAAAGCTGCTCTTTCTGTGGTTTTGGTGTAATGGTGAATAAGGCTGGGAGGATACTTACCAGTTTGAGTTGCAAGCCTCTGCCTGTTCTTTAGTGTTTCTTGTTTTATTTAATTGTATTTTATTTTCTTAGCAAATGAGAAAACAGAATATAGATCAAGTGGGCTGTATGGTGAAAAATGGTACTAAACTTCAACAGAAAACAGTTATTATATATTTGTTTTGCATTTGTGCCGAGAGGCCATGTGAGGGCTTACGCCCCTCGTTACCGGGCAACATGGCCTAAGGGCCAGAGTCCATAGAGGCAACCTTCGTAGCAGGGCAGCACGGCCTAGTGGCCAGAGTCCATAGAATTGCCCCTGGTCGCAGGGCAGCACGGCCTAGTGGCCAGAGTCCATAGAATTGCCCCTGGTCGCAGGGCAGCACGGCCTAGTGGCCAGAGTCCATAGAGGGAGCCCTAGTTGCAGGGCAGCACGGCCTAGTGGCCAGAGTCCATAGAGGGAGCCCTAGTTGCAGGGCAGTAGGACCTTACAACTGGCTCAGCAGGGGGAGGGTCCTACCAAAACACGCTGAGGGTCACTGGGGGCCAGGTACCAGTCTGTCACCCCGCTCATCCCCCACCAGGTCGCTTCCTACCGGCTTGGGAGTTGGGGTCTCCCACGAATCCCAAGGTTCTTCACGGCTCTCCGGGTCCGCCGCCTCTTCTGGTTCCTCCCACCGTAGGGGTTCGCGCCGGCCAGTAGAAGCCTCTGTTCCCAGCAGCTTCAAGAGTGTTGGCTGGTCCTCCGCAGGAGCTCCATGGTTAGGTCCTTCCCCTGTGGCTGGCCACCCCCAACTGAGCTGAATTCCCTCCTTTTATACTTCCAGAGCACTTGGAGCATGCCCAGTATGAACGGGGCGGGACTTCCTCCATCAGAGCTACTGGTCTGACACCGCTGGGCCTACTGCAGGGCAGGGCTGCCCTGTCACAGGCTCCAACAAAGATTGGGCCTCATTGTGATAGGTGCTGCACATACCTATAGTTAAAGACAATCCCTGCTCCACAGACCTTACAATGTAAATAGATAAGACAAACAAAGGGTGGAAGACAGTAAAACATATTATTCCCAATTTATAGATGAGGGGCTCAAGGCAGAAAGAGATTCAGTAATTTGCCTTCAGTCACACTGGGATTTTGTGGAAGAACCAGGCATTAAACCCAGATATCCTGAGTTCCAGTCCACCACCATAACCACAAGGCCATCCTTCATCTTCTGTAAAAAATCAGTTTTGAATGAAATGTCCCTGTAGTGGGTTATTTTTCCTCTTTAGTTTTCATGGAATGTTCTTACTCCTCGTTCCAGATGAAGTCAATGATAGTTGAAGGTGCTAAGCATTGCTCAGGATGAGCCACTATATGATTTAAGTTTTACTGTAGGAGCAAGTAGACACTCTATTTTGGTTTTGATTTACCTGATCAACAGAAATTTTGCCATATACCTTTAGGAATACAGGATGTCTTGTGTTCCTTATAGTGAAGGGAAAGTATGCTCCAAAATTGTATGTTTATTGCTAGGCTCACCACTTATTAAAATGTGATGTGGGAAGAATAAATAGTCACAGAATAAAAGCAGGCCTCTTTCAGGAAAGGTTTTAATTTTTGATCATGATTCCAGCCCATGAATATTCTCTAGTTTCTTTTTGGCAGAAATGCTTGTACTTGATAGACAATAATGGCATCAATTACAAATTTGAATTGCTTGTTTTCTTAAAGCAAGAGTTAATTTCTGGTCTAAGTCTGTTGTCTGCTTTTTCTAATTTAGTAAGATCTTGAGTTAATTTTGTAGTTTTTCCTTATACTTACAAATAGTGCACATGAAGAGTAGTTAATTTTAATACAACTCTCTGTTTCACTTTGACCTGATTCACAGGATGAAGTTTGGAGACAGCCCATGATTTAACAATATCCTTTTGACAGCAAGGGTGTTTGGGAATTAAGCTAGAGGGGGGAAAAATCTATCTACTCTCAAATTTATTAGTGGAATAGTTTGTACAACTCTTCAGTTGCCCATGATGTTTTTAATGTCACTACCCTTTCTTTTTTGTTTTTATTGGAAGGAGAAAATTGGCTGAAAGATAGCATAACTTATTTAAAATTCAGTAAAGGAATGCAGAGTGTTTTGTCTGGTAAATGCAAGTAGATAATTCCCTTGTGTAAAGTGTGCAGCTTTCTGATGGCTCTTATGTATGCACTGTGTAAACTAAGTGGAGAGGACTTGGAAAATAAGCAAATCAAATCAAAGGGAAGCATAACCCTAAAGTGGCTAGGGCAGGATTGGAGTGATCTGGGTATATAAACTGAGAAGGTGCCAGCCACTAAACATGTCTGCAACTCCTTCTGAGTAAAACATGAGCAAAGCTAGCCAAGTTCTATATTAGGATTGTGCTAACCCACTTTCAGTGTGACATTTGTTCTGCCTTATCTGTCTAGCCGTTTTTACTTATGAGACTCTTCTCTGCTGCTTTGCCATCACTGTGAGCCCATCACAACGGAATATGTTTTCTCATGCATAATATCTGCTTTTCAGCACGTGGTCAAAATAATTATTCAGGTGACAATGTCCAATTAA
The DNA here is from genome assembly GCF_020497125.1 of Mauremys mutica. Classification (NCBI taxonomy): domain Eukaryota; kingdom Metazoa; phylum Chordata; order Testudines; family Geoemydidae; genus Mauremys; species Mauremys mutica. The sequence continues at coordinate 71,942,300 of NC_059072.1, forward strand.
CGCAGCTGCTGTTCATTTGAAAAGCCAGAGATGTTGGGGTGTCTCTTGCATTTTCCCTTTAAATGTATTCTGCAAACCTTCACTCTAAATGTCAAACACCTGGCGTCGCATCTTGATAGTACTGTGCTAGACTCCAAAGGATTTGGCTGTGGATGCTTCCTGTTGTGCATCGGGATTTGATTTACAGGACATCTGTAAAACCACCAAAGCTGAGTAATCAGAATGGTCATGCGCAGAAAGATGACTCCCTGGTGAGTGTTGGAAAACAGTAGAACACTTTAATTAAGCAGGAAAAGGCTGCATGGCTTACACATGATTTAGGATGAGTAAGACATAAGTCAAGGTGCAGGACTTTTACTCACCACTAACTACAACAATGGAATTTCCTGGCAACACATCTATGCAGTAAACAGGGCTTCATTTTTTGTAAACTGTCTCTGAAACAGAAAGGAAGAGAGAACGAAAAGGGACTGTGTAATTTATAAATAGCAATGATTTTGTTAAAGGAAAACCTAGTGAACAAATACAGTGCTTTAGAGAGCTAAATAAATAGTACTAAACAGGAATATATATTGAAAATAAATGTTCAAAACTGTTTTAGAAATATGTCACTGTTTCAGTATCTCCAGTCACTGCATGAGATTGCTGCCTTCTTCAGTGCTGGCCAGCACTCCCAGTCAGAGACCCATTATGTTGGAAGAGAGAAAACTGAAGGGATATTTGGGAGCAGTAGAAATCTGGAAGCTTCAACACTTTATGTTCTTTTTATTTTAAAAATATGTTTACATCCTGGTTAACAGGGACATGGCATGGTCCAGGGAATAGGGCATGGACTGGGAGCCAAGACACCTATCTTCTCTTCCAGCCTCTACCAGTGACTTACTGTGTAATTTACTTCACTTTCCTGTGCCTCAGTTTCCTCATGTGAAAAATGGGAATAATGTTACTTGCCTGTATTTGCAGGGGAAAAGGACTCTTCAAGGGCTAAATACAATTATCATTGATGATTGTTTTAATAGTGATTAAACCAGATGATTACCTACTTTTGAAAATTGTTATTGAACTTACCTTAAAACAACTTTGAAGGACCCTTTGATTTTAAATGGTGGAGATTGTTTCAGTTCTATTTCATGTCATCAGACTCGAATGGGCAATTTTCTATTGGTTATTTTTTTATTGTTATTTCACTTAAGTCACTTTAACAACCTGCTTATTGGTTTATCCTTGTTTGTAATTAGGCAAACTGATGCGAAAATGTTGTACATACTAATGACATTTTCCTGCAAAAATATTATTCTGATTTAGTGACAAAAGTGGTGGGGTAAGAGTCTTAGCACGGTGGTTGCTTCCCATCAGTTGTGTGTGCTAGAATCCCATCAGTGCAGTATTTTACAAGCTTGATTTTAGATTTGCACAGCCCCTCGAGAAAATGGGGGGTGACATTCTGTACCTTGGGGGGCATATTGTAACCCCCATATTCTTCATTTTCATATAATCGTGATCCCACATATAAAGCATGCCTTGTAAGGTATCAGGGGAAAGGTTATGATCTGCTGAAAGCCATTTCTCTATCCATACATGTGTATCATTAACGCATATAAAGTTATGAGAATTGTGTTGTATGGTGGTCACTAAAGCATGTTGTAAATTAGCTCCCCAGAGGCAATAGCAAGGAAAGTAAGCAACGCCCAGGCGGAGTGTCAAATAGCCCATCAACAGCCATTGTCCAGCAAGAGAACTCCAATGCAATGACTCACCTGCATGAGGCCCCATAGGGGAATTGCTCAACCTTGCTTAAAGAGACTCAGCAATGCCACACAGACATGCCTGGACTTGTGTTCTACAAGCACAATGCACTAAGAGTATAAAGCAGGCAGAGTGGACACATACTGGGCCTTTCCCCTGCCCCCACCTCTGCTGCAAGCAACCAAGACACTGAGAAGAGGGCAAGACTCCAACACAGGAGATTGGCCCCGGTTTAAGGATCAAACCTGTATATTAAGGACTGCAATATCCACTGGGCTAAGAAAAAATGCTTACTCTAGTTGCTGCCCAGTCTAATAGGGTTGGGAGTTTAGACTGCATGCTTATATTTTATTTTATTTTGGTAACCACTCTGACTTGTTATGCTTTGACTTATAATCACTTAAAATCTACCTTTATAGTTAATAAATTTGTTTGTTTATTCTACCTGAAGCAGTGCATTTGGTTTCAAGTGTGTCAGAGGCTCCCCTAGGGATAACAAGCCTGGTACATATCAATTTCTTTGTTAAATTGACAAACTTATATAAGCTTGCAGTGTCTAGTGGGCATAACTGGACACTGCAAGATAGAGGTTTCTAGGGTCGTGTCTTGGACTGGAGATATTGACTAGTGTAATTTGCTTGCAAGTAGCTGGGAGCAGCTTACATGCTAGAGGCTGGGTGTGAACAGCCCAGCAGTGCAGGGGTTCTCACAGCAGAGCAGGGTAAGGCTGGCTTCCAGAGTCAAGGATTGGAGTGGTTTAGCAGATCATTGGTCCAGACAACACCAGAGGGGAATATCACAGGGGGCAACTAGTGTAAAGTCCTCAGCAGATAATGATGAAACCTGGTATTTTATCCACTTCCATGGAAGGAAGGGTTATGGTAGCCTGGTCCAGGTTAAAGTGGGCTTCCCCAGAACCATCCTGGGTATAAATACATTTCTGTCCCTTCTTGTGAGCTAGGGAGGGTTGGTGTCAGGATCCCTTCTCTCCACCAACATGCTCCAGCTGTACTGCTTCTTTCGTCTTTACCTGGAACAGGTAATCCTTTTGGGGGGAGGGGCCTTAAAGCGGACAATGACCCCTTTCCTAGGAGCCTGCTGGACAAGCTGCATCCCTGCATTTAAAGGGGGGTAACTCACTGTTGCTGTCTAGCCAAAGGGCTTAATAAGTGGTGAGGACAGATTTCAAATGAACCCAAAAGCTTAATATGAATGCAGATTTGTGCACTTTAATTTCTCCGTAATGCTTTTATTTTCTGGGTTGCTTTCATGTCCCTCCATTTTGAGTTCATCCTGCAGTTGCTGTAAAGATGTTCTGAGATATAATAATAGGAGATATACCAATCTCCTAGAACTGCAAGGAACCTTGAAAGGTCATCAAGTCTAGGCCCCTGCCTTCACTAGCAGGACCAAGTACTGATTTTTGCCCCAGATCCCTAAGTGGCCCCCTCAAGGTTTGAACTCACAACTGTGGGTTTGGCAGACCAATGCTCAAACCACTGAGCTATCCATATCTCAGAGCAGAAAGTATGAATTGAAATGTAGACAACTAAAAGCATTAATAATGCAAAAAATACTGACTCAGTACATTGCTACAGATCCTCTGGAGCCACTATGATACAGTGAGATAATAAGCACAGTTTTGACACTTCGGCTCCATTATGCTGCAGTGTGTCTACTGGAAGCATTATGAAGTTAATAGGTCTCTAATTGGCTGAGTATATTAAATATGTATGTAGGACAAGGTTTGTTTTATTATATATGAATGTTTTGGGGAGGGAAAGGGGCCAAATGTATCTAAATGCACTTTAAACATAAAAAATGTTTTTTTTTCTTTCTTTTTTTATGAGTGTGGGAAGATTTAGAAAATAAAAATTTTAATTTTACTATTTATACTGGGTTACCACCTCCAGAGAGTCCCTCCTGGTGTGAGATAGCCCTGCAGCATCCGTGCCTTGGTGATTTGGTCCTCTGGCTAAGCCATTAACAAAAGAGTCCACCCCATTCTAGGGTATACAAGCCTAAAAACAAACCCGTTTCAAACTGGGCCCAGCCCTTCGTTTCTGTGGGTCTGGTCTTTTTTCAATAACTCAGACCTCTTGACACACTTCTGCCCACACTGTGGGCTTAGTTTCCCTTCCTTGGCTCCTTTTCATCTCTTCCCTCCACCCCCCCCCCTTTGGGTTGCTTGCTGATCCTTACCAAACAGCAACTCTCCGGCTTTCCTGCCTGGAGTCTTTCCCTGCTTTGGCAGGCCACTCCCAGCCCTACCTACTTAGAGTCTTTTCTCTCCTGCTGTTTCAGGGTCGCTTGCAGAAGATTTCTGCTCTCTGCAGGTCTCAGCAGCTTTCTCTGGGTGTTTGCTGCAGTTGTCTTCCCCTTCTCCAGCACCTAGGCCTTTCCCTTATCTATCCTAGAGGCTTGGTTGACTTATGTGATTCATTTCCCCCAGGTGAGAAGGTGAGTTGGCTGTGTCACAGGTGGGGCTGAGACCATACCCCAAGCCACCCCACCCCACCCCCCCATGCCAATCTCTTCCTCTTATTCACTCCCAGTGGAGCATAAGGCGTCAACCATTCTCCTCCATTCATTTCGTTCTTGAGCGAGGCAGCAAATTTCATCCCACTTCATTCCCATGCCTTTCATTTCCTCTTCAATGGTCCTTCGCCACGTCCCCAATGGTCTACCTCTTCTCCTCCTTCCTTGTGGTGTCCATCGTAGGGCAACATGAGGGTGTCAGCACCCATTCTCAACACATGCCCCAACCATCTCCATCTTCGTTGTTTGGCTTCATCCACTATGTTGTTAATACCCGTTAATCGGCTCACTTCAACATTGGTGGTACGCTGCAGCCAGTGTATGTTAAGAATTCGCCTAAGACACCTTCCTTCAAAACCCCGAAGCCGACTTTCTATCTTCTTGTTGGTCCTCCATGTTTCCGCTGCATAAAGCAACACAGAGCGGACGTTCGACCTGTAGATCTCTACCTTGGTTTTCATTTGCAAGATGGCCGACCTCCAAATGTTCTGAAGTCTATAGAATGCAGTTGCTGCAAGACCGATTCTGGTAGATATCTCCTTCTGAATATTACCATAAGCCGATATGTAACTACCAAGATATTTAAAATCGTTCACCTCCTCCAATTCTACGTCACATACTACTGTCGTCGTCGAGCTGGCTGTTTTTACTTTCATTGTTTTGCTCTTACCGGCGTGGATATTAAGTCCCACGCACCTTGCTGCTCTACCTACTCTATCAGTCTTCTCTTGGAGGTCCATCTGAGAGCTTGAAATCAGGGCGATGTCATCCGCAAAGTCACAATCTTCAATATGACCAGAGGGTCCCCATGCGATCCCTCTTGGCCTATCTTCGGTGGCTTTCCGCATCACCCAGTCTATAACCACAAGAAATAGGATGGGTGAAATAACACATCCTTGTCTAACTCCCGTTCTCACATGGAACCACTCGCTCCGCTGTCCTTCATGGCGAACACAACACTTATTATCGGCATACATATCTTTGAGGATGTTAATAACTTTCGGAGGGAATCCATATGTTTTTAGGATATTCCAGAGAGATGGATGGTGGACGCTATCAAATGCCTTCTCGAAATCAAGGTAGTTAATGAACAGTGGCGAGTTCCATTCACGGGATTGTTCCATTATCATACGTAATACAAATATCTGATCAATGCATCCTCTCCCACTCCTAAATCCTGTTTGTCCTTCCCTCAGGATCTCTTCTACTGCTTGTCTTATTCTCTGTAACAGGACTCTGCAGAAAACCTTCCCGAGCACTGATAACAGGTTTATACCTCTCCAATTATCACACAAAGACAAATCACCCTTCTTTGGTAATTTCACAATGATACCTTTCTTTCATGCTTCAGGTACTTTCTCTTCTTCCCATGCCTTGTTGAATAGCTCCTCTAGAATCCCGGCACTCATATTCAGGTCGGCTTTTAGCATTTCTGCGGTTATTCTATCTTCGCCTGGTGCCCTATTTTCTTTTGTCTGTCTAATGGCCTCTTCTATCTCTCGCTCTGTGATAGGCCCTTGTTCTACCTCCATCTGAAAACTCGTTTCCTCTATTTCAACTACCTCTTCAGGATTTGGTCTGTTTAGAGTCTCTCTAAAATGCTCTGCCCATCGATTAATTTGGTCTTTCTCTTCTATCAATATTCTCCCATCCTTTCCTCTAACCGCTGTTGACCTATTGCTGAACCCTCCTGTCAAAGTCCTCGTGATTCTATACACAGTTCTTGTGTCGCCCCGCACGGCTGCTGACTGTGCCTCTCTTGACAGACTGGTAATATAATCCCTTTTATCTTTTCGAATACTTCTCTTCACAGCCTTGTTTTTCTCCCTGTATTCTTCAATCACAGCTTTCTGTTGTTCACCACTTCCAGTCAGCATACGTAATTTTGCTATCTTCCTCTCCTCAATGAGTTTGTATGTATGATCTGAAATCCATACTTTCCGCTCTCTTCTCTTTTAGCCAAGCACTGTCTTGCTGGCATCCGCATATACCTTCTCAACGTTGTCACAAATAGTGTTTATATTACCAGTTCGCAAATCATTTAGAAGTTGAAACTTTTTCGAGAGCTCCAGTATGAACTGTGCCTTTACCGATGGTTCTTTCAACTTCCTTGAGTGGAAAATTTGTTGCCCATAAACTTTCTTCATCTTTCTCAGTTTTATCTGAAGCTTACTCAATACAAGGTGATGATCGCCACCTACATCTGCACTTCTTGATACTCTGGTGTCCAACAACGACCCTCTCCACTTTCGATTGATCGCAATGTGATCAATTTGGTTCCTGGTTTTCCCATCCGGTGATATCCACGTCAACTTGTGTATTGTCTTGTGTTGGAAAATTGTTCCACCTATCACCAGTCCATTCTCAAGACATAAATCTACAAATCGTTGACCATTATCATTTCTCTCTCCAACTCCTTCCCACCCCATACATGCTTCATACCCGTCGTTATTGGAACCGACTTTAGCGTTGAAGTTGCCCATCAAAATCAGGATGTCGTGGCATGGGGTCTTAAGTATCTCTTCCTGAAGTCTGTCTTCCTGAACAAGTCTTTTTCCTCTTCCTCGGCTTGTTCAGTAGGTGCATAACATTGGATGATGGTGGTCTTCGCATATCTGGAGAAGAATCTCGCTCTTATTATTCTGGAGGTAACAGGACTCCATCCTAACAAACTCTTTCTCGTCTCTTTGTCGACAAGGATGCCCACCCCTTCATGGTGATATCCATCTGTGCGTCCTGAATAAAAAATTGTCTCACCAGAGTCCAGTGTTAACATACCAGTGTCCGTCCACCTCATCTCACTGATCCCAAGGATGTTAATACCATATTTTCTCATTTCCTTTGTTACTAATGCTGTTCTCCCTGTTTCATACATTGTTCGAACATTCCATACCGCTATCTTTATTTGTTTTTTGGGTTTAACCCGTGCCAATAGTCTTATAAAAATGACAAACAATACTTATCACGACATGCTGCTCCTTTTCCAGGCTCTTACAAAGAGACACTAATTTTCACAATGACCCCAGTGATACAAGAAATAATACTAAGACTTTTTATAAAGTGTTACAGTTTACTATTAATAAAGAAACTAAAGCAGAGAAGTCAAGTAACTTGCACAAGGCTACAGAGGGTGAATCAGTTCCAAGGACCTGAAATTAGAAATCAAAACTTCAGATCTGTGCTCCTGTGTAATCGTCCTGTCTCTCAGCTCTTTTCTTTCTCTGTCACTTTAAAGCCCTTATTATGAAAATATTGGGTTCTTAGAAATTATTAGCTTGGCCATTTTAAAATGTGTTATTTTAGAAAGATGTCAGAGTCATCAGTTTATACTAAGGACCATCCTGACTCTATTTAAATCAATGGGAGTTTTGCCATTAACTTCAGTGGGGCTGGGATTTCACCCCAGCTGCTTGAAAAGTAAATTTTGTTAAGGCTAGGTGTTTGTGGCTTCTTACGCTGTCACAGAACATGTTGTCAAGCTGCACAGACAGTTTAAATTTTTTTTTATAACAAAACAACCAAATCAACTGGTGCAATTTTGCAAATAAATAAATAAAATGCCTCCAGTCTTAGAGTTTGCAATGTTTCTACCCCATCTAATAAAACAGATTTATAAAATGATTGAGGAACCAGTTCAAAATAACAATAAACACAAACCAAACCTAGAAAGTATTTTTCTTCATTGCTTTTAACTTTCACTTCCAGACAGAAACAGAAGTGTGAAAACATAAAAAATTGTGCTTGTGTTATTTCTGGCCCAGCCAAAAGCAGGAGGTACCAGAAATCTAATGAGACTCCCCTTTTATTATTAGATTTGAACCTCGGCTTTCTTCAAAGCTGAGAATCCCAGATATGGTTTAAGAAACCACTGAAATTTTTGAGTGTCTCTCCGGACTGAACTTCTAAAGCTTTTAAAAAATTCATCCAACATCTCTAGAAAACCTTTCACAAAGAGGATTTATAATGAAAGTTTGACAGAAACTGCCACAACAGGTGCCACTCTTATGGAGAATCCATTTATTGAAGTGTGTGTGCATCAATCACCGTGTGTGTAACTGAGTTTCAAATGATTAACAGGAAAGAAATGAAGAATGAGAAAGCTAATTAGCTTTGCATTGAGAAATGGGCCCAGAACAAATCCCTCGGCTTTGGGAAAGTTTGGGTACATATGTGAACTTTTGTGATCCTGGTCCATCTGCACTTTGACATATGACTGGTAGATTCTGATAATCAGCTAGTTCTTTCTTGCTGCAGACATCTCATCCTTATACATGAAAGGGATTGGCTCAAAAGGAGAATAGATTCCTGTATACATTCTCAATGTTAAACAGAAGGTGAGATGTTGTATGCAAGCCTGGCAAAGGAAATAAAAAGACTTTACTCTCTGTTGACATGCTCGCTCTCCCCCTCCCCCCCAGTTAAATTTGTTTATCAGACACTATACACTCTTCTGTTTTCTGTTTGTGACTTTTTATTGTGACTGCTATGTTGATGTCCTTGGAATTTCTAAACAGTATAGATGACAATTTCCTAATTCAAGAAGTGTTGCAGCAATCACAGGGGAATTCTATATTAGACCCTGTCCTAATAGATAAAGAGGAACTGATCACAGAACTAAAACTTAATGGTGTCTTCGGTACAAGTGATCATGACTTGATGATTGCATTTATCATGTGCAAGCAGAGTAAAGTCCAGACCAGTTAAATATATATTTTACTGGTCTGGACTTTAGTAGGGTCAGTTTCATCAAGCTGAAAACACTTATGAGCCATATCAGCTGGGAGGAAGAATGTAATCAGAAAAATGTGAATGATATTTGGGAATCATTTGAGAACACCTTACCAGATGCCCAAAAAGCCACAGTTGAGGAAGAAGGCTATGCTGGATTACACTTCTACACACACATAGTAAACACTATATAGTGAAAACACTATTTCCATTCCACTAGTATTTCAGGAGGATGTGAAACAGAATCTGCTAAAATTAGACATTTTTAAATCAGCAGGTCCAGATAATTTGCATCTAAGAGTTGTCAAAGAGCTGGCTGAGGTGCTCACTGGACAGTAAATGTTAGTTTTCAATAAGTCTTGGAATACTGGGGAAGTTCCAGAAGACTGGAGAAAGCTAATCTTGTGCCAATTTAAAAAAAAAGAGTAAATGAGATGACCTGGGTAATTATAGGCCTTTTAGCCTTACATCGAGCAAGATAATGGAGTGGCTGATAAATAACTTAATTAAGAACTAAAGCAAGGTAATGTAATTAATGACAATCAACATGGGTTTATGAAAAATAGATCTTGAAAAACTATCTTGAGATTTTTTTGATGAGATTACAAGTTTGGTTGATAAAGGTAATAGTGTTGATGTAATAGACTTAAAGTTGTGTAAGGCATTTGACTTGGTACTGCATGACGTTTTGCTTAAAAAAACTAGAATGATAAAAAATTGACATGGCACACACTAAGTGAATTAAAAACTGGCTAACTGATAGGTCTCAAAATTTAACAATAAATGGAGAACCATCATCAAGTGAGTCTGTTTCAAGTGGGTTCCTCAAGGATCGGTTCTTGGCCCTATGCTATTTAACATCTTTATCAATGACCTGGAAAAAAACATAAATTCATCACTGATAAAGTTTTCAGAGGACACAAAAATGTGGGGGAGTGGTAAATAACAAAAAGGAAAGGTCACTTATTCAGAGTGGTTTAGATCACTCAGTAAACTGGGTAAATGTAGTAAATAATAATATGGCTAAATGTAGCTGTATAGATCTGGGAACAAAGAATGTAGGCCATACTTACACAATGGGGAACTCTATCCTGGGGAGCAGTAAGTCTGGAAAATGATTATGGGGTTGTGTTGGCTAGTCAGCTGAACATGAGCTTTCAATGTGATGCAAAAAAGAGCTCTCCAACCTGGAGACTTTCATAAATAACCAACCTTCCACACAAACAGACTTTACTAAAATAAGACAGGAGATCTACATTACACACTTCACCTCTCTACAAAGGAAAAAGGACCGTAAACTGTCTAAAATCCTACCTGCCACATGGGGCCACAACAGTGGTAGCCCTAACTCACCCAGCAATATCATCAATTTATCCAGCTACACACTCAACCCGGCAGAAGAGTCTGTCCTATCTCGGGGACTCTCTTTTTGCCCCACCACCCCCACGAACATGATACAGTTCTGCAGTGATCTGGAAGCCTACTTTCCCCGTCTTCAATTCAAAGAATATTTTCAAGATAACACTGAACAGCGCACTGATACACAATACCCTCCCACCAACAGCACAAGAAGAAGAACTCCACATGGACTCCTCCTGAAGGTTGAAATGACAGTCTGGACCTATACATAGAATGCTTCCGCCAACGTGCACAGGCAGAAATTGTGGAAAAACAACATCGCTTGCCTCATAACCTAAGTCATGCAGAACGCAATGCCATCCACCACCTCAGAAACAACCCTGACATTATAATCAAAGAGGCTGATAAAAGAGGTGCAGTTGTCATCATGAACAGGTCTGACTACCAAAAGGAAGGTGCGAGACAACTCTCCAATACCAAATTCTACAGGCCACTTTCCTCAGATCCTACCGAGGAATATACTAAGAAACTGCACCATCTACTCAGGACACTCCCTACACTAAAACAGGAACAAATCAACATACCCTTAGAACCCCGACCAGGGTTATTCTATCTACTACCCAAGTTCCACAAACTCAGAAATCCTGGACGCCCCATCATCACGGGCATTGGCACTCTCACTGAAGGACTGTCTGGATATGTGGACTCTCTTCTCAGACCCTATGCCACCAGCACTCCCAGCTATCTCCGTGACACCACTGATTTCCTGAGAAAACTAAATGCATTGGTGATCTTCCAGAAAACACCATTCTAGCCACCATGGATGGGATGTGGAGGCTCGCTATACAAACATCCCCCACACACATGGAATACAAGCTGTCAGGAACAGTATCCCTGATGATGCCACAGCACAACTGGTTGCTGAGCTCTGTTATTTTATCCTCACGCACAATTATTTCAAATTTGGTGACAATATACACCTCTAGACCAGTGGCACCACTATGGGCACCCGCATGGCCCCACAATATAACAACATTTTTATGGCTGACCTGGAACAATGCTTCCTCATCTCTTGTCCACTCACGCCCCTTCTCTAACTAAGCTACATTGATAACATCTTCATCATCTGGACCCATGGGAAGGAGACTCTGGAAGAATTCCACCACGATTTCAACAGCTTCCACCCCACCATCAACTTCAGTCTGGACCAATCTACACGGGAAGTACCCTTCCTAGACACCACAGTGCAAATAAGAGAGGTCACGTTAACACCACCCTATACCAAAAACCCACCGACCGCTATGCCTACCTTCATGCCTCCAGCTTCCATACCAAACACACCACACGATCCATCGTCTACAGCCAAGCGCTGAGGTATAACTGCATTTGCTCCAACCCCTCAGACAGAGACCAACACCTACAAGATCTTCACCAAGCATTCTCAAAACTATAATACCCACATGAGGAAATAAGGAAACAAATCAACAGGCCAGTCCTTGCCCACAGACAACCTGCCAACCTTAAGCATATTCTCACCAGCAACCACACACCGCACCATAGTAACGCTAACTCAGGAACCAATCCATATAACAACCTCGATGCCAACTCTGCCAACATATTTACACCAGCGACACAATCACAGTACCTAACCAGATCAGCCACAACATCACCTGCACGTCCACCAACGTAATATACGCCATCATGTGCCAGCAATGCTCGTCTGCTATGTACATCGGCAAAACTGGACAGTCCCTACGTAAAAGGATAAATGGACACAAGTCAGATATTAGGAATGGCACTATACAAAAACCTGTAGGAGAACACTTCTACCTCCCTGGACACACAATAGCAGATTTAAAGGTAGCCATCCTGCAGCAAAAAAAACTTCAGGACCAGACTCCAAAGAGAAACTGCTGAGCTTCAGTTCATTTGCAAATTTGACACCATCAGCTCAGGATTAAACAAAGACTGTAAATGGCTAGCCAGCTACAAAAGCAGTTTCTCCCCTCTAGGTGTTCACACCTCAACTGCTAGAAGAGGGCCTCATCCTCCCTGATTGAACTAACCTAATTATCTCTAGACTGATTCTTGCTTGCATATTTATACCTGCCTCTGGAAATTTCCACCACATGCGTCTGACGAAGTGGGTATTCACCCACGAAAGCTTATGCTCCAATACTTTTGTTAGTCTATAAGGTGCCACAGGTCTCTTTGTCACTCAATGTGATGCCGTGACCAAAAAAACTAATGTGATCCTGGATGAATAAACAGGGGAAGCTCGAATAAGAGAAGAGCGGTTATTTTACCTCTGTATTTGGCACTGGTGTGACTGCTGCTGGAATACTGTGCCCAGTTCTGGTGTCCATGAATCAAGAAGGATATTGATAAATTGGAGAGTGTTCAGAGAGGAAGCAAGAGAACGGTTAAAAGATTAGAAAACGTGCCTTATAGTGATAGACTCAAAGAGCTCAATCTATTTAACTTAACAAAGAGAATTTCGGGGTGACTTGATTGCACACTGTAAGTACGTATGTGGTGACAACAAATATTTACTAATGGGCTCTTCAGTGTAGCTGAGAAAGGTATAACATGATCCAGTGCTGCAAGTTGAAGCTAGACAAATTCAGATTGGAAATAAGGAATATTTTTTAACTGTGAGAGTAATTAACCATTGGAACAATTTACCAAGCGTTGTGTCGGATTCTCCGTCACTTGGAATTTTAAAGTCAAGATTGGATGTTTTTTTTTAAAAGATCTGCTCAGGAATTATTTGGGGGAAGTTGTATGGCCTGTGCTATACAGGAGGTCAGAGTAGATGATCAGAATGGTCCCTTCTGGCCTTAGAGTCTATGAATTATTGTGTTTTTTTTCCTCACTTACCATAATAAATAGGGTTGGCACGCCATTGCCCCTATTTCCTTGTACCGTATGGTACAAAGTACAGTGCGTGTCCATTTCTGCACAGTATAGCCAAGCCCGCTCATGTACAAACTACGTATGAGGAAAGGGTAATGAATCGGGCTGTTTGAAAAGTCTGAGGAAATACTGATAAGTAAAGTAGCTCATAAATTCCACACCGACAATTGCTCATTGCTGTAAAGATGAAAACTGAGTTGCCCCTCACATCCTGCCCATAACTGACTCTCTTAGCAGTAAATGTTCACTCAGTGAAACTCTGCTTGTGCATCTTTCTGCCAGTGTATATTTGCCTTTTGTCCCAAGTTACACATACTAAAAAATTCCAGTAATCATAGGCCACTATTCAATAAAATCATGTTTCCTTAAATAACATTTTTTTACAGATGCATAATATTAGTTTCTGTAGAAATACAGCTATTATTGTTAATTCAGTGATGCGTATGTATGGTTAATAATGTCGATCTGTTTGCAGAACTAGCAGTGGGGAGGAGGGAACACAAACAGTTGGAGAAGATCTCCTTTCACTGCAAATAAATTGTGTGGGAGTGATGAAAAATATTGGAAGGCTTAAAGAAATCCAAAACTATTTTTTCCTGTTGCATGGGTCAGAGAGGTCCAGGATCAATTTACACAAAAAGCTTCAAAACTCTTGCAGTTTGGGAGGAGGGATGTGTTTTCCCTTTGTGATATTTGTATTTGTATTGTACTTGGTTTTACTTAAAATAACAGTAATACATTTTCGTTAGTGATCACATTGGTTTCAGGAGGCTGGTAATGTCTGAAAATGGGCAGCCAAACCTTAACACACAGAGATATACTCCGTGTCCATTTAGAGTGCTGGGTTACAATCACATGGTTTCTGACTCAAAACAAGGTAGGAAAGGCATATTCTGCCTCCTTTGGGGAGCCTCCACTTCCCTGCATGAATTTGAAAAAAATATTGTGTATCTGAGTGCTAAAGCATAATGTTTATTATACCCTTGAGCATGACATGAGTGAGTAAGGGCTGAGTCCTAAGCTGGTGTAAATCTACATAGTTCCATTAAAGTCAGCAGATCTATGCCGACTTCTACCAGCTGAGATCTGCTTCTGAATCTTCAAAGTCGGCTGGGAATATAAACCTGAGGAAAATCAAAATGAGAATGAAGGGTTTCAAAATGCTATGGAGATGAAGATACTAAAGTATGTCACTTGCGTATAAAATTGATAGATATCTGTTAGAAACAGGGAGAAAATAAATGTCCTTGCCATAGCGAAGTCAAAATGGGACATTACCCAAAGATACAGTAGGTAACCACTTCAGTTCTACAAATATCAAGCAATCTTACTGTGTGTATACAGACAGGATAGCTCCAGGGAGAGAGTTTCCAAAAAAGTTGGTTGCAAAACACACTATTTCAGGTAACTTGAGAACTCCCCGCTTCTCTATCTCACCATGGGTTTTACACAGACTTTGCATTCAGCTGCCAGAAACGGAGGCCCCACGTCCATTTGGTCTGACCACTTTTCTAAAGGGAAAAAGGGGGTGATACTGATTCAAAAGCTTTAAAAAAAAGTCTGGAAAAAGAACAATTCAGCTATATAGAGATGGGATATTTATAAAATGATCCTCAAACTTTTCCATAGTGTAGTCCACATCTTTATAGAGAACTTTTTTGAGGATCACATCCTCTCCCTTTCACAGTTATGTGTATGCATCTCTGTTCTCATTGATGACTGAATAACATCCTTTAGACAAGGAAGTATTGATGTAGTTTAGCAATTGAAAACAAGAAAGCTAGTCAGTACCATGTGACCAGATAGCTCTGTGTGGACCACTGGTGGACCTTGGCCCCCAGATTGGGAACCACTGACTAATAAAATTATACCCATTAAGAAGGCAAGTGAGCAGCCCCAGAGGTAGCAAGATAAATGGTTGGTGAGATGTCTGCAGCCACAGGAACATCAGTTTGTAGCATCACTTTTCCAGGTGTACTGTAAATGGGCCTATCAAAGATATGCTATAGTGTTCTGCAGCCAGTGCAACAAAGGCCAGAGGTTTAACAAAACACAACTATAGTGTATCTCTTTCCCCAACAAGTTCAGTTCTCCTGTGTGTGGGGAGATAATGAATTGTAAATGTAATAGTTAATTGCCTTGTGTTGGTATGTTTTGAGTGTGTGGAGTAGAGAGAAGGGCAAATACATGAAAAGTTATGGATTAGAAGTAAATTTGTCCCACTTGAATATGTAATATTTCTATACCTCTGTATGTTTCACCATATTTTCATAAGTGACTACTGATTTTGCCTGCCTACATTTTTTGGTGCCCAATTTGAGGCAATTCAAAGGGGCCTGATTTTCAGATACAACTGAGCAACCCATCATCGCAAAATCAGCCCCCTTTTAGATTGTTCAAGTTGGCCATCCAAAGATTGAGGGCATCAGAATCATTAGTCGCTTCTGAAAATCTAAACCTCCTTCTTTTTCTTTCCTGGTTAAGTTAGCTCTTTCCGGAGGCTCAATCTATTTTTTCCTCCCCATCTTCACATTCTCATTCATTTTCTCTATGAGAACCACATGAAGTGGGACCCTAATGTATGGCCTTACGTCTAGGACTTATATTTCTTTTGAGCAACCCTATTGGCTTGCCTCATTCTTCCCTCTTCCTCTATTTTTAGGCTTATTTTTACTAGGTGAAATCAGATACTGATGGAGATTTGAAACTGAAATAACTTGCAAGCTCATTTAACTCACAAGTCAATTCTTTGCCCAAAGTGTGCCAGTCATGCAAAGAGTTTGCAGTAGCTCTGCAAAAATTGCCCATCAGATTTAAATATTATCTTTCCTCACTATAGTGACTTTCATAGCTCACCCACGCTGTAGGTCTCTTGAAATATAACAATTGTTGTTTACAGCTGAGATGCTCTCTCATACCTCTGTGATAAAATACAGTATGGATATTTAATGGCACAAAAACCGATTGATTATTCTGATTAAAGTGCATAGGCTGTCTTAAAAGCAGCCATAGAAGCTGGTATACAAAGATTTTTCTTGTCTGTCCCATTATATTAACACAGGAGTGAGACAGGTCAGATGAGATAAACGTAAAATGTAGCGGTGTTTGGAAACAGTTATAAATCACTGGCTCAGCTTAAATTGCAGTGAGCTAAATTCAGTCCTCAGTGTAACTCTACTGAAGTCAGTGTAGTTACACCAAGAATGTGTTTCACTGCATGTCCATTGTGGTAGTTGTGGTGTGGGAATTATACAATGTGGCTTACTTGAAAAGGGTTCTGCAGAAGCTCTCTGTCTTGGGTTAAATTTTTTTTCTTTGTTTTATGATCCTTTCATACTAGTCTTTTAGGGTCAAAGACCACATATTTTTAGACTTCTATCTATAATACCTAAACGTGACAATATCTCGGATAACGATGGCCTACTGCAGATAATTATTAAATCAGAAAATGAACTGTATGTTTGCTGCTCTTTCATTATTGATTAAACATTAATAATTCAGTAGAACCCAGGATCCCAAATCTGGATCAAGGCCCTGTTGGGCTAGGTGCTGTATAAAGAGGAGGCACCATGGCCCCTGCCCCCAACAGCAACTTAGGATAGGTGGAGGAGAGAAGGAGACAAACTCACATATCTAATTTTATATACGTTTGCTTTTTGTTTCTATGCAATTATGTATGATTATATAAGTATTAAATTTTCCTTCTTGACCCTTGGCCCAGCCATTATATGCTGGCTGATTTCTTGTTTGACATCACAGCAGACGTTGCTCTTGAGAAGGGTTTTGAACAAGGAGCCTAGTGGCCAATTCCAGGAAGGCATTCCATGCCCAAGGGATGGGGTTGAAAATATAGACATTTGTGGGAGGACTGGATTCATGTCTGGTAGATCCTGCTGTTGTTTGGTGGAGCTGAGGGGAAATATGTTAAGAAAGAAGAGTAGATAAGTATGAGGGGAAGAATTGTAAAGGACCTTGAAGATAAGAACCTGATACCCTGGAGGATAGGGTGGTGTCATTGCATTCAAAGGAGCATGAAGATGTGCTCAGAGAGATGGCCAAGGAAATAATCTTAGTAGCTATTTTTTCTATTAATCAAATGATATATAGAGTAATTGCTATTATTTCTTTGTTATACTTTACTATTACATGTTAAAAATCAAATTTCAGCTATTTTTAAGAACACCCATTTTGATATCTACCTTGACAGGCACCTCTCTAGTTCTTATTTACAATGTATTTGCAGTTGATCTTGGAAAGTGCAATGCATACATTTGAAAAGAAAATTAAGGTATTGATTCTGAATCTGATACATGTCATGCTACAGGGTAACTCCTTTGACGTCAGTGGAGTCTTTTGCAGAGGCATAAGTAAGATCTGAATCAGAGTCTAAAGAAACATAAGAACGGCCATACTGGATCATACCAATGGTCCATCTAGCCCAGTATCCTGTCTTCTGACAGTGGCTGATGCCAGGTGCTTCTGAGGGAATGAACAGAATAACGGAGAACATTTATTTTCTCCCCTGTCCCAGCCCCGCAATTTGCTTTAAGCTGACTTGAGAATTTTTTTGCATAAATACGCTGTCCCAATACATTTTATCGGAATCTTTTAGGTTCTTAAAGGAAAAATATAATGTAATCACTTTTTATTTATTTTCCTGTTGGCTTTCACTTATACAAAGGGATACAATTTTGCTCACCAATCATTATCCTAAGAAATACCTATACACATTGTGCTGCACCATACGTGAAAATATGAAGTCTTCTCACTTGAAAACAAGAAAGCAAGCCAGTACCATGCGTCCAGATAGAAATATGAAATATGAAGTCTTCTCACTGAGTGAATAATAGTGCTGTAGCCCTCCTGTAATTAGCCACTCTGTTTTTCTATTCTATTTCTATGTTCTTTTGTGATATCCATTTTTTCCCTACCCAAAGTCTCCATGTTGTTAGCAGAGGGCAAGATTGTGATGTGACAAGCTCTGAAGTACCACTGCAGAGCTCCTGCTTTGGCCAGAGGGGATTATTTGATAGCAACACATGATAATTCATCGTACTTCCCTTCAGGGGCTGAACATTTTGCTTACACAGCACTTCTAGTCCCTGTTGAGTTGCCTCTGATAATTTGATTTGTGGGAAGTGTTCCTGTGATAGGCCCTCTTGCCTAAGCCCAAAGACACATGCCATAGACAGGCTGAGAATCACTGACACTGTCAGTCAAAGCAGGGTCACTGTTCTGAGGCTGGAGGCAATTACTGTGTCCGTGGAATCCCTAGGGTGGATAATATATGAGATTATGGCAAGAGGATGACAATCTCTCTGATCCATCTGAATTCCTACTTTTCATGGTGCAGATGTCTGACACATGTAAGCTAGAACTGTATAAATATATTTTTTTATTCTTATTTGTGAGCGTGCGAGTATTCAGTGGAGCACTAACTTGAACTTACATCTCCCACCTCATAGGGCAGTGCACTGACTACCAGGATATAGAGTCATTTTCTCTCTCTCTTCCATTGTCTATTCAAGTATTTATACAAAGTATAAATGTATATTTCAGCTGGCGTGACTGAGAAAGTCCCACACCACAATGCCTCAGAGCACAGTAGTTAGGGAACTCTCTTAAGGAGGTGTGAGAATCCAGTTCAAATCCCTGCTCCACACCAGGCAGAGTCGGGAATTGAGCCTAGGTCACCCATATCCTGGGTGAGTGTCTTAACTACGGGGCTAAAAGTAATAAGGGTGCCACCACCACAACCTGCTTTTTCTCTTTTGGCTGTTTTGTGAATGGCACCAACGTCCCCTTGTTATTCTAGCTTGGGAAAAAAATGTCCAAAACTATTCAGCAAATGTGTGTCAAATTCACAATAGGTTCACTCAACCCAAAATTGGATTTTTTCCCCCAGCAAATCCCTGTTTGTCTGAAAAATGTTGTCTAGCTCTAATGTAGGCATCTAAAAATCTAGCTCTGTGTGCTACTGTGGCAACATCAGCTGTATGCTGGTCAGCACATTTCTTTGATAAGAGAACATGTTTTAACATCACGTTTAATGTATAGTTTTCAACTAAAACACTATTTTATGTGGGGATATTTAAACCTAGTGCAGTTTGAGATTTTCCAAACCTCACAGGCTATTTTTGAGGTTTACAAAGCTAGTTAGAACTTGGGAGCATCCTCCTATTACTCATCCCCATTATTTCAAACTCTTCTCTCTTCTCTCTCTCTCTCTTCCCCCCCCCCCCCCCCCGATGATTCCATTTAAAAAAAAAAATCTAGTTTCAGGGAAGCCTATGGTATGTATTAAGGATAGAAGAATGCCCACCCACCCCCCTGCCTTTCCCACCAGAGCTAGTTTTTCTCCTAGTGGGTGGCCTGTACACAGTATGTATACTATATGAATGTGATCAATACAGCGTCTCTGTCTCTTTCTCTGCTGCTTTGCATAGGAGCAAAGGACATAGGATTGGAAGGGACTACCTGGGTTAGAGTCCAGACCCCTGCTGTCACAGGCAACCCTATTAGATAATCCTATTCATAAATTTATCAAGCTGCATATTAAAATCCGTTTGGTCTCTTGCCCCCACTACTCCAATTGGGAGGTTGTTCCAGAACCTCACTCCGCTTATAGTAAGAAACCTTCTTCTAATTGCCAGCCTGAATTTATTCATGGCCAATTGATGCCCATTCATTCTTGGGACAATAATGTACTTTTAGCTTCAATAGCTCTTTTTCCTCCTTAGTGTTTTTCCTACTGGTGTAAATGTGCTTTGTTCCTAGGATTTCTGTTTCTGGAGTTTCCTGAAAACACCTGTAAAAGTCTCTGCAAATTTTCTTCCTTCAGTGCTATGTCAGCTATGTCATTTAGGTCAACTTATCCTGGTGTCTTCACTGTGCTGCGTCAATGGGAGACGCTCTCCAGTCGACTTACCTTACTCTTCTCAGGGAGTTGGGGTACCGCACTCGACCGGAGAGCATTCTGACATTGATTTAGTGGGTCTTCACTAGATCTGCTAAATAGACACCCGCTGCATCAATTGCAACAGCTCTGATTTACTGGTAGTGAAGACAAGTCCTTAGACTGAAAATTTTAAAGGTCAAATCCTGAGGTCAGTCTTTACTAAGGGAAAACTCTTGTTGAAGTCAGCAAAGCCAAGTAGCCATTTCAAGATTAGGTTAATGGAAAAGTAGACAGTAAAAGTAATTGTTATCTGCAAAGCTATAGCACTCATCTATAGTCCCATAATAAAAATAATATCATATTCTGCTATATTTGTCCAAGCCTATTTAGAAATGAATACTAATTTCCTTAAGCAGGCTGACTTCCAGACATGACAAGTGAGAGAGAAGAGAAGACAAAACTGGCTTGATGTGCCTTTTCATTAGGATAAACCTACAGTTCTTAGTGCCTACAGTTGTTGCTATCTAAGGCTTTTTCATTTTTCTCTTTATAAAACTGGATAATGCTTTGCAGTATTCCTGCTGTTGCCTAGATTCTCTATACTTGGTATTGCAAGCACTTAAGAAATGCCAAAATACAATTATTTAGTTAGACAACTAAAAAAGCTTTAAAGGGTATCCATAGGATTTTGAAACACACATTTTAGTTGTTCAGTCATACGTTTTTCCCTGTGTTTGAATAAGGCGGCATTATGTAAGGGGCCAGAAAAACAAAATAAAATTAACTGTTTGGCACACTTCATAGAGGTTCAGTCAGGGAGGAAGAGGAGGATTTAACGGTCAGAATATTAGAAGCAGCTGTGGATACCTCAAGCAGGTTTAAAACTTTAATAGAGCTGCATATGGTTTTAAAAGCAAATTGGGAGGAGTGCTGGCATTGGCTCACACAATTTTTGAATGGCAAGGAACATAATATTTCAGTAAGTCTTAGTCAAGCTGTTTTAATTAGCCTACAAAAGAAAAAAAGGTCTTATGAACTAAAAACATCTTGCATTGAGTGGGTAAACTTGATCAGTTTAGTCTGAATTATTTGGCTTCAGCCTACATGTCTCATTTGATGTTTGCTGGCCTATGAACAAATGCAGAAGAGCCATGCAGAAGAGAAGGGTTGGAAAGTACTGTAGACTCTGTACTTTTCAGAGACATTTGTCCCTCAAATTTGTGTACTTGAGCCAGAGAGTTCAGGATAAGGCTTTGAAAAGTAGTGCTTCTTGAAGCACAGCCATATTTATCTGGCATTGATTCATACACAGTGGATACAACATTGGCACAATTACAAAAAGGGAACTGATTACAAAAGTGTATGGTGTGGTGGTTTTAATAGGGTCACAGTTTATTAAAATCATACCAAGCAGAAAAGGAAAACTCTTCAGAAACTTTTCTTGTTTCTCTGTTTTTCCCTTTTCTTTTCCCGTTCCCTTCTCCCAAAAACTCTTCCTCTTTTTCCCCCTAAAGAAAAAAGGTAGAGTCCAGCTATTTTAATATGGGCTTATTATAATACTCTGCTTCTATAAAAGAACCAAAAGATCATTTTGTCAGAAAACCAGTTATTCTTTGTGCTACAGAAATGAGTGCAAAGTTCAGGATGATCACAATGATGAGTCTGTGAAAGTTCACAGTGAGATACTCTTCTTGAATGTAACATGTGCTATGAAATCTGTAGTTACTATATGGTTAAAACTAGTAGAACCAGCTTTTACAGCTTTTTAGGGCCTAATTAAACCATTGGTGAACTGACACCAAAAACCCATTATCTGTGAGTTTAGGAAGTTTGGAGATGTCTGTAAGTGCAAACAACCTGTCTGGCTTGAATCATTCATGCTTTAGCCACCTGCTGCATAAGCAATAGGACTGGTAAAAAAGACAGTTGCATAGACACCCTGTTCTTTTACTTTCCAGACAGAAAGCTTAGCAGCCAATTTTAGATAATTGGGAGAAAAACGGAAAAGAGGCAATAAGAACTCTCTCTCCCCACCCTGGAGATTTAAAGTGTTTTTCCTCAAGGTTACTATGCTGTCATAAGATAGAATTGTGCTTTTACAAAAAAGGGTTCAACCCCATTTCTCCAAGCCTCAAAAAACTGCTGTTACTAGGACATGGCCCAAAAGTTATTGCAAATTAAGGCTAGGACTTAATCAGCTTTATCAGATGATCAAAGGAGCTACTAGCTCTGAAATAATTTTCAAGTAAATCTCTTATACTGCAAACCACGAGGGTTGGAGACAATTTTTCTTTTCCCTTCCTTCTGGTGTTTTCTCAGTAGAGATTTGGGATTCTTGCGGGCGTGGGGGGAGGGGTGGTCTTCCTTTTTTTTAAATGGGTAAACTTGGCTTTCTGTAATTCTTAAGGGGCTTCTCCAGATGTTGGATGCCCATTAAAATTAATTCTGTTCCAGTTCAAACATCTTTGGAGAAGTACTGAGTAAGGCAACAGTTCTTTGATTCCCCCTATATTAGACTAAGTACTAGGTTCATTTCATGTACTCAAATTCAACAAGTAAAAATGTGCAGCTGTTAGCTCATTTTTTCAATGGCAGTTTTGGCCAAATGAGAATGGTGTGTGCCATTTTGATTATTTACAGTTTTTTGTGGTGAAGATAAGGGTCCATCCAAGATACTCCTTTCTTCCTTCCGCCAGTGTTGTCTGGATCTGTTGGCTCCATGATGAATTGATTTTAACTACAGCAGTGATTAAATAGATGTTTTGCCATTGGTGAAGGAGGATACAAATGCCAACATGGCCAGACTCTGCAGAGTCTGCTGAATAATTTGAGAATGTTTAGTTTGGCTTCATATTAAAATGGGATGGGGGGGGGTGAAAGGTGGGAAGGGGGAGTTGGAGGAAAGAGACCGAGTCAATTTTTGAATTCATTTTAAGATCTGGATAATCCACATAAAGTAAGAACATGTTACAATGAAAGGAAGTAAATTCAAGAACACAGAGGTTATATCCTACTTCCTTTGCTTTTTATACTAGCATATAGTAAACTCATTACACTGTACCAAGAAACGGATAGGGGACTAGAATTGCTTTCCTGGGGAAGGTGAATAATTATTTTTCAAACCTGATTACTAAAATACCTTAGTCCCAAAAAGAAACCTTGCCTAATGCCTGCATATTACATTAGATATGCAATGTTTGGATTAACAGGCACTCTGTTCTTGTAAATCAGCATGTTTTTATTCTGAATGTCTTTTTTCATTTATTAAAGCAGAGTGGTTGCTGTTGTCTTGGTGAGCTGTGTGACTTCACCCAGAGAATTGCCTCAGTTACAACATACATGAAATAATCTTTATCTGATAAACATGACAGATTTGTAGTTAACATCAATGGTTTTTTTTTTTTTTTTAATTCCAGTCTCAGATAAACATGTGGATAGTGTATGCAAAGGCAAGTAGTCAAAACGCAAAGGACAAACTAATGGACATTTCTGTCCAATAACAGCAACAGGGATGTGTCCTCTGCAAAGATTACAGACAATTTATTTGCATGTGGATATTTTAACGGTTTATGCATTTTTATATCATAATCATAGAAGCAAAATATATTTCCTACTAGAGAACTCTACATGAGATGTCAAAAGATACGAAGAGAGACTTCCTACTTTCCTAATCGTTGAACATTTATTGGACCACACGTGTCTTTGATCATTCACTAAACCACTTAACACATTCTTTATTACAGCCATTGTATGATGAACAGTACATTATATTAGTTTTAAAATCTTTCAATTAATTTAATCTTTATGCAGTAGAAAAATTCTCTAACTTTGGGATTGTTAGCAATTCCTTTACAAAAAATACTGCACTGAAATTCAGTACCCTTTTATTTTCTAATTGCAAAAGGAACATGTATTCACTTGACATAAAAAAAATATGAGATGCTTCCGGTTGGCTACAAGCAGTGTTCAAGCAGGCTTTTAAAGACTCATTTGGGATGAAGAAAGTTGACTTGTCTACAGAAGGAAAAGAAATTATTAAACCACAAACAATTATGTTTAAAACAAGATTGAGTATGACAAACCCACAAAAAATTAGGAAATTCAGAGTAAAGGTCGACAATTTGGTCAGAGACAGTTTGTCTATAACTCACCCCATTTTTATGGATGTGTTACATTAACAAAAGTAAAAGGAAACAGAAACAGTAAGGAACTGTTCTGGTCAATCAGCTCTGAAACAAATGCTCTAAAATATTTCTGAAAACAAAACTTATGGTGGTCATGCTCTGAAAGACCTTAACTTGACACCCAGAATGGGCCAAAATCTGTGATTTTTAATTGTGCATAACTCTCACCAAAGTCAGTGGGAATTTTGCAAAGAACCATAGAATTTGGTCAAATGTCAACACAGATTCCATGACTATTGTGAGTTTAAGAGCAACCTTTTTTATATTACCTAAGCATGTTTTGCCTTCAGATTGTAACTAAAGGTGAGCTCAAGTCATGAAATTCAGATATAAAGTTGGATAAATATCTGAATTACTACCCCAAACTACTTTTCTGGCACACTACACACTGTGTATTGCTTTCGAAATGTTATACCTGACATCACTTTGGATTAAATTCTACCCCTGAATGCTCTTTTTTACCAGTCCTATTGCTTATGCAGCAGTTTGCTCCTGTACCTGAGGTTCCTGCATGGAAAAGAATTATACTCCTAGTGGCCATCTGTTTAGCCATGTTCTTCTATTTATAAACAGGCAGTGAGGGTAATCCATATCAGATGGATAAAAGATGTTATCACACTGTATATTTTTTGCGTTTCAAGTCTTCATCTGGGTTGTTAAAATATTGGATTATAGTAACTAATTACATATAAACACAATACTTCTTACAGTACATACAACAGTACAGAGTTACTTTTTACAGATGTGTTCAGGAAATGTAATTTCCTTTAAGTTAATTTTCTTGGTAAACTGACTTCCCTTTCTCGAGTTGAGCGATAATGTTATGGTATGGATTTTAACCCTGTGTTTGTATCGCTGTTTCTTTTGCCCTCTCCCCCTCCTCTTTGGAAGTAAATGACAATTATGTGCCTTCAAACATATATTATCCTGGTTTCTGACAGGGCATTGAATTTCTGTGCTCTTCAAGTGATCTTTATGTACAAATTTAGGCATGATATTTAGATTCATCTGTCTCCTATGCACAACCTCATGTATCCAAATGTGTACTATTTATGAGATCTACTCTTCTTTCCCTAGGGATTATGAAAACAAACCTTTTTATCCCTTTTAAAGTTTCTCTATATGATCTTACACCTCACCTCTTACTTGAGGCTATTTTCAAAATTTTCTTAGCAAATGAATGGAGTCCAAATAGTGCACATGATCTGAATTAAATTCTACTGCAGAAGTCTGTACAAGAGATTTTTCTAGGGGACTCCACTCATACTCTAACATGAGGAGCAACAACATTAATTTTGTGTTTCCACTCACTGCTGTTTGTGCACTATCAGGAGGAATGGGATAGCCTGATCCCAGTCCCTTTGATGGCATTTTATAAAGGTAGTCAGCTGAACTGCAAGCCAGTGAAGCCATTGAGAGTTAAAAGGTGTAGTGGCCTGAATTTTATAGATCCTAGAATCTCATAAACTTCCTGAAAAACTTTGGATTCAGACTTTCTCCCATGTCTAAGCTGGTAGACTGGCCACTCTCTCTCTATCGATAATAATTTCTGGGGTGATTGAGTGCTAGTCCCTCCTTGCCAGCAGTAGGGAAACTGAAAAAGTCCACTCTGTGCTGCAGTGACAGCATATTAGAGGTATCAGAAGCTCTTGCATAGTTGCAAGGGCTTCTGGGCCCTGTAGGTAGTTGTACCATGAAATACTTATGTCCTCCCGACTGCTTGTGGGGATGTTACAGGATTGACATCAAGTTACAGGATGGACTACCACACCCCCAGAAGACTTTATGGATGGCCCCTTAATACCGGTAAGTATTATCCCAGCCCTAAGAGTTCCCATGTGCCACATGACATGCATTCCCTCCTCCTCACCTACCTACATCTGCTTAAAGTATTGGTGAAATTGCATGCATCAGCAAAACTACAAGAACTACAAGGAACATCCTTTTATAGTGTCTCTTTTGAGCTACAAGAAGTTGTTGTGGCACCTCCTTTATTTTCACTTGACCCTCAGTCCTCAACAAAGTGAATCCTTGGTAAAGGCATAGGCTGATTATCTGCTGTTGCAATCTCCCTCCAACTGTCTTTCCCCTAATGAGGGCCTCTGCGGAAGCTAGTGTTGATCTCAGAGTGAATCTAGTTGTGTGGGTCACTCACCCTAATTTAGTGTTCCTGAAATTGATTTCCTGAAAGCCAGCATGAGACATCACGGTGAAATACAAACAGCATGATGATATTCCCTAAGTAAATAAAGCTGGCACAGTGCACGCAGGGCTGTTTCCAGGTGGTGTAGCTGACTTTACTCTCCTGCTTTATACAAAATATTTGCCCTTAGAGCTATGTGGGTAGCGTTTTAGTATTGCAAGTTTTTCTACTTTTCAGTGAATGATAATTCTGTCAAATGAACAGAAGAAATTTACTCTCCATAGATCTCATACATTCTTAGACAGTGCTTTCAAAGACTGATCTCTTACTCTGAGTAATCACATTAATGTTAAACACATATGTATGCAAATTATGCAAAGACTTTAAAATACCGAAATACTGACTGACTAACATACTAATGTTGACTGTATGATACAAACTGTACAGTACATTGTAAATTTCAAAAGAGATTATGCATGAGCAGAGCTATGGTAAAAGCAACACTTTTGAAAAGAGAATTCAGCTTACTTTATGTGAATTTCAAGGGCGGAGAGTTCCAGATAGCAGGGGGAGAATGTGCAAGTAATACTCTGTGGCCAACAGAACAAAGACATGATTTAGGAACAAATAGCAATCTGAGGAGCTGGGAATCGTGGCACATCTGGTGAAAGTATAGGAGATGGGAAGGTCTGATAACCCAGGTGATACGGGGAAATCTGTGGAGTGCTTTGTAAATGTGTTTTGGAACCACTGAAAGGGTTGCCACATGGATATCACAAAACCCAAAAACATCAGGGGTCACTGAAAACTAGTAAGCCTAATGTCAGCCCTGCACTGAAATATTCATATTGGCCCTTAAGTATAATGTACCAATGCTCAGTCTGCCTGCTCCATTCTTCTGACCAGGAAGGGTCTTGCAATTTACAAGAATCCTGCTCTCGGCAATGATTATATGCTTCATTATCCTGATTAGGCAAACAGAGCAGAGCTATGGTGCCACATGCATCATGTGTCTATCCATCTTTTACTGGCATTCCTCACCACAGTATCTGTGAAATTACGACTGCTAAGAAATGTAGTGCACTGGGTGTGTTGTGAATGTGTTGGTCAGCGGGCAATGCATGTATGTTGCTCTTCTTACTTTAGTGTTGGGAGGGTAATGGGGGTGCTTATAGAATTTACAGGCCAGTCCTCATTTTTTGAGCACACTACTTGGGTCTATGGGAATTCCTGAGTTCCAATCACAGCTATTGCTCTACCTGGCTTTGAGAATGTAATTGAGGCCATATTTTTCAAATGTGGGATCCTAAATATAATGATTTAGGGCTTGCTATAGTAAATCACTTAAATGTGTGCTTAACTTTAAGCATCAGAGTAGTCCCATTTACTTTAATGGGCTACTTATGCTTGAATGTTTTGTTGGATCAGAGAGTTATTTTTCAGAAGATCTGAGTACCCACAACTCCAATCAAAGTCAGAGTCATCTGCTTGCGTTAAGCACCTCTGAAAATCAGGATGTTGGGCACCCGTGTCTGAAATATGGCCTAGGAACTGTTCTTGATGCATGACACAAACAATATGCTTAAAAGGCTCTGTGACAGTATTTCTCTTATACGTTATTTTGGAATGTAGCCAAACACTCTCACAAATATATGCCAAAAGAATAACAGCGATATGCTTCATAGCTTTATGTAAATTCTGGCTCATATTAGGCATGTTGCTTGTAGTGAAAGTTACCAAAACAACCATAAAAGCTTCTTATTGCCAAATAGCATTATTGAAGAGAATCCTACTTTAAAGATGTGCATGTTGGTAGAATTAGTTCTGAACCAGTCTGTATCCCCCACATCTCCACTCATTCTTCAAAGGGAGATCAAAGAGTCCATTATCCCCCACCTGTTGCTCTGAGCTTTCGCCTGAGACATGCAAGATTAATAATGAATTGATACTGTTCCACCTGCATGCTTCTCTGGATAATGTAAAACAAATTATCTATGTAAAAAAACCTCAAATCTGTAGAAGCAATTAGGTCAAAGTCCATAGGATTGGTAAACACCCTAAGATTAAAAAATAAAATAAAACAAAGATAAACATGGAAGACTTGTCACGACTATAGTTATGTTGCTGGTGAACAGCTGGACAGAGTACTTTTTTGCAAGTACTGAGGGTAGGTTTTAAGCCTTTTGGAACAAGGACCATATCTATTTACATGTTTCTATAAAGATCCTACTGCACTCTTAAGGTACTATACAACAAAAGTAATTGAGGCGCTGGGATTATTATTTTCTTGAATATCATTTGAGAATATTAGAAATGTGTTTGTTGGTTGATTCTCTAATGTTAGCGGTATCCTTGATTCAAAAATAAAACATGGAATTGTACACAAGAAAGCAGTTCAGAAAGTACTCAACAGCCTAAATTAGCCTTCACGGCTGTTGGCCTATAAGAAATGCCTTCTGGGCTGTCAAGTCACATTGGCTAATTCACATTAATACGACAAATATCTTCTTTCCAGGAATCACAGATGGCTGAATTACACATTTTGTACTGCCCCCTTTCCTAGAACAGTCTCTGATTTAGCCAACCTTATTTCCGTGGTAATTGAGTTCTGGAAGGATACCTTGATGGGGTAGTTCACTGAACATAAATTGGAATTGAGCATGCACTAGAATTGAACATTTTAAATGTTTTTCACTGAACACAGCATGTATTTCACTCAACATCAGTTAGTAGTTGAAAGAAATTTTAAAGAGCTAGGATTCAGTGTTAACCCCTAATCTGCCCAGTGCTGATTACCCTTAATTCTAGTGTAACCAATATGATCAGGCCCTTATGGATCTTTTCCTGTGCTGACAGGTTTATTTGTGTAAGCCAAGGAGAGCCAGTGGCCTGTGTCCCCATAGATATTACATGTATTGAATAAAATAATGACCTACATTTACATAGTGTCTCCGAGCCAGAAGTTCTTTACAAAGTAGAGTGCATAAGGGATACTTCCCCCAACACCAAAATGCATTACCTCTGGGAGGAGCTGCAATAGCAATTTAACATCAAACATTGTACAGTGTAGTTTAGGATTGGAAATAGAAATTGATTAGCCACTGAAAACTGCAGGAGGAAAAATATGTAGAATATAATTACGCCAGTTGGAATTTGGCCAGAGTAGCAGAACTAACACCTGGTACTCATGCATATATGCACTTTGGGATCTTTAATGATCACAAATGGTTAAGAGCTTGCATTTACATTTTATTTGAAAAACAACATTCCTGTCTCTTCCCCCTTCAAAGCAACATATGTGGCTTATTTATTTTAATTTATTTATAGGAATTTCTATGGCCCTCATCACTGTAGTATCTCAGTGCCTGAATTAAGTAGGGAAGTATTATCATCCTCATTTTCCATGTGGTGAAAGAAGAAATAGAATTCAGATTTCCAGCCCTCCAACTCTGTGTCTTACTAACCACAAAATCATCCTTCCTTTCCTTCAGTTCACGAAGGGAAATATGCCACCTGCTAAGTAACCAAAACCACTTCTCGTAGCCTCTGTGTTTTCTGTGAATGAACATAACATAAGAATGGCCATACTGGGTCAGACCAAAGGTTCATCCAGCCCAGTATCCTGTCTACCAACAGTGGCCAATGCCAGGTGTCCCAGAGGGAGTGAACCTAACAGGTAATGATCAAGTGATCTCCTTCCTGCCATCCATCTCCATCCTCCACCCAAACAGAGTCTAAGGACACCATTCCTTACCCATCCTGGCTAATAGCCATTAATGGACGGACTTACCTCCATGAATTTATCTAGTTCTCTTTTAACCCTGTTATAGTCCTAGCCTTCACAACCTGCTCAGGCAAGGAGTTCCACAGGTTGACTGTGCGCTGTGTGAAGAAGAACTTCCTTTTATTTGTTTTAAACCTGCTGCTCATTAATTCCATTTGGTGACCCCTAGTTCTTATATTATGGGAACAAGTAAATAACTTTTCCTTACTCACTTTCTTCACACCACTCATGATTTTATATACCTCTATCATATCCCCCCTTAGTCTCCTCTTTTCCAAGTTGAAAATTCCTAGCCTCTTTAATCTCTCCTCATATGGGACCCCTTTCAAACCCCTAATCATTTTAGTTGCCCTGCTCTGAACCTTTTCTAATGCCAGGATATCTTTTTTTAGATGAGGAGACCACATCTGTACTCAGTATTCAAGATGTGGGCATACCATTGATTTATAAAAGGGCAATAAGATATTCTCCATCTTATTCTCTATCCCTTTTTTAATGATTCCTAACATCCTGTTTGCTTTTTTGACTGATGCTGCACATTGCATGGACATCTTCAGAGAACTATCCACGATGACTCCAAGATCTCTTTCCTGATTAGTTGTAGCTAAATTAGCCCCCATCATATTGTATGTATAGTTGGGGTTATTTTTTTCCAATGTGCATTACTTTACATTTATCCATATTACATTTCATTTGCCATTTTGTTGCCCAATCACTTAGTTTTGTGAGATCTTTTTGAAGTTCTTCACAGTCTGCTTTGGTGTTAACTATTAGTTTAGTATCATCTGCAAACTTTGCCACCTCACTGTTTACCCCTTTCTCCAGATCATTTATGAATAAGTTGAATAGGATTGGTCCTAGTACTGACCCTTCGGGAACTCCACTAGTTACCCCTCTCCATTCTGAAAATTTATCATTCATTCCTACCCTTTGTTCCCTGTCTTTTAACCAGTTCTCAATCCATGAAAGGATCTTCCTTCTTATCCCATGACAACTTAATTTATGTAAGAGCCTTCAGTGAGTGACCTTGTCAAAGGCTTTCTGGAAATCTAAGTCCACCATGTTCACTGGATCCTGCTTGTCCACATGTTTGTTGACCCCTTCAAAGAACTCTAATAGATTAGAAAGACATGATTTCCCTTTACAGAAACCACGTTGACTTTTGCCCCACAATTTATGTTCTTCTATGTGTCTGACAATTTTATTCTTTACTGTTGTTTCAACTAATTTGCCCAGTACTGATGTTAGACTTGCTGGTCTGTAATTGCCAGGATCACCTCTAGAGCCCTATTTAAATATTGGAGTTACATTACCTATCTTCCAGTCATTGGGTGCAGAAGCTGATTTAAAGAACAGGTTATGAACCATTGTTAACAGTTCCGCAATTGCATATTTGAGTTCTTTCAGAAATCTTGGGTGAATGACATCTGGTCCCGGTGACTTGTTACTGTTAAGTTTATTAATTAATTCCAAAACCTCCTCTAGTGACACTTCAATCTGTGACAATTCCTCAGTTTTGTCACCTATTACTCAGATTTGTCTGAAATACAATTACTAACTAGTCCCAAACCTATGTTCACATGAGATCTGATGAGATGATAGTTCCAAACTTTATGACTACATCACTTTTAAAAAGTCCTATATATAAAATAGGCATAAGTAGAAAGGAAAGAGTTCACCTCTGTAGTGACTTGGTGGCCTCCAACCAGCAAACTGCTTCAGGTGGCTGTGAGGGTCCAGCCATAGGGAGCAGCTTGTAGGATTAGAGCCTATTAAAAAGAACCCTGCTAACGAAAAGAGAATCCATTAACAGTCTGAATATCCATGCTTAAATTGTTAAAAAGTTGTTTATAGTGTGTTAATGGAGATGACTTAAATGAACAATGTACCATGTATGAGGCTGTTTATGATAGATGAACATTTATGAACGCCATAGTTTGTATATCAATTAGAGATGCTCGTGCCAGATTTGGGGAAACTGAAATTGACAACATGTTTCAATTAGTACTACAGCCACACAAATTTTGTTGCAGGAAACCATCTAATGGGAGGAAGAATGTTAAATCCTGAATTATGAAATGAAGAAATTTTAAGCATTGAAAAGGATACAGTAAAAATATTATTCGGAGTGGAGAAATTATTTCACGTCACTGTTTTTTATTTAATTTCAACTCTCCCCCCCGCTTTCTTTGAATAGTATGGTAGGTGTGTGAAATATTTTTGTTGGGAAGTTAGTGAGGACTGAGTTCTGACCAGTGCTTTACCATTAGAGAACAGGTCAGAAATGTCCTCAACTGAATCATATCCCTCTCCTTTTCAACCCTTTTTCCAACGAAAGAGGCCTAGTAACTGGATTTATGCACTGTTTGAACATGTATTACTGAATCAGGTTATGATGTCTCCAAAGACCTTACTATTTATTAATTATTATTATTATTTTATTTTATTGTTATTGTTTTGGTAGTGAGCATCATCAGACCAGAGATGGTCCCATTTTCTCCTGGCCCTCTTAATTTTTCTCTTTCCCCGCCCCCTCTTTTCTTTCCTTGGTCCTGTGTAACAAGTGAAGTACCCAAGCGAAGTTCCCACCTGTGGTGGCAATGGTGGGAGATGGGACAGCTGGTGTAGATACTGGGCTCCAGATGGTTTTAACCATCTAAACCATTCTGAAAGCATGTTTAAATATGGGGGTAAGAACATCGGTAGAGTTCTGTCTACATTTGGCCTCCCACTGTTGCTACCACAGGTGAGAAATATTTCTGATAAAATCCTGGGGTAGACAATGATATAGAAAATGGGAAAGACAAAAAAATACAAAAGCCTTTTCTACACTTGATTCAATGAAACAAATGACTTCTACCTACTTGTCTCTATATATACAGAGGCTATTGCCAAACTTGGCTTTGTAATTAGCCTTTTTTCAATTTTATTTGTTCTAGATCCATAGACCTACCAATTGGTCTGTGCTACCCATTGTCTAGATAATCAAAAAAATCCATGCAGCTCTGAATGAAAGTCACATACTGGCATGATAAAAAGTATTTATCTTACATACCAAATCAAGGGAAAAT
This sequence comes from Mauremys mutica, assembly GCF_020497125.1. Taxonomy (NCBI): domain Eukaryota; kingdom Metazoa; phylum Chordata; order Testudines; family Geoemydidae; genus Mauremys; species Mauremys mutica. Next base: position 71,975,667 of record NC_059072.1, read on the forward strand.
GCTTAGCTCTTACAAATGTAATGCTATTAATTTGTTCTTACAACAAGTACTGTATCTCAGATCCCTCCACAGCTATTTATATCTATAATGTTCTTTCAAATATAAACTAAGTACATTATTAATATATGTATAAGTAAACTACGCATCAACAATGTATCTCATTGGCTAAATCCCTAAATGTTTTAGGGCAAAGATGAAAAATGATACAATAGGAACCTTTGTGTGTGACTTGGGAAATAGAATTTGATTTCTGTATTTTATTAGAAAAAGGATTAGAAGCAATGGGAAGGGGGAGAGGATGGATAGTGAAGTGGAATTGTAAAAGAGTCCGGGAGTCAATTAGTTGCAGGCAGGCTTTTCCAGATGTTGGAGATAGCATGGGAGAAGGATCAATCTCACACTACCAAGACAAAGAAGGCAAGGGAACAAAAAGGAAATTGGCGTATAAGGAGTGTGTGGACTGGAAAGAGATGAAGTGAGAAATTCAAAGGAAGGGGCAAGTCTGTGGAGAGTCATAAAACTGGGACCAATTGAAGAATTCTGAGGGATAATTGTTGGAGTGAGGGGAGGTGCTGCTGAATTTTGCACAAATTGAACCACAGAGGGTTGAAACTTGGCAAGAAGGAATTAATGTACTCAAGGTGAACAATGGACGACTGGATCAAGTGTAGTGTGTGTGGTGTTTTCAGAGCTGACAGGCTGATTTATTCCAGCAGGGCTGGCTCTATGCACCAGCAAAGCAAGCAGGTGCTTGGGGCGGCACATTTGCAGGGGCGGCAAGCTGACGCCAAAGTCCAGGTGGAAGAGCCGCAGAGGGTGGCCAAAGCAGGCCCTGGGACTGTGGTCCAGCAGCAGCAGCACGTCATGAGCAGGGGGCACCCTGGGGCCACCGTGGTTCGCGCCGCCAGCCACGGCTGAGCCATCCTACGGGCTCCGACACATGGAGTGTGGGACACTCGGGCTGAGGGCTGTCCCGCGGGGCACATGGAGCCGCCTGCAAGTGCCACACGGCGGCCGCCCCCCAGCGCCGCAGCTGAGGCTGGGCGAAGCAGCCCGAGGCACCCAGGGGTTGCGGCAGGGCAGCCAGGAGCAGCACCGGGGCCATAGAGGGGACTGGTGCCCAGGGCACTGCCGTGCGGGGCTCACATCCCGCTCTCTGGGGCTCCATTCCCCACCGGCCGCTCCCTCTGGAACTGCCCTGCCCCGGCTCCTCAGCTCCCTGCCAGAGCGGTCCCCCCAGCTCTGCCCTCCCGATTCCTGGCTGGTCCTGGAGGCAGGAGCCCTGGCTGGAGGGACCCTGGGCTGAGGAATAGCCCGGGAGCCCCGCTGCTTACCCCGACCCTGCCTGGTCAGACCAACTGGAGGTGAGGGGGGAGCAGGCGGAGTCAGGCCCCCCCTAGGCGCCAGAAAGGAGTTGGGTGGATGCAGCCTCTGCCCCTGCTAGTGTCATGAGTGGGATGCTGATGATCTGCCCTGGGAGCGAGTTACCAGTGACCCAGGGCTGGAGCGTCAGGGGGTGCAGGTGGGAGGGGGGTGAGAGCCCAGGGGTGGGGCAGCAGGGGGGTGCGGTTGGGGGAGAGGGCGCAGCATGGGGCTGTGGGGCAGCCAAATTTTTTTGCTTGGGGCGGCAAAAAACCTAGAGCCGGCCCTGTATTCCAGGCCTGAGAAACATGAAGGGTGAGCAAGATTATAGATTCAAGCCAAAGGTTCCTAACCTGCTACTCAGGTGAAAGCTTGACAGGAGTCTAGGAGTTTCAGGGCCACCCGGGGGGGGGCAAGTGGGGTAATATAGGATTGCAACTTTTCCTTACAGAAGGGGCCCCCGAAATTGCTTTGCCCCAGGCCCCCTGAATTGTCTGAGGAGTTTCGTGGTGCAGCTTTGATGACTAGTGCTCTGGTTACCATTTCCAGGACAATCATTTTGAATATGTTGAGTTAAAGGGAGTTAGTCACTATCACACACATGAAGAATATGGATAAAGTTACAAAATGAGTAGAGGAACAGAACAGTGAAGGAGATAGAAATGTGGTTATTACTTGCATTGAAACAATAGCCCTTTCAGCAAAGGACTTCACTATGAGAGAGCCATTGGGGGAAAAATCTAGCAGCAGAAACACAGGATAAATTAGGTGTAAGCCTGAAAGGCCCTTTCCCACAAAATGTTGGGACACAACCCACCTTGCCTTCTAGCAGGTGCACAAGAATCTGCGTGCAGCAGAACTGGTGTGTGTGATTTCTCTGCATGGGAAGGTTGGCCAGTAAGGACAAAATTAAGTTAGTCTGCCTATTGAGAATAGAGATTTAGGAGCGGAGAACATACTTCAATCTTTAAAAACTCTTTGAATTGGAATTAAGTCTTAAGTCCCGTGTATACACAGACATGCACTGATTTAACAACAGGTGTGTTTTTAAATTGATTTAATTAAACCTGTGCAAGCTTCCATGTAGACATTCATACCATATATACTCATTCATAAGTCGAATTTTTTTAGTAACAAAGGGAAGCACCAGAGAAGGGGTCGGCTTATGCACGGGTATAGAGAGGGAAAGGTGGGACACAGCACCTCCCCCCAACAGAGGGAGCAAGGAGAGGCAGCACAGCCAGCAGAGCCAGAAGGGAAGAGGCGGGGCCAGAGTCTCTCCTCTTCTGGCCACACTGCTCTCCCCACAGCCTCTGAAGCAGCTGTAGCCATGCCGCTTGGCCCCGTGCCCCAAAGCAGGCTGTGGCCACGCTGCCAGAGCACGCTGCGGCTGTGCCACCTGGCCCAACCTGCTGGAACATGATGCGGCCATGCCGCCTGGTCTGGTGCGCCAGAGCAGGCTGTCACCATGCTGCCCAGCCTGCTGGAGCAGCTCCAGCCAGGTCAGAGAATCCTCCCTGGCCCTCCTCAGGTAAGGTGGGAAGAGATGGGATGGGGAGAGTGTGGGGTTCCTGGGCTAGGGGTGGAGTCATGTGGGGAGTGGTCACAGGGGTTACTCCTCTGACTCCCAGCTTCTCCCCCCACCAAAAAAATGTCCCCACCAGTTGCTGTCCCGGCCCATCAAGGTAAGCAGCTGGCGCACTTTGTTTACTTAGGTTTACCTCCATGCCTGCAGACACTCGAGGTAAACAAAACATCTCAGCCCACTAATGGCTTGTCCTGATGGCCCGGGAGCCAAAATTTGCTGACCCCTGAATTATAGGGTCGGCATATGAACAGGTTATACAAATTTTCAATTGTTACTTATCCATCTTGGAGGGGCGAGGGGGGAGTGGCTTATAAACGAACTGGCTTATGAATGAGTATATACGTTATTTTGATTTACCTTAATCATTTAAAAAAAACAGAGTAAGATAAACTGATGTAAGACATTTGGGAACCAAAATTGGAGTTTCTGCACACAAACTGCACCAGTTTAACTAAGCTGGTTTAAAAATATAGGTCAACTGGTGCAAGTTTTGTATAGCCAAGGCCTAAATAATCTGCTTAAAAGTTCTGTTTTAGTTCAGAAATATCTAAGCAGAATATCAGCGAATGGAGGAACAAAATTCAATTCTAATAAAATATTAGACTATTTTTAATGTAAATCACATTATGAGGGAAGTACCTTTCATTCCACAATTGGTCATTCTAAGAGCTGGAAAACATATTTCCTTTGGGAAAAAAATAGGGCATCAGTGCGGATATAGGAAAATCATATTTAAATGTTGACAGTTTTGCTTTGGATATTATTTTTCAAAGGAAAGAGCCAAATACTGCTCTTGGTTATACATACACAACTGTCATTGGACCAAACTCTATCCAATGAGGTTAGCTGGTATGCATCCAAAGATAGTATTTGGCTCCTGGACTTAAGGAAAGAGAGACTGAGAAACCTATGTTTCAAATTATCCTTATTATCATATGCTGGGGTGAATTTTAGAAAGTGTTTGCAAATACTGCACCAAAGGATAAATAAATCTGTGCAAATGACACAATAAAACCGAAAATTACTGCTGTTTTGTGAGTGGCACATTAAAGCAAATTATGTGCAAAGTTCAAATTACCTGCAAATTTAGATGAGGCACCTATGTTCATTTAAGATTTAATTAATCCAATATGTTAATTCATATTAATTTTCCTGTTAATGTTTTTTTTCTAAATTACTTACTACAGACAGGGCCAGCCTTAAGACCAAATGGTGCCCCAGGTGAAGTGTGTGTTTGCCCTCTCACCCACCCCGCTCCCTTTGTTAATCTTTTAAATACCTTATTTTATTGCATTTATAGTCCATTTAATGACTTTGATGCACAATTTTTGCATGCATGATTTATCCTTGTCATATAAGATGATAAATTTGCACACTAGGTTCTGTAAATCTCTCTTTATTCATGCCATATAAACACAAATAAAAATTGTTTCCTCTAAGATTATAGAACCTTCTTAATTTTAAGAATAACTGAAATGTACTAACATAAAGAAATTGAACTGTGCACAAATATTGGGTGGACCAGTATTGAATAATGCTATAGTAGGTGACAGTCTTAGAATATTAACCCTAATCCTTTAGTTCAAAAGGTCGCTTTTCTCACTGTGGCAAATTGCCGGTACTGTTATGCTGGGTTTCGCGCTTTCTCTTCTTTGGGGAAGGTTCAGGGCGCCATTGCTTGCCTCTGAACTGGTATCTTTAATTATCCCACTAGTGTCCTTGAGGAGTGGAGTGGAGAGGGAGGGACCTGGGCCCGCCCTCTTCTCCAGGTCCCAACCCAGGGGCCCTGAGGTTAGTGGTGAACCACTTGAACTGGTGGTTCCTTCCCCTGGGCTACTTCCCTCTCCTGCCCTTCAGCTTGTGGAGGGGCTTCTTGCCTCCCTTCTACACAAGCCAGGGGCCCCTAACCTAGGGTTTTTGGACTTCTCAGCCCACCGTAGCACTCCTCCAAACTTTCCTTTTGTCTCTCTTCAAAACTGTTCTCTGCTTCAACTCCTTCAAACCACTCTCTGCTCCAACCAAACCTTCCTGCTCCAACCCCCACACTGTCTGACTGAAGCAGGGGGGTTATATCATGTAACTGACTGCCGGTGCTCTAATTGGCTTCAGGTGCTCTAGTTAATCTATAGCAAACCTTCCTCCCCTTGCAGGGAATAAGGCTCCCTGCTAACACTCTCCTGCTGCCCTCTGGCCATGCTGTATCACATCACCTTTGCCCTCACATATTGAAGCATAGTATCAGAGAGATCAAAAAACTGGCCAATGGCATTTTCAAGCGATAAAATAGCAAGTGACTTCAGTCTCTTGTTGGCCATCATTGATCAAAGATATGTTTTATTGAGCCTGAGCTTCGAAAAGCTGCACTCAACACTCATGACTGCGACCAGCAGCGTGAGCAGCATCCTCAAAGGTATCCACATATTAGGAAAAGTGTACTTCAGCTCTGTATCATGAATGAAATGGATAATTTGGAATGGAGAGTGCTTCCCATGTGCTAAAATGTGATGAATGTTGTCCAATTTGACATAGAGGTTTTTATCGTAGATGTCTGAACATTTCCCCTGTGTCTGCATCTGGTGAAGTTCCATATAATTGTTCAAGAGTGTTTTCCTGTCCACCAGCATCTTACTAATGTCATACAAAAAAAATCTGGTCTTTTTGTGGTGCTTCATTTGTCCAAACCTTTCTTCGATGGGCACTGGAGCAGTGTCAACTAGCAAGAAAGAAATCTCCCTCTTATTCCGCAGACTTCAGTTACTTCATTATTTCTCAATAAATTCTCATTTAATGTATGAAAGCCCTTTCTTTTAACCTCAGATAAATGAATTAGTGAGTCGGTGTATCTTCATGAGAATTTTGCATTCCTATGAATAACACAGCTTTGTAATTTGTATAACATGAATATAAAGTGCATTGTATTGTAGTAGAAATAGCACCCTGGACATCACACCTGTATATTTTCTGGTTCAAAAGTGAATGTTAACTCTGTGTCTGGTTGTGCACATAACTCCGTAAGTGATCAGCTCTGTCAGTGTTGATAACTGTCAACCTGTGTTGAATTGGCCTAGGAGTTTTTGGCATAAGTGTTTTACTTCCTTCCACCACCTGCAAATGCAGAGCATAAGAGAGAACTAAAGTGAAATAAATAGCAGCTGTTCTGTTCCCTGCTTCATAAGTCTGTGCTACACTAGAATACTCAGTGAGAGTTCAAAGCACTGGAGACAGGAAGATGGGAAGGTGATACAAACTACTAACTAGAAATAGTTTACAGGAAAGGTCATGTGAATAGAAAGGCCTTGAAATCTGGCATTCTGTTTTTGTGGCCTGAGGAGATTTTTATTTGTTCATCTTTCTATGATACTTCCAGAGAGTATAGCAGTAATGGTAACTAAATATACTTTAAGGATGTATATAAATACTTTGGTAATAAAAAAGACCAATTAGAGTATGGGAAAACCATATCCTATCAATATGACTGCTATGTAATATTAGTTTTCTTTAAAAACACAGATGCATCTGCTTAAATGTGTTTCCCATAGAAATTTAGCGTTGGATTGTTCCAAGAGAGTGAAGATTTACAGTCTTCTGGAGTTAAAATTATTCTTATTCTTGGTATTCAGTAATTCCTGGATTTTTACAGTGCAAAGGTGTTGGCCACCTGCTTATGCGAATGTCTACCCTACTACATAAGGGTATCCAGTAAGGGATATACGAGTTTTTAGTAAGTCTTTTCTTCCTTTTGTAATGATTTCAAATGTACAAATATGGAATGAAGTTCTTAGTTTAAAAAGATACTGAGTGATGAGGACAATAAAATCAGGATTCCCCCCCACACATTTGCATTCCTATTTAATGTAAATATGTGAGGAAAGTTTCTGCCTGTGCACAGGTCGTGTTTCAGAGTTTATCAAGTGGTTTCTAAAAGGACCTCACACATAAAACACCAGTAAGATGAATTAATCTTTATAGACCATTGTCAAGGTTTGCTGGGCACAAATATACAATTCTTATTCCACTCTAAAATGTCCATCTGCATTTTGTATCAGTCTCAAAACAACTATGCACCCTCCACAACAAGGATAGAAATGAACTATTAAAGGACTATATGCTGCACTCCCCCCAGTTGGAAGTTTGGTCATATGCCCTGGAGGCAATATATGACCTAATTTGTTTAGACTTGCTGTCTTAAAAACAACATGCCTAATGGCTATGATACTTCCCCATAGGTCTCATGGTCTAACTGCTCTCTGGACCAAACTCTGCCCTCAATTACATCCACTGCAGTCTTGAAAATTCTTGCTTTAATAGTCTGGCAGGCAGAGTTGGGTGATACCTAGCTGTTTTTTCATTTACTCACTATCATCTGAATAAAATATCACATTTATTGAATTTAACCTTTGCTCATAAGATAAGGTTTGAGTCCTACTTCCCTCTTCCCCTTTGAAGTCAAAATTCACAGTGATTTATAGAAAAGAGAAGGAAGCAGGTATCAGCCAGTAGTCCAGAGTTCAGCAAAATAGATGGACCAAAAACCCTATGATTCAACTAAGAAGCCTACACCCAAACTAATCAGAGTACACCCTCAGAATGCCAGGAGCATTTGCTGCACTGGAGAAGGAGCTCACAGAGGCCTTGTCCTGGAGTGGAAAGGACTGCTGATACTCATTTTCAAACTAATTGAAACACAACAAAGATACCAAAGAATAACTGCACCATGCCTAGGAGTCGTCTTCATTTCAGAAATTTGAGTCTCTTGTTCTTAATAACCACATATTTTTAAAAGCATAATTGACATTTGGGTGGAGGATGGAATGAGCATTCTTAGCTCTTGCCAACTTTTACTATTTCCCTTGAATTAGAGATTGGTAATGTAAAAGTATTGTTAAAATTTAAAAAAATATTAAATAAGAATAATCTGTTCCTGTAGAATATCCATGTGGAAATTTAAAAAACCAGCCTGCTTTTCACAGTTAATGCTGTTTTAAGCCTTGCATATGTTGGGGATGAACCCTGGTTACAGTCGTCAATGTAGCTGCACCAGTGCAAACCTCTCGTGTACACAGGCCAAACCACTATAAGCAGCAATTTACATCTGTGCCTTTCAGTCCAGTTTCAAGCAGGGGAAAGTGCACTGGTACAATTTTTATTTATACAGTTTTGCTTGTCTGGCTTTGAGGTTTGCAGTAATGCATGCATGAAATACTCAGTGTTGATAAGGCCTTCGTTTTTGCACTTCACTCATTTTGGACAGAACCACTAGACATGTTAGGCCTTGTTTGTAGTCTTTTCTACTTCTTTCTTTGGTACAGCAGTGCATTGTGTGGATTGCAGAAACCACCAGGGGATGCTTAGATTAGATTTTATATAAAACACTAGTTTCCAGTAAAATTAAGAGCAAAAATTCCTTGGAATAGTTATATTCATATTAGATATTAAAAAAACCCTTTCCCAAGAGGAAATATGGAGGAATATGGAAAACTTTTTACAACTGTGTTGGCTGGTTGGTTGGTTTTAGCAATTCACTTAGGGTAAAATTCACCCCTGTGCAGAGGTCCAGTGTAAGACCTGTGTATTACTTAAATCTCACTTATGGTAAGCCCTCAAAATAGGCTTCTAGCAAGACATAAATGGTGCATAGGCCTGAGGTTGGCCCTCTACACAAGGGTAAAATTTACCCTCAGAGGCCCAATTCAACAACCTGTATTCACACTGAGTAGCATTTACACACATGAATATTCACAATCTCTAATGACTCAAATGGGGCTACATGTGTTTGAGTGCTAACTAAGGCCTTGTCTATACGTGCAAGTTAGAGTGCATTAAATCAGCCCCTGGTGCCCTAACTCCTGAGGTGTCCACACTGGCAAGGCACTTAGAGTGCTTGGACTCTGTGGCTGGAGTGCTCCTGGTTATCCACACCCATGAGAAGAATAGAACTTTCTGTGCCCTGGCTGAAGTGTGGGGGTGTCAGTGTGATGACATGTTGCATTACTGCACTGTGATTGTCCTCTGGAAATATCCCATCATCCTTTGAAGTCAAGTGGCCACTCTTGCCATTGTTTTGAACTTGGCTGCAGGCATGCGGGTATCCCCTTTCAAAGCTCTGTTTCTGACAACCGGCATGCTTATCTGCTCCGGGACACAAAGCAAACCATTACTGTCAAATGCTCCTGCTGCAGAGGCAGGCGTTTGGGTGTGTGTGTGTGTGTGTGTGTGAGGGGGGAGGGTTTCCCCCTTTCCTCGCCGCTGTCTAAACTTACAAGACAGCATGCTGACACACTGCCCCCCAAAACACGGTCTCTCCCCCCACATACACACAACACACTCCCTGTCATACCCCCCCCCCCCCGATTTGAAAAGCAGCTGGCAATCTAGTAGGATGCCCTTGAAAAATGGGATTGGGAAACCTGTATCATGTGATGCTGTGCCAGCCGCATTAGGCATTGCAAACCCTTTCCAAAGCACCCTGCAGCCACTTGCACACTGGGATAGCTACCACAATGCACTGCTCTGTGTGACGTTGCAAGAGCTGCTAATGTAGACATGCTCCACAGTCACAAGGAGCACAGTGTGAACACACAACAGTGCTTTCCCTGCTGCTGTCTCAGAGAGCTGGTTTAACTCCTGGCACTCTACATCTGCAAGTTTAGACGTAGCCTAACATGAGTAAAGGGTGCAAACAGAGTTCTTACTTTGGACAGTGAAGCTTGACTGGCCAATGTCACTTCCTAATTATTGCAGAGATTTTTGTTATATTAGCCCAGTGGTTGTGCATTTGGGATTGCCAGAATAAAAGAAATGCATCCATCCAAACCCTACCTGCTGTCTTGTTTTCAATCAAATTAAATAATAATAATAATAATGAAAATGCTTCTGTTCATATCAAGTTTAATAAAACCCATTTTCCATAACAAAATCTACACTTTAGGCATAAGCAAAGTTAGTTTCTTTTTATTTTTTGTTATACCTTATTGATTTTTCCATTATAACAGTGTCATCCCTCTGAAGTCCCTTTGATTTTTCCTTAAATTGGCCCTGAGAAGATGACTAAAATCAATATCAATTTTAGATTAAGGAATTTAACATTTTTCAGTACAGTTTTTAAATTACTTGTGTGTAAATAGGAAAAACTTAACAAAGTGCCTGTATTCAACAAATGGCGGAAGAAAATTCTACAGATAAAAGAAATTATAATGATGGATTGGCAAAAATTTTAAAGTTCTAGTTGAGCAAAAGCTTTATTTTAATTAAAAGACAACACTGAGTAGAAGTAGAAGTGGAGAAAAGACGTTTGGTTGATTAATTTCTGCTTTTTTCAGTGCCTTGTGGATTACAGATTAATCCTGTTTTAAACAGAATGACTGAATATACTCCTGAGAAAATGGCTTTCAGAAGTCCTAAAGAAAAGAATGTGGACAAGTACACTTTAGCCTTCAAATATTCTGTTGTCCTCGGTCCATCAGCCAACTAAGCACTAAATTCCTCCCTGAATCAGCATATGAAAACAGGACACATAATAACAGAACCCCCAGGTTCAGATGACGCACAAAAGACTTGAGAAATCCGTTGGAATTGAGATGAAAGAAAGTGCACTTAAATCAACAGGGAAGTCAGACTCTTGCAGTGAATACAAGCAGACAGTCTGTAGTTTGTTCTTAATATAAGGTCATGATGGGAAATTTTGTGAGGGCGGGGATATATATTTTTTTAAATATACTGATTTTTCCATAGAAAATCTATACAGTAGAGTAGGCACATGCCATGGATTCAGTCAGTTTAATCACATGTATGTTAGAGCAGTTTAATTATTCTTGTTTCTGAGAGATGATGTTTGTTTATTCATTCATTCACATCCTTGAAGATTATAATAAACATTCTTTAGTTATCATGATGAACATCCCACAGTGGAAGAAGCTGCAGAAACCAACACAGCTAACAACGGTTCAAATTTTAGGCTGATCACAATGTATTTTTAGTGAGTTTTACCTGAAGTTAGTTCTTTTTGTCAGCTCATCTGATCATATTTCCTCGGTGAGTTTTTAGTTTGCAAAGATTTAAAGTCTCTTGTATATAAGACGAGATACTGCCATTTGGAAGGTAATTCCTTATGAAACCAGAAAAAGTAGGTTCTGCAACTTATTCAAAAGCACTACGTTGCAGAGAAATGTTAAGCATGAACAGCAAGTTAGGACCTGGAAAGGTGTATATTTAGAATCTCTCCTTTACAAATCCTACTTTTTATTGTCTACTGGGAAATTCTGGGATCAGTGTTAGCCATTCCTGCTGCATTGGTGTGGCTGAATCCTGTGGTTTATTTCCTAATGAGCCTTTATAATCATGTTCCCTTTTCCCCTCACTCCAGAGTTATCAAGGTCTGATTTAATTGCCATGATCACCTGAGGAAAAAAGAGTAATTTAATCCATGGAGTTGTAGGTTATATCAGCCAAAACATGTTAATGAGTGCATGCTTTTGTAATCAGTAAGGCCCGACTTAATTAGCAATATTACAGAAATTGCGGATCCTGCAATATTAGGCTTCCACTTCAGTTTTGACAGTGCGAGTGCTGCTGTGCAAAGGGCTGAGAGTGGGAGTCCTGGGCCCACACTCAGCCATGGGCTGCTGACAGTGAGAACCCCTGCTCTCAACCTCAGGATGTCAACAGCGGGAACCCTTGCTCTCAGCTGTGAACTCTCCCTGTCAGCCCCAGGCTCCCACTCTCAGCCCCAGGGGGCCAGAGCTGCTGCTTTCAGCCCCATGTGGCTGACCTCAGGAGCCCCCACTCTGAGTCACAGGTGGCCAACAAGGGAAAATCACGCAAAAGTAGTAATGGATCTTATTACCGCAAATAATAAAGCCCATTATTACTTTTCTGTGATTTTTCCATGGCTTTTCTGCAGCTCAGCCACAATTTTTGAACGATCATCCTGCTACTCGAGTAGGGCCTGAAATAATCAGGCTAATAATGACCTCCAGACACTGCTAAATATGGAGGGAAAAAAAAACAAATAAAACAGAGCTCTAAACATTTCACAAGACTGGCTTTTCCACATCATTTGGGAATTTCAATTTGGGCTTATTTATTTGGGGGTGTTGTCTTGAGATGCCAGGAGACAAAGTCTGGCATTTATATAAATAAGAAATGTTTTGTAACCCTCCTCATTGCCAAAAACCCAATCACTGTCCCTACAGGATACAAAAGGAATGATAAGTTCTTGGGAAGGATAAACAACCTTCATAATGTAAATGGCTAGAAACACAGTAGAAAGGGGATCACACTTCATATCTAATCAAGCAGACCACTTAACCCACAGTTTCATTTGTGTCGTGTATACCAAGGAGACTTATATTTCTGTTCCTAGGATGAAGGTCAGCTCTGCCTAGATACCATCTGATTCAGGCCCATAAAATGCTTGAGTAAAATGGGCTTTCTAAGGGAATTAAGTGGATGGAATTCACATGCTCCAAACTCATTAGGGTTTCAGCCCCTCAACTGCCTTTATTGCAATCTATCGTCTGAAATAGTAATCACAGCACTTGCCTACCACCTTCTCAGCCATTAGGTCTAGCCAATCATGTGTCCAGTGGATCCTTTCCCAACCCATCTTCGAAAGCTCCCTTTCCTGAGCCTCCCTCTGAGGAATGAATGGATTGCAAACACTGCCCCTATGGCATATCTACTCTACCTGCGCCCAACCACTCCTACTATCCTGCAGATCCAGAAGTTTAGATAGCATACAAGGCCTTAAATTTGGATTTTCATAGTTGCACATTTCCTACTCAAGCCTTCATTCATAACCAGTGCATCTGTTGACATTTTGATTTGTAAAAGTGAGGGTAAAAGAGGTCTGATTTTCAGATGGTGCAGGCTTACCAAGATTTAAATTCTCACATTATTGGTCAGTTATAAATTGCATTGTTTTCTGACATTTTTTTGTCCTATCTTCTAATTAGGAAGCTGAGCTTAGTTCTTTCCTCTAAATGCCTTAATTGTCTACAAATCTTTGTTTACTGACTCTCATGGAAATTATTCTAAGATAAAAAACTCTAAAGAAAAAGTATCTCAGAAAAGCTAGTGCAAATGACAAACAATAGGAAATTAGCTATGCTTATGGAAAAGGTAGTGAGATATATAGAGCATTTCACCTCTAGAACCAGTGGTTCAAATCCCACCAAGCCCATCAATATCTAGCTGTTTAATGGCCTCTGTAAAATTAGTGTGTGGTCTTAGTATGTAGGTTGTGAACAGATGTCCACATCTCAAAAATCCCCCACTAAACTGGAACTAATTTGTACCCTATTGGAAGTCTCAGCAAGGAGGCTGTGTTAGCATGGAGATTAAACTAGCCTCTCACTTGCTAAATGTTTGTCTAGGTGGCAGTTGAGACACATTGGTATGCCAATATTGAGACACTTGCTGCCGTACATAGCATACCTGTTCTTTGGATAAATGGAGAAATACAGTCGCTGTGGCTATCAATTTGACTCGTTAGATGAGCATCAAATTCAGTTAAAATAGAAAATTAACAGTGGATATTGTTTTACAAACTCAAAAAGGCAATAGGACTGATTCAGGCCAGTTTAAATCTGCATTGAAGTCAATGGAGTTACTCCACTGTAAATCTATAGTGAGAAGAGAATTGGGCCCTGTGTGTATAATAACATAGAAATCATTTATAAGAACATAGAAATCAAAGAGCTATATAATGGACCTTTTAGCCATCTGTAGATAATGTGTGTGTCTTTCATCAATCTCAGCATTTAAGTTGAGAGCTGTAAAGTGCAAAATCCTTACAAAGCAGTAGTTTTTCCTCCTAGGGCAGTAAACCCCAGAAATAAATGATACATTCCTGGAGCCATTGCTTTACTGGGAATATTTAATAGTCTCGTGGAAGGTTTGAATGTGAAATAATGAAGATATTTGTGTGAACCAGTTGTGTGCAGCCCCAGACAGTTTTTATTCCATATTCACAGTATTTTAGGTCACATCAGAAGAGAAATGCAGTAGATGTACAGTATATTATGCTGACAATGGTTAATTTATTCAGGAATATACATGGTTAGAAAGTCCAGTCCACTGATTTGAACACAAGAGAATTTATAACTGTAAAGCTTTCAGGGTGGCCAGAATGTCTTCACTTCTGTTCATTTTTGTATTTGCTCACTGAAATGTGAGCTGCTGAAGGAAAAAGATTTCTTTAAGAATATCCCCTCTTGTATTACATGTTACATCATGAGTTATGGACTTCTCCTTTGCACTTGTGGGCATGAAAGCCTTCACTAAAAGCAACTTCTAAGGAATTGTGTACCACAAAACTGCAAAACTTCTAGCAATTCCGTGTGATCTAATTATTATAGCTATAATGACTGTTAGCTTAGGTCACTTTGTTATACATTACATCATTTGGCATATGTAACTCTGTATCAAGTAAATGTACTGGCAAAGATTTATAGAAATGACTAGTGATTTGAAAAGTGAGAGTAAAAGGGGCCTGATGTTCAGATGCTGCATGCTTGTCACTTTCTGGAAATCAGACCACTTGAAGGTATCTCGCGTTGGGTACCCAAAACCGAAACATCCAAAACCACGAGTATAAGTGTAAATTTGTTGCCACTTTATGTAAACTACTGAAGACACTGGTGACCAGGGCTAAATTCATATTTTTACATGGTTTGAATATCACTCAAAACCTATACTTTATTTCCTTCTCTGAAATTCTCATCCAGTCTGGAGATTTATCATGAAGTTATAGTTGAAGAGACCTTTTAAGTTATCAAGTCCATCCATCTGTCCATGGAGGAATATTCCCTATAGTATATTCCAGAATGCTTTATCTAGCTTGGTTTTAAATTACTCAAGCACTGGGACTTCCATCACTTCCCTTTGGAGACCATTCAAAAAGATATAATGGCCTTACACGTAAGTGTTGACTAAGGAGGCAAGTTAGCACTAACCCCACATACACAAGTTTCACATTGCCAATAGCAAAAGCCTACTGAAACAATAATACAAAATTGTTCTATGTCAGGTATTTCCAAACTGTGTTCTGAGAACCACTGGTGGTTTGTGTAGAGATGACTGATCATACCTAATAATCCACCTCATTTTTCCAAATGCCTGGTGTCCCGACTGCTGATAGTAATGGAGATGTCGGTACAATAGAGCTGTTTTTATGGCAGGTTCATATTTAAAATACTCTAATGGGAAAACGTATTCTTTTCATAAACCTGCAAAATACATTTTAGATTTTAAAGATTGCCATTACCACTTTTCCTATCAAATTTTATAACATTGTTATAAAATATATACCGGGCTGTTTTACTGAAGTTTGACCTGACATAGTATAAGGCTGGGTCAGTGCCATGCACCTGGGTTATGCATTAATATAGGTCCCTTAGCTTTGAAAGGAAACCCGCTGGCTATCATGTCTTGGGATATATCATTTAAATTTCATATAGGTATATGCTTAATATCTTTGTTGTTGTCTGAATAGGGAATGAAACCTCTTAAGCAACCACTTCAGGGACCAACAAAAGTCAGTTACCTTAGCAGAGTTAGGGTCTAATCCAAAGCCCACTGAAGTCAGTGGAAAGATTCCCACAGACTTCAATGTGCTTTGGGTCAGATCATTGGTCTTTAACTAAATGTTGAACAAAATTCTATTGTTAGCCTTTGGGAGCCCTTAAAGTTATTGCTTAAAGCAAGGGATTATTTATTGACGGTGTCCTCAATGCAGGTTTCACTGCATATGTATTAGACATAGTGAATAAAATCTATCTATCCTCCCTTCTGACCACCTACAATGTAGACAGCCACATACCTCACACATGCAATGGGGATAGTTATGTGGTACATAAATTTGCAACCATCTGATAACCATCACGTTTGCCAGCCTTAATTGCACTCTGCTCGTTCTATCTAGGGTTAATACTCATATTCTAAATCTGAGTGATATAAGGCACCCACCCTGAGCTTTGGAATCCAGATCAGATTAATTAATAACAGATGAGGCATTGGATCTTGCTCTTGAACATTCTGGTGCATTGTATATTAGCCTACAGGTGATTGAAAACAATTCTGAGATCTGAGAGAATACGATGGCTGACATTGTAATGGACTTGTTTTTGATTGGTTGAATATGACTGTAATTCATTTGTAGAGTGAAACAAAACAATGAGTGTGTGTGGACTGTTGTCACCCATTGCCATGTATTATAGTTATATGATACTAAAGAGGCAAATAGTATAGGTAAAATGGTAGTTAACATGGGCCAGGTTGTGGCTGAGCCTTACACTGGTGTGTGGGTCGGGGAGCAGAGAAAGGAACGAGCCTCCTGTGCACGCTGCTCAAGAGCTGCCCTTATCACAGGGACGGCTCCATCCTGCACCCCCAAGGGTATACATCTTTCCAGAAAGGCTGGGGAACAGCCAAGGCACCACTAAAGGCTATGAATAGAGTTGCCTATGGCTCACTGTGGCTCCGCATTGCTCTCTATGCGTTCTAGTGGCTAAATGGCACCATTTGGTTCCATATTTGGAGAAATGGTGATGCACTGATATGTTCAAAGAGACACTGTCAAGGCTGAATAATTATTACATTGTATGTTATTTAGCTCTCCGTTTAATATCTGATCTACACATGATTTCTTGGGTTTACATCCAGCCCGCTCTTCTCTAATCTTTGCATCCACTGCCTCTTTCATCCTGTGTGTTATCACGCGGCAGAAGCCTTACCCTACAACAGAGAGTAAGATCATCCTTTTTGAGTATTCTGACAATGATTCCATGTCCTCATTGGTCAGGAGGGGTCACTTTTTCCCAAATTTCTTCAGAAAGCTCTGTCTTTTCGTTAAGATAGTGTTATAAAGTACTTTTAGCATGTCTGTTCTAATGTGATAATCTCTGGGCACTTTGTTATTTTTCAGTTTTTTGATTGCAGCCTGTACTTCTGACATCTCTATTGGACGAATGTTGATGTCAAGTTGATCAGATTCATGTTTCATCAAAATTTGATGCTGGGGTGGGACTGGTTCTATTTGAGGACTGCTTTGAAATGCTCTGCCCATCTGCTTTTCTGTGCTATTTCAGTTATAAACCTTTTCCTGTCTTTCCTTTTGATGGGCTTATGTGTAGATCCTGTGTAGATCAGATATTCACACCAAGGACCATCGCAGAAGAAAGTATAGGATAGCAAGCTCCCCTATGAATCAGTTTGATTGATTTTAAAAAGGCATTTGACAGCCTGCACAGACATAGATTGTAGAATATTCTTCAGTAATACAGAATCCTAGATAAAGTCATCAATATCATCAAACCCACGTACAAAGAGGCAAAGTGAACAACCACGCAACAGAGTGGTTCAGTGTGGACACTGGCATGAAACAGGGTTGTGTTTTATTTCCACTGTTGCTTGGTATTTCCATAAACTGGATAATGTATTAACAACACAAATGCCAACACAGCATGGTTAGATGGCAAATGCGTAGAACACCTAGACTGTGCTGATGATTTTACATTACTGAGCAACACCTCTGAAAAGTTACAAAGGCTGACAGCTTGGCTAAAATAGCAGGCCAATCAAGGTCAAGAATTATTTATACTAAAAAGAACATTATTGAAACCCAGACGTCAAGTACTAACATCACATTAGAAGGCAAAAATATCACGAAAGTAGAACAGTTTGTCTACCTGGGCAGCACCAATGGAGCCAATGGAGACCTCAAAAAGGAAGTGACATCAAGGATAACAAAGACATCCACAGCACTTACTAAACTCAACAGCATATGGGAATCAAAGAAATATGGCACCAGAATAAAACTGAGAATTTTCAATGTAAATATAATCTCGGTACTAATATATGGCTACGAGAGCGGAAGATCTACTAAAATTTTAGAAAACTTTTGAAAATAAGTGCGTCCGAAAGATTCTGGGCATTGATTGGAAAGACTTCACTCCAACAAAGTGATCTGAGAAATCACCAACCAGCAGCTCCTTTCTATCAGAATCAGAAAGAAGTGCTGGACATATTTGAGCAGTGTTTCTCAAACTGGGGTCGCCACTTGTGTAGGGAAAGCCCCTGGTGGGCCGGGCCGGTTTGTTTACATGCCCTGTCCGCAGGTCCAGCCGATCGCAGCTCCCACTGGCCGTGGTTCACCGCTGCAGGCCGATGAGGGCTGCAGGAAGTGGCACGGGCCGAGGGACTTACTGGCCGCTGCTTCCAGCAGCTCCCATTGGCCTGCAGCAGCGAACTGCGGCCAGTGGAAGCCGCGATCGGCCGGACCTGTGGACGGGGCAGGTAAACAAACCGGCCCGGCCCACCAGGGGCTTTCCCTACACAAGCAGCGACCCCAGTTTGAGAAACACTGTATTTGAGGGATGTACTCTGGATGCCAACCACAGATTCCCACGTGAAGCTGTCAAGTGGAAACCAACATGTGTGAGGAAACAAGGATACTGAAGAAAAACTTTAAGAAGAACCCTTAGCAGTGAGGGCAGAATAATCATTCTCAACACCATAGAGCAAATAGAAGCAGCAACAAATGACAAAGAGGAATGGAAGAGACTAATTTCCGCCCTGAGCAGCAACATTGGGCATGGGAGGGATGTTAAAAAAAAATCCACTTAATAATTGATATTTCCTGATTTGTGTGTTTGTATACACACCTTAATGTTGTTTTAATCCTATTGTTGCACCTAATTGATGTTTTTGAAGGAAAATTAAAAAGAAACAGAGAGAGAAACTGATCGTGCCTGTCAGCATTTAAACAGTCTGAACTGGACTTTGAACTTCACACTTCCTTGAGATGAACAGCACGTTGGAAGTAAAGTTCACACACTTCACTAAGGTGAAATGGAACAGAGGATGTGTGAATTTGGGAAGAATATGCTATGTGTTTCAAAGGGACATTTTCAGCCTCCCTCCTGCATATTGCCTCAGCTTCAGCACCTGAGGCTGTCCGGCTACACCAAGATATACTATCTAGAGTCTACATTGTATTGTCGCAAAGGGAGCCAGTCTAGGGATCCGCTAAAAATCTTCCATAGATTTTAAGGCCAGAAGGATCATTATGAGCCTCCTGCATAAGAAAGGCTATAGAATTTCATCCAGCTATTCCTTCATTAAGCTCACTAACTTGTGGTTGTGCTAGAGCATAGCCTTTATAAAGACAACCAGTCTTGACTTAAAGGTTCCAGGTGCTGGAGTACTTGCCACATCCTTTGGTAAAAGTGCCACATCCTATTTAAAAGATTAATTTCCATCACTTTAAAATTTGCATCTTATTTTCAGTTTTAATAAAGATGCAGATAATGTTTCTGCTGATTAGAATTTGTGCGTTTTCATACCATTCCCACTAAAACTTAGCAAATGGCCTATTCCATAATAAGGATTAGTACAGAATACTACTGATACAGCTAGAAGAGAATACAATCAGACACATTCTCACTAGGTAGAACATCCATCATCTTCTACTCACTCTGCTTTCTCTGTACAAGGCAGAATGGCTTTATGGTAGCCCTGTTTATTCAGAAATACAATAATGGTGAGGGATGTGGCTATAATGGAGACCTTCTTAGGTATCTGCCCTCTGACACAGTCTGCCCTATAGTGCCTTAGGTTGGCAGGTAACAAATTTTGAATATATGCTTCAGTATATATCTGCCCACTTTCTAAAACATTTTGAAAACATGAATTGTTCAGATGTTATGATTTTTTTAAATAATTGTTTATTCTTGTCTGACACTCCACTTCCTTTGCATTCCAGTGTATCCCTGTCATGGGTATTTCTTGGAATGTATTATGTGTGCATGAATGGTTGTGTCTTAGATAGATATAATTCTAGAAAGTAAGAGAAGTTGTTAGCAATATGTATTTTTTATTCATTTATTACATATAAGCACCTGTCTCCTGGTAACTTAGGTTTTAGAATATCAGGGTTGGAAGGGACCTTGGGAGGTTATCCAGTCCAACTCCCTGCTCAAAGCAGGACCAAGACAGGACCAATTCCAAGACAGATTTTTACCCCAGTTCTCTAAATGGCCCCCTCAAGGATTGAACTCACAACCCTGGGTTTAGCAGGCCAATGCTCAAACCACTGAGCTATCCTTCCCCCCTTACTAGTACTGTTATACTTCTGCTTTAGTGTGTGTTTTGAATACACTGCTCTACAGCCAAAATGCTTCTGAAATAAATGTAGTCAAACTTTACTAATTCTGGGTCACTGAGAACGAAAATGATGCTTAAAATTGTTGATTGGCTCTAGTTTTCAAGTTATGCTATTAGGTCAGTATATATGACCCTTGACTTGGGAATAGCGGAGGATAAGTGAGTTATAAAGGGAAGAGATCTCAATTTAAACCAGAAATGACTAAAATACATCTTTGACTGGATCTATGAATAAATCTATGACTGGGTTGGACAGTACTTGCTTTTTAGGCAAAACAATGAATGATGCAATCTGAAGCTGGTATTGCGTCATACGTGATATGAATTGCATCATGTTATTCCTAGAAGTCATGGATGATGCAATCATAACGAAGCTTACATCACTCTGCTGAACAAATTGCCCTATATCAGCTCTAGAAATCATACAGTGTCGTGCTCTCTTATTTGTGAGTGTTTGATTTTGCAAAGAGACACATTTCTGTTTAGCCAAAGTGAGCAGAGATGCCTCGTACTTGTGTGAACAGTGCAGATAACTTCTGCTATGTTTGTGGTGAAGTGACTTTTGCATCACAAAAGCGCAGTATAACCACTATGGTTAAGAAAGCCTATCACCTTTATTTTGGCTGCAAAATTGGAGATCAGGACAAGAGGTGGGCCCCACACATATGCTGCAACACTTGTGCAACAAATCTTCGCCAGTGGTTGAACAGGAAAAGGAAATCTATGCCTTTTGCAGTGCCAATGATATGGAGAGAGCCAACAGATCATACCAGCAATTGTTACTTCTGCATGGTGCCTCCAGTTGGGAAAGGTGTGTCAAAGAAGAAAAAGTGGACTGTGCATTATCCAAACATTCCATCAGCTATACGCCCAGTACCCCACGGAGGAGGACTGCCGGTTCCTGATGCACCAGAATTGTTCTTACTTGAGTCAGACGAGGAAGAGGATGAAACTTCTGGTCCTGAACCATCAATGTGACAGGACCCACATTTTCTCCCATCCTCCTCCTCTGAACCACACCTCATAACACAAGGTGAACTGAATGACCTTGCAGGGATTTGGAACTACCCAAGAGTAAGGCAGAGCTGTTGGGCTCCAGACTATAGCAGTGGAATCTCCTGGCAGGTGATGTTAGGGTTTCCATGTTCCGTGACCGTCAAAAGGATCTTGTCCCATTCTTCTTCATGGAAGGTGATCTTGTAGCCTGCAACAACATCGATGGTGTGATGGCAGCCCTCAACATCGTTCACGATCCAGATGAATGGAGACTGTTCATTGATTCATCGAAGACGAGTCTTAAAGCTGTTTTACTGCATAATGGCAATGTTTTGCCATCAATTCCAGTTGGTCATGCAGTCCATATGAAGGAAACCTATGACAATATGAAACAACTTTTGAGGTGCATAAACTATGACCAACATCAGTGGCAGCTTTGTGGCGATTTGAAGGTTGTTGCTCTCTTGCTTGGTCTGCAGACTGGATACACAAAGTACTGCTGTTTTCTCTGCGAATGGGATAGTCGTGCAAGAGATTCCCACTACATCAAGAAAGATTGGCCACTTCGACAGTCATTGGAGCCTGGGAGGAAAAGTGTTCAGCATCCACCACTTGTTGAATCAAGGAAGATTTTGTTACCACCCTTACACATCAAGCTGGGTCTGATGAAGAACTTTGTCAAGGCCATTGACAAAACACAAGCAGCTTTCAAGTACCTCCGTGGAAAATTTCCAAGGTTAAGTGAAGCTAAGAGAAAGGAAGGTGTCTTTGTTGGTCCTCAGATTTGTGAACTTCTTCGAGATGATGCATTTGACCATGCACTGCGTGGCAAGGAAAAGACGGCATGGAAAGCCTTCCAGTTAGTGGCAATAAATTTTCTCGGAAACAACAAGGCAGACAACTAAAGGTTGTTGGTGGAAAACCTCCTCAAGGCATACAAAAGCCTTGGTTACAACATGCAAAGAATCCTGTGGCACCTTATAGACTAACAGACGTTTTGCAGCATGAGCTTTCGTGGGTGAATACCCACTTCTTCAGATGCAAGAAGAAGAAGTGGGTATTCACCCACGAAAGCTCATGCTGCAAAACGTCTGTTAGTCTATAAGGTGCCACAGGATTCTTTGCTGCTTCTACAGAACCAGACTAACACGGCTACCCCTCTGATACTTGGTTACAACATGTCACTAAAGATACATTTTTTGCACTCTCATCTAGATTTTTTTCCACCGAACTGCAGAGCAGTGAGCGACGAGCACAGCGAGCGATTTCACCAGGACATTGCAACAATGGAGAAACGCTATCAGGGCAAATGGAGCCCATCAATGCTTGCAGACTATTGCTGGACAATGACAAGAGATGCTCCATTTAATGAATACAGGAGACAAGCCAAGAAGCGCCAAGTAGACACTGAGTAGGACTAAACTATGTACATAATAGTTTTTTGCCTTTTGTTTCATAATAAATTTTAGTTATATAACCCTTTTCCTGATTTTTAAAGTGTGACATAAACAGGACAGGTGAAATATTATCATGTAAAGCAACCATAAACACATGAAAAGACCTAGGTTTACAATTTATTATTAAAACTCTACTATCTACACAATATACATAGACATAAAATGTAAAAACATAAATATGTTAGAAACAGTAGCCAATCAGTTGTTTTAATTGTCATATTTGAATTCAGCACATCAAAATACATAATAAATAGCACATTTTATCTCTGAAGCAGACGACTTCTCAAAAATTGTAGACCAGTGATATTTATGGTAGCACACAGTTTCTAATTTCCATTCAGATTAATTTGTTTTACTCTGCTTTATAGGAAGTATGAATGATTTCTTACTGTTATATTCCTTTCAGCATTGTATATGCAAACTAGAATGGTGTAAAAGACTTATCTCAGTACTCATTTGCAAATAATGCTGATTTAATGGCTATGGATTCTCAATTTTGAAAATGTGTAGTAGGTAGTCACTTCTGCACTTTAAAAACCTGCTAGACATTTGTGCAAGGAGAGTAATTAAATACAGATTGATTGTATCCACTGTATAGAATATAAAACCATGTACTTTTGAGCTCCACAGATGCTGCATGAAACTAAACATTGGCCTTAGCATTTTGTAACGGTATTCTTTACATTAGCATTTTTCTTACATTCAATCTAGTCTAATCGTATTGTGTCTGTCCATCTCATGATTCTATATAGTGCCTATCAAAGTAGTATCTAACACTTCCCAGGTAAATTAGAGCTGATGGCAAAACTTCAAAGTTTTGTGCTCTTTTCCCTTTTGTGGTTATTGAAAGCTTTACTTGGGATAAACATCTGTCCTCCTTCTTTTAGATAACAATTACAGGTAGGGCCCATGTATAATGCAATTATGCATCTATAGGGTGACCATACATTCCGTTTTGGCCGGGACAGTCCCCATTTTAAGCCCTGTCCCAGCTGTCCCGACTTTTTTTGGCAAACTGGGCACTTTTCCTGTTGGATCTCGCCAACTGACCCTATGCCCAGTTTGCAAAAAAAAAAGTGGGGCATGTCCCCCCTAGGTGGGCACAGAGGAACGTTTAGGGGGGCGAGCAGTGATGGCAGGCAGCTCGGGCCAGCCCTGCATGCAGGAGAGAGGGTGCTTAGGCTAGCCCCACATGGTGT
Organism: Mauremys mutica; assembly: GCF_020497125.1. NCBI lineage: Eukaryota > Metazoa > Chordata > Testudines > Geoemydidae > Mauremys > Mauremys mutica. The sequence continues at coordinate 71,999,432 of NC_059072.1, forward strand.
CTCGTTTTTACTTTGGGAAATAGTCACCCAATTCATACATTGTGTGTGAGAGAGGTTGTTCCAGACCTGTTCCCGTTAATCACGTTTTAATTATAAATATTTAATACAATTAATATTAAATCAATATGTCTCGACTAACATTTGGTGAATAAATATTGTACAACAGGATTGCCTCAGTGATATTTGTGTCATGTTTACTGCACAGAAATATATACATTTCCATACTAGTTCAAGCTCAAGGTCAGTCAAGCTTGGTGTACTGTTTTCAGTCGGGGGCCAGTATCAGATTTTTCTCAGGATGATGATGTCCTCCAGAAGTATCTAGCTATTCAGTGCTGAGCTTGAGGTGGAGAATTGCGATTTTTTTCTTCACCCTTGTAAGTGATTAGCTTATTATTTGAAGCATGACATTTGATTAATATAATAGCTTTCCCACTTTACTTTATGGACCGAAGTAATAGTGGTCACAAAAATTATCCAGCCACAATATTCTGAGTTGATGCTAGCAACTTGATAATACTCTTTGTAAAGAAGTATTCTCTACCATATGTCCTAAATTTAGTGCTATATAGTTTCATTGTAAGTTCCCTTGTTCTGGAATTATATGAGAGGCTAAAACGTAATGAGCTTTCACTGTGCTCGTCTTTATTTGCACCTTTCTCATTTGCATGCGCCTGCTGTATGCGATGCTGACACTGCATCTGAAAAACATCCCTGATTCTTTCCTGAAGCTAGTTTCATACCACGTCCTGCTCCCAGAACACCAATAGGTGTCTTGTGGATATCAGCAGTCACTTACTCCTTTTTCACCCCAGCAATTTCCATCCAAGACATCTGTGCTGAGGAAGCCAAGAATTTGATACCAGTTGACAGTGTGATTAGATACACTAGGCAGAGTTGATATTTTGCATGGTACCATTATCATCAAAATGTTTGAAGAGTAACCTCTAAATTTTGCATGAGGTTTTAGCTGTCGAACCATCTTTAAGGTCAATAGGAGATATGCTGCTAAAATGCTGTGTAATGGGCATATTCTGCTCTCTGTTCCACCAGTATAAATCTAGAGTAAGGTTTGAAGGAATTAATCCAGATTTACAATAGCACACCTGCAGAATTTGGCCTGTTATTTTGAAAAGGTAAACAAGAGTCAGTAAAGACATTGTGTTTGATCTCCCTAAAACAATTATCCACATAAGGATAATGAAAACAACTTTAATTCAGGAAATACAGTCTCTTTTGCTGCACAAATAAAATATTGAATTGATTTTTTGATGTTTGATGGGTTTTTTTTCCTGCTTTCCCATAAACCAGGATGGTTTTAGGGAATTTACATATTTCATTGATGTGTTTTCTAAAATGAAAAGCGGTTATTACCAAGAGATGGAAAAACGTAACAGGAAAATGGATCCAAATAAGCTGAACCCAAATGCTGCTTCTGTATGGGGGGGATGGGACACACTTCCTGTGTCTACAGTTTCTTGTCTGCTTTTGCTTTAGCGTTGTTTAAATGCCAAGGTTACCATGAATACTATGAAATGAACAACACTGATGGATTGGATTTCTTTTTTTTTTTTTTTTTTACTGAAATACTGATCAATCACTGTTGTTGAAAATTCTCCTTTTCCTGTGAGCATGTTAATGAAACAGAGTAACTAACCTATTTATTGCTTTAGGATTCTATCAAACTTGATTTCAGCAGATGGATGTCTAATTGAGCTCTCTAGTATTGAACAAATTCCTCTGATATATTTCTCGGGTTTTTGTTAACTTTTATTTGTCCTCATATGGGCTTCCAAAAGAGATCAGAGACTTACTTTTACCCAGCTTTGCTTTCAGTTTTAATCTTCATTCATTTTCCTATGTAGTGCCCTTTTTTTCTCCAGGCCGTTGTGCTTATTTCACATGTATTGTAGTGCCTTGTTGTGCCTGAGCAGCTCATTATAACAGTTTACTTGGCCATAGCATATTCTGGGGTTTGAGTCTGGGTAGAGTGCCATAAGTAAACCATATCCACTGAACAATGGCCTTTAATATACAGATATATACATTATATGGGTATAATGAAACCTGTACACAAGGCCAACCTCCGTGTTAATAGGCCACCCCAAAATATCCACAAACATGCTGAGTAAATGTCTGATCACCCTTACATGGGATTCCACCTTGTTTAAGCAATCAGCTTTTATTGGTCAATTGTGTGGTTGCTTAAGAGAGCTTTCATTGTAGAAAAGTATATTTTGAATAGCGGCTGTTGTCTTCTAGCACTAAGGTAAAGTTCTGGAGAACAACTAGACACTATAAGATTAAACCTAAATGAGTAAAACATGATAGATGGATAATGGGCTAGATGCTGGGACCATTTGGAAACTGAGGTAGGCTCAAGAATGCTGTGTTAAGAGTGACTTCAGAAAGGGATCATGTTACACTGGGGCTTTGGTCTGAATTGGCTGGGCAGACTTAAAGGTGAAGTTCAACAAACCTTTTCTGCTTCCATGCACGAATGCCACAGCTGAGGTCAGTAGAGGTGCTTGAGATGGAGACCCCGACTGTAATGAGAGCAGACAGAGGCTTAAGCTATGGACTTTGGTTCCCTCGATCATTTGCCAAAGCACAGATTTGTTAGCCCTCTAGGCCTGCTGCTCTAGGGCATAGGTTAGGGTGCTGCTTGAATAGGGTTATTACTATTGTTTGGGGAAAATTAATTAGGCTGATCCTGGCTTGGTAATTTGTTTATTATGGATTTTATTTATGTTATTTGTAGTTTAGTTCTGGTACCACACCTAGACCTATAGATAGGTGATACATAATTTGAAATAAAGAGATAGCACAGCTGTTAGATTCAAAGATGTGGTGAGGTTGGGAGACAGGAGCTCCTGAGCTTGTCAAGTCATTTAACTTCTTTGCTTTCAACTTTAAAATGGGGAAATATATTTATCTCCCACCAGTGCTGCGAAGACACAGAAGATGAAAAGTGCTAAATAAATGCTATTGTTAATTATCAGTAAGATAATTATTTTATCATGTATTGTTTTTATATGTAAGACATACAGCTTATTAGTAAAATTTTCAAAGGGATGTAAGAACCATTTTCAAAGGAGACTTGGGAGCCTGAGTCTCACTGAAAGTCAAGGGGTCTGAAGCTCCTAAGTCACTCAGGAACTTTTGAAAACTTTCCTCTTTTATGAGTGGTGCAGATAGTAACACACATAATCAGTGTTTGTCCATCTCTTTCCATTTGAAGACCAAGTTTACAGGTTGCTTATAATGGTGCTAAACTTTAACAATTTGTGTTGAAATTTTCCATGCTAAAATTTCAGCCAAAACACATTAGCCCTTTCTCCAAACAAGGTGGGGTTAATATGTAGTTTTGCACTTCTTAGAAAGATAGTTACAACCATTTCACTGAGAAACTCTAGCACCTCCATGTTTTAGAACAAGGGCTTGAAATTTGGTGAGGGCATGCCTGAGTGTCAGGAAAGTGCCATTAGGTGCCCCTGAGAAAATCCACTATAATTTGGACACCTAATGAGCTTCTGAAAATCTCAGTTTGTAGATCATAGAATTATAGAATATCAGGGTTGGAAGGGAACTCAGGAGGTCATCTAGTCCAACCCCCTGCTCAAAGCAGGACCAATTCCCAACTAAATCATCCCAGCCAGGGCTTTGTCAAGCCTGACCTTAAAAACCTCTAAGGAAGGAGATTCCACCACATCCCTAGGTAACCCATTCAGTGCTTCACCACCCTCCTAGTGAAAAAGTTTTTCCTAATATTCAACTTAAACCTCCCCCACTGCAACTTGAGACCATTACTACTTGTTCTATGATCAGGTACCACTGAGAACAGTCTAGATCCATCCTCTTTGGAACCCTCTTTCAGGTAGTTGAAAGCAGCTATCAAATCCCCCCTCATTCTTCTCTTCTGCAGACTAAACAATCCCAGTTCCCTCAGCCTCTCCTCATAAGTCATGTGCTCCAGCCCCCTAATCATTTTTGTTGCCCTCCGCTGGACTCTTTCCAAGTTTTCCACATCCTTCTTGTAGTGTGGGGCCCAAAACTGGACACAATACTCCAGATGAGGCCTCACCAATGTCGAATAGAGGGGAATGATCACATCCCTCGATCTGCTGGCAATGCCCCTACTTATACAGCCCAAAATGCCGTTAGCCTTCTTGGCAACAAGGGCACACTGTTGACTCATATCCAGCTTCTCATCCACTGTAATCCCTAGGTCTTTTTCTGCAGAACTGCTTCCTAGCCATTCGGTCCCTAGTTTGTAACAGTGAATGGGATTCTTCTGTCCTAAGTGCAGGACTCTGCACTTGTCCTTGTTGAACCTCATCAGGTTTCTTTTGGCCCAGTCCTCTAATTTGTCTAGATCCCTCTGTATCCTATCCCTAACCTCCAGCGTACCTACCACTCCTCCAAGTTTAGTGTCATCTGAAAACTTTCTGAGAGTGCAGTCCACACCATCCTCCAGATCATTAATGAAGATATTGAACAAAACTGGCCCCAGGACCGACCCTTGGGGCACTCCACTTGAAACAGGCTGCCAACTAGACATGGAGCCATTGATCGCTACCCGTTGAGCCCGACGATCTAGCCAGCTTTCTATCCACCATATAGTCCAATCATCCTGCCCATACTTCTTTAACTTGCTGGCAAGAATACTGTGGGAGACCGTATCAAAAGCTTTGCTAAAGTCAAGGAATAACACATCCACTGCTTTCCCCTCATCCACAGACCCAGTTATCTCCTCATAGAAGGCAGTTAGGTTAGTCAGGCATGACTTGCCCTTGGTGAATCCATGCTGACTGTTCCTGATCACTTTCCTCTTCTCTAAGTGCTTCAGAATTGATTCCTTGAGGACCTGTTCCATGATTTTTCCAGGGACTGAGGAGAGGCTGACTGGCCTGTAGTTCCCCAGATCCTCCTCCTTCCCTTTTTTAAAGATGGGCACTACAGTAGCCTTTTTCCAGTCATCTGGGACCTCCCCCGTTTGCCATGAGTTTTCAAAGATAATGGCCAATGGCTCTGCAATCACATCCGCCAACTCCTTTAGCACCCTTGGATGCAGCGCATATGGCCCCATGGACTTGTGCTCGTCCAGTTTTTCTAAATAGTCCCGAACCACTTCTTTCTCCACAGAGGGCTGGTCATCTTCTCCTCATACTGTGCTGCCCAGTGCAGCAGTCTGGGAGCTGACCTTGTTTGTGAAGACAGAGGCAAAAAAATCATTGAGTACATTGGCTTTTTCCACATCCTCTGTCACTAGGTTGCCTCCCTCATTCAGTAAGGGGCTCACACTTTCCTTTACTTTCTTCTTGTTGCTAACATACCTGAAGAAACCCTTCTTGTTACTCTTAACATCTCTTGCTAGCTGCAACTCCAAGTGTGATTTGGCCTTCCTGATTTCACTCCTGCATGCCTGAGCAATATTTTTATACTCCTCCCTGGTGATTTGTCCAGTTTTCCACTTCTTGTAAGCTTCTTTTTTGCGTTTAAGATCAGCAAGGATTTCACTGTTAAGCCAAGCTGGTTGCCTGCCATATTTACTATTCTTCCTACACATCGGGATGTTTTTTTCCTGCAACCTCAATAAAGATTCTTTAAAATACAGCCAGCTCTCCTGGACTCCTTTCCCCATCATGTTATTTTCCCAGGGGATCCTGCCCATCAGTTCCCTGAGGGAGTCAAAGTCTGCTTTTCTGAAGTCCAGGGTCTGTATTCTGCTGCTCTCCTTTCTTCCTTGTGTCAGGATCCTGAACTCGACCATCCCAGGTTCCCATCCACTTTTGCTTCCCCTACTAATTCTTCTCTGTTTGTGAGCAGCAGGTCAAGAAGAGCTCTGCCCCTAGTTGGTTCCTCCAGCACTTGGACCAGGAAATTGTCCCCTACACTTTCCAAAAACTTCCTGGATTGTCTGTGCACCGCTGTATTGCTCTCCCAGCAGATATCAGGGTGATTAAAGTCTCCCATGAGAACCAGGGCCTGCGATCTAGTAACTTCTGCTAGTTGCCTGAAGAAAGCCTCGTCCACTTCATCCCCCTGGTATGGTGGTCTATAGCAGACTCCCACCACGACATCACCCTTGTTGCTCACACTTCTAAACTTAATCCAGAGACTCTCAGGTTTTTCTGCAGTTTCATACCGGAGCTCTGAGCAGTCATACTGCTCTCTTACATACAATGCAACTCCCCCACCTTTTCTACTCTGCCTGTCCTTCCTGAGCAGTTTATATCCATCCATGACAGTACTCCAGTCATGTGAGTTATCCCAAGTCTCTGTTATTCCAATCACATCATAGTTCCTTGACTGTGCCAGGACTTCCAGTTCTCCCTGCTTGTTTCCCATGCTTCTTGCATTTGTGTACAGGCACTTAAGATAACTCGCTGATTGTCCCGCTTTCTCGGTCTGAGACAGGAGTCCTCCCCTCTTGCACTCTCCTGCTCGTGCTTCCTCCCAGTATCCCATTTCCCCACTTACCTCAGGGCTTTGGTCTCCTTCCCCCGGTGAACCTAGTTTAAAGTCCTCCTCAAGATGCTCATTAGAGACTTGTTGAGAGTTTGGAAACTGAATTTTCAAAGGTTCTATCTGTATTGAGCATGTTCCAGCCCTGCATTGCATAGACTGATCAGGACTTTCCCTGCAGTTGTTCATCCCATTAGCCAGGGAGTACAAATTCAGAACAGGGAAACTGACTCTCCTCCCCTGTCAATGCTCCCATGCCAACACCCAAGTAGCAAAGAGGAGTAGGTGGAAACAGTGTGATTGAAATTCGGAGAGGTGAGGAACTAAGCTAGTGAGGTGGTGAGGGGGCTGACTGAGACAAAGGGAAGTGTGGGAGTTGGGGAACGAGGATCTAAGAGGGAATGGATGACTGGGACCAGGAGCCTGGGAGCAGTGGGGCATAGGGGATATAGGTGACTGGGATGAGGAGTCACAGGTGGGGTGGGCACTAGGACTTGGAGCCAAAGAGGAGAAATAGGGGACACTGAGACTCAGGGACAAGGACAGGGTGTGGAGAGGCCAGAGGCAGAAGTAGTAGGTTTTGAGGGGGACAGAGGGGAAAAAGGTTTTAATGACTAATGCTCTCAACCTGGAATAAAGCCCAGGATTCCTGAGCCTCACCCCATCAAGTCATAATTGATCAATCAGTTAAGGTTGCTGGCATCCTGTGCACTGAATGAGGCAGTGGTCCGGAGTTAAAAATAGTATGTGGTGGTGTAATTAAAAGACTGTATCATAATCTATAAAGTGCAAGGCCCAAATGAAGGTTGTACAGACAACCTTAACTCGGGTATTTCCTCAGATTTGAGTGTTTGACTTCACAGTCTTAATTTTTTCTTTTAATATAATTTGTGTGTGTAATATCTATATATGTTGGTATTGTATTTCTTAGCCTTGGGAATATTTGCTGTATGAAAACAAAAGGGAAAGATGAACTTTAAAGTTCGCTTCCTGGAAGCACATTCTAATTCCTGTATTTCATAGTTCCTTTCCCCCTCCTTCCCGCTCTTCAATTTCCTTTTCTCTTATGTTATCTCTCCATTTGCCTTGTATTTTACCCCATCCCATTCATCCTTCTATTTCACAGTCTACTGTTTCTTGTCCTCTATCATCTTATTATTTAAGATCTTTTAAAATTATATGCAGAACATGTGCTTTTTCTCCACCTTGAATAGTGACTCAACTCAACTTCCTCTGAAAGCCAGGCCTGCTCTCTATGCCCAATTCCTCCTGCCTTGAAATATTTAGAGGTGGCATAGCCATTGAGAATATTGCTGATGGGAAGTGTTCTCTCATCATAAAGAAACAGCTGGTGATGTAAAGCTGGTATATCCATCTCTGTCTACCTGCTGCTAGCTTCCTCTGTATAGGGGCATGCCAGGTGCAGGAAAGGAAGCAGTCAGAACATGCTGTGGTCTGGAGCAGAGGCTTTCAACCTTTCCAGACTATTTTCAGGAGTCTGATTTGTCCTACGTACCCAAGTTTCACCTCACTTAAAAACTACTTGCTTACAAAATCAGACATAAAAATACAAAAGTGTCACAGCATGCTATTACTGAAAAATTGCTTACTTTATCATTTTTACTATGTAATGATAAAATAAATCAATTGGAATCTAAATATTGTACTTACATTTCAGTGTATAGTATATAGAACAGTATAAAGAAGTCAGTATCTGCATGAAATTTTAGTTTGTACTCACTTTACTTTTTTGTAGCCTGTTGTAAAACTATGAAAATATCTAGATGAGTTGATGTATCCCCTGGAAGACCTCTGTGTCTCCCCAGGGGTACACGTACCCTTGGTTGAGAACCACTGGTCTGGTGAAACAAATAGCCCCTGGGACTGTTCTAGCTGAGGTAAATCAGAACATCCCTCAAGCTGCTTTCATGTGTACCATGGACCAAACCAACCCCTGGCTGCACCCAGAATATTGACAGGAGTCAGTGAGGCAAGAAATATGGAATAACAGTACGTCCATGCTCCTCCTGAGGTGCCTGGCCATTGTCCTATAAAACTGCTCCATATCATCTCAGCATCCAAAAAATCCTAGGCCATTCCTGTCTGTTTTCTCTAATGTTCATGTAAAATGTACCACTGTGATGGATCACACCTGCTCAAGTGTGTGTCAATAAACCCTAATGCTTCTACAGCTATGAAATTTCTGCTTTAACTCAAGTGTTAGGAGGTTAATACTACTGAACCAGAAGAACCTGTTCTTTCCCTGGGAACAGTAATGAAGTCATATCTGGTCATGGATATGTTACAGCATTATGGCTGAAAAACTTACACAGTAAGTGGTAGGCTGTGGGTGGCCCAAATTGCCTTTTCCCCTGTTGTCCCATGAAGAAAATTAAGCCATATATTATGTAGGCATTTCAGGCATGATGCCTTTCTTTGCACTATTTGCTAAAATGCCATGGGATTTTTTTAGTGTTGTTGCTTTTAAAATTGGTGAGTGAAAGGAGTGGAAATCACAGAACATCTTAAACAAAATTCATCGTGCATATAATTTTCCAGTGGCTCCAGGGGCTTGAGTCTGTTCCCTAATTAAATATGAATCTAGTTCACCAGACTGTTTCCATATTAATATAGTAAATATTCTAGTGCTTCATCAGTTTGGTCATATAATCCATAGCTCCCAATACATCATTAAACGTCTTTCCCTTTTTGTGGTATCTGCTTTTATTTCAGTGAATGGTAAGCACATGCAGCCTGTAGGTCTCCCAGTGCCAGATATTGATTCCAGAGCACCTTCTACCTTCTAAAATTCTCAGCCCTTGTTGGATGCTCTATTCCACTCTTTGCCATTCTACTTTATTATGAGCCTCTGTTTTGCAAAATTATGTAACTTCGTATACTGATTTGATACAACAGTTTGATTTAACTGTTGCATTTAATTTTATGACCGAATGTCATGAATAATTTGCCGCTCAGTTAACCTCATTCAGTATGGGAGTATTGCAACTGTTCCCTATTGTAAACTGTACAATTGCAGTACATCTTGAGTCCCCAACTGGGATGTATTTGGATCAGTATGTAAAGACTTGTGATGCTGGAGAGTATAAAAATAAGGTAGTTCTAGCAGCTGTCTTGGGCATTAGAAGCTACTGAAAATATAATCAAAGGAGGGAAATTACAGAAAAATGAACGCTGCCTTAAGGCTAATAAAATCTTTTTCCTTTCCAAGTTTCTTCCCCTATTCCTTGATTGACCCTCTCATACCACTTAAAGCTTCAGTCTGGTCTGCCACACTGCTAAACAAACACAATTGTTTCGGAATCTCTCCTGCTCTTTACTTTTCTGGTTGGTTGAATTTGTCTCAACCTGTCCTTCCCCCTCTCCCTCATCACTAGTTACATGGTTGTCCAAAATCCTCTTCCCCATCCCTGGACTCCACCTGACTTCTCAACCTACTGGAGGAAAAAAACCAGCAGTCCAGCTCTTTCTGCTCCATGGTTCTCCATCTATTGTTGGAAGGCCATAAACATAGTCAGTTGGCTCGGCTAAACCTGGGAGAAAGAAGAGCCAGGAGTGTGAGCAGCTTCACTGTGGGAAGTGGCAGCTTTAAAAAACAAGGTAAGAGTCTTCAAAGATGGTTCATTTCAGGTTGCCCTTCACTAGGCACTTTGAGCTTTCTTTAGATATCATCCAGGTGACATGTAGGGTGACCAGACAGCAAGAGTGAAAAATCAGGACAGGGGGTAGGAGGTAATAGGCTTCTATATAAGAAAAAGCCTCAACTATCAGGACTGTTCCTATAAAATTGGGACATCTGGTCACCCTAGTGACTCGTGAAGAAAGAGGTTTTCCCATAATGTAGGAAAAATCTTTGGCCATAACTTTGAGATGGAGTTCCAGTTGGAATTTTGGATTTAAGACAGTGGATTGCTGTTTTGAATGGGAGACCTTTTACCAGAGTGCTATGCCCTGGAGATGGCTTAGAAGAAATACTGGATAGGATTGTGCTCCCCACCCCTTTTCAACCTGGGCTGTGCGCCATTGGCTCAGACTATTCAACATAGACCCAAGGTGGGGATTTATGGTGACAGAATAAAAAAATAAGATTTATTTTTATTTAGATGACCTGTTGGTGTTCATCAACTCTCTGCCTGCTCTCAATTTCCAGTATTTTAACATCATAATTAAACAAGCTGAGTTTAGTGCCAAACATCTCAAGCTGTGACAATTTAAATGAGTGAAATTTCAAAAGATAATGAGTGTGATTTGAAACACTCTAGAAAGTCCTTCCCCAGGAGAGTGAGATACATTAAAACACGTTTTAAAATTAATCCAGAAAAACTGACACAACAAATGAATGAGACTTGGCAGATCAGTTGACAAGAATAATCTGTAAAAATTTGTGGCAGATCGTATTAGGACTGGAAAAAATGTAAATGGAAAACTGTTTGCTAAGCATGTGTTATACATTTACGTTCCAATACAAATAGGTTTGAATTAATCTCATCCTCCCAACCTCCAGTGTTAATGGAAATGAATATTGGACTTGGATTGGAATATCAAATCAGATAAGCCTTTTTCTTCCTTTATATTTGGTTTATGAGCCCTGAAAAAACCTGCCTTTCAACCTGGCCAAAAAGTTTCAGGGCTTTTGCCTACACCTGTCAGACTTGCGGGACTAAACCTTCCCAAAATTACAAAGAAAATGTCAGGGTGTGGGGGATTTTCTCCTTATGCCTTCAGGAGTTTACCGGATATTTGAAGGCCTCTTGCTTTCTTAGTAGACTGGTATGACGTCTCATCTTGCTGTTTGCAGGCAGTGTAAAGCTGACTATAAGACCCAGGTAGCTACTGAAACCAGTACCAGCTTGAGATCATTTTAAATGCGCCTTGCAGATGAAACGTCAGTGAATGGAGAGGAGAATTTGTTTCAGTCTTTATACAGATTTGGCTGCATTTCAGTGATGGCTAAAATAATCCTTATGTATGTATATTATTATTTGTATATAGTTTGTACATTGTTTGTAAATCTCTTTGGGATCTTTCTGGAGGGAAAGTGATTTAGATGAATATAAATCATTTTAATTAAAATTGTTTCAGAAGTGCATTTCCAGTGACTGCTTTGGAGTTGAAATCTATTGTCTGCAGCGCAGTCATTGATCAGCTGAGAGAGTGCAGAATTCACCACTGAGCCGCAAAAGCATTTAAGGAATCTATAGGTGCCAGATAGAAAGGGCCTGGTGTAGGGAGTGGTATTTAGGGGGCAGGTCTGACTGGTGAAGGGGAGCATATAAATGGGAGTGTATTTCCAACAGTTAGCCTGAATTTTGGATCCCAAGTGAATATTAGCCTGCATGAACAATTTGGCTTTTTCAGAGGACCCATGCTAAATTAAGATGCTTTGGAGTGTCACTTGCTCTTCATCAGGAGACTTAAGCTAGAGAGTAATTATCGGCCTTTAAAAAAAATCTGTATTGGCCCAGCAGCATGATGAGGCAGGAGTTTGGAATAAACATTTATAAGCTGGATGGGGAGGAGTAATGCAATTAATGTGAATTGCTTTCTTCCCATTTATTTATTTATTTCTGTTATGATTCTAATAAAGGTCCCTGAGAGTTTACTTTGGGAACTGGATACCGTTTAGACTTGAATTTTATGAGCTTCCCACAGAGATTGTTTGAAACTCAGTATCATGCAACAATTTTCATCATTGTAGTTCAATCTTGATTTAGATATCTGGTGTATATTGTCTGAAATTAGATTGTAAGATGCTCAAGGAAGAGATTGTGTTTTTATTTGCACTGGACAGATGCTTTGCATGCTATATAAGAACGTTTCACAGAAATAATAAGAATCAATAGAGTTGTGATGGCTGTAGTGGGAGAAGCATGGTGCGGGATGGGGTATGTTTTAATTCTAAGGGAATTTGAGTTCAGCATTCACACTCAGACCTTGTGTGCAGTAGAGGCAGTTTGCTGTTTATGAAATGGATTCATCGCACTTTGCAGCAACTCTGGCAGTTTTAGAAGCTGTACTGTCAGACTTTGTAAGGAACCACATGCCGTTATAGGACGGTTGATACAGTGTGAAGGCCTTCGGAGAGAAGGGCCAGTAGGATGGGAGGGATAAGAAAGAAAAAAAAACATCTACAGTGTATTATTAGTTCACTCTGATCAACATCTGGCCTATTTGGAAAGGTGTCTAAGTGTCACCATTGGATTAAGCTAGAGCTGATACTTTTTTTAGAAGGATAAATTCCTGGCACATTGAGTGGCTCCCTCCTGTTGTTGGGATGTGCTTTCTTATTCCATTCTAAAGCTGGTGGTTTGGGCAGGAAGAAGAAGCCAGAAGAGCAGAATTATGGAACCCTCTATGTCCCACTGCTGCCTTTTTGTGGTGATTTTTTTTTTAATTTTGGTTAATATATTTGAGCGTTTTCCAAAGTATCTTTTTTCCTCAAGTTTGATGGAAATTTTGAAAAAGGACTTTGCCTGAATCTGAATTTAAGATGAATCAGTCTAAAAATTATAAATGTTGTTGGTGCCTCTGGAAACATGGCTTGTGGTCCTACGTCCTGCTTTTGGAATGCTGCTGTGAAGTCAAAGAATTAGTGTTCTCATTCTTTTTTTTTTAAACTTGCTTCAGTTATTTCACTGGTGACAATGAAACCAAGAAATGTGTGATTCTGTTTTTATAAGGACATATATAATTTGATTGGGCCTGGCAATATCCTTGCCCTCCTGCTTTGATGACATGGTTAAACAGGTCAGATTTTTGCCAACATGGAAAGTTTCACATACTCACTCAATGATAAACTGGCCCATTGTTTGCTTTTCTCCCCTTTTGTTTCTGCAGTCTTTCACAGGGAGGTTAGTGCTTGTGCCTCCATTGTCCCAGCCTCAAGAATACTTCATTGGTTTGTTTCATCATTGTCATTAATATTTTTGTTTGTTTGATTTTCATCACCCTTCTAGAGTACTTCCTTCAATGGCAGTTGGTAGTTTTTATCACTGCTGGTATTATGCTGCTCACTGCTTCACTTACTGTACAAGTAACATTCAAAAATTGTTAAACAGGGTAAAATTGAACTATTGGTATAAGCACAACATAGAGAGATGCAAAACTAAATTCTAATTCTCATTGTAGGTTTCAGTATATTAACATTATTTCAGTGTGCCGTTCATGATGACCACTGGCACAAGATGATTAATTTAAAATTAATGTATGCAAGATCACTTGCTATCAGAACAAAAGTGTCATAGGGACTTGCTGCTTGTCAGTTGTCAACTGGTATAGAATCACAGTAGCTAGAGATAAAAAAGACCAACAAGATCAGAGTCTGCCTCTCTCTTGTAGCAGGGTATCTTCCCTCAAAAGCTGTATAGGTTGAAAAAATACATAAATATATCACAAGCCAGTAAAGATTTTCTCAACTAAAAAAATCAAGAAATCCTAACTTGCATGGTGCTGTGCTAATATTTTTACCGCTCTTTGGTGGAAATATATAATGAGGCAATGGCTGCTGAGTCCTGCTGTCAATATACAAATATGAAATATGGTTTTCATTACATGCATTTCTATGTGATGCTTCAGTATCAAGAGTAAATCTGTTTATTTTATAATGCTCCCCTAATGGTGTGAGGTTCCCTGTTAGCCAATAAGATGTCATGCCAGGAAAGCAGTTCCAAACCATTATTTTCGGGTGTATCTTTCTTTCTCTGGCCCATCTCCACTTCTCCTATCATTTTCCCAACCAGAGAAGCAGGTGCTTTGCTCAATTTTAACATTGTCTTTAATGAGATTCTGGCTTCCTAATTCTTCCTGGGAGGTTTGTGGATTTATCCATATGCCATTTAGATACTTGAATTAATCCTTTTAAGCTTGCTGAACAGAACAAATTATCTCATGTTATGCTTGATTTTTGTCTGATACAAAAAGCGTATTATACACTGCTTACAAAAACAAAACATTTCAAGTGATATCAGTTTACTGAAATGCACTAAATTGTTTCTGTTAGAATCACAATGGCAAATATACACCATTGTAGTGTTTGTGCTAAAGGCACCTGTTTGGAATATATTATTGCCCTGAATTGATTATGGATGCTAGATAGTTTGTTTACAGAACAGACCTTAATGAGTGAATATTTTCACTTCTCCTGGACCAGAAGTCCTTTAGAGTTAATAAAGTTGTATGGCTCACAGGTAGTACCAGCTCTAGCTTTGAAGTGTAAAATGATTTGGCCAAAAGTGCTAACTAAACATAATGTTGTTGAAGCTATAATGAACACGGTCAGGGGAACATTGAGGAGCATAAGAGTGAGTCTATATTGGGAATTGTTGCTGTTTGGAGGGCTCCATTGTTTTGAAAAGGAAATTGGGGGTAGGAAAGGAGTTACAGCTGCCTATCTGCAGAACTCTGCGTATGTCAGTAAATTATCTCTCTAGTATTTCTTAGGATTTTAATACAGTTATTTCCCACAATATGAAACACTCCAATTGTCAATGTAAGTGGATATAGATTTACAGTATATTTCTTTAGTTTAATATAGTTTTTACTAACTATATGAAGCATTCTGCAATTTTGAGTATGTATGGAGTCCAGATTTTACCAAACAAAGCTTTCCAGATACTTTCTGCCAAAAATCCAAGCCAAGAAAATAAACCACTCCCATAAAACTATGGGATGCCAGTTAATAGTGGCTTTTAGCATATGCCTTCTAGTTTTCACTCTCATTTAGGCATTTTGAGTGGTTGTTTCAAGAAACATCCACAAATTGTATGGTGTTTTTTTTTGTGGGTTTGTTTGTTTGCATACAGTATATCAAACAAATGTACAGTAAAATCTGCGCACTTCCTGATAGGTTACTAAAGTACTAACTTTTTATGCTGGGTGATACCCTTCATAGTAAAGTCTCCTGTAAATAAAATGTGTGCTTAGCAACAGATGTCCTTGGAGGCCAATCTGGAAACGTACAAGGGAGGTGTTATTTTTGATAAAATAAATTGCATTCTATTTTAATCCAAAAGTTGGAATTGACACTTGAAGAAAAATAACAAGGTCATATCTCCACTCCTTTCCCCATAAAAACAAGTTACTAAATAAAACCTCATCAGCTACTTTAGCTATTTTATGAGTGCAATGGTTAAATGGAGCTGTTACAAGAAATACAAATCAAATTGTGTCAAACAAAAGATAAGGGGTCAAAAAGTTCAGATAAACTCTTCCTATCTTTGGACTCTGCCGAGATTATTCATACTAATTTAAATATTTATTATTTATACTAAAAATGTATGCGACACATTCTGGGTTTGATTCTGCACTGGTTTGAAGCCGTTGTGTGCAAGGAAGACCTAAAGCCATCCAGAAGATATCAGTATACAGTGATCTTCCATTGGAGGGGAGCCACTAGAGCAGATCATAGACCACCACCACTGCTGACAGCCGACATAGGACTGATGGGGCTTCCTTGCACTGTACTTGTCCCCAGCAGTGATATTAGCTACTTCAGGCCGCTGGCACTAACTGGAGAGATTTAAGGCTGCTCTAGTTTATGCTGGGGGATTGGCCTGACCCAGGCCCAAGCGAGTGCCATCTGTGTTTACTCAGTTGATGCAGTGCAAATGTATTGCGATGTTTTTGAACACTGGTTGTGTCTTATTTTTTTAATTTAAAAGGATGGAAAATCCTGTAGCAAACCACTGCAGTTAATGTCTTTCTTACCCTTACCTTAGTTAATTAGGTTCCCTATGACGTATATACTGAGCTTTCAAAGCAAAATGATCTTCAAAGAAACAAATCAGTGGCTTTCTATGCTCTGCAAAAGGACACCACAATTCAAAATGTGTTGTATCCTTGGACATTTGCTAGCTCGTATTATTGGATCTGGCTGAGGGGAAGGTTTCTGGAAACCGTGCTCCGTTTTTAATACATGCCCATGTCAAAATACATATATGGCTGAAGGGAGTGGCTTAGTGGTCTGAGGCCTGATTTTTAGAGGTGTTGAGTAGCCAGTAGCGTCTGTTGATGTCACTTCAGTTGAAGTTATAGGCACTCAGTACCTCTGACAATCAGGGTGCTAAGCCTAGAAATATCTAGACTTGCACATTTAAATATCAGCAAAAAATCAGCCATTTTACTCCATATATGGTAGATACCTTGAATTCTGCAGTCTGGGGGTGGTGGTATATTTCTTTTCAGTCCAGAGTAAGGGGAGGCACATGGCTTAGTTGTCCCAGGAGGAGTTCTGGGTAGGGGTAAAAGACTCATTGTTTCTCCTCTATTGATGCCTTGCCATGGGGTGGGGGTAATTACTTCACCTCTTTATGGAATGCAGTTGACTTGTCATCTTGTGCTTGGCCAGCTGCTCTGGCAGGGACTGGGGGAGGAGGGTGTACACCTCAAGCTCCCTCCACTTACTCACAAAGGGAGCATTGGGCAGCAAGAGGTTATCGTTTTGGATTTTAGAATAACAGATAGTTTCTGTGAGTACCTGGCTTAATCTGATAGTAGAGTCATAGAGTTAAGGCCAGAAGGGACAACCAGATCACGTAGTCTGACCTCTTATATATCGCAGGCCATTAAACCACACCCAGGTACTCCTGTATTGAACCCAGAATCCTGGATTAGACTAATGTATTACAGTTCTCAGGACACTAAACTATTGTTTAGTGCCACAGGAAGAGTACAGGAGGGATCGAGGGGCACCAGTGGCTGAGGCCCTGTCAATGGCAGTGCCCTTGAGTAATAAAGTGAGGGCCCTGTCTCAGCATGGTATTGCCGTTAGAAGCCAGATAGTCATCATATTACAAACATACACAGTGCATTTGTGGACTCTATATTTTAAAGAGAATTTTCTAACTAACTACAAGACAGTCAAGATAGTGTTGGTAATTTGTCTTTGCATAGCTATATCACTTATAAGAGTGCTTCATATACCTTTCTCAGGCACAGTACTTCAGGAGCAATAACAGGTGAGTAAAAAATAAACATTTAGCTTTCTTTAACAGGCAGTTTGTACTAGACAATACAAGGGTAATAATCATCTATATATACTGACTTGCATATACATGTCAGCTACCATGAGTACAATTATTTTTAGTTAATTGTCTGGCTTTCATTGACCAATAGTAACTATTGTTTGAGAATACACACACACACACACACACACACACTCCTACTTACAACTATTATAACAGTCGACTGCTTCAACTCGTTTTAAAGGTAACCCTTTCTGTCTAAAAGCATACCATACTTGCAAATGATCAAATACAGTGAAGTGACTAATACAGTTTCATATTACAAGCATGTGTCAAGTACTAGATACAAGCAAATAATAATTTATTCTAAGGGTATGATACTTTATAAATGAGATCTAAAATGTTCCAATTATCTCATCTCTATGTGCAGGGGAATAGCATTTTTGTCTTAATTGTTAAAATCATTTGAGCATTTGTCTTACAAGCAACCTAAGAATACTCTGTACCATGCTAATCTAGTTCAATTCCACTCCATTGTCTTTCTCGACCTAGAGAAAGGAGTCGAACTGGCAAAATTATTGGTTGTTTAGTATACATGAGTACTTTTGTTACAGCATTACCAGATAATCTTTCTGGTGGGATTAAAAGAGGGAGTAACGTGATCAGATGACTGTCAAGATAGATATTTTATATGGATTGGAGTTGGTGAGTATTGGGAGGCCAGGAAAGAGGAGGAGGGTTACAGTAATCAAGCTGGGAGGTGATTAAAAATTGAATTATTAGGCATCTAGGTTTATATATTGAAGCTTAGATACTTACTTAGTTATTCCCACCTGCCAGATCTTGTGATACGTCCCCACTGACAACCCTTCCAGCTGCCATTCCTGATCAATCTTCAGAAGTTTTTCCAGACCTCAATTCCTGTCAGCTTGTTCATTCAAATATATACACTTGGGCTGGGAAGTCTTTTGAATGTGCAGCTAGAAAAACAAAAACAAAGACGCTAAGACTTGCATGTTCAGGGAAATCATTTTGTCCCTTCTGGAATTTCCTGGAGCTCCAGATCTGTAGTGTCTACTTTGCAATTTCCTTGCTGTTGTTCTGTAGAACAACCTAGCCCAGTGGGTTTCAACCTGTGGTCCGTGTACTCCTACAGGCCCACACACTATGTATAAAATTTCCAAAGGGATCCGCATTTCCATCTAAAAAGTTTTAGCCGTCTGCAAATGAAAAAAGATGGAAAACCACTGACCTAGCCCATCACATGCAAACTGAGCCCAATCCTGGTCTGATTGCAGTTAATGGAATAACTCCTCCCATTTATTTCAGTAGGACTGTGAGCACTGGCAACTTCTGTGCCATTCATTCAGAATAGTACTTTTCCTTTTTGCAGTACCTTCTGTTCAAGGATTTAAAACCACTTTATAAACATTAAAGGCTTGATCTGTAAATATTAATATCCCCATTTTACAGATGGGGAATCTGAGACATACACAAAATCTGTGGTGAAGAGAACCCAGATCTCTTGTCTCCCAGTCCTGTATCTCAGCTACAAGACTATCCTTCCTCTCTGTCAGTATCATTCCGGTTGGCTTTTCTGTGCAACAGTGGGATATTATTATTAGAGTATGTTATGATATTAGCCCATTTCCAAAGAATGTAAGATTTGCCATATAGGATCAGACCATTGGGTTATCTACTCAGATAGCCTCTCTTTTTTCAGTGGCCAATATCTGATGCTTCAGAAAATGATGAAAACCCTCATAATGTACATAGCCAATTGTGCAGCGCTCTACATGTGAGGAAGAGTGGGAGAAAATGAGGGGGCAGAGAAGTATTTTCTGACCACATACCTTAAACCGGAGATGTGATTATTATTATCTCGGATTGCACAGCTACACAGACCATCAATGGACATAACGTTTATCCAGACTTCTGAAAACCCAGCCGTAGTATTTGACCTTATGGAGTTAGTAATTTAGACAGCAGACAAGTTCTAAACTTGTGAACTCAGAAATATCCTATCACAATTGTAAAAGGCATTTTGATGTATGCTTCTTACTTCAGTGAAAACAGACTTACAATATAATGGGTGCCAAAGGACACAAGCCTACCAGAGCTAAGTACACGCACCGCTGCTGAAAGTATCACAGCTTTACCAATGCTCCCTTCCTGTAAGCAATCCCAAAGCTATTGCTCATCTTCCTTTTTTATGTCATTAAATACTACAGTGTGTGACTTGCATGCTGGGTGTGGGAGGTGAAACTCTCTTCCTTCCATTGCTAGTAATTGTTTGTCCTACACCTGAATTGTTTCTGGCTGAATCACTTGGCAACATAGATAATATATTCTTAGGCTTGGCAGAATTCATTTAAAAAAATAATTTTAACGGATTGTGTCAATGCTTATATTAAAGTAGTTTTTTTCAATGTTTATTGATTTAAATTTTCACAGTTGCACAAAATTGTGGGTTTTAAGGTTTTTTTTTCTCTTTTGATTAATTTATATTTTCATAGTTGCAGGAAATTAAGACGGGGCAGACAATAGTGGGGTCATACAATTATGATATGATGACAGATACTAAGATTCAAAAAGTTAAATCTTTATAACCATTAAAATGCAAATAGTCAACATCACATGTCAAAATATACAAAATATTCTTAAATCAAACTGTTCTAAATCTCAGTTCTAAGAACTGAGAACT
The DNA here is from genome assembly GCF_020497125.1 of Mauremys mutica. Classification (NCBI taxonomy): domain Eukaryota; kingdom Metazoa; phylum Chordata; order Testudines; family Geoemydidae; genus Mauremys; species Mauremys mutica. The sequence goes on from NC_059072.1 coordinate 72,019,583, forward strand.
AAGAAGTTCTCAGGCAGCATTTTTTTTTAACTTTGCCTAATCTGTAATTTGTGTTATTGTCATTGGAAATATTTGTGTTTGTTTATGTGTACAGTGAAATTGATGTTGACTAACATTTACTGATTAATCACTAATCCTTCCAATCTTCATATTCTTCATGTTTCTGTTTTCTGTGCCACTGTTTTACTTTCACTTTCATTTGTGATGTTGCTTTGTTCTGATTTTGATGTCCAGATAGGAAGACAGCATTGAGTGGTGGCAGGACTCTGCTGGGAAAGCCTCAATCAGTTCCTGCCACTCCAGCCCCAATCAGGGGAAATGGATTGGGGCTGGGCAAATAGCCTAGGTTTGCCTAATCACTGACTGCCTCATTAGGCAGGAGCTATAAGGCTGAGAGGAAGTGAGTTAAAAGAGGGGTAGAGGCCAGGAGGGAAGGGAGGCTCAGGGAGAGAGGTAAGAGCCTGATACTGTGTTGCTGATCAGGCCTGTATTAGGCCAACCCATTGTAAATAGCCTATATATCAGTGGTGGGCAACATAGGTGCCAACTTTCTCCGGGGCCGGTGGGGGCTCGTGCCCTTCCCCGCCCTTTCCCCGCCCCTGGCCCTGCCCCCATTCTAACCCCTCCCTGCCCCTATTGGATCCTTCCCCAAATCCCTGCCCTGGCCCCACCTCTTCCCCCAGCACGCCACCACAGCTCCCTCTCTGTGAAGTCAAAGGAAGTTGCAAGTGCTCAGCACTGGATTTGGCCCATAGAAAATGCCTTTGGGCCAAATCTTCCTAATTTAGGGCTAGACTGTGCAATCTGCACAAAATCCTGCATAACGGTCAATGCAGAGCTGCCCCGGCCCAGGGGAACAGTCTCCCACAGGGATGCATGAGCTGGTGCGAAGGTGGCACGAAGAGCCTCCTTTTGGATCACTGGCTTCCCAGAGAGAGACAGAAGCGAGTATTCCCCGTCACAGGAGCTGCTATTGTCATTGGCCCTTATGTGACCCATACAAGGGGTCATGCCTCCATCTGGGATTGCCCTTTTCCTGTGTACCCATGCAAGGAGGGATTCCAACCTAGTCCTTAACTTAAACATAGAAAGCTGGCTTCTGCTTATCTATTGTCTTCAGTGGAGTCACTCTGATTTACAGTACTGTGAATGAGAGGAGACTCTGGCCTGGAAACTATAATATAAGATCCAACTGGAAAACATGTTTTAATTCCTGTGTTTAGGGAGATGAATGTTATTTATGTTCAATGTAAACTGCAGCCTCTAGCCTTGGCTCTTTGACATCCTTGCTGGGTTAGAGAGCATATTGCCTGTGCTTGAAAAAAAGGGATTACATTAAGCATTCTGCCGGTAAACTGACTTCTAGCAAGTATACTGAACGTGTGCAAACACACCTGTTTGAGCATGGGAAGAGGGCAAAGTTTATTAATCTTTTCTTTGAACTTTGAGCTGGGAATGCTGTAGTTTGTGGGTAGTCCAGCTGGGGTTATTTACTGTGACATTGGAACAACAACAATATACTTAGACAGCAGTGATCCGTAGCACTGAATGTCCGTGACCACACTGTAGGGCTTTATTCCAGGCATGTAATTTCTCCACAGGGTTATTATCGGTCTGGTGCCACCAAGTTACTCATGGGCAGATGTCTATTTCCTTAAATTGTTCAGTATTTGGTACCAGCTAAGAAAAATAACCCTCCTCTTCACTAAGCAATCCACTAATATTTGCTGCATATTCCTTCAAATACTTGAAAGGCTGTCCTAAAAAAAAGATGGAGAAAAGTTGTTCTTTCTTGCCACAGGGCAGGACAAGAGGCAATGGGATCAAACTACAGCATAGCAGATTTAGATTAAATTTTAGGAAAAAAGAAGAGTAGGACAATAGAACAAACTGCCTTGGGAGTTTGTGGAAGATTCTTCACTGGAGGTTTTCAAAAAGAGGCTGGGTAGCCATTTGTCTTGGATGGTTTAGACACACAAATCCTGCATCATGGCAGGGGATTAGACTAGATGACCCTTGCGGTCTCTTCTAAGCCTATGATTTTATGATTCTATATTAATTACACAGAGTGTGATTATGTGGTCTGTCACACACATAGCCTGCACTGCAGTGTGATACTTCATGAATTTTCCCATTATGGAGTGATATGTCAACTTTACAGAAAGACACTTGTCATTTTTAAAAGTCAAAGGGCTAAATTCAAGGTGAGCGGCAGCCTAGACGAGTGTCCATGAGGTTGGGCAAAAGGAGACCATGAGTTCTAAGCTTAGCCCTTCCCCTCACTGCTGTTGATATTTCTGTGAAGTTCTCAATAAGGTTTCATACCCCTACCAAATATAGAAGAGTCAGAGAAAAAATGTTCAAGGGTTGTGATGGATGACACCCTAGTTCTCAAAGCTCTGTCAGGTATTTCTTGGTTTTTTTTGTTTTTTTTAATTGAATTATTATTAGTAAGGCAGACCACCATGCTCATTCTCCTTCTGTGGTCCCAATAGAGAATTATAAAAAGGACAACCCTGGAATAAAGTTCACTGGCTAACACAGAACAGCCACCTCAGCTTGCTGCTGCTGGCCATGAAGTATGCATGCAATGGAGAACTTGTTCAGTTCAACCCAATCTAGATCCACACAACGTATGCAAGCTAAGCCAAAGTTGTCTACTTTCCTTAGTCAAAGTACAGAAAGTCATATATTTGCTATTCATTTATCTGCTAACTTCTTCACTAACTCTGTTCATACTGAATTAGTCTGCTGGAGCATGTATATCTAAAATGTCTAGGTAGTAAGACTTTATTTTTTCTGTATCTTCAAATTTAATATCGAAGGTAAGAAATTTTCTCGAGTGTTGTCCTACTTGTTGAGTCCTCATTTCTTTATAACATCAAACTAAGGAATCCCTCCAATTTTCTCTGTAATTTTAAAAAAGAACCTTTTACATAGCAATGGCTGAAGCACATCTGTAAACCTCTCACAACCAACTAAAATGCACAATAAATTAACAATCATCTGCTTTATTAAGAATGCAAGTTTGTCTTCAGTGGAACAAAATGACTTGTATTTACACATGCCTCTATGGTAATTAAATATCCTCTGCTTTATATCTGCTAAAAAGAGAAGGGTGCCTTTCTTTGTGGATGGTTGTGTGCCAAACTTTATTGCAACACTGATTATGCAGTTATTGCCATGTGCCCTGTGTGTCGTTGCGGTTGCTGTGTGATTGGAATTGGGAGCGTGCCACCGCAAATAATTAAAATATCCTGTTTTTTGATGATTGTTTACAGGACTGTTTTGTATCATTAAGTATGACTGATCATTGTGAACATTATATGTACCATTTTTAGGATGTACTAATATTTTTAATGGGTTACAGCACAAGCCACTTTATTTTCCATATGCTATAGTAGGTATTTTACAGCAACACTTTATTTCAGATGTTTCACAAAGCATCCCTTTGGGGCACAAATTAAATCATATCCTATATGCATGTGTGTTTTACTTGCTTACTGTTTGACGTCCATCTGTACTGGAGTCGTGTTACCAGCATGCTTTTCCTGTCGTGTTGTATAAATATCCATTTTTGAGTGCATATGCCTATGGATTTATAAGATGTAACCCAATTGAGGGAAATTTAGTACTTTCACATGCACAATACATAGATGCATAATATTTTGAGAGACTCACTTAAGAGTTATCTGACTGAATCTGGGTTTGTTTTATTAAAAAAACCACAGACTGAAGAAGCAGATCACCCACTTTCTTTTAGTGTACAGAACATCTTTTTTCATTCTTCGTTAAAGAGACACAGATGAATCTTAAATGCTTCAGCAGATTCTATCATGGAGCTTTCAGCTGAGAATCCTGTTACTGTGGCTCAGGAATAATTGTGAGGCAGACATTATTGATACTGTATTAACATAAAACAGCATATTAATGGAGATATTCACATTGAATATGACGGTAAATATACACTACCTGGAAAGGGAAAGCAGAGAACAACGTTGTATATTCAACTGTTTCAAAGCATTCTCTGGGTGCAGCTTGACTTGGAATTTCCATCTTCTGCTTCCCCTCCTGCTTGTAGTTTCCGAAATTTGGTAAAAGAGAAATAAAAATATATTGGGTCTCTATATGATTTCAAAATATTCCTTCAGAACACACTTGCTTAAAGTTCTGTCACTGATAGGATGATTCACTGAATGCACCTTAACAAGAATAGACTTCTATTTTTAAAGGAGAGAAAGGACAACTGTATGAATAATAAAGGACAAAACTTATTTTTAAGGGACATCATCTCATGACACTTCTTGTTTGCTTATGATGTATGATTACTACCACAAGCACACATTTATATCACAGTGTGTCTTTCGCATAATGGTTGCTGAAATATGGGGAAAAAGTGCATCCAGTGTTTGCTTGATACATGACATGGGATGGGAGGCCCCAGTGTCTGAGCCAAAACCCAGTGATGTCAACATTCTACCATAGAGGTCATCACTGAGATCCAGATATTTTTAAGGAGCCTCAACTTGACCTCTAATTTTGTTTCTGGAAAACGATAGGATATTGCTTGCACGCAGTTAGAGTAGTTCCCAGAGCACTTTACAATATTGTCCATGCAGAGAAACTAAGGCAGTGTGCTAATGGCCCAGATTTTGACCCTTTTGGTCTGATTTAATAGATTCATAGATTTAAGGTCCAAAGGGGCAACTTTGACCATCAGGGCTAACCTTCTATATAAAACAAGCCATAGAACCTCCCTACCTTAATTCCTGTTTGAACCAGAAGCATCTCTTTTATAAACAGATCCAATCCTGATTTTAAAATGGTTAGTCATGGAGAATCCATCATAACCCTTGGTAAAATGTTCTAGTGATAAATTGTCCTCACTGTTAAACATGTGTGCCTTATTTCCAGTCTAAATTTGTCTTGTTTCAACTTATTGCCATTGGATCTAGTTATACCTTTGTCTGTTGGCTTGACACGCCTATTATTAAATATTTGTTTCCCCATGTAGGTACTTATAAACTGTGATCAAATCACCCCTTAACCTTCTCTTTGTTTAGCCAAATAGATTGAGCTTGTTCAGTTTCTCACTGTGAGGCATGTTTTCCAATTCTTTAATTGTTCTCATGGCTCTTCTCTAAACCCTGTCCGAAACATGAACATCCTTCTTGAATTGTGGACATCAGAACAGGACAAAGTATACCAGTAACGGTCACACTGGTACTAAATATAGAGGTAATATAACCTCCCTACTTCTACTTGATATCCTCCTGTATATGTATCCAAGGATTGCATTAGCCCTTTCAGCCACTGCCTTGCACTGGTATCTCATATTCAGATGATTTTCCACTGTGACTCCCAAGTCTTTTTCAGAGTCACTGCTTCCTGTGATAGGGCCCACCATCCTATAAGTATGACCAGCATTCTTTGTTCCTAGATGTATAACTTTACATTTGGTCATTGTGAGGATTCACGCCCCTCGTCGCAGGGCAATACGGCCTAGTGGCCAGAGTCCATGGAATTGCCCCTGGGTATGGGGTAACACGGCCTAGTGGCCAGAGTCCATGGAATTGCCTTTAACAACGCCGTAGGACCTTGCCATGGATTCAGCGGGGGCAGGGGGGGGGTCCTACCAAAACATGCTGAGGCTTACCGGAGGCAAGGTACCAGTCCGTCACCCCCCCCGGGTTGCTTCCTACCAAGATGAGAATTGGGGTCTCCCATGAATCTCCGGGTTCTCTGCGGTCTTCCAGGTCCATTGCCTCCTCAGGCTCCACCCGCAGCCGGGCTTCGTGCGGGCCAGGGGAAGCTTCAGGTCCCAGTTAGTTCAAGGGAGGTGACTAGTTCTCCATAGGAGCTTCCCAGGTAGGTCCTTCCCCTGCGGCCACCAGCCCAGACTGAGCTGAGTTCCCTCCTTTTATACTCCCAGAACACTTGGAGCATGCCCAGTACAAGTGGGGTGGGACTTCCTCTGGTCTTACGCTGCTGGGGCTAGTGTGGGGCGGGGCTGCCCCATCACAGTCATATTAAAACATAGATTGCTTGTGCTCCGTTTATGAAGTGATCTGGAGCACTCTGTGTTAGTGAGAGGTCCTCTTCTTATTTACCACTCCCCCAATCTATGTGTCATCTGCAAACTTTATCAGTGGTAATTTGGGGAGGGGAGGGGTTGTAGGTCATTGATAAACATATTTAATAACATAAGGTCAAGAACCAGTCTGTGAGGGACCCCTCCAGAAACACACCCGCTCGATGATGATGATTCCTCTTTTACAATTAAATTTTGAGACCTGTCAGTTATAAAACCATTTAATGTGAGCCATGTTAATTTTATATTGTTGTGATATGTTGGCTGCAACTAGGAAATGTTGATGGGCCAAAAAAATGAGAGAACAACAGTGGGTGAAAAAGTTAACTAAACCCCAAAGCAAGTTGAGTGCATATTCTCTTCTTCAAGCTTTGATTGAAATTTTAGGATTTTTCTTATTTTATCTGAAGTGGTTAGCTTATTGCTACAGTTTCTTAGTGTAGGAGATTTAGATAGAATTTTCATGCTTGAGTTGATTGGGATCTTAATCAATGTCCTCAAAAGATGCCAGGCAATGGCACAACTTAGTCCTGCTCCACTGTACCACTGAGTCCGATTTCTGATTTACAAATCATGTATAGTAATTCTGACATTGTTTTACAAAATAAGTCCTTTTTACAGTTGTATAATAGCACGTAATACAAGAAAATATGCTATGTATGTGGTTTAGATTAGTGTTACAAGGGTGATCAAATCAGCTTTCTGATTAGAAAATAGTTGGAACTTTAAATATGGAGAGGCTATCACCAGTTCATAATAACCTAAAGACCTGTCTGCTCGAGACACTGCTTCTCTCCATGGGATGAACTGCCAGAGCTGTGGTCAGTGAAGGTGCTTGAGCAAGTTTCCTCTCTTTATGTATGACAGGAGACTGCTGGAAAGATGTTCTAGACTCTAGAACTTGCTCTTTCCCTTAAGCTGAAATAGCTTGAACATGATGACATTACAGGCACACTGCAAAAGCCATCAAAGTCTCACAATTTTCAGACCAAACCAGTTTTTCAAGAGTGTGGGGTCAAAAAACAAAAAAAGACTTTATTCTGGACACTGGTTTCAGCCTTATTTACTACTGTCTAGTAAATAAGTTTTGCCATAAAAGTTTCACCAAAAAGCCTCCTAGTTTCAGTTCTCTATGGCACTGCTGTGGTTTGTCTGATGTTAGTGCCCTCTACTCCCAGTCATGGCCTGGTTGAGGCAGAGTGGCTTGATGCTTCTGAATAGAAAGGACATTGAAGAGAGGAGGGTGTTTTTAATTTGCAAATCACTTCACAATCACTTGTCTCGTTTGAGTTTGTGGATTATTTTACTCCACTTATTCTTACATGCATCAGAAATATTTTGTGACCCAAAGGAAAGCCTATGTAAATGCAGTTCTGTTTACCCTTTGCATGAGTCTTAACTCTGCCTGTTGTGGATTTATTAAAGAGAATATAAGAGACTAGATATGGAACTTATCCCAGCCATGACAGGACACAGATGTTTCAGAGATTGGAACAAGAGAGTAATGCAAGGTTAGAATAAATGCTGTAAAGACCAGTTAGATTATTTCATTCATCCCAAAAGTGATTATCACTAATTTTTATTAGCAAAAGATTTATCTACTCTGTTCCTTCCCATTCTTGCATTAGTGTTGGAGCTCTAAACATTGTATGGACTGGCCCTATGGATGTTCAGAATGTATGGTGGCACATATGTAGTGACAGAAGGAGAGCAGGAGCTCCAGCACGGCAGCCAGAGCCAACCATGGCTACTGCCTCCATTAGTGTCGGAGCAGGACGGGGAAGGGCATCCCATGCTCCAGTTTCACCATCCCAGAGGCATGAAGCAAGAACTTCAGTACAGCAGCCTGAGCCAGCCTTTGCTGCCCCACTGGAGGACACCTAGAGAGCTATTGTCTGTGCCTTTTGCTGCACACCTCCTCCTCTGGGCTGGCAATGGCAACGCTGCTCCTTCCCAGATCACCTTCTTCTCCCTGCCCTCCCAGCTCTGTTTCCCAGCCTGTGGGGGAGGAGATCTATTTGGCAGTGCACAGCACAGAACTAACACTAACTCCCTTAGCACTAATAATGGACATTTTTTATAACGAAAGAATATCACACACATGTGTATGTGCGTGCGCGTGCGTGCTTCAGTTTCATCCCATTCCTTTCAATCAGATTATTTTCTCATCACTCTATTACCCCTGGTTTGACTCTGTTGTGTCACTTTCCCCTTTGTTGTTATAGGCCCAGATTTTTGCAAGTATTTAAGCATTGCAGCTCTCACTGTTGCAACGCCTAACAGATTTAGGAGACTAAATTTCATTTTCAAAAGGGGATTAGGCAGTTAAGAGCCTAAATCCCATAGACTGTCAATGGAATACAGACTCCTGTGTGCCTAAATCCCTTTTGAAAATGAAATTTAGGCTCCTAAACCAACACTGAGCCCCGCAATACCTGAACAGCCATAAAAATCTGGGTCATAATGCCTTAGGGAAGACTCTATAATGGTTAATTTGTGGTTAATTTATGCTACAATATGCAATGCAGCTAGTGTGCTTCTCCATCAACCACTTTGCCCCCTCCAGCCTCTTCCTCCGCCCTGGAGGCTGAGCAGTATCTCTAGTGGCACCCACCTATGCCCTACAGGAAACCCCAGGCGTCCACATTGTAGTGAAATGCATTGTGAGGATGCAGCTGAATCAAAATCAAATTTCAATCCGTTTTATATATGAATGCAAACATACATTCTGTTTTTATTGCAATTTCATTAAATGATTGTTGGAAGGTAATTTGAAGGTCTAATATTTACAAGGAATGCTGAACCTGAACTGAGATCTAAAGACAAAATCTGGTGTATTTAAAATGCGAAATCTCCAGGACTAAAATTGTTTTAGGAATCTCTGTATGTGATAACTAGTGTTACCTCCTTGTTACTTCTGAAGGCTCAGTGCTACTATTAATAGTCTCGTGGTGTCATCACTGCTGTAATACAGGTCTGTAGAGCAGCAGATGTCTGCTTGATTGTTTTGCAGCTACAATGTGATTATCTAGCTCCTTCCTGTGGCACTGTGCAGCTACTGCATGGGACCTAGAATACATTACCTGTTATGTTTACCAGATACCAATCCCTACACACACACACACACTGCCAATTTTCTTGTCTTTCATCTGACTGAGGGGTAAAGCTTGGAAAGTCTTGGATACCAATGGTGTATATTGGTCCCTAGCACTTGTGGTCATCTAAAGGTAAGCCAGGATTTGGTATGAAATGTGAAGAAAGGGAAAGCAGTAAGTCACCCCAAAAGTTATTGGAACGATTGGATTCACCGACTGAAATTGTACCTGGAAATGTATATCAACCGAAGAAGGGTTAGATACATATTCCAGAGACTGCCAATGGCTGCTTTATGGCAGGTTGCTGCTGCTTTTTTGCTTAACTGTGATTGGTGAAGGTTGTTAATAAATGCACACTACTACTTACAAAGTAGAACCAAACGTCAAAGATCCTGATGTTTCAATTATTTTGCTCGTTAGATAGTTTCTATTCATTAACAAGTAATTGTCCTCATTTGCTCAACTGGGATTCAGAAACCTAAATTACAGGTTATAATTTACTGACTATTTTGTTAAATGAAAAGCATTGGCTTCCATTTTGCCTATAATTTAGATCAGTCTATTTTCATTTTCTGGATTTATAGTTTAATCATCTTAATATTTTCCCCTCTCACACGATTCACATAATGTCCCAAAGAACTTTTTGTTTTCTTAATGATCATACGGAAAGCCAGATGGAGAGATGGAAGAGAAAGCAATATTTAAAAATAACATGCTTACTACAGGCAGCTTTTGCTGCCTGCAATTGACAGGATGCTGCCATCCACCTGGGATGCATTTGATTTACAGCATTTTACAGTATTGATTTTCAGCACAGCAGGAGCCTTCCTTCCATTCTGTGCTTGGTTGAGCTCAGTCTTTTAACATTTTTAGTCTCATTAAATTTGATATTCCAGTTTTTGTCTCTGAAAGTTTTTCTTTAAAGAGAAAAATAAACCGTTGGAGACCCACACTAATTTTAGCTTTAACGATTAGCTGAAGTAAAAACTTGGCACCGTTAGCTTAGCACAAGGGTTAAGTAATTTAGCAGGTTGACGTGCTTAACTATTCTACTTAAACTGTAACTGTTGGAAGACTAAACAATATGCGGATTGTGTCTGAGATCAGAGGTTTTGACTTGTAGGTCACTGATTCAAATCCAGTCCATACTGGCAGAGACTCCGGGCCTGGTTCTCTGGTGCCCTCTAGTGTGCCACGAAGGGGCTGTAAAGGCTGTAGATCTGCTTACTGGAGAATTCCTCTGAGTAGGGAGTAACCTGAACAACAAATAGCCAGCATAGCCTGGTCTACACAACACCCTCACAGCCCCTGACAGAGGGAGCATGGCCAGAACACCACTGCAACCCAGCTGTTCTTGGCTATTGCAATAGGCCCTTGTGGGCAGCCAGGCATATTTTAGGGCATCTGTGAGGCTGCTCTTGCTTATTCCGAGTGTTGAGCAGGGCACTGGATGGCACCAGAATGTGGTGAGGCACTAAGGTAATATAAAGTTACCTTTGCCCTCTGTGATGTTTTGGGGACCACCCAGACCAGTAAGGGGATCTGTCACCACCTGCCCTTTAACTACAGGGGCATTTGTGCTGTGCACCTATGCTTCAATTCCCTGATACCAGTAGCCTACCCACAAGTATCAGGTCTGATCTTGGCTCTCATCAGCCTAGTTACGCCTTGCAGGGTGACACAACAGCCCTTCTGGTCCCGCGTCTCCCCAAAGATGTTCTTCCTGAATTCTTAATTACCAGATCCTCAGACCATTCTCCTCTGGTCACCACTGAAGGCATGAAACCAGACCCCTAGATACCAGCTTACATGGGCACATACGCTTCACGCAGTTTGTACACCAGAGACTGGCTTGGGATGAAAATAAAAAAGTTTATATAATAGAACGACAGATTCAGAGATGAAATCCTAAGGGAAAGCAAACACACTCAAGTTACACAGAAAATAAATGTAATAATGCAACCTCAGGCTTTACACTTCCTATTAGATAAAATCGCTTTTCTAAGACAAGTTACCTGTTGCCTTAAAACACTTTCCTGTACCCCCTAGCTGTAGGGAGTGATCCAGTGTTCACAGACCATCTCCTTCCTAGAAGCAGGCCCCCAGGTTCTAGATAAAAAAAACCTCAGTTCCAAGCCTGCTTTTAAAGGCCTTTACTTCCCCTCCCCCTTCATTCCACAGTGACTCATGGTTAATTAGAGGGGGAAATTCCCTCTGGATTTGATGTTTGCAGCCTGGATGTGCTTTCAATTTTGAGTTGTCTCAGTGTCTTTTCAATAACTCTAATGGTCCACCATGGTCCTTTCCTTGGCTGGGCAATGAATGAACTTGTAGCTGTTCATGAAAACAACAGATGTGGGAGGAGCCCCTCCCTGCCCAATGGTTCACCTGCTGTGAGGTGTAACTGAAGTTTATGAGCACAGTTTTCTATACACACAAATATATAAATGCATAACCATGGTCTATAAAGAGGGCCAGCTCATGGCCATCAAATTCAGAACATTACAAGCTTTCGTAAGAGACCTTACTAGACATATTTTATAGTACAATGACATAGTATGCAATCAGTTGGTTGAACTACTTATTTTGGGAGTTTAAAACTTTTGCTCTCCTCTTGGGGTGTCTGGACCCTGATGGCCACCCCCACTCTGTTTTTTCACTAAGCAGTCCAGAATCAGGCCCTGAAAGTCGTTTCTTATTGAAAGTCTTGTCTGGCCCATGAAAAAGAACTTGTTGGTCTCAGTCATGTTCCTAACACAGAAGTGCCCACTGCACAAGATGCATCACTACAAACATTGCTAAAATTGTTGGCTGCTTCAATAGACATCCTAAGTATTCAATGTACACAAAAGGCCCTGTTCAGTCTTTCCATAGACGTCCTTTCTAAGTCGAGTCACATTGATAGGCCAGAACTTGCTGCTGGCCATGCCGTATTCTGTGGGTAAATATAGGCAAGTTCAGCTAGGAAACAGGCTGTTAAAAATAGTGTAGTACAGATGCTTTGTGTAGGTGGGGGGACGGCTGTGGTAGGGAAGGATATGATGGGCGTTGAGACAGTGTTTCAGTTCTTTCATGCTATTCAAAATGCAACTATTTTTTATAGCAGATGCTAAATGCTCTATATCTGGATGGGGGGAGTGGGTGGCAGTTACTGATCAGGTATCAGGGAAACATAGTGCTCTAGACTGTGGCCCAGTTTATATATTGCCTGTTTAAACAGGTTTGAAAATAGTTGTAAGGTCCAGGCATGGCAAAATGCAATAAAGGGTTTGAAAAAATATGACTTTACTTCAGTAGCATTTAACTGGTTCTGGGAAGCTAAAGTAAATAGGAAGGGGGTGAGGGTGCTATGACAGAAGTGGGATTACAGTTTACCCCACTGTCCCTTTCTAACTTACATATTAAAAATGTGTGTCTAGACCTTTGTGAGTGGGACTTCACGGGATTGTGGAGAGGGCAATAATTAACCAGAGTCAATGACAGAATGCCAGGTTGGTATATATTTTGGCAGCTAGAGAAAGTGTCTGTTTCTTCAGACTCTTATAGGCTGCCAACTTCAATGACTGGAGAAGGTGTCTAATATCTCCTTGCTGTTTGTAACAGTTGGCTACAGCTCTTTTTTCACTGAGCAACATTGGCATAATGAAGTGACAGTACAATAGACTAACTTATGGAAGGAAGGATGTCTTCTCAATAGCAAAAGCTTTTTAAAAGACCCCTTTTAAAACCTGAAACCTTCTGTTCTATAGAAAGCAAACAAAAACTGCAGATGGATCCTTAACCCATAGGATATGGATTTTCCCAGTGTTTGTTTATAAGACGGTCTAATATATGAGCTTTTACACAAAGTGATTAAAGCACAGAATTGGGAATTAGTGTATCTGGGTTATGTTCCCAGCTCTGTTCAGCCTCGAGAGATTCACTTAAATTGCTCCATGTCTCAGTTTCCCCACCCCTAAAAAGAGATTCATTATGTTTAACTATCTCACAAGGATACTAAGGCTAAATTTATGAATGCCTGTATAGCACACTGAGATCCTCGCATGGTGGGTGCTACAGAACTGCGATGAATTACTACTTCATTTTAGCTGACAACAGATGTGAAATCAATTTGACATTTCTCCTGTATTCCACACACAGCTCCCTCAGATATGCACAACATTCAGCAACCCAGATTAATTTTGGAGTGGGTATGCTAGAGAACCAATGATTTATGATTAAAGCGCTCCCCCTCACCCCAAGAAAGAAAGGTAACAGCATATCAGAATTTCCCCCTTATTCATTTCCTTAAACTGCAGTATTCTAAAGCACTTTGTTTCACTACAGATTCTGCCAAGTGCATCTACTGTATCCCTCACAGCAATGTGCGAAGTATCAAAATGAAGTTCGGAACTATATTTGGATATCAAAGATTGTTTAATTTCCGCGGCTCTTGAATGACAGAATGACAAGCAGTTCAAGAATGCTAGGGGAAACCAATGTAACTTGAAAAGGCCCAGGCCTTAGTTCAAATTGCTCTGTTTCAGCATTGCAAGTGGTTAAATCATCACAGACACTGGGACCACACAGATATAGAATTTGTTCTTTTCTGTTATCATGTTGTTGAGACTGGCCTTCTATGGCACAGATAACACAGACTCCCTGTTAACATTGTTAACTGTTCAAGCCTAATGTCGAAGTTGAATAGTCTTCTGTCAGACGTGTATGTAAAGAACAGTGGCAAGAGAGGAAACTCATTGTCAAGGAAATGAGTAAGTCAGTAGTTCATTCCAACAAGCAGTAATAAGACTGCATTAGTAAAATAAGTGATGGCTCCGGGAGGAAGCATAGCAGTGACTCACTGTGGTGTGTGGGTTTTTTTTTTCTTAGACTTGCACTGTGTTTGAAGCAGCATGTCCATCAATTTAAAGACTTCTAGGAGAAAAAGATTTTTGTAAGCATAATTGAACAAATAATGCAAGATGACATGGTCTAGTGCCAGATCCTGCAAGATGGTGAGTATCCTTGTGACACTTTCGGAGGTCACATGAGGTGTCCAGGGTGAATTAGCACCATGTGACCACTGTGAGATGGAGCCTTATCTGGGCCCACCAGGGGACGTGCTCCCCAGTCATTGGCTGCTGGCAACACAAGCACTCTGCTTCAAGCTCCAGGTGCCCTGCTCTTTCCTCCTGCAGGCTAGTGAATTACACCCCACTTTGTTATATTTGAGTGCCAGTCCCTTATCTTCTGGAAACCCGCAATGTACACCGCTCTATGGAAGCAGAGCACCCAATTCACTACTTTCACCTCACTTCAACACTCTTAGCGGGACACTTAGGTGTGTCTGTAACAAAACCAGATTGAAGTTTATTTAACAGAGTTTGAGATAGAGATTCAGATAAAAGCAAGTGAAAGGATTTGGAAACATAAAGTTACAGTAAAAAAACCACCATGAAATACAATCGATAGCCTATAAACATTAACAAGTTACTTTCCTGTCTGATAAGGTATTTCTCACCCAATGGACAATTCTTGCAGTGCCTGTTAAGTTTAGAAAGCTGGGATCCACCTTTTTCCTCTTTAGTGGATAACAACTTGCACCATTTCTTCTGCTCTGATACAGTTGCAGGCTATTGTCTCTGAACCCAGGGGCTCCCCTCTTTAGAGAGCTCTTCAGGGGCTTGTTAGTTTTTGTCAGTGCTCATTTCCACATGGTCCAGACAGCAAGCAAAGTGCTGTCTCTGCAAATGTCCAGTTGTTCTCAATGTTGATTGAGTTAGCCTTGAGACCCCACCTTACCTCAGGTGAGAAGTTTCATTTTAACACTTTTGCAACCTAATAATTTACGAGTGGTTCTCAAACTTTTTTTCGCCGACCACTTGAAAATTGCTGAGGTTCTCGGTGGACCACTTAATGATCTTTCCAAATGTTGTGTGTACCGTTAGCTAACTATTGCAAAGCACTTTGGATAAAAGCACTATATATAAAAAAATTAATAATAATTAACGTTTTTTGTTTTACAAATAAAAGCACACAACTCATATTTTAATATCAGTAGTCTTACCTTTATAATGCAATGGATGTGCCCTCTCTCCCCCGGCCGCAGCAGCCCCTGAGCTGGGGCTGAGAAGGGGGTCTCTCCCTCTCTGCCCCACTGTGGCAGCCCCCAAGCTGGGGCTGGGAAGGAGGAGGGTCTCTCCCCCCACCACAGCAGCCACAATGCTGAGGCTGGGGAAGAGGGCTGTTTTTCCCCGGCAGCCACAACCGTGGAGCTGGGGAAAGTCGCCTCTTTCTCTGGCTGCTGCAGCCCTGCACATCCCAAATTCCCTCCACCTCCTCTTCTCACCCCACTGCCCCCTCCCACCTACTCCCTATTCCCCACAAGACATCTTACATGTGCATCTTCTCCGGGGTCCAGGCACCTAATTAGTGGAGCCACGCCTGCATGTCTCCACTAATTAGGTGGGTGGCCCTTCATTCTCTCGTATGTGGCTGCCCAGCTGCGCATCTTAGAGGGAACTATCCTCGGACCACCTGAATGTAGCTCAGACCACAGTTTGAGAACCTCTCATCTACATTTTACATATCTCCTAAGGTATTTCCCATACAAGTATCTCACAATAACCATGACAATCAACTAGTTCTTAGCTTTTAGCAGAAAATACACATAACCCCTTTGGTTAAATATTAAGAAGATGGTTCGATGCAGAGAAAATATACCTGCCTGGATACGTCTGTGTCACAGTCCTCAGCTCCCACTTGAAGGTGCTCATCACGTCACACTATTAGGGTCCTAATAAAAAGCAGATGGAACCATTGACTTGTATCATCATCTCTGCATGTCTTCTCCATCCTGCATGTGTTGGATGTGAGGTTGTTCTATCAAATTGTGTGGGGGCATTTTGTGTTTACACTCAAGGAATCTTTTTAAAGATAGATAATTATCAGCCCTTCAGGTATTCTGATAATCGTGAACTATGAAGGCCTGCTTCTCTATTTCACATGCCATTTTCTTCAGAGAGTTTGGTGTAAAAGAAACAGCACATCAGCATGAGAACATTCTTACAGTTCCATATCTCTGACATACATGCTTCTCATTTTTTACAACTAACTTGTGAGCAGTTGGATCCCTGAAAGAATGGACTGAATGAGATGTGCATTCTCTTACCAGGGGTGGGGGAAGGGAAGGAGGGCAAGGCAGATAAGAGGGTGGTGATCCCTGCAGAAAAAGAGGAACTGAAACCGTATATTCCACTCCAGCTGGTTGATATTTTATTTATATCAACAACAGTTTAACCTTTTCATTTTTGGACCATTTTGTAGGTGAAGGATCTCCTGGGTGTATCACTGCTGAGGTGTGGTCCATTGACGTTGTTTTGAAAAATGCTGATTTACAGGATAAATATCTTTCAATATTGGTGGCTTTGTAACTTTTTCTTTGACGTGTTAAAATATTGGAAAAAGGGAAACTGTTGGGGTGTTTTGCTTGTTTGCAGGACACTGTCCATTCTTTGGATATTAGATAGAAAACAGCAGCTGTTTCGTGAGAGGGATCATTTGAGTTGTTGTCAGACTTGGGGTTGGTATAGCTGATTATGTCTGGGTGTGCAGCATGAAGAAGGAAATGCTTGACAAAGTTTTTTTTTTGTTTTTTTTTTAAATTTGTAATATGAAACTAACCCAATGTAATTGGATCAGATATTAAATTACATGTGGTTCAGTGGGTCAATTTCATTGGAGTAGAGAAAATAGTTCAGATTATAGTATACTATAGTAATAGTTCAGAGACTGGCTCTCTTAAATTCTTTCAAGTAATCTCTCTCAAAGTTGAAATCCCGGTAGTAGACAATGCATGCTGATGTACATTTGATATACAGGTTTTATTATCATGAATTCAAGGTGTTCCACATAAGTTGTAATGCAATCTTTAGAGCACTTCTTATAACCACGCATTCTGTATAGGCCACATATGCTAAAGAAACACGTCTTTAGAAATGTTTTAGAGCAGGGGTTCTCAGACTTCTTTGCACCGTGATCCCCTTCTGACAACAAAAAAATTACTACATGAGCCCAGGAGGGAGGCCAAAGCCAGAGCTTCACCACCCAGGGCTTTGGCTTCGGGCCCAGGCGGTGGGGCTCAGACTTCAGTCCTGGGCCCCAGCAAGTCTAATGCCAGCCCCATGAACCCTATTACAATGGGGTCGCAACCCACTTTGGGGTCCTGACCCACAATCTGAGAACTGCTGTTTTAGAGAGATTAAAAACATTTTAATGGGACTGCTTTTCATCTCCCTCCTCTGCTAAGCCAGGTGAATGGGCATCACAACAGTGGATGACGACATCAGAGTTAACAAATGCAAGGTGCTGTCCAAAGTCATCTTCTGGGTAAAGAGGGGAAATCTAGCGTGGCCACTCTTACAGAAGTGCTCTTTGGGAATGGGAGAAAGCAGGGCCCTCTTTCATTTCCAGAATGTAATGCAGAGAAATTATTTTAAGTTCTCCAGTAGTCAAGATAACCAGTTATTGACATATCCTCAGGTACTTGAGAATAAAAACATTAGATCAAGCAAGTTATCCTGTATTTTATGACATTCCTTATTACCAAGTGGAGAGGAGCCTTGTGATGAAGTGTCCAGGAACTCACAGAACTGACATGGAACCAAAGTTCCCAGAAGCCTTTGAAACGCTCTCTTTCACCCTAAGTGCAGTACTTTACGATGAGGCGCAGTAATTGTGTCAACAATGCTGATCTTGTGGTTAAGGTACAGAACTGGGATCCAGCCTCAGATTCTCTTCCTGCTTCTGCCACAGATTTCCTGTGTGATGTGAGCAAGTTGTTAACTGCTCTGTGCCTCTGTTTTTAATCTGTTTTTAATCTGTTTTTAATCTGCTCTGTGCCTCTGTTTTTAACCTAGCTCCCCAGGTTCTGTGTGGTTAAATAAATGCATGTTTATAAAGTGAGTTGAGATCCTTGGATGGAAGAAGATGTGCAAGTATAACATATACTTAAACATAAACATATATTGTTTTCTATGTTTTCTTCCAATGGTAATATCACTGTTTATGGAAATACTTTAAAAAGTCATTGTGTATAGTATATAGTGAAGGCTAGAATTACCACACAGTCTGTGATATCTTTTGCCAGCAGAGGATCCTATGGCAGTAGTAAGTGATTACACCTTTCCATATGCCGGGGTGGAGAGCAGAGGGAATCAACGCAGCCCATGAGGTAGGCAGTGTTGGCTGAGAAGAGGCTGCTGGGGCACTGATTCAGCACTTCTGCACAGCACTCCCTTTGAGCTTGTAATGGTAGCCACAGCTACCCCTTCCTGTGAGAAAGACTCATAGTATTTTCTGAGATGCAGTGGTCCTTGCTGATAAATGGAGGTGTAATTTCCACCTCCTTTCAACTGGTGAATCTGATCCCTCTGTGTGTATATACTGTACATCAGTTGTCTCCAACCTTTTTACGCACAAGATCACTTTTGAATTTAAGTGCAACTCAGGATCTACCCCTCCCTTCCCCGAGGTCCTACCCCACTCACTCCATCCCTCTGTTGCTTGCTCTCCTCCACCCTCACTCACTATCACTGGGCTGGGGCAGGGGGTTGGGGTGCAGGAGGGGGTGTGGGATCTGGGCTGGGACTGAGGGGTGTGGAGTGTGGGAGGGGGCTCCGGGCTGGGGCAGGGAGTTGGGGTGCAGGATGGGGTGCAGTCTCTAGGAGGGAGTTTGGGTGCAGGAGGGGGCTCCAGGCTGCAGCACAGTGTTGTGGTGCGGGAGAGGGTTCGGGGTGCAGGAGGGGGTATGGGGTGCTGGCTCTGGGAGGGGGCTCAGGGCTGGATGTTGGAGTGCGGGCTCCCGTCGGGTGGCACTTACCTTGGGTGGCTCCTGGTCGGTGGTGCAGTGGGGCTAAGGCAGGCTTCCTGCCTGCCTCAGCCCCATGCTGCTCCCGGAAGCAGCCATCACGCCCCTGCAGCCCCGGGCTGGGGGGGAAGCACATGGCTGCGTCTGCTGCCCCTCTCTGCAGGCACTGCCCCTGAGGCTCCCTTGGCTGCAGTTCCCCATTCCTGCCTGTTCCTGCAGGGGTGGTGCTTGCAGGCAGGAGCAGTGTGTGGAGACCCCTGCGCCCTCAGGGGCATGCTGGCCACTTCCAGGAGCGGCATGGGGCCAAGGTGGGCAGGGAGACGGCCTTAATCTTGCTGTCCCTGGGCTTTTAGCAGCTGGAGATCACAATCAACTGTCAGAGGCTCCGGGATCGACCAATCAATCACGCTCTACTAGTTGGTGACCACTGCTGTACATGTAGCTGTGCACTCTGTTTCAGTATCTATCCGCACACTTTCTCACTCCCTTTGCTCTGTTCTGGGATGTCCTTCAGCTAGCATTTTTTAACCTTGTGCTGTCAAGTGGTATCTGTTGTTGAATAAGATGGGTTGGTCAAATTCACCCCACCCTTCATTTTCATGAAGAATGGACACAATATACTTTCAGACTACATGCTGTAATTCCGGTGACATGACTACTGTACATTTGTTGCTCTCACTCTCTTCTGTGCGCATTACAGCAGGCTTAACTATAGGCGACAGAGCAAATGAACTGTCGCAGAACAGCAGGAAGTTGTGATTATTTGCATAAAATAAAGCAGAAGCATTTTCAAATACAGTATTATGAATGTCAAACCCAGTGAACCATTACACACACACACATTTCTGTTACCATTTCCTTTAAAATCAGATATTTTAAATTGATTGGTGTGTGTGTGTGTGTGTGTGTGTGTGTGTGTGTGTGTGTGTGTGTGTGTGTGTGTGTGTGTGTGTGTGTAAATTTAGAGAGATGCAAGTGGAGGGTGGTGTGTTTATGGTGGAAGTGATTGATCTGTGACAGCAGTTTCCTTGATAGTCATAAGGGGAATTTTTTTTCTTGGTCACACTGAGTTTGAACACTCATGAAACAAACTGAATCATTTCAAGTTTAAAATAACAGACAAAATGGCAAGAGGAGGGGAGGACTGTGTTTTTTAAAATAATGTTAAGACAGTTTCCTTTAGTGCTGACTTCTTAAAGTGGAATGTGATGCAGATTAGTTCTCATATGTAAGCCAACATTTGTCTTAACAATTTTTATTGTCGTCTTTCTCTCTTCCCCTCTCTCCCTCCTTCCTTCTCCTGTGCTCTGCAGATTTACACTGACTGGGCTAACCACTACCTAGCAAAATCTGGCCACAAGCGGCTGATCAAGGATTTGCAACAGGACATTGCAGATGGAGTTCTGCTAGCAGAAATCATCCAGATCATTGGTAAGACCTGTGCTCAGAGAAGCAGCATGAGCTGACTCCTTGCATAGGAGGGAGGAGAGGGGGGGAGAGAATATATAACTTAAGTTGGATGTATTTAACAATGAGATTAATCCAAATAATATATCCTGACTTTGTCCATATATCTCTGAAATGTATGTGTTTTTTCCTTGTCTTAATTAATATATATATGTATGTGTGTATGTTTATGTGAGGCTGTTTGGAAGTGGCTGTTTAACTATACTTTAAATGTCCCAAACTGTTTCTTACACACTTTGAATTGTCAGAAATGAATGCTGCATTCGAGCATATGTCTCCCATGTGTGCATTTTGTTAATTGGCGTGGCTCATACTTTTGGGGATGCCTTGAAACTATATCCTGACCCTGCAAAGACAATTTTGGAAGACTTCATGTCAGCAGTCATTTGGCAGGGGCTGAAGAATTAGCAGCAACCTCCTTCGCACTTCCCTTTTGCTTGATTTGTGCATGTGGAAGAAACTGCTGCTAACAAGAGTGTTGTTACTGTAGGGCTGTATTGTACTGAGAAGGGAGCTCTGTGTCAACAAACCCCTGCACACTTTATTGCTTTGCCTTTTCTATTCTTCTTCTGTTGTCCCCCCCCCATTTATTCTTGTGGTTTTTTTTTCACTTTATTGTTTTTCTTTAGCCAATGAAAAGGTTGAAGATATCAATGGCTGTCCCAGGAGCCAATCTCAAATGGTAAGAATAACATAAATTCTTAGTAAATATTAGAATCTCTTCTCTTTGTTAAGATGCTTTTTAATGATTATTTATTTTGTTTAACTGTGGAATACTCAAACCCATGTTTACTATAAACTACTAATTCTCTTTTAATCTTCCTGATACCTTTATGCATATGTTTGGTGTTAGTTTGTACCAAAGTGAACTGACAATCTCAGGGTCTTGAGTTAGCTGAGCAACAAAATTTCTTGAGTCCCAGTTAACAGTGAACTGTTGTAACAAACCTGCTCTTCTCCTGAATATCCAGATAATTTCATTTAACGTCAGTTTTAAAGGCAATAAACCCCACAATAAATGTTAAGGGGAGCCTTTGTGTCTGGACAGCTGGTTTTAAATACAGGCCTTGCCAATTTATTTTTGAATATAAATAGCCTTTTGGCTTGTCCACTCTGAAGTCCATTTAAATGCACTGACTCCAGTATTTTCAGAAATAGCATGTGGGGCATATAGCTCTCTGACCTATAACCGGCATCCAGCTAAAGGCAGTTTAATACTCTCAGACAACTAGCCTTAATTGACTATGATCAGATGGAGGCTTATTAATTTTTTGTTGTCTTGATTGGTTAGTAAACTCCAGGCTTAATAGGAGAGAACTTCATTAGCAGGTTGTGGAAACGACAGGTACAAAATCTGATTTTCAGTTACGTCACCTCTCATCTTCGGCAATCATTTGATATCAACACTGCGCTGTCTTTGAACTGCTCCACTAGACCAATTCCAAGGAATTGTAGCTGCTTATTCTCATTCAAATAATGTGTGACTAATTTACACACATTCACTGCAGGCAAGGCTTTGGGAGTGAGAAGATTTGGATATGTCTTTTGGTGAGGTTGCATATTAGCAAACTACTGGAAGTAGACAAGAAAGTGGAAATTGGAGATTATCAAGAGTGTTTACGTTTAGTCACCTTTTTTTAGGCAAGTTTTTTTCTGTAAACTGGAAAAAGAATAAGGAGAGGTTTTTAGGTAAAATGAAACTAAGTAATCACGTGGTTGTTTTTTAAACTTTGAAAGAAACCAAAATCATTAAAATGGACAGTATCGTTTAGTGTTATCTCTGCTTTCTAACCACACACACACACACACACACACACACACACACACACACACACACACACACACACACACACACACACACACACACACACACACACAAATAGTTATTATTATTCATTGCTTGTATTACAGCAAAAAGTAGAGATACCAGCTGAGACTGGAGCCCCATTGTGCCAGGCACTATGCACACAAGTAGTAAAAGTCAATCACTGTCCTGAAGCGCCAAGACACATGTTAAGGGCAGGAGGAAAAACAGAAGTGTGGAGAAGTAAAGACTTACCCAAGGCCACACAGGGGCTGGGAATTGAACTCCGTGTGCTAGGCCATGCCGCCGCCCTTGTTAGCATTTTAATAGCATTTTAGATCTGTGCATCTTAAAGCAGCCTGCCAGGGTTGGGAGGCATCATTTTCTCCAGTTTTGCAGATGGGAAAATGGAGGTAGTGAGATGTTAAGAGGTTTGCCCAATGGAATACAATCATGGGAGAGCTGATAATAGCACCCAAGTCTCCTGAGTACTTGTAGCTTGTACTGTGCCCTAGCTACTGAATCTCGCTGCTTCCTTTTCAATAGCTGTTTGCCATATGCTTGCTTTCCTGGCATCATTTTGCTGTTTCTTTTGCTTCATATGATGGTCGCTGTTTGCCTTTGCTTTCTCTCCTCCTGCACCCCAGCAAACTTGTAACTCTTCCGCCGGGGTAGTTCTCTGCTTTTCTCCTTAATTTTTTTCATATTGCTAGATTCATAGATTTCCAGGCCAGAAGGAACCATTGTGATCATCTAGTCTGAGCTCCTGTATAACACAGGCCATAGAACTCCCCCAAAATATGCTAAGATCGCATTCTCTTTCTACGCCATTTTCAATAAAAGTGCCCCTGGAAAAAGTGTTCTTATTGAAAATGTAAAATAAAACAACTTTAAGTTTTTAATAATTTTTCCATACAGTAAAAATTAAGTACGTAAATGATGATTCAAAGTAGCTAGAAACCTAGTAGTTCTGGGCCACTTAATATTGCTCCTGCGTAGAGGGAATATTTGTGTGTTGTAGTGGCCCCGTGTCTCATCCCACTCCTGGTTGAATTCATAAGGTCATGGGCAGGACATACTTACGCCTCAGGACTTCACAGTGCTGGAAAAGTCCATTGAGGACATTGGCAGCCTTCAGGAATAAAGCTATCTTTGCCCCACCTCTAGCTTATGTGAAGAAAGAGGGCATTTACCTGGGTGTCCTACTGCTGAAAACATAACTTGTCCTGCCATGTCCAAAAAACCACAGCAGGCAATGGATGTGGTTTAATTAGGCTGCAACGTTTATTCACGTAAAATATCTGGGAGTTCCCAGCAATAAATTGTAAAGTGCAGGTCATCATCCTTTCCTTAATCATTTCCACATAAGCCCCAGCCAGGTTCTAGCTATCCCGCTGCTGGGAACCTGACGCCCTCTCCTTTTATGAGGTGAAAGGGAGCTGAAAAAGAAAGGAATCATCAGCTGATGCTCCCCACTATTCCAGACATAAGAACCCCAAACCCTACTTCTTCAGCTCTTTTAACAGAGGCTAGGAAAAGGAGGGGAGTCGGCTCCCTGCTGTATGAGACATAGGACCCCCAGCTCCCTTACTTAGCTCCCTTAAGGAATGCTTTCCTTCAAATCCTTCATCAATCAATTCTATCTGATAACGATATCCCTTCCGTAATGAGTGCCTGCACTGGACATCCGCCACAAGTATTACATACTAAGTTGTAAAAAGAACAGGAGTACTTGTGGCACCTTAGAGACTAACAAATTTATTTCAGCATAAGCTTTCGTGGGCTACAACCCACTTCTTCGGATGCAAAGAATGGAACACACAGACAGGAGATATTTATACATACAGAGAACATGAAAAGGTGGAAGTATGCATACCAACTGGAAGAGTCCAATCAATTGAGATGAGCTATCATCAGCAGGAGAAAAAAAACCCTTGAAGTGATAATTGAGATGACCCATAGAAGGTGTGAGGAGAACTTAACATAGGGAAATAGATTCAATTAGTGTAATGACCCAACCATTCCCAGTCTCTGTTTAAACCTAAGTTAATTGTATCTAATTTGCATATTAATTCGAGTACAGCAGTCTCTCTTTGGAGTCTGTTTTTGAATTTTTTTTTGTTGCAAAATTGCCACCTTCAAGTCTGTCACTGAGTGGTTAGAGAGGTTGAAGTGTTCTCCCACTGGTTTTTGAATGTTATGATTCCTGATGTCAGATTTGTGTCCATTTATTCTTTTGCGTAGAGACTGTCCGGTTTGGCCAATGTACATGGCAGAGGGGCATTGCTGGCACAGGATGGCATATATCACGTTGGTAGATGTGCAGGTAAACGAGCCCCTGATGGCGTGGCTGATGTGATTAGGTCCTATGATGGTGTCACTTGAATAGATATGTGGACAGAGCTGGCATCGGGCTTTGTTGCAAGGATAGGTTCCTCGGTTAGTGTTTATGTTGTATGGTGTGTGGTTGCTGGTGAGTATTTGCTTCAGGTTGGGAGGCTGTCTATAAGCGAGGACTGGCCTGTCTCCCAAGATCTGTGAGAGTGAGGGATCATCTTTCAGGATAGGTTGTAGATCTTTGATGATGCGCTGGAGAGGTTTTAGTTGGGGGCTGTAGATGATGGCTAGTGGCGTTCTGTTATTTTCTTTGTTGGGCCTGTCCTGTAGTAGGTGGCTTCTGGGTACTCTTCTGGCTCTGTCAATCTGTTTTTTCACTTCAGCAGGTGGGTATTGTAGTTTTAAGAATGCTGATAGAGATCTTGTAGGTGTTGATCTCTGTGTGAGGGATTGGAGCAAATACGGTTGTATCTTAGAGCTTGGCTGTAGACAATAGATGGTGTGGTGTGTCCTGGATGGAAGCTGGAGGCATGTAGGTAAGTATAGCGGTCAGTGGGTTTCTGGTATAGGGTGGTTTATGTGACCATCGCTTATTAGCACAGTAGTGTCTAGGAAATGGACCGCTTGTGTGGATTGGTCTAGGCTGAGGTTGATGGTGGGATGGAAATTGTTAAAATCATGGTGGAATTCCTCGAGGGCTTCTTTTCCATGGGTCCAGATGATGAAGATGTCATCAATGTAGCGCAAGTAGAGTAGGGGCGTTAGGGGACGAGAGCTAAGGAAGCATTGATGTAAGTCAGCCATAAAGATGTTGGCATACTGTGGGGCCATGTGGGTACCCATAGCAATGCCGCTGACTTGAAGGTATATATTGTCCCCAAATGTGAAATAGTTGTGGGTGAGGACAAAGTCACAAAGTTCAGCCACCAGATTAGCTGTGATATTATCGGGGATACTATTCCTGATGGCTTGTAGTCCATCTTTGTGTGGAATGTTGGTGTAGAGGGCTTCTACATCCATAGTGGCTAGGATGGTGTTTTCAGGAAGATCACTGATGGATTGTAGTTTCCTCAGGAAGTCAGTGGTGTCTTGAAGATAGCTGGGAGTGCTGGTAGCATAGGGCCTGAGGAGAGAATCCACATAGCCAGACAATCCTGCTGTTAAAGTGCCAATGCTTGAGATGATGGGGCGTCCAGAATTTCCAGGTTTATGGATCTTGGGTAGCAAATAGAATACACTTGCTCGGGGTTCTAGGCATGTGTCTGTACAGATCTGTTTCTGTGCTTTCTCAGGGAGTTTCTTGAGCAGACGGTGTAGTTTCTTTTGGTAATCATCAGTGGGATCAGAGGATAATGGCCTGTAGAATGTTGTAAGCTTAACCCCACTGCTCCACCCTAACAGGTCCCAGACTCACCATGGGGAAAGCAAAAAACCCCTCCCCACCTCGACCAATCTGGAAGTGAGGGAAAAATTTCTTCCCAGGCCCCAAATAAAAGTGCAACTAGCAAAATGCTTGCAGTGGATCATGAGGAAACCCTGGACCTTTTGCCAAGTTTGTAGGTGGTGTCTGCCCAATCCCAGTTAAAAGGGCTTCTCCAGGGGTATAAATATCACCCCACCTCTTGTCAGCATGAAGGGCAGCACAGTGACTTTCTCCAGACCTGGCCCCTAACAGTTTCCAGATCTTACTGTTTGCCCCTGTAAACTTTTTCCCAACCCCTCAACCCCATTGTAGGGGGAATCTCTTAAAGGGGCCATGCCCCTTTTATTCCATACAGGTTGATAAAGCCCACTGGATGGAAAGCTGCGGAGAACACATTCTCTCTCTATATATTCCAGTCATGTTGCCAGCACTGATTCATAATTAACCAACAACAAACAAAATACCTTCTTAGTGTTCTCTCTGATTTTGTCTGTTTTGGAGATGAGACACCGTAGTTGGTAATTCACCCATAATTCTAGTTCCTAAAAATCTAGTTTTTAATTATTTCCTTGCAGTGATCTACCCAAGTACTTCCTTTTCAATGTCTTCAGTTCATGCTCACGTTGGCAATGTGCACATAGTAAGCTTGTGACCAGTGGGGCACCCCTAAATCTTTCAATTCTTCTACCTGAACAATGGCACTAAATTTTATCAGACTGTGATGGTTATTTACCAGATTTAGAACAACAGGAGAGTACCAGAATTTTGCACTTAAGAATGGGCCCTGTCCTTCTCCTTCCTTGAAGAAACAGAATGGTATGCCTATCCCTGTCCAAAGGAGGGAGCAGTCTTTTTTCAAATTAGGAACATTGGGTTTGGTTTTAGAGCACTGGTGAATCCCTGCTATAGGAGATGTGATGGCTAGACATTGCAAAGTAATGTTGTATATCTAATCAGGCAGAATTGCTGAACGAAGCCAGTCGATGCTTTTTGCCAATTTGGCCAAGAATCTGAACATAGAATTTCTCTTTAGAAATCAATGTTTTCCCCTGTTCAAGTCTTTAAATCAAGAGTGGATGTATTCAGTGATGAGCTGCCAAAATATTAACAACCGGTTCCCTCCTCCTCACCCCATGAGGGGGTCATACCCCCCCCGGGACTCCTGCCCCATCCAACCCCCCCATGTTCCTTGACAGCCCCCCCAGGACCCGTGCCCTATCCACCCCCCTTCCCTGTCCCCTGACTGCCCCTTGCCACCCCATCCAACCCCTTCTCTCATTCCTGATGGCACCCCGGGACCCCTACCCCATCCAACCACCCCTTCTCTCTGTCCCCTGACTGTCCCTGGAATCCCTACCCCTAACTGTCCCCCACCGCCCCATCCAACCCCTTCTTCTTCCTGACTGCCCCCGCAGGACCCTTGCCCCGTTCAATCCCCCTGTTCCCTGCCATCTGATCGCTCTGATACTAATCCACCCCCTCAACTCCCCTGCCCTCTATCCAACACCCCCTCCCTGCTCGCTTACCATGCTGCCTGGAGGTGGGGGCCGGGGTGGGCTGGGACCGGAGCCACCCGGCCGAGGTCGGGGCTGGACCCAGGGGCCAGGCAGGAGCCGCGCCGCCCGGCCGAGATTGTGGCCGGACCCGGGGGCCGGGGAGGAGCCGCGCCACCCGGCTGGACCTGGGGCCGGCCCCGGGGGCCGGGCAGGAGCCGCGCCGCCCGGCCAAGGTCAGGGCCGGCCCCGGGGGCCAGGCAGGAGCCGCGCCGCGCTGCCCGGCGAGGTCGCAGCTGGACGCGAGGGGCAGGAGCCCCAGCCCCGCCCCCCTGGCCCAGCTCACCTGGTGGAAGCTGCTGCTTCCTTCTAGGCCCTCCCAGGCTTCCCGTGGGAACAGCTGATTCCCGGGAAGCTGTGTAAGGGGAGGAGAAGCCTCGGGAGCAGAGGCGGAGTGAGGTGAGCTGGGGCCGGGGGAAGGGTACGGAGCTGCTAGAGCTTTTGTTAAATTTAAAAGCCCTTTTGGAACTAGTTGTCCCTCCAGGAACAACCGGTTCTAAACAGGCTTCTAAATTTAACAACCGGTTCTCGCGAACCGGCTGCAGCTCACCACTGGATGTATTCCTAAATTATATGTTCTAGATCTGACAGAAACTATGGATTTGATTCAGGAATTACTAAGTGAAATTCTATGACCTGTGTCATGCAGGAAATCAGACTAGATGATCATAATGGTCCCTTTTTAACTTAAAAGTCTTTGAATGTATGAAAGGAGAAAGGAGGGGATGGGTGTGGGGAGTTTGGATTGCCTTCACTGTGGTGAATTTAGCAACTAAAACCCAGAGTTGTGTCCAAACCCAGTGATGTTCTCCGCTGTGAGGAATAAAAATGATAGATGAGGAAGCTATTTTTTTTCTTTCTGGGGGAGAGGACTCAACAAATATTCTGTATTTTCCTCATAAAATTTACAGGCCGAATTCAACCTCCAAATTGTATAGCTTCTGCTCCTGCCCAGTGAAGGAAAGCAGACTCTGCACAGAGAGGAATGGATAGCATGACACCCATATACTGTCATCCTGCATACACCTGTGTGAAATGCTGAGAAGCTGGGAACTTCTCTGTGTTTCAACCTTTGGTTTTGAGGAGTTGATATTAAAAATAGTATCATGGTTTATTTTTTAAAATATGAAGAATTTAGATTAAGGATATCAAAGGTCAAATCTGTAAATATTGCAGTGAAATTGGATATATACATTCTGGATATCATATTGATGGTTACACATCAGAGTATTTCCAGGCCAGTTTTTCCATTAAAGTGTGTTATACTCTGAAATGGTTTATATTCTGAAATCAGATTACAAGTGGAAATATATATATAAATATATAAATTTATAAATATAGGAGTAGGGACTTCCTTCCTAAATACCATTACTACACATTAAGTATCAGAGGGGTAGCCGTGTTAGTCTGGATCTGTAAAAGCAGCAAAGAATCCTGTGGCACCTTATAGACTAACAGACGTTTTGGAGCATGAGCTTTCGTGGGTGAATACCCACTTCGTCGGATGCATTCACCCACGAAAGCTCATGTTCCAAAACGTCTGTTAGTCTATAAGGTGCCACAGGATTCTTTGCTGCTATTACTACACATTCAGTCTGGGAATTTGAAAACCAACCTGAGTTCCTCCCTTCTCATGCCTGAGGCCTCCTCTTCAGGCCAATTTCTGACCTCAGTTATACTTGTGCAACCTCCTTGCCTTCTAATTCTGTCCCCTGTGTTTCTTGAATAACTCCATGCTTTCAGTGATTTGCACAGATGTACACAATTGGCTGTAATTGGAATTTAGTAGAAGTATGCAAGAAATTCTAGAATCCAGCTTTCTGTCTCAGCTGTGTTGGCTCTGCAGTGCTAACATGAGTAAAAAAGCAGTAGAAATTTGGTTTAGTCACTGTTGTAAGGAAGTATGATTCTGGGTACACAAAAGGTGCAGATCCACTAAGCAAAATGGTGCCTTTTTTATGCAGTGACCAGGGCCAGCTACAGGGTTTTTGCCGCCCCAAGCAACAACAACAACAAAAAAGCCGCGATCGCAATCTGCAGCTCTACTGCCGCCGCTTCAGTCCTCGGCGGCAATTTGGTGGCTGGTCCTTCGCTCTGAGAGGGAGTGAGGGGCCCGCCTCCGAAGAGCCTGACATGCCACCCCTCTCCGTTGGCCATCCCAAGCACTTGCTTGCTGGGTTGGTGCCGGCAATGGCAGTGACTTTCAGAAGACCTACACTTCAAGAACCAAATATTAGCACCAAGTTTATCCCAATTAACAGCAGAGCAGTCTGAAGTTTTATGAGTGTCCATTTTGGAAAGCAAAACAAGGAAATCTATTTTCCTACTAGCAGGGCAAAGGCTGAATGGGTCTCTTGTACGTTTTTAAAATAACTTTGAAATCTTTACTGTTTGAGATGCATCTAGAGGCACATGAAAAGGGATCACTCACGAGTTCTCTAAGAGAGGCCACAATATCAGTATTGTTCAAACAGCAGGGCAGTTCCCCCTATCTATCCTGCATACTTATATGACTGCAATGTCTGAATGTGCACTTTTTCCCACTTCTTAAAAGCCAACATCTCTTCTAAATAGTGGCTTCTAGACTATAGCTATAGAACTGGCTAGGAGCATAGAGGAATTGCTGTCCAGAATTGTATGCGCTGAAACCAATATGATTTTGTCTATGGGCGTTGTACAGCTATAAATTAAGAAGGGCATTGCACTTACTAGGGAAGGTAAGAAGGTGTAGAAGCTATATGTGTTGGTCTCACTTGGTTGCAGGATCATGCACAGGAATTTAAATTTCACTGCTTTTGAGGGGGGTTACGTTCTGTGCCCTTACCATGGCCCCAGGGCCAGAGGAGCTGTCAGCTCCCCCCGCAACTCCAGGGCTGGAAGAGAATGCTTTCCCTGCTGCAGCCCCTGGGGCTGGAGGAACTATTTGCCCGTCAATTATTGGGAGGCTTGTCCCTGCTTGTGCAGGCCCCTGCTTGGTAGGAAAAGGCTTCTGATCATCTACAGTCAGGGTATTGGAAAACTGAGTATCCTCTCTGTACAATGGGGCAGAAATTAAAACAGTTTCATTAGCATCTATGGTATTTTCCTTTACAGGGGAAATCTGTCAGAGATGTATATTGTCATCCAACATTGGCCAACAAAACTGGTGAATTAGAGGGAATTGGGGCTGAAAGATGCCTTTTGTCTCTCTTTCACCTGAAACTGTTATATACCTAAATCAGGCTGAATTGCTCCATCAAACTCATCAATGCATTTACCAATTTGGCCAGGAATCTAAACTCAGAGTTGCTTGGTAAAAATCACCATTGTCTTCTTTTAATGATCAAGTCACCAAGCATATGCTTAGTGGGCTGTAGAAAAATGCAAATAGTTACATATATAGTTTGTCCACAGAGAAATAGAACGGATTCCATTAAATATCAATTATATACTTAGAATAATATAATACAGACTTAGTATAGTAATTCACCAATGCTATTGAAATAAAAGTTCTGTTTAAAGTCCTCAATATGCACCATGTTCACAATGTGTATGCGTGAATATTGTACAAAATATTTTTATTTTAAATGAATGTTTACATTCTAAAGTCAAAGGTCAGGAAATGCCACAATTAAGGATGTCCAGATAACATTAACATGTCCCCTTTGTGTATATTTGCACCATGATGCAATCTTAAATTACATGATCACATACTGTTTTTCCATATGATCTTTGCCTGATTCAGTGGACAGAACGGATAGCTTTTCAATATTGGCAAAAGTTTCCATTAATTTGGGTGCCAGTTGGAGACACCTGGGCCTGATTTTTCAGAGTACTTAGCATTTGTCTAGAATTTCATATGTTCAAAGCACAGCTCTCACTTCAATTGCAGTTGTGAGTGCTCATCACTTGTGCAAATCTAGAACTAAACATCTCATGTTGGGCATTCAGAAAATTAGTGGCCACCTGTGAAAAGTTTGAGTTAAAGGACTTGACCAGCATCACAGGGGGACTCAGAGGCAGAGATAGAATCCAGTTCTCCAGGGCAGTTTTCCCATTTAGAGACCCCCCTCATCTAGATCAATTTCTTTGTCAGAATCCCTCTCCAATTTTTTTCATCTCAGTTGTTTTCTTATCTACATATTTTTCAATCAAAATTGTATATATCCTAGAAATTAAACCTGTTCTGGCTTGCTCCCGAGTCAACTCCTCAAATGTGGTTAAAGGTCTTAAATACTGTATCACAGAGCATATGCACAAGGAAGCAAAATTCAAATTGCATAGGCAATGTTAAGGCTGGCATTTCTTAACGTCTTGACTTAATAACCTTAGTATTCTCTTAATGTAGTTTTTGTGTGTTTAAAAACGAAGAAGACATTCCACCATGTGGAAACATATTGGTGGCCACAGGGTTCATCAGCAAGGTAGGAGCCTTTAGAGCCACAGCACACACCTCTAGTACTGGATCTAACAGGGTAACTGGTATTCTCTATGTGGACCAGCCACTAGAAGGGGTGGTATGTGTGAAACAGATACATGCTTGCCAGTGAGTTTCACAGATACATGCTTACAACAGAGAAATGTTAGGAGTCAAAATATGGGTTCTCTACTGGATTCTGAGGGGTCATCTGAACTAGTGGGTATAGACTCTTCTTCCCCTGGACACCAGCTTCCTGCTCTCAGTTCCAGCATTCTCCAGCTACCAGGAAGAGCCATTGCAGGCTAGGGCATGCTTAGTGCTGACAAATTGTTCAGAGAATTTAGCTGCCAGCCTCTTACAGGTATCTACTGCACATGTACAAACTGATTTTCAAAGTCCTATAACTGTACCAAATGTTGGTGGCTTTTAATGGAGACACCAAAAAACAACTCTCTAATCCTAGGTTGATCTCCCTGTTGATCCCAAATCAATTCCCGTTCCAAAGCATGCTGGCACTAAGATTCAACAGCTGTAAGAAAGGTTAAACATTAGCAGGAACAATGTATTTTTTATCCCAATTCTCATCTAATATCTTATGTTTTTGCTGAAACTTTCCACACCAAATAATAATAATAATAATTATAATAATAAAAAAATCAGTCTGAGCCAGGCACCCAAACATGGGAAATTTCAGGCCAAATGGCTAAAGTTTTCAAAATTATAAGCACCTGACAACAGCATTATAATGGAAAATATTAGGAAACTTGGCTGTAGCTTTTGCTACTAGCGCCGTCTATAATAATATATGTGTATGCAACAGACACAAACGTAGGCATACACATTTTTTGAGGAAGGAAGTAGTGACTTTTTGTTCTCTCCGTTTCATTTTTGCCATTTTTAATCATTACTTGTCTGATACGATTATAATCCTGCTTTAGGGTTTTTTTGTTTGTTTGTTTGGGGTTTTTTTGTTTTTTTTTCCTGGAACCCTTTATTCTCTACTGAAGCAAGCAGTCCTCTTTGCAACCATATGAGATCAGAGAACTTTAAAAGAACCACAGGATTTTTGACAATTTCTCTTCACAAAGCGACTCAGAGTTATTCATTCGCACCAAACTGTGAGCTACATATTCCACTGAATTGCTCACATCTGATTGTGTGATGTCATAAAAGAAAATGCTCAGCAGGAACACATCCTGGGTATCATGTGCTAGAAAACACTGATCATTAAAGAGGAAGCACATGCACTCATTAGCATTTTAGTTTCGGGTTTTGAGTTGCTTGCCATTTGAACACATTTAATCCTGAGTAAAAGTCAGCAGCTATTTAATGAAAAAATCATGTATCAGTTTCAGTGAAGATAGAGAAAACACTCATCCTATATAGTGTAGTATATTAAAATACACTTAAAGTTGATCATGAACATACAGAAGAACTATGGCAAGTATTTTAGAAAGCACCTGTTGGTTACAGCAGTGAATACATTTCTCCCAATATAGTAGCAGAAGGATTATAGTAAATATGTCTGCTACATAGTGGTATATCTTTATGATCTTGTATAGTGAAAAAAAAAGTAGTATGTTATGAATACTGGGAATGTCTAGAATGCGTAGCATATTTAAAAATAGCAGATAAAAAGCATGATATTTAAGTGAACTGCAAAGACACAAGTTCAAGCTTTACAAGAAAACAGAAAATCATTTCAAAACAACTTTTTTTACAGTATGTCCTAACTGGCTTGTATTACATGTCAGGTTTCATCAAATGCTTGTGTGATTCTTTTGGACTTGAATGTAAACATTAAGGAACTATATTACAATGTCTGACCCCACCGTGGGAAATACAACTAGGTTATGCAGTACAAAGATATATTTAAGCTGAGTTAATCTGCTAGTGTCACAGACAAGTTATCACAAAGTCGTTTTATTTCACCAGAGTTCATTAATTCTCCTCCATATAAGGGCTTTTGACCATGTTCATAACAATATAAATTGAATCTTCTTACTTTTTATTTAACTTACCTATAAAAATTTGCTCTGACCTAAAACTTAGTACACAAGATCTCAGTTACAATTGACTAGTACCACTTTTCTTTTTAAATAAACATATACATTATTTGCCAGCTTTCTGGTGTCATAGGAGTATTTAAAACAGTCATGTCATGGTTTGAAGAGGCATGGGCCAGATCCTCAGCTGGTGTTAACCAGCATGGCTCCATTGAAATAAATGGGACTATACTGATTTACCTTACCTGAGGCTCTGACCCAGTGTCTGGATATGTATTAGTTTCACTGTTGTAGGTCAGAGTCAGTCAAAGGTAAGGCTCAAGTTTGGACTTGATCATATCAAGATCTCACATGTTGAAAGCATAAGATCCCTGCAGTACTCTTGACACTTTGGTCACTTCTGCTGTTCTGCTGTTCTGCTGTTCTGGTCTTTGGACCTTCTGTGATAAGCAGTCCTATCCTTACGTAGTGTAAATTGGCATAGCTGAAGATGTGGTCCAAATACTTCACTTCTTAATAACAGCTACTGGATTTTGAGGTGTGAAAATGTTTGGAGAACTATTTCAAACATTTTTACATTCATGCACTTCACATAGATATGCTAAGCTTGGCTATGGCTAGAAGTGAAAGTGACAACACACAATATGGTTGCTTGTACCTCCAGGTAACTCAAGTGCTTCAGAAGACTATGATAACATTTTTTGGCTAAGCATCCAAGGAGTAATCGTGGCTCTACTGAAGTCAGTGCAAAACTCCTATTAATTTTATGGGGCCAGAATTTCACTCTCAGACTTATGACTGTACTGCTTATGAAACAGAACTTTGAATTTTCTCCTTCACTGGGATTTTAGGCACAAAACTCTGTGTTAAGAGTGAAACTCGACAAAGGGTGCTCAGATAGCCTGTTGATGAGCATGAGATGAAAACGTGGATAGACAGATACACTGCAGGGGTTGGTTTATATTTGTAATCTATTTTAACTCTTTATAGTGCAGAGATATGGCAGATTAGAGTGTTCTTTATACAAAGTTTTCAGAATATTGAACATATTGAATATTAAACAACACTTGGGTACAATGGCATGATTGAAGACTAGAATTTGAGCCTTCCATCTGAACACTTGGCTTTTGTGGGTTTCTGATTTAAATTTGGATTTCTTTTGGTAAACTTTGCCATCTCTTTTATTTAATGTGGTTTTGCACCTCTTAAAAGAAAAATTAAGTTTCAGTTTTATTTGAGTCAATAACATGAAGACTGAACTTAAAAAGAAGCCAATGACATTGGCTAAGCTCTGTTTTTCCTTATAGGTTTCTGAGAGCTCTGTATAGGTTAGAGCCAGAAAACCAGCCATGTGACCATAGGTCTGTATGAGATGTAATTAGATTTCAGTAAACAACTCTCTGTGCAATGCTTTGAATATTTAGAGATTATGACTAATTATTAAGTATTATGTAGGACTTTTCATCTGATGAGCTCAGTGGTGGGGTTTTTTTTCATATATTTGAGGGTCAGGAGTTTGCACGTTGTAGGAATGATTATTTGTTGGCTATAAGTGTAACTGAACATTTGCAGAGTCAATCACAGGTCTAAAGTGTGAAGTATAATTACGTTGAAAACTGACAGGTGAATGTGTGTAATTAAAAAAATCAGAGTTGATTCTTATGAAATCCAAAGGGCAAGTCAGTAGAAAATATTAAATTGTCAATGTCTCTCCTCCACATGCTGTAGTATTGTAACTTCCAATATAATCAACAGTGAGTGGTTAGAAAGCAAAAAGGGCGTTGGGATGGATTCCATTTGCAAAGTTCACAATACGTCTAGGAGTAAAGTGCTCTATAGTTTTATCTGTTTATGTATCCTGCAAAGATTTATCCTGCCACTGATTGACATTACCATTCGTTTTAAAAGATGCTTTTTTCTGGTGTGCTGAACGGAGTTGCTATACTAAATGGTCAGGGAGGAGAGAACTGAAATGCCCTCAAAGGTTTAATTAAATCTTCTAAATAGGCATTCTATTATAGTCTTCATTTTGACCTAGTGGAGAGGAATTTTGTTTAACAGAGTAAGAGGTGCATCTGTATGATGCCTTCCACTTTTCTGAAGCTGGTTAATCTCCATAAATATTTAGATAAAGGTACCTAACTGAAAGAGAGTCATTGCATAACTACTAAATACTATAGGCAGACTCACTGAAATAACAAAGTGCTGCTTCTATTTGTTTAAACATGTTTAAACATGAGCTTCCAGTGTAACACCCTGGCCAAAAGGGACTAATGCAATCCCAGGATATATAAACAGAAATACTGAGTGTGAGTAGGGAACCTATATTATTTCTGTATTTGGTACTGATATGACCATTACTGGAGTACTGTGTCTAGTTCTGGTGTCCACAGTTCAAAATCAAGTATGTTGATAAATTGGAGAGGGTTCAGAGAAGAGCCACAAGAATGATTAAAGGATTGAAAAACAAGACTTATAGTGATAGACTTCAGGACCTCCATCTGTTTAGTTTAACTAAAAGAAGGTTAAGGGGTAACTGGATCATGCAGAACAATTATTTGATAGAAGACTCTTCGGTCTAGCAGACAAAGGCATAATAAGATCCAATGACAGGAAGTTGAAGCAAGACAAATTCAGACTAGAAATATGGTGCAAATTGTTAACAGTGAGGGTAATTAATGACTGGTACGATTTACCATGGGTTGGGGAAGATTCTACATCACTGGGAATTTTAAAATCAAAATTGGATATTTTTCTAAAAGATGTTATAGCTCAAATGAATTAATTCAGGGATGCTCTATGACCTGTTTCAAAGAGGAGGTTTGACCAAATGATCACAGTAGCACCAATGAATCTATGACCAATGTAATCTCCTTAAGAAAAATATCTCACAAATCCTTAGAGTAGTATTTATCTTCAATTTTCTGCCCTTCCTATATGTGCAGCTTTTCACTGACAATAAGAGAAATTCCACACATGTACACAGAGTAAAATACCAACATAGGGAACTACAGTAGAACTGCATTCAGCCGACCATCCATATTAACCAAACAACCAGCGCACATGGGTCCAGAAGTGGGCAATCTTTCCTGTGGCTTTTAGATAATCTCTCTGGATTATCTGAATTTTTGATTATGTGATCTGGTCCTGGTCCCAGTTACATTGGATAAACATGTTTCTGCTGTACAGTGAAGATCTAAGCAGAGAATGTTGTGCTTCATACAACTCACACTCTATCCTTCCAAGTGACCTTTTACATTCTTATATGAACAGATCAGTACATCTGCCTATTGCACAGTCCAAGTATTTGGGGAGTTAATTTGCTTTAACATTGCTGGGGTCACGGTTAAAATTTTGCATTGGAAGTGTAAGGTGGATGAATTTGGGTCACATATTTCTTTTTAATATCTGTTGGAGATGGAAGTGGAAGGTATGTGGATTTTAAATAACTCCCTCATCATTTCCTCAAAAATTTTGCCTTCAAGACCTTCCACATACCAGTAGTTATTATTCTCTAAGGGGAATTTTCTCCCCCAAAAGCCTCCAATAACTTTATTTTTAATTTGTGTAGACTTTCTTTATTGAAAGGCCCTGGCTGAAATTGGAACAGGCTTTTGGGTTAACATTACTTGGGTAGTTCAA
Organism: Mauremys mutica; assembly: GCF_020497125.1. NCBI lineage: Eukaryota > Metazoa > Chordata > Testudines > Geoemydidae > Mauremys > Mauremys mutica. The sequence goes on from NC_059072.1 coordinate 72,057,247, forward strand.
TGCTGCATATTTTCATTAAATGCTTCCTTAATTATTCCATTAGTAAATAAAGACTTTGTTAGGGAACAGGGAGTGTCAATAGGGTATACCTAACATCCAGAAAAGTATTATAATTTCCATAGAATGATTCTCCTATGTCCCTTATATCCTGGTGAGGTAACAGGCCACCTGCACCAGTGAGTATGCAGAACCAACTTAACATCTCCCAGTAGAACCAACAACAGCTGCTAAAAGAATGGGTTTGCAGATGTACATCACCCACTCAGACTGAACATTGTCTTCCAGCAAAATTGCAAAAATACATTTAATATCCAAATGACATTATTGGGGGGCCATTGGAAATGGAACCTTTGACTAAGAAATGAGATTATTTTAAAATGTTCTAATAATTTATTCTGATCTTTCCCTATATTTGTGCAAATTTTACTGGACATATATGTGTGTCTCCAACCTTGCCCCTCCACACCAGTCACCAAGCCCACCCCTCAATAGCATGAATCCATATTTCCATGGAGAGCGCTCCGCATAGTCCTCGGCAAAGGGAACAGTGCTGCAGAGGCTGCTCAGCATAGGAAAATCCATGCATAGAAGTTTCCCTTGGCATACAGACACTGGACGTAGTAATCATGGTACCTGAAGATTCCTCAGTGGGAACAGAGAAGGTTTTGTAGAACTTCAGGACAGATTCAAGGCTTTGGATCATGTTTTTTTCCCCATGAGTTCCTATTTGGACGTATTTACTGATTTTGGTAATAACCTTGATTACATTAGGTACATACTTTTTTAAGAGGGGACATTGATGAAAGCAAAAGCAATTCAAGAAGTTTTGTTTGGGGATCTAAAACATTCTTCCATTGTGCTATGTTGATAAGAACACTCATTTTAAAGAAGTGAGATCAATATGAAATTAGTCATTTTCACAAATTTGAAACTAGCTCACTTTCAGATCTTTTATACCTGTTAAACTAGTGTACACTATAGAGTATCAACAAGCACCCAGCCAATTAGATGCACTGTAACACTTGTAAGAAAGAGGATCAGAAATCCACTCCGTGTTGTGTCCTGAAGTTCCTGAGCTTTACTCCTTATCTTATGCCTTAATGGAAAAGAGATGGAGTAAAAATACTTGTTACAGCAGGGACCAGCCCTTCTTGAATATGTGGAAAGCACCTAGCACATAGTGGGAGCTACCATAGATAAATTAATAATAAAAATACCAGATACAATTTGAACATTTTATACCTTTTTGGTAAATGAACCTTAGGGACATAATTCCTGTGAAGACTAGGTGAAAGCACCAACACTACCAAAGGAGATGGAGTACGTGACAGAGAGAGATCTTTTGTAACTTTTAAGAAAGATGAGGCCAGTCCTTTTAAAGACTTCCAATAATTCCTTGTTATTTACACTTAATGTACATTTTCAAGAAGAGAAACAGCTGTATTGTATGGGGAATGGGTGTGACCCCTATATTTAAGTTGCCTTACACTTTCCAGATTTCTATAAAAGGACTTGGCAAACTTTCAAAAGAGCTGAACACCCCGTTTTCACATCCAGAACAATAGGAACTTCTCAGTCCTGAGCTGTTTTGAAAATCAGGCTACGTTATGTAGGTGCCTAAATGCAACCTGAGTTGAGTTGAAAGTCTGGCTCATAAGGGTGGACAGATAAAAGAAAAAGAAAAAAAAAGAAAAAACTTGGTCTGATTTTCCATTCCATTATACTAGTTTTATACTGGTGTGACTCTGTTGACTTCAGCAGAGTCACACACCCAATTTATCTCAGTAACAGAGAATCAGGCCCAAATCTCATACTGGCAAAACCATAATCTGTGCGTGTGCGCACATGCAAACACAATGTAATTAGAATAGCACATGGTGTTTTCTTCTGTAGCTTGTTTGCTTTGCTACTTCAGTGTCCCCTCACCACCACTACCCCAAAGGAGAAAATAGTACAGCTCTGGCTAGTTTATTTAGCACATGTAGTTGTAACACCTGGGAAAACTATATGGTGTTAAAAGCCTTCAGACTCGTAAGTCACCTGTGTGGTGTATTTGGTCTGCTGTTGATTATTCTAATCTCTAATAAAAAATGTGAATACAGAATTGCTAATACTTTTCTCTTTATGACTGTACCTTTACAATTTTCTACACATTTAAAGAAGAGGTAAAATAAGTATTCTGCATGTTAGTGAAACATAAGTTTGCAAAATAGGGAAACAAGCTGAAAAAAGGCTCCCAAATGAACAAAGTTATAAGGCAAACTAAAAATGTGGGTGTTTCCCACACCACAAAGGCATTGCCAGCAAGACACAGATGTGTGCAGTATATGAGCCAATGGAAAAAAGAAAAGTGAGCAAAGATACTGCTTTTGAATACTCCAGAATGGCTTAAAGTGGGCTAGGCCAAAAAAGAGAATAAGTTTGTATATGAATATGAGTGTATATGTGACCTAGCCAAAAGTGATGTTGCACTGTCCAATTTAAGTGGTGATTACAATATAGGCCATCCCCACCCTTGAAATATTTTCCTGTTCTTTCCAGGGCTCACTGCTTCAAGCAGTAGGGCTGTAATGGATGTACAGGATACAGGGACTCATGCACTAGGATTGGACCCTGTGCATATTTCTGATTGAAAACAAATAGTATTAGTTTAATTGTCTATTTTTTGAGCTTTGTACTCTTATTTCTGAGTCAGGCAGATCCACATCAGACACTATTCCCTTGTTTTAATAAAAATAGTTCTACAATGGTTACATTAATGGTCCACAATAATACATTAGATAGTAGTGATACTGCTATGCTTTGGGTGATCGCTATAGAATTCTGTGCTATAGTTGGATACAATAATAACAGCTGCTATAGAAAAACCTAAAGGCTGGGTCTCCATTGGGTACATTTCTGACAAGCCTCCCTGATGCAATAGGGATGTGCTCTTCAATGAATACATTAAGAAAGACCATATCACTCTACATTAGAAAGCATTGCTCTGTCCTTTTAAATGGAACCGTGTCATTAGGATATATTCAAGTAAGCTGTCAGAGACCTAAAACTTTATTATGAACTTATTAAAAATCGAATAGTTGAGTAGTTGCTGATGTGACACAGAATGAAGTGAGATGTATTAGATATTTTAAATGACAATCACAGAATTGACTCCAGAGTCTGATCTATTTGATCTTCTAGTCTATCTCCCTTCCAGTGCTGGATTTTTTCTGTTGCATATTTATTATAGTTTTGTCCAGTCTAATGTGAAATGCCAAGTGATAGGCGTTCTTGTATTCTACTGGTAGACAGTTTCACAAGCCAATACATGTTAGTCAGGTGCTCTCACTGATATTCTGGCTAAACTTTCCCATTCCTAATAATCTGTTTTACTGAAAAGAGGCTATTAAAAATGGTATCTTCTTTCTCAACAGATCTGTTCCTTGTGTGTATTCAGAGTATCATATGCTTATTCTAGTGACCAGCTAAATTTTTACTGCATTCCAGACCTCTTGGCACTACATAACTTAAATGAGAATGAGCTCTATGCTATTCCATCTTGTTTAACAACAGCAGAATTGTTTACTATTTTTGCATTAATTATACCTGGAGGTTTAATTTGTAAGGTTGCTTATGAGGGTGGCTGTTCAACTTTTATTAGTGATAATGATCTATAAGAGGGAAAGAACCAAACCTGACTTTCAGATCTCAGGTTTGTATTTTGGGATTTGTAAAACAAACAAAAAACTTTACTTGCAAGCAAAGCACATTAGAAATCACTGTGGCCTAAAATTTACAAAACTCTACAATACTATTTTTACATCACTTTTTGGAGTTGACCTACACTTCAAAAAATTGCAATGCCTGATAGCATTGAAGTGTGTTTGTACTAAGGAAAGTATATGTGGCATTCCATGGCTAGTTAGTTTCAGTAACTGCCAGAACAAATTTTCTCAGTTTGCAAGTTGAAATTTTTTTCTAGCTGCTAGCCCTGTGAGCTCAATGAGAAATCTGAAAGTCAAGCTATGTTCACTCTTCTCATGCATCACACTTATAATAAAGTTTCTACAGATAAAGTCTTAGAACAGTTATACCTTTGTTAACTAATTTCCCTTAGCTGTGCTGCAATTGGAGCTCAATAAGTGAATTAGAACAGAACCCAGCTCAATCTCCAAAGATGTGTTGGCTAACATAAATAAAAGAAATAAAAATCTATTTATATCACTAAAATAAACATATGTAATTTGGGAATATACAGAGGGAGCAGATCTGTATTAAGCAAGAAGATACCATATTTACAAAGACACCTCCATACTTCACTTTGAGGAATCCAGAACATAGCATGGCTGTTTAACAGATACAGGCATGTAGGCAGTAATCACATTCTTTGTGTATGTTCTTTTAAGGTAAGGAAACTGCAGATTTTTGTCTGTGTGCTGTGAGCTTCAGAAGAAGGCATACTAATCAAATGCAGAGATTTATCAGAGCTTCATATAAATATAAACAAATATACTGCTTTATTAGTCATTATTACTTGTCTTATGAGTACCTTGCAGTTCAATTTAAACTTGGAAGTGGAGAAAGTATTGTCTGCCAACCAAAGGAGATGAAAGCTAGTCTTAGTAATAGCAAAAACAATCATAATAAATAGACATATTCTATATGGTGAGTCACTGATGAGTTTCAATCCCACAAATGAGCTATTCCCATAAATCTACTAACTGCTGGTATTAGGTATTGTCATTCATTTGTGGAGAAGTGTCTGCTGTAGTTAGTTATTTCTATAGAGCAGCGGTTCTCAAGCTCTGGGTCATGACCCCATTATAATGGGGTCTCCAGGGCTGGCACTAGACTTGTTGGGGCCCAGGGCCAAAGCCCACTCACTGCTTAGGGTCAAAGCCGAAGCTCGAGCCCCACTGCCTGGGTGTTGGAGCTCAGATTTTGGCTTTGAGCTCCTTTCCCCCCCCCCACCCGGGGCGGTGGGGATTGGGCAGGCTCAGGTTTCGGTTCCCCCTCCTGGGATCATGTTTTTGTTGTTAGAAGGAGGTCACGGTGCAATGAAGTTTGAGATCCCCATTATAGAGTACTAAAATGCCACAATGTTTCCCATAAAAAGTAGACGATTAATATCTACAGTGCTTTATTTGTTACAGCAGATTTTAATATCTATCTTCTTTAGCATTACACAAAATAATTAGGTGTATCGTGTTTGTGATATTACTGAATATTTCTTAGAGATGGATGAGTCCTAACTACAATAGATCTGTATCTGAATTATGAACCCCCTAAATTTTGAGCGGTATTTACATGTGGGGACTTGGTTGGATCCATTTCCAATATCCACAGTAAGCCTTGCCATTTGGTATTTTTTAACGACTACAAACAAAAATAAAAGAATGCATTTTTGATAAGCAATTTTTAAAAATATAAAGATAAAAGACCTGATTTTTAGAAACAGCCTCCCATTTTGTGGGAACAACTTTGCAGGCTCCATTAAATAAAATATAATTTGGACACTGCTATCTGATTGTGATCATGGAGCAGGTTCGTTTCTAAATGACAGAAGTTTTGTCTGAGTTTATGTGTGTCCACAAAATTGGAGCCAGGTCTCAAAATCAGCCCCAGATATCGTTGAATTTTAAGAAAGAAGATTTATATTATTACAGAAACTTTTGGGCACTCTGAAAATTAATTTCATTGTCAAGCATACAGTCTCATTGGTAGCACTAGATTTTGGCATGGCATGTGTTTGCATCTATCTAATATATGGGCAATGAAGGATTTATTATGTGGTTACCTATTCATCTCTGGCTTTTAATAAAGAGCTCTGTTTTGTAGATGATGTGATAAATTCTGAAGTGATGATCGAAAATACTGTTTAGCATATAGACTACCTGAATGTAAAGATTGTATAATATGTTGAGCCATTACTGTGGGATTCCGAAACCAAAATCTTTGTTTAAAAAACAATTATGGTTGTGAAGTGACAAAAATGTATTATTTTTATAAAATGGGCTGACCAACACTTTGGGGAATTAGTGACAACGGTGCAAAGTTGTTCACTGGTAGCCTGCTCCTGCACACATTTATATGTACACCTCTGTTGGTAGAATTGGGCCCATGTTTGATGTTCCTGTGGAAATCAATTTGCCTACCTGCAAATCTTGAGTACTATATTTCCTGAACTGGTTCTGTTAGGATTGCCAACCTGCACGGTTTCGCCAGGTGTCTCCCGGAATTGGACTCTCTCTCGGAGGCTACTGAAGCCAAACCAGGAGATTTTAGGCTGCTAAAAGTCTGCTGGCGCACTGGGGCTAAGGCAGGCTCCCTGCCTGCCGTGGCCACACGCTGTTCCCAGAAGTGGCTGGCAGGTCCCTGAAGCCCCTGGTGGAGGGGGCCAGGAGGTCTCCACGTGCTGCCTTGACGCTGAGCGCTGACTTGGCGGCACCCATTGGCAATGAAGCCCAGCCAATGAAACTGTGGGGGCAGTGCCCGTGGGTGGAGGCAATGTGCAAAGCCACCTGGCCCCTCAGCCCCCCAACCAGGGGCCACAGGGATGTCGTGCTGGCCACTTCTGTGAGAAACATGGGGCCAGGGCAGGCGCCACTGTGCTGCTGACTGGGAGCCACCTGAGGTAAGTGCCGCCTGGCCAGAGCCCTCACCTCCTCCCACACCCCAACCCCCTGCCCCAGCCTTGAGCCCCCTCCTGCACCCAAACTCCTTCCCACACCCCAACCTACTGCCCCAGCCTGATCCCCCTTCAGCACCCAAACTCCCTCTCAGAGCCTGCACCCCAACCCCCTGCCCCAGCCCAGAGCCCCCTCCTGCATCCATACTCCCTCCCACACCCTAACCCACTGCCCCAGCCTGAGCCCCCTTCAGCACTCAAACTCCCTCCCAGAGCCTGCACCCCAACCCCTGCACCCCAACCCTCTGCCTGAGGCACAGCCTGGAGCTCCTTCCCATATTCCGAACCCCTTGGCCCCAGCCCAGAGCCCGCATCCTCTCCCTGCCCCAGCCTGATGAAAGTGAGAGTGAGTGATGGAGGGAGAGGTGATGTAGTGAGTGGGGCAGGGCCTCAGAATAGGAGGGGCAGGGATGGGGCCTCGGGGCAGGGTAGGGGTTGGGGCAAGGGTATTTGGATTTGTGTGATTAGACAGTTGGCAGCCCTAAGTTCTGTTCAGCTAGAATACCCTGTAACTTTAATTATATCTGTTATGCTAATGAGGAACATCATCCTTCTTAATAGTTAGGGCTAAAGTATTTTCTGTAAAGGAAGTAGGGCACAAAAAGTTTGGAGATTTGGTGTTTGTGTCAGGTCTATATGACATGTATCATGTTTGTCACAATGCAAAGACTGCACTCCCTGAGACATAAGCAGATAGAGCGCTACTTTCCACTCTTGGTGTGAAGCAAAGCTGTGTCTCAGCCTATTTTAACCCTATCACTAGCTACTTAAATAAACATGGAGTTCAGAGATCCATACCACTCTTGATTAAAACAACATTGAGGAGTGGAAGTTGGTTGAGGTCTCTTAGAACTTTTGTAATTGCAAAATTATTCTCATCTGTTTGTACGTTTGAATAAAAAGTATTTGGGGCTGTTGGGGTGTCAGTTCAAAGAATAACTGTGGTTAGCCAAGGCAAGAAGAAGGCAATTAAAGTAATGTTCATGGATATACTGAAAGCTTAAAAATGGGAATACCTTAAAACAAACTTTTCTAGACTGGGAGGGAAAGAAAGTGAGGACTCCAAGAATGTATTAACCAGTATCTTATTGAATCTTCTAACAGTTCTCTAAAGTTTTATTAAAATGCAATTATTGTCAGAAAACTGTAAAAATTACATTTCAGGGCTCCCGATTTATTCTTCATCAATGACTCCCCCGTATCAAACTTGCTCAATTTGCAAGTCAAAACAAGAATGGACTATAAGGCTAACCTGAAATCACAACCTATTGTCTGAAAGCCAGGCTGTGTTCTTATTGCTTCATATACTATCACCTACACTAATGGTTCTGGAATCATAGTTTACAGTTCTGTTGAGGAATCAGAAGCAAAATGGAATTTACTTTTTACTTCTGCAGCTAAGTTTAACAGATGTGGCATGCAAGACACAGGCTGTAAGGAGTAGACATATGAAGTAATTAGGTGACATTTTTATAGTTTCTTTTTTGACCATAATCACGCTTTAAAAAACTACCATTAGGGCTATTATATTTATGAAATATGCTTAGACTCCCAACTATATATACACACCACATAAAAATAACTAAGACACATTAGGTGACAGAGGCTGCAAGTGTTCCCAATAAATTAGTTCAGATTTTTATAGCCACAGTCTCCTGATCCCACTATAATGGGCATACGATAGCTACGAAATATGTCTCGGTAACATCATAAAGTGTGTCAAGAAACCTTGATTTAATTTTTTTGTAGATAGGTGTTGCTGAATGTTCAGTCCAAGTCCCTTTTTTTATTTTTTTTTTCAATTTAATCTCCAGGACTTTCTATTAGTGTAGAATTTGCTTCTATCAAATAGTTCAGTGTTTGAGCTGAAAGTTGAAAGATGAACTCAACTTTTTTATAGTTCATCTCTAGACAGATCTTGATTTGTGTTAAATTCCCTGATAAAGTTGAATTTCTTATCAAGGTATTTTTGCATAAGGAATGTAAATTATATTGTTTAAGTGCCTCTTCCTGCACAAAAATTATGCCCAGGGGTAAAGATACTCACATTCAATTGTTTTCAGGATTTGGCCCTAAATGACCCAGTTTGTTTTTACCTTCTATGATGCCAAATGATCCCAAGTAAATTCCATTAACATCTTAAAAAATGGCAGAAATAATGGCCATATTCTGATTTTATAGTGGTGTAAATATAGAGTAATTCCATTGACTTCATTGTTGTTACTCCAGATTTACTCTAGTGTAAATATATTTATTTTAAAAAGTGTTAGCTAGCATATTATTTGTAGAAAAAAGGGACCTAGGAAAGAGATTATTCATCACTCCCTATATACCATAGTATCTCCTGAAAACTGTTTGATCAATCCATAAGGAACTTATGTTATCAATGTTTGTTTTCCGTAGCCTTAGCTTAGTGTAATTTGTTTTGGGTGAAGCATTGACATCTAGATTTTTGGCACATGTTCTCACCTTTAAAAACATTGCCCACATGTTAAAAGAGACTGTGTAGGTTTTAGAGAAAATTTCTTCAATGTGCACTTCTTGAAAGCAAACAGAAAGTTTTTGTTCATTTTATAAAATATTATTTTCAAATAGTAGAAGGAGAGCTGCAGTCATGGGAGATATGCAGAATAATTTAAGGGCTTCCTCCTTATTTATTTGCATTGCTATTCAGGTGAAAAGTGTTGTCCCAGTCTGGGAAAGAAATATAATCTCTAGGCTAAGCACCTTTTAATCAGCTATTAATTTATCCCCCGTGTGCTTTGTGGATAGAAAAGTGTCAATAAATCTTATTGTAAAATGTGTGAATGTGCAAATGATGCCTGTTCAAAGAAAACAAAATAATTGCATTTACCAGCTTACCTACAGGTTTGTATATTAAGACGAGGGTGAATCATTTTTTGATATGCTTTACAATTAGATGATGTAAACAATACATATTTTAAATAGGTTAAACCTTTTCTTTTATCTATGCAGTCTTCATCAGCTTTTTTTAGTTGAAAACTTAAAGCCAATCTGCAGAAGACACTGGAAACATGTCATTTTGCCCATTTTTGTTAGAAATTTAACTAAACAGATCAAAACATTGCTTGCCAAGTTATTAACTTAAAATGTGTTGTTTACTTTAATGTTTCAAGATTTATGAAATATTAAAAACAAACACACACACAGCCAAGATGGTGACTCACAAAAACACGGTTTGGAACTTTCCATTTTCCTAACCTATTAAGAAAAAGTCATTAATTTTTTTCTGGGATTGCTCATTTTACAGGCAGAATTGTCATCCTTATATTGCTCTTGCTCTGTGCTTCTTTTCCTGTCATCTACAGCTGTGCTTGGTATCTGTGCAATGTGCTGGACCAACCATGGCAGTAGACATCATGATGACCTTTACTGAGGAAGTATATTTTAGAGAAACTTTAACATAAAATATACTAATAGATGAGTTTTAAAAAAATTAAGAAAAAACAAACAAGGACTCATTGCTGTGACATCAGCATTTTCTTGAAATTACACTTCATCCCAGACAAATACCTTCTTTGGCACACTTGTTGAATGTTTTTGCTCACATTCTTTCATTAAGGCAGTCCCCTCCAGACACACGCGTAGTGTTTAATCCTCTATGGATGCTTTCATTGCTACTTATATGTAGTGTACAAAATCCAGTTTTATGTTAAGTAGGTGGGTTGTTGATCTGTCAGCATGCCATTCTGGATCGGGCCTTTATGAATTGTTTTTAAGCACCAAAGTGGACAATGAAAGCTTTATAGCAATGCTCCAATTAGCGGTAATCATTCTTGTTAAACTTTGGAAAAGAGCTGTAGTATGTGATGAATGTAAAGTATTCATTCCCTTTTTCTCCCCTCTCTGCATTCTCACTCTAGTACATTTTGTAAATAGCCTTAAATTGCTTGTTATTTCTGTTCATATTGCAGATTGAGAATGTTGATGTCTGCCTTAGCTTTCTGGCAGCCAGAGGAGTAAATGTTCAAGGTCTTTCTGCTGAAGGTAAGAAAAATACATCATCAACACAGATAATGGGATTCCTTTCTGAAAACTAATTTTCTTAATACAGATTACTTGCAACTAAAGACCAAACTGAAGCTGCATTGAACTGCATTGAAATACACACACACACATATATACATATAGAGACGGGGGACAGAGACAGACGTGGTTTAAACTTCCTTTCCTGTTTAATTAAAAATTAAATATGTATATGAAACTTGGGGCAATAATTTAAATTAGTAATTTACTTTACTGTATGTGGGTTCCTTTGACTTCAGTGAACGGTGATCCCTACTTTGCAAGATTTGCTAATTGTTCAGTTTTGCCTTAGCACAATTTACTGAAAGGTAGAAGGCCAAGTACTCTTTTATCAGAGATGGCAAATGCAATCGTGTTTCATTGTATAAGGTACACAGCAAGAAATCTTTGAATGAGATCTTCTGTTCTATATTAAAGTTAACAGAGAGTTCTTATCTCTCACTATCTCCATCTCGATATGATCTTAGTAGAACAGTAACATTGCTATGTAAGTGCGCACAAAAGTACAGCATATGGTGTCTTTGTCACATTATTACTCAGTTATCTGCTTAGGGGAAATTACTTCCTTAATTCAGAGTATTACATATTTAGTGCTGATATCATCTATTCTCTATTATATCTATCCATCTGCTAACGAGAATACTTAGCATTTATATAATGCCTTTCATCTGAGGCTCTCAGAGTACGTTACAAATTGAATTGACTGTAAAGTATAATTTGGATATGAAATCATGGTGTTTTACGCTATCAAATGAGAGAAAAGCCAATCATTTATTTAAAGGATAGTATATCATATCTACAGCATGCAGTAGCATGTTCTAGATGCAAACACCTTCTTAATTCTATTCTTTGTTTAATAACAATGATCAGTGCACACTGAAATTCACTCCTGCATCTCTAACTTCTGCTTTGTTTGGATAACACACTGTCAGTACCCATAGCCTATTAAAAGTATAATATTAAAAGCAGAAATATTTATTTAAGACTTTATCAGTCTTTGAAACCTAATTCTTCTTAAAATGGTGAATACACATCTCACAGTCTTTTTTTTTTGAAATTCGTATTTTAATGCTATTGTCTGTTTTTTAAATATTAAAAAATGCATTTTATTGATAAAATATTCTCACTGTTTGCAGCAGACAGATGGCTTTTCTAAATATTTTAAAGAAAGAAGGGCTTGATCCAGTATTTCCAAGACTGTTATTTAAGCCAGTGGGAGTTTTCAGTGCTCAAGTAGTGCAGGATCAGGGTGTTAGTATATAGAGATTCTGGGTGAAATTTTGGCCCCGTTAAGTCAATGGCAAAACTCCCATTGACTTCAGTGACAACAGGATTTCACTCTCTGTTTACTAGAGTAGCAAACACATTACAGATATTGCATTATCATCTAGAGTTCTATAATCACTGCATTTTGATTATTTATTTGGCTATTTTATATAGGACATTCCCTGGGGCTGTCATGAGCCAATAATTCATAATGTATATTAGAAAACAGGGATGCTGAATTAAATGCTCTAATAAGAGACAGTCCACTGGGGTCACTGAAGGCATCCTTTAAAACAAACAAACAAACAAACAAATACAAACAATGATGCTAACTGAATCTAGCAATACTTGAAAGGCAAAGCCATGGATATACCCTTCTCTTTGATTACATAATGCACTAGCATTTTTGTCCTGCTTAAGTCAGTATACAGCAAAATGGAGAAGTTCTAAAATGACATATAATGTATTGTCATTATATCTTAATTTCTGTAGATTTTTGGTAACGTTGTCCCTTTTTATTTTAAATTCTGTTGTGTCCTTAGTTTTGGTGTTTCACTATAAAATAATTATTTTGTATTAGAAAACATCTAAATTCTCTCCTAACAATTCTGTTTTCTGTTGAAACCATAAATAATAATGATAATAAAAAAATAAGGCTCAAAGTTCCTTCCAAAGAACACTGATGACACGAACTTTGAGTATTAAAATAAGGTTAAAAATCCTGGGGCAATATTATGCTCTCAGTCACACTAGTATAAATCTGGAGTAAGTCCTTTGAGACTATTGAGTTAAATGAATTTACTTCAGATTTACATCAGCGTGACTGAGAGCAGAAGGTTGACTCCCTTAAGTTTATTTCTTTAGCATGAACTAAATGTAGTACTGTACTACCATTCCTCTTTAGGAGAGGTAATTAAGGAAAAGCGAAATGTAATTCATCCGTTTTTCCTTAATAAATGCAACTTGAACTTTTAAGAGACTCTTGCACTCATTTGTCAGAATATTTATGTTTAAAGCTCGTTATCTGGATTTTATAAACTAGTAAGTCTGTTTCTTGTAATAGGCTTTGGTGAATGGTGGGTTATTCATCAGTGCATGCTGCAAACAGTCACAGGAGCAGTAAAACCTAATATCTTAACAAAGGGTTTCACAACCAGCTGCCACCTGATTTGACATTTGAAAAAGGAGATATTGAACAGAAGTAATTTTCAAAACTGTATTGTACAATCACCACTGGAGAACCCAAAGGATAATAAAGAATAAAACAGTAGCAGCAAAAGGTAATCCTTTTTTTTTCAAGTGTAAATATATACATATCTAGAAAATGCTTTTGGGTTCTTCAGTGGTCGGAGAATCTTAGCAACTTCACAGGTCTGAAAGTATGGTAATAAAAATAATTCTTTTCATTCTCTGAGTTTTTTCCAAAATCCCTGCATTATGAAGTACACACCTAGCTACACATATTTTGGGGTCTTATTCTAGCACCCTGGTTTTAGCTGTTCAATTTTTTTTAACTTTCACTTTATACTGGGAAAAAATTAACTATAATGCTGCTGCCAGCAATTTGAGTTATAACATTATTTAATCTGATTATCTAAGGGGGAGACAAGATGATCACATCATTATTCAGCATTGCATCAGGTGTAATCAGAAAATAAGTTGGAAACTGTTAGGGAGAATTTATTAGGAGGGGGGCAACTGTGGGCTATGATTCATCATTTTTTGTTAAAGGAAATGGTTTTGCAAAAAACCCTTTTCTAGTACATAGTAAATAGTTCCGGAAATGATAAGAAATAATTATTCATGTTACTCATGGCTTGTTAGCTCATTTTGACATACAGATTCTGCCTTTCTACAGAAACTTGTGAAAAGCTGTTGGTCTCATCAAACTGATAAAAGATAAAGTTCAAAACTGATCATATCCTGCTTTAGAAGTAAAAATAAATATGATTTAAGATGGAAGTGGTAGGTGAGTGGGTGTGTTTAGCTTAAAAACAGATGGAGTTTGTTTTTTCAAAGAGAAGATTCTTCTTTTATTGATCATTTCAGGTCACAAAATGTAGCCTGCTGCTATAAAATGACCAATAAACAAACCAATATCAGGTACAGAAAATAATTTTAAAGTAGAATTATGCTTAAAATGTCATCCGTGAGGTTGTCTTTTGGAAGAATGTTCTTTTTGTTTCACTGTTGTTTTTTAAATGGAGCCCACTTGCCTGAACAACAAGCCCAGTCTGACTTTAAATGTCATGGGTTCCGAAAAGAACATCACATGTAGGAAATGTTCTTCTGTACAGCTCTGGTGGTTCCATGGGAAGCTGAAGATCCTATGGCAATTTTCATAGTGTTCTGTTCAAATTCCCTCTCATTAAAATAGGCTCTAATATCTAAGGCAGTGTTTGCTATTGTTTAATGGAACAAATGCAAGTTGACTGCTATGTTTTGCCAACACATTCGTGTATGTGCCAGTAGCTGAATTATTCCTTCTTAAAGAGAAAGAAAATAGTGTGCTAAGGATATGACTGCAAAAATGCTTATATAAATTCTGTTCTAAAAAATTCATTAAGAAGTGCTGTAAAGCTCCTGCACTTTAATACATCTAAATCGGCAGGCATAATAGAGGAACTAGAATCTCCCACACGTCCTTGCAAGACAATTTAGTTTCTTGTGCTCAGTACTGTCCATTCCTAGGCCACTACCCTTTTCTCCATCAGATCTTTCCACAATACATTATACATCCACAGTGCATACTAGAATTTGGTCAACTAACAATGGATAGATGGGATGGGGGACAGCCAAGTAGACTGGATGTGTATTTATATAACCCCCTCAAAATATATATAGATGTAAAAGGTGTGTATATATATTACTAGTATCTCTGTCACCCACCATTTGAATATTCCTTCTCATTTTAGATTGTAGGTTCTTCAGAGATGAGACAATGTCTTTCTGCATGTGGATAATGTGTAGCCTATAGCCAAAATATAAATAATAATAAAGCACATACAATATACTGTATTTCCCGCTAGAAATTAAAAAAAGACCGACGTTAGGAGTAATTACAGTAGAGGTGTAAAATTAAATTCTGAACTAGAAGGAAAGAGGATTGCAACCACCTTTGTGGAAGGATTATTTATTGCAGTTTTGATGCAGTATGTCTTGGGGTTGGGGAACTGTTTTGTCCAATTCACATTCTCTAGCGGTGTGAACAATGGCTGAAAAATGGGGATATAGGGCTCAATCCTCTGAAATGCTTGATCTCTCCAGCTGGACAGCATAGCTAGCTCATATACAGTCTTTCCTGCAAACCCTGCACAGAGGTTCTATCAGAGTGTTGTGCCTGTGATGACCCCAAATTGATTAGTAACTTGCTAGTTTTCAAATATCTCTCAACTATTTTGGGCTTTATCCTGAGAGATTTTTTTCTTTAAAGGTATTTTAACTACATTTTAATCAAACCTTGTTGGATTGGGAGAATTTTGTTTAAGAAATATAAGTAACTTTTTTGCAGCTGTACTCCTGTCCCCCGTACCTCTCACAAGTCTTTATACTGATTTTAGGCAGAGGGAATGCATTGATTTCACATTTGCTGCAGATCACTTGAGCTCTTTAGGGCTGTATTGCGTTAGAAACTCTACCTGTGTTTGTGTTCATGTATGTTCATGTCTAATCATGGTAGACAGATGTGTAGTACAGTGTTAAGAACAATCTGCTACCATGTTTGCAAACCTCCAGTAACGGAGATGCTACATAAGAAGTAATGACTGATAATTAAGCAGTAATTGCAATAACAATGCAATTAAGCAATAGTGATACCTAATATGATGCTTGAATACACATAAACACATGTATATATACATTTATCTATATGTGTATATAAACACACACACATATATATATACACACCTACACATACAAAAGTGAGAGTCTAACCATGGTGTTTTCACTTTTTTTTTTAATAGAAATAAGGAATGGAAATTTGAAAGCCATTTTAGGACTGTTTTTCAGTTTGTCTCGGTACAAACAGCAGCAGCACCATCAGCAACAATACTACCAGTCTTTGGTAGAGTTACAACAGCACGTCTCTCATTCTTCCCCTCCCGCTGAAATCAGCCAGTCCAAAACACAGCAAGATATGCAGTCCAGGTAAGTCAAAGTATTTTTCTCAGCTAAAAGGGCCTTTTTATTTGTCTGTTTAAAAAAAGGCCTCACACTCTCTCTTATTGGACAGAAATTTGTAGAGGGTCAAGACCAGAAAAAGCTTGTCACTAACTAACTATTTAAAAGCCTTTAGCATTTTACGTAGCTATTACTTTGCTATACATAAGTGCACCATCGGTATTTTATGTGCCCAGGTGGTATAGTAGTTGTATTCTTTTGGAGCAGAGCTGGATGAATAGTGAATGTTTATCACCAATATTTGGTTGAATTTTTAAATATTTTTTGACTGTGTTCATGCACTTTTGTGTTTGCTGTGTAAATGTTCTGGAAGATGACTTTAACTGGCCTGGATGTTACAGGGAACAGCACATTATACGTGAATATTAGAAAATATCCATGGAAAGCAAAATGATGAATTTGTTCACAGGAGTATCTCACCGGAACCTTAATTCTTAATGCTAAACTCATCCACTTGGGGAAAAGAAACAATACTGAGTCATATGTGTGCCTAAGCAAAACCAGCTAACACACCTCATATGTAGTATATTGACCACTTGCAATGAATTTCACATGCCTACTCTCAACAGTGAGAGGCATTTGCCTAACTATGCAGTGAATAATTCCAAATAATGAATAAACAAGAAAAAATATGAAGCTATTGGAAAACAGTTCACAATAAACAAGCTCCCCTATGCTTTATTTTCAGTGAATTATGTACACAGTCTGTGTGAGTAGTTTACACTTTTTTTTCTTTTAAAGGGTCAGAAGGCTTTTCTCAGTGTTTTGTCGTAAGGGTTTGGTTTAAGTGTTAGGTATTGAAACCCATCGAATTCACAGCGATGGAGTTTTTAGCTGTTGCACTCCAATGGTTTCACAGTGTAGCTGAAAAACATATTATGAAAGGGTTGTTATATATTGACCAGGACATGCGAACTATTTTTTAAACACAAATATGTCCTTCATTTGAAAACACATTAACGCTATTAACTTTACTGGAAAAAGCAAAAGATAGTACAGACCCCACATACATAAACTCATCTGAACTGCAGCTTTTAGACCAGAGCGTTAATCTTGTAAAAGTTCAGTTTTGTTTTGCTTCATCTATTTGTTTGTTTGTTCAAATGATAGCTGCTTAATATGTGAACAACGGCGCCTGGAAAAATATGATACATTTCACTCAATACTAGATTGTAGAAGTATCAGAATGCACTAAAAATGTGTTGGTACTTATATTCATTCACATGTACAAATCTTTAAACGGTTTTGTCCCCCCTACATTAATGTTTAGGATAAATGTGTTTCCTCATCTGCTGAGAAATCGTCTACCAGATTTCAGCTCAGTGGAAATTTTTGCCTTGAAATTATGAATGCAGTAAAAAGTTTGCAGTGGAAGTGCTGGTTGGGGCATTTTGACTGTCTTATCTCATTTGAAAGGCTAAGAAAATTCAGAAATCATATTGTTTAGACTTGCCTTGGATATCAGTTTCAAAAGCACTGATCTTTTTTTGCCTTCCACTGAAAATTAAACTATATGCAGTTGTTGTTTTTTCTTGCAGAGCTCTAATTTAAACACAAAACTGATCCTGAAAGATGCTGAGCATCCTCAACTCCCATGGAAATCACCTGATAGTTGAGAGTGCGTACCACCTCACAGGAGGCAGTCAGTATCTCATAATATTGGGCCCTATGTACCTTTGCTTTTCACAAAATAAAGACTTTGCTTTTTTCAGTTTTGCCTTTCCCCTTGTGCTGGAAGTGACTTTGAATGAGGCTCCCCATGTACTCAATGTTCAGCACTCTGACAAATAGTAAGCCTTTGCTGTTGATACACTTTACACCTTGTATAATAAAAGAATTGGAAGGTTTATTATAAAGCAAGTTGTCAGGCATAGGCAGCAGTATGTCTGTATTCCTTCCTCCGCTTCAGTACTACTTTACATGCAGCATGTACATATGTGATTGTCTGAGAGACTTTGAAGGGAAAATCAAAATGTTATAAAGGATTTGGAAGAGGGTTATTACATTCTGTTATCCTGTCCTTTGCTCAACAGCAGCAGGTAAAGGCTTAATTTTAGACAGGGTGCCTTTCATTAGTAGTCGTCCAAGATTTCAACGTTTTTTGAACCGGCCGTCTCCCTGTGCTTCTTTTCTCCATTGCTACAACTTGAACTGCCTTGTGGTGTCTTTTTGGAGTACTGGCATGATGCTAGTGTTCCTAGCCAAAGTAGTGG
This sequence comes from Mauremys mutica, assembly GCF_020497125.1. Taxonomy (NCBI): domain Eukaryota; kingdom Metazoa; phylum Chordata; order Testudines; family Geoemydidae; genus Mauremys; species Mauremys mutica. Next base: position 72,075,622 of record NC_059072.1, read on the forward strand.
ATCAAAAGATGGATACAATAAGTGCAAAGGTCCTCCCCTGGGTTCTGTTGACTATGTATGCCTCCTTATGTTGAGAGCCATGATTATGATATATTCAGAGCCCTGATGTCTCATGCCTTCTTGAAGGATAAGAGGTACAAAGAGTTGAAGCAAGTTTAGCTGGAAGTCCTGTCCAAGTGAGGGGTCACTACTTCACTTAGGGTATGTCTACACTGCAACTAAAAACGTGTGGCTGGTCCATGCCTACTGACTCAGGCTTGCAGGATTCTGGGTAAGGGATTGTTTAATTGTGGTGTAGATGTCTGGGCTTAGGCTGGAGCCTGGGCTCTAGGATCCTGAAAGGTGAGAGGGTCCCAGAGCTTGGGCTGCTGCCTGAGCCCAAACATCTACACCTCTATTAAACAGCCCCGTAGCCCAAGACCCACAAGCCCGAGAAAGCTGGCACGGGCCAGCCATGGGTGCCTAATTGCAGTGTAGACAAACCCTTTGTGTCCTCTGCCTGAGATCCTATTGGCTGTATTGCTTCATTCCTTTACTAAATCTGTGCACAGTTGAGATTTGGTACCTGAATTTCCCTTGTATCACCTCTATCGTTTCCCATTTGGTTAACAGAAAACAAGAATTCAGTTATTATATTCACACTTACAGAAATTTGATCTCATTCCCCCAGAGATCACCTGCAATCCCATCCATCTCTTGAACTTTTTATGAAGGAGATAACATTACAACATCTCTTAGTATTTTGCAGAATAGTTTTAGTGACCAAGACTCAGGCACTTGGTTCTGAATGCCTTCTAGATCAAAGATTACCTTTAATATTTCCCTACAAATACTTGCCTTTATCTTGTTCTTCTAGTAGTTTAAGAACCTATAGAACATAGAAGAATTGACATCATGGGAAAGTCTAGTATGTTTATTAAAGTTAACACTTTTCTTTTGTTCTTGTTATGGAGGACCAACAGGACACTGTCATATAATAATGAGCCTCTAGTACTGAGGAATAAAAAATTGGTGCTCTTGAAAAATTTGCATGGAGAAAGACAGATCTATCTATCTATCTATCTATCTGTCTGTCTGTCTGTCTGACACACAGTAGCACTTTATTTGCTTGACCATGATTTTTTTATTCTAGATATATTTTCTTTTTTTTCCCATCAAAAGCAAATAATTTTAACTGTTTTCCCACATAAATTGTGGGTTTTCATCTAAAACTAAGTGACTGGAAGATTCCATCACAACATATAAGTTTCTTTGCATCTTGACACACAATGAACTTGATCCAAGGCACATTGACATTAATGGAGAGATTTCTGTTGATTTCAGTAGGATCAGATCCTTCATTCCTGTTCACTCAAAACTTCCATTAAAGTTTCTGGAAGATATGTGTGCAAAAACAAAAATAGCATTGGGCTTATTGAGTTAGATGTTGCTTGGCTAGAAGCTCAAGATGAATTAACATTAATGTTTCCACCTAAAACATAACCATTGACATATTTTTGACAAATAATTTTTAACATAGGGACTTAAAACTTACCTAGTTCATTAAATGGTAATAGGGTCTCAATAAAATGTAACATAAAATTGCCTTGCGTTGTTCCTTTTTTCTGTATTATCAGAAGAAATTAATCTGCTCCAATAATCTATCTAGTGGAGTTAACTAGATTGTGTAGTTCTATCCCCCCATACCCGATCTTCATCTTAAAGATGATTCTCATAAATATAAAATATTGTTATAAGTCTTCCTTGCAGCTATTACTTGAATATTTTCTTGCTTAACCTGCTCATGGGTAATGTTTAATGCTCTGAAAAAGTCTGTCAGTTAGAAAACTAAGGTTAGCACATTATTCATGTCAATATTAGGGACACATTCATAACATATTTTGTCTACAGCAAACGTATGCAATACATATTTTCTATTCTCTGAAGCCTATGAACCATTTTTACCCAGGAAAAATTCCTACTGATTTTTGGATCAAGATTATAGGATTGGCTCTTAGTGTGGCAGAGGCAGGATAACTAATATTTGAATGGTGTGTTTATCTTCATTCATTCATAAATAATGATTTATATAAGCCTTTACATGCGTTAAGAACATCTTTCTTCTTGTACTTGGGTTAATGGCAGTACAACCCATTTTCTATTTCTTTGTACATGTTGTTCACTAAGAGCACCTACTTGGGGCCACTGTGAAATACACCTTGTGTTTAATGGGCTGTATACATTCTACCTTTAAATGTATTTTGTGTATGTGTAAACACAACAAAATGTGTATACTGCACAAGGGATATGTTTTATATACTTTTTTTTAAACATTAACATCAACATTTAATTTTCGTTGTGTGATTTGGAGCTTTGAAAACATCTTCTATTATGATTGCAATTCCTTATTAATAATGTTTATTACTCTGCTGAGGATTATTTTACTATTTGCCCCTGTCTCGTTAGTTGTTTTCCCCAACATACACACCTCGACTGCCTGTTCAACCCAATGGTGAGAATATTTGAATGTTGGTCTCTGTGTGTTTTAGATGTATTTGTAGTTTGTGCTGAAATATACAAATACAAAAAAAAAGAAAAAAGGGAGGGATAGCTCAGTGGTTTGAGTATTGGCCTGCTAAACCCAGGGTTGTGAGCTCAGTTCTTGAGGGGGCCACTTAGGGATCTGGGGCAAAAAAAATCAGTACTTGGTCCTGCTAGTGAAGGCAGGGGGCTGGACTTGATGACCTTTCAAGGTCCCTTCCAGTTCTAGGAGATTGGTATATCTCCAATTATTAAATTTTATTATTCAAACTAATTTCATTTGTTTTTAAAAATAGATTGGATTTGAATTAAAGTAATGTATTAAAACAATCAGGTCCAGAATATTGACCATTTAAGTGAAAGCATTCAGAGATCTCTAAGTATTTTGTGGGTACATTTCAAAGTGACATAACAGAAGTGTAGTAGAAACCACAGGTTGGTGAGAAAATTCATTTTGTGGCAGTCAGATATGATAAGAAGATTGCCTAGATTCATCTTGATGAGATGAAAGTATTTAGCTATTACATGTGTTTCAGTAAAGCACTTTGAAAAGTTAACCCTTTGTAGATAGTCTACTGCTATAGAGATAAATATAGTCTAGATTATAAAAGCATTGGCCAAGATTTTAAAAAATGGGTTCCAAAAGTCAGGATCCTACATCTTTATTTCAGCAACCCGTAGCTTCTATTTGATTGTTTGCTTTGCTGTTTCATTTCCTTCATCAATGAAAATTATGAAATTATGGATGTAATAATTTCCACTTAGAAATACATGCCTCACATGAAACAGTTATAAACATGGAAAGGGAAAATACTGCCAATAGGTCATATTGAACATGATCAGAGTATAACAGTGGGTAAAATCCTGGCCCCATTGAAGCCACTGGGAGCTTTGCCACTGAGGCTAGGACTTCACAGTAGGAACGTAAGGGAGAGGCGCATACTACAAAATTCAAGTTTGATCCAGATTTCAAAGTTGATGGTGTTTGGATCTGGGCTTTTGGTTCAGGCCTTTCTATGATTGTCACTGGGCTTGAACCCACTCATGATCCCACTGAAGTCAAAGGAGTTTTGCTATCAACTTCAATGGGAGAAAGTTTGGCCTCTTTAGCAGCAGCAGAAAAGGAAGTAAGCGTCTGATAGAAACAGGTACTAGAGTGGATTTGAATCAACAAAATTGCACTTTTTAGAGAACCAACGAGGCTGCATTTGCAATCATTACAGTCCCCTTTTTTAGTAAGATTATTGTGAAGAAGCAAAAGTTTCCAGTGCATGTTTGCAGTCAGAATGTTAAAGGGGTGGCAGGATCAGGTTTGCTCTGAGAGGGGAGATAATGCACCCAATCCTGTAAAACTAGTTCAAGCCAAACTCCAAACAATGGGAGTCAGACCTGCATCAGTAGGGTAGGATTGTGCCCCCACCCCAAATGAATATACTGTAATTTGGTCTATAGACTTCTGGAGGCAGCAGTTAAGTTTCAGATTAAGGCGGCAATGTCTTGGGCTGAGAACAGAGAGAGTTAAAGGAATTTACAGTAAGAGAAGTTTCATTATCCAAAGAATAGTCAATTTATGGAAAAAAATATTAAAGATAGCAATGCCACTAAATATGAACAATATTACAAATGATTTAGACACCTACTTAGAGGAAAAATATGTGGTCAGTAATAAGCAGTAACTCAGTGGAAATTATAGACTTAGATCAGTTTTCTGACCTCCTTCCATCCCAAAGTTTCCTGTGTTCCCGCATGACTAAGTATGAGACTTTGCTGCTACAGTATCTTAGATAGGCATCTCATGATTTACTTATGATTCTGTTGTTGCTTTGAGCTTTGGCAATAAAAAAAAATATCATGGTGCTGGTGGCCTTATTTATATATGTCAATACAGATACATGACAACAATGGTTCCATTATATATATTTTTTACACCACATTTTGCTAGTGGATTCCATTATCACAGCAATACATTTAAACTTGCCATAGTGTTGATCTTTCAACCACCCAGATACTAAAATAAAACACATGTGGATGAAAGCAAAAGTTCTTTCTCATTTATGGATTAGGCAGTAGCTGGTTTCAGTGAGCTGTCAGCAAAATTCCAAAAGATGGACAAACTATTTTATCACATACAGGAATGATGTGCACAGCTTGAGCTCCAGATGGATTTTGTTAATTCGTTATATTAAAGGAACACCCTGTTTTTTTAGGAGTATAAACAAAGTTTGGTGGCTGATCTTTGTAAGCAGTTACATTTATAGCCAATACACTAAACCGAGTTTCATTTTGCTTCTTTCTCAGAAGTAATAGAGCAAATATGAAGCATGTTGCATTCACAACTTATTGTATCCTATACTATGCTAGGTACACAAATGTTAATGTAATGGCTGAGATTATGATTGTAAACAGCCCCAAATCGAAATATGAAAAGCCAGATTCTAGTCTCGGTTACATCACAGTAAATTCAGAGTAAAGGCATAGACTTCATTGTTTTTATAGGGCTAGCTGTATCTTTACAGGCCACTCGGAGTGAGTGGCGTTACATCAGTGCACCTCCTCACGATTAAGCCAAAGAATTAATTGTGGCACAGTGAGTCGCAATTCCCCTCCTGTGTCCGATCACCCACGCTGGTAAGGGCAGAGCCAAGGCTCTTCTCTTTCTCTGTCTTCTCCCCGCCAACATGATGTCAATGGCAGTATCAGCTGTGTAGCTCTTGCTCTCCCCTCCTCCCCCGTGTCCCTATATAAGCAGATGTGAGCAGACGCATAAGGCAGGGACATTATTCCCTTTTTCTCCTCTTTGTTACTTGAGTAAGGGCTATTACAATCTACCCCAAAGTAACGGTTGTCTTAGTAATGTTAACATATACTGTATATATTTAAATCCATTTGGAAGCCCATGCATAATGTAGTAGAGTGTTTAATAAGTGGTGCTTCTCTTTGTGAGCACATGATCAGGGCCGCCTAGAGGGGAGAGGGCAAGTGGGGCAATTTGCCCTGGGCCCCACAGGGGCCCCCACGAGAATTCTCCGGCCCCGGCCCCGCCTTCCCCTTCCCCGGGAGCGGCCCTGGACAGAGCTAAAGCGGTGTGGCTCCAGCAGGGCGGGGCTGCGAGCTCTGGTCCCGCTGGAGCCATGATGCTGCAGCGCTGTCCAGGGGCCAGGGCAGCTCTTGGACACGGCGCGCTGAGGCTTTGAGAGAGGAGAGAGGCAGGAATAATCCAGGAGCGGCCCTGGACAGAGCTAAAGCGGTGTGGCTCAGGTGGGGCCTGAGCTCCTCTCCACTCGGAGCCACGTGGTAAAGGGGCAGGGCTGCGAGCTCCGGGCCGACCGGCGGGACCTTAGGCCCCGCTGGAGTCACGCCCTGCACCACTGTCCAGGGCCACTCCTGGACGCGGTGCGCTAAGGCTCTGGTCGAGGGGGGAGGCGGGAGTAAGCAGCATGGCAGGGGGCTGGGGCGGTTGGATAAGGGGCAGGGAGTCCCGGGGACAGTCAGGGGACAGGGAGGGGGCAGAGGTCCTGGAGGGGTGGTCAGGGGATGGGGAAGAGGGGGAGATCGTGGGCATTCCGGGGGTCTGTCAGGACTCGGCGCGGGGGTGGATAGGGGTTGGGGCAGTCGGGACAGGGAACAAGGGGGGTTGTGGAGGTGGGGTCCTGGGGTGGTGGTTGGGGAGGAGGTGTCAGGGGGGCAGTGAGGGGACAAGGAGCAGGATGGATCAGGGATTCTGAGGTGGGCAGTCTGGGGGCAGGAAGTGGATGGGGGTCGGATAGGGGGCAGGGCCAGGCTGTTTGGGGAGGCACAGCCTCCCCTACCCTAAAGCTCATTCAGCAGTTTGAGGCTTGCAGACAGCTATTTAATACAAAGAGCCAAGTTGTTATCTTTTCTGTGGGGGAGGGATCACATGAGAAGAACAATATTCTACACCACCTATCTCCTTCCCAACCCTACCAAGGGAGACCCCACTCCCCTGCATTCCCCGAGGCTCCAGAGGGGTTAATTCAGTGGTTCTCAAACTTTTGTACTGGTGACCCCTTTCACAAAGCAAACCTCTAAGTATGACATCCTCCCCCTTATAAATTAAAAACACTTATTTTTATATATTTAACACTATTATAAATGCTGGAGGCAAAGCGGGGTTTGAGGTGGAGGCTGACAGCTTGCGACACCCAGTAATAACCTAATGACCCCCTGAGGGGTCCCAACCCCCAGTTTGAGAACCCCTTGGGTTAATTTAATTTTAGTACCCTGTGTCTATTCACATGCATGTGCTATTTTGAGCATTTCAGTTTTCACAATATAGGCTTATCCCAGATTCTGGAACAAGCTCAAATGCTCAGTTTGTGGAGTATGTACATAAGCTATACTAAAGACAAACCCACAGTAACCCTCTCCATTTTGTGAGGAACCCCATGGAGCCAATCTCTAGGAAACAGATACATTCATGGAGGTTAAGTCCATTAATGGCTATTAGCCAGGATGGGTAAGGAATGGTGCCCTAGTCTCTGTTTGTCAGAGGGTGGAGATGGATGGCAGGAGAGACATCAGTTGATCATTACCTGTTAGGTTCACTCCCTCTGGGGCACTTGGCATTGGCCACTGTCGGTTGACAGGTTACTGGGCTGGATGGACCGTTGGTCTGACCCAGTATGGCCATTCTTATGTTCTTATGTTCTAAGCTGAATGAACCCAAAGTTATGGAGACAGATATGAGTCAAGGAAGCCAGCAGAGTATCAGAAACCTGGAAAAATCTCTGACTGGATGGGCTCAGGCATTTGGTCACAAGCTGAGGTGGTTCAAAAGTTTTGGATTTTTTTTAGGCAATTTTTTTTATTATTTCTTTAAACAAACAAAGCATGCAGCAAATATTTGGCCACACACTTCTGAAACCCCAAACCATGTTCAGGTTTTGGCAGACTAATTTCACCTTTTCAATTAAAAAAAAAAACACAACAAATTTTGAAGGAAAGCAGACATTGGCCGTGATTTTTTTTCTGCTTTTTAAAAACCCCTAGTTTTTGATCCGAAAAAAGTTTTGACGGAAAATATTTGTCCAACCCTGTTAATGAGTTTTAGTGCCTTTTAGAACTAGCTGATGCTAAGAACCAATGATACCTTGTAAAGGTGATTAAGAAGTTTTCTCAAAACTGGATTTGTGCTGAGATGCGGAAGGTTTTTAAATGTTTATTTTTCCCAGGGCTGCCCGGGGGTGGGGGGAAGGTGGGGCAAGTGGGGCAATTTGCCTCGGGTCCCGCAGGGGCCCCCACAAGAATATAGTATTTTATAGTATTGCAACTTCTTTTTATAGAAGGGGCCCCTGAAATTGCTTTGCCCCAGACCCCCTGAATCCTCTGGGCTGCCCTGCACATGATGCTCTATCCCTAACCCTAGGATCTGCACTAGCTGCTTGTTGACTTCCTCCTTGACCTTACAATCAGTCTTTCAGGCATGCTGCAACGGCCAATCAATTTCAGCAGGCATTTAAAGATGGTTAAGGTAGCTGGAGTTAGATTTTGAGTGGGGGAAATGAGGGTTGTGAGATGTTTATTTGTAATTTATTTGCTGATAAGTGGTTGGTTTGTTGGGAGGAGAAATGTGCTTGCTATTTTGATGTTGTTATCTTTTGGTATTGTATTTTTTAATTAATGGCAAGGGAGTAGACTAGGCATTCTTTCATGTTATTCTATTGAAACCCAATCCACTAAAATGCATAATAGCTCTGATTACTAGTTAGAAGGTTAGTTGTTTATTCAAGCAAATATGTTATGTGTAATGCAGATGGGTTTTCTAAATTGGAATAGTGATTTTCTCCATTAGCCTTTCAGTCCACTTCCTGGACTTGTGGGTTCAAATCCCATATAAGTCAGCAGAAGATGATGGTGGTCTTCTAGCTTCTGTTCATTTACTTCACATAACTACCAAGTGCATTTGCACATTTTGCATTGACTGCAAGTTTGTGCAGGAAATTACTAAAATAGTAAGTGTGTTCCTAGCCAGAGTTCACTTTGAATTAATTAAAAAAGCAGTATATGTAAAAGTGCATATCATCTGCCTTGCACTATACTTCATTCACGTTAGTGTTACCTGAATAACAGCTTCATAAGCAATAATTTTAAATTATTTTTTAAAATATCTATTCTGATGGTAAGAGTCACTTTTCCAAATGGCCTTTGAAAATGCAGCAGTAGCATTTGCAGAAACACCCATTCATGTGCTTCAAAATCCACCAATTGTGCATACAAATCAGACAGTTGAGTGTTCAAATACTCATTTGTGCCTACACTTTTTCTTTTTTTGGAGGCCCTTTTAAAAGGCAGATTTGAACCTTCAACCAAAGGGGACATTTAGGACTAAATCTCCTGCCTCTGCTAAGCCCACAAAGTCGCTCTGAGACCCTGGGGTTAGTAACCACTGGTACAGTTTATTCACAGGTTTATTCCCACCACAGTTTCACCATATACAGTTGGCCCTTCACCGTGGCAGGCAGGAGGGAAGAGCTACTTTCCAGCTTCCTCTCCCTGCCTTTTCCCTTTCTTTCTGCTTCTCCCTGGCTTCCTTCATCTGAGGCTTTTAGACAGCCCCAGGCTAATTAATCAGCCACTGTCTCTGCTTCCCCAGTTAGGGCCAGGTTACCTCCAGCCAGGTCTAATCTATTCCCCTAAATGGGAGCTGGCGTGACAGAGGGATAAATCAGCAACCCTTTGCCCAGCACACTGTCACAATGGCAAATAACAAATATTTAAAATATTAATTGTCTTTTTTTGGTTTAAGGAAACTCTACTGGTTCTTAAAGATGACAGACTGAACCTTTTGGTCATCTTCTGTGTATTCATACAGAACAGGGACAGCATGGCAGCAGCAGTAAATTATTCCCCCCTGTCATAATACACCCATGTCATTTCCATCCTCACAAGGAACAGAGGAACAAATATCGGTGTTTGGTAAATGGGCAGGGGGAGGACAATAACCGTAAGAAAAAACCTTTACTTTTTCCCAATTGTTTTAAATTTAAGCTTTCCTCTACTCCATCATTCAAAGGTTCCCCATCTCTTTTGGCTCTTCATTCAGACTTGTGGGAGGGATCCCAGAAATTCTGTCTATCTCTAGTCTCCTATTATCTGCCTTGGTGTAATTTTTATAATCGTCAGGAGTTCTTCCTCCTCCCCTGAGATATATCTGGTGTATATCATCACATCGTCCTCTGAAAACCTGAGAAAAAGAATTCATTTCAATGCATAGCAATACTGATTTCTCGTGTCAATAAATTATCCTCGCCATCTGTTTAAGAACCATAATGTCTACTTCACTGACTTCTTGTTCTTTGTGCATTTCAAACTGTAACTGTAATCTTTTCTTCACTATCAGTCCTCACAATTTAAACAAAAATAAAAAATTAATTCCATTCTGTCATCTTTCAATTATTTAATTCTACCTGCACATGCCTTATTCTCACCATTCATTACTTTTTACACTCTCTTGCTTATGTGTATTTGGCCACAATTTATTCCTCCTGTGGCCTGATCCAAAGCCTATTGAAGTCAAAGAGAATCTTTCCATTGATTCCATTGAGGCTTTGGATCAGGCCTTTACTGCATTTGCAATTAGAAGAAACAGAACCCTTAAAAATACATGCATTTCTCCTTGAGTGGTTCTCTGTTTCTCTTTGTGTTGCTCTCTGTTGCTTCACAGCATTTTCCTTACTCTTCCAAAATTTGCTCTGGTGAAATTACATCCCAATTTCCTCCTTCCTTCCTTCTTCCCAGCCCCCAGGCTGGTGTAGCATTAATTCTATTTACGAGGACCTCCCTACCCCGGTTTTACAAACAGTTACACACATGCATAACTTCGCCCTTGTGAATGCGAAGTTAAACTTGTATATAAATGATTGTAGGATCAGAGCTGTAGAGTGTTAATGCTTACCATCCCCTCCGTCTTAATTCATATTCTACCCACTCTGAAGCAAACATTGACTCTTTCCAATTATTTCTTGTGCGTAGGCGACATGGCACAGTGCTGTAACATGGCCAGAAATGTATGACTCGTTTTGTTGCTTGCTTTTATTCTCTCCTCAGTTTATGTTTACATGAATTCTTTTACTACTGTCCTTTCCCCAGCTATTATCTCTTAATATTCTCAAAGTCTCACTGCATGAGACTAGAATTACTTCATATGGTTGTGCTGCAGATACCAGTTAATGAATCAATTAGTATGTTTTGGAACTTTTGTGTATGAGATCAGATTCTCTATTCATGGAGAAAAGAAAAAAAAATCTTACTTCCACCATCAAAGAACTACATGTTGTTGTTTTTATCAATTAGTGCCCAGGCAAAAGAGATTAAGATAGAAATTAAAAACATGAATGTTTAATATACTTAAGTATGAGATGCACCACATTTATAAGAGCTAGACAAGCTGTTTAAAAAGATAGCTTATATAGTGGTCTGTGTTTTGTCCTGCTTAATAAAAAACACTCTACAACATGAGAACATGCCAAAAATTATGATATTAATTTCTTTTCATAGTATGACTCATTATTTTAGGCCCCAATTCAGCAGTCCATCCTTATACAACAAAACACTTATACATTTGCTGAATAGGGATGGATTTAGGAGCATTTTTAATTGCCTTGAGGAATTGGGGCCCTAAAAACCTCAATCTTATTTTAACATCCACAAACGAATTTGTTTTATCCAGAATGGTATGAAAGGATCCAAAAGAAGTCGGATAGAAATAAGAGGGAGCAAGAACTAAGTGCTATGCAGCTCCCCCTCTCTCCTGCCATCTGGTGCAAAAGATTCATTATACATCTGCTTCTTTTGCAGCTTTAAGACAAGAAATTAACATAGGTGCTCTGAGATAGGACCCAGTAACAGAATGGGTCTTAGTGGAACTAAAACAGAGTCAATCAGAGGTGAATGTGTATATGTATGTACACGTACATATTGCGGTATGGCTGCAATCCCGATCTGACACTTCTGCAGCACATTGTTATTTAATTGGGTGCTTTGTTTGGGTAAAAACAATTTTTTTTAAAAGGTCTTTGAGGTACCTAAGTGTACTTAATTCCAGTTGAATTAAAATTGCTAAGTTATTGTTTGTTGGCAGTTTTTAGTATTTTTTTTCTTTTTGTTATTTTATTGACATCCTTTCTTGTGTCTTTAAGGGCTGTCATTAGGGTGCCCAGACAGCAAATGTGAAAAATTGGGACGGGGGTGGAGAGTAATAGGAGCCCATATAAGAAAAAGACCTAAAAGTCAGGACTGTCCCTATGAAATCGGGACATCTGGTCACCCTAGATGGTCACCTGTCATTTCATTTACCTGTTTCGTTAATTGTAATTAAACATTTACTTTGTGGTAGTGCTCACAGACCCCAATCAGTATTGAGGCCCCCTTTTGCAGTACAAACATATACAAAGGCACAGTCCCTGCTTTGAATGATCTATGTATATCTGAAGTCACTCTGTTTTGCAAGAAGGAAGTCAATGTGGAGAAAGCATAAAAAATAATGGGGAAGCAAAAAATGCCTAGGGTAACTGGGGAAGTGGGGAGCCCTGGCTCTGTGGCAGCCTGCCTAGTGGGGAACTTGGGAGCACAGGAAGTCATGAAGTTTGAGGTCCCAGTTTGCCAGCTCCCTTCCAGGTGGGCTGCTGAAGAGCCAGGGAGCTTTCTTTTTTTTTCCCCTAGGGAAAATTGAAATTTTCTGGCAGAATTTTTTTTGATTTTGTGAAAAAAATATTTTCTACCTGAAAATCATTTTGACAGAAAATTCCCATCCGGCTATAGTGCGCACTCATCCCACCAACATGGTATGACTGTACCTTGTCATGTCAAATTCAGGTACTCAGTAGAGTGAAATGATTTTGATCCCATAAGAAAACTTTTTATTTCTGTTTTTTGTTTGCTTTTGTTTTGCTTTTTGTTTTTGTTCTTGAGTTTTTTCTCTCCCTAACCAGAATTAAAGTGTCCAGCAACTTTAACAAATCACATGGCTGATATTTTCAGAATTACAACTTACAGGACACCCATTACATTATAGATGGATTGCTACACTACCATCACACTATAAAGTAACAGCTGCTAGAAAGACTCTGTTTTTAATAAATAGTAAAGGATATAGGGAATCATTACATGGGTTTCCACTGAAGCTGGGGTTTGTCAATTTGACTCATGCTGTGTATCCAGCTTCCAATGAGCTCCATCCTTCAGCTTTATGTGCTGTATACAATTTAATGGAGCTTTCTCCTCCTCATTCCTTCCTTCCTGTACCACTCAGCTATTAATGTTCTTATGCTGTTTGTCTGCAGGCAAGCGAGTAAGCAGACAGATTTCCCTGCAGTTGACTCCAAAGTCTGCCATTAATTCAGTGTCTGCCCTTCACCCTCACTCTTCACAGATGCTCATTTGAACTGATGAGTTCATTACACTTTCCTCATTCTTCCACAGTTTGCTCTGGTAAAATTAAAATTCTGATCCCCCACCTCGTCCTCCGATGCCTTTGGTGGACAGGCATCTAAGAATCTTTTGCATTGTTACTTATGGAAACTTTTGAGCGTTTTCATGCACTTGCTAGGAGCAGTTTTTAAAGCCCATTGCCCTGCTTGCAGCTGACCTATTCTGTTTTGTTTCATTGTTTGCACCCATATCAGGCCTAAAGATCAACAACAGAAATTAGCCATTGGGATTGTTGCGCCTAGGTTAGCAGTCTCTGCTTCCTTAAGCTGCAAGAGAAAAAAAATGCTAGGGCCTCATCCAAAGCCCATTGAAGTCAATGGAAAGAATCCAGCTGATTTCAAAGGGCTTTGAATCAAACTCTTAGTACTTTGTTCAAACAGAAATTTCCTAATGATGCAATGCAGTACTGCTGCCCTCGGTCTTGTGCCTATCTCTTAGGCTGCATTGACTGCCATTTTTGTAACTGTTACAACCAGTTTTGATGGGACCAGTTAGCCAAAAAGTCAGAGCCTTGTGGGTTGTTGCAGTTAGGAGGAAAAATTTATGATGGAGTCATGTGTTGTTGGGGTTTTTTTTGATGCAGTCCTTGTCTATTTACAAAGTGTGTACAACATCCCGTTTCCTGGAACATGGCAGGAATCAAACAAGAGACTGTGTTTTTACTCACAGTTCTGAGCCCCTTTTCCAGTCAGCACTTAGCCCACAAGATCTCTCTTCTAGAGCTTGTGTACACACAGAGCTGTTCCTATGTGTAGGAGCTAAACAGGAATAAGGCACTCTTGTTCTGGAATAAGAGTGTGGTCAGGAACAGCTACTGTGCTTTAAATTTACACTCTACCCTAATCCACGTTAACTTTCAACTATAGACAAGTCATTTGCTTTCCTTGGGGCCACATTCCTAGTGCTGTTTTTTTTTTCTCTCTCTCACTCACTCACACTCTCTTCTATACTACAAACAATAGCCAGTGAAACCTCTCCTCTCACATAGTTCATATTTCTGAGTGCCCTGATGTGCATTCTTTTTTGGTGGTGACATGTGCCTGTATTTTGGTTGAAAGTCCCTATTGTTTCAGCTACCAGGTACCGTTAAGGAACTTAATGGCATCTTATAATTATCTTAGATAACCCCAAGTTTCAATGCACTTTAGACTAACACATAACAATACATTCAAATATGAGTGTGAGCCTTCAGCTAAGAAAAGTGCACTGCATGTTTTGCAAAACTTCTTTTTTTTTTCTGACTGCCAAATTCTGTCTGTAGGCAATTGGCTGTATTGGCAATATTTTCTTTTTAAAAGGTAGTATAATTTTTGCAAGAATGCTAGACTTTTGATGGGTTGAAGGTCCCATCCAGTGGTTCTGGAGTAATTTTTATAGTGGGGGTGCTGAATGTGATGTATTTGGGTTGTTATTCCTACTTCAAGGCAGGGAGGATGGCAGCATGCCCAGCATCTGTAGTTCTAGCACCTATGGTCACATCTGTAAGTGTGGGGCCAGCAGTTTTGGAAAAGATAGCTGTGCAAGAAGCTAATGGGTCCATCATGGTCTAGTGCTAACCAAGAGACATAAAACAAAAGTAATTAGGGACTTCATGAACCCATTGTATTTAATGCTGACAGGCTTTTTCTCTCTTCCCTCTTCCCCTGCACTTATTTCACATATCTTTGGAAAATGAATTCAGTTTTCAGAAGCAGAGGGACTGACCTGGTGCTGAGACTGAGTAATGCTTTTAAAGAGATTTTGGAGATTTGAAAGCAGTCTCAAGACAGAAGCTCCCTGAACTTGGAAGGGGTTAGGTGGATAGGGAGAAATACTTTGCTAGGAAGCATTTTCAGCTGAATATCCCTCTGCATTTTGTCTTAATTTAATGGAAACGACACACTCTGTACCTGCAGGCTGGCACACCAACAGCTCAAGAACACAAAGAAGTCATAGTTGTCTGATCTTTTCAGCTGCCTTGGAAAAATAATTGTTGTTCTAGGTCAAAAAGCTATAGTACAGTATCGCTGTACATGGCGTGCACAGCTTTCAGTCAGTGCCTGACATACATCCTGTTCACTTTGTTTTAAAAATCACTGTCTGTGTTAATTGTACTTACATCATTTTGTCTTACACTCAGGAATTTTTTAACACATCATAATTTTCACATTCTATTAGTGTGCCTGCCAAACAGTGTAAAAGTGACACTTCAGCATTATGATGCCTTCATTTGTCCTGCCAGCATAGGTGAAAGTAAGCTGGTCCGGTCCGGCGTACCAGCAAGAGCCAGTTCATCGTGCCAGACGGGACCAGCTTCCCCAGGCTGGTGATTTAAAGGGCCCAGGGCTCCCTGCAGCGGCCGGAACCCTGGCTCCATTAAATCACCTCCCAAGCCCTGCTGCTGGAGCCCTGGGGTAGTGGTGACAGGGCTCTGTCGGTGATTTAAAGGGCCCAGAGGCTGCGGTAGCGGCAGCCGAGCCCCAGGCCCTTTAAATCGCCCCTGAGCCGTGGGGCTTCCAGACGCCTTGGCAGCTGGTAGCTCCGGGGGTGATTTAAAGGCCCCAAGGCTCCTAGCTGCAGCCAGAGCCCCTGGGCCTTTAAATCTTGATGTAAAGGGCCCAGGTATATAAAGGTCCCGCCTCTTCTGGTTAAGGCCCCACCCCTTCCAGTTGAGGCCCCGCCCCCTGCTCAGGACTACGGTGTTCCGGTAAGTCCTTTAAGTTACTTTCACCCCTGCCTGCCAGGATGACAAAAAGGTGGGTGGGAGACCTCAAACTGTGAGATATTAAGGCAGAGAAATAGTCTTAAATATTCAGTCTCTGAAGTAAAAATAAGACATTGTGGTTGCTTTTGAGCTTCAAGTGCCCAGCCTTTTATTGCGAAATTGCTATAGATGATAAAATAATAAAATATTGCTATATAATATAAGATATAAAATATTATGTAATATGTGTGCGCACATATATAGAACATGGGCTAAGTATTATTTTAAATCCCAGAGGAGATGCTGTCATTTAAAACCATGAATTGTCACTGTTGTGAGGTTATACAATACGTCTATTCCAAAGGGCCGTGGCATTGCTGTCTTTTTGGTGGCTCCATACCCCAGTGTTAGGAATCATATACTGTCATTTATTTCAAACAGTGTGTGAGCAGGGGCCATTTCCAACCTGCAAACGCAGTTCACACATTTTTAGAGGCCATACTGTGACCCCTTACTGGGGTTGTGTTTATTAACACAGAAATTAACAACAATGAACACAAAGTTCAGTTCCCACTTTCTCAATAAAAGGCTGGGCACTTGAAGCTCAAAGGGAAGCAAAATGTCTTGTTTTTACTAGAGGCTGAATATTTAAGAATAATTCTCTGCCTTAATATCTCACAGTTGGAAAAGGTCTCCCACCCACCTCTTTGTCATCCTGGCAGGTCAAATGAAGGCATCATAATGCTGAGGTGTCACTTTTACACTGTATTCACTATTTTCAATCACTATATTCAGCTAAACTAATACGCTACCTACCTTAGTGCATCATCAGAAACCACTTAACTCTTTCCTACCAGAATAGAAATGTTCCTAGCCGGTAGAAATGTTTCTGGCAAATAGTGCCAGCCTAGTATACAGGGCCTAAATGCCAGAGGTGGTGGCTGCTGCTGCTACTACTACTGCAGTGATTTAAAAATATAAACTGTGGGAGTTGCTGGGTTTATGCCAAACCAATCAAAATGGAGCTGCCATTTTATTTGGTTTCCTCCCACATCCTCAAAGACCCTAAGGCTCCGATTTCCCATTTCACCTGACCTATGATTTAAACCACCTTTGTGCCTCCCCATGATCTGGGGCTCTGAGACCTGACAGCTGCTCTACATTGTATCAGCCATAATAGCTAGAGTACGTTGGCTGCAGCTTCTCCCTATAGCCATGCCTCAGACAAACTCCTCATGCAAACTGCTGGGAGACCCAGTCGTGTAGAGCCACACTGCACTAGGGAGTGGCATAAACTGGCCATAAGGCAACAGAGATTCAGCACCAGACATATCCTGCTTGATGGGACACATGTCTGGCCTTCCAACAGGGTTCTGTAGTAATCCCCTAGCACAGACATGTCTTGTATTGCAAAAATGCCCTCTGCATGCTTTAAGAGGCTAAGATGTAACTCCCTATGGAATGTAACAGGAAACCTAAATAAATAACAGAGTCGCCTATTAAAACATCTGTCTGAGCAATGCACTTTGTTACAATTAGCTTGAGTGATAATGACAGAAAACATCAGTGAACACTTCTATATGGCTACATTTATCAGCAGGGTATCTTTCCTTTGGTGTCAAGTATCAGAGGGGTAGCCATGTTAGTCTGTATCCACAAAAACAACGAGGAGTCTGGTGGCACCTTAAAGACTAACAAATTTATTTGGGCATAAGCTTTCGTGGGTAAAAAACCCACTTCTTCAGATGCCTTTCCTTTGGTGGGTTCAATTTATATCTGCATTTTGTGTTCACACTGGGTATGTAGCTGCAAATCGGAATGTTGGTTCTCCTCTAACTACCTAATTGCTGATCCAGATCAGGTAGCTGGAGGCAAAAGTACTTATATATTTGCCTGCAGTTCTTTTTGCGGGCGCAAAAAATCAAACACAGATTTTGCAGTTGCAGATTGCACTACCAATACTGAAACATGGCCATTCTGAAATTTTTCCCAAAGTGTCTATACCTAAACGTTAATATGTTCTGCTGAGTGAGGCAAATTACAGCGCTGTCCATTATTTCATAATCTGTACATTGCATTACTCATAATCTGCACATTAATTCATTCTTTGCTGATTAATTTGGGTTTTCTGTACATGTTCAGCTTGCATTACATTAACTCATAGTTTGCTGGTAAGTGTGTGCTTTCTATATGTGTTCAAAAATTCTTTAATTCAATTTCTCTGTTTCTTCTCATACAGTCTGAGAGCCAGATATGCAACTCAGTCTAATCACAGTGGAATTGCAACCAGTCAAAAAAAGACTTCTAGGTCAGTTAATATCTCTCATTTATTGCTTATTAGTGATACTCAACTGAGTCAGTGCCCACTGGTATTTTATTCTTTGGACATAAGTAAACATTGCAATGTGTAATCATGCAAGTTTTGTACCACAGAGCTTTGTCATGGGAAAGCCTTGCACCTGACTGGCAAAAGCAGATTTGTACAGTACCATTAGCCATATTTCTGATTGTTATGTATCCTGCATCTTTGTGTCCTGCATGTAAATTCTCAGATTTGAGAGGTTAGAAGGCTTAGGGATTTAGTAAAGCTTTTGACTCAACTTCTTCCATGGGTCACAAGTAAAAATGTGTTTGGAAGGCCATCCTAGCTCCCAAAGGACCCTGTGTCCACATCACAAAATCATCACACAAGTCTAGTTCATATCGGGTTGTCAATTTTGGCAGGACGTATTCCTGGAAGCTTCAGTACATGACACAGTCTTTAAAGATTAGTCTTTAGTTTCTGGAGGCTCCAGGACAATCCAGAAGGGTTGGCAACCCTAAATTCCCTAAATTCTGGAGCAGAGGAGCAAAGTGTAGCTGATAAACAGTCACGGACTGTGTCTACTGTCCCTGGAGTAGCATAGCTAAGCCCCTCTTCATGAGATACTTGGGTTTGGAGACCTCAGCTAAAGCTAAAGCTTGAAGTGTATTTGACAGAGCTGTGTGCAGAAGCTCACACTTTCCCTGCCTGTCCTGTTGTCCACTCAAGCCAGTGCTGCTCATCTTTCACTTTCATGACCACTAAAATCCACAAACAGATTTTTAGAAAGAAAAGTCCCTCTTGCTGTTGTAAGTTTGTGTTTATGATAAGCAATACCTTTATGAATCACACTGTTTGCTGTACAGTTCATTGCTGAGAACAATGAACTATAAATAATGTAATCCACAATAAAGCTTGCATTTCATAATGTGGTGCACTAATACAATCTGAGTGACTGGTGATAGCTTGCAATGAGCCATTCCAGAGTGTAGTCGCTTTATGCCTGTGATCATAGGTCTTCAGTCTCATTTATTGCTGACACGACTGTCTTGTCCACCATTCAGCATGTGTAGGCTAACAGTTTTATTGTCTAATACTTTAAATCTATGACAGTGTTGCCAAGGCCCAGATCAGAGGTATGTGACTTGTCCCTTATCTGTTATTTCCTACTTTGCATTTCCTTGGTTGCTTAAAATGATTCTGCAAGGGCGATTTGAAAACTGAGTTCTATTAATGACAGTAAATGAAGTAAATTGGAAAGTATGTAGAGCAAGTGACCTCATGTATAATGTGCTTATGGCTGCAAGTTCGAGGATTCTGGCATGTAAATATACACTTAAGTACTTTACATTTTAATAGAACAGATGAATTTCCAGTGTTGCACATGCCTTCTTGTTGCTTTTTTTTTCCTCATTACCTTTGACAAATGATCTCAGGGCTCTGACTGCCTGTCAAATTAGGGTAATGAGAAAGAGCAAATGGATTTTTAAGTTTGTTTTAGTGCATTCTTCAGGGAACAGAAGATCACTAGAATTCATGGGTCATGGTAAAGGTTAGAATGCATACAGCTGTAGAGACAGTCTGCTCTGCTCTCAGCACAGAGACCAGTGGGGCAGGCTGGCAGCCAGAATGAGCCATAAAAATAATGAATGGATTAGCTCTCTGAGGCTTAAATCAGTAAAAATGATTTCAACATTTTTGATGTACCAATGTGTTAAGCAAAACATTTATAAAAATCTAACATTTTAGAGTCCTTTATAATGTCATTTCTTTCCTCTCTCCAGCTATTGCCCTTTCATGATGCATCATATGATGACACTAGTATCATTTGAGAACTCTACAATAATTCATGCTGTTGTTAGCAAAGTCTTTGAAATTACTCATCACATTTGCATAGTCCATCAGTAACTGAATATGGGTATTATATCCCTGTTGCAAAAGTCTGTTGATGATCTGAGTATTTTATTATGTGTTGTATAAAAGGGGCGGGGGGAGTTGTATTTACAGTGGTGCTGGAGGAAATTTGAAGCAGACTTGTATTAAATAATCATATGCCAGAGAACTGAATCAAGCAAAATACAATGATGCTTTATACATGCTACAGACAATGGCTCCTAATTTTTTTTCATAACACTACTACACAGTAAGGCTCAGATGGTGGCAGCAAATAGTAACAAATGAACTGTATAGTCTGCATTATATTCTTATATAGGGCATACATACATCCGCAATATCTACCTTAGAATATTTATTTTCAACATTCTGCATTTGAGATAATAAATATGCAGACCAATGTGAAATATAGTTAGAGCTAGAGCCAACAGCTATTCAAAATGTATTTGAGTGCAGTGGATTAGTAAAAGTCTAGTTATTGTGCTATAAATGCAATTAACGACAGTATTTACCAGTTTAAGAGCATTTGGGGTAGTTCTTCAAAATATTTTATTGTTATGTTCTCTAGTCAATTTTATCGTACTTACTCCAGAAAACAGACTGTGATATATTTAAGTAAAATATTAGACTGTTTTATAGTATATGTGGGTGAATCTGTTTGAGCAATGTTAATGGCAAATGCAAAGCATCCTTATGTTTCCTGTGATGCTATAAAACATCTTTTCCCCCTTTGTGTGTGTTAGGATTAACTTTTATTTTCATTGACCCTGTTGAATCTAACTAACTTGATTCCTGTCATTCATTGTCATTATGTGAAATAATTGTTATTCATTTACTGGTTCCATACTTTGGTCTGATACTTGACAAAGTGTGTGTTCCATATGTCTGCATCTTGTACAACAAAGTAATTTCTGATTATACTGTTCTAGGCTTCCAGGGCCCTCAAGGGTGCCAGCTGCAGGCAGCAGTACCAAGGTCCAGGGAGCTTCTAATTTAAATCGGAGAAGTCAGAGCTTTAACAGCATTGACAAAAACAAGCCTCCACAATATGCAAATGGCAATGAAAAAGGTAAGTGTTGAAAAGGCACCAGTAACTGTTTACAGACAACACCAGAGTCTGAAAGCAGAAAAGAAACAATCCCATGTGTAACACAAAAATCATAGTTAGAGATGGGCCAGGAAGATGGTGTTGAGTTTAGGTTCAGGTTCATAGCTGAATCAGGGCTAAAATGTGGGTTTGGACTAATCAGCACTGAAATCTTATGAACTGTTATTGCAATATTTTTACTCCCATTGGTGAAAATCTCACGAGATTCGCTGAAGTAAAAAGTGACTTGATGTTTCATGGGGGAAATATTGAGTCTGATCCAAATCCCATTGACTTCAGTGTGCTTTGGGTCAGACCCTCTGTGGAGTCAGCAGTTTGTGTGGGATTTGGAACCAAAATCTTCGGGTTGCATATTCAGACCAGGACCATAATCTGAGAAGTCAGTTTGGACCTGGGGATTCAAATTTAAACCCATTTTCTGAAAAATTTGAAAGGGTTAAAATTCAAATTTTATATTTTGCTTCATCTTTAATTACAAGCTGCTATTCTATCTACTGATTTAATTCGTTCTCCTCTTCATCCCCATCACTTCTTGATCTCCTCCCTGGCCTGTGGAGCAGTTTTTCTATAAAATGTCCCTCTTTATTCTTAATCTCAAGAAGAAGAATCTGAAAATTCAGTATTCTGAGTTGTGTAAATACTCCAGGCCCCCTTTCTTCTCTGTATAATGAACGACATTCTATTCATATCTCTGGGTTAGAATATAGTCGAAAATGATACAATATGCATAATACCCATTTGCATCCTTGGGGTCTGTGGGAGGAACAAATATGCAGTGAATGTTCTTCATCTAAGCAACAGGCAACTATCCAGATTTTTTCTGCAAAATTCTGATGAACATGCTTTGCCCCTAGCAGCATCTGAAGATATAAATCCATCCTTTCAATAATTATTTTGTTATTTTTACTATCAGGGACGAGTATTTTGGATAGCTCTGTAGTTGATTTTATTTTATCATCAGCTTGCTTATAGCAAGACATGCAGACTAAATCCATAAAGCGTACAGGATATGTACTGAACAGACAGTATATAGTTCACAAATACTATAGTGGACTTATGCAGTAGGAGGTGTGGCTGCTTGAGTGAAGGTATGTACAATAGTTTAGGTTTTAGAAATGCTGCGTGATTTTGACATATGGAGGAATGAATGATTAAAGGTGGGAAACTTTTTTCCATAGTTGTAGATACCAGTTTTTCTCAGCTCATTGCTTGCAAACTGTCTTTGGACTGCTAAGGCTTGCCTTGCAATGCACGTTTATGTGGCTTTTTCTGTGATGGATTTCTTTACTTTCCCATTTCTTCCCTGCACAGAATGAGAACCTTGATCAGATTTTTAGTGAAGTCATCACTTGCAAGAGGATAAGGGCTGCTTTGTTTGTATCTAATCATTCGATTCATTTTCCAGGATATAGAAAATATAATGTTGCATAACTACCGAGTACTATATTTCAAATTTTCTGTCTCTGCTCTTTTTTCTTACTTCAAATAATAGCAGCAAAGACCTGAGTACATTGATTTGATATGAAAACACAAGCCAAGTACAAGTTTATTTTAGAGACATATATATAAAACCAGAAGTTAATGAGGGAAAACAACTGTAGTGAGTGCTGGGATAGCAAAATATTTCATCTAAGATTCTAAAAGGACTAGCAGAAAAGTGTATCAGAATCCACCATATCAGTTCCTTGCCCAAAGAGAAAAATAACTGCACCAAACTGTTTTTAAAGTTAATTATCATGATGTGTATATTGTTTAATGTTTCTGTGACAAGTTTAAGTAGCAACTTTTTCATATCTAGGAACTTGTCTGGCATTAATGTATAGAAACAATGTATGAAACAAACTTTCTTACTAATAGTACTACTACTAAATAATAATATTTAGCACTTGCTACTAAAGTAACTTGAAAAGTTTTTTTTTCCCCCACAGCAACACAGTACAGGGAACTGAAAGCTCTATTTTTAATGCATTGTCTTTGCCATGGGCGCTACAACGAGACAAATTAATGCTAGCAGCCCAAGTAGAACCAGTGTATAGTGCTTTCAAAATAATAAGTGACCATTCTGATAACATTCCTGTATGGTAAGTATGTATGTATTACAGATAGATAAGCTGAGGCAGAGAAGTTAAATGGCTTGCACAAGGAAGTCATTGTGTGAGTAGGCGTCCGAACTCAGGAGCTGCGGACTGCCAGGCCTGTGCTCAGACCAATAGTAGTGCATAGTTCTCTTTAGTATGACTCAATATATGCTGTATGAGTTTGAATACATTACACAAGGTTATTTATGCAGTACATGTTATCAGGAATTGGTAATAATTGAAACTCCAGTTATTGTTAGGGGGAGGGGATAGCTCAGGGTTTGAGGATTGGCCTGCTAAACCCAGGGTTGTGAGTTCATTCCTTGAGGGGGCCACCTAGGGATCTGGGGCAAAATCAGTATTTGGTCCTGCTAGTGAAGGCAGGGGGCTGGACTTGATGACCTTTCAAGGTCCCTTCCAGTTCTAGGAGATAGGATATTTCCATTAATTAATTATTATTATTAAAAAGTATAATTAACATGGTTTCCAACTCAGTTACTGTCAGGGATGGACATACATTTACAGAATCAAGTGCCCAATCCTGCTCCAATGCAACCAAGAATGGACCCAAAATCAGATCTGGCCCAAACCTTTACTCACAGCTTGACAGTTCTTGGACCCTTTTTGAGGTTCATTTGTAACTTATAAATAAGTAGGGGTGTATCCCATAAGGAATAATTCACGTGAGCAACCCCGCCCCCCCGACCCTGTTGAAGCCAATGGGAGTTTTGCCATTGACTTCAGCAGAGCCAGAGTTTACCCACAAACTCATTCAGCCAGAGTTAGAGTTTACTTTATGGTAGATTTGATTAAGACATGTGGGCCCTGAGTACATAAAACATATCAAAAATCTAAACAGGCCAGTGCTAGGAGACTGCAGTGAGTTGGCTCATATGGGCTCAGTCAGCTGATCTTTTTCTTTTCTTCCCTCCCCTGGATGCTACATCCTTTGGAGGAATTTCAGTGAGACAGGGGCAGCTCTAGCTTTTTTGCCGCCCCAAGCACGGCAGGCAGGCAGCCTTTGGCGGCGCACCTGTGGGAGGTCCCCTGTCCCGTGGATTTGGTGGCATGCCTGTGGGAGGTCCCCGGTCCCGCGGATTCGATGGCATGCCTGCGGGAGGTCCCCGGTCCCGCGGATCCAGTGTATCTGCCGCCGAATTGCCGCCGAATCCGCGGGACCAGTGGACCTCCCGCAGGCAAGCCACCGAAGGCTGTCTGACTGCCGCCCTCACAGAGACTGGCAGGCCGCCCCCCGTGGCTTGCTGCCCCAGGCATGCGCTTGGAGCGCTGGTGCCTGGAGCCGCCGCTGCAGTGAGAGTATATGTCTTAATGGAATGTTTGCTTCTGAAAGAATAAATAAAAAAGAAAATAATAGAAATAATTCTTTCATTTTGAAATAACAAGGATTAATCTAAATGACTTCATTTCCCCTCACACTTCTTAGGAAGAACAGCCCTGCAACATTATACACTTACCCCCAGTATAGACTTGTTGCAGTGATTCTCAGACGGTATTTGGTGTACCACCTTCAGAATTTCAGTCAGTGATAGTATACTTTAAACTAAACCTCGTACAACCTGACTGCAGCCCACTTACCACCAATGTTACATGTCACCACACTTTGAGAATCACTGTTCTACTGCATCTATAGCACTCATTCTGCGGAAGGACTGTACAGTGTAACATTGCGTGAATTGGAAAGAAAAATTTTGTCAGTTGAGAGTAGGAAAGAACAAATGTTCTGATTAATGTTCTCACCACATCGTGCTGAAAAAAAGACTTTTAGAAGTTGATTATTGCCCCTAAATTATTTGTGTGGTGTGGGGTTTAAACTGAAATATTTTCACTTTAGTGAAACGGAGTCATATGACTATAACCCCACTTAATACTTTAAAAAAATGCCTAATAAAGGTAAATGCTGAACTTCTGGCTATGAATGTTTATAATATAAGATATTGTTACCTATTTTGGGGGCAGGCATATGTAGCTCTCCCGTGGAGGTTTTCCTAAGAAGCAATAAGCATGTGCGGTGGGCAAACTGATTTGAAAGTGTTTGGTTATGATCTCATATTTTCATTGTCAACAACCTATTGGCTAGTCTAAGCTGCTATCTAACCCTTAACACAACTCCTATTGAATTGAATGGGGTCACTCATATGCAAGACATTTGCTAAACTTAAGGTTTTGTTGTGTTTTTTTTTATCATCTCCCTTCTCATATATTGACTCTTACAGAACACTCCAATTTTAGTGAGTAAACACACCTTGTAAAACCCTTGTCACATCAGACTCCCTTATTAACTTTCCCTTTTTTGTGTGTAGTCACTCACCCTTTAAAATATTTCTAAAGCTACTTGATACTAACCCTCTCTCTCTCCTCAAAATACATAAATGCATTGTGAGATTGCATCTTTGGAACCATCATTGCACCACTCACAATTACATTTCCACTCTGCTTTTATTCTGTACAATTCCGACAAATTGGCCTTGCACTTAGCGACAAATCCAGTCCCTCACCTCCATGAAGGCAATAGAACAGGTGTGATTGTAGCACATAAAGGAGGACCGGGATTGTGCAGAAGTATGCACCTCTATGTGGTATGAAGTCCTTTTAGGTGGCAATGTACTGCTCTACAGTAGACACACGTTAAAGGTGAACAGAGCTGTTTCAGCCAGGGGATGAAGTAGCCTTGACAGAATGGCTCCCCAGCCATTCTGTGGGCTGTTGGGGAAAATGTCTATACCTGTACATTTCACAAACCCCTAGCTAAGCTACAACTGAGGCTTTGGTCCTGAAACGTTATATGAGAGATTCTATTATATTAGTATTATTAGGCCTGTATGTTTGTCCTGGTCTCATTTTGTGTCCATTATTTTGTTACACGCCTTAGGGCAAATCTGACATTGGCTACTGTCAGAAAGTCTGCATATAGGAGAGGTAGTGCAGGATGGCAGTTCACTATGCCAATCCAAGTCTCTCGAAAGCAAAAAAAACACTGTAATATTATGCTTAGGGGTCAAAGCATTCTTCTTGGTGTATGCTCTTGATCCAGTAACATATGCTTATATACATATATCCCTGTCCCTTTACACAACCATATAATAATTGTTCTCCTAGCAGGAAAAATCTGAGCAGGTAAGTGGAGGAAGAAAGTTGTGTGGGTGGCTGTTTCTGATTAGCATATATGTAGGCAACAACTGAATGGTCATTTGTACTGAATTGTATATGCAAACTTCCATATGAGTTGGTGATTTGCAAATTTAAGATGTAAATGTAAAAATTAAATACACAAATATATCACTCAGTATCAGGAAACAAATCCTTTTATTCTACTTCATTATCCATAAAGATGGACTATTGGTATACAGCTATACAGCATCGGTTTAAGATGGAGATAGTTGGCCTGACAGAGTATAACATAAATTACATAAGGACTTTTACATTTGTCTGTGGTGTCACTAGTATCTGGATTTTGGACTTTAACTAATACAATATTTGTGTTACAAGGAAACAGAATTTCTTATTTCATGTATCTCTGATGCCTATTGCCATGATATATGTACAGGCTTGGAAGGATTTGATTTTTTTCGGTAAATGTTGATTTCGCCATACATACACAAACAGACAAAAACATATTTCCGTTGATGAAAATAGAAATTCACAAAAGGTTTCAGTTTTTATTTTGTTTAAAATTTCCCAAATAGCGAGAAGAAAGAAAACTGAAAGTGAAAGCAGTTTAATGGTTTATTTCATGGACTGCACATTAACAATGTGTGCACATATGCACGCACATGAATGTGTACGTATATCTTCCATTACATTGCTTATTTTAACAGAGAGCTTCATATTTACCCTTTATTAATATAAATACATCTACCTAATGTGATGTATTAGTTTTTCTTCACATAATTGGTATTTTTATATACTTGAGTGGTCCAGAATTGTGGTAGAAATCAGTAAAAACAGACAAACAAACAACCCCCCCCCCACACAAATAATAGCTTATGTAAAACCTGGGAATTTTTCAATAAAAATCAGTGAAAACTGAAAATGAAGGGCCTTATGGAGAGGCAAAGAAAGACAAATGCTGCTTGAGAACTTCTTAGAGTTTGATTGTAAGGATATTTACTTAGTATATTTGTATGTGTTATGTTGACATTTTTTGTTTTAAAGCTTTAACTTTTTGAATCTCAACATACATTGTCGTTAAATAATTATTGCTTGTCCCCCCATAATTTCACTCATCTGTGAACATTTGAATAGATAAAAATTGGGAAAAAAAGCTTAAAAATAAACATTAATACACTCCATCAAAATTATTTTTAAAAAATTGAATTCTGCCAAGCCTACATATATGCAGTCTGAATCAACATGCTGGAAATATTGATTTATGGTGTTATTGTTGAAGAAAAGTTAGTGTGCCTATGCTATAATAATCAAAACCTCTCTCCAGTCTTATAAGCTGGTGACTTACAGATTTAAGATGTAAAACTAAAATGTAAAAATTAAATACACAGATATATTTTGTTTGGATTCACTCTGTATCAAAATTACCACAAGGTGGGGACAGATGTCATATAATAAATAGCTGCGTCGAACTGAATGTGCACAGCACACTAACAGATCTGCAGGTTCAAGGAATGCATTTAGGTTGGGAGAGAAGGTCATTCTTTATCAGGAAACGAATCCTTTTATTCCACTTTATTAATTGTACGATGAACTATCGGTAATACGCTTGGGCACAGAAACAACTCTCTTTAAGGAACATTAAGGGTGTGATTTAAATTAAAGATTAAGAGCCAAATTAAAGCTCTCAGTCCATCTGTAACTTATCTGGCGCTGATTACAATTTGTGATATATGTGTTATGAAGCAGTGACTCCAAGGCGCCTGTGGGTACTTGCTGTGTATACAGCACAACAAACTATTGAGGAAATGCCAAAAAGTAATTTTTTCTTTGTTTACTACTGTCTCTTCATTACACAAGCTTAATATTACTCCAAAGGAGATATGGTAAGGGGGAGTTGGTTTTGTGTGTCTTTTTTAAATCAGTCCTTTTTGTAAGTAAATGAACACAAGTTAAAACTGGTAGCCTACAGAGATATCTGAATATCAGAGTTAACACACCAGAATGTAGTGGACTCATATATAGTCTGCATATATTTTTAACACTTTTAATGATGAAGTACATTTAAACTGGAAATAAAGGCCTCAGTCCTCATGTGTAATCAATGGGTGCTCAGTGCATGTCCAGATGTGAATGCAAAGGAGTCTTTGCTCACCTCCCATCCTGGGCCATCAGCCACCAGACCGGTCCCTGGAATAAATTAAAGAAGCCTAAACCTTGCTATAATCTACACCAGCAATCCACAGCCCCTAGGCTCTGCTCCAGCAGCTGGGGCTCACCAGAAAATCATAGAGGCCCAACCACAACCTTTGCTCTGGTGGCTGGGAAGGAGGTGGCTCAGTAGACTGCTTCATGCCACTAAAAGGCAAGGATCTGTCTCAAAGCATTCCCAGTTATGGGATGAGCTACCAGAAGAGATTAGAATGAGATAAAGTCTGACCTATTTTAAAGACCACTGTAAGACCCATCTATTTGCTGAAGTTTTCTCACAGTAACTAAATCCTACAGAGCTTCCTGGAACCTGGGAAGGATAAAGAGCAGAATCATCTGTGAAGTCCATTGTGGGCATAGGCATGCAGAGCTAATTCATCTGGGCAGGGCCTGCATATTATGGTGGCGAGTGCTAGAAACACTAAGATAGACAGAGCATCTGTTTAAGATGGAGATAGTTGACCTGATAGATGGCACCACTAGGATCTGGATTCTTGACCTTAACTAATACTGTATTTATGTTAGGAAGAAACAGATTTTGTGGATCTATGGTGCCTATTGTTATGATACACGTGCAGTCTGGGTCAATACTGATATGTTTTGGTTTTGTTAAGGAAAAGTTAGGGCCCCTCTCCCAGGATACTTACAAGCCTCTACTCCTTCTTATGAACGGGTAACCTGCTTTCATTTATAGAACGTATAGTGCGAGAACGGGAATTGTAAATAGCCCTGGCTTAGCATTCAAAGGAAAAATGCTGCTAGTGCCCTTTCTCACTAACTATAATATTTAGATTATTGGACCTTGGGCTCACGTTTCCACATAAAGCTTTAAGTGCAGTTTTGGTAAGACATGAATAGTATTTCAAGTGGACGTTTTGTAGTCATGCCTCAGATATATCTGCCACTCTGAAATTGACACTGAATAATATGGACATGCCTAAGCATCCTTTCAGTAGCCCTCCTGGTGTTCTGTGCAACGGTACAAAACACACTAACTTGAAACATCATCTGAGCAAATACAATTATGCACAATAATTTAGAGAACATAATTGGTGGGTTTAATGGGTTTAATCACCATTAACACTTCATTTCTCTGATGCCACAGAGTAATGTTAACCAGCAAATAGCACTCAACTACTCAGGCCCCCACACTTAGCAATGTGGGCTTAATTTAAAAGAGCTCATTCCCAATGTATGTGTTTTTCATACATCAATCTGTTTTGCTTAAGAAGGCAGGCTGCTTGTTGGAAAATATGGTTAGAGTTTAAAATATGTTCAACTCTATTGATTATTACACAGAGGGCCTGATTCTCATTTATACTAAGGCCCTTTTGCCCTGCTCTGGCAGTGTAAATGGGTTTTAGGACTGATCTATAAAGGGGTTTAGTGGTCTACCTCACACTTTAGGACCTAAGTCCAAAATTGAGATTCTCAAAATCCCAGTTCAGCTGCCGCCTAACCCAGCATGTGCTTACATTCCCTAGACACATGAGGGTGAGTCTACATGAACAGTTTGTTCATGGTAAATTTGAGGCATGCATGAATCTATCCCAAATCAACCTGCCTTGGACTAACTGTCCATATGGACTCTGCTGATGCATATTAACAGTTCATTAATGTATTCTTAATTAGTCTCATTTCAGTGAGCACTAAGCAGGCTAGCGGGGAAAAGATACACACCCCAACTTGCCGAGAACTAAATGCTCATGTAGAGAAACACTCGGTTTCTGCTGATGGGTATGTGCACGGCTGCTGGAGTCTTGATATCCAGTGCCTACTTCATACCTAACCCTCTGCAAGATTAACAAACTAGGCATCCCCTACCTTGCCTGTGGGATCCAGTCTGGTAGGACTCAGGTCACATTAGAGTATGTCAACCAGATTTGGACCCAGGCTGAAGCTGCCTTCTACCTAATAGCCTGGTGGTGAGAGCACTCCCCCAGGACGTCGGAGACCCACTGGCCTAGGGGGTAATCTGGGGTGGGTCTCCCTATCTCTCCTTTTGAAGCTGTTTCACTGTGTATAAATAAATAATCCCTTGGGCCAGAAAGAGAGTGAGAATGACCCTATTGTCCAGTGGGCAGGGCACTCCCTTGGGATGTTAGAGTCAGAACCCAGCCTCTGCTCCTGTCCATATTTAATTATTTTATAGAGTGGAACAGCTTCAACAGGAAAGACTGAGAGCCCCCCCCAGTCTGGAAAATTCTATTGCCTGGGTGTTAGTGCACACACCCAGCCTGGGAAACACCCAAGTTCAACTCTCTCTTCTTCGTGAGTCAGAGTAGAGCCTTGAAACCAGATCTCCCACTTCTGAGGTGAATGCACTGGGCTGTGGGGTATAAGGCCACTGACTCCCCATTTTTGTTTTTGGCAAAAAAGGGTTGACCTGACTTAGGTGCCTAACTCCAGGAGAGGGTTCATGGCTCTGAATCCTGGGTGGAGGGAAGTGCTTCCCTCCAGCCTAGAGGTAGGCGCCTAAATCCCTTTGAGGGGTGGAGCATGGGCCACACCCCTCTCCTTGGCATTTCCTATTCACTAGCTTAGGCAGTTTTCTGCTCAACTTGCTGGCTTTTGTGAATCCTATTCTTAGGCACTAACTCATGTATAGGAGGGAGTCTGGGTGTCTATCATAGGGCTGCGGATTCCACTATGCAGCAGAGTGCCTGAAATTAGGTATTGCAACACTGAACTTAAATCCCCTTTGTGGATCTAGCCATTAAAGCAAATAAGAATCAGACCCTAAATAACTGTCAGTGTTGTGCTGTTGCAGAGCTAGCAACTGCTTCTACTGCTATCAAGTACTGTCAACAGTGAAGCTTTCTGATATATTTTCTCCTGTTCTGGAAAATACACTGTAATCAAACCTCTGTGATCAGTTCTAGCAAAGAAATATGGTGACCAAAAGGTAGAATTAAATTAGACATTTCAGGGCAGTGGCCCAGAGAAGTGTTGGTATATGTGTTAGACTTATTTTGCTTGTAAGCCCAGAAACAGTATTTCCCAGACCACTGTCTCTAGTACAGGTTTCTCAGTGTAAGTGTCATATTACCCGAAAACCAGAAAAGAAAATCTTAACTTTTGTTATCTTTCAAAATCCATCTTTTTACCCCTCAGCATCTCAATTCTGTGATTTGAGGAGTTTGCTAATTTACTGACATCTGGGACATCTTCTGATCAGAAGGCTTTCTAGATCTAATATTAAGATACGATTATAGTCTTTTAATTATTAAGCGCTTTAGTTTCAGAAGTGAGAGTTACATTGTGCTTCCATGGTCTCCTCAGCTCTGAGAGATGGATACTCTAAAACAATATGACAGAGAAGCAAAAACATTCTTATTTTGCAAGCCGTATACTTAATTGTAGCCTTCCGTGTATAAACTAAGTTTAGTATAAACTGCATTTTCCGTCCGTTTTTGAAAGCTCAGTTGTATCTGTGTTTTTAAAGGTATAACTAATTAGAATATCGTTTTAGAGCAGAGGGAAGAAAAATAATTCTATCATTGCAAAATATATGATTCTCGCTCTTTTTTTTTTTTAACAGATTCACCAAAAGGCCCTCACTCATCTGCAGGCATGAATGGAAATGTGCAGCATCCCACCAGCACTGGGCAGCAGCCGGTCTCTGCCATACCCTCTCCAAGTGCCAGCAAGCCTTGGCGCAGCAAATCCATGAATGTCAAACACAGTGCCACCTCTACCATGCTGTCCGTGAAGCAGCCTAGTCCTGCCACCTCCCCTACTCCATCTTCAGACAGGCTCAAACCACCCCTTTCTGAAGGAGCGAAACCCCCTTCATCTGGACAGAAATCCATGCTGGAAAAGTTCAAGCTGGTTAATGCTAGGACTGCTTTAAGACCCCCCTTGTCATCAAGTTCAGGACCCAATGACAGTGGAAGAGAGGATGACACCTTTTCGGAGTGTGGTGAAATGGACGGCTTTAGCAGTGGGCTAAATAGTGGTGGCTCCACCAGTAGCAGTCCTAAAGTGTCGCCTAAGCTAACCCCGCCAAAAGCTGGAAGCAAAAATCTCAGCAATAAAAAGTCTTTGCTACAGCCAAAGGACAAAGAGGAAAAGAACAGGGACAAAAATAAAGTTTGCACTGAGAAAACAGTAAAGGAAGAGAAGGACCAGGTCACCGAAACATCTACAAAGAAGAGCTCAAAAATTGCAAGCTTGATCCCAAAGGGGAGCAAGACTACAGCAGCCAAGAAGGAAAGTTTAATACCCTCCTCTAGTGGGATTCCAAAACCTGGGTCAAAGGTACCAACAGCAAAGCAGAGTGCTTCACCCATGTGTGCAGGAAGTAAAGAGTCTGAAAAATTCAGGACTACAAAGGGCAACCAGTCTCAATCGACAACGAAATCACAAGCTAATGAGAGAGCCTCCACTTCCTGTAGTCTTGCTTCTTCTGAAGGAAAAGAATCTAGCCCAGCTCTGACCCCTGGTTCTTCTGCAGCTCTTTCTGTTTCAATGGCTGCAAGCAGTGGACAAGTCACAGGAAATGGCATTGTCCAACTTCCTCAACAACAGCAATATAGTCACCCAAACACTGCCACAGTAGCTCCTTTCATTTATAGGTAAGGTCACTAAAGCAATTTTGTGTTGTTATTTATAAGATGTGTAAAATTCATAGAGAATCAAATGGCTAGTGGATTTTATCTGTTTGTTCACAAGTTGTACACAAACATGATTTTCCTAAAATTTGTGCACTATTCAAAATTACTCTATGAATAGTTGCCGTGGACATTTTTTGGTTTGTAGCTCATACATGGGCAGTTTGTTGTGAGTATTTGCCATTTGAAATTCAAGCTGTTTTGATTGGATATGCAGGTCACATGATATGTTTCTGGTGGATGATCATAACTCTTAAAACCAGATTTCCAGTGTTGAATACTTTTGCTTAGATTTCAACTGCTATTTTCTGCCAATATTCTGCAATATTTGCTTAGAATTCACTGTTTCCTAAATATTGCTAAAGTAAACTTTATTGGAATCATCACAGAAGGTGACACAAAAGAGGCATTAGCGAGGGAAATCATTTTAAAACGCTTGCAAATATTCACCAAGG
This sequence comes from Mauremys mutica, assembly GCF_020497125.1. NCBI lineage: Eukaryota > Metazoa > Chordata > Testudines > Geoemydidae > Mauremys > Mauremys mutica. Next base: position 72,109,060 of record NC_059072.1, read on the forward strand.
ACGAACTGGGTGAGCATGGGGGTTGATTGCAGCATCTTGATTCTACTCCACTGACCCCAGCATAACAGAATTGCAGAAGGGCACCTTTAAGTTACCCACCTAGTATAATCATTTACGTTAGGTAGGATCCGGTGTAGTGGATTGAAAAACAAGAGGTAAACCATGGCGGCTAGAGATTTTCATTTTACACAATAAGGAAGCTATAATAAGGGAAGCTACTATTATGGCTGGTTTCAGTAATAGTGATTGCAGTTTAATAAGGTTTCAAATGTCAGCTGTTGGAGGATTTTTAGATTCAGTTGTGGGTAAATTAAACATTTAAAAAGGAAAATTTGATAAACTGAGAAATATATTATTAAGTAGAATAGGCTGGCAGTTTTTGTTAGCAAGTGGAACTTGTAGATAAAAATTGGCTAAAGATTAAAGAGGTGCTGGAGTAGACGCAGAGGGAGCATATATCATTATGCAAAACTAAACACAGTTTCAGACCCATTGTGGGTGAGTGATAAATTATTTCAGTTTATTGTGATTAAAAACAGAGCTCCAAAAATTATGAGGGGGAAAGAGCCATTGAGCACAGTTTTTATTTATTTTAATATTCAATAGCTGGCCTCTTCAATTCAATATATAGCCGAGCATGTGTAAGAGAAATATTTAATTAATTGATGTGATTCTGAATAATTGAGTAAAGATCACATATTATGGTAATTCATGGTCTGGAACAACTTCAGTGATGTATGCAATTTACTATATTGAATATAAGGTGGAAATATATATACAAATATAGAGATATATGTGGACCCCATTCTGCCCTCAAATGCATATGAAACTAACATTTACCACATGGTGATGCCATTTCATTGCATGTTATTACAATATGGAAATATGTTATCTTTTTACGATGCTGCATCAAAATGCAAAATACATTAGGACTATTAAAGGGGAGATTCAAGCATGCATTTGCCAACAGAATTTAGCTTTATGACTAATTCCCAGTACGCCTCAACCAACAGTTAAATCTTGCTTGAAAACAATTCTAAAGGCCAAAATCTAATCTCACACCAGTGTTAAGAGGAATAACTCCACTGACTTGGCTGGGGTTACTTCAGATGTACAACTGTGGAATTGAGAGCAGAATCTGTCCCACAGATCCTGTACTGAAAGCAGATACACGCTAACTCTATTCCTTGCGGGTCTCAAGGTCTTTGAAATAGTAGACAATGATTTTATAGCAGAGTATAAATATAATCAGAGACAGAATATCCATATTTACAAAGTCAGCAGAATTATTGCTGGGGGCATATGGTAAATAGTACTGTACGGGAAGCCATGTTGGTGTATTTGCATTTTCTCACTAGTAAACACAACTGTTTTCTTAGTTGGCCACCGCAATGTATGCACATAATTCTCAAGTATGCCTATTAGCTGCTAAAATAACTCCAAAGAATAATGGGCTGATAAACAAAAATCACTGTCCAAAATAACTGTTTTTACACAGTACTGTCAGCTGGAAAAAATGCCCAATTCCTGCAAATATACACTGCTGTCCTTGTAAAGTGCTAGGCACAGTGTAATTCTGCAGAAACCCAGCAAAATTCTATACGCAATCCTGCAAACCCCTGTAAAATTGTACCAGCTACAACTCAAGGGTCCAACCTGTACAGGCTCCCAGCAATGTACCATATGTAAAAAGCAAGTTGTTACTTTATCTGGGTTACTTGCTGGTATCCTCTGAATATCAAATACTATACAATTACAGAGCGTTTCTTTGGCCACAATGACACTAATGTGGATTTAGGGATAGTAGAGTAGTAGCAGAGACTGTTGCAAAGGAGGTTCTTTGTGAGATGAGCATGTATTTTTCTTTCAACAAGGAGTATGATGGTTGATCACAGGATGACTATGAGCCGCCAATGTGATATGGCCGTTAAAAAAGCTAATGCGGTTTTAGGATGCATCAGGCGATTCTGCCATTTACATCACTGTTGTGAGATAAAGATGGCAAATTACCAAAGTCTTGCAATCATAGCTAGCGTTGTGACACTGCCCACTACATGCTTTATTTTCAACAAAAACACACCAAGGTATTTGAAACGGCTCCCTCTGTACACATCTTTACTTCACGAGGAGAGGCCAATGCTTCCAATGGAACATGGCAGGTAAAGAGAGAATAAGAGTAGAGAGTGTGGGGGAAGATTACAGTAAACATTTTGGCTTATTTCTCAGATAAAGCTATAGCCCAATACTTCAGTTGCCTGCTGTTTATTACCTAATGATTATTCTTTCTTTTTATATATGTATTTGTATAGTTGTAATGCTGACCTAACCCTTAGATCAAATAATCAATAAAACCCACCCAAGGCAGTCAAACCTCTCGGAGTTGTCATCAGAAAAATGAAAAAAACCAACATCATATGGAATCTTTCAGAATGTCAAGTAATAAAATTTTAGATGTCATCTGTGATTATCAAAGGGTGGATATTCCATTAAAAACAGGAAGTTACTGACTGTGTTAAAGATATTCATTATTGTGTGCAGAGGTCCAAATTCTGCTCTTCGTTTAATCAAAAATTAGTGGGGTTTCACAGATGTAGTTGAGGGCAGAATTTGAAGTCTAATTGGAGGTAAAAGTTGTTTCCTATTGTTATGATTAAAGCAGAAAGAAGATTATCCTGTTTTCATGACAGTTGTTTAATTAGAACTAATTAACCTTCATTGCAAATGTTCAGCGCTGGAAGATAAGTCTCACCTGCAATTCCATTTGCTTTCTTTGATCTCAACACAGAGGTGCAAGAATTTTATATATATATAAAAAAGAGGGATGGAGGAGTAATATTTAAGGTTAATTAAGGTTTTAATTTAAGGTTAATGAGCAAGTCATTTAATTTTCTGTGTGCTGGCCTGCAGATATTGGGCCAAATTAATCCCTGATGTAATTCTAGAGAAGTCAGTGGAGTTACACCAGGTATTAGTACGGTTCCATTGATTTTGCCCCTCTCAGTGTACTGGAAAAGACTTTTTATCATTTACAATGCAGATTGCCCCAGTCTTCACTGCTGAAGATATTTGTTAGCAACAAGTGGAACTAAAATGGTCCAACTAAGCAAAGGAACATCTGGATGTTTGATCAGAACCCATAGGCAGGGCCAGATTGAAGCAGTCCCGAGCTCTAGAGACACCCACATATGTGGCCCCCACACCCATACCTTGGCCGTCCTTTTATTTGAGCAATAGTGGCAGGGTCCACCACTACAGTAACTGAGGAGCCCGCTACCATGCCCTCTTCCCCTGTGCCCGGGCAGGAAGGGGTCCATCCGAAAAGAAGGATTCATCTTCTCCCACCCAGGCAGAGGATTCTATATATGTGTGGGTGTGCCCACTGCCATCACCCAGCAGAGTGCGGCCTCAGAAGGAGGGCCCAAATACTGAGCCTCTACTAGGATGTGACAAAGAGTCCTGTGGCACCTTATAGACTAACAGAAGTATTGGACCATAAGCTTTTGTGGGTATTCTGTTAGTCTATAAGGTGCAACAGGTCTCTTTGTCACTTTTTACAGATCCAGACTAACACGGCTACCTCTCTGATACTCTACTGAGATGAGTACTTGTGGCACCTTAAAGACTAACAAATTTATTTTAGCATGAGCTTTCGTGAGCTAAAGCTCACTTCTTCGGATGCTCACGAAAGCTCATGCTAAAATAAATTTGTTAGTCTTTAAGGTGCCACAAGTACTCCTGTTTTTTTTGCGGATACAGACTAACACGGCTGCTACTCTGAGATCTACTGAGATGGTGTCAGCAAGGGCCCCCGAGTTCCAGAGGCTTGGTGTGCTCTAGTGGTGGGAGCCAAACATCCCCCTTTCCCCCTCCCTGGCTCAAGTGGCTGCTGTTCCTCACTCTTCTGGAACAGATACCTTCTTGGCCTCCCATTTCCAGAATAAATAGATGGCTTCATGTACTCCACTGCAAGCTGAACTTAAATTCTGCTGCAAGATCCTTGCGTTCTTCCATGGAAATTCTATAGCAGCTTTAGTTAATCAAAACAACTGAGGTTTTATGTAATTAAATATGAAAATGCCATATACAGCCAGTACGATTTCTGGGTTGTTTATTTTGGTAGCAAACCCAAATTATTTTACATTGCCCTCACACTTTCAGTTTTGAGTCAGATAAATGGGGCAGATATTTCACACCTTCCAGAGCTATTGTTTCTGGTTTTATGCAAACTAGAGTGACCAGATGTCCCGATTTTATTGGGACAGTCCCGATTTTTGGGTCTTTTTCTTATATAGGCTCCTATTATCCCCCCACCCCCTTTCACATTTACTGTCTGGTCACCCTACTGCAAACACAAGAAGACATCACTGTATTGTTTACGCTTGGTTCATGTTTTGAAGTTATTCTTTGCAACAATGAAGACTAGAAATATAATTACATTTTTAAATGATAGCTTAGATTATTATGTCATCATGTGGCTCCAGGAGGCAAGTCCTTGACATGTGCCTAGTTTTCTATGCCACAATCAAGCTTGCCTGTGAGGTCTGTACATTTGGTGTAGAAATCTTGCAAGTGTTTTTTCTCACAGTATTTCACTATTTCCACTCCTGGTCCCAGCTGGAATCAAGTTTTTGAAGAGCAAAGAAAATAGAGGAGGATGAGGTTCTATAAATGAAATGTGTCATATTGCTAAAAGGTTTGAGTTGAGCTTGGGCAAGAGAATGCTTAGGGTGGTTCTCATTTTATCTACACAGAATTGCCCATCAGGGCAAGAGCCTTTTCACCTCTTCATATGTTACCATACAGTCTTTACTGCTGAGTGAGATTCCTCATTGTCACTCTGCTACTTGGGACCCAATTCTGAAAGACCTCAAGTGTAAAACTACCAGGGATGTCAGTGGGAATGCAGTGCTTGCAGCCCCTGGAGTCCTTGCGGTATTAATTAATTAATTAGCATGTCGCAGGAAATAACAACACCCAAGAATCAAAAACAGTTCATATGACGGTAGTTAGATATTTGCCTCTTCACAATTCCCCAAAACTACAAAAACTGACTACAAAGACTATGCATGTTGCAAGCTATCATTTGTGTTTACATTTCTCTTTAATACAGTTTTAAGTACCATAAAGAGGTAAGAATTCTACTCAAACAGATGTGTTTGGTTATTTGTATCTTGAGATCTGCTCCCTCAGTCACTTAAATGAGTTGCTGAATAAATCCATTAAATACGCAACTTTGAAATAAACGTAGGACAATAATTAGCGGGTTGCTATTTCATAAAAGAAATTGCTTTTAAAATTAATCCTCAAATTCATCCAGTATTTTTATCATCTACTCTTATGAAAGGCATCTGTGCTGGGGCTGCCGCCCCAAAAAACAGCTTGTGCATCCCACAATATGTTGTGGAAATGGGAATTTTAGGAGTCTTGCTATAATTTTAAGCTTTCACAATTGGAAAATATATATATAAAAGGTTTTAGCAGGCCCTTATCAAAAATCAGAAGCAATTAGTGTTTTGGCATGTAATTTAAGATTGTCAGCACAGATAGTAAGGATGGCAGAACTGAACTCTTAATTAAGATTTTTAGAGGGAGTTTTGTGTCTTGTTGCATCCTGTTCACACCATTCCGTTTTTGTGTTCTTTTTCCACTAATGTACAAACACAGTGATGACCATTACAAATCATCATATACCAACAGTTTCCCCATCCTGCTTTCTGAGACATTGCAGATTTTCCCTAAGAAGAGGCAACTATTGTAGGAACCCTTGGGAAATATTGACTGCGTAATAGTTTACCCCTGTATAATGGCAAATAAAGGTATCCAATACTGCACTCCGCAGTGTAACAATGTATTTTATTACATTTTAATAGTTACATATATTTAGTTCACATATGTTCTCAAGAATACGGGTCATTTGTTAGCAAGCTAATAGAAACGTATAATTATTTCTGTATCTCAGCATTTCCCAAGAGCTGGGTGGTCACATGACTAACAGTAACATCATGAGGAGGAGCCAAACTGCACATAACTTTGAACATTTGGGGATAGATTTTGATTTTGGATAGCCCTAAGCAAGGGATTGTGTGTAAACTGTACTGCTCCAGGGATGCCCCAGGGGATAGACACATGCCTCTTGAGTAACAATTCATCCATTTCTTCCCCCTTTGCTCCCAGGGGATAATTTACTACTGGCCTTTAACAGCAGTAAATTACTATGCTTCATACCGCTCACATATACATAGATGCTAGCTTAGCTATTCTGGCCACTGAGTTGGGGGTTAGACTGTTCCCTGCCTGAATATTGCCTACCTGTGTCAGGGAAAGACTAAGCAAACAAGGGCCCCTGCTTATCCCTGTGTTCCTGACCCAAGGCTGGGTTGTTTATATAGGGATGTAAAGTCCTTACTCCCTTGGCGAAGTGTGTAGTTTAAGACAGAATGTAGCACTATGTAATTAGGATAGAATGTGGCATTTGTGATATTTTCACTATATGCCTTTGGTGAGATGAATACAGTGCAAAAAGATTCCAGTTATGCCCTGAATTAACATTTCCATTGCTGTGTGTATAACAGACATCTGTTATAATGAGTCTTCTTGGTTGATTTCAGAACACACTCAGAAAATGACAGTACCTCTTTACCACCTGCTGACTCCTGCACCAGTCCTACTAAAATGGATTTATCATACAGTAAGACTGCCAAACAGTGCCTAGAGGAGATATCTGGTGAGTGGCATGTGGGAAAAACCTCAGTATAGAAATGTTATATGTCTTTGTTTACATAGCTCTCCTACAAATAGCTTAGCAATGGTTTAAAATAATACCTTTGACCTCTATTCATTATATTAAATATGCAGAGAAAGTGGGTCACACGCTGTTAGCACTTCAACTGCAAATTCTTTTATCTAAGCTGTCTCACTTAGAATATCCTCTTCATCATTTTGCAGAAACTGGAGTTTTCATAAATTAGGATTTCAAGACATTATTATTGTCAGTATCATACTGAATGCTCTATGAGGAACCTTGAGAAGCCTATCTCATAATGTGTGACACTGGGAGAATAAGATCAAATCAAAATGTCAGAAGCTGAAGTGTTAATAACATAACATTTTTATTTCTGTAAGTGAACCTAGATTCCAAAAAGGGAGTAAATGAACAAATCCTTACTGTCGTGCTAGCCTGTGGCCCACTCAGCAAGGTTCTATCTTGGGGTTCCCTATAAATTTGGGTTCAAATCCTTACCAGATTACAATTGTACAAATGAGTTTCTATATTTTTTGCGACTACGGGTCAGATCATCAGCTGTTGTACATTGGCATAGTCCTTTGGTATCAATGGAGCTATGACAATTTACATCAGCTGAGGATCTGACCATAAATCTAGCTGTCAATGGGCACAAAACAAAGTATGTCACAACTGAGTTTCGCATCAGGATTGAATTGCATAGAAGAGCTGTGTACTTTCAAAGGGCCTGCTTGTCTGAACTGTGGATTCCTTTTTTTACTCTGTACCATTACTTTCAAGCTTACTTTTTCAGCATAAAGGATGAAATTGTGGCCCATTGAAGTCAACTGGAGTTTTGCCATTTTCCCCCAAATTTTCAAAATTCAAACAAATGTTAAAAACATATCTGGTTTTTCTCACTCAAGATATTATTTGTTTAAAGGAAGTCATTTGACACACACAAATCTAAAATGCTATCGCGCTTAGATCAAATTGCCCCAGTTTTGTCATACAGTTTTGGCATCTAGCCTGATTCATATTAAAATGGAGGTTTCAGTAAGGTAACTGGCTCTGTCTCAGTTTTTCCTCAAGTGTCTCCAAACTGACATCCCTCACCTGCCAAATTCTTGATCAACTTTTTGACAAGTAGCCCAATCTGAAACCTAATTAAGTGTTCCCTTTAGTTTCCAGTTATATATATATTATCATGGAAACTTCTTGCAGAGGGAAAATACATTCTAAATTAGTTAAACTTTATCTTTCCTAAAGGCAGATACATGGCTCATTGGTCTTACTGTAGGCATAACAATTAAACACTTGCACATCTAAATAGGTGTAAATATTACAAAAGATGTTTCAAGATATTATCTGAAAGGATGGTAAAAAATCACTTTTGTGCCTGCTGTAATGATCCTCTAGGATAGCAGGTATCCGGTCCTTTTTCTGTTCTGTGTAGAAGTGGAAAATGCAACAAAAAAAAGAAAGTGGCATATGGGGCACTAAAGAGACATCAGAGATGTTTCTGATCTCATTATTCAGACTCTGTCATTAGCTGCAGACTGCCATAATGGGCAGCATGGCGGCACCACTGTGAGAGTTCAGCCATTGGCTCATTGTAAATTGGGCACACGGAGGAAACCAAATGTGTGTCACTCATAATTGGCAGTTAGAAATATGAGGAATGACTGGATCAAACAATCACCCTATGCAGCAGTTGTATTATTAGCTATATATATGTGCTGAAGAATATCATTTGGAATCTATTCATGTGCTGGCTATTCAGAAAACTGCTCTAGGATGACCTAGGCCGGGGTAAGAGAGAAATTTCCAAGCTCCCAAGTATATTCCGGACGCTCGGTGGGATCACCATCCAGCAAGGGGTGTCATTTGTACCAAGGACACATGCAAGGGTGATTTTTTGAGATATGGACTGTTAAGTAGATAGAACAGGAGAGCAATTATGAGTTGTTTTGTCTTTCTGTAACCTTTCTCTATTACATTCTATTTAAGTTCTTATACTGTGCCTATTATCATGTTACCTGAGCCCCAGGCTTGTTTTGGGTTTTGAATGACTTGATACCCACGCCCACTAGCCAGAAGTACAGTTAGTCAAAAAGGGTCTAATCCTGCAAGGTGCTGAGCGTCCCCTGCAAAATCATTTATACAAAGGGACTTGAGGTCATTCAGCCACCCACAGGACTGGGCTCAGAAAGTTCGGTCTCATTTGCATATTTGTTTCGTTTGTCATTCTGGTCTTTATTATTGTTTTTAAAGTGCCAAGTGTTTATTGGGTGTTTTACAATGCAAATAGAAAGACAAGATTCCCCAGTTCAAAGTTCTGGCAAGTAAGGGCCTAAGCCTGCGTGCAGTGCATAAAGTTAAGCACATGAATAGGTCTCTGCAAGATCAGGGCCTAATTTTAGGTATGGGGTAACAAAAAATGAGGAGGGGAAAGAGAGCAAGGAATAGGGTTACTAGAGTAATAACATAAATTCTAATCCCAGTTTTGCTGCTCACTCACTGTATGACCAAGAGCAAGTTGGTTAAACTTCCTTCACCAGTTTCACCATCTGTAAAACAGGGATATTTGCCACCCTATGTTGCAGGGGTGATGTGGGCGTTAATAAGCTAATTGTTTAATAGCACTTTGAAAAAATGTCCATCTCTATAATTGCAAAATATTATTTTAATAATCCAATTATGTTACTAGGCTTTTAAACAGTGTTTACATGTTTAAAATGTTTAGCATACCTGTTAAGGCTGATTCCCCACTCTGGCACTTCGAGTGCAGAAGGTGGGGGCCCACAAGGACTCTAAAAATTAATTCTGGCCACTTCAGGCTTGTATTAAACTCCCAAGGTTACAGCTTTTTTCTGACCTTGGATTGGTAGATGCTGCCACCACCCAGGTGCAAAACCCCTTTGAGAACCCAGGAAGACGAACTTGGGAATTCCTTCTTGTAGGGTACACTCAAGCCCTTTCACCCTCCATCTGGGGAAGAGCTGAGAAGAAAAACAAAGGAAATCAGATGTTGCCACCAGCTAATTAAAAAACATGTGCACAAACCTCTTAGGACACAAAAATCCAACCCTGTTCTTAAAAAAGGTAAATTTTATTAATAAAGAAAAAAGAAGAAAATGCATCTGGGACTTATGCTTTTGCTAGATATGGGGAAAAAACAATTACAAGGAGTAAGCATCAAGAATAGCTCTCCTGAGATCCAGCTTAAAGGCTACAAGCAAACCAGAAACTCCTGGGGTTAGCACAGAGGAATCCACAAGCCATAAACAAATAAAAGGGATAAACTTAATCATGTCTTCCTAGACATTTCCTAATCTACTTACATATCTGGAGTTTTAGATGAGTAGTTTCTAGGTATAATACTAATATTTTTTCATACCTGGCTTAAGCTTCTCACAGCATAACTGCTCCCTGCCTGCCTCTCCCCGAGAACAACAACAGAGAGACAAAAAGGGAGTCTTGTTTCAATTTTTAAAAGTTCTAGCCTTCCCATTGGCTCTTTTGGCCAAGTGCCCACTCACTTCCTTTTACCTATGCATAACAGTAAGACTTTTAACGCTTTACAGGTAAAGCAAGTATAGAAAAGCTACTAAGAGTGATTTTATAGCTACTAGCTGGCTGGGTGGCCATAATAGGGAGCTTCCCCCACCCCCTTCATTTATCACAATCCATAAATAATTATACATGAAGTTGCAAATATTAGCTTATTATAAATGTATCATTAATGTGGAGGCACTATACAAAAGGTAGAGAGGAGGCAAGGAATCATTTTAAGAATTAGAATTATATCCCAATATTAGCAGTTCACATTTACTGCACTTTTTTCCCCTTTCTAAAAGAAACACTTAAAAAGAATGTTGTAAACCATGTACACATGTACTAAGAATTAACTAAATTTAGCATGTTATTCTAATTCTGTGGATTTTGAAGTTCTATTATATAATTCATTAACAAAGGGCATAACTGTGCATTCAAATACCAATGAAAATTGTGTGTGCTTATCTGAGAACAGAATTTGTCCATAGATTATTATATTTTAAAATCATTTTTAAGATTCCTTTCTATGTAATGCATTATACAAAATAAGGTTTATTATTACTATAACCATGGGGTTGGGAAAATTCCTTATGTTTGTCCTCTCTAAAAATGACACTTCCATCTTTAGGGTGGGGAGTACATTATCAGTGGCTCTCAAACTTTTGCACTGGTGACCCCTTTCACGTAGCAAGTCTCTGAGTGTGACCCCCCCTTATAAATTAAAAACAGTTTTTATATATTTAACACCATAATAAATGCTGCAGGCAAAGTGTGGTTTGGGATGGAGGTTGACAACTCATGACCCCCCCATGTAATAACCTCATGATCTCCTGAGAGGTCCTGACCCCCAGTTTGAGAACCCCTGAATTAGATTGTCATGTAACTGAGGAATATAATGTAACATCTGCTACCTCAAAACCTCCTAATGTGATTTCTGTTATATAGCCTGTTCTTGTTCATGGTTTTAGTTATATTTCTTTGTTTCTATATATATGAGCTTTAGAAGACTATATTTCAGTAAATAAACCTGGGATTCTTCTATATTGCAGTCTTAGGTATTGTCACATTATGGGCGTACATGGTAGATCAGAAGGTAGGTTAAAATCATCATTACAAAGGGAGAGTTATCATAATTCAGAGTTCTTTGTTCTGTACATTCATCCCATCTAATGTATTTTAGGGGGTGGTGAGGGGCACCTGAGACAGGGGTCTCATGGAAAAATAGTATGTGATCATGCAATAAATGCCTGTAGTACATTACATATGCACAAAAAGGGACAAATTAAGATTGCACAGGAAACCTTAATTGTAACATTTATAACATTTAAGTGCTTGACTTTGCTACCTTAATACCGTAAATAAGCTGTTTTATCTGGCACTTCACCAACCAGAAAGTTCTATAAACTGGCATCTCTGATCTTCATTGAAAGTCCAGTTTATAGTCCGGTTGGCACAGGCAGGGGGTTGGGGGTTGGGCTCAGGGTGCTGGATCCGGGGGGCAGTAACCTCAGGAGCCTCCCCGCAAGCAGTGACCAGTCCCAGCTGCTCCTACACAGAGGCGCTGCCTCCACCCACAGGCTCCGCCCCCACAACCTCCATTGGCTGTGGTTCCCGGCTAATGGGAGCTGCAGAGCCAGCGATCCGGGCGGGGGCAGCGCACAGAGCCGCCTGCCGCGCTTTGGCCTAGGAGCAGCCAGGATAGGTTGCTGCTTGTGGGGAGCTGCCCAAGGTGAGGGGCCCCCAGATCTGGCACCCTGAGCCCCCTTCTGCACTCCAACCGCGCACCTGCTCCCAAACTCAAAGTCCCTCCCTCTTAGTTAACCAGCATTCTTCACTTACCAGCACCCTCCTTTCCCCCACATGCCATATAAAACAACTTTTACTGTAACATTTTAAATATAGATTTTGGTTTTTATTTGTTGTATCTATCTATCTGTCTATCTATCTATCTAAAATAGGTGTATATAAAGTACACACTTTTCTGCTGCCAGGTAGGTCTTGTTGCTGACTGCAGCATACCATACACAGTGGCTGGCTGGAGGACTAGATGCATTTCTCAGATTTCACACCCTTGTGGATGATATGTGTGGGCAAGCCCATTAACTCTCTTGAGTCGTATGGAGGAGTCCTGCCCTACTGCTTATACTGAGGAACAAGACACTGCCTTCTTTTCCCCATTGCACACCAGTGCTGCATTAATTTGAAAATAAAGCAATTGAAAATAGTCCTTTGGCCACTAGCATCATGCAAACAGAAGAGTGTTCATTGCTAACATTCTTTCTCTCTTTCTTTTTGGATGGCCAGGGGAAGTGGAGTAGGGCTGGATTTCCTTTAGTTCATTTCATTTTGAACAACCTTTCCAGCTGAGTATCTCATCTTCTTTCCTGTACACTTTGTGTCTAGAGGGGTCCAACAGTGATTTAGTTTTCAAAGTGATCATCACTTGACACCATTAGATCTTTCTTTCTTTCTTTCTTTCTTTCTTTCTTTCTTTCTTGTCCCCCAGGAAAAATGCACCCCTCCATTTTGTTGCTAGGAGATATATTTTTATCCAGCTCTACCTTCAGTAGCAGCTGTAAAGTGAGAGGGTGAGAAGCAAATACGACACTGAGGCAACTCTTAATGCCCATTTATTACTAGTATAGCAAGTCTTCAAATAATCTGTCCTTGTGTATCATTAACTCCTGGGGTTTCCCACAATACAGTGTGTTACAGGTGTATCATGATACTGACAGAATCAGTGTATTGTTATGTAGCATTTCTATATTTATATTTGGACATTTCTGCACAGTATTTGGCCAAATTGATTGCTCCTGGGTAAACCTTTGTGTTTCAAAGATGGAATAAAATTCTACTTTAGTGCTAATTTTCTGTTCAGGCGTCTTAATTATTGATACAAGTATTTTTTCCCACTGGGAGAAGATATATTTTGAATGTTAGTCTCCTTTCTTTGTATGTGTAAAAGCCACATTTAGCTCTTGTGAACTTTGTTTCAGACTTGAAATTGGGTAGCTTTGTAAGAAAACTGTATTCTTTCTATAGAGTATTTTATTTAATAGGTTCCTTTTTGAAGGTTGTGAACTCTTGATTTTTATCAAAGCTTTATAATTCCATAGTAGCTTCTGAATCCCAAGAATTTTTTTGAAGGAGGAAATGAAATCTCGCACTTTATAAATCACTGCCACAGAGTGAGTAGCATCAGACTCCATTCTTTAGTTTCTTTATCCTCTTAAATTATATTTATTCATTTACAGCAGAAATTGCAAGATTCAAGAACCATTTGCAAATCTGCTTTTTAACTGCCTGCAAAGGGAGTAGTAGGGAGAAGGAATATATAGTTTTTCATTCTTACCTTCCAGGGAGAAAAATAGCATTTCAGTGTGAGCTTGGGCTAATATTGTAGCAGCCCATTCAGGTGAAGCCGTGTCTTGAAACCTGTGGCATTTTAAACTGGACAGAGGCTTCTATGTCTCCGGTTTAATTCGCCAGGATGTTTGCTGCCATGGCAGCCAGCAGCATCCACTGCAGTAGCAGAGAAGAGTCATAGATCTGGGAATGCAGGTTGAATACTAAAATGTGAGGAGGCTTGTGCAGAGCTTTGCTTCAGTGGTTAATTTTGGCTCTTATTGAGCTCTGACGTGTAGGCTGTACTTGCAGCTCTGTGTCAGCCCATCTAAAGTACAGAGCTGTGCATTGGGGTCGGTCATGATCTGGTGAGAGGGGAAAAAAAGCACGACAGTACTTGTGCTGTACTTTGGATTTCAGAACACTGCAGCTATAGAGAGAGATGCAGGCCCATCATTCTGATGAGACTGGTGATTGGATGAAGAGGGGAGAATGCAGTTGGCTTTTGGGATTACTTCTATGTGGGAGCAGAGTGTTTGATCAACTCTCTTCTGCTTGAGAGAAATTCGAGTAAAAATGCCTGTAAGTACTGCAGATTAACATGACTGGAAAGAAGTGGCTTAGCATAGGCAGCAATGTAAATTTAGAGAAAATGACTATGCCTGTCTAGTCATTCACAGCACATAAACTGGATGCTTGAGCTTTGCTTTTCATTACAAGTGCAAAGATGTGCTACATGGTGTGTGCATCGTACAGTACTGAAAGGGTCACATCTGAGACCTGCTTAAAGATTTGAGCTACTGTAGATCTAGGAATATGAAATCTGGCTGAGGTGAAGCTTTAGCTGAAAGGATGCAGCGACCTGCTGAATTATCAGTCTTTAAAGGCAAGACTGTTAGAAGAGGGAATGCTCGTCTTCAGAAACAGAAGTCTTTGACCAACCTTACACTCATAAGTGAAGGGGAGAAGAGACGATACTCATACAGGGAGAACTGGTTTGGAAATGCCTCAAAATCTAGCCAGAATTGTCATCAGAGAGAGGCAGAAGTTGGAGATAGAATCTCATTGTCCAAGTTGCTCTCGCAGTCGGTGCACTCTCTTTACCATACCAACAGTGCAACATCCGAGGAAACTGAAGTCTTACCACCTGCTGGAAGCAATAAGTCAAGTAGAAGATCTGGAGGCCAGTCTACAGATGAAGGTTTTGAGGTTGGTAATGAGGAACGGGACAAATCAGATGATGAAAATGTCCCCTGCAAGTCAAATTTCACTAGCAGGAACTGGGCAGAGGAAGAGGAAGAAGGCTGCCTCCGTGAAGGGACTGCACAGCTGGATGAGGATGTCATAATGACAATGCTGGGCGACTTAGAACAAGTACTTTACACGGATATATTAGGTAAGTTAATTTCCATTTGACACAAGAAAGGGCAGAGAGTTACATAAGTGTTAGAACAGATCTGCATGGAGCAGACTTTGTTGTTGACAGTAATATTGTGAGACAGAATTGGGTTTCTTTGCAATAGTATGTTAAATTGAATTTTAGAGTATTCCTCTCTTGTTTCCTTCCTTCCTTTTAGCTTTAAAGAGTGTAGGAAATGAAGACTAGTTTCTAAATCTTTTTTGATAGGTACATCAGCAGCAATACAGTATGTGAGTAATTGAGCACAGTTTTCTTAGCTCTTTAAAAATAAAGTGAAACATGTTAACAGTTTATTAATATATATTTTATTTCAATTTTAATTTTCCTTCTCATTAATGTAAAATTAGGCTCCTTGAATTCTTAACAAGGACTGTTTTATGTAGGCAATATTGTGGCCTAGTTATGACTTTATCCTCACATTTTCCCTCCTCCCTGCAGGTAATCTCATCCATAAATATGGAATTTCAATAGAATTGTGGGTGCCAAAGCTTCACATTCTAGCTACATCAATTCGTGATAGCAAGCATCTAAATTTCACAGCCATAGCAGCTTCAGAAAGCTTCTGTGCTGCTGATATTACTTTTCATCTCATTCCCTGGAAGGATGGGTTGTCCAAAGTGTTCATTTCAGAAGCTTTGTGCTATTGTGTAGGGAAATGGTTGAATGGTATGCATCTTTTGCCAAGGCTGCAAAGCGTGTATCTACTCTGTAGGTTTCCTACTGGTATATATTTGGACTCAGACTGGAGTTAAAGATTTAGGATGTAATTTATGAAGAAATTTAAATTTGGTAAAAATGTTTCATTTTAAACTAATATAGAAATTAGATATATTCTTAACTTTTAGGACCAAGAGTACTTTACACTGAGGTGCCAGGTTTGACTTTTTGCATGGAGATTAGGGAACAGGTGGTTAAGAAATCTGAATTGTATACTGGACTCTGTCACTTGCACCTCTGTGAGCCTTTCTTCCCCACCTGAAAAATGAGGATAAATATACCTTCCTTTGTAAAGTGCTTTGAGATCTAAGGAGGAAAAATTTTACATGGGAGATTATTATTGTTACTATTATCTGGAAATACTTTGATGAAAGATCTTATATAAGTGAAATTATTATTTTATTATTATGTGCTTCAGGCATTAATTATAGTGAAGGCTACATTTTAGTCACGGGCATTTTTTGTAAAAGTCATGGATAGGTCACAGGCAGTAAACAAAAATTCACAGCCCGTGACCTATCCATGACTTGTACTATATACCCCTAAATCTTGGGTGCTCGAGCTGGGGGCTGGGGGTGCTGCAGATGCTCGGGCTGGGGGCGCCAGGCATGCTCTGTGGGGAACAGCCCAAGACCTCCATTGGTGCTGGGGAGGGCAGAGGGGGTTGGTGGGGCTTGCAGGCTCCCTACCCAGCCCCGTGTGGCTCCCTGGAAGAGGGAACATGTCCCTCCCTCAGTTCCTAGGCAGAGGTGCAGCCAGGGGGTCTCTGCACACTGCCTCCGCCCCGAGCACCAGCTCTGCAGCTTCCATTGGCCGGGAACCACAGGATTGTCACCTGTGGGCTGAGGCAGCGCACAGAGCTGCCTGGCCACACCTCTGCGGAGCCCTCACCTCCTCCCTCACCCAGCCCCCAACACTGAGTCCCCTCCCACACCCAAATTCCTGCTGCTGCTGCAGGGGTGCAATGGCCCGAGACTGCCCCAGCAGCAGCCAGTGCGGCTGGCACAGGGACTGCCCGAGCTGCTCAGGTGGCCCCTGAGCCAGCAGCACCAGTCACTGCAGACGTCACGAAGGTCCTGGGAAAGTCTCAGAATCCGTGACTTCCATGACCTCTGTGACAAATTCACAGTCTTAATTATAGTCAGCATGTAAGTTTTGGAATTATCATTATCAGGGTTATTGATAAAGCAGTTAAAGGTAAACATCACTACTGGAGTCTAACATACTTGAACAGTGCCTTCTTTAAAAATGATCATTTTGATTGTTTGTGTTTGTATCTCAAACAGGAGAGAGCTGTAGATATTTGCAGAGAGAATCCATCGTGGTTTAGTGTGCTATAAAGCTGCTGTATGCAAGAGTTTTTGATGTCTACATTAATCATGAATGTTGAAGCCTTGAATGAGTGAAGCGGGTCACTCCAGATGAGTGCCAATAAAATCTTTATACTATACCTTCATGTAATCTGCACATGACATGCCAGATACTTTGAAGGAAAAAAAAACTTAGAAACTTTTTAATTTTTTTTATTGGTTCTTTTTCTTTTTTCCTACCTGTAAAGCTATTTGGCTATAGTAACATGAGCCCATCAGTAAAGGCCTAAAAGAAGGAGAGATATTAAAACTAGTACAGTTTAAAAACCTCTAGAAATAATACTAAAAAGCTTTTCTTTACATAATAATGTTACAATTTCACTGTCAGATATCTTCTCATCTATTTCTGCTAGAAACAGAGCTTTGTGCCATTGGAAATGGGGGATTATTCAATTTCTAATGTCCTTTTCTACCTTTGAGAGATTATAGGAGAATAGACTTTAAACATGTCATTTTTCCCAAGACAGAATATTGCCACTCTTGAGCTTTGGAGAGAGTAATTTTGGGAGAGAAATACTATGTTTTGAGGGAAACAAATGGTAGCCCCATTCAAGGATCAAGACTCCATTATCATCTGCTTTGTACACACACAATAAAAAAGACAGGCCCTACCCAATGTAGTTTATATTCTAAATATATGACAAGGGACAACGGGTAGAAACAAACAAACAAACAAGGAAAGGGAGAGGATAAAGTAACAGTGAATATTAAATATTGAAAATATTAGCAATAATATTAAAATAACTACATACAAAACACACACCCACATAAAAACATTGTAATTTTAAAATCCAAAGATTTTAGAATATGGAAATGAATAGTTAAGGCAGATAAATATTCAGATATCTTCCATCCCTCAGATAAATATACACATGTTAAGTATAGATATTGCACAGTCTAAGAACAGCCTTAACTCTGCCCCCTCATACCTCTAAACCCTACCTCTATCTATAGACCAGGAAATCCTTCTACACCATCCCATTATATGTTATATACATTTCCAACATGGGCTACAAACCTTTACAAATGAACAAGATCCACAGTTCCAGTCTTCCCTCAGACCAGTATCTTCCTTCTTACTGTCCAGTTACAGAACTGAGATTTGACCTTCCCCATCCCAGTTTCCATTATGCTCAAAATAACATGCATATTATGTATTATTTTCACAAACAATTACTCCCCGCACCATTTCCCCATCCACTGCTCCATATGATTCAGAAATCCCAATGTACTGCCTCCATCCACCATGCATGGACTAGATCAATGATTCTCAAACTGTGGGTTGGGACCCCCAAAGAGGGTTGCAACCCCATTTTCAGGGGGTTGCCAAGGCTGGCGTTAGACTTGCTGGGGGCCAGGGCTGAAGCCAACGCCCAAGCCCCACTGCTGGGCTCAGGTTACGGGTCCCCCACCTGGAGTTGTAGCCCTTGGGCTTCAGCTTTGCCGCCCCTCTCCCCCACACCCGGGGTGGCAGGGCTTGGGCAGGCTCGGGCTTCAGTCCCGCCCCCTGGGGTCGTGTATTCATTTTTCTTGTCAGAAGGGGGTTGCCATGCAATGAAGTTTGAGAACCGCTGGACTAGATGTATCACTCTGCCTTTTCTTTTTTCATCTTCACAGTGTAAGTCACAAACCCAACCTTCCACAAATATACTATACCACATTTAAGCAAATCCACAATACACATATAAGCCTGATTTCAGAAAGGTACTTAAATGTATTCCTACCTTCAAACACATGAATAGTCCCATTGATTTCACTGGGACTACTCATATGCTTAAAGTTAAGTACATACTGAAATGCTTTATTTAGTTAGGGCCATTGGCATCAGAAGTAAGGCTGGGTTTACACACATTTTTTCCACTGCTGTAACTGTTTCAGATGGCTGTGATTTGTACAGAAATAGTTATACCGGTACAATCCCTAGTGGGGATGCAGATATACTGGTATAAAGGCACCCATACCAGTATACTTTATTCGTCTTCATGTACATGAATAAGCTATCAGAATTTTTATACTGGTATAACTGTGTCCATACTTGAAGGGTTGTACCGTTTTAACTATACTGGTATAATTAAGACAGACTGGTATAATTAAGACAGAACAATTTTTATCTGTAGACAAGCCCACAGAGTTCTCTGACTGGTTCTATACTGTATTCACTTACCAAGGAGGAAAGGAGTTGTTATATCTGTGCAGTACATTGTTTTCAGTTGTAACTAATAGTTTCAAAAATGTCTGAAGCATTTGTTTGTTGGATGGATGGATGGTAGGTAGGTAGGTATCAGGATGCAGAACTGAGTTAGAACATGAACCCAAAGGAATGTAACTAGCCAAAATTTCAAACTGGAGAAAAGAATTAGTGACCTTTAGCCCAAATTTCCTTTGCCTTTCCAGTAAATTGGGCTATTTTCAGATCAAAACAATTTAGGGGTGGAATTAAAACAGAGTTTATTATGGAACCTGATTTCAACCTTATCTAAAGTGCAATGACTATCAATTAATAACACACACATAAGCAAGATATATATTCAGCTTTTGCCAAATTATACCTTACAGCTTCCACACTTACTTCCAATTCTAAGACACATTGTTTTCTTTCCTTAATACATGGAAAACTGTGGTATCATACATACCACGGTGTGGTAACTGTTATTGGATATTGACTTATTAATTATGACTGCTGTATGCATGTATATCCACAGTCCAGTGAAAGAAAGGTGATTCTGGTGGGTTGAGGGATGCAGGCAGAGGGAAATAGCATAGTAAATTCTATATTCTTTGGCTGAATGGGAGTTATGTGGGCCTTTTTTACTAAGAGGTCTTATTGGATCCTCAGCTATTGTTGGAAGTTAAATAGCATTTGTGGCCAAACGTTTTTTTCTTTGTGCTTTGCTAGCAGGTTGTGTCAATTCCAACCTTAGGCTGGTGTCACTACAGTTTATGCATTCCTTCATCACCTCCACATTGATTAATGGATTAATTAAACCCCCTTCTTTCTATCTAGATTTCTGCTGCCAAAATAATCTTTCCTGTTCATTGTTTCAGTCTGGTTATGCACCTCTTTGAGTCTCTTTGCTGACTGCTCATTGCCTGGTGTGTCTTGCCTTGAAAGACCTACTTCAAGATCTCATTGCCCCTGTCTACATTATGGTTATATCTGGTTGGAAAATTGAATTTCTGTTCCACTGAAAATTCCAACATTTTTTTTTAAATCATTCCAAATTGCAATGAAAAGTCAGTTTTTGGAAATTTCCCACGGGACAGAAATTCAAAAAGTTTTCTGTTTGGAAGCATCAAAATGTTTCATTTTGATTAACATAAATGGTTTCAATTCAGTAAAATTGAAACAGTGTAATCTAATATTAAATATAGCATAATATTGTATTAACATTAATATTTTAATATAATATAAAAGTGAAAACAATATTGTCAAAATGAAACAAGAAAGTCGAAAGGATTTGTTTCTAAATTTTCCAGTGAAAATATTGGCGAATTTCACAACAACCCACAAAATATTTTAATTTTGATGAAACTCTCTTTTCTTGTGAAAAATTGTTCCTCCAAAATTTTTTGGGGGAGCTCTAATAATGGACTTAGTTTCCTCTTGCTTCTCACTCTGACTCTTCTGCTCTACCAGTGACACAACCATTTCCTCCCATCACTGATATTTCTATGCATTCTTGTGTACTGCTTCTTATTTCCCTCCCCAAATTTCCTCTTCAACTCTAGTCATAGTTCGATCTCACCTATACATTTATCTACAGGACATGAGGGGAACAAAAGCGTAGCAACAACACAAAAAAAGTCAGTGGTACGAAGTGTATATGTCTTACTGAGTAAACATGAGATTATGTTGTTATCACCCTGTCCTTTCTCTCACTTGTGTTTCTGATCTTTTCTTTTGTGTCGTGTTGAATTCAGATTCACAAGGTGTTCTCCTGACATCAGCAAATATGAGATCAAAGCTGAAGCAGTTTCTTAATATCACCAAAATCCTGAGATGGAATTACAACCTTAATTTGTGTATATCCCAGGGAAATGCTGAATTTAGAGTTAAATAATATTAACCTATTTTAAAAGGCTTTTACAATTTTAGCACTGATAACATGTGTAGCATGCTGACTAAACTGGGGTTAATCAAGTGATGTATATGGGCATAAAATGATCAGTCCTGGCGTCAGGGAGGAATAGTTTTCTCCATTTGTTCAGAATTGTACAAATTGCTAGAATTATATCTACCCCCACCCACTCCGAAGCATCACAAATGGGACACTGTCACAGGCAACATTCTGGGTGTGATAAACCACAAAATCTGTGATACTATGTTATTTAATACTATACTCTTCAAAAGAAAATAAATGGAAATACGGGGTAGTTAAATGATTATGTTAAAATAAACAAAAACTGCTAGATAAACTATACCATTTTAAAAAATATATTAATTTCTGATTTTTAATATATATCAAATATTTGGTAATTTTTGTTATGTATTTATTTGATATTGTTTATTAGGCTTTTACATTCTTCCTGGGTAACAGTATTTCACTATTTGCATTTTATCTTTGTGGGTTTATTTATTTCTTGTATAGCGAAAAATTGTGGGTTTGATGCAGGAACTTCTGGGTGAAACTATATGGCCTTTGTCATGCAGGAGGTCAGACTAGATGATCATTATGGTCCCTTCTAGACTTAAAATCTATAAATGTATGAATTATATTGGGATTTAGTGTTTTATGTCCACTGTGAGGGTTATGGGGAATAAGGCTCCAGGTCAGGAAAGCATCCCTACTCAGGAAGAGTGCTTAAGTACAGACTTAACTTTAAGTGCTTTCCTGAATAGGGATAGATTTTAAGTGTGTGCTTAAATGTTTTCCTAAATCAGGGCCTTAGTCTCCACAATCCCCACATTTTTCAGCCTTGTCAAGACCCTCCACTAACTTGCTATTTTTAAAATGAGCTTTTAATCACCACAAACCTTTTGATTGCTGTGTAAGTGCACAATAAATATTGGCAGGATGGGTGTGTGCATGTTGTATGTGGGTGAATGGATGGACAGATCTACAAATACACTCTGGGAGCTTGCGTATATTCAAATTTTAAATGATATGTATGTGTATCCATATATAAATGATATCATGTATATAGTTGTCCGCACACATTCATGTGTTAGTTTATATCTATATTTGTACACACACACACACATGCACGCACATGACTGCACACCCACACAGAATTTATATTATTTTGTTTTCTTCCAGGGGAAGACCCAGAAACAAGAAGAATGAGAACAGTAAAGAATATAGCAGATCTGCGACAGAATTTGGAAGAAACCATGTCCAGCCTTAGAGGGACCCAGATAAGCCACAGGTATTATTTGTGCATGGACTCCGTACATTTTGGAGTGTAGAAGAACACTTGCAGTCAAAAATTGCAGGCTTACCATTAGAGGTTAGCAAAGGAAAATTAACAGTGCAGTTTGTGAAGATACTATTTGTGTGTCTGGGATTCTCGTCATAATAATTTGATGTAAGTGTTTTGTTTACCCTTCTGTAAATAGTATCTCAGGATTCATGTGGAAGCTTGTCTACAGTTTTAAATCTCTGATGTGTACAAATAAAATCTTGTAGACAAAAAAGTATTGGGTTATTATATACCTGGTTTATATTTCTACCCTCCACCTAGCAGTGCAACTTTTGTTCATCTTTATTTCTCAGAAAGAGAAAGAGCACAATGAACTGACTTCTATGTTTTGTTTGGCAGCACATTGGAGACAACGTTTGACAGCACTGTGACAACCGAAGTGAATGGGAGAAGTATACCAAGCTTGACAAGCCGATCCACGCCAGTGACTTGGAGGCTTGGCCAGGCTAGTCCTCGCCTCCAGGCAGGAGATGCCCCATCCTTAGGTAGTGGTTACCCTCGCAGTAGTGCTGGTCGCTTCATACATACTGACCCCTCACGATTCATGTATACCACACCTCTTCGCCGAGCAGCTGTTTCTCGACTCGGGAATATGTCACAGATTGACATGAATGAAAAAGGAAGCAGTGATCTGGACATGTCCTCGGAAGTTGATGTTGGAGGTTACATGAGTGATGGGGACATTCTTGGGAAAAGCCTCAGAACAGATGACATCAATAGTGGGTAAGTGGTATTTTACCCAGCTGAAACTCTAATGCAGGACAGGGCAAATTGAATGGGATTTTGTATAAAGAGATTTAACCTGGTAAATGTAGAATTGTGGACACTACATGCTTCAGTCTTCACGGCTGAGGATGTTAGGGAGATTCCCAAACCTGAGCTGGCTTTTGTAGGTGACAAATCTGAGGAACTGTCACAGATTGAAGTGTCACTAGAGGAGGTTTTGGAATTAATTGATAAACTCAACATTAACAAGTCACCGGGACCAGATGGCATTCACCCAAGAGTTCTGAAAGAACTCAAATGTGAAGTTGCGGAACTATTAACTAAGGTTTGTAACCTGTCCTTTAAATCGGCTTCGGTACCCAATGACTGGAAGTTAGCTAATGTAACGCCAATATTTAAAAAGGGCTCTAGGGGTGATCCCGGCAATTACAGACCGGTAAGTCTAATGTCGGTACCGGGCAAATTAGTTGAAACAATAGTAAAGAATAAAATTGTCAGACACATAGATAAACATAAACTCTTGAGCAATAGTCAACATGGTTTCTGTAAAGGGAAATCGTGTCTTACTAATCTATTAGAATTCTTTGAAGGGGTCAACAAACATGTGGACAAGGGAGATCCGGTGGACATAGTGTACTTGGATTTCCAGAAAGCCTTTGACAAGGTCCCTCACCAAAGGCTCTTACGTAAATTAAGCTGTCATGGGATAAAAGGGAAGGTCCTTTCATGGATTGAGAACTGGTTAAAGGACAGGGAACAAAGGGTAGGAATTAATGGTAAATTCTCAGAATGGAGAGGTGTAACTAGTGGTGTTCCCCAAGGGTCAGTCCTCGGACCAATCCTATTCAATTTATTCATAAATGATCTGGAGAAAGGGGTAAACAGTGAGGTGGCCAAGTTTGCAGATGATACTAAACTTCTCAAGATAGTTAAGACCAAAGCAGATTGTGAAGAACTTCAAAAAGATCTCACAAAACTAAGTGATTGGGCAACAAAATGGCAAATGAAATTTAATGTGGATAAATGTAAAGTAATGCACATTGGAAAAAATAACCCCAACTATACATACGACATGATGGGGGCTAACTTAGCTACAACGAGTCAGGAAAAAGATCTTGGCGTCATCGTGGATAGTTCTCTGAAGATGTCCACACAGTGTGCAGAGGCGGTCAAAAAAGCAAATAGGATGTTAGGAATCATTAAAAAGGGGATAGAGAATAAGACTGAGAATATATTATTGCCCTTATATAAATCCATGGTATGCCCACATCTCGAATACTGTGTACAGATGTGGTCTCCTCACCTCAAAAAAGATATTCTAGCACTAGAAAAGGTTCAGAAAAGGGCAACTAAAATGATTAGGGGTTTAGAGAGGGTCCCATACGAGGAAAGATTAAAGAGGTTAGGACTCTTCAGCTTGGAAAAGAGAAGACTTAGGGGGGTCATGATAGAGGTATATAAAATCATGAGTGATGTTGAGAAAGTGTATAAGGAAAAGTTATTTACTTATTCCCATAATACAAGAACTAGGGGTCACCAAATGAAATTAATAGGCTGCAGGTTTAAAACAAATAAAAGGAAGTTCTTCTTCACGCAGCGCACAGTCAACTTGTGGAACTCCTTACCTGAGGAGGTTGTGAAGGCTAGGACTATAACAATGTTTAAAAGGGGACTGGATAAATTCATGGTGGCTAAGTCCATAAATGGCTATTAGCCAGAATGGGTAAGAATGGTGTCCCTAGCCTCTGTTCGTCAGAGGATGGAGATGGATGGCAGGAGAGAGATCACTTGATCATTGCCTGTTAGATTCACTCCCTCTGTGGCACCTGGCATTGGCCACTGTCGGTAGACAGATACTGGGCTAGATGGACCTTTGGTCTGACCCGGTACGGCCTCTCTTATGTTCTTATGTACATAATGCTTAAACAAAATGGTAGTGCTGTTCTAACCCTTCTGTGGGGTCCAGCTTGTCCCCTATTGAAGTCGATGAGAGTTCTGGTATTAGCTTCAGGGTGAGCAGGAGCAGGTTTTTAGAGACATTAATATAAAGTATTTATTGAGGTTTCCACAACTGTTTAGTAAAACCAGTTTTGTTTTATTGTGCCTTAGGGTTTTTTCAGTATTTTTCTTACATTTTTTTAGATGACATATTGTGTTTTCAGATGGGGCTGATGAAAGGCAGTTGCTGACAGGCCTGACTTTTTCTGTTTGCATGTCAGATGCTGTCTGTTATAGTCTTGCATAACAGGCCTTTACCTCAGTTCTTTAACTGTGAATATCATTTCTGACCTGTAGGAATATCCTTGGAGATAGGAATATGTCAGTCACTATTTTCTTCTGGTTAACTCAGGAACAATGGATGACAATTATTTTCATTTCTGCATCCTGTTTGTGTTTGTTCAGTTGATTTTCAGGGACTGATTTCAAGCAAATGCTGAGAGCAGACTACTGTAATTTTTGCATATAGAGATTCCATGTCCTGGCTCCACCCAAAAAGACCTTTATAATGTTTTTTATTTTAAATGCAAATGTGCTAATGATGATATTCCTGGTTGATTTGTGGATATATCTGAGACTCTTGTCTTTGGTACTTCAGACAGGAGCCTTATACTCATTTGCCACTTAGGTGTATTTGTATTAAGTAATTCAAACTCTACGAATTTACTTTGAGGGCTAGAAATTCCAATACATAATTTAAGACAAACGGCCTCATTTTCAGTATTATCAATATTTGAATTACTCTTTGCTGCTGCCTAATGTACCAGGTAGTAGTGTATAGCAGGCAAAGCGCAATTCAAAGGGTGTATTTTGTGCAGGGCACATTATAATATTCCAGGGTGCTTTTAGTGGACACCAGAGCTTCACAGTAATTCTGTCTGCTCAGACAACTGGAAACATGGGACATAGGAAATTATGGGACATAATTTACCAGTTTGTAGCTAGTAGATCAAATCAGCCCATTAATCACAAATGATTTAAAGATTGTTAACATCTGAAGGCTATTCAGTGGCTTATGTGAAATTAGTTGGTGGTCTGAATCTAATTCTTAGGGGACATTTGATCACATCACATCACACTTAGCACAAATTGGGACTCTTGCTGACAATCTTATCAGAGATGTCAAAGATGGAATGGACATGAGACTGAGATACTCTAACCCTAGAGATGGTCTCTGCAGGTCACAGCTGAGGCACTTTGATGGGGAAGGTTAGTGTCACAACCCATTCTGTAAGTGCACTGTGGATGTTTAAATGGCTAGCGTAGTATATTGCCTGCCTACCTTTCTGTGGTACAGGGAACTGTTTTCAATAACAAGCAATTCTACACACCAGCCTGGGGAAGACAAAGCATGATGGGGAGCTGATGTCACTGGTCTCTGTAGAAGTGTAGCTGAGGTTAAAGAATGGATGATGGTGAAACAGGATGTACTATTCCAAAAATTTATCCACATTATGGCATTGCTGGCCGTCTTATATGAGCTTCCATGCCTCTGCCTGGATTTAAATAATGAGCTGAAAAGAAGAGGAAGAAGACAGCTCAGAATGATTTAATGATGCCTGCTGTATCAAAGTAGAAAGGAGTGTGCGAGATGCCACACAGTGATATTTGAAGCCCCCTTTTCCATAAAGAAAAATATGTTATATTTGTGCTTTGTTAAAAAAGAGAGGAGGAGCTTTTGCAATGCTTGATGTGAAATGTATTAATTAGGTTATCACATTAGAGAATGACGAAGTCATTGTGTTGTGTGATTTTTTTTCTTTACGTTGGTAGTAAGGATGACTCAATAAACAGTAAGTAGTAACGTGGTCAACTAACATACTGTAGGTACAGTAGATATTAAAATACTCATTCATATGCTCTGAAAAGTCAAGATCCATTGAGGCATGTAAAGACTTATCTCTTTTCCCTCTCTCATTCTCACTTTAATTACTTTAAACACTTGGGGATAAGAATCCATCAGTAATTAGGAATTAGTGCGAGGAAGACCTACTTCACAAGTTAAACCTCTCCACTATGGCCCTTATTTATATGAGGGGGGGGAACCTTACAGACTGGGTTGTGTTCTAACCACAGTTGTATTTAATGTGCAATTCCACAACCATAGCATTTACTGCATAATTCATCACCTGCTACATAAATTTGCTCCAGAATCTAAGCTTTCATTAAAAAAAAATTAGCCTCTATAGTTGTGAGGGAAACCTTCCATAAGTGAATCAAACATCATCCAGTACAGTGCTATCTTCTGGAGTCTTCAAACAGACCTCCTGAATCCAAGGGGTTGCAAATTTACAGTACTTTTCAGATTGGGAACTACTTCTTAACAAAGGGACATATGTTGTGGACGTTTTCATGTTTAATTAAAAAACAAGAACAACCACCTCCTTCCCCCACGTTTTAATACTCAAAATTGCTGCAGAATTTAGGTATCGCTTGCCAAAAAGTACACAGGAGCTCACAAACTAAAGCCACAATCCTTGGCTACACTGCAGCAGCTTGGCACTGCAACATCTGTGCCAAGCTGCTCGAAAGCCAGTTTAGCTAGCCATGGCAGGATCTTTTTAGCATAGGCGGATCCTCCAGTGGCATACAATTGGCATAGCCATTTCTATGCCGCCTCATCCTGGCTGCTGGCAAAGTGGGCATGTGCTCTGGTAATCCCGGGCTGCTGTATTAGCCCCATGAACCCAGTGGCAGTTGGCTTAAATTAGAGCAGCTTTCAGAGGGACTCAAAAGGGACTAAACCAATATACAACTGGCCTGAGATAGGATAATGCAATCCTGTGTTGTGCTGAGTGTTCTTGGCTTTAGCTGGAGATTGGGATCTAAGACTCTGTATGGAATTATTAGAGCAAAATATTCATTTAATTGGACAGACGTTTGAACTGAAAGATGAATATGGGTAGCACTATTTTATGACCATAGAAAAAGTTGCGTTTACAATCATTTGTGTTGGAGGAGAACTCCATCCTCACTACATTGTGACAGAAATAAAGCTAAAACATTCAGTGTAAAGGGGTGTTTAGATCTGTCTTGAATAGCTTCAGTTATGGTGACTATACAGTCTTCCACTGTGTTTGATTACCTAACTGCTGTAATTAAATATCCCACCTACATTTCCTATGTGTATTGGTATTATTACTTGTAGAGTATCATACAGCTGCATGGTGCTATACAAAAGCAGCGTCTTCACCAAAGATCTTACACTTAAGACAAGAACAACAGGATGAGACGACAACCCAGGAATGGGACGAGGAAAGGGGGAGCATGGGAGACAAGGCAATATGGTAGGGAATCTTGGGAGAGTAATGCATAGATCTTGAGGGTTACACAGATTTGTAGTACTGCTTAATTAAAGACTACTGAGCCCCTAAAGATGTGACTGAGTTTTAGGTAGGAATCTCAGAAATTCTTGCTGCTACTTACAATTCAATCGCCTTAATAAGTCTTTAGTGATTTACATTAAGCAGCACCACACAGGTTGCTGTAATTTTTAGCCTTATAAATTTCATTCAGTAAACATAAAGAAAGCAGTATGAAGAACAACATGGAAAGATGACAGCATAAATGGTCAGATTTTTAAAAGCCAGCTTCCATTTTTTTCAGCTGACTATCTGATTGCAGAGTAAGGACTGTAAAGTCAGATTTCTTAAGCTCTGTCTTCTGTTCACCCTCTCAGATGCAAGTGCTTGTTTTTTTTTATCAGGACTGTGCTTTTACCTGATTCTGGTGCTGTTGCCTTCAGCCAGCATCTCAAAATGCAAGACAGATTCATGAAGGGACCTGGGAGACTTTAAAATTTAGCACAACTCTTTTTCCTGTGCTAAACACAAACAAGGCAAAATATCCTAGAGAAATAACAAGAGTGGCAGAGGCTGATCTCGTTGTGGGGGAGATAGTGTCATGAAAGGCCATACACTGATAGTATTAATACAAAAGTACTACAAAACGGGAAAACCTTTACTTTGAGCTTTGAATTCGACAGCCCATTAGCTTTAGAACAAAACATATTGCCAGATGTTTGCATTTCCTACTGATTGACCATATATTTATTTTCAGGTACATGACAGATGGAGGACTCAACCTGTATACAAGAAGTCTGAACCGAATACCAGACCTAGCTGCCTCCCGAGACGTAATCCAGAGAGGGGTGCATGATGTGACTGTAGATGCTGACAGGTAACACCTTTTTTTTCTATAAAAACTATTGAAGCTTGCAGATAAGGTCTTATCATTCATACCTGCCAGCATTTCAAAGTTATTCCCAAGTAGTAGTGAACGAAGGCAGAATTCATGGCTCATTGGGATCTTAGCCCTCAGGATTGAGAGGACTCAATGCCGCAGTAAGTGAGGGAAAAAAGTCTACCTGGGAACAAGAGTCTGTCAAAAGGAAGAGAACATGGAGGAAGAATCCATTTTGTGAGGATGGGGGAAGAATGTTAAGGAGTCCAGGATGGGGGTGGAGATTGGGGGTTAAACTCTCTGAAATGGGACATGATGATTTCTTAGGGTAAGTCTTGTAAACAGGGATACATGGGAAGAACAAATAGAGTGAAAATGGAGCACAGAGCTGCAAAGTGAAAAGCTAACACAGGGAAAAGGGGGAGAAGGGAAGGAGCAGAGCTGGGGGTAGGAAGAAATATATACAGGACTCTGTGCCAGATGGTCACCACCGTACTTTTTTGGAGCAGCATAATGCCAAATGCTCCATGGAGTGCTCTAGTGTAATCTCTGCTCAGCTCTCCATCCACTTTGTACCCCCAGGGATGCTAGAAGAAAGCAGCCCCTGTGGATTCAGGGACTGAAATTATAACCAGCTTCTGTGCAGGCATGCAAAAGGGAGAAGACTCCTTGCATCATCCTCTCCTTGTGCAGCTGTGCAAAATCCAGGCACAGTCCAGCCCAGCCCAGCAGCTATACCAGAGATTCACTTGTGCAAGCCTCGTTCGGAAGAGGATCTTCTATCCCTTTTCCTTTAGCCAAAAAATATATTTTTCAGAGATGGACTCAAGCCACCAAGTCTGGATCTAAATTCATAATCCATCTTTTGCAGAGCTCAGAGTTGTTCAGAGCTCAGATTTTAGTCCAGACCATGACAGAGATAAGCTCCAGCTGCAGAGCTTGGCAGTGCTGAGAATTCAGGGTGTGGTTTCTGTCCATCTTTTAAAAAATCAAGTTTCACTTTAGGGGAAACAAAGAAAGGGTTTTATCAGGGGGAGGGAAAGATTCACAAATTTGTACTGGTTTTGCAAACCTAGCAAATTAGCTGAAGCAGCTCCCATGACCTCCAACTCTGAGGTCAGTCCATCCTTGGGATTTAGGAAAACATGTTCATGATGTAAGGCTTGTACAGTCTGGATTAGTCAAACAATAGATATAATGCACAAAAAGGTAGTTTTAATCCAGAGGTGCAGTTACTTTTCTTTCAATGCTTTTCTTTGTTAATGAATTACCATGGATAGACTTTGCCAAAGAAGTTTTTTTTAAAGAGGAATCTGAATGAAGAGAGGTTGGTTTAGGGAAGGAAGGGAATTCCAAGCATTGAAGGAAGTGCAAAGGCAAGAGTAGGAAGGAATATATATAATTTGGTTGGAGCTCTCTTAGGCAAATAAGAGAGGGAGGAGGAGGAAATGAGAGATGAGATGTAGTCAGGATGGACTTGTGTGGAGCCTTGACTGTGAGAGAAGCAGCTTAAATTATATGCATAGGAAAAAGGCTGGAGAGTTTGGAAGATGGGAGAGACAGGATGACAGTTTAGCATTAGATATTCAAAATTGTTAGAGATTGGCCCATGCTTCAACATTCAAATATTAATTTCAAACCACCCAACATTTCAGAAGTAATCTGACCTGGGTTTTTAGCTGAAATCCATTACAGAGTGAGGGTCCAGATCTTCCTCACTTCCTCGCTTTCAAAGCTCTCAACCCCAATTAGAGATTTTGGTTTGTGAACACCTCTACAAATTGTGTTTCATCCTATACGTGTGGATGTCCTGTATGTACCATTTATGTACATAAATATTTTGCAAGTGTATATTATTCGGGGGACTGGCAGCAGCTCCAGTTATGAAAGTTGCTAGATATTTCCCATTATTAGACCATTTTCAGTTGCTTATAATTACCTGTTTGCCAAATTTTTACCATTTGGAATGAACACGTTTTCCTTATGTTAAAAAAATTATGGTGACCTTTTCTTTGGAGAGCCTTAGCCTCATTCAGTGCACAGGATCCATCTGCTCTGGGGATGAATCGGGTTTGTGTAGTAAAGGAGACTGTGTCTGTCAGACTCTTGCTTCATTTGTTCAAGAGGTTGGAAGGTGTTTAGTGATTGACACAGGGGTTTTTAGGGAGACAAAGGAATGTCTCATGGTCAAGGCACTTGAATGCTAGCCTAGAGAACTGAATTTTATCCCTGCATTCCAGCAGAGTAGCTGTGATCAAGTCACTTAAATCACACTTTTCACAGGTCACCACTACTTGTGTGTTCTTCATTTTCTGGGTGCCTGATTTGATACTCTGTGGTCTGATTTGCAAAAGTACTCAGCACTCACAACTGAAGTCAATGGGAGTTGTGCTTTGGACATATAAAGTGCTGTATAATACTAAGTAACCTGAAAAAATTAGATCCTAGGCATCTTAAATTGGGAACACAAAATTAGTGGAAACTTTTTACTTTAATCTCTCTGTGCCTCAGTTTTCCATCCTTAAAATGGGGATAATACTACCCCTTTTCCTCACAGATGAGAACATAAATTAACTTGTTTGTGAAACAATCAGATACTATAATGATTAGCACCATAGAAAAGCCCTTGGGGAAATTAATAATTCTGTCTTCAGAGCAGGATTCGAATAGCGCACAGTAAATAAGGCACAGGGCCAGACATTGAACAATAAGAAAATAAAATATTGAATAGCTGATAACTAAGTTCCACCTGAACGCTAAATAAGGCAGGGGTTCTAAGAAAAAAATAGTAAGTGGTCATGTAATTAAAGTTTATATCATAATGCATATACACATGGGGGCTGAATTAAGGTTGCATGAGCAACCTTAATTTTGGCATTTCTTAACTTTGCAACTTTAATAATGGTCCTTTAACATAGTTTTTTAAATATATATATTATAAGTATATGCTATGCCACCATGCAGAATGAGAATATGGTTTTCAAGTGCCAAAAACGGTTGTTTGTTTTTCTGAGTTCTTCTGACCACAGAACTCATGTTTGCCAAAATGAAGCTGATGCACAAGAAAGCTGTGTTTGATCATTTTGATGAAATGAAAATAAATTATTGTGCATTTCAACAGTGTGCACTGTATTTATAGTATGAAAGACTAAATGGAAAAAGCAATGCAAAGATTGGTGTGACCCTTGCTCTGATTGGTGGGATGGATTTCCATACTTTATCATAGCGGGTGTACTTACGGTTTGATTTTATCCTCAAGTGGTGTTGTGGATATTACTTTCATACCCAGAGGAAGAAAAAGAGTTTATATTAAGGTTTGACTTACAACTTACATGTTATACTTTCATGTGGGAGGCAGTGTTCCCTCTAATTTTTCCCACCCAGGTGCACCTTCATATCTGTGCACATAACAAAATTCATGTGGTGGGGGTGGGGCCGAGGTTCAGGGGGTTCAGCGTGTGGGAGGAGGCTCAGGGCTGGGGCAGAGGGTTAGAGTGCAGGGATGTGAGGGCTCCGGTTGGGGGTGCGGGCTCTGGGGTGGGGCCGGGGATGAGGGGCTTGGAGTACAGGAGGGGGCTCAGGGGCTACAGCAGAGAGAGAAGACTCCCTCCAGCTCTCTCTCTCCGCAGCAGCACCTGGGCTTGGGGGGAGAGATGCCTCTCCGTGCCGCGGCAGCTCTTGGGCTGGAGGATAGGTGCCCCTCCTCAGCTGCGGCAGGTCCCCAGGCAGGTTCCTTGAGTGCCTGTGAGGCGCTAAATAAGCTGGCACGCAGCCATGCAGCTTACAGGGAATTTAGGTGAGAGGTCTATAGTGCTATATATCTGCCCTTTGTGGTTATGAAGGACATATATGGGCTCCATAAGAGAGAGTAAAGTACCAGTTGCCTTGACAGAACGCCTCTTTCATGACGTTACTGGTATGATCTTTTTGCCCCTGCCCACCTAGTTGGAAAGCACTTCATTGGCAATTGTGTGCGGAGAGAAAATATCTGACATTACTGACGATAGATATTTTACATTAGCATGCATCCAGGGAGGGCTTTTTTTCTATATTCTCTCCATTACTACAGCCAACAACTTTTGCTGAAAGTGCCTCCAAGTTCCTGATGAAAATTGCACTTGTGTTTTCCCTGACACCTTTAATTCCTTTATATCCTTTATGACGTTTTTTATTCTTCAGCTGGCAGCACAATGTTCTCCAGGCAGGTGGGTAATGGTTTCTGTCGGGGAAAATGCCAGTTATGACAGATGCACGCTCTGGGTCTGATTTTCCTCTCACATACATGGCTAAATGAGAACTAACTCCACTGAAGTCAGTCTGGGTACAGTGGTGTAAGAAGAGGAGAAGAAGCCCTACAGTGCTAATAATTACTCAGTAAACAACTACAGCTGGCCTCTGCCTCTTTCCCTGGGACTCTCAGACAGCCAACTAGTGGAGGAAGGTTCTCCATCCCCCCCACCCGCTGTGTGGAAACCTAGCATGAAAGAGATATTTCTAAATAACTTATAGGTTGTTCATAACATTATAACAATAAATAAAAGTTTAAACACATGAAGATCCAATATGTCTGTCAAAGTTCAAGAGTTGCTTACATAATACTATATACACAAAGCTCTCAAAAGGTTTATTGTAGCAGGTCATTTCACTAAATGATTCATGTCAGCTCAGAGAAGTGGACGAAGAGACATTGGAAACAGCAGAATTTAAGTATCAGAGGGGTAGCTGTGTTAGTCTGGATCTGTAAAAGCAGCAAAGAGTCTTGTGGCACCTTATAGACTAACAGACGTTTGGGAGCATGAGCTTTCGTGGGTGAATACCCACTTTGTCGGATGCATGCAGAATTTAAGATAGCCCCATGGTTCTTGTATAGTAGATTTTCTTACTTGGACACTTTTTATCTTTAAAGTCCCATTTTCATGGATCATTTGCTGTTGTCCTTCCTGAGGTGCAAGCAAAGTTCCAGCTTGAGCAGATGAATCTTTTGAAGTGGGTATGCATTTGTGTGTAGCTCGTGGTCCTTTTGTGATTGAATTTTATTTTTATTTATCATCTTGCCCTTCTACCCTGTACTCTTATCGTTGGCTTCTGGGATTCACTAGGAGAGCATGTGAGGTGCATTCTTAAAGTTTGAACCCTTTGGGGAAGTTATATAAACTAAAGCAAGTTAGATGTAAGAAAATAGAATTAATTAATTCCCTGGAAAGTAGAAAACTAATTTGGAAGTGAGTGATAGTGATTTGCAAGTCATTCTGTGTAGCCAGAAAATAAAAAGCCCTACTGTGGCCAAATCCAACCTTGTTATAAGTCAATCATGTTGTTTCTACTTATCTCAAGATGGAATTTGGCTCACTCTATCAAAAAGCTATGACATTTTCCTTACTTTCACACTAATCAGCAGAAGTGGGTCACCCCATCTTTCTTCCTCCAGCGCTATCTTTAACTTTATTCTTTCTTAGTAATGTGCCAGACCTCAGGCCAAGCATTCCATTTAGTTACATTTTATCTCTGGGAATCTCTCCATAAATTAAGCCATGTGCTTGGGGTCACGTCCAGGAAGTTAAGTGGCTGGTTCTCTGTGAATGTACCTCTTATGTACCTTGGTCACTACCCAGCTCGAATGGATTTTTATTGCACTGTGCTTGACATGAACCCCTTTTCACAGAGTTTCAGTGTTCTTATGTTTAGGGCTTCCTTAAAATGCTTGTACCATCTGTTACTTGTGCAGAGGATTTGGCAGTCATTTTACGCTCAGCTCAGACTGCCCTGTTGTTTATTCTCAGCCAAACCATAATCACCATAATACATTATTAATTATAATTATAATAAAATAATTCCAGATTTTGCCTGCAGTTCATTAACTAACTTCCTGCCTGGCTGACTATGAGTCTTTCCCAGTATTTGCTTGAGTAGATGAATGTTGAGTAAGAATATTGTATTTTCTCAAAAAAGAAATTTGGGGAATTCACTACATACAGTTCTGTTAGGAGCAGAAAGGATTATGAATGAGGACTTCACATTTTAGTAGATTACCTGGATTGTTTCCCCCGTTCATTTTCAAAATTTTGGTCACTACATTGAATAATTGATATTATTTGGAATTTTACTCATCAGACAGTTTGTCTACACATAGGTGTTCGGAATACCATAAAAGTCATCTGCCTCTCAGGACACCCCCGCTTGCCTTCTATATTTCCGTCCTGTAATCATTCTGTGCCTTCTTCCATGAGTCCCTCTTGCTTAGTACTAGTCTGATTAATGTACCACTGTTCTCTCATATTAACACTATAAATGTTGCCTTTTCATTTAACCCTTTCGCTGCATTCAGTGGTTGCGATCTCTGTGGCATTAAAAGAAATAATCACACCATGTCTATGAAGTAATAGGTAAGTAAATCAGTGAATAAATATCTGGTTTTTGCCCAATCCAACAGGCCTTACTCAGGCAAAACTGGGAACCCTACCAGCTAAAAGTCTGCTGCTCTTTGCAGTACAGCTTGACATTCCTCTGCTGCATCTGCCTTCATCCCAGAGTTCATCTGGCATTGGTACTCAGTGGCACACAACAGGAAAGGTCATTATATTAGTTTTGAAAACTGGCATGATTTACCAGATCATGTGACCTGTTCTCATAATTTTTCATGGCTGTGATTTTGTAGTATACTGTATATCCTTAGGTCACGGTAACAGTGAAATAACCTCAGTACTCTTGCTGTTATTGCACTGCTATCCCTGGAAAACATAATTAAAGAACCCATCTTCTGGTACAATTTAGATATAAAACTTTATTTTTACTATTATTGCATTCTTCATCAGTTTTAATCTTCCATAATTTCTCTCAACATCTGTTACTGTTAACCTCTTCCACCATTTGTGTTCATTATTTTCAAATCATCTTGCTTTTCCATAGTCCCTGTTGTAAATCTTTACTCATTTAACATATGTTGTTGCTATGCCATCAAAAACAATTCTCAGCTAGGAGTATCTTTTTCAATACATATTTTTAGGGGGTTTATTATATTTCTGTAAACCAGCAGTGCTAAACTAAACTATATAAAATCTACGCATGTTTATATACAGCCCAGGCTTGATAGATAAATCCTGTCAAATCAGCGCTGTCGATTTATTTGGATGCTTTAAGTCATTAAGTGTACAATGACACCTTTTTGGATGAATGTGTATTCTAAAAGATCATAAATTAATCTTGAAAGCTTGTCCCTTCCGCCAACAGAAGTTGGTCCAGTACCACCTACTTTGTCTCTCTCAGATCCCAGGACCAACACGTGTACAACAACACCGCAAACATAAATCAATAGTAAGTTTTATTTTAGCATATTAATTAAGAAAGGACATTTTACTTTGAATATTACTGTGTCCTTGGTCACGTTTTCAAAAGCAAGAACCTGGTCAATATAAATAAAATAAAGCAACCTTTGACTAATTTTTGTGGGATTCTGCTCTTGCTTTGGTTCCTTTAAATTTTTATATCAATCAACAGAAACAGAAACGAAAACACTAAATATTTAAGTTCAAATATCTTATTGATATCAACAATATAAACAATGTTGTTGTCATTCTGTCATAAATATGTTAAACTGTCAGAGACCTGCAATATAATGTGTGCTGACGTTAAGCTTACATAAGGAAATTACATTGAAAAGGAAAGAAAAGTAGATGGCAGATGTTTAACTCAAAACAAGAATGAGCTGCAAGTGATTATTTATGGGAAATGAATAACAAATGAAGTTTTCTCTTTCTCTATTTTTGTTAAATAGTGGCAGAAAGAGATAATATCAGTTAATTTGCTGGTTCAGATTTGTGAAAGTGACATATATGGAAGTTGTGACGGGTTGGATCACAGAAACCCCTTTGGGACTGCCATCTGATGTGCTGAGACTACTTCTGACCCATTTTCCCTGCCAGCTTGGGACTCCAGAACCTTGCTTGTTTAAGCCAGACATGCTAGCCTGCTACAAATCCAGACCAAGGTCTGAACAACGTCCCCCAAAAGCTGAAGGTTTAAATGAAAACAGCTTAAGAAGTGTTCCTGTCTCCAACACTGAGATGCCCAGCTCCCAATGGGGTCCAAACCCCAAATAAATTATTTTTACCCTGTATAAAGCTTATACAGGGTAAAGTCATGAATTGTTCACCCTCTATAACACTGATAGAGAGATATGCACAGCTGTTTGCCCCTCCCCCCAGTATTAATACATACTCTGGGTTAATTCATAAGTAAAAAGTGATTTTATTAAATACAAAGAGTAGGATTTAAGTGGTTCCAAGTAATAGGCAGAACAAAGCAAATTACCAAACAAAATAAAATAAAACACACAAGGCTAAACCTAATACAGTAAGAAAATGATTACAGATGAAATCTCACCCTCAGAGATGTTCCAATAAGCTTCTTTTACAGACTAGCCTCCTTCTAGTCTGGGTCCAGCAATCACTCACACCCTCTGTAGCTACTGTCCTTTGTTCCAGTTCCTTTCAGGTATCCTTTGGGGGTGGAGAGGCCATCTCTTGAGGCAGCTGAAGACAAAATGTAGGGGTCTCCCAGGGGCTTAAATAGACTTTCTCTTGTGGGTGGAGACCCCCTCCTCTCTCCTATCCAGAATTCAGCTCCAAGATGGAGTTTTGGAGTCACATGGGCAAGTCACATGTCCATGCATGACTGAGTTCTTTACCAGCCAGGCCACATTCCTGGGAAACCTCAGATGTGGATTGGCATCTCCAAGTTCATAGTTAGCTTAAGTGTTTCTTGACTGGGCACTTACTGAGAATAGTCTTTTCTCAAGAAGCTGACCAACTGCTTCACTGAGGCTACTTAAAATTAAACAAGTACATAGCCAATATTCATAACTTCGAATACAACAATGATACATGCATGCAAATAGGATGAATATATTCAGTAGGACCATAACCTTTACAGAGATATGTTACATGGCATATGTAACATAAAACATATTCCAGTTATGTCATATATACATTCATAAGCATATTCCCATGAAGCATTATGGCGTGCAACGTCACAGAAGTAAATACAACCAGGAGTCCTTGTGGCACCTTAGAGACTAACAATTTATTTGGACATAAGCTTTCATGGGCTAAAACCCACTTCATCAGATGCATGGGGTGAAAAATACAGTAAGCAGAATATATATTATAGCACATGAAAAGATGTTGCCTTACCAAGTGTATTTGTGGTGGGGGAGTCATGTGCTAACGAGCTAATTCAATTAAAGTGGAAGTGGCCTATTCTCAACAGTTGACAAAAGGGTGAATACCAAGGGAGGGAAAATCACCCCTTCTTGTCAACTGTTGAGAATAGGCCACTTCCACCTTAATTGAATTGGCTTGTTAGCACTGACCCCCCACTTTGTAAGGCAACTCCCATCTTTTCATGTGCTATAATAAATATTCTGCTTACTGTATTTTTCACTCCATACATCTGATGAAGTGGGTTTTAGCCCATGAAAGCTTATGCCAAAATACATTTGTTAGTTTCTAAGGTGCCACAAGGACTCCTCAGTTTTTGCTGATACGGATGAACACGGCTACTGCTCTGAAACCTGTCACCATATATGGAAGTAGCTTCTTAGTCTTCTGCAAGGAATGGAAGTAAATTTGGTTTTCATATGATGCTAAATGGGATAAACCATTTAACTTACTGTAGGATCATTAAGCTGAAGGGCATCCATTTGCAGTTGATCCATTGTACATTCTCTTTAATCTATCCTTAGAGAGTGGGTGGTATGGACATATTTGCTAGTGTCATATGCATTCTATTTGCATTCTTCATTTCTGCTTAACTCAATGTTTATTTTAAATTGTTATAAATTATTTGCACTGAGGCTGGATTTCATTATATTTTAACAAATTGCAAATATTTCCTTTCAGGAAGAATGTAGATGGGATTGTTTTGAGGGTAACCTATTATTTCTAAGGAGGTTATCAGTATGCATGATCAAGACTCTCAGACATGCAGAGTGCTTGAATATACCTTCAGTAGGAGCATCTTTCTGATCCGGTACTGTAACTAATTACTAAGGGGAAAAGAATGATATACTGTTTGTCTTTAATTAGAAGAATGAGATGGGAGCAAGCTTTTGACTGTTCACAAGAACACCCCAGGTTTAATTGTATAAAGATTTAATTTGACTCTCTTTGGTGTGGTATGCATTTGATTCCAGAAGCCAGGGAATACACTATATTCTGTAAACTGGCTTGGTTTCACTGATGACTTGGGGAGCTGGCCTTCTCTGATGATTGTCTTCTGCTGTTGTGCCACTAACAAAGAGCTATACTGGAGAGCATACCCTGTAATAAGTAGAACCGATATTACAGTTCTGAAAGATTACAAAAATGATCTATTTTAGACAATTACTTCATTAGTCCCTTGTAAAAATTGTCTGTGTGTATGTGTTGGGAGCTTTTCAGGGTTTACTATATGGGATACAATCAGTTATGAGCTGCCAAAATATGAACAACCAGTTCCCTCCTGCTCACCTCACGAGGAGGTCGTGCCCCCCCCGGGGGGTCGTGCCCCATCCAACCCCTCATGTTCCTTGACACCCCCCTGGGACCCCTGACCCATCCCCCCTTCCCTGTCCCCTGACTGCCCCTTGCAGCCCCATCCAACCCCTCCTCTCATTCTTCATGGCCCCCCAGAACCCCTGCCCCATCCAACCACCCCTTCTCTCTGTCCCTGACTGCTCCCACCACCTCATCCAACCCCTGCTCCTTCCTGATTGGCCCCTGGGACCCTCTCCCCCATTCAATCCCCCTGTTCCCTGCCCTCTGACCACCCTGACCCCTATCCACCCTCCCACAACCCACCGAACACCCCCTCCCTGCTCCCTGCCCCCTTACCACACTGCCTGGGGCTGGGACTGGGTCCGCTCCGCCGGGACCGCGACCGGCGCCACAGGGCCCGACTCCCCAGGCCGGGCCAGAGCCGCTCAGCCGGCACCGGGCCCGGCGCCGCGGGGCCCAACTCCCCAGGCCGGGCCGGTCCAGAGCCGCTCAGCCGGCACCGGGGCCAGCGCTGCGGGGCCCGACTCCCCGGGCCGGGCCAGGCCAGGCTGGAGCCACTCGGCCAGCACCGGGGCCGGCGCTGCGGGGCCCGACTCCCCGGGCCGGGCCAGGCCAGGCTGGAGCCACTCGGCTGGCACCGGGGCTGGAGCCGCGGGGCCCGACTCCCCGGGCTGGGCCAGAGCTGCTTGTCCGGGGCCGGAGCCGCGGGTCCTGAGCTGGCCGGGTCCGAGCCGCTGGGCCGGGTCCGAGCCGCTCAGCCGGGACCAGCCCTAGCCGGTGGTGCTTGGCTGGGACCGGGCTGGGGTGCTCGGCCGGGGCCAGGGGGAGCCGCTCAGGTGGAGCTGGACTGGGCCGCGTGCGCCATCCCGCCCCCCGCCGCCCCCACCCCCTGCGCCAGGCTTACCTGCCTGCTGCTTGTTTTCAGGCTTCCCGCGAACATTTGATTCGCGGGAAGCAGGGGAAGGGGAGGAGAAGGAGGGTGGAGCATTCAGGGGAGAGGGGGAGGTGAGCTGGGGCCGGGTGGACAGCTGCCCGAGCCTTTGTTAAATTAAAAGCTTTTTACAACTGGTTGTCCTGGAACAACTGGTTCTAAAAAGGCTTCTAAATTTAACAACCGGTTCTTGCGAACTGGTGCGAACCGGCTGGAGCTCACCACTGGATACAATAGTATCTGCCCAAAGAATGGATCACCTACCCTTTGCTCTATTTTGCCTTTGGTATTGATAATCCTCAGAGATACCTGCTTCCTCCTAGGGAAAAATATTCTGATTATTAAAACAAAATGTCATACTCTCCTGCCTTAA
This sequence comes from Mauremys mutica, assembly GCF_020497125.1. NCBI lineage: Eukaryota > Metazoa > Chordata > Testudines > Geoemydidae > Mauremys > Mauremys mutica. The sequence continues at coordinate 72,150,354 of NC_059072.1, forward strand.
AAACTATATGTTTAAGAACTGCTTATGTACTGATTGACTGCTTACTAAACATAAATAAACATATGCATGTTTGTCAGGCAAGGAGAACACCATTGCATGACTCTTGAAATTAACCTCTTCAAAGGAAGTAAGCTTATTCAAAACACTGAAAATCTCTTTCCTGGATTTTTTTGGCTAGAAATCAGTGTCTTGGAACATTTTGCATTTGGCAGCTTACGTAGAATTCACAAGTGATGGGAAATTCTGAGTAAAACTAAGGGACAGATCTTGGCCCATCCTGCGCACCCATGTAGGGAGGAGGTAGAAAGGTACATAAGGCTCCCTTGTGCCAACTACCTATGTTGTACAGCAGTGGTCCTCAACCTTTTCGTCTCACGGGCGCCAGACGAAGGACCGTGGCGGTGTTTGAGCATCCGCTGAAATGTTGCCGAAATTCTGCAGCATTTCGGCGGCGACGCTTCTGGATGACATCGCTTGTCGGCGGCAAGCAGCAGCATCCAGAGGTGTCGCTGCCGAAATGCCGCCGAACGGTGGATGCTCGACCGCTGGCCAGGACGCGGGTGCATTTTGATGCCTCCGCGGGTGCCATGGCACCCGCGGGCACCGCGTTGGGGATCCCTGTTGTACGGCATCTCTGCCACTCCTCTAGGTGGATGAGAGGTGGGTGGGGATAGGAAATGGATGGAGTCCTAGTAATGCCCCGTCAGGACACTGGAGGATGTGCACTACTCTGAGCATAGGGCTGTCTCTGTTGGAGCAGGGGTAGAACTGAAAGGCAGGTTGTGACTCTCTTAACTATGTCCACATAGTACGCCACTGGTGTTGTTGTGTAACATACATGTAGCTACACACTGCAGTGCAAAGCAAGAGGCATCCACATTGTGGTGTGTAGCTACATGTGTCAATGAAAGGCTCTGGCAGAAGGGAGGCAGAGGGAAAAGGCTTCAGCAGCTCCCTGCTGCCAGAATCTCTCCCTGCTTCCAGAGCCTTTCCCTGCTGCCGGAGCTTTTCACTGCTGTTTTTAGCAGTGTAGCATTCACTGCCTCCCCACTGCAGGAGTCTTTCCCCACTGCAATGTAGTTGGAGAGGCATGGCGTGGACAAGTAGAGAGCAATGTAGGGTATGTACATACCCATACCCTTCAGGCATGGCTTTACTCCATTTGCCATGGTCCAAACTGCTATTTATACCCATGCTAGGGGGCTAAATGAGTATGTGCATTACACCCTGCCAAAAGTAGTGTGCAGTGTAGACAGACGTACACTTTTTGAGTTGCAATTCGCTTCATGGGCTTCTTTTGGGACAGGCAATAAGATGCTGTTCCATACATGGGGCTGGTAGGAAAATTACAATATGACCCTAATGTATATTTTCAAAATGAACTTTGGATTGGTTATGATGCAAAGCAGATACATCTCTGGAATTTTACTTGCCCACTATATACCACTAGTGAAAATGATTCCCAGCATCCAGGCTGAGAAATTATCATGCAGTATTTGTAACTAGGTAAAAATGAAAAGAATAAAAATGTCAACAAGGCTGAACAGGTTATGGAACATGAAAGCCTTTAAATTTTCAGAATAAGAAAAGGCTACGCAGCCCAGGAAGTTTCTTACAGCCATTGTCCAAGTTGACAGACCATGAAGCTATGATCTGGGAAGGATACATCACAGAGAGTAGCCACCAGTCAATGTACAGAACATCACTCACTGTGTAATACTCTCCATAGAATACTGATGTGTTCACCTCTTTCTTTGAAATGTTTCTTTCCATGCACATCTATCACATTCTACTTTTCAAATCTAAATTGTGTCACTTCTGAGTCTCTCTTGATCAAGAAAGGAAAAGATGATCCACCTTTTTCAGTCTTTTCTCATAAAGGAGGTTCTAGAGACTTGCTGCCCTTATTTTGGGTCCCCTGTGGTGATTTCATCTCCTAACAGACAAATATTTGGTACATCAGTATGCTTAGAGTTTGTTTTCTTTTGAAGTTACAGCATTAATCTCATCTGTATCTAATTGTTAAAATATTAAGCCTTCAAAGATTTCCTTGCCATATGTAAACAAAACATTGTCATAACAATTTAAGCAGGATCAGATGTGCAAAATTAACAATGGAACCCGTGATGCATTTTACAAAATCTTTTGTACCAAAGGATACAATTAATTCATAATTCAAAACTGTTAAATGCATCAAATCATTTTAAAGAATAAAATTTCTTTGTATCAAATTAAAAAAAACAAAACCTCTTTTCCCTAATTTAAACTCTCCTAAAAGAATAAGCTGTTAAAAAGTTACCAGTGTGTTTTGGCTGTGAGGTTTAACTTTCTTAGTTACTTGCTTGGGAGAAATTATGGTCCAGAAATATTTCAGATTGAAGCACAGAACAGAAAAGGGTAGGTAAGTGGGTAAACTCATGAAAGCAAAAATTGCTTCATTCAATTTGAAAAGTGTATGTAGCTTTGAAAAGAAATGCATTGCCTTGGGAACAACAATGATTGACAGTACAGGTATTTCTCATTCCTCGAAGTGCTTAATTTGGAAATAAATCGTAGCAATATACTTTAGAGGATTGATGGGTTTTTTGCTTAATATATCTGTGATAAAGTGCTTGGAAGTAACAGGTGAGCCAGCACTCTGATCACTCGATCACTAAGTAGATCCCCCAGAGCGATCTGAAGGAGGAATAGAATGTAATTATCTAACCAGTTTAGGCGAGCTAAAGGATTAATTAGCCTGTCAGCTGAGGAGTTATAAAAAGGCACAGGAAGAAAGTACAAGGAGAGGAGCAGGGCTGACTGAGCCTAGGTTTAGAGAAATCTGAAGGAAGGGAGACCTCTTCCCCGCTCAGGGCCCTTTGGAATGGGATTATGGTACAAGTGACATTGTGAATCCTTGAGACTCAGGAGCCAAATTAGAGATCAACATTATCTAAAAGAGCCACAGTAGTGTAAATGTATTGTTTCATTTAATACACACACACACACACACACATATACACACACACATTTTATATATATGTATACATTACACCCATGTGAAAATTACACCCACAGCAAAAATGATGGACCAAATATTCTACAATTGGTGAATATAGTAAAAGCATCCTGATTGGTTAATATCTTAGATGGGTTAATAATTAAATCACATAACATTTTTAATATCAAGTTCTGCAAAGAGCCGCAGGAGACACATTAAAGAGCCACTTGCGGCTCTTGAGCCTCAGTCTGCGTATTACTGCTGAGAGTAGTATTGTTGTATGGAACTGTAAAGGTGGTAACTGATGATCTGTAATAAACTGCACAGTGTGGATACCTAATCGGTGGAGTCTGAACTGTGTCGGAGATGTCAGAAGGCAGGAGCAGAGCATGCCCAATATCCTATAATTTTTAATCAGACACTAGTATATTGCCTTATACAGAAATAAATGAAACTAAATAAATCGAATAAAATTGAACAAATTGCTGGGGAAAGGAGCTGAACAAGAAATCACATGATGAAAAACATTACTACGTCATTTAGTGCATGTTCCTAGTTTAGTCTCAAGTTATTGGACTTTCACCACCTTCCCCCTCCCCCAGATACAAGGGAGGAAGGGACTGTCCACAGGTGTATCTGTGCAGGAGTGCAGATGACTCCTTCATGGCACCACTCACTCACCTCCTCAGAACCTTCTGGATCTTGCTGTGCATAGGTCCAGAATTGGAACTATGGGAGAAAGTGGAATTGGGTGGGCTGGGGACAGGGGTGGGTAAACCAACGGCATGTCAACTGGCTCCCTCTGGCTCCAGGAAATGATGATAAAACCAGGGCCATTTTATATTTTCTGTGACACCCTTCTGAAGAGTTCCATGGGCATCCTCGGGGAAAGGGAAGGGAGTCTCCCTATAAATGACCCTGGCCTCCTCTGGATCCTGCAGTGTGGGAGGGATAAACCTACAAGATCCAGTGTCTTTCCCAGACAGACACCAGACATGTCCTATGTGGGAGTTGCCTTGACCTAGGCAGAGACTCAGCAGAGAGTACATTAATGTAGGAAGGACCAGGAATGCTTTAGTGGACTTCCATTTGGGAAGTCTAAGTAAGAGAGTGATGAAGACCAGGTCTTCTCCTCCCCATTACTTCCCCAGTTGGCTACATCCTTCTTGGCTAGGGTCCAGTGAGGCAGACCAGCTAGCACGGAACATGCCCAGGCAGAAATAAAGGTACAGAGCAAGATGCAGTCAGCTTGGGAAGCAGGGGATGATAAACCCCCTGGGTCTTCATGACTTTGCCCCTCACTCATCCTTCTGCTGTTAGTGAGAGGTTCACAATAGAGGAGAGTTGTGGGGTTTTGTTTGTTTGTTTGTTTTTTTGGCACAGACATTTACACCTTCAGTGGAATGGTGTCCATACGGCTGCATTTTGTGAGGAGTGGTTTCCCTGGGAAGAGGCGGTTCAAGTCCAGAAAGACTCCCCCATTTGTGACAAAAAGGGCAATGCAATCCTTAGATGTATATTCAAGGGAGTAGTGAGCAGGGAGCTGATTTACCTCTGTATATGGCATTAGTAAGACCGATAGAGGAATGCTGTTTACGGTTCTGATGTCCACATTTTGAAAAGTATGCTGGAAAAATTATTCAAAGGGTGGGGAAAAATATGCCTTACAGTGAGAGATTTAAAGAGTTCAATCAGTTTAGTTAGTCAAGAAGAAGACTAAGGTGACTTGATTACAGTGTTTTAAGTACCTTCACAGTGAAAAAATACTGGATACAAACAAGCTTCCTAATCTAGCAGAGAATGGCATAACAAGAGACCAATGGCTAGAAGTTGAAGCCAAATACATTCAAATCACTAATCGGGCACAGTATTTTAATAGTGAGGGTGATTAACCTTTGAAACAAACTGCCAAGTTAAGTGGTGGATTCTCCATCTCTTGATAGCTTCAGATCATGACTGGCTGCCCTTCTGGAGGATACGCTTTGTCAAATACAAGTTATTAGGCTCAATGCAGGGATAACTGGGTGAAATGTAATCGCTTGTGAGATACAGGAGGTAAAGCTAGATAATCTAATCGCCCCCTCTATTAATTTCTACAAGGACATTGCCAGAGAATCTAAAACAATGCATCAATTTGTTTTTAATAGTCTTTCTCAAAGACCTCGCAAAAATAGATATCGCAGTCCCTCTGTGAATAAAATTAGTTGGCCTAACAGAGGGAACTTTCATTCTCTAAAAGATCATTTTGACAGAAAGTTTGGAAGAGATCGTAGGCCTGTCACAGACTATTTTGGTGAGTTTAGTCATGCCCCTCTCCTCCAAGGAATTATCCTTTGGCCTGAGGCTCTGGATCCAGACTTTGTAAAGGATGACAAATAGATGAAGGTCTTGGCCAAATTCTGGTTTCTAATTTCTTGTAGCCTCACAGGGAGGAGGACCCACTGGTAAAAATCCTGGCACCAAAAGTTCCAGAATACGCAGAGGTTCAATGTCCCTCTTTTTAAAGGTGAGGAAACCAAGCTTTTCAATCCCTCCATGTTGAAAATGTACTGCTGGATCCCAGGAGTTCTTCCTTTTCTTGGAATTATTCAGATACTCCTTTCACTTTTGTTACAAGAATATATTCCAGTGGACTATTTGCAGGTACTGAGTCAGACAATTTTAGGCCCACTCAAAGGTAGATGCCCACACCCTCAACCGAAGGGGAGGAACCATTAGACCCAGGCCACAGCTGAATATAGATTCCGGGGGAGCTACTGAGAAAGAGGCTCAAGGAAAAGACAAAAGCCAGCAAAATCCGCCAAGCTGCCCAAGGAGAATTTTTGCTGGCAGGCAAGCAATTCTCTCCCCCTCATCTTAAGGAAAGGACAGTTATCCGAGATGTTAAAATGCAAAGGATGTGATACAGCTCCATTTTTTCCTATAATTAACATAAGTAGAGGTGCTAGGAAAATATTATATTGTCTTAGGCTGAGGTTGGTTAGCATGTATCAGATATGTTGTTTTTCATTAGTTTTAGACACGGTTGAGAGCAACTCAAAGTGTTCTATAAACTATTCCAATTATAAATTGCAGATAAATGTCAAATATGCTTCTAATTGGTTTACTGTCCCAGTCTGAAACGTGGTTGTTCTTAGCTAGTCCTTAGTTTTGTTTATATTTAAACATAATCATATCTATTTATTTATTCTTATCATTTTTATTAGAGTGCTTCGTGCAGCTTCATGTACTATATAGTACCTTGGGGCATGGTTAGTATTGTAATCCTTGTGGATTGCATTATTGTTATTGATAACTGACATCCTGGAAATAAGTTACCATTGGCTAGATGATAAAGCGTTGATCTTATTACTCACGTTGTTTTTGTGTCTTGTGTAAAAACATTAAGGCCACAAACACAGTAACTGAGAATGTATGCAAATTCTGATTTAAAAAAAAATCAAACCCATTTTTTAAAGAAAAAGTTTGGAAAAGATTATTTTTTAAAGTACTACTGTTTGTTTTAAATTCCAGCTGTGCAGGGCTTCTTTGTTATGAAGTTTCTTATCTAGTTGTAGTTGCAATGAATTGTCATCACAGAAATTTTAAGACTGCTTCAAAAGAGAGTTCAGTGGAGGTGGAAGGAAACTCCCCACTGACATAAAACTTGAGCTAACTCCTGCACCAGCCACCCCATCACCCAACCCTATATCCTAGGTAGGAGTGTGTTATATCTACTCTATACTAAACTGACCCTCATCTGGTGTATGGTCCCATGAGTGTACTAATGCATGCTATGGCCAGGACTGGTGCTGAGTAGCATGCAGAATCAGGGAACAGACACTCCCTTATTTCCCACGGAGCACAGCGTGGATGGATGGGAAAATGTGCCCTGAATGCAGTGCTATATAAGTGCTAAATATCAATATTATGGTGACTGCAGGCACATGACAACCACGGAAAAAAACAGGTTCATGAAGTAGCATTTTCTTACCAACCCTCTCTCCCCTCCCAAAAAATCAATGACACCTGGCCAGTCTTCCTAAAAACAACAACAAACTCTAGGCCTGACTTTCATCGCCCCAATCACAAACCACCGTGCATTAACGTGACTGAACAGTGCAATCCTTGACTTTATAAATAAAGAGAATAACCATGTATTCTTGTTTCAGCATTTCTACTTTGCCTTTTTCTTCTCCAACTGTTTTACACCACTCTGGCAGCACAGAAATCAGAAAGCATCCTTAACCAGCTCCCTGTGGATTCCCTTTTGGTAAAAGGAATCCACTGGGTAGTATACATAAGGTGTAGCAGTTTTTCTGGACTCCAGTGCAGGGGATTCTCCTTGGAGACAGGGTGCATGGTGATGCCCGGAAGCCGGAATGGCAACTGGGCATAACTTATGTTATGTGTACACTGCAACTGGGGTGTAATTCACGCTCATATAGACATACCTGCACTAGCTGTAATCTAGCTAGCTCACTAAAAATAGCAGTAAGGATGCAGCAGCGTGGGCTAGCAATGTGAGCACAGCCTACACTGAAGCCCATGCCAGTCCAACATCATCATTATTTTTAGTGAGCTAGCTAGTTAGATTACAGTTAGCATGGATTACATAGATTACATCTGCATGAACTGCAAATTACAACCTCTGACTGTAGTGCAGATGTAGCCTTCGAGCAACATTGAGGCTGCTCTGAATTGCACTGAAAATCAGCTCTGCCCCAGTCAGCCCCAGAATCAAGGAAAATGCGAAGATGATTTAGAGCCACCCTTGCTCCCACGACCCCTCAGCCTTGCCAAGTGTCACTCTGCCACCATTCATGATGTAGCTGGATATTTTCGTAATGATACTAATTATCAGTGCCAAGCTGAGGCTGCTTTCACATAACAGGTCCGTGATGATCAGGGGGCCTCCTGTATTTCTGCTAGTAATGTTTTCATTTTCATGAAAATACTTCATATCTTTTTATTCCTGTTGCTGATCAAGTAAGATTATATTTCTATGATCATTTCAAGACCACAAATTGATTTCTGATCATAAGACTGCAGTTTCAAGTGCATCAGCCAGCAGTTGCTGGGAAACCAGCACTTCTCATTCAAGTGGCAAGGCTCCATTTTGTGGAATGTAATAGTTTCTGGAGTCTCAAGTTTGTGTGTTGCTAGAATTAGTGATAAAAGTCTAGCATAAACCACAGGTAACATCAACTCCATCTAATTACCTCACACATTGATTTTTCAGTTTGTTATTTGAAGCACTGAGCCCATGTACTAGCTAATAGCTATGCTAATGTGGAAAGAAAAAAAAAAGAAAGAGGATAATTTAACAATAAACAAGTAGTGTTCATTGTGTCCTGAAGATGAGATTTCCATTAAAAACTGGTAAGTAGTAACAAGCTGCTAATTTTCCAATGGCTTGTACTATGGAGAATTGCGTAGTAGAACTGTGAATAAAAGTAAGTTATAAGACAGACTGCAAAGATTTGGTTGACATGCATTAGGCATATGCATTTTTAAACACAGAGAGGCACCAGTAGGAATTTTACACCGCTATATCTTCCACAGATTGACCGTCTTCTGTTGAATCTCTTGTGAAAAACATCTTTTGAATTTAAAAAAAAATCACCCCTGGTGTGCCACAGTATAAATTTTCTACTGTACATATGGCCACATCTTGCTGGATGATGTGCAGTTAGCTCAAGGTGCTGGATGTTACAGTTGTAGATTTAGGGAATGACTTTCTCTTTTCACTTGACCCTGGAGAAATCCATTTCAAGAGATTAATAAATTAATGTGTGTACCCTGGCAGCCTTTGTTCTTTAGGGAAACCCAACCAGAGATGAATCCTGCTCTCCTTTCCAGCCCCTTGCTCTTCGTGATCAGAGAATAAATAGGGATTCTAGAAACCCAAAGATCCTGATTCAAGAATAAATACGTGGCACCACTGTGGTTTTAGAAGAGTCTTTTATGATTTCATCAGGTGAATCTCATGAGAATGTTATAGTGCTGTATTTTAGTAGATAAGGATGGTTGTTATGATTACATTTTAATACTTTGTCCCTTTAAAGTAGATAAAAAGACAAACATCCATTGACCCATTGAACCCCAGAATCCTTTCATTTCTCAAAGGAGAAATCATGTTCTACACACAGTATAGTGTTCACCCTTAAAAACTTCCCAATTGCCTCACCAAGGTTACCATGGTATTCCTTAGATTTTCAGTAAGCATAGAGAATACTGTGAATCATTATCAGTTTATCTAAGGCAAAAGTGGCAAGCCTGTAAAAGTGACCAATGTATATATGAAACTCAACAAGTCAACTCTCCAGCAGGCTAAACACTGAAAGGAAGCAACCAGAATGCCAATAGTCCTGGTACATGACTTCAGAGTGAGGAAATGCCAGATTACATTTCTAATTGTAGTCCAGGGCTGGAAAATTAGGATTTTGTGTGACTCTTGATCCACCACAAGTCTCCCACTGATAATAACTGAAGGTTTGCATGAGAAATAATGAAGAGATATTGGAGAGAAAGCATATTTCAAAGTGGCACATGCTACCTACGTATACAAGGTATATGGTACTCACCCATCACAGCTGCCCTTCTGGCATTAGCTGGTGTACTAAGGACAGGACCATCGCCTCAGCCCCATCCCTTCCAGGTAGCTTATCCTTTGCTATTTTAAGGGCTGCCAGCTATGCAAGTAAATACCTTTTTATGCTGAGAAAATGCAAGCATTGTGGCTGCCTTCCACATAGGTACACTGGGTCCCTCTGGCGGAATAGGAATGACACTTTGGTATGGGGAATGAACCGTAGGAACAGCCAAACCTGGCCTGAAAGACACAGTGTAGGAGATGTGACTGAGTCTGCGTTCCAGCTATCCGTAGGTGCCAGAATGACCCTTTAGGGCCATTGGCAACCCAGGGGAGGTTAAAGCCACTCTAAAATCCCTACTGCCCCCAGTATCTGGGGACCCAAAAGGGGACATAAAGTCACGTCTACCCCCTTCTTTCTCATTATGTGCTGAGTGCAACTCAGATGGGCCAGAGAATTTCATCCTTGCTATTCAACCAGATAAATGAATAAACAAAAATAACTGGTTAAAGCCAATCAGTATTTTTGTGTCTCAATATTTTTTTCATTGTTAAACAGACACAAAATAGATTTATTTGTTGGATGGGAATTTACAGAATCAACCCTTCCTTTAGTTTTTCTCTAGCAAACTGTTTCCCATGACTTTTCAGAAATAATGGTGATTGGTACAGTGAGTTAATTTGCCAAGCTACTTTAATTTTTCTTGTTAAAGACATTGTAAAAGGAGGTCACTAGCACAGCTATTTTTGAGTTATCATTAATTTAAACCCACTCCTCATTTATTAATGGGCTCGCTTTTGTCTAGCACTAGTTTTTCCTCTGATATATTTATAAAAGCCTTTTGTATTCCCATTTGGATAGTGTTACTTCATGATGCTTCTTTGCTGCCCTTATCTTTTCTCTGCAAGACTTGACTATGTGTACATTATTAATTGGTTGCCTCCCTCTTTTGCATTTACGATACAGGACTTTTTTAAAAGCTCTGATTTTTGAGCAGTCGCATGGGCCATTTCTTGTTCCTTACATGTTTCTTTTATAGAGGAATTTAAGTTTGTGGCATCTTTTCTCTGGTGTCTTATAGGATTGTCCAGCCTTCTTGGTGCTAGTAATTTTTAATACTTGGACTTGACTTGCTAGATATTTTAATTTGTCAAAATATAATTTCCTAGCATGTAATATTGTGGTACTGCTCTATAAGTTCATTCCTTACTGTACTTTACTGAATCTCAAGCGTCTGTAATTGTTTTCATGATCTCCATCAATTACTCCTTATTAGTAAAAAGAAAGTCCAAGATGGTTTCCCTTCTAGCTGGAGTCCCTACTTTCTGGATCAGAAAGTTTTCTTCTACCTAACTTAGGAACCTATTTGGTGATATAAGCTTGGTTGAATTTGTTACTCAATAGGTATCTCTCTTGGTATTACAATCCCCATAAGTATTATGAGGTTTGGTCTAAAAAAAATCATCGTGATGCTCTCCTTTATTTATTTTTTTCTTTTATTTCTTGTATCCTCACCTAAAGAATTTCATCATCTCATTTTTTGATTGTGGAACTTAGCTCGCTGGTAATGCAATGTTTATATATAGCTTCGCCCTTCCACCTTTTCATCCCATTCTGGCTTTCCAATAAATATAGACACAAACTATTTTCACTTCTCGTTTTGTGTATGAGAATAATCCCCCCCTCAGGTTATAATTATGTTCTCATTTACACACCTATTATGTACATTACTTACATACACACAGAGCTGTCTATAGGAATTTTAGTACACAAGTAATCTTTTTACTCTTCAATTCTAGTTTCACAACAACTCCATCTTCTGCCTGCTGGAGTTATTCTTCTCCCATTTAGAATGAGCATGACATCCATGCATTAATGAGGATGGTTTGGTTATTATCCTACACTCTGTACTGAGTATGTCTATTATGCAGCATTGAGATAGGGTGGGAATAGTAGAGAAAAAAGACAATGACAAAAGATAGTTGTATGTATTCTATTTGAAAATGAGTCTTTAACATCCTGACAAATGCCCTTGATGTGTAACATTCAAAGAACTGATTTTAGCTTTGCAAAGTGAGTGGAAAAAATGTGATAGCAAGTGATACTTGAACATAAGAGGAGGGCAAAAGTTCATAAGCTGGACAGGAACCTATTTCATTGAAACAGGCTTTCAGTACTTTTTGCTGTCCAGACTGTTTTTGTATTTCATCTTTTTCTCAGTAGTTCATTCTTTGACATGAGAGATGTCATTATCTATTAGTGTAGGGGGGGGAAGGATTTTTTGGAACATTTATTTTCTCTATGTTGAAGTGGCTCATATTATTTTCATACTTAGCTGCCTATGAAGTCTCAAACATTGTCAGTGTAGTAATTTATTTGCAAGGGTATGTGTGCCATGCTGCTGGTTTGTCTTTTTCTAAGATTTTCTGTCTGACAGTTGTGTTTTTGTTCTTTTTCTCTGTAGCTCTAGCCAGTTAGTAGCCCTGAGTTTTGGTTTTCTCTGATTTTCACTCAAGCTGACAGTTATGGGAAATGAGAGAGCTTCAGGATGTTGGGTAATAAAGAGGGATGATTGGCTGCTGTTCTGGCAATGATTTATTAAAGCAGCTCTCTTTATCTCACTGTACTTAAGATTCTGGCAGCATTTACCATTTTAAACCCAGAGAGACAGAGATTTATAGCTCCTAAGGAATACTTTGCTGTGTGATAAACTTTGACATTCAAGGTCAAAGCCTAAGAATTAATTCTTTTTAAAATCAGCCATTTATAGGTTCAGACTAAATTGTGTCCCTTGCTCCCACAAATTAGAGAGTTTGGGAGCTATTTTGCCCTCACATAACTCAAATTCTAACTCATCTTTGTTCTCTCAAACAAAATAGCATGTGTTCTGCAATATTAAGGGGAAAGGAAGGGCACTGTTTGGGTTTCAGCCTGATTCATATTATGTGAAGGTGTATTTTATTATTTAATATATGAGGCACATGGGTGGATGCAAAAGAATTAAGTAAAGGATGGAAATACTGTTCCAAATATGTGGAATGCCTCTGTATCTAGAGGATAGTGCTTTTCTGACTATCAGTCTGTACAGTTATTGCACTAGATGTGCTTTATTTCATACTAGAAATATACCTGGATTTAATTGCCATTGCCTGGACAAAAAAAACCCATCGTCAGGCTGGATTAATCTTCTGTAGGCCTGGTGCAAAACATATTTGTGGATCCCTGTGGGGGGAATGGGGCATGGTGCAGGGGATTGGTCCTCGGAGCGAGAGGCTGGCAAGGGCAATGGGGCATGGTGCAGCTGAGGTAGCACCACCTCACCCAGTCCAGTGTGAGGGCACTGTTTAGAAACCGGCAGCCACCAGTCGCACACTGACCTGCCTGTGCACTGCCAATGCACCTCTTCCCCTCAGGGGCAGGCCCATGCACCTCACCATGCCACCCCCTGTCCAGCACCCCCCAACCTCCTATGCCCAGCGCCACACCTCCCAGAGACCCTGCCACACACCCCTAGGCCCAAGGCATCCCTGCCCAGAGACCCCCCCCACACACCACCATAACTGCACAGTGCCCTGCACAACACCACCTACTACCCACTGCCCCCCTGCCCACAGACCCCCCACTGTGCTTAGTGCCTCCACCACCATAACTGCACAGTGCCCCCACACAGACCTCCCCACTACCCAGCACTCCCACAGACTCTCTATCCCAGCGCCCAGAAACACACAAACCTGCCCCACTCCCCAATGCCCAGCGCCTCTCCCCAGGCCCCCCATAAACCCATTCCCCCACACTCTTCCCTCTGGCCACACTCATTAGCCTGCTGGGAGGTGACTGTGTCTGCCGAGCTGAGCCAGCAGCGCACCAGGGTCAGTCCTGGGGCAGGGATCACTCCAGCCCCTTGGGAGCAGCACAATCAGCCAGTCTGGAGCAGGAGGGAGGCCTGCCTGTGCTGGACTCCTTCAAGACCCACTTGTCTGGCGGGGCCTGGCCAAGCCTCACTCTCTACTCCCTCCCACTCGCTGAGACCAGCCTGGCCTCTGCAGCGGTCCCAGGTGGCTCAGCCCTGGGGAGGTAGAGAGGGCCTGGTAGGTGGTGGCCAGCAGAGACTGCTCGGAGCCATGCTGGGGCGTGGGGCAGACCCCTGGGATGCAACCCCCAAGAGCCTGTCCCGGCATGCCCATCAATCCCGCCTGCATGGTGGAGCCCGGTTGCTGGATGTCGAGCCTTTCTATTGGAGAGCAGGACCTGCCAGCTGGGAACAACTCACACATCAAGGCCTGGGACCTGGATTGCCCTAGGCAAGGGGCCAGACCTGGCCATGTGGATGGGTTAGATGGGTCTGTAAGGGCCTGGCGCCATTGTAAAGCCTGTACTGCCTATCAGCCTCAGAATGAGACAATGGGTCAAGAGCAAAAATCTAAAATTCCAGAATGAATATGTTATCACTGGTCATTTTTTTTTATTGGTTCCATAACAATAAATAAATTGACATGGCCAGTGATGGATGGAAGTACCATGGATGGCCTTAAAGAACTCTGGGATAAGGATTAGATTGCTGGTGTTAAGAACCTATACAATAGTTACTATCAAAGAATGAAGTCCTTTCTCTCTCGCTCCATCCTCATCTCTCCCTCGGTCTCCAAGCCAATGAACACCCAAGCCATAGTGCAAAAACTACCTTTCCATCATGCAGTAGAGTCAGGGCCTCATCTAAGAGGACTTCATACAGAGCAATGATCTTCAGTGGTGAACTTCATGGGATTGTAGATGGAGGTTTGTGGGTGGGTCACAGTAGGCAGGACATGCCAGCAATAATCTATTTGATCACTCAAGCGCGTGTGCACACACACGCAGGTGTGTGTATGTGTAGGTAATGGGGGCAATGGACTGTGACTAGGACTGCAGTCTGTCCAAGTTTTCCCCAGATCAGCCCTTTTGAGGTAAATCTTGGGAAATCTGTAAGAGTGCTCAGAATCAGCTATCCAGTTTTATGGGCTCAGGGATGTACTTTTTGTTTGTTTGTTTCTTTTGTTCCTCAGAAATGGCAGTCCTAGTTGTGAACCACTACTGGCACTCCTAGATGGGGCTGCACGGGTGCACTAAGCACTGTTTGTCTCCATCTTTGTAGGGCCTGTGTATAACAGCTGTTTTCCGTAGACTTTGAATGTCCTTCAGTAAGCTGATTGGAGGTAAACACTAAGAGGATATATCTTAACAAAAGGGTAGCAATGACATAGCTAAGTTTATACCATTTCCACAATAAAGTATAGCAAACATCTTCAGAAAGCGAACAAAAATAATGACACTACACATCAAAGAAAGAAATACAGTGGAAATATTTTGGTTTAAACTATTCATCTAAACCTGTCAGAGTCATAGAGTCATAGACTTTAAGATCAGAAGGGACCATCATGATCGTCTAGTCTGACCTCCTGCACAACACAGGCCACAGAATCTCACCCACCCACTCCTGTAATAACCCCCTAACCTATCTATGTCTGAGCTATTGAAGTCCTCAAATCATGGTTTAAAGACTTCAAGGTGCAGAGAATCCTCCAGCAAGTGACCCGTGCCCCACGCTGCAGAGGAAGGCGAAAAACCTCCAGGTCAATCTGCCCTGGAGGAAAATTCCTTCCTGACTCCAAATATGGCGATCAGCTAAACCCTGAGCATATGGGCAAGACTCACCAGCCAGACACCCAGGAAAGAATTCTCTGTAGTAACTCAGATCCCACCCCATCTAACATCCCATCACAGGCCATTGGGCATATTTACCACTAATAATCAAAGATCCATTAATTGCCAAAATTAGGCTATCCCATCATACCATCCTCCATAAACTTATCAAGCTTAGTCTTGAAGCCAGATATGTCTTTTGCCCCCACTGCTCCCCTTGAAAGGTGTGATGAAGTGGGAATGTTCTTAATGTTTTCCCTGAGAGCTGTGTGGGTGCCTCAGTTTCCCCTATGCATTTCTTGAGTGTATAGGGGTGTGTGATTGTTGCAGAGCCCTAGGGGGCCAACGTGATCCTGTCTGCAAAGAGAATGGCCGACACTCTGTCTCCTGGCAACTAATGGCCTGGGCCCCTCCTCTGCAAAGGTACCAACTAAAGGTGTTGAAGAACAAAGAGATCAGGTGACCTCCTGACCTGGGAAAGAGACAAAGGGAGAGGAGGGGCTGGAAAGTTTTCAGTTTGGAGCTGGCTGGGAAAATGGAGGGGAGGCCAGACAGACCTCCTGGCCTCCCCTGGCTCCCCAAGATGGACCTGACTGAGGGGGTCCTGTTGTCTGTACCTGCAAGGCCTGTCTTGAACTGTGTTCCTGTCATCTAAATAAACCTTCTGTTTTACTGGCTGGCAGAGAGTCATGGTGAATCACAGGAAGCCTTGTCTTCCCACAAACTCCGTGGCAGAAGGCTGTTCCAGAACTTCACTCTTCAGATGGTTAGAAACCTTCGTCTAATTTCAAGTCTAAACTTCCTGATGGCCAGTTTATATCCATTGTTCTTGTGTCCACGTTGGTACTGAGCTTAAATAATTCCTCTTCCTCTCCCTCCCTGATATTTATCTCTCTGATATATTTATAGAGAGCAGTCATATCTCCCCTCAGCCTTCTTTTGGTTAGGCTAAACAAGCCAAGCTCTTCGAGTCTCCTTTCATAAGAAAGGTTTTCCATTCTTTGGATCATCCTAGTAGCCCTAGTAGCCCTGTACCATAAATGGCATTATATGGCTCATGAAAAAGATAATTGGCAGTAGGTATTTCTACTGAGAAATTGAGCACATGAAAGTCAAGATGTGGGTTGGAAAGGATCCTACCCTGTCTTTTTAGTCTATTTATCTGCATTGTGTCTTTCATGTTATCCTTAAGCTGTCCCTACTACATAGCAGACTAGTATCACCTTGAGTATTTCCAGTAATAGCAATTTCATGGACTGTCATGGTGGTTTGTTCCATTGCCTTACTTTTCTACATTTTTTCCAAATGCAGTAACCTAAAATATCAAAACAAAACTAAGCATTGTATGGAGAAATGGTGAAAGAGAGGAAATGGAAAGGAATACATACAAGATTGCTATCAAGAAATGCAATCAAAACCTACAGGAGGCAAAAAAGCAAAATAAACTAATGCAAGTGAGGGGAGTCAAAGGAAACGAGAACAAAATCTATGAATTAATTCAGTAAAAAATAACCGCAATAGAACAAGAAAAAGTGAGTAGGTTTCCAAAATCTCCAGTATAGCTGAAATGTTAAAAATGTAATTTTAGCTTATATTTTTATCCTTTTTCATTAAAGCGATATAAGGATTTCAGAGAACTTTTTATAAGAGGATAGATAATTATTGGGTAATAATTAGCAAGGTCATAAGCATCAGGTAAACAGAGAGTGAGGAAAAAAAGATTCTCTGACACTTTTATATATTGACAGGTGAGGACAAAAACACTCAAACATTTAAAGAGAACTAACACAATCTCAGAATCTCTGAAATCTTCCATGAATTTTTGAAAGTCAGAAAGAATTACCTGTTGAAAAGTTAAACAATTGTACCAGTCTTTTAGAATCAAGAAACTACTGGCTAATTATCTTGAGCCTCGGGCAAAATATTCAAGCTTATAGTAAGGAAGTGAATATGTGAGATTCACAAACAATCCAGGTGTATTGAAAATAGATCATGCATGAAAACATAAGATGACTGCAGAAAGTCTTTGTTCTGCAGTCATCTTACACTTATCTAGGATCCAAGCAGAAAATTCTATAATGAAACTGTCAGTTGTTCCCCCTCCCACCTCAGAAGTTACATGTATCATCTCTAACATAAATTAGACAGAAAGAGCCACCAAAATATACTCTTGATACCAATAGGATCTTTTGCATGAAAGTACAGAAAGTTCCCCATATCCATTCAGCACCAGTCATTATTCAGTGACTTCTGGACATATAAGAAAGAGCAAATTACTATCTAACTCTAAATACAAAATTTCCTTTGTGCAACCCAAAATAAGAATATTGCAAAGCGAAAATGGCAATCATCATTGAATCATCATTCATTCTTTTTGGTACTCATTTGGTACTTTTTGGTACTCATTGTACTATTAATATATCATTAACTTAATTGGAAAATTCTCAGAATAATAGCTAAATATTCAAGTATATTTCAAGAGAAAAAATATATAGGGATGTGCTAGAACAATGTATCAGATTTTAATATTATATTTGCATTCTGACTTGATTGGAAAAGTTCACAGTAAGAAAATGATTTCAAAAGTAATGAGTCCAAGTTAGGTATAATAATTGGACCTGAATCAAAATAAGACCATTTATTAGGACATTATTGTCAGATTCATT
Source organism: Mauremys mutica (assembly GCF_020497125.1). Lineage (NCBI taxonomy): Eukaryota > Metazoa > Chordata > Testudines > Geoemydidae > Mauremys > Mauremys mutica. The sequence goes on from NC_059072.1 coordinate 72,168,254, forward strand.
TTTTCTGCAGTCCCTAGAAAGAGAGGGGCCAGCCAGAAATCTTGTTTCTCAGGCTATGTCTACTCTATGGGTGCTATCATGGCACAGCGATTGCACCATTGCTATAACTCTGTAATCCTGACTACAGTGGCAGAAGCGGGTTTTCCATCGCTGTAGGACTCCACCTCTGCAAGCAATGGTAGCTAGGTCAATGGAAGCAATTTAGCTTTGTCACAATGAGGGTTAGGTTGGCATAGCTAAAGAGCCTAGGGGTGGATTTGTCAGACTCCTGAGTGCTATAGCTATGTCAATCTAAGTTTTCAGTGTAGACCAGGCCTCAGTTTCCTGGGCCTTGGGCCCAGTCTATTGATCTCAGCAGGGTGTCAGAGATAGAACTTCAAAACTAATAGCTCTTGCATTGTCCCTTAAGTGTTGGTAGATGGGTGGCTATCTCAAGCCATTGTACTCTTTCCTGCTTATGTGCAGTCAGCCTCTTCTTGAATTAACCCCATTCGTACTATAACCCCACTGTCATAGAGCTCCCTGCCTGGAACACACTCCTGTGGCAGGACAGGCACAGCTATCTCTGTCTCCCTCCTGCAGTATCCCCAGAAATAGTCCAAAGCATCTTCTGAAATATAAATATGGCCCGGGTGGGATTCATTTATGTTCTGTGCACATAAATCATAGAAATCCCAACACCGTAGTCCAGAATTCTCCCAACAGAGTTCAAACAGTGCATGCAAGCCCCGGCATCCCTGGTCACACCCCAGTGTGGCAGTGCAGCCCTCTTCTGTCTTTATAACAGGACAGCCCCTGCAGCTGGAGTGCAGCTAGTTCTACGCTTCCCAGCAAGAACTCCAACAGCATCTCTGCTGGGTGGATCCTTGTCGGGGAGAATCCCTTAGTCCCCCTGGCCCTCTTACTGTTCCTCTAGGTCCAACTCTGTGGCCTTGGAGATGTCAGTGTGTAAGCTCCTCCACTGCTCCCCTGTCTTCAGCCCTCTCCAGCCCTTGGCTCTGGGCCAGCTCAGAGCCAGCAGGCAACTACCTCTACTGCTGCTCCTCCTGCTTTCAGCCCTGTCCCTCTCCTTGGGAATGCCTTCCTGGTTTAGTCCCTCTACGGCAGTGAGTGCAGATCTGTCTCTCTCCTCCTACCACCGTGCTCTGCTGAAGAGACTCCCCTGTAAGTCGTTCCTTCAACTGGAGCAAGCCCAACAGGCCTGCTGGGGCAAGGCTTGCCAGGCCCAGAGTTCTTCCTGTATCCTTAACTCCCCGGTGTGCGGTTTATCCACCCCATCACAGCTATGTATATATAAAGGGGATAGGGTCAGGCATACTGTAAAACGGAACCATTCCCCCACCTGAAGTTATCTCAGGGGGATAAGAAGCAACCTGTCTCTCACAGCCCCCAGCATTACTCAGAGGAACAGGCCTGTGGTTCCCTACCTGTGAGAAGGGGGTGGACACTAGTAACTCCAGGGGCCTTCCTTTCCTCCTGATCTACCTAGCAAGGCTGCCTCAGGAGGGCCTTACCTACTGAGTCTCTGGAACATTCTGGGTTTTGGTTTATAGCTGCAACCCTCCCTCCATCCCTCTTGAGGGACATCGCAGCTCCTCATGATACCCTAGGATGGAGCCTGAAGACTGGAGACTATGACAAGGGAGTTTCCAAATCACTTCACCCTCTTGTCACGGTACCTCCTTTCCAATTGCTGCTTTGTACCCATGTCAGATCCATCTGTAAGGTGGAGTGCTCCCACGCTGTTACTGGATAGATTCCCAGTAAGTAACATACCCTAACTGTGGTAATAGCTTTATCTTGAACTAAACTGTTAAAAAGTGGCTCACACATAAAACACCAAATCCAGTAAAACAGATTTATCTTTCTCAGGAACAGCTTGAAAATTGGAGAAACCTTATTAGCAGGTTTCAAAATACACTGAGCAGTTGAAAGGTTTTAAAGTATACTAAAGCAATCCTTATGCTACTTCCTACACCCAAATGAAAGGATGAAACTCTTTACTCTATATGTATATGTACAAAAAACGCACTTTAAACAGTAATAGTCTCTTCTGTGGGGTGGGGAAACGTGGCTTTTTGGTTTGGTGGTTCCACCAGAGGTGAGTGATTAGGATAATGCCCTGCCTACCGGGTTTGGCATCACTCACAGCTCCACACAAATTATCAAGCAGTGCTCTTACCCCACTCCTCCTACCTCCCCATTTTTCTTTTTGTGGAAGCCCACCAATCTTCCCCTACAATTTGAAATATCACTAAATGCTGTTCCCTTAGTGAATGAAGAAGACCCACCTCTCAAGCAGGAGAATGCACCGGGGAGAGCAGACACTCACCCCGCAGTAGTTAGGGGTCAATTGAAAAGGAGAGAAAAATTAAAACCCATCCTTCTCTGAGTTCCACGCTCCCCTGTCTGCTGTGATGTGGGGTCATCATTGTCCAGGCTGTGCACAGCTCACACCAGTCTTTGCCTCAGGACTCGGCATCACAAGCCTCTGTAGAACTGGCTGGTTACTCCACAGGACACGTTGCCTTCTGCTGGCTCAGGGGCTTCTGCGAACTCCCCAGGCCAGGACTAGTGACTCCCACCTGCATGGCTGGTCTCAGAGCAGTGTGGTGGGGTGGTTTGCCACCTGTTTGCTGGGTTTGCCACCTGTTTGCAGTGGGTCCCTGCTAGGAATGCCTCTTCTCTCCACCGTCCCCCATGGCCCCAACCCTACCCCAACTATTCCCCCCAAAGTTGCCCCACTAGGTTTGCCAACCCTCCAGGATTGTCCTGGAGTCTCCAGGAATTAAAGATTATTTTTGAACGAAAGATTATGTCATTATGTGATGAAACCTCCAGGAATAAATCCAATCATCATTGGCAATCCTATGCCCCTCCCCACCTCTTTCTCCCAAGGTCCAGCCTCCCTGTCCACTCCTCTTTCCCCATCCCCCCTGTCACTCGCTGATTTTCTCCTTCCACCGCTCCCCGTCCCCGCCCGGGTAAGGAGGGATTCACCTGCAAAGCCAGGGTTGGGAGCTGCAGTCACCTGACACAGATAGGAGATGGCCCCAAACGAGTAGGGGCTGGTGCAGGTGATGACCCGGCACATCCCCGCTTCCACTGCCCACAGTAATCGGACATTAGGTGTCCAGTCAGTAGATCTGACCAGTCACTGTCGGGTTCTCTTTTTGACTGGACTTTCTGGTCAAAACCCGGGCACCTGGCCACCCTAGTCCAGCTCGCTGGCTCTTACACGTGTTGTGTGTCTTTATGCAGCTCCCTTCTGGCATCCCATGCTACTCTTCTCCTGCTGGCTTCCCACCCCAGCTCCCTCACCTTGCCTGGGATTGCTCTCCCTGTCTCCTCTGCCCGCAGCACACACTGAGGCCGGAACCTGAGCTGGGACTCTCTGACTGTCCCAGCTGCTTGGTCAGTTAGACTGACTTGGGAGTGCTGACTACTTACCACCGGCCCTGGTGTGGAGCTCTCTGATTGGACAGAAGTTCTGTCAGTTCCAGGATTTTAAGTCCTCTGCAGCCCTTCCCCTTTCTCCTGGTATGGGGAGGGAGCCAACAACAAGTTTTAGTAAAGGGCTAACAGACCCCTTCCATATGCAGCACCTCCCCAGTCCACTGTCCTGTTCTCCATCAAATCCCTTCTCAAGATCCATTCCACTGTGATGCTACAGGAAATTGCTAGCTGATAGTGGTTAGGCAGAGGGTCAGTAGGGCCACTGGCACTTGTTGTTTGTTTGTTTAGACCTCATTTAAAAGATGTGAAAGACTTGAAGCAATCTAGTGGGATCTTCTAACAAGTCTACATCATCATGTGGTGCTATCAGAGTTATTCTTTTTGTCTTCCTTGCTTCATTTCCTCCAATTGTTTTTCTCTTTCTTGTCACAACTGACCTTTAAATTAGACTGTATTTTCTCTTGGTTTAATTACTGTCTCTTCTTATAGGTTTGTATATAATGCATAGCACAATTGTCCCAGTCATGATTGGAAAAATAATGAATAAACTTAACAATAAATTGTAAGCGAATTATTCCAATTTATGAATCTCCAATATTTTGAAAGAGATAATAACTCATATCTATACGTAAAGCTTTACAAGCTACTGAAAGCTCCCTGAGATATTTCTCCTATTTTTGAATATACATAATAAAAATTGTGTCTTTGGCTGCATCCCATTTTTAGGCACAAATAAGAAAATAACATCAGATCCTACCTATTCCCTGCCTAGTTTAGTTGCCACCAATATGTGGGTAATTATTATTCAGAGGTCACTTTATTTAGGACCCTGAATTATTTGGCAATGAAGGCATAGGTATTATATAGATGAATTAAAATGGCTACTTCAAAACCCAGAGGCTTTGGGGAACAAGTGCTCGGTTATATGAGGAAATATTAGCTATGACATACTTTACGCAGACAAAAAAATCAAGTGTACAGCTAGTCACACTAAAAATATCTGTTTGAAGATAGACCATCTCTAGACTATGCCCTTCAGTGGTGATGAGTGTTACAAACACAATAGGCCAGTTACTGAAACTTTAACATTCCCATATCATGAGAAAAAATATGGCATCTTATAAGACACCTTTGTTTTATACTCCCAAATAAAAAGCAGGTGGCAATATTCTACTTGAATTTCAAGATATCTAGTCTACTGAGCTTCATTTATGACAATATTATGGTCCTGTCTTAGTCTGAATGAGATGGAAGTGTGGCATATTTTATTGAGTGTAATTTAATCTAAGCATTGGGGCAAAATCCTTGAATCTGACCTATGTTTTCTTCTATAGTGGCTTTAGGCTATATTCCCCCTTGACAAAGGGGCATTCATTCGCTGGCTTTGGTTGTCCAAAAAGGCCAGGATCTCACTGATTTTCTTTTACTAGAACTGCGTTCATTACTAGTGAAGCAGATGGAAGGAGTCCTTAACTAGTTTTGTTTTGTTGCTCTCCTAATTGGGTGTGCCCCATCCCAGTTCCAAACATCAAACTACAACTGAAAGAATTGATTCTGTACCTGGTAAAAGGTAGGTGCCCTACACTCCCATTGATGTCAGTGGCATCACAGTAAAGGGGTGATGCACAACAGAGAGCCTTGGGACTTCTCTACACACAGCTTTTTTACCAATTTAACTAGATTGATGCTAGCCATGGCAGTGAGGATACATAACAATAGACTTAAATCAATGCACTCATCTGGTGTGGACTGAGTTACACCGGTCTGAGGCGCTTATAGCTGTATAGTTAATTTCAATATATTTGATTTTAATATAGTTAATCATTACCAAATGCCTGCCCTTAGAAAGGCAATTTAAGGGTTTTAGTTTGTTGGCTACCACTCTTAGCCCTGGTCTACACTATAGGGTTAGGTCGAATTTAGCCGCGTTAGGTAGATTTAAAAATGACTGTGTCCACACAACCAGCCCCATTCCATCGACCTAAAGGGTTTTTTAAATCAACACCTGTTTACTCCTCCCAAAGGAGGGGAATAGTGCTAAAATTGACCTTGCTGAGTCGAATTTGGGATAGTGCAGACGCAAATTGACGGTATTGGCCTCCGGGAATTATCCCAGAGTGCTCCATTGTGACCGCTCTGGACAGCACTTTGAACTCCGATGCACTAGCCAGGTACACAGGAAAAGCCCCGGGAACTTTTGAATTTCATTTCCTGTTTGGTCAGTGTGGTGACCATGCAGTCCCCCCAGAATCGTAGAGCGTAGAATGTTTTTACGCTCCCCCTATCATCTCCGTCCCTGAGGTTATTGCAGATTAGAAGGCAAAACAAACACTCTCGTGATTACATGTTTTCTGAGTTCATGCAGTCCTCTCACACTGCTAGGGCACAGCTTAATGCATGGAGGCATTCAGTGGCAGAGGCCAGGAAAGAATTAAGTTAATGCGAAGAGAAGAGGCAGGACACGATGCTGAGGCTAGTGGGGGAGCAAATGGACATGATGATGCATCTAATGGAGCTGCAGGAAAGCCAACAAGAGCACAGATCCCCACTGCATCCCACCCCACCCGGGCAACCTTGTCTGTTATCTCATATTTTTTTAATTAATAAAGAAAGAATACATGGTTTAAAAACAATAGTTACTTTATTTCGAAGGGGGGAGGGTGGTTGGCTTACAGGGAATTAAAATCAACATGGGGGCGGGTTTGCATCAAGGAGAAACACACACAACTGTCACACCGACGCCTAGCCAGTCATGAAACTGGTTTTCAAAGCCTCTCTGATGTGCAGCGTGCCTTGCTGTGCTCTTCTAATTGCCCTGGTGTCTGGCTGCTCAAAATCGGAGTTGCCCACAACATCAATGGTGACAGTGAGCTGAGCGGGCTCCATGCGGGCTCATTCTTGCCGTGGTATGGCGTCTGCACGGGTGTCCCAGGAAAAAAAGCACAAAACAATTGTCTGCCATTGCTTTCATGGAGAGAGGGGCGACTGATGACATGTGCCCAAAACCACCTGTGACAATGTTTTTGCCCCTCAGGCATTGGGAGCTTAACCCAGAATTCCATTGGGCAGCGGAGACTGCGGGAACTGTGGGATAGCTACCCACAATGCACCACTCCATAAGTTGATGCTAGCCATGGTAGTGAGGACGCACTCCACTGACTTAATGCGCTTAGTGGGGACATACACAATCGACTGTATAAAATCCATTTCTAAAAATCAATTTCTATAAAATCGACCTAATTTCGTAATGTATACATACCCTTAACTTGCTTACACAGAGTGTTCAGCTCATATTCTAAAGGTAAGGGGAATCGAATAACTAATCTGAAAAGAGCCTGGCAGCAGAGAGATCACTCCAGGTTTGGAACATGAATATTCATCAGATCAGACTCACGTAAAATAATCAGCAGGCACATCATTATATTAGTCTTTCTCCAGGAAAAAATGTCAAGTTTGACATATCGTACACTGCATTTATAACCTGACTTAAAAATGATTATGTTTTAGATGGAGAATCTTTTCAAGCAGCATTAGACAGAACATGTTAGCAGTTTCCCATTAAAATGCTTTCAGTATTTCTAAAGTTCATTGATTTCAGACACATAAAAGGCAAAAATGTGTAAAGATATAGACTTACTACTTTGCAGCAAACTACCTCCTCCACTCCAAACGTTAATGATAAAAAGAGGAAAAAATACATCTAAATAACATTCAATCTCCCATGTGGGAGTGCTAGTTTAGAGAGATGGCTAGATTAACACAGAGGACCTAGGCTCCTAAGCGCCACTTTATTCTGGGGTGGGGCTTTCTCAATATCTCCAGTTGAAGCTGACTTAAATATCAGGGAAACAAAAACTAGACTCTGGGTCTCCCACCTCTCGAGTGAGTGCCCTAACCACTGGGCTGTACAGTCATTCTTTCTCTCCGGCCCAAAGAATATTTAAATATTCTATAGAAAATGTAACCACTTCAACAAGAGATACTGAGAAAGTGCCATCACTTGGGAGAAGGTCCCTATTACACATCAGGCAGTGGAGATATTTGAACACCGGTTTTCCACATCCTGAGTGGGTTCTCCAACTGTTGGGATATTGGGGGCACTGCCACCACCTCCTCTCATTTTCCCTTTAGAAAACAGTGGCATGGCTTAGGCACCTAACTCCAAGAGAGGGTTCACAGCTGTGAATCCTGAGTGGAGGGAGGTGCCTCTCCTCCAGCCCAGACTTAGGCCAGGTCTGCACTAGAAAGTTAAGTAGACCCAGCTAAGTCACTCAGGGATGTGAAATATCACTATGTGGACAGTACTAGGTTGATGGAAGAATTCTTCTATCAACCTACCTTCTGCCTCTCAGGGAGGTGGATTAACTACAGCGACAGGAGAACCCCTCCTGTTTCTGTAGTGAGTGTCTTCTACACTAAAGCAATGGAGGTATGGAGTAATCTGCCTATAAAGAAAAGTTTCTGCCTAACAGCAGGCAATTTATGGTTGGTTTATGCCTTGAAGCATGCTGGTTTTTATCCCTTAAGCATTTTTATCCGGTGTAAGGTAACTGTCAGCATTCTTGTTATCCTTATAAACGTCTAATACTTTTTAAAAAATAGTACTAAACTCCCAGTTTCAATAGCATCTTGTGGCAGTGAATTAATTCCACCAGTTAATTATGGATTATGTAAAGAAATTGTGTTGTATCAGTTTTAATTTCAAATTTCAAATTTCAAATTTATTTTGCTAAATCACCCTTTAGCTGAGAATTTATGTCCATTTTCTGTGTAATGAGACTTTTTGCTTCTCTTGTAAAGCCCTGAAAACAAGCAGTTTTTAATAGAAATGATTAAACATTTTTCGTTATTGAACTGTAAATAGTGCTGATAGACTGTAGAGGTTTGCTTCAACAAGGCTTTCATGGAAGCTGTAGATCACAGAAAAGTAATAAACAACAGAAAACAGTGTAAGGAGAGAAATAGGCTCAAGACAGAAAATTAAAATCAGTAGAGCACTAAACAGAATCAAATGTCAGCAAAAGATGTCTGGACTAATTTTGCTATAAACAGCTTGTCTTGGTTCTCATTCAGGTTTGTTTTATATGAAAGATCATAGTAGAGGTAATTTTATTTTGGTAGTGGGAGAGCAGAGGAAATTCCGGGAGATGTACAGTTTGTGGTTCAATCAGCGAGAGAGCCTTTAATGACTTGTTTATTTTAAATGGGTGTGTACTCAAAAATACCACAAAATGTAAGCCATCCAGACAGTACTGACAGTTTTGAGTATGACCAGAGGCTTGAACTACCAGTTTATCACATTCAGCTTCTCCAAAGGCTTTAAACAGCAGTGTTATAACGGAAGAGTTATATGGAACAGCTAGTCTCATAGGCTTTTCATGATTCCTCCATCAGACAGTACAATGGATGTGTTGTGGTTACATCCCAACAATCTGGGGAGAGAAAAAAATTCAAATACTTTAAATAGGAGAAAGCTTGAATGACTAAATAAGGAAACAGTGGTCTGATACTGCATGATATAATCAAGTTGGCATTTTTGTCATAAAATAATGAAGTTCATAATTGTAATATGTTTATAGAAATACTCATGGCTTTTGAGATTTTGTGATTTTTGCATCTGGGTAGGTTGATATAAGTAGCTGAGACAATTTCTGCATCTGGTCAAGCAATGTAAAAATCTTTTTACAAATACTTCACTGAAAATGAATTTTGATTCAGGCAGTTTGGACACTTTCACTATTTTGTTGTTCAGAAATACTGGCTGGATGAAGTTTTCTTCAGAATTATGTTTCCGAACAGCAAATTTCAGGTCCAGCACTAAAATTTGTTTAATCCAGCAAATGAAAGAAAAGTTTAGGTCAATCAGTCAGGAAGAAGAAGCTAATATTATGTGAGTGGGTGGCCACACACAAAGCTCAACTATTGAGTTTTGAATAGCTTATAAACAACTCACTTCGGAACTGTTTGCAAATAATCTTTCCAACCCATAGCTCAACTATGTTCATTCACTACCTGATTTTACCAATACATTTGTAAAACTTATCTGTTTGTGAATAATTAACCATCAGAAAAAAGGGCTATGTTACTTGAATAAATTGTTTTGCAAAATGAATTGTTCGAGTTGCTCTACCAGATTCAGTGAGAAAGTTGGGAGCTGCCAATTTAAAATCTGGGTTTTGCATAGAAGATGAGAGATTAGGACCAGTGATTTAGCATAAAGTGAAGGGTGGGGCAGAGAGTCTGTGATATTTAGTTTGTAGTCACAGAGCTTATAAAGATAATTTAAGAAGTGTCTGAACATTACGGCTGTTCCTGCTGCCTCTGCAGTGGCTGAAGCAGCATAGCACCGCTCAGCAGTGTCTGCACCACTGTGAGGCTGAACTGGTGTTCTCTATTCATTTCTACCCTAGTGGGTAGATGTTAAAAAAATCACTATCACCACCACCTTATTCATATTCTTAGCAGAGGAGCCAAAGAGCATGTAGTATGAACTATCCTCATAGCCACAAGAGTAGTCCTGCCAGTTCATTTTTTAGGCACATTGATAATGCAGTGTAAAGGCACATAAACCTGTCAATCCTGCACCTTTTATGGGAATTAAGAACTTCAGGGTCTAGGCATGAAAACAAGGAACTTTTTATGAGCAGTAATAGTCATTTCAGAGGAAAAGTAAATGTGTAAAGCACCCACATGTGTATTGTAAAGACAGCAATCCTTCTCTCATATAGTTATAATGGACTAATTCATTGTTGCAGACAGTATACTGCTGAATGAAGTACCCTTTAACTCAACCTTATATGTCTAGGATTCAGCCAATCAAGCAATTCATTTGCCTAACAGCCTAGCACTTCTTGCTGATGTCTACAGCTCTGGCCTTTCTAAGTAAAATCCATACCATTCTCATACTGCACGGGAGTGTGCGAGTCTCTTTCTACTATAATCCATCACACGTTTATGATGTTTTGCTGTCTGGGTTTCTGATGGCTTGCTTGCATTCTAATGCTTTGAAACTGATACAGCATTAAATATCAGTCTATTTATCCTTAGCTCTCCTTTATAGGGGATAAACCTAATTCTAGTGCCTCTGTTTTTCTCCCTCTCAGAAGAACCCCCGTTTTTATTCTCGCTCATACTCTTCCTCCCCTTCTCAGGTGGGCAAACACCTTTATGCTCCTTGTGTGTGAGGAGTCCCCCATCCCTACCCCCCACACTATCAGATTAATCTCCCCTATCATTTGTTTCTGGTTTTATGCTTTTTTTAAAATTATTATTGCCCCTATCATCAGTTCCCACTGGGACTCTTCTCCCCTGTTGGTTCCTAACTTGAGGGAAGGGATGGATCAGGAGCTGGTGGAATGGGAGGTGAGTTGCCTCTGGAATACAGACAAAGTGACAGGAATGGCTGCTGACAGAAATTTGAGATGATTCAAGGATCTTGGCTGGTGCTTGTCCTAATTTAACTCCTCACCATTTTGAGCTGATCAAAATGTATCCAAAGTTCTTTAATTCTATGAGGTAGCGTTTAATATTGGAGAGACTGACATATTTCTTGAACTTTGAATGGCTATTAAGGTGACCTAAGGAAGGAGAGAGTCTTCAGCTCTATGATATAGTGTTGGTTAGCACTTTTGAGAGAAGCCAGTCCTGCTTCTCAAGGGCACTGCCAGGTTAAGGCATAGGCCTTTGCCTAGGGTACCATTCCTGGATTGATGTGATTACAGCTGAATCACAGATTTCATTTGAAAAGAAAAAAAAATCAATTTCTATCCCTCATGGTTGTGAAGAAAAACTTGAAAATGTGTCTTGACTGCATCTACTTCAACAACATCTACCTGAATCTGCAGATGGCCTTAACAAATATCTGAGAGGGGTGGACTTCACCTTGTATCTCGTTAGGGTGTTAACACCAGACCCACTTCTCAGGGGGTGGGGAACTATCACCACCACTTCAGAGGAGAACTCTGTGAGGCAGCTGGAGAAGAGTACAGTTGTCCTGGTCCATCCACCCAAGCAGATACATCAGAGCTTCTAGAGTACGTAATAGGGCAGTCCCTTGATGTCATCCCTGTCTTTTTTGGAAAAAAAGGAGATGATCCCTGATGCCACTCTTGGCTGGGGAAGAAGGGAGCCCCATGGTGTTTCCTCTTTTAGACAAGAGGCTGAAGCTGCTACTGTCACACCAGATGGGAGGCAGGGCCACTTGGGGCACCATGTCATAGTGTGCCTGGGGCCTGGATTGCCATAATTCAGCTCTGCTCAAAAACAGTCTCATTCTGCACCACCATGCACTCAAAACCTTTTCTTCCACCTCACACAGAAACCCTCCCCCCCCCCCCAGATTCCTGGCACGCTAGGTAGATTCTGAGCTACAAAACAGTAAGTAGATCCCAAGGCCTTAGGCTTGAGAATACAGTTCTGCAGCTATCTGTATACTGTATCAGCTACATATTGGGATGTTATGATTACGTGTTATTTTATTTTCTGATGAAGATGCCTAGAGGTAAAAGACAGTAAAATAGGTCCCATATTAAAACCCTGTAACATGCACAGTGTCAATAAACTGTGTCAGGAATGTCTTGAATGCCATTTTTCTTTTTTGCTCAATCTTGCAATGATAGTAATTTGGGCACTTTCATCCATTTGAAAGAGAGAACTCATGGTGAAATACATTAATGCTGCCACCTTTTGAGCGGAAAACGATATTATTAATGCATATCTCTGCTGCACTTAAGGGAGGAATGGCCATATGAAATGTTCTGTTGTCCAGAAGATGGACAATGACTTTCTGAAAGCTTTATGTCCTGAGTTTTAAAACAAATGCAGTTATTAAAAAACTGCTTCACAGCACAAATTGCAGCAATACCTGCAAGAAAGACAGCACATTATCTTCAGGGACAAAGGTTCACCGTTCAGGAAAGCACTCTAACTCATGCTTAACTATAAGCATCTGCAAATGTCCTAGGTAGGCATATGCATAAGTGCCTTCCTGACTTGGACCAGCGCGTAGAAAAGTTGGAAGCTCTATAAAATGTTGGAATCTTTTGTTAGTTATTTAAAAGCATTACTTATGCATATACAACAACAAAAGTACCTGGGAGGACAAGGCTACAATGAGATCCCAGTCATAATTGGAGCTGCTGGATGCTACAAAGTACAATTAATGTAGAACAGTCTTTAACAGCCATTTGAATTAGAGGAGATGTAAGCAGTGAACATGACTGAGGGACATTTAGAAATGCTGCAAAAGCCTAACATAAAGTTAAAGTGGAAAGCTACCATTAAACCTAATAAGCAGAACTTCCCTAAAAATAAAAGCAATATTAAATAAATGCTCAGAACAATACTGATAAATGCTGGGCAAATGAGCTCTGAAGAACAAGAATTGGAAACCGTTTGAAGTGCATGTTTACTAAACTCAATAAATAAATCTTCAGGCATAAAAAGAGGCTAGAAGAGGTTAAACAAAAAAAAACCCAAAAGAATTTAAAAAAACCCCAAACCTCACAATTGAATATGAATGTTACATGAAATGATTTATTAAAAAGAAACTGCGCAAGTCAGTATGGGCAACATCAGAATAATTGGTATTTCAGCTGGAAAGGAATTGCCCAACCCAAATGAATGTGCAGAGAATTTTTTGACTAATTTACTTAATCTGAAAACAAAGTGATCCGCCAAATACTGACAAAAGGTTGTGGTTTTTTTGGTTTGTTTTATGTTTGTTTGTTTGTTTTGTCTAGAATGCAAAATGGGAGAGACGCATAGGGTGGGTTTGGGAATTGTTACTTTATCTTCTTCTGAAATCATTAATAAATTCTAAAGGAATATTAGCCGCCAGGGCTTGATCCTTGAAAGCTGGAATGACTTCATCATTTCTTCCTGGGCCCCACAAACTGAGGCATAGAAATGAGTAGTAAGTGGAATGCAAGAGTTTCATGAAGAAGGCCTAAAAATAGTCTAGTATTCTTTCTAGCAAAGCTGTGAATCTAATACTGGAACACTGAACTAGTTCATCAACTTGAGAAAATATGAACCCACTCATACAGAAAATAAAATAGCTTTGTGTCCTGTTAAATGTACCACTCTCTTCCTGACAAACCATTATCAATATCGTGCAGGTGAAAAGAATAGTGTGACTAATAGCGGGTCACATGGTACTTAATGTATCAAAATTTGTATATGGGTCAGGAACCTCACGGAGTTTCAGATGGTGATGTTTCTTCCTAATTATTCCTTTTGGCAGTATCTCCCCCCTGACCCTCACTTCCCACTGACAGGATAGCAGGTTCAGTGTCCTGAATCCATGGATGTCCTGAGATCCATATGGGGAAACCTCCACAGAGCAAGGGTATGTGCAATGGAAGCTCACTGTTTCCACATTTCTTCCCAAGATTAAACCACTCCTATGACTTCCAAGTTGTCATTTTTGTGGTTACCTCCAAACTCCGTGGTAGTTGTGCTGACTCAGAGAGGAATTTACTATGGGTTCCTCCAGTAGCAACTGCGTAGGGGATTTCTGACTGGTCTTGAGAGGAGTATGCGATGGAGAGCTAGCTCCTCCCCTCCACACCCCCTACTGTGGTTCACCAGTCATGGAGCCTTTACTGATGGAACTTCCACAGTATCATGAGGCAGGATGCATGGGAGCCTGCTTCCCCCTTCTCAGATTTAGCCCTACTCTAGCACACTTTACCACTCTGCACTGCATTTTGTGGGGCAACAAATTCCAGCTCTTTGCCACAAACCAGGCCACAGATTGTACACTTAAGCACTACCTACGCCAAACATGAAACTACATTAAAATTACTGTCTTCAGTACAGTTATTACTGGTAGGGTCATAGCATGGATGACATGACCATCATGATTTACTACTTTTTTTATTGCATTAGCATAATAATATATGGTTTTAGTGATAATACAGTTTAATCAGTTATAAGAAAGAAAAATAAACCTCCGTCCATGCTTATCAGCAAAATTGAAAGCTGTTAGCAACAACTGTACTTAAACAGTTTATGAATGTGGAAGAAAGAATATGTATTGGGGGGGAAGAGGTTACCAGCAGACCGAGACTTTGCCTTCTGGTAAATGCCTTTGTCTTGGTGACAGCTGAAAAGTATTATCCAGGGTGGGGTTCTCCTCTGAACAGTTAGTACGAGGACCTATAGGTTTACTTGGTTTTTTATATATTTTCAAACATGTTTGAGTAAAACATTTTGATTATTCCAATACCACACTTTGAACCAAATGGGAGACTGACAGTTTACAAAAGTGAATGTCAAGGTTGTGAATGTCACAAACCAAAGATTTTTGGTTTTAGTGTGATTTCTCTTAAATGAGCTATGTATGTTCACTTACACTGTGTGGTTCTATTTCCTGGTTTGTTTTCTGGGTGGGAGCTGACGATATCAGAAATGATTTTGATTGCTAATACAGCAACCAAGTAACAAGATAACAAGATTGCGTTACATCTCTTTTGTATTTGTCCAAGAACTCTAGGAGTTGTCATTTATTTACATGAATTCAACTGGTGTTAATTAACTTGTCTGTATGTGTGTTTGAAAGAATTTAAACTGGATCCAAACTGTGTCTTATAAAACATAACAAAGAGCAGCAGGGAGCTAATTCCATCAAGAGCTTAATTCCCACGGTTTGTGATGATATTATCAACATTTCTTGATGGAATTATTTCCTTGCATCTTACTTCAGCCCATACATCATTTTCTATGGGCCATTTGAAATGTAATTAAAAATGGATGCTGTTTATCTGCTTCATACACCACCAAGAATCCCATGTTCCTATGAACAATATATCTTTTTTTTTGTTTGATATCTATTATTTCAGTTAACTAACACCTGCCTTAGCAGTTCATTATACATCGTTTTTTCTTTTGATTTCTGCCTTATTCTTATTACAAATCTAGAACTAGCTGATGACCCACTAATATATCTATAATATTTTATTAACAGTTGTATACAGAGGCAAGTAGAAGCAAAAACAGGATTCTGGCTAAATCTCATTCAGCTCTTGAGCTGTTTCTATTCAGATTTCACAAAATATATAAAATTAACAACGGAAAAACAATAAATCTTTTATGGATCAGATTGGAAAACCAAATTCTTTTCTCCTGGTGCTACGTACAGATTATTTCTGAAACCATCTATAAAGCATTTGGAAGAAGGAAAAAGGGCTATGTTGACTCTGAAAAATGTACTATACTACTATTTGTGGATTAGAAATAATTTCTTCGGTAGGGTGTAGTTTTCTAATTGGTGCTTCCTAAACAAAAAGGTTGGTTTCCTTAAATATGAAATAAAATGACTCCCAAAGTGATGCAAAACAAAAGCATCTCTGCATATTTATTGCTATTTTTTCTTAGTTGTAAACAATTTTCCTGTGAAAATGCTGGATAAATCTATTTGGAAATATACATGACATCGTTTTCTATCAATGACCCTGAAGTAATACAGAATTTACACTTCAGTGGTTGTCTTGTGAAAGGACTGACAGGTAAGTAATGCATTGCACTGGCAGAGCAAAAGGAGGTGAAGTATGACTCTAACTGGATATTTTTTCATTTAGCTATGAGGAGAGAATAGTTATAGCAAAATTTATAACGCATGTAAATTTTTGTCTGGATTCTTGCTTTGATTCTCAGTCTGTGGTTTGAAACAAAGTATTGATTTTATGTACTTTGTGCCATCTTTAATCTGACTGTTAAGGGTCATTGTCGCTGTTATATAAATAATGAGCTGCAGTGCCCAGAGTAGAAGACTTAACATTGATTAATAGATGATGGCTTGAACTTTGAAGGAGAGAGTTTGCCAGCTGATATACTGGGACATGAGGAGGGGTGTTCCTTTGAGTAAAACAGTCCAATTATTTTCTTATCTTTTCTCTTTAATGAGCTGGGAGATCATTTCTGCTTTCACAAGTCAGTTCAGGGATTAGGCAGAACGTCTATATTCAAGGCTAAATCCTGCCCTTACTCTCCTGATTTATGCTGGGAGCAGAGGACCAGCACAGTGCAGGATAGCTCAGGGCAGAAGCCTAGACTGCACCACAGAGCTCACTTTACTGGTGCTCTCAAAGGGAGCACCATGCACCTCTGGTTAGAGCACACTGTACACTGCTAGTCTGGAGGCTGAGAGATGCATCATACTCCTTAACCGATAGACCAGGCCCCCATGGAACTGTTGAGGAAATTGGCATTCTGCCCTATTGCTGCCTTTCTCTCCTACCTGTGCTCAGGGGGGGCAACAAGACTCCCTGCACCTTATTCCAGCCCCCGCTGACACATACAGCATAGGGCAGGCTTTGGCACAGTGTGGCGACATCAGTAACATGGGGCTAGCTTGTGATACCTTTACACTGCACGTAGCAGCTTACTTCACAAGTAGTCATACTGACTTCAGTGGCACTATTCATGGCGTTAAGGTACTATCCAGGGGGTGAAGGGGGCATTACAATCTTGCCCATAGTAAGGAAATCACAATCTGCTAGCGGTTATTAGGAACACCTAAAAATATGCATCTAGATCACCAAAATTATGCCCAGTTGTAAGGCATTTCCTACCAGCACTCTTCTGCTTAATTCCTGCAATGGACCAAACACTAGCTGCATGGTCAGAAACCATACTGTTTTCAAAACTAGATGCCACAGCAGGTTTCTTACAAGTGCTTCATTAAGGTCCAAGTTGTGGGACGTAAGTGGGAATGAAATTCCATGCTTCCTTCATGGCCTTCCCACATCTCCTCTGCAGTCACAGAGGAGAAAATTTTAGCTACGTGCCCTTTCCCTCTCACCCCCAATGCCAAGGGCTAGTAGCAAGTTACTACTCCAAAGAGAAGGAAATATGCTTTTCTGACATTCCCGTTGTCATTCTTGCTAGTAACAACCCTGTAAGAGACCTGATTAGTGGGCACAACATATGGATATGGGAGAATCCAAACTAAACACATTTCAGACAATCTTCACTTGCTTTGCTCAGTATCTGTTAAACTTTCCAGAAATGGTGGATGGTCTTTTAAGCATTTCTAAATTGCTCATTGCCATGGTGTCGGGATACCTACAGTAGCACCTATTGGATATTTTTATAGCTTGGGAGAGTGATCTCATAGCACCAGATGGCAGATTGAAGAGCAGTTGCCTACATATCAAGGCAACTCCGTGAAAGAAAATGTTATGTTTAGCCTCGGTGGGATTTGATTTGATAGATGTCAGTAAACGTCAATTGCAGCTGACACACTGAAATCGACATTAAAAACTATCAATTGGTAACAGTCAGTGGGACTGCAGCCTTTCCTCCCCCCTCCCCCCCGCACCCCTTGGGCCTGCCGTGAGCCGGTATCACCAGCCCCACTGTCACAGACCTGCTCCCTCATGACCATAACAAAAGAGCTGTGTATGTCTCCCTGCACTGCTGCGGGGCAGGTGACACCAATCCCTGCGGGCCTAAGGTGTGGGGAAGGCTGTGGTCCTGGCAGGGCAAAGCTGGGAACCCTGGGCAGGGCCGCGAGGCAGAGGACAAGTTCCCTGCCAAGGGGGAGGCCGCCCTGCTGCTGAATGGTTCCTACCTGGCGACAGAGTCGTTAAGCAGCGGTGTGGCTTGTCGTCCTCCTTGCATTCGAGGCCCAGCGTCTCTGCTCTGCCAGGACTGCAGCGTTCTCCATACCTTACACCTGCAGGATAGGGTGTCACCGGCTCTGCAGCAATTCAGGGAGCCTTCTGTGGCCCCGTTGTTCCAGACCCTCTCTCTGTGCCAAGGGTCTCTGTTCTGTCCCACCAGGGCCACAGACTTCCAGCCCTCTGCTGCAGACTGCAGGGTCCCCACACCTTGTGCCCAGTCTCTAGGGCCCTCTGCAGCCCTGCAGTCAGGGCTGCCCAAACCCTAATTCCTACCCAGCCCCTTAATTTTCAGCAATTATTAAAATAGTTAAAAATATAAACAAATCTTAAATTAAAATCAATTAATCATCCAAATTATAAATTAAAAAAAATGAAATCTGCCCAACCTAATTATGCTCAAATTTAAAACAGGCCTTACCAGGGAGTTTGGTGTATGTCTCTGTAAATGCATGCTTGATGTGCCACTGTAAAACAGGTCACAAACACTTAAGGCCAGATCCTGGCCCCCACTTTGGCAGCACAAACCAGATGGAAATCTGGCTGATCTGGCCCACTTGAGGATTCCTCCTATGTGGTGAGATCCTAAGGTGGCATAAGTCTTAATGCTACTTCCCACCCCTGTTTTGGATGTGCTGAGCATAACTCAAATGTAATGCAGGATTTGGATCCAAGTGCTGTTATTGAGGTTAGAAGTCTTTGATGAAAATCATAGACTCATAGATTTAAAGCCAGAAAGGATCATCGTGATCATCTACTATGACCACTTGCACTTTGCAGGCCACAGAACCTCACCCACCCACTCCTGTAATAGATGCCAAACCTCTGGCTGAGTCACGATTTAAAGACTTCAAGTTACAGAGATTCCACCATTTACACTAGTTTAAACATGCAAGTGACCCGTGCCCCATGCTGCACAGAAAGGGGAAAACTCCCCAGAGTCTCTGTCAATCTGACTGGGGGAAAATTCCTTCCTGACCCGAAACAAGACAATCAGTTAGACCCTGAGAATTTGGGCAAGACCCACCAGCCAGACACATGGGAAAGAATTCTCTGTAGTAATTCAGAGCCCTCCCCATCTAGTGTCCCATCACAAGCCTTTGGAAATATTTGTTTCTAGCCGTCGCAGATCAGCTACATGCCATTGTATGCAGTCTCATCATACCATCCTCTCCATAAACTTATCAAACTCAGTCTTGAAGAAAGTTAGGTTTTTGCCCCCTCTGCTCCCCTTGGAAGGCTGTTGCAGAACTTCACTCCTCTGATGGTTAGAAACCTTCATTTAATTTCAAGCCTAAACTTGTTGATGACCAGTTTATATTCCTTTGTTCTTGTGTCCACACTGGCACTTAACTTAAATAACTCCTCTCCTTCCTGGTATTTCTCCCTCTGATGTATTTATAGAGAGCAATCATATCTCCTTTCTGCCACCTTTTGGTTAGGCTAAACAAGACAAGCTCTTTGAGTCTCTTCTATAAGGTAGGTTTTCCATTCCTCTGATCATCCTAGTAGCCCTTCTCTGCACCTCTTCCAGTGTGAATTCATCTTTCTTAAACATGGGATACCAGAATTGCACACAGTATTCCAGATAAGATCTCACCAGTGCCTTGTATAATGGTATTAACACTTCCCTGTCTCTGCTGGAAATACCTCACCTGATGCATGCACAACACAAAGATTTTGATGGACAATGTATTGTTTTTCCTCTAAAACTGAATGTATCCTAAGAAAGACAACTTATAGGCCAAGTACAATGATCAAATAGAAGGGGACTGAATCTGTTGCCTTATCAGTGGGAAGTGATGCTAAAAGGAATGTTTAGGAAGAAATGTCACCATCTGAAATGCAGTGAGGTTCGTGCCCCTTGTATAGATTTCAGTATAGTACAGGGGTGGGCAAACTACAGCCCGCAGGCCGGATCGGGTCCATCAGGGCTTTGGATCCAGCCCGCGGGATTGCCACCCCTGTGGCGCCGTGGGCCCTGCGCCACTCCCAGAAGCGGCCAGCACCACACTCCTGTGGCCCTTAGGGGTGGGGGTAGCAGATGGCTCTGTGCGCTGCCCTTGTCTGCAGGCACCACCCCCTGCAGCTCCCATTGGCCGGGAACGGGAAACCGTGGTCAATGGGAGCTTCGGGGGAGGTACCCCCAGTCGAGGGCAGAACGTGGAGCCCTCCTTCCCCCCAGGGGCGGCAGGAACATGGTGCCAGCTGCTTCCGGGAGCGGTGCAGGGCCAGGGCAGGCAGGGAGCCTGCCCTGGCCCCGGTGCACATTGCTGCCACCCCGGAGCCCACACCCCAAACTCCTCCTGCACCCCGCACCCCAACCTCCTGCGCTGAGCCCCCTCCTGCACCCTGCCTGCACCCCAGCCCCCTGCCGCCCCCTCCTGCATCTCAAACCCTCTCCTGAGCCCCTCCTGCACCCCAGCCCCCTGATGCACCCCATCCTGTACCCCAACCCCCTGCCCTGAGCCTCCTCGTACACTCCACACCCCTCCTCCACCCCAACCCCTTGCTCCGAGCCCCTTCCTGCACACTGCACCCCCCCACACACACACCCCCTCCTGCACCCCAACCCCGTGACCCAGTTGTACATTCATGGCCCTGCATGCAATTTCCCCACCCAGATGTGGCCCTCAGGCCAAAAAGTTTGTCCACCACGGTATAGTAGGATAGCATGTGGTCCACCATTAGTAAAACTATTCTTTTCTTCACCATGATATTGACAATAGTCTGTCAAAAAGAGATTGATGAGTTGAATAGAGCACAAAGCTATTTTGCTTTCTCTAGCTGGGTTAGAGTGTCACTGTACTTGTTGCTCACTTCCTGGAATTTCTTGAGTCAGTGGTGGGCTAGTTTAATATCCCCGTATTAGATTCATTGCTTTTCCAGAAAGCAAAAAGGGACTTTTTTATGCTTTCATCATGAAACTGCCTGCATGAAATCAAGTTTGAACAAAGGAAAAATGAGACTTGCAAGAAATGCATCAACTGTGACAAAGCAGGGAATTGGATTCACCAGCATAACCTTCCAACAGACCCTATAGCACATTGTCTGGACTGTAGTTGCCTTTATAGGGCTGATGGTCTGCTTGTGAAAGGACTTTTTATTTGAAGCTTTAGGCCACTCTGGCTTGAGGTGCTTTCAAAAAGTAATGAAATATACCAGGGTGGAGACAGATTCCAAGCAATAGTGCAGTGATCGGTAGGGTTACCTGCCCTGAGCTAGCAAATTCAGGGCCTTTTATAATGCTCATATAAATAAAGACTAGGGAGTGGAAGGAACAATGACTATATCCTCTACTTCCTACAGTGTTGCCTGACAGACCTTGAGTGCAAGTAGTGACATGATGATTAATTTTTAGGAATGCATTGAGCTAGCAAAACTTATCAGCACCACATCCACTCATCATACAGAAGGTAAAATCAGTCTGTACAAGACATGGGTTCCTGAAGTCCTCATTACTAACAGAAGTCCTTAAATTACATTCAGTATTCAATACATACTTATTTATTGAGTGTCAAAACTTTGTTCAACAACGTGCAGGACACACAGGACATATTTTCTGGTCTGTAATTTTCTGCCATTACCTCCATCACTGACACAAAGAAAATGCACGTGTCTGCAGGTGTTAATTGCATAGGGTCTATTCAAGTGTTGTCTGGCTTGTTTAATAGACTTTTTGCCAGAGCTCTGGCAAAGGGAACTTTGTTCCCCTGCTACGTTGAGCAATGTCTGATCCCTTATCAAATATTTTAGTGAAAACACTTTTGTGTATGTGCTTAAAAAGAGCTTTTTGTGATCATTAGTACAAGTCAATCTCAATCATTTGAATGTTCATGGAAAACAAACAGAAAAGTAGCATCAGCATATCTGAATATAAATTATTTTTAAATATGAGACAGTACATGTAGGAAAAATGTTTATAAATTCACCCAGCTCTGCAGTCTAATTGTATATGCACACTATTTTGACTTCAGACACCTCACTAATAGTCCACAGTATTTCCAAAACAATTGGGAGCTAGTCCCATCAATGAGAACCTTAAAAAGATTACTATACCAAGATCTGTCCACTGGTCAAGCACTGTTGAAACAAGGAGAAGAGTGATATTGAAAGCTAACTAATGGACATGTAACCAGTGTAGAGAGCAAGTTTTTCATTCATAGAATTCATGGAATGCGTCTGTGTTCAGGCAGTTGGTGCTTTTCATGGAGCATTTGGATTAATGAAGTATTAATAGACTGCCTTCTGTGATAAGAGGAGACAATTCAGAAGAGATGGTCTCCACTTAAGTAGAAGGTTTAGCTTCAAAACTGGCTGGAATTAAATAGAATTCTCTTTTAGCCATCTGAAATAATCTGTTAGGCACATCTAACTTACAGAACAAGGCACAAAACTGAATTGTTCTGAAACAAAAGGAGAAACATTAGGAATATTTGTGCACAGAAGTGTCTTTACACAGCTTCAAGGAACATGGGAAATAAACTTTTGGATGGAGATTATAACCTGGTGAGTATGACTGAAATCTTGGAATAATTCTTAGAACTGAAAGGTAAGTATAGATAAATATTCACACACACACACACACACACACACACACACAACCAAAATAACAACAAAACCCCATAGCTATGTTAAAAGACCATTATTATGGGTGCAAAGTCAAGCACTGAAAACTTAGGAAATGCCATAATTAAGTTTTTCCGTGCAACTTTAATTCTGCCCCTTTTGCATATGCATTATGATAGTTATTATTTACACGATCACATAATATTTTTCCACAGGACCCCTGCCTCATTTTCTCCATGTTGTTCAATGTGTGGCACTAGGCCTTATTTACTATACACTATTCAAATCCTACTCTGAAGACTGAACTATTAGGTTCCCCATTGGATTTTCTATAATGCTCATCACTATAGTATCTGAGTGTGTCACATATATTAATTTATTTCCACACAACTGCCCTGTAAGATGAAGGGTGGTGGTATTCCCATTTTACAGATGGAGAATAAAGGCACAGAGAGAGTAAGGTCAAAAGCATCTGCTCTTATTGAGTGCCCAATCTGAGACAGCCTAGAACCTCATTTGTCAGAGTACTTAGCAGTATATAGCACTTTTAATTTTCAAAGCACAGCTGTGAGAGCTCTGTGTTTCTGCAGGTCAGACCTCAGGGTCTCAAGTGAGGCACCTAAAGAATGAGGAATGCACAATTAATGTTTGAAAAGCTTGGTTTAAGTGGCTTAACTAGCATCACTGTGTAGAGGCAAAGATAGAATCCAGTTCCAGGGATGGCAGGTTTGTATAATTTTTGTTTGTGCCCAGAATGGGTCCAAGTCCCGCTTCCACCACACTTGCCTAAGGCTCTGGGAGGGAATTTGGGTGCGGGATGGATGCAGGCTCTGGGTGGGAGTTTGGGTGCTGGGTGCAGGCTCTGGGCTGGGGCAGGGGGTTGGGGTGCAGGAGGGGGTGCAGGCTCTGGGAGGGAGTTTGGGTGTGGGAGAGGGTTTGGGGTGCGGGCTCTAGGCTGGGACGGGGGTTGGGGTTCAAGAAAGGGTGAGGGGGGGCAGCTCTGGGAGGGAGTTTGGGTGTAGGGTGCGGGCTCTGGACTGGGGTAGAGGGTTGGGGTGTGGGAGAGGGTGAGGGGTGTGGCACTTACCTGAGGCGGCTCCTGAAAGGGACCCTCACATTCTTCTGGCAGCAGCTCCTAGGCGGGGGTGGGGGGGCTGGGGATTGTCCGTGTGCCGCTGCCTGCAGGCATTGCCCCTGCAGCTCCCATTGGCTGCAGTTCCCGGCCAAAGGGAGATGTGGAATTGGCACTCAGGGTCGGGGCAGCACATAGAGACACACACTCCTGCCCCCGGGACTGCAGGGATGTGCTGGCCACTTCTGGGAGCAGTGCGGAGCGAGGATGGGCAGGAAGCCACCTAAGCCCCAGTGTGCTGCCGGTGATGACAGCGGAGGCCAAGGGTCCCTGGGTCCTTTTAAATCACCCGGGGGGGTTGCAGGCGGGGCTAGGAGATGCTCTGGGGGAGGCGCGTGGAGGTAGAAGTAGGGCCGGGGGAGAGACCCAGCCCTGAACATTGGTGGAGATGGGCCCCCGGGCCCTGAATATTCCTGGAGCACAGACACCACGGACCCATATAACTCGCTGCCCCTGTCCAGTTCTGAAGGGCAGCTGAAAGCATCCTTTTTTCTCCTGCAGTCCCCTGCCTCTTTCACTACCTGCCTTTCAACTTATGCAGTAAATGAAGCAGAGTCCTTTACAATAAAATCCCAATTCATCACCACCTCTATTCCATCCAGTGCACTGAATGAGGCAGTGGTAGTTGTGAAAAAATGTAATTAAAGACTAGGTCACAATGCATATGTGCGGGGGGGGGCAAATTAAGATTACACAGGTGACCTTAATTCTGGCATTTGCTAATTTTTGAGTGCTTGACTTTGCAACTCAAATAATAATAATAATAATAATTAATAATGTTTAAGAACATTAATAATAATGTTTTTAACACAGCTATTTTGTATGTAATTTTCTAGTTTTTTCTAAAAAACAAATGGGGAAAAAACAAGAAAAAAAACACATTGGTAATCATCAGGGTTGGAACCTGTAGTTCCTCTACACAGACTTCAGCCACTTGAGCTAACAGAGTAACTGACAGCAGTAATATTTTATTATCTTCTGTGTGGACCAGCAGTAAAGAGGGATGAGACACGTTGTGCTATTGGGTTTCACAGATCTTTGCAGACAGCAGAAAAATGGTGGCAACTCAGAAATCTTGGGTTCCATTCCAGGCTCTAGAGAGGATTGTGTTTAGGGGGCACACTCTCTTCTAACCATTCCCCAGAAGCATGTCCCCTCTACCCTGTCCCTGCCCCATTCCTGTCACTTCCCCATTCCTGGCACTTCACCCTGCCTCATTCTCCTCATCTAGCCAATCACAGTCTCCTTGCCCAGTAAGTCAGTCTCACCCTCCAGACTCCCAGGCCCAGTCTCCTTGCCCAGCCATTCCAAGTACCTGGGGCTGGCCCACAGCTCCTTGTCCACAATTTCTTTACCCAGCCAGTCCCAATTCCCCACTTCTGGTTCCTCATCAGAACTCTCTCTCTCCCTGTCCCTGGCCTCAAGTTACACACCTCCCCATCTGTTTCTCATCACTGCTGGCTTCAAGTCCCAATTTCAGTTCTCAGGCTTCTCATCAAATGTCAATGTTCCCCCATTCCTTACGGCTCCTGTTCTAGTTTCTTTGCCCTGCCACTCCCAGTTCTACTTCCGCTCCCTGCTACTTTGTCAAATCTGCCTTGCCAACTGTCCTTCCCCATGCCCAACTAGTTCTCTGTCCCAGTCTCCTTGCCCCGTCAAGCCCAATCTTCCCCTGACTCGGCATCCAATCACAATCTCCCCCAACCTACTCTCTCCCAATCCCCTCATTTCCCTCCCCAGCTCTCAGTCCCAGTCTCTCTTGTCCATCCAGTTACAGCCCCCACTCCCAGTTTAAGCTCCCAGTTTAAGTTTACTCCTCTGAACTGCAGTCCCAGTCTCCTTGCCCAGCCAGTCTCATTCTCCCTACAACTCCCCATCCCAGATTCCCTCTCCCACTCCCCACCAATCTTCAGTTTCTGCCACATACTGCCCCATTGGGCGCTTCATTCAAATCAGGCAGCTTAATTCTCCAGGCTGCCTGGGCCATCAGGTGGATCACTGAGGGCACAGGACAGAGAGTCTCCCTGCTCTCAGCTCAGCTGCCCCAGATCTGGACCTAGTATGGCCCACAGTAGTCCAGAGCTGCATTCCAGGTAACATCTTACTCAGCCCTAAGTGGAAACATGACCAGTGCATACAGAATGTTTGGGGAATTTAGCTGTCAAAATCTAAGAATTCTTGATACGTGAAATGGGAACAGCGAACTGCAGCCACTAGGAGCTGCAGGGGGCCGTGACTGCAGAGAATCAACATAAACAAATATCTCATGGCCCACCAGCAGATTACCCTGATGAGCCGCGTGCCGAAGCTTGCCGACTCCTGGCTTATAATTGGCTACATTTTCATGAGGACAGAAAAAGGCACATCCTTTATACAAAGGCCATCCCTTTGCCAAATGTCAAGTTCCTGCACCAAAGCACGGGAGTGGAAGAAATTTTCAAAAAGGTCACCACCGTTTTTTAATATAGACAAAACACTATTTTTCTCCCAACTCTCATTGTAAGAAACAGCTGAATGGTCTTGGCTAAAGTTCCCCCCCTCCCCCACCTTCCCACACCACTCCCCAAAAAATCAGCCTAAGACAGACATCTGGCATGAAAACTTTCAGTCCAAACAATTATAGTTAGACAAAGTTACAAGCAGCTGAAAACATGATCTTATGTGGGAAGTATCAGGTAACCTTAGCTAGTAATAGATAGTGCTACCAACCACTTTTATAATTATGCAGGAGAGAGAGAAAGGAAAAAAATAGATAAATGACTTATACAATATGTCAGAAGCCTCTAAAATGCTCCTGAGTTTGACAGCGAACAGTGTATTGAAGGATAAAAGTAATTAGGACCAGAAGTTACAGTTTGTATCTGCTGCCAACCACCAGGAATAGATGAGAGGTAGAAGGAAATATTCTTGGACCAGTGTTCAAGGCTGTATGACCTTTCTACAGGGTAATACACTCATCATGGGGCTTGACTACACTTGCAGATTTAGAGCACTTTGAGTTAAACCAGCCTTCATAGAGTGCAGTAGGGAAAGTGCTGCAGTCTGTCCACACCGAGAGCTTCAAGTGCACTGACATGGCCACATTTGTGGCACTGGCAGCGGCATTGGGAGTGGTGCATTATGGGCAGCTATCCCAGCATGCAAGTGACTGCAACATGCTTTTCAAATGGGGGGTGGAGTGTGGCAGGGAGTGTGTTGTGTTTATGTGGGGGAGAGAGAGTGGGTTTTGGGGGGCTGAGAGCATGTCAGCATGCTGTCTTGTAAGTTCAGACAGCAGCAGACCTCCCCCCGCCCCTCCGTCTCTCTCTCTCACACACATCATTCCACAGTAATGGCTTCCATGCCAGCTGTCAGAAACGGAGCTTTGAAAGGGTATTTCCGCATTCCTACAGGAGTTCAAAACAATGACAAGAGTGGCCACTTGACTTAAGGGGACGTTTCCGGAGGCTGATCAGAGTGCAGTAACGCAACACCTTGTTCACAGTGACACCCGAGCATTGTAGCCAAAGTGCAGCAAACGTTATTCCTCTCGCCGAGGTGGAGTACCAGCAGCACTTTAGCCTCGGAGTCAGAGCGTTCTACGTGCCTTGCCAGTGTGGACAGGTAGTGAGCTAGTGCGCCCGGGGCTCCTTTATTGCACTGTAACTCGCAAGTGTAGCCACGTTCACGGTCTTTACTCAGACGTTTGCTTGATAATAGCTACAGCTAAACATTTACTATCAATGCGAATCCTAAATTACACACAGGACAACTTAATTATCCTGAAATGAGATAACCTAAGCCTTAGAGAAGCCATATTAGATCTATTTCTTACCGATAGGGAGGTAATGTCTGAGAATCTGAAATAACAATGGTAGTATTATAGTAAGAGAAGTGATGCAGTTACATGAACATTGTAAAAGTAGTCTGGACAGTGCACTAAAATGCACTCGAAAACAATCTTCCACTGCCAGGAAGGATGACTTACATGACTTAGTTTGTAGGGTTTTTCCATCTCTAATATTTCTGAATCTGCTGTACAATGCAAAACATTACATCTTTCAACATAATTAGCTTAATGGACTATCCTCAGCAGAATTTCAGATGGAAAGAAGGCTTAGGACACTTGTGTGTGTGCTTCTAGTTCAATTTCAGCATACTGTGAATAACCGGACTTGGAGACATTCCAAAGGAAAGATGCTGAAACAACCCAATACCAACAAATAACTACGATGGTATGAGTGGAACAAAAAATAAAATAAAATCAAATAATTGGGACTGAGCATAGGCAGAAATTTTGTTCAAGAGCTCCTAGACATTTGGACCACCTGAGATCAGAGAAATATTCCAGCCATATGTAGTAAAAACTCTGAAAGGTCAGTAAAGTAGATGTCAAGCATTTCTCTGCATATCTTCCAAGGCAGCCAGAAGTGTTTCCAGAGTTTACCAATCCACTGAGTGAGTCTTCGTGACAAGTGTGAAACATCACCAAGAAGCCATAGGAGAGTGAAAACATGATCTGAAAGATTAATTCTGCCAAGGCACTTGAGCTGTAGAATACAGAGATTTTGTGATTTTGTAGATTTTGTGTACAAGTTTCAGTTACGTAGTTTAAAAACTGAGATAAATTAGAAGATTTGAACCTTCTTCCTGAAATGTTTATGGTGACATCCTCAACTCAGGATTAAAGGTGTAAAGAAAAGAGAAAAGTGGAGTTAAAGATTGAAAAAATATTGTTGCGAGTTATCCAGCTCTGAGAAATACTGTAAGTCAGGTTTAATAAAATGGGTGTGTGTTATTCTTAGTATTTTATACTCAAACATGGTGCCTGTGCCAGTATACAACACATCAATATCACATCCTGCTTCTGATTGTATTTGCCATGGCATACTGCCCTTGATAATATCTAACTATAATTAAAGGTACTTCCATTTATCATGCTTGACAGCACTACAAACAGTATATGCCTATGTTACAAGTAGTATTTGAATAGTGGCTTTTATAGGCTGTGAAGCTCCCTGTCTATCACATTAGACAATGCTAAAAGGGTGAAAAGGGAGTAGGTATAAATAATTAGTGGAAACCAATAGAATTCCTAGTAAGGCATGTGTAAAAAAGTCTCTCTGGGGCACCTCTCTGGCTGGATTGGGGCCCCTTGCCATGCTCCATTACCACCACAGGCTCAGCCCACTCCAGGCCCAAGCCTTTTAGTTTTTGCAGTGGGCACTACCCTTACAGACCATCTTGCTTTGTTCACAGGTGGGGAACAGCAAAAGTTCAAATTCAACAGAGAACAAGCCCCTTTTGGAATCAACAAAAAGAGACAAGGTCAGTGGCACCCCCTATCTTCAGGGGTGCCTCCATAGCAGCTTTACTGCAGTCCTTCTGGACAGGTAGCTAAAGGAGTCTCCCCCTGCTGGGCTTGCCCCTGGTTTCACACACTCTTCACAGAGCTGAGGAAGTCTCTGGCATTGGGTTCCTTCTGCTGCTTCAAGAGCCCAGTCTTCTCAGCACTTCCCCCTTACGGATAGCAGCTTTCTCCTTTTAAAGCGGGCGGTCTCCTTTAGTACACAGAGCCTCCTTTGCCCCTTCCCTGTCACTGTGGGGTTTATGCAGCATGTTTTTAGAATCAATCAGATATGGAACTGCATTCTTAAATCGTGTTTACTGTCTATGACATGGCAATGGTGCAGAAGCTCTATTTATTTGTAGCCATTATACTGAATACCAGAAAGTGCAGTATTGTAGTCTGCTCTCACCCTTCTGAAATAAGTTTCTTTTGCTACTGAGGTCATGTACTAAATTTGAGTCTCTACTGTTGCAGTATTCAAAGTAATGGTCTCTGAGGTTGCTAGGATACCAACTAGTGCACTGAACTTTCTGACCAATCATGGCACACTTCATACCGATCTCCTCAACATCTAGATTATTTGTAGCTGCTACTGTCACATTCCAAAGCCTTCAGTGTACTAATGAATACGTGGGTTTAACCCTCCGTAGATGCACATGTAAAACAAGGATTCTCAGATGTTTCCATTGTTTTCCCTGCTCTAATATTAGCAATAGTATAGGTCCCCAGTGTCCAGCTTTATTCAACCTGTTATTAGGAGCTCAAGTTTTTAATATATGTGGATGCAAACTCTAGGACTTACAGCATCTGCCTTGTACAACTCTGGGAGTCTATAGGCCTCTGACATAATAAGATCACTAGGGCGTATTTGATACGAATTGAATTTCAGTATTAAACGTTAAGTGATAGACTGAATTTTTCACACTCACTGGACTGGCTGGCTCCTATATTAAAGAATAAAACTGCTGAGGGAATGATCCAGACGTAGATTAATAAGGGAACGCAGGCCAAGATGGAAGTTTGTTGGCTAAACTCTGCAGAGAGCCTGTCATATTGCCTGTCTTCTCAAACTAGTACTACTAATCTCTCATTTATGGAGGCATATAAAACGTAACTTCATGTCCTTTTCTTGGTAGCATGATAGAAGCAGCGATATGAAATAGTTTATTGGGAATTCAGGTAGTAGCAGGCACTACTTTTCTCTGTTCTGTGGTAGTTTTGTACTTGCTAACATTCACCTGGAAGATCTGAATTTCTCCTAATCTCCTTAACTCCCCCATTCTGCCCTGTATGGGTTTTTCCCCCTAGGATGTAAAACTCAGGATCAGATTGTAACACTACAGAGAGATACTCAGGTGGAGTAGGGGCCAGGAAATGCTGCAAGATTCCTGGAGTCCATTGAGGGGAGTGGCTCCTCCTCCTCTGGGTCTGTGGGCGGCCAATCCGCCCCTCTATGTCTCCGGGGGTCGCCTGAGGTGAGGAATCAACAGGGCGATGGGAGACATGAGCTCGGGCCTGTGGTCAGGGCTGAACAATAAACACAGAGCCCCAAGCCCTGGTCGGGGCGGTGCAGCAAAGACTACTGAGTATGCTCAGGCCTGTACTCAGGCTGGGCAGCAAACAATCAGCCTAGGCTCTGGTTCAGAGCGGGACAGTAAGCAAAGTCACTCAGCTCCAACCTGCACTCAGGAGGGGCTGCAAACAAAGTCAGTTAACTCAGCTTCAGCCAGCCTGAGGGAGGGGGAGACTGCCACCCAGTGCTTGGGTGGCAGAGGGGACGCAGGCCCTCTCAGTCCACTGCGTCCTGGCCCAGGGCCCTAAGAGTGGCAGAGGGGTCTGCCACCGCATCAGTGGGGATCCAAGCCACAACACGCTGACTCACCCTCTGCCAACGTTGCAGCCAGACAGGGGTCTACCACCCCTGGGCCACTTCCACACTCCCCCTCCAAGGGTACCTGCTGGTCTGGTGAGGTAAGCTGATTGGCAGGGGGCCTCAATTGCCAGCAGAAGCTCTGTTGGGGTTGGGCCAGCCGGCAGTCTCCTGCAGGGTCGGGTCGTCTCGGGTTCCGGGTGGTCCGGGCCAGTTGTCTGCATTCTGCGGGCCTGCAGCCACCTCCCAGCGCGAGTGCTTGCCCCATGTGGGAGTGGAGCCACCCTCTTCCTCTGTATCTGGGCAGCGCCAGTCCAGCTCACTACTGTTCCCCTCACTGAGTTTCCTCTGAATTCTTCTGTAAGGAAGTTGGGGCTGGGGTTTTCCTAACTCCCTGTGCCCCAGCCTCTCCATGTTAAAAATAGGGCTTGCATGAGAATATGCCATAGAGCTGTCATTGCCCTCTTCCATACCCGCTGCCCAGATCTCCTGAAGCAGAACGGACAATAGCAACAATAGTTTGTGTTTCTATGAAATGTATAACTTCTGTTCTCTAAGTAACCAGCTCCAGTGAATGTTTGATCAAAGAATCTTGGTCTGATGACACAGCACTCACCAGACAAAGGCTGAGACAAGAAAACAGAGCTACTGGAAATATTGGCTGCCTAATTGACAGTTGATTAGGCTGGAGAAGAGAAATTTCCTTTATTTTTCTGTAGGCTGGAAATCCATAGGGTACTGCAAGCTGTTAATAATGCTTTGGCTACCAATACAGGTAGCTTTAATGGATTTCCCTGCCAGTGTACTGAATGTGATTGCAATGAAGCATGAAACAACCTCTTTTAATGACTTAGACTAGTGCTTGCCCAGAGCTGATATTACATTTTTAAAAGACATCCTGGTTTCTCACTAATTGAACAGCTACCAATACACGTTTGAAAATGAGTGATTAATTAGAAATGTCTGAAAACTAATGCGTATTGTACATTAGCAAATATTACTTAATGTTCATTGTGTAAACCTCATGCAAAAAAGGTACTATAGAGACTATTGTTTTGAGGACATTTCCTGTCCTTTGGCTTTCAGTGAGTAAATAGATATCCTTCTTTTTCTACAGCTGGGATGACAGCAGCTCAGTTAGTAGTGGCCTCAGTGACACTCTTGATAACCTCAGCACGGATGACCTGAACACCACCTCATCTGTCAGCTCTTATTCCAATATTACTGCTTCTTCAAGAAAAAATGCTCACACTCAGGTAAGTAGCTTTTTATTGCTGCCTCTTACCATACCCTTTCAAGTGCATAGTACACCAGCAGGGCCAGATTAACCCATAGGCTAATAAGGCTGTAGCCTTAAACCCTACTATTTTTAGGCCCTACTGGTCAGGCAGGGGGTGCGGCCAGGCTGGGTGAGGAGGGGGAGTGAGTTTACTCTCACAACCTTGCTGGAGCACTCCTGCCAGGACGAAAGGCAATGCCAGCACTGCAGGAACACACTGCCAAGTATCCGGTTAACACTGGTGATCGAACACTAAAAATCCGATTACCACGGGAATCTGTGCCAGCCGTGGGTGTAGTTTGAGCAGGCACTGTCTCCTCCCCTCACCCAGCTCCCCTCACTCCCAATTTCTCTGGCTCTCTGCTTAGCTGTCAGGGAGGGAAGAAGCTTCCTTTGTCCCTCTCCTTGGCTGAGGCTGGCATGCAGCTCCAAGATGGAGAGGAAGAGGCAGTACCAGAGCAGTAGGGTGGGAAGCTTGCACAGAACCTGCACACATTCTAGCCAGCTCCAGCCACAACTATTGCCTCTCCCATGTATAAGGAACGAATTCCCACACATTTGTAGGAAAAACAAAACAAAACATCCCATTCTGGATACCAGTACTTTAACATTTACAGTATCTTCCATCGAGGGGTTTCAGAGTTATAATGCACTAAAGAAATCCAATTTTTTTAAATTTATTTTTCTGTACTGGGATGCATAGGCAACCAGTTCTTTCCTTATGCTCAGCCTAGTTCAATAGGCCAACACATCTTTATACTTTGAAGGGGTTGCAAAAGCACTGGAGGAAGTTCAACACACAATGTTGTAGGTTTCTCCTTTCCCTCTCCTTCAAGGATTTTAAATCCACTTCTTAGAAGGCTATGATAGAAATACTGGCTGAATAGGCTAAAGGCAGGTTCTGTCCATCTGGTGGTTCTCTAGCAGTTCAATCCATCATACAAGTACCTCACCTTTGATTTCTTTTGGGTTTCATTCCAAAAAGGTAAAGCTAAATAAACCTGAAGTTAGTCCTCGTTTTTCTGCCCCAACTCAAACTAACTTCTTTCCGAAGTGGAAAATGTTGGGTAAGCATGGACTGTGTGTGATTCAAGAAGGGAATGAGAACACGGGCCAATTCCTGCTGACAGTTATACCTGTGTAACCTTATTGACTTCAGGGAGAACAGATTTTTGCACAAGAATAAATTTTGGTCCCTTCTGCTTTTTCACACCTGGTATAAGCAGAATCTCATTCACTTTCCCCCCGTAAACTCTGAGCACTTTAAGGGGAAAAAAAATAAGCAAGGTCTGCTTGATTTACACGTGCAAACAAAACAGGAAGCTCTCCTTTCATTCTACACCAGCCTTAAACAAACACCAGTCCCGATGTAACAAGGGTGTCACTACAGCAACCTTGGTTGGATTGTTCTTTTGAAACATCCTTAATGGTTCTTTTAAGATGCTGATTTTCAATGAAGTATTTTGGTTCAGGGGGGTGGAGAACACAACAGGGAATAGCTCTGTTTTTTCAACTGAAAGTCTTTAGATTAAGTTTGTTTAATATTTGTACAGTGATTTTGAAAAGCTAACATAGTACAGAAGTGCTAAATATTATGACTAGGCAACCATCTAAAGATATGTGTCCCTTCTAGCTTTAACCTTACAGAAAGCTTAAAACAAACAAATGCAAACCGTAGTGGGCTGGTGCACACAGAAGTCATACTTAAAATACCTCATGTCAGAGATGCTGATCACACATTCTAGAATAGATAATACTTAGTCCTGCCAGGAGTGCAGGGGACCAGACTCTCGAGGTCACTTCCAGTCCTATGATTCTATTTATTCTAATTGTGGAAGAGTTTGGTGATAGAATGGCCTGATGTGGTGAATGACTGGAGATTAACTACACAAACTGAGTATCATCCCACAAATAATATTTGGGTTCAGTGTGAAAACAGTAATTCATTGTCCACAGCCAGTGCAACACTGGGCGGCAGCTTTCAGAGCAAGACAGCCTAAAATATAATGCCATCCAATGTAATTTTCCCACTACTACTTCCTCTACTCCAGTGGATTTTACACCTGAGTGGTTTTCTTGTACATAATAAAAGCTGTCTGCCTCCCAGACTGCAGTCAGAGTGAGACCGGGTATGTGGTATAGAGGCCATAGCTTGGGGGAAACACCTGCAGGGCTTGGCTTTGCACTGTGCCCTGTGGAGAGCTGAGGGTAGAAGCACAAGGTTGAAAGAGGTGAGCAGGATGGGAAATGTTGCAGTGTTCATCCTCATACAGATGAGCTCTCCACTACCTAGGAGGAAGGAGGCCTAAGAAAAGGACAGCGTAGCATCCCTCGTGCTACCTCTTACTCAGAAGTATCTGGTTGAGGAATTGAGTGTAGTGAGAGTAGAATAAACTTGTTAATTTTACATAAAAATGTGTAAATATGTATGCAGATAAATGTTTGATGACTTCATACTTTCTTTTGCAATATGTAATTAATACTTAGGCCCTTCCCTCCCATTAGCCTTAGGCCCCTCAGAACCTTAATCTGTCCCAGTATACCAGGAAAGGTGTATTCAAACACAATACATACAAAGTATACAGCATACTAGAAAAAATATCTTCAGTGGCAGTACATCCAAAACAAATGACATGATGAATATTGGACATGGTTTTCTATTCTATTTATTTTCAAGAAGCATTGCATTCCAGTAAACACAGTATGTGCTGTAGTTGAATCTGGAATATATGGATTTCTACTCACTGCATCTTACTCTGCTACAAATGGTACAATTTAAATTAATCCTATTTTCATCTGTCATGACATGTAACATATCAGGGAAGAAACTGTGGACTTTATAGCCATAGGGAAATTATTTTCCATCCACAGGAAGAAAGGAACGGGCAGAAGGAGACTGTTCTCCTGTCTCCTCCATGGGAAGAGATGAGCCAAGGGCGGGAGGTGAGAGCTCTTGTTTTGCCCACTCCCTTCCAGGAAGAGAGGGGGACCTTTGAGAATGTCAGGGACATGGACCTGTGGGCATCTTCTCTCCCCTAATCCAGACCTGCTGGGACAGCTACTCAACACTCCTTTTCTCTTCCTGTGAGTGATGTTGCACTGCTTCTTCTGGGTTCCCTAGCACAGGAGTCTGAGATCTTCCAAGATAAGGGCTCTAGGGGACTGCTGCTCCTGCTCAAACTGGGGCCACCTTCTTGCCCACTTGTGGCAAACAGTTGCTTCAATTCCTGCCTGTTTGGTGGTATGGAACACCAGAGGCAGCTTTCTGCTCTTGGAGTGATAAAGCAGCACTAGCACCACAGTTGATAACTTTCACGCGGTAAATAAGTACCCCGACTTTCACAATAAGCCAAAAATCAAGCTAATCCCATTTCAAAACAAGGCCAAACCAAGCCAATCCCTAAGAACCCCAACACTCTATGTGACTAGATCCCCCTGGCGTGCAGTCTGGGACTGTGGTGGGTCTGCTGTGCACCCCTGACTCTCTCCCACTTCTTGCCGGAATCTGATCAAAAGAAGATCTACAAGCCAAACAAGCAACAAGCTACAAGCCAAAAACTAGCCAACAAGCAACTCACAAGCCAATTAAGCCAAAAACAAGCCACATTTCTGTGTTTTTTCCTCAGATTTGGCATGTCTGACTAGTACTCTCCTGCCTAGTACTCATTCACAGCCTGGCCCAGGCCCCCCTTGCAGCCAGCCCAAGACAACCTCCAGGCTTGTCATCCCCTAAGCTTGGCCTTGTTTGTGCAATTTTATATTTATTTTATTCATTTATTTCTTTCAAATTAAAAACATTTAAATAAGCTGCTGTCCCAAGGTCTGAACACCATTAAACAAGTAGAAATTCCACAGTATCAAAATATTGTTCTCATAAACATCAATCAGCAGAATATAGGTAAAACCCCTTCCAGGAACAGATCTCATTACCCCCCACATCTCCTCAAAGGCCCAAAAGAGTGTGCAGAAGGTTAACAACTGCAGGCTCTTGCAGTGCGAAGAGGAAAATGAGTCCCACAGTCAAGGGGCCTTCACAAAGAATGCACTGCCAGATGGCTCTTGTTTCTAGAGAGGGACCTCGAGTTTGAGCTCCTCAGCTGATCACAACTAAGACCACATGGCACAGGTATCTCAAGTAACCTGATCTCTGGGCTTTAAATGTCAACACTGACACTGTATTCTACCCAGACCCACTCATAAGCAGCCAGTGCAGCTCAGTGAGCTGGTTTGTGCTCTCAGCACGCTGCTCCACTTAATAAGTGAGCAGTTTTGTTCTGAGCGAACTTCAGTTTCATTGTGGTCTCTATATGTAGCCCTATGTAGAGATGCATGTGCTGCAGCTGGGAGCATGCTTCCCAGTGCAAGTAGACAAATACACTAGCTCTGTTTTGAGAGAGTGCACTAAAAATAGCAGTGTAGGCAGGGTAGCACAGGTGGCAGCTTGGGCTAGCTGCCCAAGTACATACCCAGGTGGTCCAGAGAGGTTTGTAGTCTGGTGACTCACCCATGCTATACCAGCTACACCACTCTTTTTAGTGCGTTAGCTCCAGCAGAGCTAGTGCGCATCTGTCTACCTGCACTGGGGAGCATGTGGCGTAGACATGCCCTAAGCGCTCGTCTTAGCATGAGAAGATCCAACAAAGTCACATTGGGCATTGTTGCTACCAGTGGCAGGCCCAGAATAAGCCAGGCCTTTAAATTTCAGGCTTGTGGTGCAAAAGGTGGTCAGACCCCCTCTATCGGTGTGCCAATGTAATCATCCTCACTTCTTCCAGTTGTTCTCTCCCAACCTACCAGGGTTATCTCCATGTTCACAAGGATGGGCTTCAGCCACTTAGGGCTTGTCGATATTACGCCGCAGTGGGGATTTCAGGGTGTGAATTGTAGAGTGCACCAAAGTGTTGTGATCCAGTTGCCGTGTGTGGACGCTGATGGTGCAAATGAAAAGATACCTAGTTCACGCTAACATAGTCCTCTTTCAAACAGGCTATGTTCATATAGCTATTATGGCAGCTCTGCTCCAGGTGGGAAACATCCTCTGGCAACAAAGAGATAGTGGGCTCCTTGCTGCAATCAATGTACACTGGTGTAGTTAACATAAATGGGCTGCAGCATAGGGAGGAAATCGGCCTGGTTTTTTTTTTAATGAAAGAGGATTAACAGTCACTTCATGGATGGAGGGGTGGCAAAAAACTTTTAAGAAAAGGATTTTGTTTAGCATTTTTGCAGATGATCCAAGTTGCTTTAAAAATGTATCTCTACATGTTTTTAAAAGTTTGTCTTTGAGAAAAGCTCTTGGAATATTACAGTCTCAGTAACATCATCATCAACAAAAACTCTCTGCTGAAGAATCCTGCAGTATTTGTATGCATATTTGCTTGGGTTCTTTTCCCATCTTTTTTTTCTGCCAAAAGCAAATGCGAACATAGTCAAACCTTGCATTTTTTTTATGCCTCAAATACCATACATTTCAACAGCAGCTAATTATTACTATATGCTGTCACAGGGTACTCACTCATTGCAGGTGGAGTCTCTTCCTGGCTGTTCTGGGAATTGGCTCTCTTACAAGTCTGACACCTTCCCTTGCAGTTTCTCAACCTGTTGTCCTTTCTCTCCCTCTGTGGCCCCTCAGTCACTACAGGAGCTACAGCTTCCTCTTCATGACTCGGCCCCCCAGCCAGGTCACTATGCGATTTCGCCTGCCAGGATATAGTGTCTCACTGCACCCATTGTCCAGGCAATGCCACTCTGTCAGTGGTTGGTAGGGGAAACCAGGCCAGCTCACTACTCCAGGTTCCAGCCCAGGGACCCTACAACACACAGCCAGTGTCTGCTCAGGCCCAACTTTGCTGCTTTCTCCCTGGACTGCTTCCTATTCCGCTTCCCAGAGGTTTTCTGCTTCACCCTTCTCTTTTCTGGGTATGCCCTTTCCTCAGGGCCAGGCTCCCAGGATCCTACTCTTGTCCTGGCTCCCTACTTCCCTCTCTAATGCACAGCGATTGGCTGGAGACTTCCTCACTGCCACGCCCTCTCTTTTCTCTCCCTCTCTCTTTTTTTTTTTATGATGAAACAGACTTGCCTGAATAATCTGTAGCTGCCACCAACTGTAATTCCTCAATACGTAGCAGTTTATAGCCTCTCGCACTGCTCTGTGTCTTTCAAGTAACGTAACAGCACCTTTCAAATAATACTCCATTTCCTTGATGTTTTTACTATATCACATAATGTATTTTTTCCCCTTAAGATGTTTAAATGCCTTGAAAAGCTTTTCCCGTTCTTTTAAAAAGCCCCTGCATACCCAAAGAAGGTGATCTATTTTTCTTCCACCCTACAGAGCACACACATTCCATCTTTGTGCCTTTTTATTCAAAAAGGATTTTTGTTTGAGCCAAAATGGCCAGTTAGTACCCTGAACAGAAGAATTTCATTAGTTCTATCTAGGCCCTGAAATATGTCGCAATCCTCAAATCTAGAGCACAAATTCAAAACATGATCTACCTCTTTTTCATTAATCCATTATTTATTTATTTATTTATTTTGGCCATTCCTCTTTTAAATTTGTCTGTGCTAGGCTTTTAAATTCCTGTTTACTCAGGGATATCTCTGCATCAATCCTTCCATTTCTTACAGTGTTTTTAGCTGCTTTGTCTGCCATTTCGTTCCCTGTTATCCTAAAAAGCACTGGGATCCAAGCTGATGCTACATGTATCCCCATCTGTACTAAACTCTGTTATTAGAAATATAACTTCATTGATTAAATCACTTCTACATACTGTGACATCCTTTTTTATCACCATAAGGCTTGAGACTGAATGTGAAAAAATGACTGCTGCTTCTGCTGGTGTACATCCCAGATACAATTTCATGCTAGCATTACAGCTACATAGTCAGATATTCTTTTGGATGTATTAATTCACAATATTTGTATACAATATGCCATCCCTATTCTTCCTGCCTTTCTTTTTCTTTTTTGGACCCATCTGTATATATTTGACAAAACCAACTCCACTTTTCATCTGCAGACTGGTGCACTTCATTTTTAATACCTACTGTCTCTTTTTTTTACCCTTAAATTTATAAAATTAATCTAACGCCACATCTGGACATTTGACTTTCCATCCATAACTAATTTTCCCATAAGTAAAAATGTTGACTTAATTCAACTTTTCTTTGTTTTTCAACTGCTGCATCACACTTAACTCAAATGGTATGTGGAATTCTAACTTTTTGTGATATAGTTTGCCTACCAAATTCCCAACAATCCTCATAAGTTTGTTTGGTACTTTCATCATTGCAGTTCCCAGTAACTTTGGCCCAGAAAGTTAGGTCCAGTAGTCAAACTGGTTTGGCCTATGTTCTTAGTAAATAGTAAATAGTAGTTTCATTCGTAGTGTAAGTGGCATTTCACTAGAAGCTATCTGTAGCTCATATAAGTGTTGTAATAAACACAGCACAAGCAATTCGTAGTGCCTGGCTTGTATTAAATCTAATTTTTTTAAGTTCTGATTGTGATGCTGACCCAAAAAGGTAGTAGCTGTAGCCAATAACTGGTCTGATTAAGGCTCTGTATACCATCAACAATGTTT
Source organism: Mauremys mutica (assembly GCF_020497125.1). Lineage (NCBI taxonomy): Eukaryota > Metazoa > Chordata > Testudines > Geoemydidae > Mauremys > Mauremys mutica. The sequence goes on from NC_059072.1 coordinate 72,208,099, forward strand.
TCCTATCCATCCCCCACCCGCAAGTAGTCCCAGCAAGACTTTTAAGCAGGTTAATCCTTTCTTTACATTGATCTTTAACATAGTTTATTTGATCTTTCCAATGTAATTTAGCATCAAATATTACCCCTAAGAATTTTAACCTTTTAACTACACCTCTATCCCACTATAACGCGACCCGATATAACACAGGTTCGCATATAGCGCGGTAGCAGTGGGGCTCCGGCGGCACTTTAAAGGGTCCAGGGCTCCGGCTGCAGCGGGGAGCCCAGGGCCCTTTAAATCACTGCTGGAGCCCTGCCGCTGCTACCTTGGGGCTGCAGGAGTGGGGTTCAGGCAGCGCTTTAACGGGTCTGGGGCTCCAGCTGCTCCGGGGAGCCCTGGGCCCTTTAAATCACCGCTGGAGCCCTGCCACAACTACCCCAGGGCTGCGGCAGCGGGGCTCAGCCAGCGATTTAAAGGGCCCAGGCTCCCAACAGCGGCCAGAGCCCAGAGCTCTTTAAATCACCTTTGGAGCCCTGCCACTGTAGAAAACATGCAAAATATTTAAATAAATGGTATTCTATTATTGTTTAACAGCGCGTTAAATCACAATCAATTTTTTTAATCACTTGACAGCCGTACAATAAACCTTTATTTTTGTCATCACTAGTAGATCATCACCTATACCTTCTGCAGTGTTTATCATATTCTTTATAGAATGAAGCTGTGTCTACATGTTTTCCTGTGCCGATTGTCTCATCCTTCTCCGCCAGCTTCTAGGGTTGGGGTGGGCCACAGGAGCAGGGACAATGTGCCTCTGAGGCAGCTCAGGGAGACTCATAGCACAGGTGTGTGCGTGAAGTTCCCGCACCCTCATAGACACCTCATCAAGGGGAGGGGAATGGCCAGTGCTCCTACTTCCAGCTGAGCAGAGGGAGCCTGCTGCCAGCACCTTCCCCAGCAACCTCCAGCTCTGTGGGCTGCCGCGCTCTCCCCTCCAAAGTTACCTGCCCAGGGGTGGAAGAGGGAGCTCTGTCCTTCTCCTGCTGCACCTCCCCCAGCATGCTTTGGGCTTACTTGGCCCCTGTGTCTGACAGCCAGGCCCAGGTGGGAAGCAGAGAGGGCGGGACAGAGTCACTTCTCATGCCAGCTGAGGGTGGCCGGTCAGGGTTGCTGCTTCTTTGCAGCATGGTGGGTAACTGCAAGAGAGCCCAGCTTGGGAAGCAGTGGCAGCGGACTGCCCCTCTGCTCCCTGCCAAAGCCCGGCTGCCAGGGAGAGGGCCGAGTGAGCTGGAAGTGCCAGGGGTGCGGAGGAGCAGAGAAGGCTGGAGCACCCCTCCCCCCGCCAATAGGCCGAGCAGAGCCAGCCATGAAAGGGCAGTTCAGCACTCAGAGAAATCGGGGTGGGGGGGCACTTGACCCTGCACCCACCGCATGCATCACCTCTGCTTACAGCCTCCTTGCTCTTACAATATTCCTTCTGCTTTTTCTCAGTCCAGTAAGCTACTTTCACAGGGTTAGCATCACCTAATCTTATTTCTCTGGCTAGGGATCTTACACTTACAACCATTTGGTTTATTTCCTTCCTCAGCTTTGTTTTTTTTTCTGATATCATCATCTGCTTCTGCTTCTGCTTCTACTCTTTTCCCCCTATTTTGTTTCCATTCTTCCTCAGGAATAGACCATTCTTCAGTTTCCAGAATGACATCATTTGGAGTCAGAAAATTATCCATCTCCCCCCAGCCCTCACCCTTTCTGCTGACACCTTCCTGGCTTAGATTAGCCTAGTTCACACCTGTTCAGCAAAGCGTCATCTTCCAATCCAGGGTTGCTTCTGCAGGTGTGGCCTATCACACTAATTGGCCCTTTCTCAGCTTCCTTAACCCTTTCAAGGCTGGTGTGGGGTGAACACTCCATCACATTTGCTATCTAATTATTATTAATCTTGTTTATTACAATATTGTCTAGGGACCATACAAGAACAGACCTCTATTGTGCTAGGCACTGTACGAATACAGAGTAGTAGATGGTCCCTGTCTCAATGAGTTACAGTCTAAATACACAAGACAGACACAGGGGAGAAGGAGTAGAACCCACAAGCAGAGAAAACAGTGTGATGACACTAAATGTTGTGTTAGTCCTACTATTTTGTTGTTGTTGGGGGTGCAGGGGTTATTTAGGAGAGGATTAGCTGAATGGAAAGACAAAGGAAAAGAGAGTGGTAAAGGGAACAGAATAGGAGAAGTGACAGAGGGGAGGAAGGTATGAGGGGCAGGTGTGGAGAGAGACTGAGATGAAGACATTGTGAGGGAGGGGCAAGTAGGGGTTGAAGCTGCTTCCATAATTGCTGTGCTGGCTGCAGTCTCTAGCTAGTTCTTCCCTGCAGTGTCCTTCCCCAAGATCACGTGGCTGGGGGAGGAGGGGTGCTGCTTGCCCACAGCATGTGTTAATATCTTCCTTTCACAGTTCTGGGCCAAAGGGTACTGGGAGAGGGATGCCCTCACATGGGCCTCATTTTAAACCTTCCCCTCAACCCCCCTCGAGTTCTCCCCACCCGCAATGGCGCAGTACTTGATACTGTAGCTGCTCTGCCAGCTAATTGAGGTATGGAGGCAAATTCTCTGCCTGTGTAACTCTATTGACTTCAATGGGGTTATGCCAGCAGAGAATTCAGCCCATGAATTGCAACATGGAGAATGACGCAGGGAAATAAGAATACCCATTTAACATTTTGTCCCATCTTTCTATCTTATCATCTTCTGGGACACATACCTGTTATTCAGACAATATTCCCATTTTAATCAATGTAAGGTTTTCCCGAATAAAGAATTACAGAAATGTCCATGAAAACTTTGGTAGCATATTGGTGATTCCCCTATTTGAGTTTTGTGAAATAAAACCTTCCCAAAGCAATGACTTGTTTGTGAAATCCCTAGGGATTGGAGGGACAATAAAGTGTTACAGATGAAGACTGAAGTAAACTGGGTTTCATAATAACATTCAGAATATAATCTCTGGTACAAAGAAATCAGTTTGCTTTATTCACCTTCTCTTCCTTGGATTTAAGAAATGAGAAAATATTGAATGAAGCTGAGACTTACCATTTCCTGTGATGTAAATGTCTTGTAGCTGAAGACTGATTCAGAGAAACGGTCCGTAACAGACAGTGAAAACTGGGGCAGCACTGAAGAACTGAAGAAGCCAGAGGAGGACTTTGACAGCAACGTAGACGGCAGTGGGAAATGGAAGGGCCTTCCCTCGGGGCTGTCTGAAGACTCAGAGAAGGGAGGTCAGAAAGCATCTCTGTCTGTTTCACAGACTGGATCCTGGAGGAGAGGCATGACTGCACAAGTCGGAACGACCTCATCCAGACACAAAGCTGGGACAAGTGCTCTCAAGACACCTGGTAGGATTATAGCTCAGAAAAAAGAGTTTGTAATGGGTTAATAATAATTAATAGATGTTATAAGCATTTCACAGATAGTAGAAGGTGTTACAAATGGTTATAAACCGTGGTTATAAGCCATTGACTCACCTATTAGTCTCTACAACAATTAATTAACTAAATATCTAGTAATCATTTATTAACCATGTATAGATGTACCCTTAATATAAAGCGTGACTGAATTTTGCTTTATTATCATAGGAGTAATATAATTTCTTATCGGGGAATTGTAATGTATTGTTTCCCCGTTTTTCTTTCTATTATTTTATGTTCTCGGAAAGACTTACCCCAACAGCTGTTGAGAGTGTAAAACAAAAACAACACAGATTACAACAGTATAGGGGAAATGCATTGACACTGAGGTGAGATAAACGAAAGTGAACATTTTTGTATCAAAGTTTAAGCGTCAAATGAGGCTCCAGCTATAAATTGTGTAGCTTACTGCTAAGAAGAGAATTCTCTCTCTCTCCTTTTTAAAACGTGTGCAACTTTTTCTTCAACACTAACTGACTTTGTAAAGATTCAGAGATATATCATCCCCGAAAAGGCCTCTTAAAAACAGTAGCAGCCAGTGTCAGTGTTTTGGCAATCTAATTTTGGAGCCAAACATCATAAGATGACAGGAAGTAAAGATGGAAAAGACCTCTCTTAGATTGTCTAGCCATCCTTCTGCCAGTGCTGGGTTGTTCTCTGTAGTAAATTTTTTAGCACATTGCCCTGTCTAGTCAAAAATATTTCTTTCAAGAATGTTTAAAAGTTATCGGTAAAGATTTGATGAACCAGCAGAGGAGCCTTCAGCCCAAGTCTGGAATGGGCTACAAGCCACCTTTGTGTGTCCCGGATTCCCTGGGGCTGCCAAGTGCCAGTCTGGCCCCAGAGTGTACATTTAGAGAGGCTTGAAGACTGCTTTTATCTACACCATCTTCAGCTCCCCTTCTGGGTCCATTCCAGCAGCTAGAGATCATATGGATTCTCTAGGTTATAGTCAGGAACAGAGGATGGAAGAGGATGATGTAAGGGCAAGATCCGATGAGAAACATTCACATAAAAAGATATCTGACTCATCAGAAAAGGGCAGACAAACAGTGACAAGTTTTTAAAGTGCTTGTACACAAATGCTAGAAGTCTAAATAATAAGATGGGTGAACTAGAGTGTCTCATGATAAAGGAGGATATTGATGTAATAGGCATCACAGAAACCTGGTGGACTGAGGACAATAAATGGGACACAATCATTCCGGGGTACAAAATATATCGGAAGGACAGAACAGGTCTTGCACGGGGGGAGTGGCACTATACGTGAAAGAAAATGTAGAATCAAATGAAGTGAAAATCTTAAGTGAATCCACATGTTCCATAGAATCTCTATGGATAGTAATTTCATGCTCTAATAAGAATATAACATTAGGGATCTATTATCGACCACCTGACCAGGACAGTGATAGTGATGATGAAATACTGAGGGAAATTAGAGAGGCTATCAAAATTAAGAACTCAATAATAGTGGGGGATTTCAATTATCCCCATATTGACTGGGAACATGTCACCTCAGGACGAAATGCAGAGACAAAATTTCTCAATACTTTAAATGACTGCTTCTTGGAGCAGCTGGTACGGGAACCCACAAGGGGAGAGGCAACTCTAGATTTAGTCCTGAGTGGAGCGCAGGAGCTGGTCCAAGAGGTAATAATAATGACTGCTTGGAAATTGTGACCATAATAAAATAACATTTAACATCCCTCTGGTGGGAAGAACATCTCAACAGCCCAACACTGTGGCATTTAATTTCAAAAAGGGGAACTATGCAAAAATGAGGGGGTTAGTTAAACAGAAATTAAAAGGTACAGTGACTAAAGTGAAATCACTGCAAGCTGCATGGGTGCTTTTCAAAGACACCATAATAGAGGCCCAACTTAAATGTATACCCCAAATTAAGAAACATAGTAAAAGAACTAAAAAAGTGCCATCTTGGCTTAAAAACCATGTAAAAGAAGCAGTGAGAGATAAAAAGACTTCCTTTAAAAAGTGGAAGTCAAATCCTAGTGAGGTAAATAGAAAGGAGCATAAACACTGCCAAATTAAATGTAAAAATGTAATAAGAAAAGCCAAAGAGGAGTTTGAAGTACGGCTAGCCCAAGACTCCAAAGGTAATAACAAAATGTTTTTTAAGTACATCAGAAGCAGGAAGCCTGCTAAACAACCAGTGGGGCCCCTCGATGATAGAGATACAAAAGGAGCGCTTAAAGACGATAAAGTCATTGCGGAGAAACTAAACAAATTCTTTGCTTCAGTCTTCATGGCTGAGGATGTTAGGGAGATTCCTAAACCTGAGACGGGTTTTGTAGGTGACAAATCTGAGGAACTGTCACAGATTGAAGCCTACTTGCATCCGACGAAGTGGGTATTCACCCACAAAAGCTCATGCTCCAAAACGTCTGTTAGTCTATAAGGTGCCACAGGATTCTTTGCTGCTTTTACAGATTGAAGTGTCACTAGAGGAGGTTTTGGAATTAATTGATAAACTTAACATTAACAAGTCACCTGGACCAGATGGCATTCACCCAAGAGTTCTGAAAGAACTCAAATGTGAAATTGCGGAACTATTAGCTAAGATTTGTAACCTGTCCTTTAAATCGGCCTCTGTACCCAATGACTGGAAGATAGCTAATGTAACACCAATATTTAAAAAGGGCTCTAGAGGTGATCCTGGCAATTACAGACCGGTAAGTCTAACATCGGTACCGGGCAAATTAGTCAAAACAATAGTAAAGAATAAAATTGTCAGACACATAGAAGAACATAAATTGCTGGGCAAAAGTCAACATGGTTTCTCTAAAGGGAAATCGTGTCTTACTAATCTATTAGAGTTTTTTGAAGAGGTCAACAAACATGTGGACAAGGGGGATCCAGTGGACATAGCGTACTTAGATTTCCAGAAAGCCTTTGACAAGGTCCCTCACCAAAGGCTCTTACGTAAATTAAGTTTTCATGGGATAAAAGGGAAGGTCCTTTCATGGATTGAGAACTGGTTAAAAGACAGGGAACAAAAGGTAGGAATTAATCGTAAATTTTCAGAATGGAGAGAGGTAACTAGTGGTGTTCTCCAAGGGTCAGCCCTAGGACCAGTCCTATTCAACTTATTCATAAATGATCTGGAGAAAGGGGTAAAAAGTGAGGTGGCAAAGTTTGCAGATGATACTAAACTGCTCAAGATGGTTAAGACCAAAGCAGACTCTGAAGAACTTCAAAAAGATCTCACAAAACTAAGTGATTGGGCAACAAAATGGCAAATGAAATTTAATGTGGATAAAAGTAAAGTAATGCACATTGGAAAAAATAACCCCAACTATACATACAATATGATGTGAGCTGATTTATCTACAACAAATCAGGAAAAAGATCTTGGAGTCATTGTGGATAGTTCTCTAAAGATGTCCACGCAGTGTGCAGAGGCAGTCAAAAAAGCAAACAGGATGTTAGGAATCATTAAAAAAGGGATAGAGAATAAGACGGAGAATATATTATTGCCCTTATATAAATCGATGGTGCGCCCACATCTTGAATACTGCGTACAGATGTGGTCGCCTCATCTCAAAAAAGATATACTGGCACTAGAAAAGGTTCAGAGAAGGGCAACTAAAATGATGTTGGGTTTGGAGAGGGTCCCATATGAGGAGAGATTAAAGAGGCTAGGACTTTTCAGTGTGAAAAAGAGGCGACTAAGCGGGGATATGATAGAGGTATATAAAATCATGAGTGATGTGGAGAAAGTAGATAAGGAAAAGTCATTTACTTATTCCCATAATACAGGAACAACTAGGGGTCACCAAATGAAATTAATAGGCAGCAGGTTTCAAACAAATAAAAGGAAGTTCTTCTTCACACAGCGCACAGTCAACTTGTGGAACTCCTTACTTGAGGAGGTTGTGAAGGCTAGGACTATAACAGCATTTAAAAGAGAACTGGAATAATTCATGGAGGTTAAGTCCATTAATGTCTATTAGCCACGATGGGTAAGGAATGGTGGCCCTAGTCTCTGTTTGTTTGTCAGAGGGTGGAGTTGGATGGCAGGAGAGAGCTCACTTGATCATTACCTGTTAGATTCACTCCCTCTGGGGCACCTGGCATTGGCCACTGTTGGTAGACAGGATACTGGGCTAGATGGACCTTTGGTCTGACCCAGTATGGTCGTTCTTATGTTGTTATGTGCCCTGGCTACATCCCTGCAATATAAACTAGGAGTAGGGTGGCATAAGGACCACTATTGCTGCTCTGTACCACCCAAGGATTTCCCTATGCTGGTGGAATCCTCTGTTCCATTGGAACAGAGCAGTGCAGCAGAAAATTAAAGTTATTTATTTATTTTGAAAAAATCCATATACTCTGTGTATGTATGTATTTATATATGCACATATGATATATACATGTGTGAGAGAGTGTACAATGCGCTGAGTGTATATGTACATATGTACCTATTTCTACAGTAGTGGAGTTGGATAGAATAAGATAAATGTAATAAACTGTTTCCTCTTCATCACAGTTTGACACTAGAAGAGAAACCACTCCATAGAGCTACAAACTTGCTATAATAACTTGATATATTAATGAAATACTATAATTATCTTTAGAAGTTCTTATGATCTTAGTGTAGGCACTCTACGAGAAATCAAAATTAAAAAATGCAGAGAGGTGACCATTTTAATTGTCACCGCAAAGGTGTTTGTAAAGGTAAAATAAAGTGATTGTTTTAAATCATATTTTTAACATTTCACAATAGCACTGTATAGCAAGATGCATGTGTGTGTACTAATGAGGACAATCTCATACAAATAACAATCTTGAAGAAATACTAGGGATATGACAAATAAAATTAAATCATAATACTGACCTGGATAAACAGTATTATGACTTATTGTCATTAGATTGTAAATACTCATTAATAATTGTTTGCACTTTTACCATCACAATGAAATTAACTATAAGTGAATGAAAGCAAAACTGAAGAATGAAGGCGAATTCTTCAAAGATAAGTAATGTATTTTTGAATTGTTAATTGCTGTTAACATTTTATTTTCACATATTATTTCTTTGATATACTATATTACTAACCAAAAAAAATCTCTCTGACAGAGATGAGATATTGAACCAGGACTAGATAGACTTAATATCTAATATTGAACCAGGACTTAATTGGTGTGTTCTTGTATGGCAATTTATCTGCTTGTATTATAATTTATATCTCAAAATACAACCATATAGTAATTATAACTTGATATTAAGATACTATAGCTATAAATACAGAGGTCTATATAAAATATACTCTTAATTAGGAAAAACAGATGATGCGAAGGCTTCTGAAAAAGTGAAAACTCCCCTCAAAGGCACCTCTATACAGCGCTCTCCATCAGACGCAGGAAAAAGCAGTGGCGATGAAGGAAAAAAGCCTCCCTCTGGCATTGGACGATCAACTGCTACTGGCTCCTTTGGATTCAAGAAGGCTGGGGTGGGATCTTCTACTATAATCACCACAAGTGGGGCAACCATAACAAGTGGGTCGGCGACACTGGGGAAGATGCCCAAATCCGCAGCCATTGGTGGCAAGTCAAATGCAGGGAGGAAAACTAGCTTAGATGGGTCACAGAATCAGGACGACGGTGTATTACATGTTAACTCGAAGACCACGCTGCAGTACCGGAGTTTGCCGCGCCCTTCAAAATCGAGCACCAGCGGTATTCCCGGAAGAGGTGGACACAGGTCCAGCACCAGCAGCATCGACTCTAATGTCAGCAGCAAGTCTGCAGGTGCTGCCACCACCAAACTCAGAGAGCCCACGAAGATTGGCTCAGGGCGCTCCAGTCCCGTCACCATCAATCAGACAGACAAGGAAAAAGAGAAAGTAGCAGTGTCTGATTCCGAGAGTGTTTCATTGTCCAGTTCCCCCAAATCCAGCCCAACCTCCGCCAGTGCCTGTGGGACACCAGGACTCAGGCAGCCAGGATCCAAATACCCAGACATTGCCTCGCCCACATTCCGAAGGTAAGGGGCTTGCTATGAAATCCTGCATTTAAAAATAAATAAAGTGTGAAAGAAATATAAAATATTTATTAACAGAATTCTTAAGGAATGAGGCTCTCACTGCAACTCTGAAATGAGTGTTTCTTGAATTTTGACCACTGTCCCACAGTAGCACAGTAAATCATGAAGAGTATAACAAGTTCTCATTTAATATTAAGATAAATCTCCAAATAGAAGAAAGTCCTCTCATTTATGGAGGTTCTGTCACTTTAATGGTGTTTGAAGCCTGTGCAGGAAAAAAAAACTAATGAGCATTTGACTCCATAGAAATACAGATTAATAAAGTATTTGCTTTTAAAATTGTCAGCAACCTCTAGCTCTAAGGATTTTATTATCTTTGTCATTTCGTTACGTCCCCCGTCAGAAACATTAACAAAATGTGAATCTGTTGGAAATGCCCTAGTCAAATGTTTATGAAAGTGCACTAGATGAAAGGCTTCCATTATTTAAGTAAAAGCCAATGCTGCCCTCCTGTGGTCTATTGCCAATACATTTCCATTTAGTGCCTGTAAAACGATTGACCTACTGTTGATTATCATGGGCTTTATTATAAATAAAACAGATTGCTATGCCATCTTTATTGATTACTTTATTTCTGTGCAAGTTTTGCATTTATATTGAGAGTGTATTATGGACTGCAAACAAAGTGCTTAAGATATTTTCAGCAAGAGACTAAACCATCATTGACTATATTTCAACTTATTTTCTGGGGGAGCAGGGCTTCCATTATTATAGTAGAAACATAACCTCCATAAAGTGCTGGTAACAGCCACATGACATGCATATCTGTCCTTTCTGCCCTTGGAAAAGGCTTGACACATTTAGCTCTGTGTATATTATTGTTTCTGACCAATTGCTATTTGGCTGATATCCATAGTACCATCTGTGCAAAAGGTGGGGCGGGGAATCTTGGATAAATATTTAGCTGTTTGACAAACTGAGAAGAGTGCCCTTTTACAAGTGATTGTTGCAATCATTTTAGCTGCTTATTGGAAGTAATGTTTTTAGTAGTCTAATGGTTAAAGTGTAGGAGTTAAACTTACTGGATTTGGGTGAAAGTTTAATCTGTTTATGCAATCATAAAACCAAAGATTTGCTTGTTTTTCATCTCTATGTGAAGATCTATACCTAAACAGAACACATCTGAAAAACAGTGAATGAGAGCTTTTGATAATAAAATAAACCTCGTGTTAGTGTGATGTAGTTAAGTGGATTTAATGTTGCGAGGTGATTAATCAACAAGGAGTGCATTATTTTAGTAGCAGTAATTAAATGTGGAATTTGGCTCTCGTGATGTTATGCCTTGAATGTTTAAGGTGGGTGTCAGTTTCTCTGAATAACAACTAAAACTGTTTGTTTTACTTTTAGGTTGTTTGGTGCCAAGGCTGGTGGCAAAGCTGCCTCCGCACCCAATACTGAAAGTGTGAAACCCACATCAGCAATGCCCAGCCCTAGTACCACATTAGCACGGCAAGGCAGCCTAGAATCTCCATCTTCGGGTACAGGCAGCATGGGCAGTGCAGGTGGGCAAAGTGGTAGCAGCAGCCCCCTCTTCAGTAAACCCTCGGAATTAAACACAGATGTTGTAAGCTTAAGTCACTCCTTGGCTTCCAGTCCAGCATCTGTTCACTCTTTCACGTCAGGTGGTCTCGTGTGGGCTGCAAACCTGAGCAGCTCCTCAGCTGGCAGTAAGGACACACCAAGTTACCAGTCAATGACTAGCCTGCACACGAGCTCTGAATCTATTGACCTCCCTCTCAGCCATCATAGCTCTCTCTCTGGATTGACAACAGGCACTCAAGAGGTTCAGAGCCTGCTCATGAGGACTGGAAGTGTCAGATCTACACTGTCGGAAAGGTGAGCTTAACTGTAGACACAGTGAGAACAAAAATAGTGAGAATGCAACAGAAACATAAACAACAAAAAGAGAAAGCCCATAGGGACACCATCAAAAAAAAAAAGAGAGAGAGTTAAAAGTAATTACAGGCACTGAACCTGGCACACAACTCTTGGCCACTTTTTGCGATTTTACAAGCACATTTTCTTACTTTTAAAAATGTTTTTTACTCTCTTGTTGCTCTGTGAAAAAGCAGCACAAAATCAAAAACCGACAAATTCCTGAATCTGGCAACTTGTTTCCCATGGGAGATCCTGTGTGCAGTCCCCATTGAGGTCGATGGGAAGTTCACTCGGGAAGTAAACTTGCAAGATCATAGCATGGCTACACAAAGTTTTGACAAGTTCTGCACAGAACATGTAGATTAGAACAAGAGAAATCCCACCTCTCCATAATCTCTTCACTGTCTTGTCTACCCACAAATATTGTACTGCTTTAACTATGCAGTTATAAAGTACAGCTCCTCTAGGATGGATGCAGTTATACCAATATAAAGGTTCTTATACTGGTATAGCTTATATGTCTGTTCGGGGAGGGAAATAAGTTGAATAGTAAGGAAATGGTTTTCCCATCCCTGAGAGCTTTTGAGAGTTCGAAAAAAAATATTTCTTGATTTATGGCAAAAAGTTCAAATCCCAAACATTTTTTTAACCAATAATTCAAAAAAAAAAAAAGTGGACCAGGTCAATAAAAGTGTTTTGTTTCAATACTTGTGAAATGTTTCCTTTCAATTTCAACCATTTTCAATTTTGTAAAACATTTTTAGTATAAATTTACTAAAAATTCAAAATGAAAAGTAGCTTTGAACCAAAAACCAAAACTGTTTGTTTAGAAAATGTCAAAACAGAACATTTATACAATATCAAAACTTTTTTTTTTCAAAAATTGGAAGATTTATCAAAACCAAGCCATTCCTGCAAACAGTTCCACTTTTGATGAATGGGCATTTTCCAGTGAAAAAATGTTTTGTTGGAAAATTCATAACCAGAAAAAAGCTGTACTGGTATAAGGCACTTATATGCTGGGATAACTGCATCCCCACTTGGGGTTGTACCAGTTTACGTATATTGGTAAACAAATCACACCCATAAGCATCATAGTTATGCCAGTATACAATCTGTGTAGACCAGCAGAAAGATAAAAATACGTTGACACCACACGTGATTTTAAGTTATCCATGGCCCCTCAATGTATATGTAGTAATTACATTATATTAGGGCTGTCAATTAATCTCAGTTAACTTGCGCAATTAACTCAAAAAATTAATGGTGATTAAAAAATTTAATCAAGATTAATCACAGTTTTAATTGCACTGTTAAACAATAGAATACCAGTTGCAATTAATTAAATGTTTTGGATGTTTTTCTACATTTTCAAATATATCGATTTCAAATTACAACACAGAATACAAAGTGTACAATTCTCACTTTATAATATTTTATTATGAATATTTGCCCTGTAAAAATGATAAACAAAAGAAATAGTATTTTTCAATTTTTCACCTCATACAAGTACTGTAGTGCAATCTCTTTATAAGGAATGTGCACTTACAAATGTAGATTTTTTTGTTGTTACATAACTGCACTCAAAAACAAAACAATGTAAAACTTTAGAGCCTAAAAGTCCACTCAGTCCTACTTCTTGTTCAGCCAATCGCTAAGACAAACAAGTTTGTTTACATTTGCAGGAGAAAATGTTGCCTGCTTCTTATTTACAATGTCACCTGAAAGTGAGAACAGGCATTCATATGGCACTTTTGTAGCCAGCATTGCAAGGTATTTACGTGCCAGATATGCTAAAAATTTGTATGCCCTTTCATGCTTCAGCCACCATTCCAGGGGACATGTTTCCATGCCGATGACACTCGTTAAAAATAATGCATTAATTAAATTTCTGACTGAATTAATTGTGGGGGGGACAATTGTATGTCTCCTGCTCTGTTTTACCCACATTCTGCCACATATTTCGTGTTATAGCAGTCTCTGATGATGACCCATCACATGTTGTTCGTTTTAAGAACACTTTCACTGAAGATTTGACAAAATGCAGAGAAGGTACCAATGTGAGATTTCTAAAGATAGCTACAGCACTCGACCCAAGGTTTAAGAATCTGAGGTGCCTTTCAAAATCTGAGAGAGACGAGGTGTGGAGAATGCTTTCAGAAGTCTTAAAAGAGCAATCTTCTGATGCAGAAACTGCAGAACCCAAACCACCAAAAAATAAAATCAACCTTCTGTTGGTGGCATCTGACTCAGATGATGAAAATGAACATGCATTGGTCTACACTGTTTTGGATCGTTATTGGATGCATGTCCTCTGGAATGGTGGTTGAAGCATGAAGGTATATATGAATCATTAGCACATCTAGCATGTAAATATCTTTCGACCCCGGCTACAACAGTGCCATGTGAATGCCTGTTCTCACTTTCAGGTGACACTGCAAACAAGAAGCGGGCAACATTATCTCCTGCAAATGTAAACAAAATTGTTTGTCTGAGTGATTGGCTGAACAAGAGGTAGGATGGAGTGGACTTTTAGGCTCTAAAGTTTTACACCGTTTATTTTTGAATGCAGTTATTTTTATACATAATTCTACATTTGTAAGTTCAACTTTCATGGTAAAGAGATTACAATAAGTGAATTGAAAAATACTGTTTCTTTTATTTTTACAGTGCAAATATTTATAATAAAAAATAAAGTGAGAACAGTACACTTTGTATTCTGTGTTGAAATTGAAATCTATATATTTGAAAATGTGGAAAACATCTGAAAATATTTAAATGGTATTCTGTTATTGTTTAAAAGCGTGATTAATCACGATTAATTTTTTTTTAATCGCTTGACAGCCCTACATCATATTTTACCAACTGAAAAGGACAATATCGTACATAATATTAAATATGATTTTTTTTAGTTTATAGGGTAATTTAATGTGTTCCTCCATTAACTCCTACTATTACATTTCAGAATGAGAAAGTCAATCAGAAGATATGGAAGGATGTTGAGTATATGCTAAATCTTACAGTTTTGCAAAAGATGTTTAATATTACATTAAAAATGTTAATGGCTTGGCATAAGCTCCTGAGCAGCTCCAATTTCTAATACTTCATGTATTTGTTCAGTGACTTAATTTCAGTGATTCCAAAAACTTTGGCCTTTGGCGATATTTTAAAATTCCGTGTCTGTCCTCGTGGGGGTATTTTGACTGAGTCCTGAGAGAGCCATATATCATGTTGTTCTGGCCTCAGAACGAAGCAACACACACATTTCTAGAGAAAGTTGTCATTTCTTGATTTATAGCCCCAAATAGGATCTTTTTAGTCTGATTTTTTTTCCAAAAGGCCTGTTTAAAAACAACTGTTGTTTTATACCAGGGGTGGGCAACCTATGGCACGTGTGCCAAAGACGGCACACGAGCCAATTTTTAATGGCAGCTGCTGCCTGCCGGGGTCCCGGCCGCCGGCCCTGCTCAGCCCGCTGCTGAACCCAGGCCGGCAGCGGGCTGGGCAGGGCCGGCAGCCGGGACCACGGCAGGCAGCAGCTGCCATTAAAAATCCTGCCCAGCCTGCTCTTCTCTGCCCTCCACCCCCTCCCCACGGGGGCAAGGGGCAGGGGGCAGAAGCTTGGTCCTGCTGGCTCCCCTGCCTCTTCCCGCAGTGTGCTGGGTTCCTGCCCCTCCTCCTCCTCCTCTCAGTCCCTCCTTCCCTGCTGGCCGATCAGCTGATGGCCCTTGCAAGGGAGGGGGTGGGGGAGGAGCGGAGTCAGGGTGCTCACTGCTCCTGGTGGAGGCAGAGAAGAAGCAGGGGCAGGGCCTTGGAGAAGGAGGGGTGGTATTGGGGCATATCCCCTCCAGCCCCGTGCCGTGAGCACCTCACAACTCCAGCCGACAGCCCCAGCCCTCTGCCCTGACCCCGCTCCCTCACAGGCACCCAGCCCTCTGCCCGGAGCCCTGCAGCCCTGCACACACCCCAGGCCCCTGCCCTGATTCTTGTACCCTTCTCACACACACCCAGCCCTCCTTCACCCCCCCACCATGGCCCCAGCCCTGACTCTGGCACCCCCACACATACCCAGACCCCCCACACCCCATAACCTTGACACCTGCACCCCCCCTCACATGCCCCCAGCCCTCTGCCCTGACTCTTGCACCCCCCCACACCCCATGCACCCCCCCAGCCTGACTCTTGCACCTCCCACATCCCCACCCCCCACCCTGAGCACCAAACAGGAGCTCCTGCACCACCACCACCACATTCCCACCTGCACCTCTCGCACCAACTGGGAGCTGCCGAGGTAAGCACTCCACACCCAAATCTCCTGCCCCAACCCTGAGCCCCATCCCTCATTGTAGCTCCTGGCCAGACCCTACACCCCAACCCCCAGCCTGCTCCTTCACCCCCAGCCCTGTGCTCACTGCACCCCCACCCTCAGCTCAGTACAGAGAGAGAGGAAGAGAATGGGCCAGAACCAAGGAGACGGTAGCGTGTGTGGGCAGGGCCGGGACCCCAGACCGGCAGTGGGCTGAGCAGGTCTGGCAGCCAGGATCCTGGCTGGCAGGAGCTGGCAGAGGGAACCCCTGAGCGGCAGCAAGCTGAGCTGCTCAGCCCACTGCCAGTGTGGGGTCTTGGCCCCGCACAGCCTGCTGCCGGTCTGGGGTTCTGGCTGCCGGCCTCTTGGCAGCTGGGGTCCCGGCCACAGGCCCCGCTCAGCCCACTGCCGGCCTAGGTGAACAGAACCCAGACCAGCAGCGGGCTGAGTGGGCCGGCGACGTAAGATCAACATTTTAATTTAATTTTAAATGAAGCTTCTTAAACATTTGGAAAACCTTGTTTATTTTACAATACAACAATAGTTTAGTTATATAATATATAGACTTATAGAGAGAGACCGTCTAAAAAAACATTAAAATGTATTACCGGCATGTGAAACCTTTAATTAAAGTGAATAAATGAAGACTCGGCACACCACTTCTGAAAGGTTGCCGACCTGTTTTATACAGTTGAATCTTCTTATGTATTTTCCAACAAAAATGTAGTTTCGCAACGTTAAGAGACAGAAAAAGGTCCTCTTCTCTTCACTCTGTAAGCCACAGTTATAGGGGCATTGGTTGCTTTTCAGACCCATACTGTTAGTAGTCTGGAAAGCCGTGCGGGAGTAGCTGTAGCAAGATTTATTCTTCTTTCTTTACTGGGAGCAGTTGCACGAGACTGAAAGAGCTTTTAATAAGCTGCATTGCCGGCTGCAGGCATATCTATATCAGCATAGCTATACCAGCAAATCCTTTTAAGTGTAGTCAAGGCTTGAGGTGAAAATTTATGCCACTATAACAGTATAGACACTTATTCTGGAATAAGAATGGCTTTCTCAGTTTATGTTATGTCACTTTGGAAGGCCCCAAATAGCCACTCCTATATCCAGAATAAGCGCGTCCACATGGAAAGTTATACTAGTATAATATCTATCAGTTTTATTATATCGGTATCAGGGCCGGCTCCAGACACCAGCGCGCCAAGCGCACGCGTGGGGCGGCATTTTAACTGGAGGGCGGCAGGCGGGTCCGGCGGACCTTCCGCAGTCATGCCTGCGGGAGGTCCAACGGAGCCGCGGGACGACTGGACCTCCCGCAGGCATGACTGTGGAAGCTCCACCGTAGGCGCAGGACCAGCGGCACGTCTGCGGGAGGTCCCGCGAAGGCGCGGGACCGGCGCCCGGCAGCGCGAGCGGCGCAGCGTGCCACCTTGCTTGGGGCGGCGGAATTCGTAGAGCCGCCCCTGATCGGTATTGACTGGTAAAACTATCTTGTGTAGACAAACCCAAAGTCAGAGATTCCTCTGTATTTTTTACCTCTGTGGAGTATTTACAACTTTTATGTTCCTCTTCTGCATGGCCAGAGTAGAGGAGGAGGGATAGTAGATAAGTGTTGCAGAATTAACACCTTTCTAGATGGTCAACATGCTGCATCATGGGCTGCTGTGCTCAGCAGCAGTCAGATAACCAGTTAAAGCTCCTTGATTCTCCATCTCATCCTTGAACTAGTCCCAGTTAGAGCAGCCTAGGTGCTGCTTTAACTTGTTCCTGCTGATTATGTTCCCTAAGGGTCCCAATTTTATAGGGACAGTCCCAATATTTGGAATTTGCCTTATATAGGCACTTCTTACCCCTCACCCTTTGTCTTGGTTTTTCACACTTGCTATCTGGTCACCCTACCTGAGGGCCATACACCAGTAAGGTATAGCCAAGTGCATTTCACACCATCCACTTCCTCACCCAACCTCTGAATCACCACCCTGAGCTAGGGGCTGTGAGTAGGGAAAAAGAGGGGTCATCTATGGTCTCCAGGGACTTCTGGAGAACCTCAGAGAGAGACTTGTGGATGGTTTCAAAGGGAACAGAATGGGGATAGAGATTCTGCCCCAATGTCTAGAAGGGGAATGTGGGCTTGACAACCTGAGCATTTATGCACGTCTGCTTGCAGCACTGCTCTTGGTAGTTTACAAGGTGTATGATAATGTTGGTATTTATAACATTTTGTGCCATTTTCCCCGTCAGTCGTTCTGATGTAAAAAGGCAGTTCACCACACTTGTCATGGGTCTTCCAAGAAACTCCAGATTAACACGTTAAATCTGACTTGTTTGTACAATATCTTCAGAGGTCTATAAACCAATAGGGTCAGCGTAGCTATGACCTAGCATTATTACTCTGCATTATAATTCAGAAGATCTACTTTCATTTACTGATTCTCGTTTTCCCTTTAATCCCATAGTTATTAGTGTTTGTAGAAGCAACATGCTCAGCTTCATAAAGGGAGAGAGAGTGCTTCCTGATGCTGAAAAGAAAAGACCTGTCCAGTTAAGGAAGTGAATTAACATGCTGTCATATTAGCATTAATTATTAATAGCTGCAATGTAGACATCTCAATTTTGGAGGATTAGTCATAGGATTTAATAATATTTTGAAATATAGAATAAATGCTTGTTTAGTTTTATTTTGGGCAGCTAAATTATTTCCACTCCCCAGTTAAAGAATATTCACCTCTTTTTCATTTAGGTATCCGCAGTCAACCCTCTTCACACACCCCTTTAGAGTGGGCTCCTAAATTATGGTGGTTGTTAGATTGTAGTGTGTACATGAGTCACAATATTTCAGGCATTGGTTCTTTAAATAGTTTTGGTATTTTAGGGGTCATGGTGTACAGCTTATTTTTAATACATGAAAACATACAACCTAAAGAAATGTCACAAAATCTATTCCTTGTCATGGGCTTTGGAGTACACAGAAGGAAATGTTGTTGCTATTATGATCATTATTATTTGTTATATATTAAAGTGGCACCTAATGGCACAAATCAAGAATCAGGCCCTTGTTTATTATAGAGGACTAGTAAATGCATGAACAATGCATTAAAATCCATATAATCTCCTTCTCAAACAGGGTTAATTTTTGATGACTGTTCGTCTACCATGGTTAGGCTGGAAATCAAGTTATAGGTTTATCAATGGACCAACCACTTGTAGACAGTTATTGTCAAGCTTACACCGCATCACCTCTATGGGCATGTTTGTACTACCTGAGGTTCAGACTATGGTGGTGTGAATAGCAATGAGCATCAATATGCTGTACTGTAACTCCCCCGTGTGGATGCTGCAGGTGTGAACTAAAAGATTCCTAGTTCACATTAAGGTAGACCACTTCAAACAGGACTACATCAATGTGAGGTAGGAACCTTTTAGTTCATGGCCATAGCGTCCACATGGGGGAGTTACAGTGCACTTAGGTGCACACTGCTGTTCACACCCCTGTAGTCTGAACTGTGGGGCAGTGTAGACAAGCCCTGAGTAGCTTCCATCAACTTTCTTCTCCCTGTGCAGAGTGAGGCCCTGACTAAATTTGGGACATTTACTTTATTAATTCCTACCATTGCTAAGACCGGTTGAGCTCCTCTGGGGTTAGTAACATTGAGAGCCCTAGCTGAGATGAGTGGCTGGTTAGAGCATTTTCAACATCTTGTCAGCTAGACCTGCTGTGAGCACAGTTATATAAAACGA
Source organism: Mauremys mutica (assembly GCF_020497125.1). Classification (NCBI taxonomy): domain Eukaryota; kingdom Metazoa; phylum Chordata; order Testudines; family Geoemydidae; genus Mauremys; species Mauremys mutica. Next base: position 72,227,541 of record NC_059072.1, read on the forward strand.
TGTTGAAAACTCCAGTGCCCCATCTGCAGGAGGGCTCTCAGCACTGCTAACACCACTGGAATTGAGCCAGTTAGCAATGGTGTGAAAGTTTTAGAACATTTCCCTAGGAAGGCAGTGTGGATCCAAGGGACTGTTTGTCTCTGATGCTTCTCTCGATGGTGTAAAGTACATGCTGCTTAGCTTTGTGGTGATGGTGTGATGCAACATAGAACCCCCCCCCACACACACACACTTTTAATTTAATCCTCATATTGACATTGAATTATAGTTCCAAAATAAAATCGTGTATTTCACTGAACAGCCCAATCAAGTATTGCAATCACCAGCCAGCTGAAATCCTCGATTATAGGCACCAATTTACTCAGATCCCAGGGGGTGCTTGACCCCCCGCTCTGCCCCAGGCCTTGCCCCCACTCCACCCCGACCCACCCCTTCCTGGCCTCTTTCCGCCCCCTCTTCCCAGCACCTCCTGCCCGCCGGCGAGGGGGAGACGCTGACCCAGAGGGCTGCCGGTGGGTGCTGAGCACCCACTAATTTTTTTTTGTGAGTACTCCAGCCCTGGAGCACTCAGGGAGTTGTTGCCTATGGCCTAGATAATTGGGGGAAGATAAACCACCTGAATTATTTCCTATTTGAAGGAAGGTAAGGGACAGTCCTTTTAAGCAGCTCCCTGTCTCTAGAAGGATTTACACTGGTAAGAACCCAGTTCTCCTGTGCCTGGCATCTCATATTGTTGTTCACTCCAGCACAAAGTGAGTTTTAAAATGCTGCTACCATCTAATGGGGTTTTACACCCCATCTGCACTTGCATTGATTGCACAAGCAGCAAGACAATGGTGAATCAGTCTCTATATATTTAGCACATCTTCTTACAAGCAGAATCTGCCACTTAGCTTCTGGCAAGGCCATGCTGCCTCTTTGCAGGTGTCACAAACCTGCATTTTGTATAGAAACATAGCAAAAGATCATAGGAAGCTGTGAAAAATGCAGGTTCATTCTGTGACCATATGACTCCCATACAGGTTGAGTCTGCATGACTCAGTAAGGAAGATTAAGAATTGGAAGGCAGAACTTCTGTCTGATTTGGATACTCGCCAAATGGCTATTGACCCAGACCAGAGCATGTCTGGATGAAAAATGAACATGTGGCAATCCATGTCCTGTCTTCCTCTCTAATGAGTCAGGGTTTTATCATAAAGAGACATTAAAATATATTAAATATCCTTTTATTATATGAACATATCTAGACTTTTAGAGTTTGTAATTCTGAACAGTCCTGTTTACTGTATGTCCTTAGGGGTTTTCTTTGTTTTAACAGCATGCAGCTTGACAGAAATACACTACCCAAAAAGGGACTAAGGTATATACTTTATTCAGCATGATTGCAGCTTCTCTGTTGTTCTGTAAACTTTTCTGCATTGTCTCTCCGTCTATTTCTCCTTGCTGATTCTGTTTACTAACAGAGCTCCTGGTGCTTAGGTTTAAATCAAGCAAACTAGACCCTTCACATTAGATTTTCTCTTTCCAGTCTGGCCTAGTGAGTAAATTGAGTATACAGATATATCTTGGAAAGCAAAAACTGTTAAAAATAGTTTCCTTATATGATGAATGTTAAGAGACATACAATGCAGTATAAAAAAAGAGAGTAACAAAGTACCTTTGCAACACAAAGCAAACTGAAAGTGGGCAGAATAACAAAGTTTTAGAGATGGGCCAGAACGTGGGCTCTAAGTGCAAGTAGCCATGGATTCGGGATGGGGGAGAACTGCCATCGGAGATCCAGCTTGAGAGGTTAAGGATTCACAACCTAAAAGAGACACATTTCAGCATCCAGGGTTTGAAAGTATAAGACAGGCCCTGCTTTAACACACCCCAGCTCTACTCAGAACCCAACCCAGCCACCCACCCACCCACACAACCTCCACTCATCAATGCTCTCTTCTCTTCAGATAGGGAAGACCATAGGCTACCACCCCTGTCCTGGGCTCCAGGTTGGGTGGGGGGAGAAAATATATGGCTACTCCCACTCACTCTTCAGGTAAGGTTGCCATATCAGCCTGTCCACTGCTCTAATCCAACAAAGCTCTTCTGGGAGGTAATGGCAGCTGGATCAGTCCACCTTCCTCTCCCTCGCCTCCCCCCCTCAACACACACACACAAACACAAACACAAACACAAAAATGGGGTAGTAGTCTGACATACAGTTCTCCCCTCACTGGAACTATATGTCCCAAAGCCGTGGTGCTATCGATAGGAAACTACATAGTATCTTCTGGGCTTCAAAGTCCAAGTACTAGGAGTGGATGTTATGATTTCTGCATCTCCCCAATGCACTTTGTGTGACAGAGGATCAAGCCAAATTTCCCACGACCCCTGGAAGAGTGCTATTGGATGGCGAGAGTACCCCAAAGAGCCATATAGGAAAAGCAGCCAGCTAGTAGAGTCCAGGTGGGAGGTGGAAGTTTGTGGTCCCATCCTATAAAAACAGCAAGGGTGAGTAAGGCTGGGGAGGGAGGAGGGGTCAGGGAGTTACGAGTCTGCATGTGAGCGTAGATGCCTAATTAGCTGTTGTCTCAGGATTTTGCACCATTTTGGTCTGATGAAGGCTGGATCCTAGTTATGGTCTGTATGCTACTGGGGCTCTGTTAAAATCCGAACCCTGAATTTTCACTTCGGCTGCTTCCAGAACCAGAAACCACTGGGGTAGCCCACCTCTTCCAGGTTTAAAGAGCAACATGATGCATCATTTTTTAAAGAGAGAAAAGAAAGGATTATTTAATCTGAATAGGATACTTTTAAAATATCCCACATTTCGCATGAGAACGAGTGACATGAGAAATTACAAATTCATTTAATCAGCTTCCTAAGCAGAAATGGCAGTGCCTCATAAACCCAGAAGCTAAGATAGCAAAAGCCTCTTTCTCTGGGATGACTGAGGAACGTTGGTGGCACATGATAGCGGGGAAGAAAGTGAGACTGCCCTTCAGTTGGCATGGAATTGTGCTGAATGAAGTTTTACGGTGGGCTGTCACAGGCAGAAGTAAAAACAAGTTTCTGATTGAGACCCAAACAATAAGAAATACCTGCAGGATTTCTAATGTGCTAGAATTTCCCTTCCTCTAACCCAGCCACAAGAGCCTGACCGATGGGTTGGCTGTTCTCCCTGTTCTACCTTCTATCAGTTACACTCATTGTATTTGTTAGCAATAGCATACAGCTGATTAATAGATTTGGTTTCCAAACTTTTTTGTTCTAGAGAACTTGTTTCCATTTAAGTGATTATTTGTCCCTATCTGCTTCCCTCCCCTACCTAATTTGGGAAGGGACACAATGCCATATAGCATTCCATGAGACAAACATCCCATGTGATCACAGTAGCTATCATTACCAAAGGAAATTCCCTTTTTTACAACTGCTGATCTGTTTCTGCTCCCTTTGCCTTACCAAATGTCCACATGCTCGAACACTCCTGTGGCGTGTCATTCTGTAAGCAGACAGTCATCTTTCTTGGCTTTCCAATCTGTCATTCATCCATTCTATGAATATGGTACTTGGCCTTTGCCTCATCTTATTCACCTGCTGCAGCTTTTTAAGTCCTTTTCTCTCAGTTCAGCTGTCTGTTTGGTATGATTTATCATCACATTTCACCAAAGAAAGGAGAATGTTATTTTTGTTTGTTTGGGGTTCGTTTATTTTTTGAAGTGTTTTTTCCACCTGGGAAATTTAAAACAGGTGCTTTAAAGTCAACTGTAACAATTGAGTAACTGTAATTAGATATAGGACAGTCAAGATTGTTGTTCTGTCTGACCAGCAAAGCATATTTGATGTTGACTATTGTTCATTACATTGTGAACCCTGTTGCTGTTGTTTTAAGTGTGCCAGCTGTGATTTTTCAGATATACCCCGTCATCTCGGCAGACGAGCCAGGAGGAGGGCAAAGAGTGGCTGCGCTCCCATTCCACTGGAGGTCTACAGGACACCGGCAGTCAGTCCCCTATTGTTTCGCCTTCAGCTATGTCTTCCTCTGCAACTGGGAAATATCACTTTTCCAACTTGGGTAAATGAATTTTTCCCCTTGCTTCCCGCACTAAAAAATAATCATAAAACTGAATATTTTACAATGCATTGTTTAGTCTGTCGAGCTAGGTACCCTTTCCTCCCCCTTACCATAGTATCTGGGCACCGCACAAACATTAGTGAATTTATCCTCACAGCATCTCCATGATGTAGGCAGGAGTTGATCCCTATTTTACATGTGGAAAAGAGGCACAGATTTCCTGCCCAAGGCCACACAGGAAGTCCATGGCAAAGCTAGGAATTAAGCTCAAATCTCCTGACTGTTATGGCAGCGTTTTTAACCACAAGACTGTCCTTTCTCCCTCACAGCCTGATCCAGCCATCAACAGGATTATTTCCAATTGTTTTAGTGGGCATTGGATCAGACCTTTAATCCCTTCTCCCATTTGGGTAATAGTACATACTGTAGCTTTGTTTTGAGATCGGCCCAGATTCAACACTGGGAACATTTGGATCAGTAGACAAACTTCTTGGCTGAACCATTTATCTGTTATGGGCACAACCACAATCCTGTCTCCAAATGCCCCCACACTTCAGAATAGTTTGGATCCAGGTCAGGATGTGAAATTGGCTGCCCTGTTCCTGCTCTGGATTTTATTACTAAGACCTCTTTTTCACCTTCTTTATGACAGAAAATACTACTTTTGAGTACTTGTAGTCAAATAAACTAAAGACTTGAATGGATGTATGATTTTTTTTCTATTAGTTGTTTTTGGATACACACACTGTGGTTTCATTCCAGTTTTACAATGTTTTGTGTTTTGTTTACGTTATATGATCTTTCTGCTGAAATTTTTTATTCAGCAATTTTTGAAAACTTAGAATCTTAAAATACCTCAGCTCCCTTATAGTAAAAATATGCTTTGTTTGTTAGGTCTGTCTCTCTGTCCTCCCACAGTGTTCGGGTCTCACTGACTTAAACTGGATCAAATGTCAGACCTTCTGTAATTGTCATCCTCGAATAGCTGGCCTACCGAAGGTGTGAACCCTAGTTTTACACTTAGCTCTTATGTTTGAGGCCATTACTACAGAACTAGCAATAACCTGTGAAACAGTCACACTTCGGTAGTGCTGCTGTTAGATCTGTATCCTCTGTAGGTTACAGCCACTAGAGAGCAACTGTATCAGGCACAAAAACATAAGGCTTTTTATTATACTACCTACAATTCTGAACAAAGTCATTTTTATAAGTAAAATTAGATATAGTCTAAGCAAACCACTGGTTGGGACATTTTCCTGTATTTGTATTGGTTTTAAACATAAAGATAACTCTTTTTAGCACAGATTTCTCCTCGCTACCTATCACTATTATATTTTTCCTTCTTCTTTTATAGCTCTTGTGCTCACTTAGTAGCTTTTCCCACAGCAGAGTCCAATATAATCTACTATTGCAATAGCTTATTTTGCTCTGTCCTTCCTCTTTTATCAGAGTATCAGTCCTATGGAATAAATGGCTCTCAGAAAAAAAACCAAACACTGCTGTTATGATTTCAGACACATCCAGCTCTGCTGGGAATCTTTTGGTCTATAGAGCAGATCAAGACACAAATCAACAGGCTGACTCTGGACAGAAAGTATTGTTTTCATGGGTCAAGGGCTCATATCAAGCCTCCCATTTCACTGGCAAATCAACTTTCCAATAGCTGAGAGTAATTTCCTGAGTGCTGATCTGCAGCTGAACCAAGAGTAGATCAGTTACTCCTGTTTCTTAATGTCAGCCAGCTGGCCCATGTGGGAGCATATGTTGAATATGGTGATAGGTGCTATGGAATACTCTAAATAGCGAACAAAGAGATTAAAAATGGATTTTTGCACAGGGCCTACCTCAATGGAACCTCAGTTTATAGGTATTATTGTAATCTATATAACAATTAATAATAATATTTGAAACATTTAACTGCAGAGAATAATTGGCTTGGTTAGTAAAGTTCCTCTGTGAACAAAAATGACAAATATTCACTTTTAATTTTGTAATTGATGGGGTTCATTCCTTCCTCTGATTTTCTGTCTTATCCATTATTGCAGCCTCTCTTTGCCTGACAAGATGAACAAGTGGCTTAGTCAGATGTCAACATTGGTGTTACTCTGTGTTCTGCAGCATTATTATGTGCAACAGTTACCCTAGACTGACTACTTTGGTTTTGCATGATAACTTCAGGCCTAAGAATGAAAGCCTTTCATTTCATCAGCAGTGAAAAGCCCACCTATCCCTGCATGCCACTGTTTTCATTTTGCACAGAACCAAATCCCCAGTAATGGAACATACCTTACAAATAACGCTTTGCATTGCAGTGAGTCCAACCAACCTGTCCCAGTTTAACCTTCCTGGACCCAGTATGATGCGTTCAAACAGCATCCCTGCACAAGACTCTTCTTTTGACCTGTATGATGACTCCCAGCTGTGTGGCAGTGCCACATCCTTAGAAGAAAGACCACGAGCAATCAGTCATTCAGGCTCATTCAGAGACAGTATGGAAGAAGGTAGGGCTGAGTTAACACTTTGGTAAGCAAATAAAACACAAATGTAGCAGGATTCTATTTAAATGGCCACCTTGAGTTGTAAATATTGAAATAATTTAGTAAACCTTTCTGATTTATAGTGAACTGGACCAGGGCCTCCCAGAGGGAGGGGCAAGTGGGGCAATTTTCCCCAGGCCCCACAGGGGCCCCCACGAGAGTTTTTCGGGGCCCCTGTAGCCCCTGGAAAACTCTTGCGGGGCCCGGGCCCCCGGAGCGTCTTCTGCTCTGGGTTTTCGGCGGCAGTTCGGTGGCGGGGGGCCCCCCACCACCAAAGACTCCAGGCCCCCTGAATCCTCTCGGCAGCCCTGAACTGGACTTGTAGCACCTCTTGCTCTGTTTGAGCACAAGAGCGGGTACTTACAATAAGCTGGGATAGGCAAGGACATGTTCTTTATAGACTGAACACATTCTATGTGTCACTTATTAATTGCCTGGAATAGTTTTTGAACTGTCAGAAGTAAGATGCAGAAAATGTGGAAGGAAGGGCCTAACTCTTATTCTTGGGAAATTATTTCATCCTTTCTGCCTAAAATGCTTACCATGCCTTGGTTATCTCCTGCCTTGACTACTGCAGTTTCCTCCTCACTTGATAGTCTTATTCCTATCTGTACTCCCTCCATTTTTTAAAATGCTAAAACAGTCTTTCTCACCCCTATTTTTATGTAAGTGATGACAATGTGCTTGGCACTGTACAAGAAACAAAAATAAAGACAGTCCCTTTCCCCAATCAGCTAATGTTTGTGAGACAAAGAGGAGACAGGATGTACTGAGTGACATAAGTAACAGATTATATATGTTTTAAATTCTTTTATTTGGCTTTTTTGATGGTATATCAGTGAGTGGCAGTGGAAAGAGGATAGACTGATTCCTCAGTCATCTGCTTAGAGAAGTTAGGTGAATTGATGCAAGCATACAATGTCACCTAAGGATAAAATCTGGACGGGACTATGACAGCACCCTGAGGGGAAGGGGCAGTGAGGAGAAAACAACAGGGGAAGGGGCAGTGGAAAAGTGGAGAACAGGACCAGAAAATCCAAGTTAAAACAGGGCACCAAGTAAGAAGTTGCAATGAAGAGATCATCAGAGACCTTGGAGAGAGCAGTTTCACTGGAGCAGAGTGAATGGAAGCCAGACTGGAGTGAATGCATGAGTGAGTTAGGAGAGAGGAGGTCAGTGCATCAGTAGTAAATGGACCTTAGTAGTTCATAGACCTTAAAGGTGAAGGGGAAAAGGGGCATGAGTTGATATAGATGAAGAGGGAAATGTGGCCAAAACATATTTTATTTTGGATGGGAAATTAGAGCTAATTTACACAGTGAAGGAAAGGAGCAAGAAGAGCATGTGGGGGTGAGAGTTAAGGAGGCTGAATATGTGAGAGTAAGGGCAAGGGAAGTTAGTCACTGAGAGGGGATGGTATCAAGGGCAGAGCTGGAAAGGTTCACAGAGTGATGGCAGGTGGAAGGAGGGGTTGCAACTATTATTTATAAATATCTCAGGATGGGCATTGGATCCTGTAGTATCTTGAAGTGTACCCAGGATATTGGTAATAATTACCAAATACTAAGGTGATTTAAAGCCTAGGTTCCCTATCAAGAAATGTTTTAATTGTTAATATCTCATGCATGGCACACACACACATGCTTCAGATAGTTATTAAAACAGCATAATATGGTAATACATTTTTTCCTGGTTAAGAGCAAATATGAAACAACCTGCACAACTGTGGAATTTTTGTTCAGACAGTATGTTCAGAATAACATTTCATTTACTGCGCTAAAGATAAACCAACAGATCTTCTCTGAGGTTCTGTATTGGAGCATCTTCCCTCAGGATCTACCTTAAACATTATGAGGCTAAATAGAAGTGGCTTTCAAATGTTCTCTCACTGTAGTCCTAACTGGCCACTTTCCAGAGCCCTATGGCCCATTCTTTGGGACCAAATCCTACAGTCTTTATGCAGTGCCTATAGAGGGTAAAATCATTTGATGGTCAAGTAAAATACAGCAGTGCATATTGCAACACCACTTGCCTTTAAATACAAAGGTGCCAAAACAGACTACAAGTCCAAGCATTCAGTGCTCTGCATTGATCTAAAGAGAATTACCAGATAAGACCTGGGCATTTACAGTAGCTCCTATATCATTGGCAAGGCACTCCTCCATATGAAAGATGAGCTTGCTGCATGCTGTGCTTTAGAACTCTGCAGTCAGCACTCTGGATAGATGGGTGTTCATAGCGCCTTCTCTGGTCTCTTGAAACTCTGTGTTTATCAGGTGCTTCACTGCCAAACAACAGAAATAATGTTTGGTTTACTGGTGAAAATACTGTATCTCATTAAAAATCTCTCATACCTACAGTACACAGGCAAATGTTTCTCCATTTAGAGCAATCATTTCAAGTTCAAGAAAAATAACTGTGGTTTGTGTACACTGATAACCTCTAATAGCTGCTCTTTGTGGAAGATTGTTTCTCATTTTGAAAAGAGATGCTCTGCTATTGAGCTCCACAGGGGAGGGCTCATGCTGTTTCATCAATATTTTATATAATGGCACTTTTTTCTTCATTTTTGTAGTACATGGGTCCTCATTATCACTGGTCTCCAGCACCTCCTCTCTCTATTCTACAGTAAGTATTGATAGTTTAGGAAAATAAAAAAAGTCCTGCCTGTGATATTGTACATCTCCAATAAAGCTTTCTATCTCATTAAATAGTTTTAAGTTTAGTGGATTAAAATTGCATGTAAGTATTGCAGTAAAGCAGTGGAACAGCTATTTGACTTCAATATTATACTTTTGCTTTTTCATATATAATTAGCATATTTTTTTCCTTAAGTGGTGAATTTAACACTCACTAAACCTTCTGTGGTGTAATTTGAAGGCTGAAATATAAAAAAAAATAACATGCTGAGTCCAACCTCACGTGGGGCCGCTTATTATTCACTGCACTATATTATTGTGCTATGTAATTTTTGACTGATTTCATCATTGTTTGGTGTTTGTGCTCTTTAAGAGCAAGGTCTTGTAATTGGGTGCCCTGTGGAGTGTTTTTTTAATGTTACTGTTTGAGAAAGTCCTCTTAAAAGTACAGGGTTGTTTAAGGGGATACAATGTCTAGTTTAAATGCCTGTTGATCCTTCACAAAAATGGCACTGTCTAGATGTTCTTTTCAAAGAGAAAAATGGTTTCTTGAAAATTAATTTATTTCATTAAATATGTTCGCCCAGCCCAAATGGAAGTTTGTTTTTAAGTCTTCATTTGATTTGGGCTTTTTTTGTAAAAGGGAGACATTAATTCTGATCTTTGTGTGATATGTTGTTGCACCTGTTATGCTGTTGAAGGGCAATGATTTACTTACAAAAGCCTTAATCATGAAGTAGCTGCAGTGCAAGACATATGTCCATATTTTAAATGAGAAGAGTTATGTATGTGTTTTGTATATTCTCTTGAGTAATAGATAAGTGATCCTTTGCAATCTTTTAGCTAGCGACAGTTAGAATAGATGTTGTAGATGTTAGAAGGTGCAAGGAGCATGTTTTCTCAATCCTCCTGCCCCTTTCTACCCTATACACTTGCAGAAGGGGCATCCGTTGTCTCAGTCCTTGTGTTGCTGGTGACTAGCTCTGACATTGTCTACTGTTGACAGTTGCTGCACTGGCCAGCAGAGCATGCTGCCTCCATTCAAAGAGTTTTGCAGCTCCTTCTCAGATGGGGGCTCCCTCAGTCCTCACAGTCACTACTGAAAAGCCAGCATGCCTCTCTGAGTTGCCTCTTGGGGTGGAGTGTCTCCACACACACTAACCCCAAAACAGGCTCTGGCAGTAACATTCAGAATAGGGCCTTTCACTTCCGTTTTCCTAGTGGAAGAAGCCCTGCTGCCGCTTCCCTCTCTTGGAGGCATTATAATCTATTCTCATAGGGAATATCAAAAGCTGTATTTCAGCTCTGATGTCAGTTTTTAGAAGAACTGGCAGATGGACAAAAAGCAAATGATAAAGTGACACCTGGAGCTTTCATCATTTGTTTGAGCAGTCAGCAGTTTTGCAATATCTTGGTCCCAATATTTTATATTGTTGCAAGGATATAATAATACTTTGTGTTTTCATAACCTCTGCCACTTAAGATCTCAAAGCACCTTTCAACCATTAGCTGGGCCTCACAGCACCAAATTTCTAATAGGTGACATGAGGCACAGAGTTCAAAAGACTTAGCCAAGGTCACACAACAAGTCAGTGATTAGCAATACATTTTGAGACTTCTGACTACCAGTTCCCTTATTTAGCCACTAGATCACACTTCTTGCTAAGTTATTGATCATCTAGCTGTGGTGATGGAAGCTATAGAAAGGTTTTGTTAAGGGCAAGGAAAGAATTAGGACTATAAAACTAGTGATTGCGCTTGCAGGAAGAAAATCCTTGATCAGAATTTCTCCTGCTGGGTCCTCTGTGCTCCAGTGAAAAAGTTCAGACAATCTTGCAGCAATTAATCATGAAGCAGTGCACAAGTGGAAACTTCAGACAAAAGATTGGCTTTCGGTATCAGATCAGCTGAACATAAAGAACAACGTTTCATTGTTCAGTGATATTATTCCGTGCCCCACTTCTTCCAGAAAGAGGTAGCTTCAGAGGGGTTATGGTACACATATTTCGTTTTCTACCATTATTAGATCCCATCAGGAAGAAGAAATATAAGAGATGGAAGTTTTTGACCGTTCAAGCCAAAAGTACCATGCAAGAATTCCATAGCATTTCAATAAATGTCTTGAGTATGCATCTGATGAAGTGGGCTGTAGCCCACGAAAGCTTGTGCTGAAATATATTTGTTAGTCTCTAAGGTGCCACAAGTACTTCTGTTCTTTTTGCGGATACAGACTAACATGGCTGCTACTCTGAAACTTGAGTAACGATGTTTATCAATCTCATTAACCACTGCCTTAATTCTTAGCATTATAATTTTGATGCAGCTTAATCAGTAATTAGTGGGGAGACCAAGAGAGAGTAGCAGGTAAAGAGCATGTTGTTTAGATTATGATCAGCAGAGATCAGCAAAAGAGCTGGAGGCTGAGATTCAGAAGGATGTACACTTTGACTGCTGATATTGCATTTCTCACAATGGAGAGGTCCAATGAGAAAGGACTTCAGAATTTATTAGTTTTTTCAGTATGTATTGGGTTTCTTTAATTGTTTTTGTTTGTTTGATCTAATTCCATTTGTGGTTTCAGATGGCATTCAGACATATTGCAGATCTAGCTTTTGGAGACATTGTGCATGTAAGGTTTTGTTTCACAGCACAGTGGGTATTAGAAGATTGTGGCATACCAATAGTTTCTCAGCTTTGACAGTAAACTGGTGTAGCTTACTCTATAAGGAGCTGACAGGAGGTGCACAGTGGTGTAAATTTAAAATAGCCTACTGTCATTTATACCTTCTTACACCCTTCTGTTTGTTACCTTATTTGCTATATTCCTCTCCACTGGCTCCACGCATGTGACATACACTTAGAGTCCCTTAGCTTTAGTAAGCCAACTAAGAGTTGATGTGTAAGGGAGTTGTAAACTACATGTTAATATTTTGTTGTGAGGCTAAAAATTTGATTGTAGTGGAGTCAGTTTAAGCTCCCTTTAGGCTCCCGTAGACTTGCCTCGGAATTTGGCTGTCAGTATCACATTATGTTCCAAAAGCCTGAGGCTGGACTGTTGTGGTGTTAGTTTGCATTTTAATTTTACACCTTAGATTAATTCGTTTTGTGTCACAGGTTACAGTTTACAAGTTGGTATTGCCTCCACAACCCCATTTTGTTCCTTCTGTTTACATCCTTCACCTAGCATCAAAAGACCAGTTTTCTGGAACTTACCCTTTTGAGGAGTGGGTATGGCTTCCTGCTCCATTCTGGTTTTTGGCCAAAGGGAGTCATCTAATTACAAGATGATGTGCTCCCTCCTTTGCCAGATATGCAGTGGCTGCCATAGTATTGTCAACTGCTTTGGGCCCAGAAATGAAGCAACCTACATCAGATCCCCATGTGGCATTTTCAGTTGCTTCATTCCACAAGCACAATAGTATTCATGGAAGTACAGAATTCTTTTGAGTTCCTTGAATGACTCCTCTTCATGATCATTGTTTAGAAAGCATCTTCATGTCTAAATGCCCTAACAGTGGTCACCATTAAAAAGTCAACATTTACAAAGTCGAATGTAAGATACTACCACTGTTTCATATTCTAAGGCCTGCATTTGGCAGTAGCACAGTATCTCAGATAGCATATTTTCATAGCCATTAATAAATGTTGATTTTAAATTATTGCTAGATATTACTGTAATATATATATATATATATTACTCTATTAGTTGGGTGGCCTGATTTACTGTAAAACATCTGTAATTCCACTAGTGATTTTGATGGTGGTATCCATGTACACACAGTTACACACACACACACACACACACACACACAGAGTTATACTGCAACAAACTTTCCTTGATGTTTTATAACTGCAGTTGTTGTTACTGCAGTTCTTCTACTGTTCTTAAGAATCTTTTAGCAATTATGATAGACCTGATCCTGCTGTCATTACTCAGGCAAAACTTTATTTGTACTCAATTTGAGTTATTCCCAGTAAGGGCAAAAGGAGTTAATTCACTGTTTTTATTACAAATCTTTATTAAATTTAAATTCAATTATTTGTGCAGCTATATTGGGACACGTAATTTCTTGCTATTTTTGTTACCTTTATTATACTGCATTTTATTCTGTTTTTAAAACAGCTATTTTCTCTCTCTTTTTGCAGGCAGAAGAAAAGGCACATTCGGAGGTAAAAATCTTCCCTCAGTGTGATAGGATGCTTGTATAGTAGTATTATTAGAGCTCATTAGTTGACAGTATTGCTACAAAGCGGAGATTTGCTGCAAAAAAAGACACTGTGCTAAAAATGCGTTGCAGCTGTGCTGACAAATGGTTTTCTAGTCCTCAAGCTGCAGAATTTTTGCATCAGTTACAGAAAAGGTGGAGAGAGTCAGTGAGTATCTCAACCTTGAGGGTGAAGGGATAGGGATTTGTCTCTTTTCAGACCTCATCAGTACAGTTCCCTATTGAGCCAGAAGCATCTATGCAGATCAATGCAAGTGCTTCCTCTTGTGAGCAAGAAAATAAGGTTCACTCTTGAGCCTGTATTACCCACGTCATATCATGTTGCACAGTGCTAAATTACTGAGACAGTCCATGTTGATGAATTTTAAAGAAAAGCAGATTGTCACCACGTGTAAATCAGTTGTGAAGTAGGAAAAAAGCCACTCTCTCCTCATATTCTATATGAACTAGTAACAAGAGTAGGTCAGCAGCTGGATCCAATTATATCCTTACCCAAAGGGAGATATTAGTGCCATTTCTGCTAGAGCACCGGTAGTAAAATGGCACTAAGGATCCTGCCACTTCACACAGACACGCACTTTTTTGGAACATTTTTCTTAAACCTTCCTTGATTCCTGCAATCATTCTGCATTTCTTCCACACTCAAAATGTTTAATATACGCCAAAGGGTTGATAATGACACTTGTTAAAAGGTGTTATGAAATACTGTGGAGGTGGGGAGAAAAATAAGCATATCCTCTCTTACCTCACAGTATATTTCAATATTGATTTCACCTAACACTTTCTAGGGCCTTTTCTATGAAAGCCAAAGCAGAGGATTTACTGTTAATTTACAGCAGCTTAGGTGGCATTTTTACATACTTCACTTCCCAGTGCACAGAGGAGAAATTGTCCCTCTTTTTGTCACTTTGTGTCTTGAAGATGAGTTTCATGGACATTATCAATCTCTAGGGGAAAGGGGTATTGAATAGCACAACATGAGAACCACCTTATTGTAGCTGCAGGAGTGTGCTACAAGTGTAGCTAAAACAAAAAGGGGAGTAATTAGCATTGAAAACAACGGAGAGAGTTTGGGGAAGGGCAAACAGTCCAGAATGAAGAGAAAGCTTAGTAACCTATGTCCCTTGCTTTGCACCAGTGAGAACATCCTTGGTTCACACACTAGCCTTTGTATCTGTGAGTACTCGTCAATTTTTAAAGTACGCACAGTATTTTTCTTATTGATTTTCATGGGAACCACCTTGCCAAAGCACTGCAATCTCCTTTATAAATGTAAGCATTAGTGTGAAAATGATATGTGTGCTCACTTTTCTTGCCTGGCTTTACCCATCTTACTTTTGTGCTGGGGAGGAATCCATTGTATGTGAGAATCGGAGAGAGATTTAGAGGCCTATGTGCCACCTGAGCTCTCAGATAGGAGTTAAGTGGGGTTTAAGTGATGCACAGGCATTGTGCTTGATATCTATACTGGGTGAATTTCATCCTCGTGCATTGCATAAAAATATTTTTTCTGAGGCAAGTGTTTTTCCTAAAAAGAAACATTAGACTTGGGTTGAATTTATTTTCACTCTTGAAAGTATGGAGAAGAATTTAAATGTACTTGTTATATTTGTCCCGCAGTACAGTATTTTAAAACGTATGAGGCATTAAGAGGGCATACAGTTATATTGCACTGAATGCAGGGGACATTTTCTATAGCAGATGTAGTAATCTTTGGATTGAGTGCATCAGGTTCTTCTATTTTCAGGACCTGAGGCTTTATTAGGGGATGGTACAAATGATATTGTATATATCGAGCCAAATTTTCAAAAATTAGGGCCTAGAATATTTGGTTCCAAACATCACATTTGCATGTTCAATCTGGGAATTGTGCATACACTGTAAGTACCCATTTGAACATTAAATAAGAGCTCCCATAAATGGGGCCTTTGAGTGTACAATGGAAACATGCACGAATGCTATGTGCGCAGTTTAGATGCCAAACTATTATGATTTTATAATTTGTTTTTTTGAGTATTTTACAATTAATATATATGGAATTACAATACTGTAAAACATTAATGATCCTCTAAAGAAAAAATAAAGGAAATGAAATAGCTGATGAAACAAAAATGTGATATGAGTTTATCTGTTCTCAAACCAGCAAATTCATAAACTCCGAAGAGAACTGGTTGCATCACAGGAAAAAGTTGCCACCCTCACATCTCAGCTTTCAGCAAATGTAAGTAGCTTTTGCTTTATTATTGTAAATAATTCTTGAAACAAATAACTTCCAAAATCTGCTAGTCTACTAATAAGTTCTTAAAGATGTACCATAATCTTTCAGTTCAGTGCAAGTGAAAGGTGCCTAAATCACAGTCCTGGAGACTTGAGGTCCTTTTAACTATGTATTTATTTCAATATGTTTATAATGCACAGATAAAGTTGGTCTGGGGACCTATATCCACTGAACAGGGACAATATGAGCATTCCACCAAATAGCTTGACCCAAAATGGAAGAGTTCATCTCCTGGTGTTAGAGCCTTGCAGTCTCCGTGCTGCTCATTCTTTAGTGTCTCTTATGATACTGTCAACAAGAGTACAAACAGTAATGTTATTTTGTGATGTGATACCTGTTCCCTAAGGACCCAATTCTACTGCCCTTATTCATGTTTAGTACACCTCTACCCTGATATAACGCTGTCCTTGGAAGCCAAAAAATCTTACCGTATTATAGATGAAACCGCGTTATATTGAACTTGCTTTTATCTGCTGGAGTTTGCAGTCCCGCCCCCCGGAGCACTGCTTTACCGCGTTATATCTGAATTCGTGTTATATCGGGTCGCGTTATATCAGGGTAGGGGTGTACCTGAATAGTCTCATTTTACCCAAGAGTGACAGAATCAAGCCCAATGAAATGAAGCCACCAATCCATTTTATGGGTTATTGAACAACTAGTGGAATGTAAAGGACTTGAATCATATCTGGTCAGAGATAGATATGAAACAGCAACCTATAGCAATGGTGAAAGACCCTGTATTCCATTATATGTCACTAAACCAGCAAGTCCTCAAAACACCTGTTTGCTTGTCTGAGCCATAATGATAGTCTCATTTTTGTGATGGATATAAAATTTCTGCTACAGAGTACATTTGTTACATTTTTTAAAAAATTGAACCGCAATTTTCGGTGCTGCCTTACTGAATGATATAGACACCAAAGGAGACAGTTAACTCATATCAGCTGCAATAAAACAATACACATTTTTGAAGATTTATTATATTAGTATACTAAGTAAAAAAAATCCTCTCTTTGGAAAATTCAAATAAATACCTTATAATCAATTTTTTATAAAAAGAAGAAAAAATAAATATTGAAGTATGTACTATGTTGGAAATATATTTTGTGTTTCTTCCAACTTCTGCAAAATGAATTAATTTGGCTTTCACTGAAGTAGGGTAATTGTCGTTGTCATGCAGTAAAATGTAAAGTGTCATCTTATCATGGTGGTGGGCGTAGAAAATTATCCAGATAGCTTCCTTAGATAATATGGTTTTCTTACAGTATATTTATTATATATATATGGAGTTAAGTGAAGATTAAGATCAAGAGACTTTCCAGCATAGCTAAACACACAGTTGTCCAGCCAGTTCTCCAGAAAGAGTTTTTACACAATCAAAATTTTCCAGCTATTTTCCTTTGTTGAATTTCTGGGTAGAGAAACTGAAAAACTTAAGAGCCATCGCTAACTTCACCTGTGCTACACCAGTGTCCTTTAACACATACCAGTTAAGTTTCCCATGAGGATATGGCACAGAGACAGTGGTATTTGCTTAGAGGACAACTTGCACCTAACCATGGAAAGTGGTCAGACTTTGCAGATGATACAAAACTACTCAAGATAGTTAAGTCCCAAGCAAACTGCAAAGAGCTACAAAAGGATCTCACAAAACTGGGTGACTGGGCAACAAAATGGCAGATGAAGTTCAATGCTGATTATTGCAAAATAATGCACATTGGAAAACATAATCCCAGCTATACATATAAAATGATGGGGTCTAAATTAGCTGTTAGTACTCAACAAAGAGATCTTGGAGTCTTTATGGATAGTTCTCTGAAAACATCCAGTCAATGTACAGCAGCAGTCAAAAAAGTGAACAGAATGTTGGGAATCATTAAGAAAGGGATAGATAAGAAGACAGAAACTATCATTTTGCCTCTATATAAATTCACGGGACGCTCACATCTTGAATACTGCGTGCAGATGGGGTCACCCCATCTCAAAAAAGATATATTGGAATTGGAAAAGGTTCAGAAAAGGGCAACAAATATGATTGGGGGTATGGAATGGCTTCCATATGAGGAGAGATGAATAAGACTGGAACTTTTCAGCTTGGATATGATAGAGAGCTATAAAATCATGACTGGTGTGGAGAAAGTAAATAAGGAAGTGTTATTTACTCCTCATAACACATGAACTAGGGCTCTCCAAATGAAATTAATAGGCAGCAGGTTTAAAACAAACAAAAGGAAGTATTTTTTCACACAATGCACAATCAACCTGTGGAACTCCTTGCCAGAGAATGTTGTGAAGGCCAAGACTATAACAGGGTTCAAAAAAGAACTAGATAATTTCCTGGAGGATAGGTCCATCAATGGCTATTAGCCAGGATGGGCAGAAATGGTGTCCCTAGCCTCTGCTTGTCAGAAGCTGTGAATGGAAGATGGGATGGATCACTTGATGATTACTTGTTCTTATTCCCTCTGGCGCATCTGACATTGACCACTGTTGGAAGACAGGATACTGGGCTAGATGGACCTTTGGTCTGACCCAATATGGCCGTTCTTATGATCTTATGACTATTTTGAACAGCACCGTTTCCCTGCTATTTCAGTCTCTGAATGATATCAGTGCTTGGAACAATAGCAGTAGGTTGAAATTAAACTCAGGCAAGATGGATATGATAACAGAGGAAGAATAAAACACGTTATGAAAACTGGTCAACACCATGTCATTACTCTCAGAAGAAAACACTTTGTGGCTTTGAGTTCCTTCTGGACACACAACTGACATTGCAAAGGCACATTCCAATAGCTGCAAAAAGTGCCTTCCACTTATGATTGTCTAGAAGTCTGAAATTCATCTGCATAGCAATAGAGTTGATCGTGATAATCCATGCATTTGTGTCCTCCAGATTATTGGAATGAGCGCTACCCAGCCATGAAACCTTAGACGCACACAAGCTCCATTTGGAACGGCATGCAGCAGCTTGCCTGTCAAGCAATGCTGGTCAGCAGGAGCACATCATCCTGGTCATTACACACTGAATACCAGTTTAAGTTTGAGGTTTGAAGTTACTGGCTCCCTATGGAATGCCAGTTTAAATTTGAGGTGTTCAAAGCCCTCCATCGGTTGCACCAGGTTATCTCAGGAACTCCCTCTTCCTTGATGACCAAGGCCAGTTACCACAGGTGCACTCCTCAGGAACAATGAAACAATCACCAAGAGCAAGAGTAGTGTGAGGGGATGACAGAGCTTTCCTTGTAGCTGGTCCAAAACTGTGGTGATCCTTTGTTGTTTACAGTGATGTAACTGTGTTGGTCCCAGGATATGAGAGAGACAAGGCAGGTGAGGTAATAACATTTATTGGATCAACTTATCTTGGGAAAGGTACAACCTTCTGAGCTATGCAGAGCTCTTCTTCAGGTCTGGGGAAGGAAGCAGAGTGTCTGAGGGCTTGGCTACACTTACAAATTTGCAGCGCTGCAGCAGGGTGTGAAAACACACCCTCTGCAGCGCTGCAAATTGCGGCGCTACAAAGCGCCAGTGTAGTCAAAGCCCCAGCGCTGGGAGCCGCGCTCCCAGCACTGTCCGTTATTCCCCACAGGGAAGTGGAGTACGGACAGCGCTGGGAGAAAACTCTCCCAGCGCTGGTGCTTTGATTACACTTAGCGCTTCAAAGCGCTGCCGCGGCAGCGCTGCTGCGGCAGCGCTTTGAAATGCAAGTGTAGCCAAAGCCTGAGCTAAGTACGAGTTGGGACAGATTGTTAAGTAGAAGGGGTTACACATGTTGGAGGCGGTCACTTGAAATGAAGTGGGCAATTGTGAGTTAGATTGTTATGCATAAAGGGTTGGAAGTGGGAAATTAAGGGTAACAGGCAGTGTGGTGTGTTACAAATTGTTGTAATAAGCTGTAAAATGATCCTTCCGGTAAGAGCTAAAATGATCAAATGCTTCTGACAGGACGGAAGTTCTATCTTTTCAATGTAGCTCTCCCACCGTATCAATGATGATAATTCTTTTTTAAATGTTTACCTCTCCTAGAATAAGGAGAAGGAGAAGAGGACCACAGAGATGATGCAAATTTAGACTCTCTGTAGGATTTATATAATTCTATAAGGTACTCAAGATACCACAGTGATGAATGCAGTACAAATATAGATAGATGTGGAGGGGAGACCATTATAATACTGTGAGTGGAATTCATATGCTGCAATAACAGTGCTGATCTATAACGAATGGAAAGTGCGCTATTTCACAGAGAGCTCCCTGTTGTTCCTCCCAGTTGTCATACAGAAATGACATGAGTTATTGAACATGTTACCAGGAGATAATGCAATATAGGGAATGTGAGCACTGTGTGTACTGTGTGCAGTTACTATGGTTTCAGAGTTACCAGATAATGACTGTACAATCTAGTGAGGTTTTTAAAGGCAGTTGAGGAAATAGCTAGAGTTACCGTCTTTGGTGAAAGTTGAGATGTTTGAGAAATAATATTATTGTACATTTTACTTGGAGTGTGCTTCCCTAATAATGTGTGATAACACAATACATTCAGAATGTACTATATCTACTCAGTGCCTTACTTACTTTAAAACCTAGAGGTACTGAGAATTCTGGAATGGTAAAATTTAGACCTACAGAGATTTCCATTAATTTGAGGAAATGTCTGTGCATTCTCAGGTACCAGTGTGTGGTAGCTTTGGGAAAATGATAATTATCTGATGAGATTAGGAATCCCTCAGCGTGGCTTGCTGTTGTTGGGTTACTCCACTGAGATTTATAGCCTGAATGACACACCCCTTCTTGGGCTGTGATTTTTTTTTCTTCATATCTTACAAGAAAAACAATATTGGGCTTGATCTTTACTTTGATGGGAGGTTAACATAACAGACAATCAAAAAACCAAGGATGCCTCAGGATGTCATACTGGTGATTCGTTAGGTGATACTTTTCCTTCCACTACTGAACCAGTGTTCCAGCACGTTCCAGCACTGCCCCAGAGAAGTCCAGGAAGCAGTTTGTCACTCAGCAAGTCACAATTTGCCTTCTTCTGTCTTCTCCCATGTTCTGGTCTAATACCAGAAGCAGCATATGATACCCCACAAGCAAGCCTATCTATGCTTGCCAGCATGTTGGGGTGAGACAAGTAAAGTCTAGGCTCTACCCAGTCCCCATCCTCTCCCACTCACTTGCACAGGGATGAGGGACACAGTGGCTCTTCCCCCTCCTATGCTACAACCTGTAGCACAGATAGCCAGTGCAAGGGAGAAAGGGGATATAAGGTTGGGGTTTTAGTCAAAATTACTTTTTGTTTAGATTTTTACTTCAATTTAATTTTTTTTAAGGAAAAAACTTGAAAATGAAACAAAAAATCATTTTGTTTGACACAAAATGACACCCCCCCATTTTTTGGAAACAAATTATTTGCACAGTGCTTTTGTGCATCTGTGTGTATAACAAGAATGCCAAGTGGTAAGACCTCTAGTCTTAGGGGAAGGATAGCACCCCCAATAGCACAGTAAATGCATAGACTCTATATTTGTCTGTATATACATATATATGTAAATCTCTGTGTGAGAGTATGTATTTGTGTATGCAGATACGCACCATGTGTAGTGGTGATATCCATGTGCTAAACTAAACTTATCATGCTCTCTTGACTGTGTCACCTGCCTACTAATCCATCTCCATGGAAATTGCTCATACCATTCTAAACTTGTGAGCAGTTTAAAAGACATGCTGTTTGCAGCAGGAAAAAAACCTCCCACAGAAACTTTTCCAATTTTTCCAAACCCCTCAACATCTGGAATTCCTCCCAAAATTATACTTTTTTGGTGCATGAAACTCAGGGGTTTCTTATCCTCCATGCATCAATAGGGGATTTAGACTCTTTATTAATTAAAAAGATCTTAGATGAAAAACAACCATTACTTATAACTGCAACTTTCTTGAATGCTGTCACAAGATATATATTTTACAAATCTGTCTGGTGAAAATCACTGTCAGAATTAAGTCCAGTCCTAGGCTGCTTCCCTGTCTTATCAATGGTATAAAAGATTTAAGGCCTAATAGAAAACACCTTCCTATAAACCCAAAGGGACCCTCTTGTTGATATGATACATGTAAGTGTGTTGTGTGTGTTTTCTTGGGCATGTTTTATCAGATCTTATTTACTATTAATAAAAAGTACAGAAGGATTTTTGTTTTCAATAAATTAATTTATGTAATCATGTAATTGTTATCTGGACTGTGAGATTTATTCTGTTCACAGAATAAAAATATATAAATATTGCAAATTAGTTTAAAGGTAATTTTTTATATATATAGTTAAAATTAATTATCATATGACAAACTCAGTTAGGCTTTTCATTTTATTTAGACCCTTTCATCTTAGTAAACACAGGTTTTAGCTATCAAATAAATACAGAATTCTATTTGTATATCTTTAAAGCTCCGAGGCATACTTGACAAATCTCCTTCATTTCACTCATTTTGATACCAAAGTTACCTACATTCCACAGAAATGTGAAGTTATTTAAAGCTGAAATAATTGTGAACCAGTCAGCATTCTAGAAGTTACACTAAAAGAAGGAATCTCACAGCATTTTCAGTTCCCTGCACAAATAATTTTGTGGTGTCCCTCACGTTGGGTCTTTGTCACACATTACCTCTCACTTTTGGGCCACAGCAAGTCAAATGTTGTATGAAAGAGTTTCCTGTATTGTCTTGACACTGTTTAACTATTTCAGATATCCCTGTTGTGGAAATACTCATCTTTTGATCCTCAGTCCGTGGGCCTCCAATTTCCCAGTCCTTTCAGTATCTGGAAAATATGCAACCCTTTGTTCTCACTCTGCTCTGGGGAGGAAAACCTATTGCTAATGTTCATCATTACTAATTATCTCCTCACCCACCCACCCAACTTATTTTACTGTATAAAGTTTCTCTTGACAAAGTCAAGCAAAAGTACTCCATCGGAGTGAAAACAGAACATTTTTGTCTTTCATTTCTTTTCTATATTATTATGAATCTTTTCCTTCATTTCCTTAGTCATGAAAGCATCGTGGTAAGGCTTATGCAGTACATGTATTGCTACAAGAATTGACAAGTTGAAATATGATTAGATTAGCCAAGGCTTTGCTTTCTGTTTTCGGGTTGAAGCCTGTCAAGTACAAGGTAGACCATTCTTCAGATATTTGGAAACCCTTATTAAAAGTTTTGCTTGTTTGGGTTTACTTTTGTTATGCAAGTTCTGTTATATCAAGCACTCTGCTTGATTTCATCTATTTCTCTCATTTGATACACTCCAAAGTGTTTTACTTGTGAGTGATTAAACCTACACAGAGTCCAGCTGCTGCTTGGGTGTTTAATTTACAGTTAGTTTGAGATTCTGGCTTTTAGTCTGTTGCTTGGTTCTGTGCCACTGAAGGGAAAATCTCAATACTAATTAAGAAAGGGCAGCTTTTAGTTCAAAATGTATCCAACCAGCAAACTTTCTGCTTGACTGACAAGGGCTAAGATTCCAGTCATCAGCCTGAGCTTCAGTCCTCCCCTGTGTTTTCAGTGTTACTTTGATCAATGCCTCATAGTGTATAAATCTGAAGGGTGCATGACGGCAAAACTGTAGTAGACCCAGGATGCCACTAGAAAGCAGAGGGGGTTCTTTGGCTAACACTCTTGTTTGGCCAGCCCTGAACCACTATCCTGCGGCCAAACAACAAGATAATAGCAGGAGGCGAGCAGGAAAGGTCACCAGATGTACAGTCACTTCTTGCAATCAGCCAGATCCCTTGTGGCCTCTCTCACATCCTTTCATTCAGCCATGTCAGGTGGGAGGAAATTTATTTACTTATCTTTATTTTATAAATGTGAGCAGAGCAGTACAAGCTATAAAGAATGTGAGCAAACATAGCCTTGGGTATATAGACATGACATTCAAGGTGGGCATTAAACCCAAGATTGTATTTTCCAAGAATGTCATAAAATTCAATGTGTAAAATCAGGTTCTGGTCGTCTTACAATGTGGGAGTCATTCTGCAGATCCTGTGCACCCACATCTCCAGTTGCTTTCCAAGGGAGTTGTAGATGCAAGGAATGCAACATCAGGTCATATAGTAGATATGGCATTAGTTGTATAACTTGTTACAAATGAATAATATTTGGATATCCTTTGCTCTAGAAATGCTTTTAATATTGCCTAACAACATATGCAATTCCTTAACTATGGCTCCAGAGTATCACTTCAAGTACCAATACTGCACTATAAATGTAAAAATATAAGCATGTTTGTGTTGAAATAAGTGGCATTTATGCTAATTATTCTAGAATATTTTACTCATTATTTTAATTGTGTAGACTGTAACTGAAGCCATCTTCATAATCAGCTAAGCCTTTTGAGATGCAAAGGATTGATTGTTCAGAAATATTATTTTATAAGAAATAAAGAATGGCTCTTTTTTCCGTATTAAGGATGATTTCAGTTCTTCACCCAAATATATCAAAAATATATTATTATTCAGGTTTTGAACTGGAAATTCAAAAGTGTAAAATAGGTACCTCATTTAAATTTCTAAATATTAATAAGGGTTTTTTGTAGCGCAACTGTTGCCTGACATTACACATTTCAGTTGTGGTTTGGCTAATCAAGCTGAGAGGGCTTTTCCAATGAACAATCTGGCTAGATTGTACTATGCTTAGTCACTTCAGTGAGAGTAGTCCCACTGACACCTGTTCACGAATAGTCCCACTGACTTCTGTTTAAATAAGTGCTCACTAAAGTCGTTGCATGGTCCAGCTCTTTGAATTAAAAAAAAATTATTTGGTAGGCCATTACTCTATTCTATTGTGATAGACAACAAAGGTAATAAAAGTAAATATTATTCAATACAAAAATAATTATCTAATTATTTTCAGCATACAGCTTGCTTCTCATTCATGAGGTTTATGAAATAACTAACTAAAGAGCATGTTTTGAGCCCCTTAACATCCACAAACCCAGTCTTATTTATACTCCTGACAGAGTCTCTCAGGAGAGATCCAACATCATCCAGATGCAATTCCACTCATGCTTTAAAATTATAGAATTTTTAACTACAAGGAAAAAAATACATTCTATCATAGACTAATTTAAAAAAAAATCCATGATTGTGACATAGCAATCATTTTCTAAAGGTTTTCAGGCCACAATATGTTATATCTACATCAGACAATATAACTTTTCAATCCTTAATTTTTCCCATAATCTTCTGGTTAAATATTCATAGAGACATGCAATGTAAATTAAAGATTATACTATATGTAGCTCTGAATTTAAGATATAGATAATAACAAATATGCCCAATTAACTTCCGAAGACTTGTACTTTATTACAGCATAATCATGAAAGAGTGGTATAAATTATGTGTAATCAGAGCAAACAATTATATGTCCTCTTTGTGGTTTGCATGCGCACACCAAACAAACTCACATCTGGGAGTTATACTCATGGAAAACTGTGTGCATAACTATTCACAGATTTTTTCATGACGCAATGAATGGAGAAACTCCATTAGCTTGCTGTTAACAAATATAAAATAGGAGAAAATTGGCTGTAGTTCTTTTATGAGAGTATGTTCTACTAAAGCTCTGATATATATATGAGTGTGTGTGTGTGTGTATATATACACACTAGGGCTGTCAAGTGATTAAAAAAATTAACCGTGATTAATTGCATGATTAAAAAAAAATATTGCTATTAATCGCACGATTAATCGCGCAGTTACACAAAAAGAGAATACCATTTATTTAAGTATTTTGGATGTTTTCTACATTTTCAAATATATTGATTTAAATTACAACACAGAATACAAAGGGCTGTCGATTAATTATTTATGGTACTGGTAGTCAAACATATATATATACATATATATATATATGAGTGTGTGTGTGTGTGTATATATATATATACTGTACTCTATAATTTAGGCTGACAATTTCATTAATGTATGCCAAATATGCAAAACAGATATCTGTATACACAATTGCTGATTAATCTCTAGGAAACTACATGTCTTCCGTGTACACTTAGGCTCATGTTTATAAAAATTTAGCCCTTCAGGCATGAATCTTTCCAGGACAAGCTTAAGGCTAAGTTATGAAATAGAATGTATATCCTTGAGCATATGTTGAAAGCAAATTGTTTGACTACCAGTACCATAAATAATTAAATTTATGACTCTCTCTCTATCTGCTTATAACACAGACCTTTACATGGTGTTGTGGGATCTCTATATCACTCTAAAAGGTGTACGAAACTATTTACAGCCTGCAAAAAAACAGTTCTGATTCGGCCAGTCTCAGGTGCATAATATCCTTCCATCTATGAGAGGACATGCAGAGCAAGGTGATGGGAGGTTCCTTTCACCTCCCAATAGCATACCTTGACATAGGCCAAACAAAATATTCTGTGTTGTATCCTCTTCCCTCACCATTCATCTGTCTTAATCTGTTTTAGATTGTACACTTTTCAGGACACAGTTATTTATTTCAGTGTACTTGGACAATACCTAGAAGATTTTGGGAACAACTAAGTACACCTGAATGCATTGAACAACATTAATAACTGTGCTCACAAAAAATTAGAACTTGCATCTGAAAAAGCTGTTGAGTAGCATACATGTTTGTATGCACCAGAGTTAATTTTGCACATAAATGGGCGCTTGACCAAGCACAGTTAACCTCTTTGCATGCACATATGCCTACTTTGGGTGTGCATGTTATGGAAACACAGTACAGGTGCCTAAATTTGAAAACTTTGCCTTTAGTTACTTTCATTTTTACTATTTGGTTTTGTGACAGGAGATTCCATAATTCTAGCATGCATTGTATTCTCAATTCCACACACACCCATGTATTTGATTCATGAGTGCTCTCCCATTTGACAAATTTTATGCTGTTTAAAATTAGGTACTTTTCAGGAGCAATGAATTCACATTTTGTAAAAGAACCTGTCTCCTTTAACCATATCTTGTTCATCCTCTCTCATCTTGTCAAGGTCCTCCTGTCCCTTTTCTCTGCTTTGCCAGTATGTGTAAGTTAAGTGGCAATCCTCCAGAAAAAAATAAGTTAAGCAAAGTGACCTGTGGATTTTGTGAATCCTACAGACCTCTGTGGAAATAGCAGTCCATTGCCTTGTTACAAACAATTAGAGAGAAATCCCTCCATTTGAATATTTTCTGACCACACTCTTTCTCTTTCTAAGTGACTCTTACAGCCATAAAAATTTAATAACATCACTAACACATTTTTCCTGCAATTCCTTAGGGGTTTAATAGCGCTAACATTTTAGATGACATGACAATAGACTCTTCATCTAAACAAATAAATACATAACAAATAACGAGTGTGTCTAGTCTAATACTTCTTGAATATAGTCTGTGTTGGGTATTCTTTGAAAATTTGAATTAAACATTTTAAAACAAAGCATTGCTGAATTTCAATTTCTGTTTGTTGTATCGTTGAAAAATGTAGGCATCTAACTTCAAAGAAATCAGTGCCTTTATATTAAAACAACACAAGGATAGATATGCAGACTCAACCCACTATAAAGACCAGCGGGAATAAGATTATATTATGGCTCTCTGCAAATGTCTGACACTTTCAGAAGAGTGTTGCTGTATTAGAGAAATAGACAAAGTAATAAGATCTTAAAAGGTCATCATGACAGTATCTAGACACATTCCATAGTCTGGTTCCATGGACTCTTTTAGATGAGCTTTGTATTTGGGAGCCTGACAGCTTAGAATTTTCTTTAAATTCAAGCGCTTGAGACCTTCTGTTGTTATTTTCAGTAATGGGAAAGAATAACGTCAGGAGGGGAGTTCTATTGCCAAGAGTGACAAGAAAAGCAAATCACACTTAATGTCTTGAAGGCTGCAACTAAAGAGTTGGAGAAGATAAAACCGAACCTGGAAAAATGGAAAATGCTGTGTCAGTTGGGGTGGGGTGGGAGAAAGCGAGGAGGTGAAGTAGAAAGTACTGAATGCTACAGATTACAGATTTTGTTAGACCAGCCAAAACACATGAATTATACCTTATGTACCATGAAAGCTTTGCTCAGACCATTTCATACACTAGTGACATTTCAAATGTTTTTCTTCTGTTTCTTTCACAGGCTCATCTAGTAGCAGCTTTTGAAAAGAGCTTAGGAAATATGACTGGCCGACTGCAGAGCCTAACAATGACAGCTGAACAAAAGGTATGCTTACAAAAGCAGACGCTTGAATATGGAACATACCAGATTATTTTAGGGTTTGTGTTTAAATTAAAAAAAAAATTGAAAGAAAGGACAGCTGTGACAACAAGACAGACACATCTTTCTTTCCTGGCCATTGCAATCAAATCTTCATAAAGCTCTATAAGAATTAAATTGTGCTGCATCAGATTTACCCTATCAATATCACAGTATGGTTTGAAGATAAAATCTTTCATTTCCAGATTTTAATTAAAACATTTGTGACTCTTGGTTTAATCCATATGGAAAGATTCTTCAACAAAGGCTCATCATAAACAATCGGAGTATTTCATTCCAATCCGACAACATTGTCAGAATACTAAAAATTTGGCAAAAGAAAGGATTTTAAATAGAGAAAAATGACCTTGTTGAAAGTGTTTATGAAATGTGACCAAGCTGTTGTCTAACAGATTTGGTTATGATTTTGCTATTTAGAGGGGAAGAAATATCCAAACCTAATACCTAGTATATGTAATCAGACACATGGTACCAGTTAAAGGAACTGCTGTTGTAGGGCCCGATTCTGCCAGGTGCTGAGAACCATGACCCCATCCAGCAAAGCATTTCCTTAACTTTAAATATTTGAGTATTCCACTAACTACAATGGGCTACTCAGAGTCTTAAAGTAAACCATGCACTTAAATACATTGCTGTATTGGCAGCGGGGTGCTCAGCACCTTGCAAGTTGAAGCTCCCAGAGTCAGATTCTGCAACCCTTACTTATGTTGAGCAGACGCTTACTCAGCAAGTACTCCCATTGGGCCAGACTGAACCCTTTGCACGCTGGTAAGCAATTATTCATACAAGTAGCTCCACTGAAGTCAATGTGAGTAGTGGTTCACTGTCTGGCCTCCTTTTGATTAAGTGGAACGGCTTGCAGAGTTAGGAACTACTCTCCATGAGTAAGGGTGGCAAAACTGGCCCCTAAGTATCTCATGATAAAAAGCATTTTTTGTGACTTTTATATATTAAGCAAAATGTTCTTAAACAGTTTATGTTAAAAACATTTTTTTAAAATTATTTGTAAAGTCTAGTTTCCCTCAGAAGGCCCCTTATCCAGAAGAGATTAAAATGGTGACGTTGAAACAAATCAGTTCATAAGTAAACTCATTTTCCCAGAGATTTGAGAGCATGTTTTGCCCCTTCTCCTCTTTCCTCAGCCACTGAGGTTAAATTCCTTTAGCAGCTTTAATCCTCATTATATAAAATGAGAGTTAGCAGGATTGATTCTTAATGCAGCAGTAATAAAACTAGTTTTAATTAAAATTGACTGTGCATTCCAGTGTAGAATTTATTGCAGGAAAGTGGAACAATGTCACTCTATAAATTGCGTAGCTGTTGTTGTAGAGCAGGTTTTTGTGCTTAACATTTAGACATCTAAACATACTGTTTAGAGTTTTTGGTAATGATATACAAACTGCGGATGGAATTCATCCATTAAAGAATCATCTATCAAGTTAAAGGGTGTAGAAGAGAATATTTGATATGCTTTAGGCTATATAATGACTTTGAACATCGTAATGAATGTTCAGAGGAGATCCTTTCTTAGATCAATATTTAGTGCTAAAATATTTTATTTTTCTTTCATAAGATTTGTAGATTCTAAGGCCAGAAGGGACCATCATCTGACCTCCTGTGTAGCACAGGCCATAGAACTTCCTCAAAATAATTCCTAGAATGTGTCTTTTAGAAAAACATACAATCTTGATTTAAAAATTCTTAAAACATCATCATTACACAGCATTTGAAGTCACATGAATGCAAATGAGAGTATGTTAGCTGAATATAATATTTTTGAGAGAAACTATATAGTCTATCTGGGATTTAATTTTACCCTTGTGCGAGCCCACTGACTTCAGTTTGATCACTGATGTCTTGTAGTTTTCTTGTATCGTGGAAAAATACTTTTCTTTTGTTATATATTTTGAAACTCTCTCGGCTGTTCCCACAGGAATCTGAGCTTATAGAACTAAGAGAAACCATTGAAATGCTGAAAGCCCAGAATTCTGCTGCACAGGCTGCTATTCAGGGAGCTTTGAATGGCCCTGATCATGCCCACAAAGGTATGTTTTTGTCACTGTCAAAGTAAGTACTAATTTGTTCCCCAGAGAAGAGCAAAGCTGCTGGTTTTCTCTTATTTTGACAACAGTATCTGTAGCAAGGATGAGAGAATTCTGGAGTTAGTGTTTGTCACATTTGTGGTTTTTCCACAGCTGGAAAACTTGCATGTACCACCTATGTGCCAAACAATTCTTGGAGCCCAGACTTCTCAAAGTTGTATGGTCAGGAATCAGTGGCTAAGTGCTGAAAGTTAACCCTTTCAGTACACCTGTGGGTATAAAACATGTCCACGTAGGGTGACCAGATGTCCCGATTTTATAGGGATAGTCTCGATATTTGGGGCCTTTTCTTATATAGGCTCCTATTACCCCCCACCCCCTGTCCTGATTTTTCACACTTGCTATCTGGTCACCCTATGTCCAAAACAATAGTCAAATGTCAGAAAGAGTACAGCAAAACATGACCAGAAGTTAGAAATGCACTCTAAATTGCAGCTCTGAATGTTGTTGTGCCCATGACGTCAGCATTGGATTGAGCAGCAGCTCAAGGGGTGCGCAGAAGGTGCCAGCTCAGCCCAGTGAATTCCAGGTGCTGAATCCTCTTTTTCTTGTAATTTAGACAGACATCACATGACAAACCATATATTGCAAAGGTGTGCAGTACCATTCGTGTTGTTAAGCAACAGCCACAAAAGGAATAACTAGAGAAGAAAGAATGATAGCGAAAGTGACTTTTTGTAAATGTCATTGATCTTTTTTATAAGTAGCATTATTTATGAACAACTAGCCCAAGACTGTTTTATTAAATGTCTTCAATACAATGTAGCTTAATTCTAGAAAATAGCACTTCTGAATAATTCCTTTAAAAAGTAGTTCCTCTGAGTATTCTGAGGTGTATGCAAGGAGTATATATTCTGGTAATTAGGGTATGGCTATTAGAGACTTAAAAAAATTATAAAACCAAAAGTTTCACTGACCTGTTATCCACTTCCAATATCCTTCACGTTCCATGTCTTTTGTTATGTTTTATTTTCAATAAACTACTGGTTGCTGATTCCCAGGGTGGCATGTCAGGGAATAGCATCTTCCTTCAAAATCCAATTCAGCCAAGGGTCAAACAGTGTCCAGACCCTTCAGACAACAGCTCTGTAAGAAATAAGTCAGTGCTTTGAAAATTATTTAAGCAATTGAACTGTAACATAGTTAGTCCCCAATCCTGGACAAGGATTTGCTTAAATATAAGGGTCCAATTGCATGGATTGCTGTCCAGGATTGCCACCTCAGTGAGAGACTCCTATTCAACAAGATGCTTAAACTTGTGCCTGGCTTTATGTATGCAAGTAGCCCTTGAACTTCAATGGGACTACTCACATTCCGAAATGCCTTGTTGAATCAGGGCTAGAAAAAACATCAATGCCGGTTACATATATTATGTGTATTTTGGCTCCTTTAGAGAAAGAAGGTGCTGCATAAATGTAAGTATGGTTATTACATTGAAACTAGAGTCCATATCACAGGTGGACAGATGGTTTATACACTATTTTCTTCTTCTTTTATTAGATTTGCGTA
Source organism: Mauremys mutica (assembly GCF_020497125.1). NCBI lineage: Eukaryota > Metazoa > Chordata > Testudines > Geoemydidae > Mauremys > Mauremys mutica. The sequence continues at coordinate 72,259,163 of NC_059072.1, forward strand.
TAAGACGACAACATTCCTCAGAAAGTGTTTCCAGCATCAACAGTGCCACAAGCCATTCAAGCATTGGCAGCGGTAATGATGCTGACTCCAAGAAAAAGAAAAAGAAAAACTGGGTATGTGCTCAGCGGGTTTAAACCCATCGCCTAGATATTATGTAGCTTCCTCATTCCTGAATAGCATAATGGCCCATTTCATCTACAATATCCTTGTGGGGCCAGAGAGATATGGAGCAGTTCATACCTAGTCACAGTGTGATGTTATTGGCAAGCCAAAAATTGTTGATCACCAGTGGGAAATTGTTTACATCAGTCAGGATCAATTTAAAATAAATATATAACATTAAAATAGCTGCTATGATCAAACCAATGACTGGGCTTTGTTAACACTGTTTTAATTTTCTTTAGTAAAATGGATTGACTCAAAAATGTTTCCGAACAATGAGCTGAAATCTGTTAATAGTTCAAACAGTGAACAAGATACAATGTTTAGAGAAATGAAGCTTTTTAATCAAACAAATCACAAAGATATCACACAGTATGAAAGTTTTATTGAAATATTTTCTATACATAATAAAAAATATGTTTTTGTTGTTTAAAAAATGTTTATGCAGGTAATATTTTAAAATACTCATCAGCCTTCATTCCCTTGATTTGTAATTCCCCACTCTTTCATGTTTCTGCAAGGTGAACTCTAGAGGAAGTGAGGTGAATATAAACCATGGAAAATTTGGCATGCATTTATAAAGAACCCTATCTTGGCATGATTGCTATTCATTTTGGCAGTAGGCTTTTGTACCTTCTAAAAACAGATTATCCTGTATGTCTTCTCAGTTTGTCTCTATTCATTTCAATCTCAAAGTTTAAAATGTAGAAAGGGGGAGTGTAGCCAAAATCCATTTCTTTCTTGTTAAAAATCATGTGCTGGAAAGAACTTAAATAATATTTTTTTGATCAGTGGTCACACTCCCCACTCTCCAATTATACCATTGAAGTAAAGTGCTTAAGTGCCTTACTGTTTTGTAGAGGGATCAGTTTGTCATCAAGCTTTATACAATTTTAACCAGAGCAATTTTCTGAGGAAAAGCACAATTTTTCCTAATATCAGTTACTCTTCTGAATAGACTAATCTATCAACGAATGGGCTAATTGCAATGTGAAAATTCATTGCAAACAAAACTGTGGTCCTCTTGGTTCCTGAAATAAATGGCTCTTTGGCTATTCTGTTCCTTTTCAATAATGGATAAGAGCTTCTAGCGAGAAAAGACAGTGCTTGTGTATATGAAGAACTTGCTACTTTAAACACAACTGCAATAAAAAAATACATACCTTTCAGCTTATGTTCTTCTCAACAGTAAACTAAAGGGCAAAACTTATATCACAGCTTAAATTCTCTTGCTTCTGATCTTAACTGTAGCAAATTATATGTTTGAATAGTTCTACAATTCAAACTCTTAATAGAAAAATAAATTTACAACCACATCAATTGGATTTTGTCTTATACTTTTAGCATTTGATATCAGCAATGTCTGCCTGTATTCTAGATACAAAGTGGTTATTTAAAACCAGTCACCTTGAGGGGAATGCCATGGAAATGGAATTCCACAGGAGGTTCATGGTTTTAAATGAGCACCCCCTTAGCCTTAGCCAAAGCAATTGATCCTGCACTTTTTCCATAGCATTCAGTTTGCGCTGCGCTGAATTAATTAAAAAAAAACACTGTATCACATTTTTAGAGATACTGTGTTGCATATGTTGCATACCCTGCTTCTATATACTGACCTCAGGCAGTGGCTAGGATGGCATCTGCAAACTAACTCCTCAAAACAGAAGCTGCACAAATCCAGAGAGGCAACGGAAGTAATTTTTCTCTCTTTCTCTTTTCTCCAGCTAAGAAGCTCATTCAAACAGGCCTTTGGAAAGAAAAAGTCCACCAAGCCTCCTTCCTCACATTCCGACATAGAGGAACTCACCGATTCATCTCTTCCATCATCACCCAAATTGCCCCACAACTCGGGGGACTGTGGCACATTGTTAATGAAACCATCACAGTCAGCGTCTGCGTAAGTCTCTCTTTCTATACTAAAAAAAAACAGGAGTACTTGTGGCACCTTAAAGACTAACAAAGGTGCCACAAGTACTCCTGTTTTTTTTTTGCGGATACAGACTAACACGGCTGCTACTCTGAAACCTTTCTATACTAGTTGCTCTTATTAAATATCTGGACTGTGAAACAGACCTCTTTAAGCCTGGCCAGTTCTATCTCAGATACGATCACCAACATCCGCAACCTTTTCATCTCTCTCTCTCTCTCTCCATCCCTCATCTCCTGGTTCTGACAAAAACCTGCATCCCCCATTTAACCACTGCTTCTGCAACAGCGCTGTCTTATAGCACAACAATTCCACCTTCTCCTCCTCTCACACCCCTTGTGTTAAGTCATCCCCAGATAGCTGTGTTGAGGGTATTGGGCTTTTCTCAGTCTTCCTTGCAGTGTTCTGCTCCACCGTCTCCTTTGAACAAAACTCCATCAGACAACACTCTCCCCCTCTCTGTTGCTGTCATGTACCATCCCCCTGGCTCCTTCCCATCTCCCCTTCTGAGAACATCCCATGACCTGCTGGACATCCTTCACTACAGATTTGTTCTCTGTGCCACCAGTTCTGTGATATTCTCAGTCAAACAACACTATTTCTCCACTCTGACTCCTACATCCGCAACACCAGCCGCTTAGTCACTTGACTCCCTCCTGAAATTCTCTCCTTCTGCTGCACCCTCCTCCACACACACAAACTAGCTGACTTGTAAAAGATAAGCTTAACTCTGGCTTCTCTCCCTTCCTTCCCTCATCCTTTCTCCCACCACCTTTCCTCACCAGCTCCATTTTATTCCTTCCCTCTGTCGCTGACACCAATCTCACTTGCTTATTGTCTTATTGCCTCTACTCTCAGCACCTCTCCCTATATCTCCCTCCCTCTATGCTGGCTTTTTCTCCACAAAGAAAAAAGCATAGTCAAGGGTCCCCCAATCTCAAGAAACCACCCTTGATTTCCTTTATTTTTAACTACCATTCCATCTGCTCTCCTCCCTTCACTGCTAAATTCACTGAATGTACCATCTAGAATAATTAATAGAGTCCAAGGCCAGGAGAGACCATTGTGATCATCTAGCCTGATCTCCTGTATCACACAGACCATAGAATTCCCCAAAATGATTCCTAGAGCAGATCTTTTAGAAAAGCATCCAATCTTGGCTTAAAAATTGTCAGTAAGGGAGAATCCACCACAATCCGTTTTAGATTGTTCCAATGGTTAATTACTCTCACTGTTAAAATGTTACACCTTATTGCCAGTCTGAATTTGTCCAGCTTCAACTCCTAGCCATCAGATTATGTTACTCTTTTCTGTGCTAAACTGAAGAGCCCTGGGAAGGAAGATAATCACTGATGGCATTGCTGGTTAGGGGGCTAGGCCTCTGCTCACCCTGCCTCCAATATTTCTCCTGGGACACAATCACACCCTGCTTTTGTCTTCTTTTTGGGTGGGTGTTGACTAGACCCACTGGTCAGGTCACCAGTCAGTCTTATCTCTCCTCGGGGTGACTGAATCCCAAGGAAGATATGAGGTCCCCTGCGTTCATGACGGGGGAGAGACCCTTCAGTACATCTTTTGACCCCTGTGGGTGTCCAGTCTCAGCGGTGGTGTTCTAAAAGTCTTTACCCTCTCCTTCCTCCCTCAAGGGAGAGTCTGGAAGTGAGGGTTTCCATGCCCTTTGTAAGGAGAGGAGTTGGTAAAGGTGCCCGGGCCCTCCCTCTCCACCAGACTCCAGCTCTATAAGAGGCACCAATGTCCAACACCCAGGAGTGCCTTCAGGTTGTCTCCCTGGGCCATTTCCTACCACCCACTCTCTCACCAAAGTCTTACAGTTTGCCTCAAAGTGGTAAAATAAAAAGAGAATAATTGAACCTTCAGCCCCTTTGGGCTCAGCAGGCAACCTCTCTCTCAATGAAAAGGCTTCTGCAGCACCTCTCTGCAGGAGCTCCCAAAGTAGGTCTCTCTCCCTGCCCTGTCAAGCTGCTTCTGAGCTGTCTGGCTCCATTTTCCACTCCGCCTCCAGCTCGAGCATACTCTCCAGTATGTATGGGTGGAGTGGCTGGTTAGGGTCACCTGGGCCCAGAGTTGCTCTTTACCCCCTTCAGTTTTAGTGCAGGGTATATACACCCCATCACATGCTCTGCCCCTCAAGTTCAGTGCTGGGGTACCATTATGGATCCTTGTTCTTCCTCTACCCATGAAAAAAACTCCATGTTCTTATGGTCCCTGCTGCTTGGTGAATTACTTGGAAACTATAGGGCTGCAAGAAAAGCTACCATTGCATGATCCTAGGGTTGGAATCTTTCATCAAATTCAGCCAATGGAGGGGTGTCTGGTCTATTACTAAAAGGAAATGATTCCCCAACAAATAATATTGTAAGGCATCTATGATCCACTTCACGACCAGGGTCTCCTTCTCAGTGACAGAGTAGGATACTTGGGAAAACAGCTTTCTGCTAAGGTAAAGAATGGTATGTTCTCCCTCTTTAAAAGTACTGCCCCAATTATCACATCGGAAGTTTCAGTCTGCAGTATGAATCATCTTGAAAAAGTCTGTGCTTGACAGAACTGGTTCCCAACTTAGCTGACCTTGCAGTATCTTGAATGCCTTGTTGCAGGCTTCAGATCACTGAATTTTTTTAGGGCTTGTGGCTTTTATCAGATTTGCCAGGGGGGCCACAACGGTGGCAAAACTTGATACAAAGAGTCTATAATAGCTGGAAAGGCCCAGGAAGCAACACTCTTGCTTTTTTTGGTGGTTGGCATGGAACATTGGTCCAAGGCTTGTACTTTACCAATCTGCAGCTTCAGACACCTGTCACCTACTTTATAGCGGAGGTAAGTTACCTCCCAGCTGGCCAGTCAAAATTGGGCAGAGTTCTCCATTAGTCCTGCCTCTTTGAGGGCTGACAGTGATGTGGTAATGTGTTTTAGGTGATCGTTCACTCATTGCTAGAAATGACAATATCTTTGCTGTATGCCACAGTTTAACATCCATGGGTACTTGGTTCATTAGGCATTGGAAGGGATCTGTGGCCCTGTGAAGAACAAATGGCATGGTCTTAAAGTAGTAGACACCAAAAGGGGTAGAAAATGCAGCTTTCTCTGGTAATTTGGTTGTCAGAAGAATCTGCCAATAACATTTTATTAGATCAAAAGTGGATATATACTTGGCAGCTCCTAGCCTGTTCAGCAATTCATCTATCTAGGCATGGGTACTCATTGAATTTCAATTATTGCATTCACTCTGGAAATCAATGCAGATCTATGTTGACCCTCTGAGTTTTGGCACAAGTATTATGGGTATCTACTCACTATGGGATTCTTCAGCCACCCCTGAGTTCAGCATGGCCTGCAGTTCTTTATGGACTATATCCCAAATTTTCAATGGAAGGGGGTCAAAGGATTTCTTGGACCTTTTCCTCATTTTGGTGTCCATGTGATGGTAGATGCCTCCTGGCAGCACTGAGAATACTGAGCTTCAATCAGTTTTCATAATTGTTGTTTTTGTTCAGGCTGGAGTTCTCCCTCCATTGGTATTGGCCCTGCATCATGGTGCTTGCAAGGTGATCTAGTGAGGGTTGTGGGGGAAAAGGTGCTATGAGAAGGCCTTTTTGGTCCCTCAAGCCTTTAGCAGTTTCACTTGATATATTTGCATTTCCTGGCTGGTAGATTCCATAATTGACCACCCCCACCCTTTGTAAGGACCCAGGGACTAGAACCTGGATCTGAAAAGCCTAGGGTGGTTGATATTTCCACAGTGCCACTGGAAGACCCTGTAGAAGCACATACAGGGGTCACCGTGGAGAATAGGTGCCGCAGAAAGAACCACTCACGAAACCCAGAGTGACCGTACCCTGTGGCCCTCTGATTGGACAAGTGCCCCTACTTAACCCCAGGGGCTGTCCCAGGAAGTTGTCTGGCCACCACACAGATCTTGGCCTGTTACTTTGCCAGACTTTGCCTTGTCCCCTGATCTCTAGTCTCTGACTCCAGCCTGATTTTGACCCTGACTACTGCCTCATGATCCTAACCTGGTATTGCCTCTGATCTCCAGTCTCTCACTCCAGCCTGACTTCATCCCTGACTCTTGTTTACAGAGCTTGGCCTTGAGATTCCTCTAACTCTGGCCTGGCGACTTCTGTCCCTGGTGGGCAGACATCAGCCCAGCTGTGACCACCTACACCCTGGTCCCTTACACCCTTCTTTCCACCTCAAATGGATCCTGCCACTTGGTCAGTCGCTTTGAATCTGAGGTCAATAGCAACAATAATACCCTATCCCTGGGCCCAAATTCTCACATCCTGGCCCTTTGGTTGCAGGCCTGTTTCTAGTTCTGTTGGGATTTCAGCAGGTTTTCTTTAGCAAAAGCCCTCAATTGGCTTTTTCACAGTGGTGGTCTAGGATCCTGCATGGCTTTCTCCTATATAGTAGTTTGAATGGTGAGAACCCTGTCAGTGCCTGTGGCACTTCATGGATGGCAGAAAGGAGTGTGGGAGTTACTGATCCCAGTGATGGTGATCTAAGGTCACAAATTTCCTAAGCATCTCTTTCAGTGTCTTACTGAAGCGCTCCGCCAGCCCATCTGTCCGGGGGTGGCAGACCAAAGTCTGCAAGGCCTTGATTTTCAAGAGGTTGCACAATTCCCCCATTAGCTTTGAAGTAAAGTCAGCCTTCTGGTCAGTCATTATCGCTTTCAGTATTCCCACACATGCAAAACCCCTCATCAGTTCAGTGGTGACGGTGGCTGCAGTGGTTGAGTGAAGGGGGATGGCCTGGTATGTTGTAATATGAGTCTTTATCTCTTTTTCTCATATATAAAATACTGGTACATGTTGTTAATATAGTCAGGCTAAAGTCTGACATTTTCCCTTCTTTAGTTTGCCATTTAATGTTTTTATATGCCATGAACTACATCTTCTTTCCTTTGCAGAGGTTTCTTTTTAATTTTTCTGACCTGAGTCTCATGTTCTAAATCATTGCCTTTTCTTTCCTCCGCTTGCTTCTGTCTGTCTAATGTGTGTATATGCAGGTCATCTCTAATCTGGGCACCAAAGAAAAGGCAAAATGGTCATGTGATATACAAGCATAGATCCCGGTAAAAAGGAGTGTGAGGCATGGAATTGCATATCCCAGTGCTAAACTGAAAAGTGTGTCATTTTCTTTCCCAAAATGCATTTGCATGCATTCTGGCAATTAAAAGCTGACCTCTGTTTCATGTTTGCATACTAGTAGCAATAATAATACTGATTATGTAGTGCTTTTCATCTTTAAAGTATTTTATGAACATTAACTATTTAGAAGAAGTAATAAAACCAAAATAACATCAGAGTAAATTGATTGCAAGCATTGACTGGTGCTGAAGTGTGGCAGAAACTTTTTGTTCCATATTCTGGCAGCTCTATGTTATGGAATGGATTTAATTAAGATAGCAAGTGGGTTCTGGGACATGGTGTTCTACGTTACAAGTGAGGCGAATTGTACCATTGTAGAATGAGAATCAGGTAGCTACTGGGCTTCACGAGACAAAGTCAAGTGAAATGCTTCTGTCTTTGTAACCACACTATGCAATGATCTCCATTGTAAAAATCAACATTTAGCCAGTTACATATTTACCCTATTATATGTATAAGTAAATAACTGCAGTATTTGAGAAACCAGATATTATAATGGGGTGTCTATAGGTAAATATGACAGCCTCTGCAGGGACTGTCTTTTAGATCATAAGGGTAGGGGCTGTATTTTTGTGTATTGCACAGCACAAAGCACACTATTGGTGTCTAATAACTAGCATGTACCAATATTTTAATTTGACCACCATAGCTCCATTTTGATCACTGATACCTGGGGAAATTGTACCCTTTGCACAGAAAAAGTGACACAGCTGAGAAATATAGTTCAAGCTATTTGAGGATACAGCCATTCCACATTTGAAAAAACAAGCATGTAAATAAAATTCTATTTTTTGTACATACTCAGTTGTTTGCATCTTTTTTTTTTCCACCACAGGAAACTAAATAAATTTGAAGGATAAAAAAGAAACGATCATTTCATCTGGATATTTTTACTTTTTTTTCTGTATTATTATTTTGCAGTTTGAACCTCTTCATAAAATTCTCTCTCCATTCTTAGGTTTTACCAGCAGCAACCATTTTCTGTTCTTTGATATGGAATAATGACACTGCTTACAGGAGAAAAGCTTCCTTTAATCTCCCGCCTATTTTCCTTCTCCTCTTTAGGATATGTGAGTGCACAGAGGCAGAAGCTGAAATTATTCTACAGCTAAAGAGTGAGCTGAGGGAAAAAGAGCTAAAGTTAACAGACATTCGTCTCGAGGCCCTCAGCTCAGCACACCATCTTGATCAGATTCGTGAAGCCATGAACCGCATGCAGGTCAGTGCAGTGGCATAAGTAAGTAGAGTAGTGCTCACGTAAAGCATGCTTGTTTGGTTTTTAACTCCTTCCCATTATTTTATGTTGTTTATTTAAAAAAAATGTTGATACACAGGAACATGAGAGATTTATAGCACTTCCTAGAGACAGGCTTGATAACTCTACATATATGTTATAATGATAATATTAATTCATATCATTTATATTACACTAGCAATCAAAATGTGTGTTGCAGATGCACAGGAAGACATAATCACTTCCCTAAGGCTTTTACAATCTGAAAAGGCTTGGGTGGGAAGAAGAGATATGACAGACAAGCAGAGAGATCAGGAAGCTGATTGTTACACAGCTTGTTAACTCAATGGGGGGTGGGGGACTAGCCCCTCTACTGGACTCATTAGTTCCTGACCCAACTCTTCTCCACAAACCTAACCAATTTGTTTTTACCAGCTCACTAAAATTCTTGCTTAATTATTACCCAGGAAGCCCCTCTCATGTCCTCTCTCAACCCAGCTTCTCAGCCTGCATCTTCTCAACCCCTGCCTGCTGACAAACTTCCCTTCCATTGGCATGAGACCTTATTCTGTGAAGAAAGGGGAAATTCCGAAAATCAGACTGCATTCATTGGAAGAGTCCTGGGGGGTTGGAGGCATGCTGGCTGCTCCCACCATTACAGGATCCATCTCTGGAGCTCCTAGCAGCAGTTTCAATCTTCACCACAGAGCCCTGCTGATTTAGGCCCTACCTATGTTCAGTCCTAGCTGCACCTTCCCATTCCTACACCCTCATCTGAACATTCAGTCTCCCAAGTGCAAAAACCAGCTCATAGAGTCTGGAACCTGAAATAGCAGGGAAATTCTGAGAAGGGTCCAGCCCAGATGTGCTCCTAGAATGGACGGAATGGTTTGCTGTGGCCACATGACTCCACAGGGTTGGGACAGTGCGGGGCTAGTCCCCAGCCCTCTGATGCTCCTGGCTATCACTGTTGTTGCCGTGTTTCTCCTTCCTAGAGCATTCTTAAAAGGAAAACCTTCCTGGGCTCTCCAGCCCACATAGTGTTTCTGCGAGTAGAGGGGAAAATAAGTTGTATAGCACTATACTGTACATACTCAAAGCACCCTAAAACCTTCCCAACACAGATTCCTCATTGCCCATCAGTTCTGATGTGCCTCAGCTGGGCAAACTGGTGTAGTTAATAATTTTATATATGGTGGGGAAGGGTTTGATGTCACGTGACTCATTTCACTGGAGCCCTATTCCAGATTTGAACCTAGGTGCCTTTATTACCTGCTGGCATTCTTTACATGTTTGACCCCTTCTCTTTACTTCCCATCATTCTTTGCTTGTTTGGTTTCTTTCATGGGGGGGAGGGGAAGGGGATGCTATCCTTTATTTTTTTTACTCTTAAAATGTGGTTGAAGAGCCTTTATGAAAGTTTCAGACAGTTAGCAGAGTGTGAGTGAATATGGAATTAAATCTGATGTGCAATGCCATCTCCAAGAATAAGCAGTTGCTTTGTTCTGTGTTTCATGAAGCGTCTAAAAGCTAGATTTAGCTGGTACCAGGCTGCGCTCAGGCTAAGTTTTCATTTGATTATTGTAAACTCAATAATCTCTCGGCACCACAGAGGATTTAGCTAACAAAAAAATCCTGACTCTTCTGATTCATCTGTCACTATCTGTTTTCATCAAAAGGGTTTTTTTGGCTCTTATGTGAACAAGACCATGTTGGGATGATCAAAAACTGTCTGATGTCAACAAGGGTTATGAAACAGTTAAACTATCTTATTTTTATTGTTTGGTTTTCATTTCATATCTCCGTGGTGAGGTCATTGATTCAATGTACTTCTAGCGGCAACAGTAGTCTGCTGTGACTTTAGCAGCATTATCTAGCTGAGATTTTAGTAACCACTTAAAGGAAATAACTATTACATAAGATATTTGACAAAGAAAAATGGCTTTCTGAAGTGAAAATTCCAAGTGCAAAATGTCAGATCTGTAGTAAACACAAGGACCTGAACATTGTGTTGATCAGTGGTGATATTAATGCAAGGGTAAAAGGAACTTTTAGCAGTCCCCCCTCCCATTTCAGCACTGAAGGGAATCCAGTTTCCACTAATTGTATTGTACTGTTGATGTATTGTTACATGCTGCTACAGAGCTGCTAAACCAGTTAGCTCGTGCTGGTGAGCAGCAAGCTGCCTGAACAACCACCCAGTGCTCAATGGTTTTCAGAGACAAAAATCTCCCATGTTTCTATACTGATTTCTTTTTGTTTTAGAATGAAATTGAGATTCTGAAAGCTGAAAATGATCGCTTAAAGGCAGAGACCGGAAATACTGGAAAGCCGGCTCGACCATCTTCTGAGTCTTCAAGCAGCACATCCTCCTCTTCATCACGGCAATCATTAGGACTTTCTCTGAACAACTTGAATATCACAGACTCTGTTACGTCAGGTGAATAATACATATATATACATGATTAACATGAATGTATTTTTCTTTCATTTTATTTTCTTAAAGGTCCAAATTTCAAATGTGCCTTCTGAAACTACACATGCATTGATTTGTACACATATACCTCAGATTTGCATGTGCTACTGGGTGTTTGCACATGGACATCACAAATAGTTTTGGTGATCTCTTTTGAAAATTTGGCTTTAGAAGTCAGAGAATAGTAATATCAGATTATTTGTCCTCTACACAGTATGTTCCTAGCTCCTATCAATGTTTCTCTTTGATTTTTGTATGCTACAGGTTGATATTTGATAAGAAGGGCACCATTGTAGAACAGGTGCCAAAGAACTGCTGAAATATGTGTCTTTGTGGGACAAATGTGAGAGAAGTTGCTAAAACTTTCCCTTTTATCTACAGATATTGTATTGTTCATTTCCTACGGATTCCTTAAAGATGCACCAGTTCTGCAATCAGGAAGGAAAGTGGACACTGTTTACAGTTAGATTCTAGTAATTTGTTGTAGACTGTAGATATGTAGTCTAGGTGGGGATGACCTTTTTTCTTTCCATATACAGTCGGGGCCAGATCAGTCCATTTACCATAGACTGTAGGGCCAAATCCTGCTCTGCTCACTAAATCCTCTTATTGACTTCTGTGGGAATCCTCATGAAGAAAAGCAACCAGGATTTAAGTTCTGAACATTCACACATTATACAATACTGTAGTGTCTGAGAATAGATAATCCCAATCTCCCCACTGTACTCTTTCTGCACTCATTGCATACAGTGGCCAAGAAACAGGAGTATTGTCTCAACTGTTAAAACGATGAGCATAGCAGAAGCAGAGAAACCATCAGTAATGCAAATCTGTAGAAAGTATAATGCAATCTCTGGAAGCAATAACAGTGTGGCTAATAATTATAGATGGAGTCTGGGCAATAGTACAGCTGGGGATGTGCCAAACTGCCTGACAATAATTTGAGTTGGCAGTCAGTCCTAGTATCTTGCCAGTCATTGATTACATGGGTATTTGAGCCTCTCTTCTGGTTTAATTTTATATTTTATATGAAAATCAGCATGTTTTTCTTTACACGCCAGCCATTTTATTGCCTGGATTAACTCACTGAATAGATGAGGCTGTGTTGTCCCTGGACATGGCATGAAGTATTTCTTCTACTGCAAACACATTCATTCAGTACCAGGAAGGAAAAGTCTTATTGTGCTTTCCCCCCTGCCCCCTTACTCTATGGGAGGAAGCCCCCAATACCAGAGCAGTGGTCCATTCAATAGTACTAAACTTAGAAATTTTTTCATGAATAGATCCTGAAATTGCAGCTCTAGATCTCTTGTTTCTGACTAAATCTAGAGTTCTATTAAGTCAGATACAGCGAAAAAAAACTATAGACTGTGTATAATTCTGTGTGTGTTATTTATGCATGCTCTTCTAGTATGCAATCTGATTACTTCTGATTATAAGAACTAACAAGTCTGAGGCACACGGAGGAGAGGAAGATCCCATTCAAACGTGTACCCATTCCAATCTAAACATTTTGCTATGGCAGCAGGAAGCTTGCAAATGTGGGAAGTTTCCACCATCAAATCTTCTGGTACTTTTGTAGAGACCAAGAGGTTATTAACCAGAGGCTCTGGAGCTATGGTCCAGTTAAGCATGCTTGAGGGCTGCAACACCTGAGGCTAATGAAGCACAAACTGGAGTCTGCTCCGTTGGCAAGGCAAGCTAGGATGGGGAAGAATGGAGATTTTGAATTATTCAGACAGTTAGTGATAAGCCCCCAGGAGTGGAAGCCTTCATGCTATGCTAAAAAAGTATTGTGGGGAAAGCGCAGTTTGGGTTCCTTGCAGGAATATTATGGCCTCAGCACCTAACAGGAGCCCTGTTGAAGGAGCTGGTGAAGAGGCAGGTCAGGAAACAGATGTCTAGGGGAAGATGGAGATTCTCTCTACCTCCAAGACCTCTGTGAAGTCCTGCATTGCAACCCTATCATCAGAGAAGTGGCTGGACACTGAGTGAGTCCAGACTGAATACAAAGCAGTTTCCTGGGCAAGTTCCTCTTCCTTCTGATCAAGGAAGTTGATCACATGAAAAGAACAGTAAGGAAATGCAGCTCTAGAAGCTACATCATGAGGAAAGATGGACTCTTCCATGTAACTATGCTTCATCGGTGTAAGCTAAATTCTGTTGGGAAGGGAAGGTAAAACCCAATAGGCTTATAGCAGCAAGAGTTTTGGCTTCAGGATTTGCTATTTTTCAGCTGACAGCATTTTAAAGGGCAAGGTGGATATCCAAAGGTTATGTTTCTACATAATATGAGGTTTAAACTAGGTTGTCACATGGATCCATGGTAGTTTTGAACACACTCCAGTAAGAAAAGCAAAGAAAAAAAATGTATTGTAGCTAACGGAATGTATAGGGCCTCAACTCAGAATACACACAACCAAAGCTTATTAGGAATGATTGCCTTCATCAGCTGACAAATCAGTACTTTTTCATTTCTAACAGCAATTAAAGTGATCGTACTGCATATTGTTGTGATAGCAGCCTTTCTTACTAAAAGACCTTGCAACAAACATTAAAATAACGAGTAAAACAAAGTTTATATCACTTCTTAGATTAATCACATTCTATAAAATATGTTTGCTTCTTGTGTTGTAGATATTTTACTGGATGATGTCACAGATGGAGCCCTCCCCAAAGAAGGCCACAGTGTTAAAATTATAGTCACCATACGTAAGGGCTATGGTCGATCCAAGGTACGTTCATTTTCCTGAAGTCCTAGAATCACAGATATAGTAAATACCACCATTATAGTTGAGCTATTTGCACTATTTTCAGTCAGGGACTGAAAGTCAAACATTCAACATACACCCTTTTTCTTTTATCCTTTCTTCCTATATTTTTATCTAATCCAGGCATTGTCAAATGCAGTCCCCACAATCTTCTGCATTATGGCCTATTGCTGCTTTTATGAAGGCTCAGACAGACTACTAGTCTGACTCAGTTTAAGTTGGAGTATTACATACTGGGACCTGTAGTCTCTTCAGATGGGCTTCTATTCAAAGGGGTGGTCATTGTAATTTAGGTATAGCTCTTGGCAAGCTGCAAGTATGCTCCTCACATGGACAAAATTGAGATGTCCGAATTAATCAATTTTGAATCATATCCTCATGATCTGATGTTTTGTGTTCCAAAAATCTTTCTAATATAGTGTAACCTGTATTTGTATACAGTGAGTCTTACTTTATTTTTATCACTCAGGTGCCACCACAAGTCTACATCACTTTTGCACAGATGGTCCCAAACAACTAAGCTAAAAATATTAGCTCAAAGTCAAAAATTTATAATATAGTTTCAACCGTAGATTTCTTAAAGAAAATAAATCAGTATGACTACTTTGAAGTTAAGTGACTCAGTGTGAAGGGATAGGAGCTTACTTGGTCACAATTCAATATTTTTATACTGCTAGGCCCAGATCCTGCCCTGCGATAAGGCAGCTTTGTACTACCCCATGAAGCAAATGCCAGCCATTGATGTTTAACTCACGCATGTAACCCTAAATACAGGAGAAACCTTAGAGCTGTGTGTGATCTATATAATGTACTTTATTTCCACATATATAACAATATAATTAAAATAATAGGTGGACAATGGCATGAAGTAAGACTGAAGTGTCCACCTTAACATTACTTATACCTATTTGTATGTGTTAATTACCAAGTTGTAGCATTGTAACTTAGAGATCTTTAAATGCATGTGGCAAACTGATTTCCTCCAATTTTAGTCCAGTTTGTGAATTCTCTCTCTTTCTCTTTCTAGGATCAAAAGACGCAGGCATATTTGATAGGATCCATTGGGGTTAGTGGGAAAACCAAATGGGACGTTTTAGATGGAGTAATTAGACGTCTCTTTAAGGTGGGGCATTTAAAAGTTGGTTTATCAGTTAATTCCATATTCTTTGTCTCCCATAAACTCTCCCTACTTGGTTAGTTTTGACTTGTCTAATTCATTTTTTTCATATAGCCTAAGTTAATGCTTTTGCTCTTTTTTAAGTTTACGTATGCTTCTCTGTAATGCATAGAGCTGAGTCTTCTTTAAATGGGACTCCACCTACACTAAAGTATGTGTTTTAATAACTTGTCTCACGTGAGATGACCATGCACACTTTTATATCTTGCATCTATGTATAATTTTAGGAATATATCTTCCGAGTGGATCCAGTTACTAGCCTGGGTTTAAGCTCCGATTGTATTGCTAGCTACTGTATAGGGGATTTAATCAGAGCCCATAGCCTGGAAGTGCCTGAACTGCTGCCTTGTGGATATCTGGTTGGAGATAATAACATCATCACCGTGAACCTGAAAGGTAAAACCACAACTATGTATTTCAGATATTTTTCTCTTCTTTATTATATCCCTCCCAACCCTTCTATTTATCGTTTAAACCTGACTTTTTCTCACCACATGTCCAGCACAGGAAGTCATTTGTCATGTGAGTTCTTTGAATGAGTTTGTATAGAATTTAGCACATTCAGGCTTCTTGGTGCTGTGGAAGTATAAATATTAAATAATATGAAAAATATTTCTCTTCTCTCACTGACTTTAAAGTCACAGCAAAGGACAAATGGCTTTAATAGAGACCAGGGACAAAATTCAAGAATTCCATTCAGAACTGTTTCTAAGCCATCCTGCTCCTCAATAGGGACTTTAAACATTTCAAAGAGACATAGGGTTTTTTCTATGTTGGGAGCCTTCAAAAGGACCGCGTCATTTGATGTGATGTCTTTCTGCTGGTAACCCTTGTTGCTGTCACTTCAACCTTTTTATCTTAAATGCCTTTAACATTTGAAACACACATCTCTGCCTCACAGAACCTTCTCTTCACATTTACTTTGATTTTGTTGCTCCCACCCATCTACTCATGGTGGTGATGCTGCTGATGTTTTATCTTTTTGCCCCTTAGGAAGTTTCTGTGCATTTCCAGCGGTATTCAAACCCTGGAGAAGATAGGATTATAAGATAAGAGCATGTACCTGCTCTCAGCATGGCATGGATGTCAGCAGACACCATGCTGAATTTATGCTTATTTTAGATATCACCTTGAATGGAGACAAGTTATTTTTTTCTTTTATTCCTAGGAGTGGAAGAAAACAGTTTGGACAGTTTTGTGTTTGATACACTAATTCCTAAGCCAATTACCCAACGGTACTTTAATTTACTGATGGAGCATCACAGAATCATCCTGTCAGGACCCAGTGGCACTGGAAAGACCTATTTAGCCAACAGATTGGCTGAATACATAATAACTAAAGTGGGCAGGAAAAAAACTGAGGATGCAATTGCTACTTTTAATGTAGATCACAAATCAAGCAAGGTAAGTTAC
The DNA here is from genome assembly GCF_020497125.1 of Mauremys mutica. Lineage (NCBI taxonomy): Eukaryota > Metazoa > Chordata > Testudines > Geoemydidae > Mauremys > Mauremys mutica. Next base: position 72,275,497 of record NC_059072.1, read on the forward strand.
ACTTAAAAATGACAAATTTGTTGCCTGATTTGTAGTGATGAGCAAGAGTTAGACCTGCTAATTTACACAATTCCCTCGTTTTTATGTTTTCCTATAGTGATTGAAACATGCAGCCACAGCTCTTTGTAATCTGAGTGGTGCATCATGATATTGTGTAGAAGAGCTAAATTTTGGGGCACTTCTAGGACTTCCACTTCACAGGCTGATAAAGGCAGAATAAAATGCCATTTTAACTCTAGTCCATGGAGTTCCAGTAACTTCTCTCTCTGAAGACATTAGCTGTACAATATAGTGCTAGTCTGACTTGCATTTTGATAGTGAAAATGGTAGCCCAAAATTACTGGATGGGGGAGTGGAAAGGGTGATCTAGTGCACAGGGCATTGGATTAGCACTTGGGTTCAATTCCTTGCTTAGCACTACATAGGTTCTGGTTGCTGCTGTTTTCTCCTGAATTCTACAGTAGTGGTGCTGATAATACAGCATTTAGCCCCTGCTTCAGACAACATGCAGGTTGAATTAATTATATACCTCAGATTGCCAAGGTATTCACAGAATAACCAAATTACCAACAAGTAACTCACAAGCTACCTGGTACCCTAAATAGGATGTGTAAATTGGTTGCTACTCCAAAAAAAAAAGTCAGAAAATCAATATTTTTGCTAAGAGTTTTGTGATGAGCATGCAGCGCTGTTAGCATAGATTGAGAAGAAAGTCCACACGGACTGTAGAGGCAGGGGCGGCTCCAGGCACCTGTGCACCAAGCATGTGCCTGAGGTGGCAAGCCATGGGGGAAGGTGTGCCGGTCTCCGTGAGGGCAGCAGTCAGGCTGCCTTCGGTGGCATGCCTGCGAGAGGTCTGCCAGTCCCAGAGAGGTTTCTGCGGCAATTCGGTGGCGGGTATGCCGAAGGTGCAGGCATGCTGCCGAATCCGCATTACCAGCGAACCTTCCACAGGAACGGCGCTGAAAGCCGCCTGACTGCTGTGCTTGGGGCGGCAAAATACACCTCTACCGCGATATAACGCTGTCCTCGGGAGCCAAAAAATCTTACCACGTTATAGGTGAAAACGTGTTATATTGAACTTGCTTTGATCCACCGGAGTGTGCAGCCCAGCCCCCCCGGAGCACTGCTTTACCGCCTTATATCCGAATTCGTGTTATATCGGGTCGCATTATATCGAGGTAGAGGTGTACATAGAGCTGCCCCTGCATAGAGGAGATAAGAGAAATATTCCGTCATAAACACCTATTTTCATTCCCTTTTTGCAAATGATTTGTGATATCATTCACTCTGACAGATATCATGCTCAAATTTATCAGAATTATATATGTAGAATATATAATGTGAGTGATTCACAAAAATGTTGCTTTGCTGGCTCACTGGCAAGTGTATGTGTGTATTTTTCTTTCATTTTTTTCTTTATTTTGTGTTAAGATTATTTGACAAGTAAGCCTTATAGCAAGGGTCAGCAACCCTTCTGAAATGGTGTGCCGAGTCTTCATTTATTCACTCTAATTTAAGGTTTCGCGTGCCAGTAATACATTTTAACGTTTTTAGAAGGGCTCTTTCTGTAAGTCTATAATATATAACTAAACTATTGTATGTAAAGTAAATAAGGTTTTTAAAATGTTTAAGAAGCTTAATTTAAAATTAAATTAAAATGCAGAGACCCCCCCAGACCCATGGCCAGGACACGGGCAGTGTGACTGCCACTGAAAATTAGCTCGTGTGCCGCCTTCGGCACACGTGCCATAGGTTGCCTACCCCTGCCTTATAGTTTGTAAGAAAGAAAAAATAAATCCTTGTCATGTGTGCTTGAACAATACAGATGGTGCTACAGAGCTAAACTAGGAAGAAACTCATGATTTTCCCTCAAGGCACCTGGTCAGAAAAAGCCTAATATATTTATAAAACCAAACAAGAACTTTCCCAAAGCAACAAATAACATGTTTCTACTTTAAAAAAATACAATTTTGCGATCACTGATCCAGTATAATGAAAATGAGATTTCTGTCCAAAGTGCCAGGGATTCACAACAAGGATTGTCGAGAGACTGTGTACCAATCTTGTGAAATCACTGGGGCAAATTCTGAGTCATGCGGGAAATGAAAAATCCCTATCCCAGGAAAATGCAGGCTGAGCCATGCTCTCGTTGCTGTGCTGTGTGCTATACTGTAGACTGCACACAAGGGACAGCTAAAAAGCTGGACTAGCCAGAAGACTGAGGAACAATAAACCATCAACAGCAAAATAAATTGTCATGATTACAGACCATTCTTCCCCAACCCCAAATCCACCATTACTCCCCAGGTAGCTAGCTGACAGAGAGAAATAAACGTAAGCAATACACTTTATTGTGGCATGTGACGTAGCAGCCCCAAAGGGTTGAACAGGTGGTCTGTGAGGGGATAAAGATGATGGGCAGAAATCTGAGGGAATGGGAGCAGTGAACTAGATGAGATAACAATCTCTTGTTTGAATTGAGTTAATCTGGTGTTCCTAAAAGTGCGGGACTACTATGTGAACTAAATAGCTCAGCCTATTGGTAATGGAATATAGAGTCTTTTATTGCGGGATTGCTGAGAAATATATCCTCGGGATAGCAGGACACAAACTTTATTACCTTACCTTTAGTGAGACTTACCTACATTTTTGTTTTCACTACACCATGTCAGCTATATATTTTCTCTATATACAGCTGAAACTTCAGTTTTGGCCTGGCTGAGAAACAAGTCTTTGGGGTTATGGGAACTCAGCTGAGATATAAGCATTGGGGGAAATTTCTTAACTCCCCTTTGTGCCTTTGAAAATCTCCCCCTACTGTGACTAAATGCATTTTACTTTCCTGTTTTATTTGTTTTCTTTTGCTGAAGGATCTGCGTCAATACCTAGCTAACCTGGCTGAGCAGTGCAGTGCTGACAACAGTGGTGCTGATCTCCCTGTAGTAATAATTCTTGATAACCTCCACCATATTGGTTCTTTGAGTGATATCTTCAATGGTTTCCTCAATTGTAAATATAATACATGGTAGGTAGCAGCTCTTCATTTCCCTGCCTTCTGTGCTTAAAACAATTACAAGCTCTTTATTAGTGTGATATGATGAAATACGTTATAAGTTACCCTGGTATCTCTTATATCCCGATTCTGCAAAGTACTTAAGCATGTGCTTAACTTAAAATATGTGAGTAATTCCATCCCGATTCAGCCAAGCACTTGTGTGTACTTCACTTAAAGCATATTTTAACACTCTCTGACTTTAATGAGATTTAAATGTATGCTTAAAGTTAAGCATGTACTTAAATTCTTTGCTGAATCAGGATCTTAACCCCTTCCACCACTATAGAACACATCTGTGTGATGGAACACAGGCATATTAGTTCCAGGGGAAGATCCCAGAGCTTGTGGGAGGGTAACAACAGATGCATGATGGTAGTTATCCATAAGGTGTTTTCCTGGATACAATATGGACCCATGGAGTATGCTATATAGTAGTTGCTGTTTCTGTGGTAGACCTCCTGTTTCCAACAGCTATACTGTGAGCCAAAAATTTACTTGGCTGTAGAAGAGTGGAAAAGTTGTTTAGACATAGTACCAAAGGAGATTGTGATTGACTGGCTGTCTTTCATGGTCAAAAAAGAATAAAAAGTAATTAAGGTATTTGAAAACTGCTAGCGGCCTATTAATCAGCCTATTTCTGCTATAAAAGTGCCTGTGCTAGGGGCTTCCCTTCATAAAATATTTGTGTATTATGGCCCAGTGCTCCTAAGATTCACTGGTTCCCGGAAGTAAAACCACTAAACAGCCACAGATAATGAGGTATATGAGTACTCTTTTGCTTCATTTAGCTTTAGTGCTTATGACCACTAGTAAAACGTAAGTATGAAAAGGAAAAAAAATGCAAGAACAAATATACTAAAAATAAGTCTGGCCAGAAATCATTGGAATTTGAGACTAAACAGCATCTGCACTTTCTTTTATCAAAGATGACTCCAGGCAAGATAAAAATAAAGAATATTTTCTGAACTGCCTCCTGGATGGATTCTGTGGCAGTGACGCTTCCTACTAAATGTATTACTTTTCTCTTTTTAGTCCCTATATTATTGGAACAATGAACCAAGGGGTTACTTCATCACCAAATCTAGAGCTGCATCACAATTTCAGGTAAATACACTGTCTTTGTCTTTAAATGTGTCTGTTTTCCCCTGTGCAGGCCTCTCAGCCTTCCTTCCTCTAATTCCAGCTTATCCTCGAACACCCATCTTGAATTTAATCACACTCTACAGTTGTTTGCCTCTTCCCCCTTTCCCTTAATGACAGCTGTCTGTGTGGCACTTTTCCGCCTGGCAAAACAGACAGAATATCATTCCTGCTACCCCCTCTGCCATGGCAGCAGGGTGTTCCAGATTGTAGTAATATGCCCACCTTATAACATACTGGATTACCATTGGCTAAGGAAGTACAGGCACTCAGATCACCCTTGTGATACGGACTAAATAGATCCTTACGATTTATTATTAGAATTGACTTTTATTTTAGTAGATAACCAGCATTAAACACTATGTCATTGTTTCTGTGTTTAAGATGGAAGGCAATGTTTATTCGTTGTATGATTATCTGATGTTTTCTCTTCTCACATTAGGTGGGTGCTATGTGCTAATCACACAGAACCAGTAAAAGGTTTCCTGGGCAGGTATCTCAGAAGGAAACTGATTGAGACAGAAATAGAAAGGAACATGCGCAATAATGACCTCATCAAGATTATTGACTGGATCCCTAAGACATGGCATCATCTCAACAGCTTTTTAGAAACGCACAGCTCCTCAGATGTGACCATTGGTGAGTCCTTGCAAGGCAGTGTGCTGCTAGCCTTTTCTCAGCCAGCAGAGTGAAATAAGGGTAAAGCCTGAACCTTTCATAAAGTTTGTAGAAATTGAATTGACTTTGTAAAATCTTGTATTTAAGCTGATACTGAAAACATTAAATCACCATGGGAAACATGCCTTGCCAACCTGACTGAAACAAGGAAGTAATGGAAATGGTACGAGGAAATCTGTTCTCCTGTGATTTCCATCCTTACTACCTGACCAAGAGTTTCATATACAGTGTTTGCCATGGAAACGTCGACTTGTACCAAGAATCTCCACACTTGTGATGATATAGCTAATTTGGGTTCACCAAAGTGAAATAAATTATAATGGCATAAGCATTTTTCTCTTGGTGTAACCTTGTCTTCATTAAGGCTTATGATGGCATAGATATGATGGCAAAATATCACATCCCTTTAGCTTTGCCACTAAAACGTTCCAATGTAGTTCAGGCCTTAGAAGAGGGGTAGGAGGACTAATTTTTTAATAACATAAAGCTACACTCAGTACTAGCCAGGGGCGGCTCTAGACATTTTACCGCCCCAAGCACGGAGGGTCTGCTGGTCCCACGGCTTCGGCGGACTGGAGGTTGGCTGAAGCAGCGGGACTAGCAGACCCTCCGCAGGCACACCGCCGAAGGCAACCTGCCTGCCGCCCTCGCGGCACCGGCAGAGCGCCCCCCGCGGCTTGCCGCCCCAGGCACGCGCTTGGAGCGCTGGTGCCTGGAGCCGCCCCTGGTATTAGCCAAATTGTAGTGCTGCATAAACATTCTCTTTATTCAAGTTTGCTACGGTAGTCATCTTCCCTTACATTTTTTGGAGATTTTTTTTCCTCACAGTTCATGTTATTTAACAAAAAACTTTTCTTCCCAGGTCCTCGCCTTTTTCTCCCCTGCCCCATGGATGTTGATGGCTCCAGAGTGTGGTTCACAGACCTTTGGAACTATTCTTTGGTGCCATATCTTCTGGAGGCCGTGAGAGAGGGGCTTCAGGTATGTAGGTAGAAACACTGTGTCTTGCTTCAAAAGCAAAAGCATCGTTTTGTGTTGTTTTTGTAAGCTTTTTCTGGGATACGTTTCAGAAATGTGTCAGAATGACGTGTTTTGCCACAGTGACAAAACAAGGAGGTAGAATTCTAGAAGTAAGTGCCAGACCCCTTTTGTCCTGCACTTCCTGATGCATGATTTGGCTTTTCTTGAGATCGTGCTTGTCTGTGACAGAGGGATACACTCTTGTTCTTCTCTTCACGTGTATGTAATGAAGAGGAGGAATTCAGGGTCACCACATCCATTGCAAGTGAGGGCTTCACAGGGGAAGGACCTCAAGGGCTTTATACTAGTGGATGAACAGGCATAGCAGAGATGTCCACCACACCCCCTCCTATCCCACCCACAACTCTTCCCAACGTAACCCATCTTTCCACATACACCAAGGGCATGGACTGCAATTGTTGCAGGAGACAGTTCCCCCATGCTATGGTTATTTCCCATTGGGCTTCTTCAGCCAATTTAAGGCACTTTGCACCAAGCGCTGGTGGACATGAGACTCTGACTCTCTTTTGTCTTACTGCTCCCTGAGTTTCTGTCTGCTCTAATGTCTCTCTTATTCCCATCTTGTCTGTGGCATTTTTGCTTTTCTTTTCTTTCTATGTCCTAGCTATTCCCCACTTTCTTAGAGTAATCCTTCTACCTGATTTTTTTCCATTTTCTATTTGGCCCATTTACATTTGTTCTCTTTTTGTTCACTACAACTTTGAATGCTCTGAAAAGAATGAGGAATTCAGAATTCTGAAGAAGAGCTCTGTGTAGCTCAAAAGTTTGTCTCTCTCACCAACAGAAGTTGGTCCAATAAAAGATATTATCTCATCTACCTTGTCTTTCTAATATCCTGGGACCACCAAGGCTACAGAAACACTGCGAACAATATGGTATGGAAAGGTAACTTTGGCCAAAAATTAATCTAGTGATACCGCCAACACTGGTGAAATTTCTGCTTCATAGGGTGAGGTTTGGAATCTTGCATTATTGAATCATCTCTGTTTTCTAAAACTGCTTGAACTAACTGAGCTAGAGTACCAAACATCTGATCGGCACAGTCACACCGAGATTAGTGCGGCTTATTTAGACCAGCGGGAAACTAATAAGGAAAACAAATAGTGGTATTTTCTCATGCTTCGCCCACATGCCAAGTCCCACTCACTTGAGACATTCAAATGAGTCATCTTCATAATATGGTTATGTCTTTTGTTTCTTGAGTACATTAATAAGCAGTGAAATAGTTAACATTTAAACTGTCCTTATTAAACTGCAGAGTTAAAACAAAAATAAACTTGATATCAACAGGAGTAGTTCAATTCATTTTCACAACCATGAGGGCTACAGACTTTTTTTAAATGAAAACTTCATTTCTGGAGCACAAGATGGCAGCCTCCAGAAGAAATTATCGGTTTGCCACAAACCAGCCCAGTTCTTATACATTCTGAATTATTTAACAACAACATAATACACAGAAGTCTTACAGACTTGCTTTATTTTTTTTATACTGCCGGGCCTACACTATACAGAAAATAAATGTTCTTATAAGAAGCAATAGGACCAAGATCATCTGAGTCCAGAAAAGATCATTGTGGCACTCAGAGAAAATAGGACTCTCTGAGTAAGCTGGAGATAAAAGGAGCTAGGTGAATTTCTTCTCTTCACCTATTGAAGGTACTTCCTACTCAAGATTAAAGAGGCTTGCTTATTGTTCTGCTACAGCTTTTATAAGCCCTGTGTAAATGGAACATATCAGTTTCTATTTCCTATTCTTTGCAAGATGCATGAAAATAATGTCACTTAAAATCGGTTTGTACTTTCCAACTACTTCGCAAACAACTTCTTGTGATATTTCTCTCTCCTTTCCCAAAGTTCCACTTCAGATTTTATCAAAACTTGTAGCTTCTACTGTTCTCAATTTCTTTTTGTTCTCATTAGGGGTTGTTAGGTGTGGAGCACTGTTGAATACGCGGCCATTTCATTTAGGTGCCTGTTGGAAGTGAGCTCTTCTGAGCTTCGGACCATCGCTGTGGGTGCTGAGCACTTTTGAAAGTTGAGTCTCTGCTGCAAAAGTTGTTTAGATGCATTTGATTTCATTTGTCTGGTATTATAAATAGTAATGTATTGAAAAGCACGCAGTCTAAATAACTAAATGTATTATATCCATAATTTAGATGTATGGTAAAAGAGCGCCATGGGAGGATCCCTCAAAGTGGGTAGCAGATACTTACCCGTGGAGCTCTGCACCTGTGCAGCATGAATGGCCAGCATTACTTCAGTTACGACCAGAAGACGTTGGGTTTGAGGGTTACGCATCTGCACAGGAAGGAACAACCTCCAAGCACATTCCACAAAGTGACACCGAAGGGGATCCCTTGGTAAGAACGAAGCTTTTTGCTTACCTTTGTAGTCTGTGTTTCAACCTAGAATTTGAAACATAAAGAATATACCAGTTAACTGGTCCATTATATATTTAATTTATTTAATTACAATTTATATCAAAAAGAAGAAAAGCAGGAGAATGTATTCGAATAGAAAGCATCACCCTCATGTTACAATTTGAAAATCTCAGTAATTTCATTGTATATATTTCCCATCATCTAGGTGCTTGCATGACCCTCATCATTGTACTAGCTGAGCACTTAGCACGCATGAATCAATTGACCCTTCGAAACACCCTGTATAGTTGGTAGATATTACCTCCATTTTACAGATGGGGAACTGAGGAACTGAGATTAAGTGACTTACCCAAGGTCTCACACACACAGTAGCAGAACAGGGAATTGAACATCCTTCTTCCCATTCATAGGAATATCTCAGAATAACTTATTATTGCATCATTGTTTACTATATAGGGAAAAAAGTCAGTCAAAATCATTACCAGACAACACATGTAATGCATTGTTTTATTTAAATATGCCCATGGATGTTTAGATTTACTATTATTTTCCGTGCTAAAAGTATATTATATCAGCCATACTACAGTACTATTATTTTATAAATCTCACTCTGTAGATTGCCTTTGTTATCATTCATAATATAACTATAGAGAACCCTACGCTGGGGGTGGTATTCTGAGAAAAGGAGAAAACCCAAAGAAAAGGGACCTTCTCTGGAGAAAATGCTCTGAACTACATCGGTGTTAAAGAGATTACTCCTGAATCCCCACAAGTGCTCAGGGCGTTCATCTCCCAGAAATCAGACCATGAATCTCCAGATAATGTAGGGAATTAGCCTATGTGACTCACTGTTTCCCAACTGACAAATACAGCAGTGGTCCTTTGACCCTTTAGGAGTTGCACTGCGAGTGAATCTTCTGACCACGCTCCCAGCCCATTCGTTATCCCTTCCACATAGCAATGTGTAGAAATGGCTAAGACTGTAGTGCAGAAGTAGTGTCTCACCATAATGAATCTTTGCTGTCTGGACCCTCCCCCATCTCCCATGTAGCAAAAGTGTGGCATCTTCACTGCATATAGGCTTGAACCTGCATCCATGAAGCCAATGGGAGGGTTGATACTGATTTCAGTGGTGATGGATCAGGTCCATTAACCCTGTATGAGATAACAAGGCATTTCAGAATTTGTCTCATACATAGACTGTAACACACATGCACAAACATCAGTATTTGTCTCATACATAGGGTATATAACACGCACATTGAATTTGGAGCTTAAAGCTGCTTCGTGGTATCCCCAGTACAATGTTCAAAGCTTATAGAATTATCTGTGAATGGTGTAGCCACAAAGTATAGACATTCAAGTATTCCTGAGCAAACTTGAAAAGGGTTCACACAAATAAAATACCTTCCCTCTTCTTACCTTTCATTGCATATTTTTTGTTACAAGGAACCTGAACTGTTCACCTAAAATGTGGCACTGTCTTAAAATTGGGCTAATGTTTTTCAGTGCTCTGAGGACCTTGGCATGAGTGCTGCTTTATAAATAAAATTATCGTCATTATACTGAGTTTGTCGTCAAGAATCTGAGCAATTTTCTAGGGCAGGCGTTGGCTTCTGCTGATTTATCAAATGTGCTACAGGCTCCAATAATACCCAAATGAATTGTGTTATGCTTCCCCTTTCCTCAGGACTATGGTCTGCTGTTTTCTGTTACTGTTCCTTTTGCTGAGGTCAGCTCTTGAGCAGCAGATGGTGCTCTTGTATGTAGCAGCTGGCTACAGTCCACCTCCCCACACACACTCTCTCTCTCTCGGAGGGTGTGTGTTCATGTGATCATGTTTGCAGTTGCTTTTCCAATTTATTCTGCCTACAGCAGCCAAAACATTATTGGAGGCTTGACTGTCTCCAAATACGGGCCCAGATGTCCAGCTGTGATACTGTTTCCTTTGCCTGTCTGTGTTGCAGCTGCAGCTATTCACAGCACTGAATTGCAGAGTTATTATATCCCTATGGCTTATTAGACCTTTACACTCATGCTTTTATTTAAAAAACCGAAGGCCGGGCAAGGGGTGGCAGCCAGGAGGAGCCACTGCTATTTTGCCCGTTATGAAATCATTTTGCCATTTCTCTCACTCTGGGTACCAGCACACTGCATACAACAGAGTAGTTTAATTAATTTTTGACATAGCCCCTGCTGCATTAAATGCTACAGTGATTACATAAACATGTCTTTACCTTCTTTTTCAGATGAATATGCTAATGAGGCTCCAAGAAGCAGCCAATTACTCGAGTGCGCAAAGCTGTGACAGTGATAGCACCAGCCACCATGATGATATTTTGGATTCTTCTCTTGAGTCAACTCTCTAGAGGGGACGAACCTGGGTAGAGGATTATAGTAAAATCTATTGCCACTAACTACTGCCAGGATTAAAGCAGCACACCGAGGTCCCTGAACAAGAGCAGTGTGTTGTAGGTAGGCAGGAGGCTTAACTCTGCAAAGTCAGGAATTAAAAGCGAAGTGGAAAGCTTGAATTTGTTTAATTTCAAGGCATTTCAATATCAGTGGAGCCAAGTAAGACTCCATTAATCAACTGGAAAGGGCCCTAAAGGGAGGGCAACTAAGCAGATTGCACATGTGTTAGCCAAACTGGAACCTTTTTTTGTTTTTCCTCTCTCTCTCTCTCTTTCTCACTCTCTCTCTCTCTCTTGCTTTTTAAAAGCTTACAGTACAAACGTTTTGTTTTTTCCTTTCCTTGTCTCTGAGGTGCTGCATTAGCAGTGCAGTCCTCTGATCCTCTTCTAACCTCTGTTGTGCCACATGGTGCTGGTCACAGGACTACAGTAGTGTTTGTCGTGCACTACTGCCCATTCCAAAATGAATCAAAGATGATGATAGGAACTCAATAAGCACAAACAGTATTGTGCTATCACCAGAAAACACTACTGGGATATGCTGGATAAGTGCCAATTTAATTCTTAATTGCCATGGTCACAGTGACACTCTCCATGAAGTTTTTAGTGTACAAGTCACCGATTTTATAAAGTTGTTTTTACCACAAAGGTCTTTTTTAACCACCTACCCACTCCTTTACAGTTTTATACCAATTATTAATCAACACTGACTAAAGGCTTTTTAGGGCTTCATTTGTTTGAGCCTTTTCAGTGGAAGAAGGAACATTTCCTATGGTGCTGTTTCACTGCCTTAAAACAGATTTCTAGAACAGTTTTACAGTTCGTTTAATTCCTAAACCATTGGTAATTTACACTGTTTTGTTTTCATTTACTACCGAAATAACGTCAGTTAACACAGTAGCCTCATATCTGTATATCATGATTTTTTAAGAAATGGATAGGAGAAAGAACAGTTGCTATATAGTATTTTTATCTTGTGAATAGATTGCTCTGCCTACCCTCATAAATATACAAGAAACCCAGAACCCACTTCCACTATCACCTAAAAGCTGAGAAAGCTGACCCAGATCCATTCAGTCCTGTGGAATGGAGTTTTTGAAGGATGTTTCGAATTCTTATCCAGCAGAGCTGGATGCACTTGATGCAGCATGAGCACAAATATTTGTTTATTTTTTTTCTTTTTCTAGTTTTAAGCATGTTGTTTTGATTGATATTGTTGTACATGAAAAAAAATAGCATTAAAGAACACTGAAGCAGTGATGTCCACTGTGGAAGAGGAAGAGTTTATACTGTAAAAGTGGGTTGGTTTTGCACAGTCTACTGGGTGGGTATTGTAAATATAAAAAGCCTTGCACAAATCAGAACAAACAAACAAGAAATTGTATTTTATCCTGTTGGTGTTGAGATGTTACACTTACTGAGATTTCCTCAATGTTGCAAACAAATACAGAATGCAAACCTTAAAAGCTGTTTTTAACCTCGTGTGTTTGTCCTGTATTTACAGTTGTTATGACTATGCAGGAGCTATCAGTTCTAGAGTGAGCATGTTTCAATTTGTATATTGAGCCAATACATTTTTGGGGGCAAAAAATGAAATTTTAAGTGCATCTGTCATGGCAGGCTACAAACAGATTGCATTAAAAAAGTGATCAGAATAATTGGAAATGCTATCGCCACAAGAGACAACTGGATAAAATAATTAAAAAAAAAGAATCCAAGGGCTATGGCATTGTGTATATGTACTGTACACGGAAATGGATGTTACCTTCAGGATGTGTAATTGGTGCTACTAACTCTTTGTGGCCACCCTGTGGTCATTTGCTGTAAAACAAAGACAAAGAAATCAATGCAGTTTTCAATGGCACTGAGCTGCCTCAGTGAATCTAGCGGTCCCTACACGGTGCTATTGCCCTAAGACAAACTCTAATTGATTTTCTGCATGTAGAATGTAGTCAGACTGATGTGGAGCCCCAAAACTTAGATCAGTTTCTATTGTAAAACATCAACACACGTATCTGACAGCTGACTAAAAACCCAGCTGCTCTTTGTTATATGTGTGTTCTGAACAAATTTGCAAACCTTTTCCTGCCATTTTAGACACAAACACACACAATATCACCATATACAAAACTTCCTGCAATACATCTCAGTGAGTCCACCTAGTTTACAACTTAAAAATTGTTTGTGAAACATTTGTCTGTATACATTTTATATTTTGTACATTTTCGATGTAACATATCATGTAAATAGACAGAAACAGTGAAATAAATCATCTGAAAAGTTTTGTAGTCTTTGTAAAGCCCTAATAATAAGTATTTGGTGTCATCGGACTTAACTGGATGATGTATTTTTATTGGTTTATTGTTCCTCTAGCTTGTAAACCAGCTTGCATATATTTTTTTGCAGGTGTGCACACTGTATCTGTCTAAATTATTACTTTGACATTAAAGTGGAATTATTTATTGAAAGTGCGGTCTGGTGTCTTTGCAATCAGGAATACTGAATTATTGGGTTGTATTTCAAAGGTAAAATATGTAAACAAAATGGCAAATGGAAGGAAGTAATTTTCCTTCCATTTGTACTGCATAACTAATCTTTATAAGAACGAAAGCATGTATTCTCTCTAGTTCCAGTGATCCTTTTGCTGCTTTTGAATGACAACTTCCAGGCACAAATCCAAAACAGAATGGTGAAGTAGTTCAGGAACAATCTAAGGGCCTGATTCTCCACTCCACCAGTTTTATTCAAGTGCAACACTACTGGTTTCATCCGTGTAAAATTGTTCCTATAGTATATATGATTTTAGGGTTACGTCCTCAGCAGGTATAAATCACTGTAGTTTCATTGAAGTCAGTGATGGTCAGTGAATATTTTAATTCTCATAGAATCATAGATTTTAAGGCCAAAAGGGACCATTGTGATCATCTAACCTGGACTTCTGTATAACCCAGGCTACAGAACCTCATCTAATAATTTCTGCATCAGGGCCATAACTTCTATTTGAGCTATAACATATCTTTTAGAAAGATATCCAGTTTGATATAAAACTTCAAGTGATGGAGAATCCTCCAAATCCCCAGATACATTGTTCCAATGGTTAATTATTCTCACTATTTAAAAATGTGTGCTTTATTGCTAGTCTGACTTGTGTAGCTTCAGCTCCTAACCATTGGACTTCATTGTGCCTTTTTCTGTTAGATTTAAGAGCAACCTACTATCAGAAATTTATTCCACATTTTACATGATCATCACCTCTTAATTTCCTCTTGGATAAATTAAATAGATTAAGCTTCTTTAGTGTGTCACTATAAGGTATTATTTGTCAGACCTCAAATCATTCTTGTAGCAATTCTTTGAAGACTTTCCAATTGGTCAACATCCTGCTTGAAGTCTAGACATCAGAACTGGACAAAGTATTCAAGTATCAGTCTCACTAATGCCATCTATAAAAGTAATGCCATCTCCTTGATACTACTTGCTATTCCTCTCCTTATGCATCCAAGGTTCATGTTTGTTCCCTTAGGCACAGCATCGCAGTGACTTATTCCCCTAAATCCTTTTCAGTATCACTGCATTCCAGGATACTGTGTCCCAGTCTGTAAACGTAACCTACATTCTTTGGTCCTAAATATATGACCTTGCATTTGTATTAAAACACATGTTATTAAAAGAGCCTGCCTTACCAAAGGATCCAGATAATTCTATATAACTTACACCATCATTATTTAACACTCCAACAATTTTTTCTGTTACCTGCAAATTGTACCAGCAATAATTTTGTATTTTTCTCCAGCACTTTGATAAAGATATTGAATAGCATTTGGCAAAGAAGAGATTCCTGCTGGACCCCACCTGGAACATGCTGGATGATTCTGATGATTTTCCATTTACAGTTATTTTTTGAGATCTATCAGTTAACCAGTTTTTAATCCATTTAATATTGAACTGACTATAAGAAAGTCATGTGAGACTAACTCAAATGCCTTATAGATGTCTAAATATATATAACAACATGGGTATAGAATCAATTTTGTCATAAAATTCAAGGTAGATTCTAATTAGAAAAGTCAGACCAGTTTTTAAGTGTAAGACAACTGTTTGATGTAATTTATCCTTGCATGTTTCTAAGAAGAAATGTGAAATTCTGAAAACTAGGGTGCCACATAGGAAAATGATGATTCTCCTTTATAAGGATGTCTTTTTTCCTGGGTGAACTCTCACAAACTTTTTAACTTCCCCACTGTCTCCAAAACTGAGTTATCTTTGATATAATGCCGCAAGTTTTGGTGCTCTGATGCAATCAGACTGAACAAGTAACAAATATAAAGCATTTGATACAGTTCCACATGGAAAATTATTAGTTAAACTGGAGAAAATAGGGATGAGAATCAAAAGGTGGGCAATGATTTGGTTAAAGGGGAGACTATAATGGGTCTTGCTCAAATGTGAAATAACCAGGTGCAGGAAGGTTATTAGTGGAGTTCCTCAAGGATTGGTTTTAGGACCAATCATTTACCATTTTCATTAATGATTCTAGCACAAAAAGTGAGAGTGTGTTAATAAAATTTGCAGATGACACAAAGTTGGGAAGTATTGCCCGTATGGACCGAATATCCTACAAGAAGATCTGAATGACCTTGAGAACTGGAATAATAGAAATAGGATTAAATTTAATAGTGCAAAGTGCAAGGTCATGTACTTAGGGACTAAGAACAAGAATTTTTGCTGTAAACTGGGAATCTATCAGTTTGAAGCAACAGAGGAGGAGAACAACCTGGGTGCATTAATCGATCACAGGATGTCTGAGCTTTCAGTATTATGCAGCCATCTTATTCGGCACGTGACCAAGATTCATCACCCACTTTGATCTGCTGGTTATATCATTAGCTTCCCTGGGATGGGCCAGATACTAACAGGGAGTGCGACGTGAACACTGATCCATTAAAATGTCTGATGCAATCTGAAGATGCGTCAGGTAAGGTATTTCCTGTAGAGATATGGAAATGTTATTACCATTACACAAGGCACTGGTGAGACCTCATCTGGAATATTGTGTGCAATTTTAGTCTCCCATGTTTAAGAAACATAAATTTGAACTAGAATAGGTGCAGAGATGGGCTACAAGAATGATCAGAAGACTGGAGACCCTACCTTACAAGAGGAGATTTAAGAACCTTGTCTTGTTTAGCCTAAAAAAACAAGGATGAGGGGAGATATGATTGTGTTCTATAGATACATCAAAGGGATAAACAGCAGGGAAAGAGAGGAGTTATTTAAGTTAGGGGGCCAAAGCTGGTACAAGAACAGATAGATATAAACTGGTCATCAACAAGTTTATGCTTGACATTTAGAAGAAGGTTTCTAACCATCAGAGGAGTGAACTTCTGGAACAGTCTTCCAAGAGGAGTAGAGGGGACAAAAATACCTAATTTCTTTAAGACTGAGCTTGATATGCTTATAGACGGGATGGTATAATGAAATTGCCTACAGTGGCATGTGGCCTATCCACAACTACTATTGGTAAATATGTCCAACTGATGATGATGAGACTAGAGGAGGAGGGCTCTGAGTTATTATGGAGAATTCTTTCCCAGGTGTCTGGATCGTGGGTCTAATTTATTGCCATGTTTGGGATCAGGAAGGATTTTCCCCCCAGGATGTGGGAGGTTCCCTTTCCTTTGCAGTATGGGGCACAACATACTTGCTGGTTTGACCTAAAATAAATGGTGAGTTCTCTGTAACTTGAAGTCTTTAAATCAAGATTTGAGGACATCAGTAGCTCAGCCAGAAGTTATCAGCCTACTACAGGGAGTGGGTGGGTGAGGTTCTGTGGTCTGCAATGTGCAGGAGGTTGGACCAAATGATCATGATGATCCTTTGTAGCCTTAAAGTCTATGAGTTTATATAGCTTTAGTGTCCATTAACATGTATCTAGTTAAAATAGGAGCTCACATACAAGAACACAGAAGGTTTTTTAAATAAAAAATTGGTTGGCAATCTAAAGATGGTGGTGATTAATCTCCTAAAGCCAGATTCACCTTTACTCTGTGGTCTCCTTACTCTGCTCTGGCAGTGTAAAGAGTCCTTAAATTGAGCATACATTACATTTACATGCACTTTAAAGATTTTTTAGGCTGCCAGAGTGGTATAAAAGGGCCTGCATGTAAGTGAGAACCTAATCCCTCATCCAAACTAGAAATTTAAAATTCATTTGCAGCCAAAACAAAATGAAAATTCTTAATTACACTTCAAGCCTATAAACAATAATATATTATAAAAAGGAAATATGATATAACTGTTGCAAGTTATCCCACATACATGAGCTAAGGGAACATACTACCATATTGAATTGCCAAACTGCGTGTGTATAGTGCATCAATTTATCTCCTTATTAGCAGACTGATGAATCCCTGTAGTCCAGTGACAGAGATTTTTAGACAACAGTTTCTGAGCTAATGGCATAGTATTCCCAGCTAAGTATTAGTGTAATTGTTTCTGCCTATCAAAACTACTGTTTATGCTATTATTAAATAAACATAGCATTTCTCAGCATGCACTTTTTTCTTGATAACTGAATAGTGGAACACAAATTAAATGCTACCACTAAGTTAGTCCATGCTACAGCTGCAGATGCACTTTCAGGAGTCAAATGTTTTTCTGTGGAATAATACCAGCAGAAAATGGACTCTGTCATAAAAGATAAATTAACTAAGGCCTAGACTATATGACCCCCTTTCTGCACTAAATTTCATTTTCCTTGTTCTTAATTCAACTAAAATCTTCAATAAACACTGATAAATAGCAATGAGTGATCACATTCTTGCTAAAAGCTGGGCTTTACTGCACTCAGGTTTCATAAATGAAATAATACTTTGCCTGCCTTTTGTCTGTGCAGGTACTTGTTTCGTGAATACTTCTTTATTAAATCAGACATTATAATTTAGAAAAAGAAAAGTACAGACAATGAAATGAAGCATCTGAAAAATAAGGTGAGTGATAAATGCCAAGAATTAAAATGGATTGGTACGGTGACATATAACCAACAAGAATGACTTTATTGTGCCATCCTACAGGGATGGACTCTGAAAGAACAAAGAAATAGACACCAGAACAACTATTAGCTGTACAAGAAAATCACAAGTAAAGAAAAGGCCCACTTATCCCAAGTTAACTGGGTCTCAGCATTTATATTTCAATTCAACCAATATCTACAAGAAATCCTATGTTCTCTGCCTTACAGGAAGCCCACTTAAAAGGCTCTCCATGTACCAAGTTTAAAAATGACCAAGATTTGCAACAAAAATAGTGGAGGACAAATCTAGAAATTATGTGAGGTTAATTTACTGGATATATATTGCTGCTGTTATTATTACAGTGCCAACAATGTCACAAGCACTTTATAATGTTTCCTATAGCTTTCCAATCTCGTGAGCCTTTTCAATAAATTATCATATTAAGTTGTGAAATAATATGGTTTGTTTGGGACATGGTTAAGGCCTCAATTGAGCAACCCATCCCTATTCAACAAAACACTTAACCAGGAGGCAAGCTTTAAACGTATGTTCAAGGCCCAATGACTTCAACAGAACTTTAGCATGTGCTTAAAATTGAGGAAATGCTAAAGTGCTTTGCTAGACTGGGAGCTAAATTGAGATTTCTCAAAGGAGTGAAGTTACTTGGCACCATCAGGGAAGAGTCAAACTGGGATGGCTGGCAGAGTCAGCCAAAAGAGCTAGCGATCTCTGAAGCAGACGAGGCAGCTGCTGGAGAGGGAAGCATTATAGATTATTCTGAACAAGTTATCTGATCATTAAAATTTTGTAATAAATAAATGAATTTCCAGTCTAGGTTATTCCAGAGATATTTTTAGACCACTTTAAGAATCAGGTGCCGCTGAGAAATAAACCTTACTAAGAACTCAGTCTCCAATTACTTTTTTCCATTTATTCTGCTAGAATGTTACACCTGGAATTTTAAAGAAAGAGTTGTACATATTTTCTTCAGATTAATAGAGCCATCCACTTTTTTTATTCTTAATTAAGTTGTTCTGAGTCCTTGGGAAAATGCCACATGCCAAATGCCTAACTCATGTTGCAGAGAGTGCTGGCATGTTATCCGGAGAGTGCTATGCAATCCTTTATCATTACAAATGTTTGACTTTTCCTTAGTTCTATTTCTACAAGCAAAGCCTATTGTTACATATTTTAAATATATAGTTCTCTCCGCCTATGTATCTGTGAGTAAACCAATACTTTTGAATACTTCTTTAAGAACATTTTAACAGAAGAATAGCCTTGATGTAAAACCAAGTTCAAACTTTAGACTAACACTTCCTCTATATTCCAGATCACAAATCTAAGCAAATACAATTTTAGAATAACTATTAAAAATAATATTGCAACAATAAATATTCCATAGTCTGAGGCTGAGGGACTAAGTCTTTCCTTCATCTAAACTCCTGATTCTGTCTATCAAGTTTGCAACCTAAATGCTTGCAAATCCTTTACAGATACGTAAATCATCTTGAAGTAAGTTGCTTCTTTTACCAATTGTTTTGTAATATGAATGGATTGTATTGTGCACTCTGATCAAATTTGCATTTAAATCATTCTTCTTTTATTAATTTTTAATTGCTTTTTTCAGGTAAATAATTTCATTCACCATGAAGGAAAAGGCCAAAATTAAAAGTTTCATAAACTAAGCAAAGCTATTAACATTTCACTCCCCCATGACTAATGGACTCAACATTATTTGTAACCTCTTAAATAAGTGCTGAGTTGCCCTACAGGCATAGTAATTAAGAAAATCAAAATTAGTGTCTTCATGAATTCACCGGATTAAGGTCTCCATTCTGGAAAATTGAGACAGCATTTAAATACATGATTAAGTCCCAAGGAAAATTAAATGAACTTAACTTTAGACACATCCTTACATCTTGAATATAAGGATGGAGTTACGCATAAGATGAAGTGTCTTCCCGAATCAAACCCCAAATCCTGCAATATGTACTCAGTCAAACCTCTCACTGATGAGAATAGGCAGGATTTGACCCACAGGGTTTTTTTTGGAGAGATCTTACACCCAGGAATTGTAGTTTAATTGTACATGCAGGCACCGATTTAAACCAGATCCTATACTGCTAATTCAGATATATCCTCTGAAGTCAGCTAAAAACCTCAGGCTATGCTATTAATCCAGCTGGATAACAGGCCTCTCACTATGCAGCAGTGGAGGTGGTAGCAATAAAACATTATAAATTCCTGTGTGTAGTTCCAGAGCAAGAGGTTACTTCTACCAGAAAGAATACAGATAAATGGTAGCATACGTTACAGGGTACTCTGAAAGAGAGTTTACATAGTAGGAGAACATGTGCGTGGTTCAATTGTTTGTCAGCCACTGCTGTATATCAGAATGGTACAAATACTAGTATTATAGGTAACTGTAATTGAGTCATTGCATAAGCCATAATTTTGTGAGGCTTCTGAATTGGCTATTTCTAACTGACGTGAAACATAAATGAACGGCTGAGGTGATGGGACCAGAACAAGAGCATTGCTTCAGCAATTGCTGACACTAAAATATGCATCAAGGGCCATATTGTACTATGATTTAAGCAGAAATCCCTGACGTAAAGGAGAGCGCTGATTAAATATCAGTGGCACAATATGGCAAGGAGGATTCAGCAGTTGGCCTCACCATAACCCCCAGCTGCCCACCAAAATGCTAGGTTCTTTTATTGTCCTAAAATGTTGACTTTTGCATAGCCAGGGTTTTGATCAAATTTCCCATGGCCCAAGCTATGGAAGAAAGGCTTTCTACCCAACACATGCAGCACATCTTGAAAGTGAACAAGAGCCCTGCTGGCATTTTGAATGAAAATTAGAAACAGTCAAGTTACTATAGTGTTGTTTGATAAGTAGCTGTTTGTGTTCAGCAAACATGGGAAGTACTTTTAGAAGCTGTCAATGACGCAATATATTATTATTTAGCACTTGTATAGCACTTTTTATGCAGGTCTTGAAGCAGTTTACAAAGCTGAGAAAGCTTTATGGTAAGGACTGAATAAGACTGTAACATCATTAAAGTCAGTAGAGTGTACATAGCATCCTAAGGACATTTTAATGCATAAGCCTGTGTGCTCAAGATATTTCTAATACGTGACAGCTTCTAGGGTTGATTGGCATTTCTCTTATAACCAGCTCTTTTGGGGGAAATAGTATACCACGAGTTAATTTCAATGTAAACTGTTAGGTTAATTTTTTTCAACAACAACAACAAAATCCTAAAGGTCACAGAAGCCATTTAGAGAGAAATGATACAGAGTAGAAACTAATAAACAGTTTGTTGTCTATGTTTGGGGATGGAGGCGGGGAGAAGGCATTAGATTTTTGGCATCAAAGACGAACAGATTTTGAGAGGTTAAGAGATGAAATTTATACCAACTCTTATCAACCAGTGTGTTACAAAAATAGCCATGTTTAAATATAGGTGTGAAATAAGCTTGTGTTACTGTACATACTTCTTTTGTTGGCCTATGTAGATAGAAAAAAAATCATAAGTTGACTGTGCCACAAACACATTTAAACATGGTTATTTTTGTAGTGTGATCATTACGCTGAGCTCCTAAACCATGGCTCCTAGGTAACTTAAGATATCAGTGACTGAGCTGGAAATAACAGCTAGCATCTTATTTTGAGCTGGTGGTAAAAAGGGTAGCTGATTTCTAAAAGGACTGTCTCTCTTCGGTGCAAGTGCTCAGAACTATATGGGGGAGGGGGATGACACATTTCAAGGGATGGTTTGAAAAATAGGAATGATGTGACATGAAAAATTTCAAATGAAATCGAACATTTTTCATTTCGTCTGAAAATTTTCATAGCCTTTTTTCATTTTTTCATCAATCTGGTTTGATATGAAAACTTTCATTTTGAATCTGTTGAAAACAAATTTTTAAAAAATCATTTCAAATTGTTGTGTCAGAAAATTGGAAAATTTCCAACAATACAAACGGTTCTTCACATCTTTTTTGTGTTGAAAAGCCATTTTTTTCATTTAAAAAAGTTTCAATTACATTTTTTCCAACCAGCCCTTGCTATTTCCTCAGTTTACCCAGGCAGAATGGCCAAAAATATGGGCAGAGGCAAATTGGCCTGAAGTCTGTCTGCTCTGAAGTTGAAAATGTTTTTCTATTTAGTTAAAGGGCTAGGATAAAATTTTCAAAAGAGCTTAAGTGATTTAGGAACCTGAGTAAAAACATTCTGCTCTTTGCAGTAATCCACCATCCACAGTTGGTGAGTTGCCTTTTTCTCCTCCAAATTTTCAGAGACATTGCAAGAAGGATACTAATTACACCCTATGGTCACTAACACTGATACTTTATGTACCCTTGTGTGTGAGGTGGATGAATGAAATTCTTGGGGGAAAATTCAACATGGCTGACATTAAGAGTTTACTCTTTCAAAATTCAAGTTAATGTAGTGCCTGTGAGATTTGACAGGTTGATGGCTCTATAAACAGAACTGCTCTATCCACAGAATGGCCATAAGAGAGACAATTAGTAGGACTAGTGTTGTTTAATATATTTATTAATGAGCTGGAGAAGGGATGAATGGTGAGTTGGCAATATTTGCAACATTAGTTTGGTTAGTTAAGAACTAGAGAAGCATTAAGAACTTCAAATGGACTTTAAAAATGTGATGAATGGGCAGTACGATGACAGATGAAATTCAGTGTCATCAAATGCAAGGTAATGGCTATTGCAGGGGTAGACAATCTATGGCACACGTGCCGAAGGCGAGCTGATTTTCAGCAGCACTCACACTGCCCGGGTCCTGGCCACCGGTCCGGGGGCTCTGCATTTTAATTTAATTTTAAATGAAGCATCTTAAACATTTAAAAAACCATATTTACTTTACATACAACAATAGTTTAGTTATATATTATAGACTTATAGAAAGAGACCTTCTAAAAAATGTTAAAATGTATTACTGGCACGCGAAACCTTAAATTAGAGTGAATAAATGAAGACTCAGCACACCACTTCTGAAAGGTTGCTGACCCCGGGGTATTGGAAGAAATACATTGAATTATTCAGACCTTTTACTAAGTTCTAAATTAATTGTGAACACATAGGGAGAGAAAACCCAACCCGATCATCCGTATAGACCTTTCAATGGAGTTCTCTGCTCAATTTGAAGTGGCAGTCAAAAAAGGCAAATATGATGTTGAGATGTATAAGGAATGGAAGAGAAAATTACATATATAATGGCATTCTAACATATTAATAAATGAGACACCTTCATCTGGCAGACTGTGATCAATTCTGGTCACCCCAGCTCTAAAGAGGCAGCAGAAATAGAAAGGTTCTAGAGTCAGAAACTGAAAATGATTTAGCAGCATGGAAAAGAGAAACTCAAAACTCTGTGAGATTTAGAGAGAAGACAAATAAGAGGGGACATGATAGAGGTTCAAAGCAATGAATGATATAGAGAAGGTGAATCCGATGTTCTATTTCTCATAATACAAGAATAAGGAGATAGTCAATTTAAGAGCAACCAATTTGAAATAGCTAAAAGGAAATATTTGTTACACAACCAGCTAGTCCCGCAGTCAGCAGAACTCACCGCTACAAGGTATAAGTAAGGCCAAAAGCTTAGCAGGAATGTAGTGGTTTCCAAACTTTATTGATTCATATACCACCTTCTTAAATAACTTTGTGAAGAGAATGGATGAACCATGAAGCTCATTTATCATCAGTAGCACAGGAACCCCGGTTTGGGTACTCATGAATATGGCCAATGAGAGCAATCCAGTTACGCTGGGCAGCATGGTCAGTTAACAATCTACCCCGAGTGAGTTGGGGCAGTGTATAAGAGCACGGCACCAGGAGCAAAACAGGGACCATGTTGTGACTCTTCGAGCCCTGACTCCCTCCTTGTTCTAGGATGGAAGTAACTGGCACTATCTAACCTGCACCGTGCTGCACTAGACGGCACACTGGAATTGGCCGAGTCCTGACCCAGCCCACCTCCATTCTCTTCAGGCCTATCTGCCTGCACTGTGCACATTTAAATAAAAGCTGATTGTGATAATTTCTCTGTCCTCCTCTTTAGAAAATTCAAAAACAAGAGGTTGGAACATCAGTGGCCCCTGGGAAGTGGTGAGGGAGGTTCCTGAGTGCAGTGGTCAGAGGGTGGGAGATTCACTGGAAAGTGTGAGGGACTGTCTCAGCAAAGGGAGGAAGACCAGAGCAGAGGAAATAGAGGAAGAGAGGAGAGGTAGAAGGAGCATGACGCTGGAACAGAAAAGAGGGAACCAGAGGATGTTGGGGTGCAGGAATTGTGCCAGATGGACAATGGCCTCCAATACCATGCGTACACTTTATTGAAGTAAGTTAAACCTCACCAAATTTGTTTTAACATCTTTGGAATTCATTGTCTTAAAAATGCAATTGTGTATATGCTATTGTATGTATTTCCATGGGAAGGGTAAATAGGAGAACAGCAGGGAGTGATTAGGCAAATTCACTCCGGTTGTGACATTGACAGAGAAGTCTCACACACACACACACCCTGGAAATGGATGCATATACTAGTTCCAACTGAATTCTCCAGGGACCAGCAGATACAGAAAGGGGTTTTGGATAAATTGTCTTGTTTTAAACTAGCTCAGTATCTTTTTCCTGATCCAGTAAATGGACAGGACCTTTGATCCCTGGAGGGTAGGGTTGGCAGGCCTGAGCCTGCCAGATTTTGAATTAATGCTGGGAAGTGATTAGCATATGTGTGGGTTCTTCCATTGTTTTTAATACAGTGTTCTCTATAATGCTTTTTACTTTAAGAATAAAGTAGGTTTACTTAAGAAATGCTGTGCGGTAACTTATAACTGTTGACAATCACTCTGTTTTCAGTCTCTGAAGAGAAAGAAAGCAGGTGTCCTTGGGCAACCTGTCCATGCTGGGCTACACACAGTGATCACAGGGATCTGTGCAGCGTGGGAACACCTGGGTCAGAAGGGAGAGAGATGTGGTCTCCACCCACAAAGGCAGCAGCTGGGGAGCTGGAAACTGAGAGTGGGCGCCCTTGCTGAACCACTGAGGGGAAATACTGGTGCAGTTGCCTTGAACGGTGACAAGAACAATGAGGTAAGAGAGACAGAGCAACTGAAAAGGAAGCAGAAGATGCAAGCGGGAGTCAAGTGAGTAGGGAGGCCTGAGGGGGAGGTGGGTGTGGGGGACCAAAGGAGGAGCAGTACCATCGGGCAAGTGGTAGTGGGAGCTATATGCCAGCTAGTGGAGAAAAGAAGCGTGGGCTATGTGCATGTGTCACTGGTGAAGGAGGAGGGGCCTGAGACAGGAGGGACTAAATGATTAAAAAAAAGTGGAGTGATGAGGAGGAGCTGAGAACCAGCCAGGGAGACACTGTACTCTGAAGACTCAAGATCTAATGGTAGCACAACTCAGAAGCATTACAAGCCCTTTCATCAAATAACAGTTCTTTTTTGGCACTAAATCTGAGCCCTGGCAGAAAGGGGTTAATCCTGTGTCCAGTGTCAATTCATTTCCTCTCTGAAAGGATCTAATCCACTTCTTCCAGCCATGTCCTCTCGTTCTGAGTGCCTGGAAATATTTAAACCGCTGCCAATCTGAAGGCATTATAGAAAATGCATTCTTTCTCTTTAGTCGATGAGATGACAGGATGTATATAACACAAAACATTTATACGTAATGTACTTTCTCCATCATTCAGCATTTAGATCACCTCTTTCAACTGGGCTTGCTCCTGTTCCCATTGAAGTCAGTGGAAGCTTGCAACCAAATGTACTGTGAGCAGGATCAGCACCACCTGTGCACAGGCCACACCTCAAACAGAGTCTCTCCTCTAACAAACAAGCAGCGATGAATGGGACCAAGCTGCTTCCCTTGCTCTCTCCTGAAGCACTATTTTATACCCACCGTCTGCCCACCCATCTGCTCAATCTAGATTACCAAAAACCATCCGCTGCTTTTTAAATGGAAAAAAAATGCATTTAAAACAGGACCAGAACTCATATGATTTCAATGAAATGGCTGGAGCATTGCGCCCTGTGCTGCTAGATATGTGAAGTTAGATGAGATGACAAAGTTTGTGTCTTTTTAATTAAAAAAAAATCTTTATTCATTCCCAGGAGCTCATGAAAATGGTTTGTTTTGTCAAAAATGTATTGCCAAGACATGGATGACCAGCTCTTGTGTAACTCGTTTGCTCCAGGTCCAATCCAGCACAGTTTATTCTGGTGAAAGGCCCCACTGATGCCAATGAGAGTTTTGCCCTGGTGGGTGGGCTGCAGGGATTGGACCTGCATTTTTTTTCTCCAGATTTCTGTGAATTTCACTAAGCAACACCAAATGTCACAGAATGATGATGAATTGTGGCAAAATTGCACAGTAAGATTTTAATTGATGAAACTTTGAGTGATAAGGTGAACCTGGAGGGGAGTTGACCTCAGTCCCAGGTGATGAATTACTTCAAATAATTTCAGCTTCTAGTATTAAAAACATGCACATAACCTTTGAATCTCTTTAATTAGTTTAAAATCAAGCTGCTCCTTCTGCTCCTAGCCCTTGATGCAGCACATAGAGAAGCTTGCTGCTTAAAGAAGAGGCTTATCAACAAGCAATTTGTTTTTATTGGAGTTAAGGTGTACCATTTTTTCCCCACCAAACTTGGCTTCCATTAGAAAAATTTATATTACAAACCACTGAGCCGCTGTGGCAATGCACTGAGCAGCAGCAGATTCAAAGACATTTCCAGCCGAGTGACAACGGACTGCAATTATACCTAAAGCACAAGAGGCCAGAACACAGCTTGTGGGCCAGATGTGGCCTATATTTAGGATGATCAGATAGCAAGTGTGAAAAATGGGGACAGGCGGTGGGCAGTAAGAGGCACCTATACAAAACCCCAAATATCGGGACTGTCCCTATAAAATCGGGACATCTGGTCACCCTACCTATATTGTTCTGAAATGTAGCTTGTGGTCCAGCTGCTTGCATTTTAATTTGAAGTGGTGGCCCTTGGAGACTGCAAGTCCCAGCATGCAATGTTCAATTCTGATACCCATAAAGTCATAGAGATTAAGGCCAGAAGGGACTGCTACATCATTTGACCTCCCGTATATTACAGGCCACCAATAACACCCAGCACCTGGACACTAAACCGAACAAGGGTAATGAGACCAAAATAAATGAGGTCCACAGAAGATTAGACTACTATGTGCCACAGGCAGAGAATAGGAGGGACTTAGGTGCACCAGTACTCAAGGCTCCTGCAATGGCAGGGAAATGAAGGAGCATTGTGTGATGGATCCGTAGACTCCACATTGTATATCTCCATATTAAAGATAATAGTTGCTGCAAAAGATCCATTTCACTCAGCTGGGCTAAGGCACTCAGACTCCTGGCAAGTTGTCACTCTGGCCCTCACATAGGCCACTTTGCACTCCCCTGTCCTTCAGTATGATGCACAAATTGTGCAGTTTAGGCTGATACTTTTTTTTAACAGCAAAGTGAGAGCTTTCACTCTTCATTGTCTCTAAAGATGATCTGTGAGGATTTTCTTTTCTTTCTTGTCAATACACGTACTATGGCTTATGATGCACAAACCAGTTTGGATAAAACAAAACTAAACCTTAATCCTAACTCGAACCAAACCTGGACTTTTTGTGAGGTATGCGGAGATATATAATAGTCAGCTACCACTGCATTTCTGGCTGGGGCTGAAGGCAAATATAATAGGGGAAGATCTGCTCTGTTGCCAAGGCACAGCCAGAAAATACTGCAAATTTATTCAAAAACTCAAAGAAGTCACAAGTCACATAGGCTAATACTGCAACTGACGGTTGCACACGTCTTGTGCTGCCCAAATGGCCCAGCATGCACTGTCGTGGTGACCTTACAACCATACTTCACTGCTAGAGTGTGCTGTCTGTTTGCCACAGTAATCCCAAACTGTCTGGGTTCTTCTGTTCAGGGGTGCTCTAGTCTAAGAGTTTCTTTTTGGAAGTTTCAGGCCTATTTATTTCCAGCACATTTTTTTATTGCAATCACTACTTTATGTATCCCAATGACCAGTATTTAGTAATAGCACTTTGCTGAATGTTATTAACATAACAAAGGAACAAGCCTAAAATCCAGGGCCGGTGCAACCTTTTAGGCCAACTAGGCGGTTGCCTAGGGCGCCAAGATTTGGGGGCGCCAAAAAGCAGCTTCCCCCAAAAATTTTTTAAAGGGTTTCAGCGGCCGCTGCACTGGCAGGGAGAGGGAGGCTGAGCCCCTGCCAGCAGCCCAGGGGTTCCCCTGGGTCAGCGTGCTGCCGGCAGCCATGGGGTTCCCCTGGGTCAGCGCGCCGCCGGCAGCCTGGGGGTTCCACCGCGCAGTCGCTGCTTCGCTTCTCCTGCCTCCCAGGCTTGCGGCGCCAATCAGCTGTTTGGTGCTGCAAGCCTGGGAGGAGAATTAGTGCGGGGGCAGCGTGCTCGGGGAGGATGCGGAGCAGAGGTGAGCTGGTGTGGGGAGGTACCGCACGGCTCCCCGGGCCAGGGGGTGGGAAGCTGCCGCCGGGGGGGGGTGCGCCTCAGGGCAGGGGGGGGGAGCTGTTGTGGGGCTGGGGGGGCGCAAGGTGGAAGTTTCGCCGAGGGCGCGAAACTTCCTTGCACCGGCCCTGCTAAAATCCCATGTGCACAGGCCATTACAGAGGTCTGACCACAACCGCCACAGCTAGGAGCAAGTACATACATGCACAGGAAATAATGTCTTGGTGATGGCAAATGACTGTGGCTAATGCTGAAGAGACAAGATGGGTGAGGCTGTATCTTTTATTGGACTAACTTCTGTTGGTGAAAGAAACAAGCTTTTGAGCTACACAAAGCTCTTCTTCATGTCATGCTAATGCTGATAGCAGAAGGGAGACCAATATTTTGGCATATGCATCCAAACCTGTGGGACGGGTTTCAGACTAGTCAATAATAGGAATAATAGGAGGACAGCTGTGTAGGAACCAGATTTTCAGTTTCACAGGCAATTCCACAATGTTGAATTTTTTATGTTCCTAAACAGAATGAAAACAACAAAAAATTAGAAATTTCCCGTGAAACAAAACTCTGAAAAAAATAGTTTTGGGTTGATCAAAATATTTAGTTTTGATAAAATCAAAAAGTTTTGTTCTGATTTCAACTTTTTCATATTATAACAAATTTAAAAAAAATTGAAATAAAGACATTTCCATACAAAAATTGAAATGTTCTCTTGAAAAAAAAAATCCCTCCTGTTTCGACATTCTCGGAATGGAGCATTCTAATACTTTTTATAACAAACTTTTGTCAAATTACATGTTTGGCAAAATGTTTCAATTTCAACAAAATAGCATTTTTTAATGGAAATTTCCTACCAGCTGTAAATGGACCATAGAAGAGGAGATATGGTGGGGGGACGAAGATAACCTTGGAACCCCCGTGCATTCCCCACTGAAAACGTGCTCCTTTTCTTAGAATTGGGGGAGTTTCTTGATACCAACCCCTTTCCTCCGAGCTCCTACAGTGGTCACTATCTCAAGGAAGAGTGCAAATTCCACAGCATCTTTGCTGTCTTTACAGATCGACTCCAACATCCAACCCC
This sequence comes from Mauremys mutica, assembly GCF_020497125.1. Classification (NCBI taxonomy): domain Eukaryota; kingdom Metazoa; phylum Chordata; order Testudines; family Geoemydidae; genus Mauremys; species Mauremys mutica. Next base: position 72,304,858 of record NC_059072.1, read on the forward strand.
TAATTGGCTTGTGCAATCTAAGGATATCACAGCTCGAAGTCGTGCAGCAGCAGTCATTATAATCAGCTTGAAGTTTCAGTTGCAGGCACCGGTGTGCATCATGAGCTAAATGAGATCTTATGCTATGTGGCTAATACTATAATTGCCATTGTCAGCATTGTAAGGTTGTAACTGTCATCCCTCTGCAGTAAATATAAATGTATGAGCTGGATTTCAGGGGGCTGCAGAAAGGGAAGATTTAAGGTGCATGGAGAAAATAATCAGTTAGAAACATGAATTAAGCTAGAAATTTCCAAATCCCACAGGAAATAACATGCTTTCAAGAAGGATGGTTTTTTTCCCCTTACAGTGATGTCACATTGTTAGGTAATTGCTATATTCAAGCTGAATGATTTTACAACACTTTTAGAGATAGTCTGGTGCTTATTAGTGTCAGGAGCATGACCATTTTAAAAGGGAGGTAGACAAAATAGGAAACTTTTATATTCTGTTTTTATTGGTGTGCAATGCTATTGGATTGTAAAGTCATTTTTTCCAGTTAAAGGGCTGTTTTGTAGCTTTCACAACTACTTTATTTTCTTCTGACAGAGAAGGGTTCAGAGGAGCATTAAATATGACTTGTCGTGTTTATTATCCTGATGTTTCTATGTTTAAAAATGGAAGGGGCAGGCAATGAAGGTGTTTTTCCGAGACTAAGGGAGTACATCACTAAGGGCACTAAAATGTATTTCTTCTTCCCAATGTCTTAATAACTTGTATGTTTGCTTGATCAGGATGGGTGTGTAAATTTTACCTACCCTTTATAGACATATGTGGTTGGTTTTATATCATAAGTATAATCTGGAGGAGGACATGCCACATAGTGTATTTACTGAGTTTGTGCGGTGAAATTAAACAACAAAATGAGTTGCAGCCCACAGCGATAACTCCTATTAATTGTGTGACATATTTTTGGGAGGAGGGTCACTCCAGTTCCTCCTATCTGTAAACTTTAAACAATTTTTCCAAAAGCCACCATAAATCTCTGCCTTTTTCCACACAGGCTGGATTAAAAGCAAACTGTGCCTGCTTTGCACAGCAGAACAATTTGAAAGATCACAGGATATATGTGAAGAATGTATCACTATTTGCATGCTACACAGGAGCTCTGTGAAACAGGTCAGTATCCTGCCAGGAGCAGATGGTGCCAGCCGCGCACTGGGCATTTGAACCAGGACTCTGGGTTCAGCTCATCTCCCACACACATGAATGCAGGCCTTTCATGCTCTTGACCTTAGGCTGAAGTCCTGAGTCAGACCTTATTCAGGCAAAATGTTCATTGAAGTCAATTGGAATTACAGTCCAGAGGGTAATGCACTAATTTAATACTTGTTAATATCTGACTTCTGCTAGTGATAGTGGTGCCTACATCTAGGAAACCAAGGGACCTTACAAAATGGAACCCAGGTGGGACACCAACTCCACTGGTCCTAAAAGGAGGTTTTGCAGAGAGGAGGGTTAAGGATCTCAGAAAACAAAGGGGTCTGAATTTCCTCACTCCAGAAGTTCGTATGTAAATAGACAATCTGGTCCAATCAGCATAAGGGGACTGTCTGTGACTCTATGGTCAGACTGTTATAGTGCTTCAGGGGTTCACACTTGTTATTGGGTTGGTGAGATCTAATTATAGAACATACCACCAGTTTGGCATGGTTGCTCTGCTTTTTGACAGTCTGCCTTGAAACTGGCACTCATGGTCACGAATCACTCCAGACAGCGTGACAGCCGGCTACCCTGCTTGCTCCAGTTCCTGCCTTCCAGTTTGACCATGGCTCCAGCTTCTGACTGCTGACTTTGGCTTGACCCTTGGCTCTGTAACCAGTTCCTGCCTTCCAGTTTGGCCCTTGGCTCTGGCTTCTGATCCTGGCTCTGATCCTAGCACTTTGGGCTTGATGCCCGCTGCATCCACTAGGCATGACTGCCCTCATCCCGGTCAGCTGACAATGAGCCAGGGATAAGACCTCTGTGGCAGGAAGACTTTAATATCTAGAGAGAGGATAAACCTTACTGGGAAATACACTCTACCAATTTAGACACTGACTCTACCCACAATCAATGTGTATTCTTTGATATTTCAACATGCTGATATCTCATTTAAAAAATAAGCTTCCTGTGTCTCTGTTGCTTTGGTGGTTCTAATCCTCCACTCTGTATTTCCTTCCCTTCCTATCTTTCCCTGTCTGCCATTCCTTCTTTCCTTCTCCCCCTACCTCCCTCTTTTCCCATATTTCAAGTTGTCTCCTGCCCTTCAACATTCTTTCATCTCTGTCTGCCAGCCTCGAGTTGGTAGCAGTGGGCTTTTCTTGGTTGGTTCCCTCTGTGCAGTGGGGAGATACAGAACCAACATATTGTTCACCTGAGGTTGAGGGGGCGCAAGAAGTTCATATCTCCTCTGCCCATACATCAGAGGGGGGAGGAAGTAGGCCACTTGGAGCTGGACCCTCAAGCAAATATTTGGAGAGCAGCATCTTGTCACCTAACTTCTGTTCTCCCTCCGTTTCTTCATGTTTAATCCTTCCAGAGCAACTAGAAACAACAAAGCTTTTTCACTGAGCAATAGATGGGAGCAGCAGCACTGCAGCCTCGCCAGAACACTGGCTCATGCCCAGCTGCCTTTGACAGGCCTGTTCTTGATAAAGGTTGGGCATTTTTGATTACTTGTCTGTCTTTTCCCTGACAGCACCAAACCCTGCTGCTTTTGTAGCAGAAGCTGAGGACTGTTTGAAATTCCCTGCAGCCAAGGACTCCTCAGAGAACATCCCTGAACCAAGGGTTGGCCCACATTATTTACCAGTGGGGCACTAAACGATTGTAGCCACATTTCTGAATCGGGAGTCTCACTGGACTGGGCAGTACCCAAGGGATATGGCACTTTTGTTTGTTTTTGTTTCTCCAGAAGAGCTTGCAGTAGTAAAATGTCTTGTTTACCCTAATTGTTTGAAGCCATTGGTAACCAGCCAGTGGTTCTGTAAAATCTGGACATCCAAGAAACCTTTTTGGTGGGGTCATGCTGCTTCTTATTATTGAAACAAATACTTTTATTTTCCTGGGTGATTAATGATATTCTGACTGATAATTTACTCTAATCTTCCTGCTGTCTGATTGGAATCACATATTTAGAACAAAATGAAACATGTACATTTATAGATATCTCCCCACAAACCAGGGGAAGGAGCAGGAGCGGCTCTAGGGATTTTGCCACCCCAAGCATGGCAGGCAGGCTGCCTCCGGCGGCTTGCCTGCAGAGGGTCCGCTGGTCCTGCAGGGGGGACCAGCGGACCCTCCACAGGCAAGCCTGCAGGAGGTCCACCGAAGCCACGGGACCAGCGGACCCTCCGCAGGCAAGCCGTCAGAGGCAGCCTGCCTGCCGCCCTCGCGGCGCCGGCAGAGCACCCCCCGTGGCTTGCCGCCCCAAGCACGCGCTTGGCGTGCTGGGGCCTGGAGCCGCCCCTGGGAAGGAGAGTGAGAGAAAGGGATCCTCCCTTTATTATGTTCACTTTAAACGTTTGTACAGTGTTCTGATAGCACCCTGATGGTGCAGTGTGAATTGAGAGAATAAGTGGATGATAGGCTGTGTTACGTTTTAATTGATGTTGCCTCCTAAGAGATAATAATCATTACAAGGCCAGATCCTTCCCCAGAGTACATTGGTATGACTCTATTGACTTCAGTTGAGCTTCACCAATTTGCACTAACAGAGGATGAAATCTCATTGAATCAGATTTCACTGTTCTGCTATATTAAAGTCTGGCTTTAAGGAGCCATAAGTCACTTATTCTAGCAGGAACAGTCTCTATCTTTCTTTTTAATCTTTGCAGGCTCTTCCACTTCTACTTTGTCCATTCATTTTTTTTTCTTGTCTCTTTCTGTATCCAGTTCCTTAATGTTTCCTTTTAGTAAAGATGTGACAGGAGATGTCAAAACAAGGTGTGTGTCTTAAGCAAACTATAGGTTTTATTATTCACTATTAAACTAATAATAGAGTAATATAGTCTATCTCCTACAAGCCTGACTAGGTTAAGGGTCCATTATGCTAGGAACTGTGAAGGCATACAGTAAAATAATGTCCCTGCTGCAAAGGACTTCAAATCTTAAGGATTAGAGGCAACAGGTAGATGAGAGAAACAAAAAACCCGAGGAGGGCAAGATGAGGACTAGGTAAAAAATAAGAGTCTGTTTTTACAAAACTTATTGGTGTGAATAATTCATAGGTGTATTAAGCTAATCAGTAGCATAGTTTGCCAGCTGCCTACTTCTGTTGTTTAGTCTTGCACTTAGAATAGACTAGGCAGAATTGAAATTTCAGAGCATAACGTAGGTAATAATTGGAGATATACCAATCTCCTAGAACTGGAAGGGACTTTGAAAGGTCATGGAATCCAGCCCCCTGCCTTCATTAGCAGGACCAATTTTTGCCCCAGATCCCTAAGTGGCCCCCTCAAGGATTGAACTCATAATCCTGGGTTTAGCAGGCCAATGCTCAAACCACTGAGCTATTCCCCCCCACCCCATCTTATTTGTGTTTATATTACTCATTGGTGTCATAGCTATTTTCTTTAGTTGCGTGTTCCCGTTGTGCCTAGAAACAGTCATTGTACTTTAATCTTCTGGCTAATTGGGGAACTGGGCAGGATGAAACAAAATGGTGTAAAAAAATCAGTCTCTGTCAGTAAGGAAACGCTGTATGTCCTCTCTGTAATCAACCATGTTGGAAAGTACAGTTTGGTGTCCTGTTCTTTCTCAGTTCATTAATCATCTAATTCTACACGGTGAACCCACTCAGAGATGTAGAAAGTCAGGGTAGATCTGTTAGTTAGTAGTCAGCCTGTAATAGAGATGTTTCAAAAGAGTTCCTGGGCAGAAGGCCTTCCATCCTAGTTATGAGTTCTTAATTAGAGTTGCTGCTTTTTCCCTTTCAAGCACCTTATGCCTGATGTAATTATTCAGTGCAAATAAAATATTTATCTGTTTTTTTTAAATGTGTAAGAACTAAGAGATAATTGGGAAATCCAAGTTTGTGATATTGTTTCATTCCTTTAAATAATTACCAGGGAACACTGCAGAACAGCCAGACTTAGCATGATAATTAACCCCAGCTTAATGTTTAAGAACATTTGGCCAAATTATCTCAGTTTTACTGCTAGTACCCACTGTGTTCATTATCTTTTCCTTCCACTGCAAATGCACTTCAGATAGAGGGGTCCTCCTGTTATTTGTGTTCTTTCATTAAGCTTGTACATTCCAGCTATGAATACTTTCTTACCAAAATCATTATTGAAGGTGCAAACGTGCCTAGGAGGACACTAACAACTCCAGGAATATTCTTGTCAAAAAAAAGGCTATACCTGGGTTTGACCAGAAATGAATGATTGACTGAAATATAACTATACTGCTGCAAGATGTGAACTTCAGAGTCTTAAACCTATGTACAGCCTGCTGTCCAAACAATGCATAAATGTGTTTATTTCTGCAAATTTAAAATCATTTTACAATTACATGGGTACACACTAGAAAACATGAGTTTTACTGTTTTGAAACAGACCAAGCTATCTTATTCCATTCACTTGAATTTCATTCAATACTTCTTCATTTCTCTGAGGTTTCTTATAAATCTATAGAAATCTCACCAGCTGAGATGGGACTTAACATCTTAGTTTCCCCTGTTTATGCTACAAAGGCACAGTAGCAATGGAATGGAAAATGATTGACCATGCTGGCTAGTTCTGGTGATCCATCAGTCATAAAACTTTAATACACCTAATAATGTGAGATAAAGAACCTAACTGTAGAGTTACAAATCGTCCCATGGACTAGAAGCTAAACTGTGCAGAGGCACCAGACTCCTGCACTGAGAATGACTTGGGGAAAATAATACCGTCTGGTAGTATATAATTATATCTGATCTTAAAAAACAAACAACTCTCGCAAATTCTAACACCTAAAAACTAATAGCCTGATCTTGTAGTCCTTCACATTGTTTTGTTTATGGAGTGCAGGTTGATGCCTTAGCATTCAGTCTCATTTCGGAAGCATTCCAAGTAAGAACAGATAAGCTTTTTGACCCATCTGACACTACTCACTTAGGGCCAGATTCTCCGATCCTTGACATCACATATGGCATCAGGTCTGCTTTTGAAAATAACATACAGCTCCCTTCCTTCTTTGAACATGAGGTATAGCATATAGGCTGAGATTTTCAAAGCCATCTAGGAGATCTAGACATCCATTTCCCAGCTGGCATCCAGATCCCTTAAATGGCTTTGAGAATCTTGGCCTATCTGTTACTCGCACTCTTGCAGGCAATCTAAAATCTCCGGTGGGATTAAGGCTATATTTGGGAATCAATCCACAAAACCAGGCTATTTCACTCATTTCTAGATGCATCTTATCTGAGATGCATCTCAGGCAAAATCGGTGCTGGGCATCTGTATAAAAATAAGTTGATATTATAAATGTAATCTTGGGAGCAAAAATGTTCAGCGGAAGACTTATATTTTTAATTTTTCAAAGTCAATGCCTTAACGTGGAGTCCAACAGGCATATGTTGCTTCCTTGATGCTTATATGCAATATATGTTTCTTAAACACAAGACGTGACGCTGATATCTTTTCAAACTGTACTCTCTAGTCTTTTTCCTGCCTCTCTGTTAGATGGGTTTTCTGTCTGCCACACTCTTAAATGCCTCCATCCCTTTAGCATCTAAGTGCAGAGAGACAATTAAGAGTTGCGTTGAAATTGTGCATAAGATTCTACTCTGCATCATGCCTTGCTTCAGCTGTTATTACTTAGGCTTTGGGTATACTCAAGAATATCCCTGACGTAACAACCACTGAAGTCCAGTAATTGGTGTGCTACACTGATGGTGACTCATAATGGCACATCTAAACTGCATACTCCTTTCAGTGGTGTGTAGAGTACACACCTGGCTAGCCCCCCCTAGGATGGGTATAATATAGCAGTGTAGATGGTGAGGCATTACTTAGGCACGTAAAGAAACTGCTGAACCCTGTGGATATGTACCCTACTATGTACCTTATATAGCACTCAGCTTGCCAAGCAGTGCCTCCTGTCTACATTGCTATTTTTAGCAGTGTAGTTTCCTGCTGCCTTCCCACTGCTGGAGTCTTTCCCTCTGCAGAGAAGACTCTTGCAACAGGGAGCTCCTGGAACTCAAAGTCTCAATGCCCAAAGGCTCCGGCAGCTCCCTGCAGCAGAAATCTTTCCCTGTGGTGGGGAAAGGCTCTGGCACCTCCCTACTGCAAGGGCCCTTCCCTGCAGCAGGGAAAGTGTCCAGTGCAGAGGGAGGCTCCCTGCTGCCGAGCCTTTTCCTATATCTCCCACCTGCTAGAGCCTTTCACTGCCACATGTAGCTATACAAAACAGTGTGGACGCAACCTGCTTTTCACTATAATGAGTAGCTACATGTACCTTACACACTGCCACAAGAGTTGTGCAATGTAGCCATAGCCAAGTGTACACAAGGAAATGCAGAGGTTTGCATCTATTAAGTTAATGAGGGTTCACCCTTATTTATAATCAGGTAAACCCCAATTAGCTCAATCAATGCAAACCCTGTTTTCAGATTTTTCTCTTTTACTCCTCCTGCCTCTACCCTCTCATCATCACTTGTTCAAGAAAATGATTGTAATTATTGGGGCTGCTCAGTGCTGGAGTACACCAAACCACTAAGGTGCTAGTCAGGTGTACAGTGCCTCAGAGGCAAGCACTGTAGGTGCTTCAGCAGTCAGTGGCTATTCAAGTAAATAGGAGCTTGCAGGTTTCCAGGCCATGCTCAGTTAGTGTGTCTCATTGGGCACTGTACTGGCTCCCTGCCCAGCTGCTTCGGCTCTCTCCAGAAACCCCATGCAGACCTGCACCCAACTGTAATATCCAGCACTCACAGCTTGTTCCCCACACAGCTCTGAGTTCAGTTCCTAGGGATTCTGCTCTGCTTCCAGCTTCCCCGCAGAGCCTGGCTTGCCATACAACAGCTGCCTCCCAATTCCCAAAAGACCCCGGCCATCTCCTGGTTCAGGTCCGTTCCCCCTGGCCAAGGACAAAGGGAAGTGGGAGAAGGGCTGAGGGGTGTTGCAGTCTCCTTCTTAGCAGATCCATAACATGATGGGTGGCTCTTCAGGCTTTGTTATTTAGGGAATGCTTTTGAGGAAAGGGTTTGGCATCTTATTCTGAAAATGGACAAGTAGGCCTCATTCTGATCTCTTGAAGTAATTTGCCCTACAGTTGGGGCATCTCTACTGAGAACATTTTCTCCAGCTCCCAAGAGTTTCAATAGTAAAAATATAGTGGAAGAAGAGAGTGATTTCAGTAAGTTGACTTTGGCCTTTAAGACCATGGATTTACTGGCTGGGTTCTCCTACATATCTTTACAGAATATCCAGCATTTCTCAATGAGTTGGAGAACTCCTCTGGGACAAATTCAAACATGATTGGAGGAACAGACATGTCTCAGTCTTGAGAACAGTTGGTTCAGTCACATAATCTTTAAAAAAACCTCTCCACTATGGAAATCTGTGACAGCATTTATAGGAAAATTATCTCCTGGACTCACAAAGTAGTCAAAATTCTTCTACAGAAAATTGAATCTCTGGTTATTGATTTTCCAGCTGAGAAAATTTCAAGGGGAATAAGTTACTTTGAAATAAAGTTACAAGCTTTGCCTTGGCTTCAGTGCTCTTTTGTGAAAAAAATTACTTGAGAGTTCTAAATCAGCTTCCCTAGTGATATATTAGGCTTCACGCACTCTCTAGGATGATGACCTAGTTGAGATGTTTGGCCTACTTCAGAAACAGAACTATAATAATTGTGATAGAGGTTTTTTAAGTCTAAATGGTCTATCTGGCTGTTGACATCTAGTGGTTATGTTACAGATGGTAAGGATTGATCTATCTGGCTTTTATTAGAATTCCTTGGGATGTACTATTGGATGCTGAAAACTTTCTCTAAAAACAAACTTTCTTCCTTCCATTTAAAAAAAATAACCGTTCATTGTATTATAATGTGCACAGTCAATGCTGTATACTGAAAAAGTGCAGGCACTTTTGATCATGGATAACTTTAATCACATTTAAGGAAGTGAACATCTTTTAACAATCTCATTCTGTTCGGACATTATCTAATACTGAAATTGTTCATCAAAGTTTAGAGCTTGACACTATGTGCCTTCAGCAACTACTTTGGGTCCATTCCAACACTGTGTTAAGGTTGCATTAGAAAACCTTCAAATGCAGGCTGCTTTTGACTGACACTGTTGGGGTCAAGCTACTCTAAGTTGCTTCTACTGAACTGGAGACTCGTTAACAGGACATTGGGGGAAAATAACCAAGTGAGCCCTAAAAATCTAACGTGTCTTGCCAGCGTCAAAATCTCACTGTTGTTTGGCACAGACAACAAAATAAAAGTTATTTAAATTGTAACTGAATCCCATTTCTAGATAAAGAAAATCCCAGGTCAGTTCCTCCTAGGTCCCCATTGTAGAAAAACTTGCTCTTGGATTACCACAGTAGGGCTACATTTTTCTATCTTTTCTTTACTTTCACCTTCTTCGAGGAATGATGGCTTTTTATACAGTGATGTACTGGCAGTGTATGTGCTCTACTTTTTGTGCTGCTGCTAGTGTGCCTCTTCTTCGGTGAGTCCATTAATCATTCTTGATGAGTTTTACTGTGTACCTGCCACACACTGTGTTTCTAATGACATTTTTACCACTAATGTTGATGTGTGTTTTCGTTCTTAAACCAGTTTTATATTTTACAGTATTATTATTATTGTCTTGTTTTTGAAGCAGGTATTGGTGCAAAGTCAGCAGGGTGAAAACTAGTGGAGGATGGGTCCTGGAGTGGCCTATGAACCTTTGAGATGGGTTTTAAAAAACAGCAGCCAGCATGATGAAGGTGTTACTTGTATGGATAGCTGCTGTTCATAGCTCTGATGGAAGCGAGAAAGGGCTATAGTAGGCAGCATAGTAAGTAATATAGACCCACTGTGAGTCAGCTTAGATGGTTAAGTATCTTGTCAGACATTTCTGATAGCGTGAGCACGGCCACTCTCCAAGCCCTTTGCAATTCTTATGAATTCCATGAAGAAAAAAAAATACTTTTTGCAGAGTAAAGTGAACAAATACCAATTTGCACATACATACTCTAGTGTACATAATGGGTGTGGTTTGGACATAACAAGATTCATGGCCTTGCATACTCTGTCTGATGTCTCTGTTTGTGTTTAGTGAACTGACACATGTTGGGTTTGGAAGAGTTTCATGCCAGCTAGAGGACATTCTAAAGGAGGGTGGCTCATCTGGTTGGTCACAAACTAAAAGTTGGTTATAGGGGGCACCTCTTGGATCATCCCCCTCCCCCACCCATGCACACCAGCTCAGAAAGGGGCAAAATCTCTAGGCTGCTAGGACCACAGAGAGACCCTGGGGAAAAGAGGGAAGGAGTAGCTTGTTCCATGCCTGTTGCTGTGGCTGCAGCATGTTGTTTTTCTCCACACCCACCATCATCTGATTTAGTTGGTGTTGGTCCATACACCAACTTTGAGCAGCGGGTTGGACTGGTTGACCTCCTGAGGTCTCTTCCAACCCTGATCTTCTGTGATTCTATGATCTCCATCTTCTCCAATCCCTTATGCAGCTGCTAAATCTTTGTCTTCCTCCTATCTGCAAGGTGCTCAGCTGAAGAGCAGAGGAAGCAGTGCTTCAAAGAGTTGTGGCACCAAACTTTTTTGTTTTCTTATGTACACTCCTGATTTTCTAACCCCAAAGAATTTGTAAATGGCATGTACTGTAAACATTGAAAATGTATAGTATAGTGACCATGAGATTTCTCAATGACTATATTGTTTAATGCTAAGGAATAGAATACCACAACACTAGACATGTCAGCAGCATTTTTAATGACTCATTTTTTTAAATCAATACCTGAGACTTCTTTCCACTACCCAACGATTGCCATGCTTTACAAAGAGATAATAGTAAATGTCATGTCTAGAAAAAGCAAGTGCTTTGCTGCTGCAAATCAATGGGAAGCATTATTCTGCTAAGTGTGACAGATATAAGTGACACAAATGCCATCTTCTCCAGAAATTTCTATTACAATATCTGATCCAAAAATGGATGCCGGGGAGTGCTGCATACAGCCTTGGTCACTGTGGATTCTGTCTGGCAGCAGAAATGCTTGCAGGAACTGAATTTGATTGGAGTAAAAATGTACATTGTGTCCTGCTTGTTGTTGGTACAGTGATTTTTTGGGGAGGGGGCATCACAGAGCCATTTCCTTAGGAAAGTGAATTCCTGCCATATTTGAACAGTCTTGCTTTCCTCTTTAATCATCTTAGACATTCAGGTTTAGAAATAAAATAGCTCAGATCCTCTCATATGTCTAGCATAATTCTAAACCCCTCAGAATCATAGCAAGGGATTTTCTTTATGGACAGATGGAGTTTACCTCCAAGGAGAGAGAATCACCAAGGATGGGATTCTTTGTCTTTCTGCTGTCTTCTAATCTCTGCAAAGATGACAGTCTTTGTGGCTAGTCTGCAATGTTCTTCTGGGAAGTAGGTGGGAGTAAGAGTCTGTACATTTAACAGCCAGATGCACAAATGTCTGGCTTGATCAAAACTGCAGTCTGGCACTAGCCCTGCCACTGAAGTAAATGGAAGAGCCAGACTGTCACCTACTAATCTCAGTGACAAGCCTTCATTACATCAATGCCAGAGCAGGTGAAGGATGACTAATGGCAGGGTCTAAACTAAAGTATGTTAAATTCATCTCATACCCTGAAAGTCAGGACATTTGAATGTTAAAGTTGCACTCCCAACCTTAACTTTACTGCCTTGCACTTTATGCAATGGTCTATAATAAGGATGGGGAATATATGTGTCTAGAGTCCTGATCCAAAGCCCATTGAAGCCTTATGAACAGTTACTCCCTTGTATAGGCATGTTCCATTGGCCACAACTGTTCCCTATGCTAGGCACGCAAAGGTACAGACTCGCAGGTCCAGCCCCTCAAAGGTATTGAGGCTACCATTTAGGCACCACTGAGATTTTCAGAAAGTGCTGCTTAGTTGCCATGTAACCTTATAGATGCCCAAGTCCCTGTGGGTCAGCATTGGCAAAGTCTTGCTGCCACCCGAAAGCCAATGAGCTGCTCAGAGCAATAGCTCAAACCAAAGCCCCAGTGGCCTCAAAGCCAGATTCTCAAATTGGGAAGCAGGGGGCTGATCCTGCAGGCATGCTCTGGGCATGCCGAACATCTGATACCTATCAGCCACAGCAGGAGGGCCAGATGCAGGCCACTTGTGGATGTGATGGTGGCGGAGTACCTGATAAAAATAGCAGGGGACACAGGATGGTGTAGGGTATGTATGGGAGCAGTATCAAGTGTGAGCAGGAGACACACAGAAAGACAGACTGTTTCAGCCGAAAAGGCATGGGCTACCTAGGCAGCTGGCCTGGTTTAGGTATCCAACATCTTGTCTACACATTGATTTACTGTGGAGGGTGTGAATCTCCAGCACACCAGCTTGCGGACACAGCTGCAGTGCAGTGCAAGTCCTGCAGTGCTGCTCGGTAGTTAATTGGGCCAGTCACTGTACTGTTAAGCCACACTCCAGGACTTTCTCTATGCTGTAGCAGTGTGCACACGGTGAGTTACTGCATGGCAAATTGGTGCACTGTCCTGACTTGCCACGCAACAGCTTGCCATGTAGACAAACCCTAACTTCAGGAAGGGGTTTGCAACTGAAGATTGTGAGTGGAGGGAGGGGCCTATCTCTGGCTTATCAGACAGCACACCAGCTTATTCAGTTAGGTGCCTAAGCACCTCTCGTCTCTCCACCAGTTCATTTCTAGCCAGCTTAGGCAGCTCCCTGCTCAGCTTGCTGGTTTCTAAGGGCTAGTCTACACTTACCTGCTGGGTCGACGCAGTGAGTTCGACTTCTCGGAGTTCGAACTATCGCGTCTAATCTAGACGCGATAGTTCGAACTCCCCGCGCGCTCCGGTCGACTCCGGTACTCCACCACTGCAAAAGGCGGTGGCGGAGTCGACCTTGGAGCAGCGGACTTCGATCCCGCGGCGTCTGGACGGGTAAGTAGTTCGAACTAGGGTACTTCGAGTTCAGCTACGCTTTTCACGTAGCTGAACTTGCGTACCCTAGTTCGACCCCCGCCCTTAGTGTAGACCTGCCCTTAGGATCTGTTAGGTGTCCAACTCTCCCCTCGCATTGCATGGGGAGCCTGGACGCCTGACTGGGGGCTGGGGATTCCACCTGCCTATGGGTTCAGTGTTGCAACACTGAGGAAGCAACGCCTAGATACCTTTTAGGATCTGGGCCTCAGCACCTTGCAGCAATCCTGGTCTACCTGGATGGCTGTTGCTTATTGGTCAAGCTTGCCTCTTTGGCTCACACTGTGCCAGCTCCTCTTCACCCACTTCCTTCACACTGCTCAGCATGCTGCCCTTATAGAGTCACCCCACCCGAGCCTTTCCTAGGCTTCTCCTACTGCCCAGCTGCCAGACCCTTATGCCGCATTCCTGACCCACTTCTTTTCTATGCCTGCCCACCCATTCATCCTGAGTTTGCTCTTTCACCACTGATCATTCCGAAGTGTCATGGTTGGGTGAAGGGGTTGATGTCTGAAAATTAGTACAATAGAATAACACAAAATAATACGCACATTCAGAAGGGTTGGAGGGGGACTATATTTGCTGGGAACATTGGAACTTCCCAACTTTTGTTCACTTAAAAATGTAAATGGCAACATTGTGTAACTGTAGCTTTTGCATTTAATTTTATTCTTACAAAGGCCTGAAATGGAATGCTCTAAGTGAACCCCACTGAGCCTTGGGGACATTCAGATTTTGAATCCAAATGTCTCTGCCGCCTTCAATAATGGCTTGAACTGTGACACGGAATCCAAAAGCCCCCAAACATAGGGGAAGCTTGGCTTGACATTTGATGAGAACCCCGGGAGCCAGCTTTCCATTTATACTATTAGACCCAATGTTATTAGGTTTTAAATTTGGAGCTGTTAACAGACTTTTCTGCCTTCTTTTTCTGCTTTTTGAAGACAGCTTCTGTTTCACTGCAGCTGAAAGATAATAAGGACCCCAGGCAATGCAGCTCTTGCTGACCTATTTCTTTAAGTGTAGAATTGGCAACAATTCGGGTTCTGGGATTGGAAAACATTCTTTTAAAAAAATCTTCTGAAAGATCAGACTGTTCCACATACAGTGTGTTTTGCATATTTGTCTGCTCACAGACTAATTCTATTGACATGGTTTGTGCCTGTAGGAACCAAAAGCACTTAGCAGGGTGGGTTGGTGTCTGTCATGAACATAGTGATATGTAAAGTGGGATTTGGGAACACATTAAATGGTTGAATATATAGACTCTTTAGGTGGAACGACCATAATTGCATGATCACCTTCCAGCTCTGAAAAATGTTCTTGCTGTGTGTTCCCCAATGTATGCTACCCATAATTAGTGGGGCAATTTCATTTACTGTGACCTTGCATCAGGAGAGGTATTGGATCTCTTGCTTGACCTAATAGAGCTCATTTAATCTGACCTCATGCTATAAATGTTACCAGGCTTCCTCTCTGACCTATGAGGATTCAGCATTGCCATAATTCCATAAAACTACAGGCCAAAACCTGGCCTCTGATAAGGCTTGTTTGCATTGGCAAAGCAACTAAACCCAGATATAATTGCTCTGATATAACTGCCCTAGTGTGAAGAATCCCCCAACTCCTCTATGCTATCCTGTTCTTGCCTGGCACAGAGGGCATGTAGAGGATGGGAAAAGGCATGGCAGGAGTGTACTGCCCTTTGCCAATCCCTCGCCATCAGAATAGTCCCTTAAGGCTATGTACAAGCCAGCAGTGGTTAGAGCATCCCTGAGTGTACTCCATCTACAGAGACCAACCCACCCCCTAGTAGCAGTGGGAATTGGACGAGTGCAAATCTGGCTTTGAGATACTTCTTTGCCTCTTCTCAGAGGCACTTAAGCGGGACTCTGGCACAGCTGAGAATCTAGGCTTGTGTTTGCAAAGGCGCTATTGTACTCCATTTCAATGTGACTAAACACCACTAGTTCCTTCAAGACCTATTATGCAAAAGCATCCCAATGTCATGTGTCCAACAGAAGTGCTCCTGCACTTTAAATGTATTGTTGAGTAGTTTACTCCAGCTAGTGCACCGCACAGATATTTAGGGTATGAACACTGCAATTGCCCTTCCACCTTCCACCACAAACTGAGTGTAAATTCCTCAAAAAATGGTTGCAACTCAGCTCCCTGTCTCTTGTTGATTCAGGCCCCGAATGAGCCAAGTACGGAAGCATGTGCCTACATTTAAGCACCTGAATAGTCCCATTGATGTCAGTGGTACCTCCTGTGTGTTAAAAGTTGGGCCTGTGCTCTGCTGCCTTGCTGAATCAGTGTCCCACTGAAATTCTCACAGATGACGTCTGGCAGACCAGACATGTCTTAGATATAACATGCGACAGCATGGTGATCCTGCAGTGGGAATGCTACAGACACACATAGGAAAATAGCTAATTATGGCCTAGGCAACAAAATATAAGCAGCCACTATGGTTCAACTTGTATTATTTGGCATGTATTCTTCACACTAAAACATGGATGGCAATTGCACAAAATCACTGTGTCACCAGAGTAAAAATACTGGTGCTTCTCTGAAAGGATAAATAAGATTAGGAACCATCAGTGCTATAATTCCATTCAGACGTGTTAGTTTCTGTGATGTGTGCATGGCTCTGAGCACTGCCCTTTGAAGAGCTTTTCTTTGTCAGCAAGTCCTGTCATGTTCTTGGAAACCCTATTAAGATTTCTGGGAAACCCAAGAAATGTATTTACTTAGAGCAGAACAATACAGAGGCTTATTATAGCAAAATAGTTCCCATGCTATGGCATCCAAGATTGGGCCACAAGATTATAATTGGGTTAAAATCAGGAGATAAATGATCATACTGAGGGGGAAATGATTCAGTTCCGTTTGTTAAAATAAAATAACTAGTGTACTAAATACAGGCAGGGAAATGTTCAGTGTTTACTGGATAAGTCTGCCAGATGGTAGGCGCGCCCTTTCAGAGATTTGGGCTCTGCCCCACATCCAGTCTCAGGTGATGGGTTTGGGTCAAGTGACCAGGTAGAACAAGGGAAGGAGTTCCCTATAAGACAGAGCAAGCTCCCTCAGAGAAAGCAAGACCAGGGGCTAGGGCAGGGCTCAGAACTCCGGGGAGCTGAGAGAGTTAGGGCATGAAGCTCTGATGCAAGGGTATCTGGCGATCCAGGGTCAGAGAGGCCCAGAGAAGAGATTCCCTGCACCAGCCAGAGGGAAAGGAAGCAGAAGCCTTAGTGGGAGGTATAGTGTTGAGAGGCAAGAGGCTTGAGGAAACACTAGGCAGCAAGACCTTGGAAAAAAAACTGTTGAGCTCAGTACGGAGCTGTAGAAGCTATAGAAGTGGCGGAGCGGGCCCTTGTTTTGGTTTAAGATGACATTTGAACTATGATAGCTTAATAAGCCAGATTCCAAGAAGGGGTGTTCATTGACTTGCAAGCAATGGGGGGTGAATTTATTGGGAAGCCCCAAAAGGTGAGACAGAAGGGTCCAGCCTCAGAGTGGGTAAAATCTTGTTAGTCTTACCTAAAATTATAATCAGAATAGCCTTGTAACGCTCTCCTCTGTTACACAAATGGATGATTCCTGTATGATTGTGTAGGGTAATGCAAAGTCATTCTCATAGATGGAAATTAGAATGCAGGACCAAAAATTGCATAGCACATATATGTAATGACATTTGAAGCCATCCATTGAGTGTCTTGGGAATATATTCATTGTTAAAGCAGATTAATTATATAACCCCCTTAAATCCACTAGGGATTTAGTCATAAGTGTTTGCCAGATGTTGCATCTCTCTGGGACCGGATTCTAGTTTATTTGTTGTAATCTGCTTCTTTTCTTGTGATGCTTCTCAGCTGCTGCATCATACTACACAGGCTCCATGTTGGTTTTACATACAGTATATTCTATCATTAGAAAAAGCACTTCAATGGCTCTTAATGTGGGAGCCCAATAATCGCTTGTTCGGTTTTACCCCACAGGCCACTCTGAGACTGAGAGTAAGTACACAGTAATTTCTGAGTTTGCCAAACTCAATTTAATATTTATAGCCTGTGCAGTACAATACTGTATTTAACAGGAGAGAAAAATGAAGATCTGAATTATGCTAATACAGTGTGCCCTCCCTTCAGTATTCTTTTTCACTATAAACAGAATTTCTATTTTGACTGGAACAGATGAATTTGCCCATCATCAATTCAAACCAAAATCTGAAGAAGAGTCTGAGCCTTAAAAATAACTGGATCTATTCACTTCCCCTTCTATGGACAATGATAAGCTATTTTCAATTTACTATTATAGCCACATAAACAATGGAAGGTTCAGGGAGACAGAAGGGCCTGAGTCCACCAAGTATTACTCGCTAATGGCATGTGGGTATGCCCACCTGATGCTAATGCATGACTTGCTTCCATAATTTAATATTCCAGAAAAAGCTGAAATAAAGACGATCCCTGGGAATATACCATGGAGGGATAGATTCATCTGCTACTTCATATCTGGCAACCAGTTAACCCTGAGCACATGAGCAAGAATCCAATTTGTTTATAATCTAAAACTCTGAGTAGTTCAAATTGTATCTGTTCATTTGACTCCTTGATTATTTGCCATTTTTATGTGTGAGGTATAAAAGGAAGATTCTGAGTAGCCAGCAAGCTATCCAATGCAATAATAGGAGCCAAGCCGTCCTTCACTTCACCTGAATGTAATAAATAAACTAAATAAATGTATAGCTTTCACAGCATGTGGATATCCTGGTACAGTATAACCTCATCCCCTGCCCCATGTAATTGCTACCTTAACTCTTCAAGAGTTATAACATGTGAGACACATTTTGTGTGTAGTGCTATAGCATTCAGGGATGAAGGAGGCTAATATATTCTGAAAACGTATAGTATTCACTGACACTACTACAAGTACTGTTCCAGATTAGCAGACTCTAATCCTCATGTACAGTAGTCTATTGCATGATTTTAAAGAACTATGATACACATTAATTAAACATACTGTCCTGGATATGCAACAACACACTGCTGAATCTTGTTTGGCCAGCTAGTTGTTTCATATTCCAATTTACTTCTGATGCTTTGCCCTCAGTAACAGTCTTTTCCAAAAGGACTAATAAAACCTGTCACCTTAAAAATGAACAAAATACATTTGAAAACAGCAGGGTGTTCTCAGGGTAACCAAAGTACTACGATGATATAATCCAATTCCCAAAGCACATGATCCATAATGACAGGGAACAACTGTTCATGTTGTCATGGCAACAGGAAATCTTAGGTTTAAATGTGTGTAGGGTTGCATATTCATAATTTAAAAAGATGATCCTGAGATGCAGATAGTGCTTACATTGCAGCTACAGCACCTAAAGCCAGTAAAAAATTGCTGGCATATTTTTTTTAGCCTGCGCACCTTTTATTATTACTATTTGAAATGCCATTCTTGTTCTTAAAAGGGTTTGTCTACCTTTCTTTTTATAATGTTCCTTTTAATCTGGTTTTATGCTATTTTCTAACCCACACGCACCTTTTCGGTACATGACTGGGGACTTTTGTTCATCTATTTTGGAATATCAGATTATTGGCAGTTATTTTTAAATGAAGTCTGCTTTTATCTTTCTTAAGGCTTGATTGATTTTGAACTTCTCTGCGTACTGTTATCTGGAAGTGTAAGAGTTAATAAACTAGGTGTTGTAATCCAAGAAACCAAAGCAATAGCATATCATTGCTATCTGGCTGGTTCAGCAGTATCTTTACGTTGTGAAAGAACCTCTGTAAACAATAATAGAAAGCAATAATCAATCGTCATGGTTGTCGCCTAGTGAAATGTCCTTGATGTCCTGAGTACTGTAGCACTACGCTGATAGCTGTATTATTTTCTGAAGCCAGGCAGTTGGATTCACATAAAGGAGGGCAAAAGAAAGACTTTTATATTTTTCTCTGCCAAAAGTTAACCCCTTGGTGATGGAAATTGGGATTTCCCAAAGTACCTTATTAATGGTAAATTCAATCAGCCTGATATTAGTAACTCTGAACCAAACAGCACCAAAAAGTTAATAATATGCAGACTATAGTATAGGTAACATATTGGGTGAAATCCTGCCTCTACTGAAGTTAATGGCAAAATTCTCATTGTCTTCAGTCGGGACAAGGATTTTAAAATAAGAAAATGTCCTGATCTTAGCTGAATACTGAGTGAAGGAAGGCATACAATAAATCACATAGTGTCCTTTCTTGATCTAAGACACAAGACTACTCTACCAATCGCACAGCATGAGGGAGTAATCTCTCCATGCTGCCATGTAGGGGCAATGGCTGCATTTCTCTATCTTGATAACTTATTTCACTCCTTTGCAATGAATTGTTTAATTGAATTATCACCTGACCTTCGGGATGGTTTTCCAAACCAAGTCTTTGAACCTTACCTATCCTTTCTGAGATGTTCAGATACCATGGCGATAGTCATGATGCAGGAGCCATGACAAACAGATACATTATTTCTGACCCACATACTGATCTCCCAACAAGTACTCACATAAGAAGGGTTCAGTCTCCTTGCCAACTGGTTTACTAGAGAACTCTGTGCAGTTTTCAATTTTAAAATACTTAAGGATCACTAAAAATAATTCCTGAAATATTCCAAAATGATTAAAGCAATGATGGGATGGGGGGGAGCAGGCAAGACATAACTCTGTAAGCCATAATAACATCAGTGCATTGAAGAACACTAAAATGCTGCAAAAAGGCTCAGTTTGTTTAGCAGTTCACTGTTCTGCATCATATTTAGAACTAAACCCCTAGATTCAACACAGCAGTGTTTGGTGCATCTGGGCAGACATAGACAGCTGAACACAACCTATCTGGTGCCCTGATCCTGAGGGCCTGCCAGGGAACAAACCAGGCCTTGGCACAAGTTAGAGAATCCTCGGGACTTCTCTAACTTGCGTGGGCATATAGCAGCTCCCAAGGAGCCACTATGCCAGCCATGATTTCTGGAGTGCATCACATTCCTTCCTGCCACCAAAATGCCCCTTCACTACCCTGGAACTCAAGAGAGGGTGTGGGGGTGCGTGTGGAGGAGGTAGGTAGCTAATCTATGCCTAATGAGGATTTCCCTGAGGGAATCCTCAGCTGCTCCCATAAGGCAGATGTAAGCCATATTTGTGCCACTATAGTGGCACAAATGGGACTTTATTAGTAACCAAGAATCTGGCCCTTTCTCTTTCTATAGGGCAGGGCAGGGAACTTTATAATGATATTGATGGATGCTTGAAATGTAGGTGCTGCCTTCAAACTGTATTTCAGTGGTTTTCAACCTTTTTGTATTGGTGACCCCTTTCTGAGTGTGACTCCCCTCCTTAAAAATGAAAAATGGGGGGTTAATTTAATGTAATGGGGGCTCGGGCTGTCAGGCCCATGGAGCTGACAGCGCACGACCCCATGTAACCACCTTGCAATGCCTCTGAGGGGGACACCACCCCCCAGTTTGAGAACCACTGCGGGTTTATTTTTACACCTTTGCTTGTCCTCTATTACTGCTGCAAGATTTCAAGGCTATGTGACCCAAGCCCTGAGCTGCCTGTCTGTTCTGTTTCTTCAAAGCCCCATTTCTGTGGCCTCTCAGTTCTGCACAAGGACAGAACCCTTGAAATCGATGTGGTGTGACCGCAGCATCCGAGTAATGAGTATCACAAAGAAAGTGGGGACGTGCAAGTGGGAGAGAATTCATCTGTTTAAAATGTCAAAGCTAAAAATGTTGTTCCCCAGGATTTTCAGGGCTGTTTGAACCCAGCTGTGAGCTGTTTGCTTGTTCCACTTCAGGCATTTCATCTTCAAAGAGCTATGCCCTGTTTAGAATAGAGATATTTTTCAAATCTGGATTCACATGCTCCCTAAAACTGTTTGTCTAAAAATTCAGATTTAAAAAAAAAATCAAAATAACTATTTATTAATGCACTCCGGGGTGTGCATTTGTCAAGGTACACATTCACTTTGGAGGTATGCTGAAGGCAAGAGGTGTGACATGCCTGCTGGGTGTAGACAGAACCTGATACAAAACCCATTGAAGCCTTGGTACTCCTTCCATTGATTTCAGTGGACTATGGATCATGCCCTTGCTGAGTGAGGAATGCATTGTGTTATTGCTTACATTTTATAGCTTTCCAATTATCATAATTTGATTACAACAATTAATATTCATGTCCTAAAAATGGTAGTGGCAATTTTGCAAACAGAGTAGTTTTCAAAGTACCCTATGTGCATATAAATGGTTTAATTTAAATAAATGTTATAATTATCATCTTATTTGTAACATAAATCAGGACATGGAAATGCTAGCTGAGTGCCATACAATACAGCATTTTTTACAGAGAAAATTCCAGGCATTTACAAATATGTAAATGGACGAGAGGACTCAGCATGTCTCCTGGACTGTTCAACCTGTGAAATCTTCAGAGGTGCAGGGAATCATATAAGAAAAGACAAGAAAGAAGAAAGTGAAAGGCAAGCAAATATGGCAAAATTGAAGCCAGAAAGCACACTACTGTGGCAAAAAGACTGAGCTGGAATTACCATGAGAAGATGCTGAGTTTGGATCCACTCAGCTGTCAACATTTCAGCATTTTACTGCATTATTTTTAGTAAAACACACAATAGAAAGCCTTTTCCGGATGACAAAAGCCAGTCTTCCTGCAGAACTATAATTCTAGACTAGCAGGGTGGAAAATAATAGCCTAGCAGCACCAGGCTGCACCGTCAGCATGTCAGCTTTCAAAAACTAGCAAAGCACGCCAAATGTTAGCTCTGCTCCCCTGCTTCCCAACACAGATTTCTGGCAATGTGAAAATGATTTCCAGCTTATCTAGGCTTCTATCTGCAATTTTTTGGCTGTTTCAAAACATTGTTTTACACTGAGGATGATAGCAAACAGCACTGTTGATGCATTCCTCTTAGATGTAGGGGAGACTTGCATTTCCTAGACCATTCTCTTGTTATCACTTTTTCGGAGTGGACTGGGACTTTTCACCTCCTTCAGGGCCACGTTATCATCTATTCATCACTGCTTATGTCACCACCCTTGATATAACACAACTGGAATTTCACACAGGACTGTATGGGACTCCCTTCCACATCTGCCCATTCTGCTCCTTAAGGGCCTGACCCTGAGAAGAACTGAGCATCTTCAACTTACAAGGGGCTGGATTTTCATTTTCACTGTGGTCATGCTACCCCACTCTGGCAGTGTAAAGGAGCCTTGAAGTGGAAGTAAGTATAATTACATTTTGCGTCTTTTGGAATGTTCAGTTTTCCCTTTCTTCTAAAAGCATATCTCAAACACATCCTCATTAGGAATAAATGGCCAGTGTGACAGGGCAGATTGGCCCCACACTGGTACAGCGGGAGTTAATCCTTCCCTCCTAGCAGAGGAAGCCACGCCCCTGAGGCTTTGCTGGGCATGCTCCATCTGGAAGTCAGGTATAAAAGCCTGCAGAGCTGCTCAGCTGGGGCAGACCGCTGGAGGGAAAGGAGGCTCATCACTCTCTCCAACAGAAGAGAGGTTTGCACCCCAAGATGCAGAGGCCAGACACACCCAGCTGCACTGTAGAGGGGAAGCTGAGGACACTGCGGACCTGGCTGAATCTGAGAATATGTTGGGAAGTGACCTGGGGAGTTCTTAAAGGGGAATGGTGCTGAGACGGTTCAGGCCGGCATGTTTCAGGAGAATCCCTGCTGGCCCACTGGTGAGGAGAACTCGCCACTAACATGGCCCTGGGTCGGGACCTGGTGGAGTGCGTGGGACCAGGTCCCCCTACCTAGGCCACCCTCGTTTGAGATGAGCTGGCCCCACACAGTGAGCTATATGGACTCTGGCCATTGGGACACACTGCCCTAGAGGCGCATTGTATGGACCCCAGCCATTAGGCCGCCTTACCCCACTAGGGGAGGGGAAGTAGGTGGACTCCGGCCATTGGGCCATACCGCCCTAGGGGCACATTGTATGAACTCTGGCGTTAGGCCTCACTACCCCAATCAGCAAGGGGAATTAGATGGACTCAGGCCATTGGGTGCAAACTACAGAAGAGTTTAGAACATGGACTTGGGTATAGAGAGACCGTGCTACTGTGACGTTATTGACATGAACTGTAACCATATAGCTCATTGTTGCAACCAGGGTCCTATGGTTGCACCAGGGCTTGTACAGAGGAGGCCAAGTGACGTGTCTATGGAAAGGTTGTAGTTTGTTGGTTATGATTATGCTGTCTGTATGTGGGTACCATTTTTGTAAATATTGGCTATGTACTTGTATCTCAATTGGCTATGTACTTGTATCTCAATGTGTTTGATTCTAAGTATCTTCAATGAAGCATTTGGTCAGCTTCTTGAGAAAAGACTATTCTCAGTAAGTGCCTAATCAAGAAACACTTACATGACAATGGACTTTGGGAGATGCCAATCCACATCTGAGCTTTCCTGGAAATGTTCGAACTAAAGTGTAAACAATGGCGTCGGCCTCCAAAAAGCTGAATCATTCATGGACATGTGACTTGCCCAGGTGCCTACAAACTCCATCTTGTTGCTGTGATTTTGGACAGAAGAACAAAGGGGTTTCCTCCCACAAGAGAGAGCATATAAAAGGCCCTGGAAACCTCTAAATTTTGTCTTCGGCAGGCTCAAGAGATGGTCTCTCCACCCCCAAGAGACGCCTGAAAGAAACTGGAACAAAGGACAGTAACTATGGGGGTGTGAGTGATTGCTGGACCCAGACTAGCACCACCACAGTCAGTTTTCAGAATGGAGAGAGGTACATAGTGGTGTCTCCAAGGGTCAGGACTGGGACCAGTGTTGTGCAACATATTCATAAATGATCTGGAAAAAGGGGTAAACAGTGAGGTGGCAAAATTTGCATATGATACAAAACTCCTCAAGATAGTTAAATCCAAAGCAAACTGCGAAGAGCTACAAAAGGATCTCACAAAACTGCATGACTGGGCAACAAAATGGCAGATGAAATTCAATTGATAAATACAAAGTAACGCACTTTGGAAAACATAATCTCAACTATACATATAAAATCTTGGGGTCTAAATTAGCTGTTAACACTCAAGAGAGAGATCTCAGAGTCATAGTGGATAGTTCTCTGAAAACATCCACTCAATGTGCAGTGGCAGTCACAAAAAGCAAACAGAATGTTGGGAATCATTAAGAAAGGGATAAGTAAGAAGACAGAAAATATCATATTGCCTCTATATAAATCCATGGTATACCCACATCTTGAATATTGCGTGCAGATGTGGTTGCCCCATCTCAAAAAATATATATTGGAATTGGAAAAGATTCGGAAAAAGGCAAGAAAAATTATTAGGGGTGTGGAACGGCTGCCATATGAGGAGAGATTAATAAAACTGGAACTTTTCAGCTTAGAAAAGAGACAACTGAGAGGGGATATGATAGAGGTATATAAAATCATGACTGGTGTGGAGAAAGTAAATAAGGAAGTGTTATTTACTCCTTCTGATAACACAAGAACTAGGGGTCACCAAATGAAATTAATAGGCAGTAGGATTAAAACAAACAAAAGTAAGTATTTTTCACACAACACACAGTTAATCTGTGGAACGCCTTGCCAGACAATGTTGTGAAGACCAATACTATAACAAGGTTAAAAAATGAACTAGATACTTTCAGGTCTATCAATGGCTTTTTGCCAGGATGGGCAGGAATGGCATCCCTAGCCTCTGTTTGCCAGAAGCTGGGAATGGGCGACAGTGCATGGATCACTTGATGATTTCCTGTTCTGTTCATTCTCTCTGGGGCACCTGGCATTGGCCACTGTCGGAAGACAGGATACTGGACTAGATGGACCTTTGGTCTGACCCCGTATGGCTGTTCCTATGTTCTTATGTTCCTCTTCAATAAAATGGAGCGCAGATATGTAGGTTTGCTCACATTGCTCAGGACTGTGGATACTTTTCTTCACTATGCAGAAGCCGCTGAGGCAAGTACTGAGGGCTCAGGCTCTCTACATTTCTTCATCAGTGCTCAGCAGCATGCAAGGGGTTAGCCCTAAACGAGCAGAAAAGAGCAATATATCAGGGTTCTTGTACTGTGTAGATAGATTACAAAGAATCTGTAGATTCACTGTTAGTAAATGAGCTGACAAGTCAATACAAAGATTATTTATTAAAAAGTAATAAAAAATTTCAAGGAAATGGATTTAGAGACTAGCGCATTAGGCCTGACCCATCATGCGTTGAAGTGAAGAGAGTCTTTCCATTGACTTCAGTGGGAGTTGGAATAGACTCTTACTCTGTAGATCATTGTATTACAATAGTATTCAATCGTCCTATGTGTGACACTGCAAGGGAAGGAAGCAGTATCCCTATTTAATAGATAAGCAAAGTAAAGTAAAGAGAAGAACAGGAGTACTTGTGGCACCTTAGAGACTAACAACTTTATTTGAGCATAAGCTTTCCTGGGCTACAGCCCTGTAGTGAGGTTAAGGGACTTCCCCCAAATTCAGGACTTCGTAACAGCTGTCAGGATTCTGTTTTAAATGAACCAAAGAAAGAGTTCCGAAGATAAGCAAGTATTCCTAACAGGCCATCATATTTAACATTGCACACAGCAATGTACAGATATTCATTTAGTATTGATTATTGTGATGATGCCCCAGAAAGTGCAAGGGCACTTTGAAACATCTAGAACAGGGATCAGCAACCTTTGGCAGGCGGCCTGTCAGGGAAATCTGCTGGTGGACTGGGATGCTTTGTTTACTTGCAGCATCCGTGGGTTCAGCTGATCGCAACTCCCACTGGCCACAGTTCGCTGTTCCAGGCCAATGGGGGCTGCAGGAAATGGTGGCCAGCACATCCCTCAGCCCACGCTGCTTCCCGCAGCCCCCATTGACCTGGAACAGCGAACCACAGCCAGTGGGAGCCGCGATCGGCTGCAGGTAAGTAAACCGGCCCGGCCCATCAGCAGATTTCCCTGATGGGCCGCATGCCAAAGGTTGCCAATCCCTGATCTAGAAAGAGGCAATCCTCCCCTGAAGTATTGACATTATAAAAAGACATACAAAGGGTTTCAGAAGGGACTCAACATCAAGGATGCCTCACTTTTTACTTTTTGTAAATCTTACTAACAAAGATGTACATCTTTTAAGTTTGCTGATGTTTAAATCTTGTTTCTCTGGGTTTTGTTTGTGTTGGGGCTGTTTTCATAGAATCATAGAATTCAAGATCAGAAGGGACCATTATGATCATCTAGTCTGACCTCCTGCAAGATGCAGGCCACATAAGCCGATCCACCCACTCCTGAACTAATTCTTTCCCTTGACTCTGCTGTTGCATGCTCCAAATCATGATTTAAAGACTTCAAGTAGCAGATAATCCACCAGCAAGCAACGCCTGCCCCATGCTTCGGAGGAAGGCGAAAAACCTCCAGGGCCACTGCCAGTCTACCCTGGAGGAAAATTCCTTCCTGACCCCAAATATGGCGATCAGCTGAACCCCGAGCATGTGGGCAAGACTCTCCAGCCAGACCCTCTGGAAAAGGCTAACAATATCCCAACATTGACCCTTTGTACTAATTACCAGTGTGGCACGTTATTGACCTATTGACTAAACCCGTTATCCTATCATACCATCCCCTCCATAAACTTATCCAGCTTAATCTTAAAGTCATGGAGGTCCTTTGCCCCCACTGTTTCCCTCGGTAGGCTGTTCCAGAATTGCACTCCTCTGATGGTTAGAAACCTTCGTCTAATTTCAAGCCTAAATTTCCTGACTGACAATTTATATCCATTTGTCCTCGTGTCCACATTAGCACTGAGCTGAAATAATTCCTCTCCTTCCCTGGTATTTATCCCTCTGATATATTTAAAGAGTGCAATCATATCTCCTCTTATCCTTCTTTTGGTTAAGAAAAACAAACCGAGCTCCTCAAGTCTCCTTTCATACGACAGGCTTTCCATTCCTCGGATCATTCTAGTGGCCCTTCTTTGTACCCGTTCCAGTTTGAATTCATCCTTCTTAAACATGGGAGACCAAAACTGCACACAATACTCCAAATGAGGTCTCACCAACGCCTTATATAACGGGACTAGCACCTCCTTATCTCTACTAGAAATACCTCGCCTAATGCATCCCAAGACCGCATTAGCTTTTTTAATGGCCACATCACATTGCCTACTCATAGTCATCCTACGATCAACCAGGACTCCTAGGTCCTTCTCCTCCTCCGTTACTTCCAACTGGTGCGTCCCCAGCTTATAACTAAAATTCTTGTTAGTCATCCCTAAATGCATAACCTTATACTTCTCACTATTGAATTTCATCCTGTTACTAATACTCCAGTTTACAAGGTCATCCAAATCTCCCTGGAGGATATCCCGATCCTTTTCCGAATTGGCAATACCTCCCAACTTGGTGTCATCCGCAAACTTTATCAGCCCACTCCTACTTTTGGTTTACTTTTTGTAAATCTTACTAACAAAGATGTACATCTTTTAAGTTTGCTGATGTTTAAATCTTGTTTCTCTGGGTTTTGTTTGTGTTGGGGCTGTTTTATTTTGCTTTATTTAAGATTTCCATCCTATTACGAACTCTCTTTTGTTTGTAAAGTGCTTTATGGTTTCAGAGCTGGGGCTTTTATACTACAATGGCTGCATTATAAGATCTGGGAAATTCAAAGGCAATGACAGAACAAAAGTGGAGAATGTGTATGAAAATGATGATGGATAAACAATATCTATTTATTACTTTAATAAGACCAGAAGAGCCCTTTGGAGCTTGCACAGGAAAGATGGATAGTATCACTTTTTTAGACAGCTTCCCAGGAAGCTCTCATTAGTATATATGTTCTTAGTACTTGAACTGTTGTGAAACATTTTGTAGTCTCTGGCAGTTGTGATGCTTCCCCAAAGGCAAGATTTATGTTTAAACCATCATTGTTATATGAATACATTTCACTTTGAGAGAGGGCTAACCAAAACTTTGCATACTCTTTCTTCAGGGCTGTTCTGATCCAGATCTCAGTTTTGTATCTCACCCCATCACTAGTTTTATTAGCCAAGTGAGAATGGCAAAGCTTTTTTTCTTTTTCTTTTTTTGGCTGAATTATTTTATTAGTGAAAAGTTCTGTAGCAGAAGAACTCATTGATAAGGATTGATAATTGTTATCCTCTTGCTCTTCTTCATACCTTGGCAAAAACACAAAAGAAGTCTCTATGCAGTCAAGTGTTACTTCTAAATAGTAAAAGATTTTCAATACAATTGTAGTTCTGGCTTAGCTTGACTCACACTGTTCTCTTAGTTCAGAAGGAAGTTAATATTAATGGTATCTTAATTGCACAAAAGGAATCTAGAAATGTAATAGCAGCATGGCATACCCCTTTAAGGGCCAGGGGCTTGGACCAGCCAACCTAGTTACTAAGGAGGCACACCTGAACAAAGACGGTTGATACCCTGCAAAAAATAGTAGGAAGTGGAAAATTTGTAGCTGAGAGAGTTGCAGAAACTACAGTAAAAGGAATGAACTGCAGGGACTGCCAGAGACATTAGCCTTGGAGGAAAGACCCTGAGGCCACAGACTAAGGCCAGCAGGGTAATTGCCTAATGTTTTCACTTTGGATTTGTTGTTTCTTGGAAAATAAATATAGCCTTGCTGAAAGGGCCTGCAAGACTGATCTGTTGTGAGATTAGTTGGGGGGCCCTGAGAAGGAGTGAGATAGGACATGCCCTCAACCAGCTGATAGACTAAGGAGCGTTCCTACACTGAGGCCATGTCAGTTTCCTCCTCCACTTGTTTGGGGGCAGACTGACACTCCAAGCCACATATGGGTGAGGGGCTGTGGAAGGCTGCTCCTAGCCAATGGTGATGGTGGTGAGACCTGGGGAATGCCACCAGGGACTAGAAGTAATTGGACACAAAAGGGATCCTGAGACTGAACTGAACTTCTGCCGGGAATGTTGAGATTGCCCAGGCTCCCATAGGGGCCCTAGTGGCAGGACATGAAAAGAGACTCTGGCTGAGCCTAAGCTGAGGGTTGGCTGACTGCAAGAAGAGGAGATTCATGGCGGGGTACTGCATACCCACTCAGTGCCATGGAAAGGGTGGATTGGTTACAGACAAGATTAGTCATTTTGGGAAAAGGAGTTTCTTTGATTAGCGCAGGACAATTATGTTATCTGTGTAATGGGGCATCTGTCCCACACCAGCCCATAAGGGGTTAATAACGCCCTAGGGAGGCTGCACAGAAGACAGCCAATTAGAGAGGGGCTGCAAGGGGCAGCCAATCAGGGCTGGGATGGCCCATATAAGAAGGGCTGCAGAGTAGAGCAGTTTCAGTCATTCCCTGGGACTTGAGGAGAGAGGTGGACTGGCTGCTTTGCAGGCTGAAGGCAGCAAGCACCCTGGACAGAGCAGTGCTGAAGGCAGAGACCTCGGGAACTGAAGGCAGCTCCTAGTGGGCTGCAGGGATCTGCAGGCTGAGGCCAGGGCAAAGAGAGTGCTGGAGCCACGGAGAAGTGGCCCAAGGAAATCTGAGTAGTCTGAGGTGATGTAGCAAGTGGCAGCCATCTATACGCTCTGTGGGCCAAGACCTGGAATAGTGGGCAGGCCCAGATCCTCCCCACCCTGTGTCTTGCCACTGAGGAAGTGGCCAGACAATTGGCTGCAATAGCCACTGAGGGGAAGCAGCTGGACAGTGGACAGTGACACTGTCTCCTGGAAGGGAGAGCACAGAGTGTGGCACAGCCTCAGGGCTGTGTCCTGAAGAGGATGCTGTAGTCCTTGGAGTGATGTGGGTCCTGGAGCAGAAGTGACAGTGGCAAGACATCACCAGAAGAGGGTGCACTGGCGAACAGAGCTAATCCCCAGGACAGTCAGCAGGAGGTGAGTGAACCCTGTCACAGTCTGGAAAACTATTGCTTCTAAATCATTCTGAGATGGCAAATGGAGGGAGTGTATGAGTACCTCTAAGCAGTGGCTCTCAAACTGTAGCCTGTGCGCCATAATCCTGACACTCCTTTAAGCAGTGTCTGGAGCTGTTTCTATCACACTGATGAAATATGCATAATTGAAAGGAGAGTTGATCCTGGAATCCTGTCATATTTCAGCTGTCAAATAGTAGGTCTTTCATTTCTACCAGAGTCCTCTTGGATTCTTCTCCCTGTTTATTGTACAGGAATTGAAGCTAGTTAATGTTTGTTTCTCTACTGAGTAGATGTGTTTTAATTTATCGATGATATTACTATTGAAGAATTGGCAAACACGCAGGAGGATAAAACCAAACTCCAAAGTGACCAGGGCATAGAAGGGAGGGCACCAAACAATGAGAATATTCAGTACTGTTCATGTAAAGACTTAAACTAAGGAAGAGGAATTAGGCAGTAAAGAATGCAACATACATGGAAGAAGCCAATCAGGTGTTTCCAACAAGCAAGTTCATTTTCATCACTGACACTGTCACCACCACAACATATGAGAGAAGAGTGACATTAAAATAAAGGGTGAGATTTTTGTTCTGTGCCTCTAAGAGATGCAGAACAGAACTTGCTTGTGAGGGGGTTCTTAAGAGGCAGATTTACAGCTGTCATCCACAGTTTTTGCACTGGGGGAATCCTCCCTTGTCTGGAGGGAGGCTTTCAGGGACCCTTTTTGCTGCTCTGACCCTTTTGTGCATCATACATGGCCTGGAGCAGGGATAAGGATCTCAACCAATATTGTTTTAAAACCCAGCAGTCTAAGTTACCACTCTCCTTTGGGTCTCCCAATGTTTCCTTTCTTCTTCAGGTTTGTTCTTTGGACTCTCCAGTCTTGCTAACACTTAAGCACAGGCATAACTCCACACATTCAAGGAGCCCCCTGGTTTTCAATTTGTCTATTCACTTGAGTGATGTTATGCATGTGCCTACGTGGTTATAGTATAAAACATTAAATAATAAGCTCCCTGGGACAGTGTACAGTGTTGTACAGAATCTGAGGACTGTAAAGTACCTTTCTGAATGATTAGATGCCTAAATCCCATTAAAAATCTGGCCTTTATATGCTTGGGAAAGACTGTTAGATAGTCCAGCAGATGATTTGCCTTGAGTCGTGGTCCTTAATATGTATACGGATCACTATTCTTAAACACCTTCATAAGAGGGGGAAGGAAACCTTCATGAGTTTCCACATTTGAACACCCCCTACTGTTTTCCCTAATCAAAAGTCTTCTGTTTTCCTCTGAAGCTGGATTTTGTTCATTAATATGTAGATGTCACTGTTGTACAGATAAACTTCAACTCAATGTTTATTAGGCCATTAACAGGCCAAGAAATCACTGTGTTGTTTTCAAACCAACCTTCTAATGGTATTAGTTTGAAGCTAAGTGCCTCACTGACCAAAATTATTGCTTTCAGACATAAAACAAAGTGTTATAAAACTAACATAAACACTGTGGACTGATCATTTTTGTTGCCATGATACGTGGTTAGATTCTGCTCCTAACTCTCTCAGATGAATCATTTGATCACAGGCAGCTTTCACAAAATCTGTTTCATATTTGCCAGGTGTTTGAACCAGGAAGTGTGAAATATTGATTTTAAGCACTAATAGTATCCATTGAATATGATGATGTAATTTACTACATACTAGGAACAATCACTGTGAACAAACAACAACAATATGTGTAGATTCCTGGAATTGCTGTGTCATATTAACTCATCACAGTTTTCTTTATGAAATTGTTCCTTCACCACTAGAGCAGCACCCACAGTGAATGTCTGATGAATGAGAGATGTGCTAAATTATTAAAAACTTTGTAAACAGAAAAAAATCCATTTTAAAGATAGCAAATGAGGAAATTTGATTATTTCTACTATTAAAAAATCTTAAATTGGTATTTGTTTCCTAACTCTGTAACTAAAAGCTGGCACTTGTATTCTGAGACCGTCAGGGCTGCCCAGAGGATTCAGGGGGCCTGGGGTCTTCGGTGGCGGGGTGCCCTCGCTTCGGTGGTAATTCGGCGGCAGGGGGTCCTTCTGGTGCGGGACCCGCCGCCGAAGTGCCCCGAAGATCCGCAGCGGAGACCCCCCGCCGCTGAATTGCTGCCTAATTACCACCGAAGCAGGACCCTGCACTTCGGCGGCGGGTCCCGCTTCGGCGGTAATTCGGCAGAGGGGGGTGCGTCCGCCCCGGGGCGGAAGGACCCCCCCCGCTGCCCTCAAGACCTGGAGTGGAAGAAGCTCCAGGGGCCCGGGCCCCGCAAGAGTTTTCCGGAGCCCCCGGAGCGAGTGAAGGACCCCACTCCAGGGGCCCTGAAAAACTCTTGTGGGGGCCCCTGTGGGGCCCGAGGCCTGGGGCAAATTGCCTCACTTGCCCCCCCTCCCTCTCTGGGCAGCCCTGGAGAACATGAAATCTAGTAAATTAGCATTCGGTTAAACTTCCAATCTGCAATGTAGAGAGATGCTTGTATTTTAAAGCAACTTTGGGGCCCTGTTCTGCTCTTTCACACTCTTGGTAGGTAGAGGGGTGATATTTTCTCCATTCTGAGTATACAAGTCAATCTTTGTCCTTCAGTGTTCCTTGGGTCTAACATCCAAGGTGCATCTTTAAGTCCATACCTCTCTTAGGCCAGGTCTACACTACAGACCTATATTGGTATAACAACATTGGTCAGGATGTGAAAAATCCACACCCCTGAACAAGGTGGTTACACTGACCTAACCCTCCATGTAGACAGCACAGAAACTCTCCCATTGAGATAGCTACTTCCTCTTGGGGAGGTTGATTAACTACACCAACGGGAGAAGCTCTCCCGTTGGCATATAGTGGCATCTTCACTAAACACTGTAGCCCTTAGACAAGCCCTTAGAAGGATGTAAAGACTTAGGCCTGGTCTACACTACAAGGTTAGGTCGAATTTAGCCATGGTAGGTCGATTTTTATAACGAATGCATCTACACAACCAACCCCATTGCGCTGACTTAAAGGGCTCTTAAAATCAACTGCTGTACTCCTCCCTAACGAGGGGAGTAGTGCTAAAATTGACCTTCCTGGGTCAAATTTGGGGTATTGTAGACACAGCGCTGTGCAATTTGATGGTATTGACCTCTGGGAGCTATCCCAGGGTGCTACAATGTGACCGCTCTGCACAGCACTTTCAACTTCGATGCACTAGCCTGGTACACAGGAAAAGCACTGGGAACTTTTGAATTTCATTTCCTATTTGGTCAGCATGGAACTCAGCAGAACAGTGACCTTGCAGTCCCAGAATTGCAAACGAGCTCCAGCATGGAGTGAATGGGAGACAGTGGATCTGATTGCTGTATAGGGAGAAGAATCTGTGCAGGCAGAACTCCAATCCAGCAGAAGAAATGCTAATATATATGCCAAAATCGCACAGGGCATGGTGGACAGAGGCTACACCAGGGACACACAGCAGTGCCACGTGAAAATAAAGGAGCTCAGGCAAGCCTACCAAAAGACAAAGGAGGCAAACGGTCGCTCTGGGTCAGAGCCCCAGACATGCCGCTTCTATGAATAGCTGCATGCCATTCTGGGGGGGGGACCTTACCAGTACACCAACACTCTCTGTGGACACCTGCAAGGTGACAGCCTAATGCAACACAGATGAGGATTTTGTGGATGATGAGGAGGAGGAGAATGAGCAGCAGGCAGGTGGCCAGGACCTTTTCCTCACCATGGAGCCAATACCTTCCCAGGGCCTATTGTTACCGGACCCTGAAGGCAGAGAAGGCCTGGTGAGTGCATATTTGTACCAAAACTATGGGGATTAAAAGCAATTGTGTTTAATGTTTGATTTGCCCTGAACAACTAGGATGCATTCGCGGCCAGTACAGCTACTGGAAAAGTCTGTTAACATGTCTGGGCATAGAGCGGGAATCCTCCAGGAACATCTCCATGAAGCTCTCCTGGAGGTACTCTGAAAGCCTTTGCAGAAGGTTTCTGGGGAGGGCTGCCTTGTTTCGTCCTCCACGGTAGGACACTTTACCACGCCAAGCCAGTAGCAAGTGGTCTGGAATCATTGCAGCACAAAGCATGGTGCAGCGAATGGTCCTGGGTTTTGGTCTCATTCATGCAACATTCGGTCTTTATATTTTTTGTGTCAGCCTCAGGAGAGTGATATCGTTCATGGTCACCTGGTTGAAATAGGGGAAGTTTTGTAAAGGAACAGTAATCCCCCGTTTGGTGATCCCCGACACATTAGACCCTGGGCTTGCTGGGCTGTTGGTGCTTGGCTAAAAGTGATCATCCTGGAGAATAGCCATGTGGGGTGGGGAGAGGGGGAGGGGTGTGCTGCACATTCACCCCAAAACTGCAGCCCCTCCTTTTAAATGGCAATTGCAGCACAGTGTATGGCTTCATGAGCCATGGGAGTAAGGAGTAGGCTGGGTCCCCAAGGATAACTACTGGCATTTCAACATCCCCAACAGTAATTTTCTGGTCTGGGAAGAAAGTTCCTTCTTGCAGCTTTTTGAATAGCCCAGAGTTCCAAAAGATGCGAGTGTCATGCACCTTTCCTGACCACCCCATGCTGATTTCGGTGAAACGGCCCTGGTGATCCACCAGGGCTTGCAACACCGCTGAGAAGTACCCCTTGCGGTTTATGTACTTTTTGGCAAGGTGCTCCGGTGCCAAGATAGGGATATGCATTCTGTCTATCGCCACAGTTAGGGAAACCCATTGCAGCAAAGCCATCCACTATGACTTGCACATTTTCCAGAGTCACTACCCTTCTTAGCAGAAAGGTATTGATTGCCCTGGCTACTTGGATCACAGCAGCCATTACGGTAGATTTTCCCACTCCGAATTGATTCCCGATTGACTGGTAGCAGTTAGGTGTTGCAAACTTCCACAGGGCTATTGCCACTTGCTTTTCAACTGTTAGGGCAGGTCTCACCTTGGGATTCCTGTGCTTCAGGGCAGGGGAAAGCAACTCACAAAGTTCCATGAAAGTGACGTTACGCATGTGAAAGTTTCGCAGCCACTGGGAATCATCCCATACCCGCAACACTGTGCAGTCCCACCAGTCTGTGCTTGTTTGCCAGGCCCAGAATTGACATCCCACTGTATCAATGTGACCCAATGCTGCCATGATATCCCAATAGCCACATCCTGTGCTTTCAGGAATGTGTGTGTCCATGTCTTCCTCACAATCTTCCTCGTACTGGCGGCTTCTAGCTAGGCTCTGCCCATACTGCAGGATAATGTGCGAGGTGTTTGCAATGCTCACAAAAGCAGTGTGCAGCGGAGCGGGCTCCATGCTTGTCGTGCTATGGCGTCTGCACGGATAACCCAGGAAAAAAGGCATGAAATGATTGTTTGCCAGTGCTTTCAATGAGGGAGGGGAGACTGATGACAGGTACCCAAAACCACCTGCGACGATGTTTTTGCCCCATCAGGCATTGGGAGCTTAACCCAGAATTCCAATGGGCAGCAGGGACTCTGGGATAGCTACCCACAGTGCACCACTCCGTGTGTTGATACTAGCCACAGTATTGAGGATGCACTCTGACGACGTAGTGCGCTTTGTGGGGACATGTACGATCAACGATATAAAATCGGTTACTAAAGATCGACTTCTATAAAATTGACTTAATTTCATAGTGTAGACATGCCCTTAGGCTCTTAAACTCACAGGTCTGGGTGTGGTTCTAGCTGTGAAATTATAGGCAACAGCAGAGTGGGAGATTTGTGGATCACAGTGGAGTCTAAAACTGGGATTTAGGCCTCTAAGTCTGGGGTATAGATGCTCTTTACCTTTGAGGATCTGGGCCTAAATTTCTGTCCATCCTTACAGGACCTGTGGTCCAATTCTTGCCCTCCAAGTCACCTAAAGCAGAGAAGGAGATATGGAAATTAACCACCCATTTATGAGCCTTATAATCATGATACTGTTTAATACCTGCACTCGATGTTTAACTGTATAATAAAGAAGAAATACATCTTTTTCTTTAGATTGTAAGAACAGAATAGACTCTCAGTAGAAGACCAGGAAGTTCTGTCTGTGATGGGATGTTGGCAATAATCCCATAGTTGCCACTGACAGCTGGAGAGGAGTCAGAAGGATGGGTTTTCTGGCACATGTATTGATAACAAGATGTTGTGTAGTGACTCTTAGAGGGAACCCCGTGCTGCACCAGTAGCTCTGCAAGTGAGGAGAAAGTGCTGTGCAACCATAAGGGAACCTAAAGAAGGCTAAACAGATGCTTGTGTTGGCTCCTTGTTGAGGGGATGAGGGAAGGGAGCTACCTAATAATATGATTGGACACAGGTACTCTGTACGTGCATAAGGAGACTGTAACTAAACTGTGTCTAATGGTCCAAGTAAACGATCCATCTAAAAGACCTTTACCTGTTTCATTCTCTGACTTTGGTGCTTTGCCAGGGAGCTTATCTGTTCAGTACAATGAAGCTGGGTGGAGGCTTCTTGTTGCCATGGTGTTCTCTGTAGTGCCTAGTGTTTTTCATCTGTAGATTTCAAAGTGTTTTAGAAAAGTGGACAAAACTATAAGTATTCCTATTTATTTTATAGGTAGGGAAACTGAGGCTCGGGGAGGCTAAATCGCACACAGTAAATCAGTAGCCCAGATGGGTGTAAACCTCAGTTCTCCTTGGGCCCAGTTCCAAGCCTTTTCCAGTGGACCAACCCCCGCTCCCCCCCGTCTTCCTTGGCACCTTCAGTGTCACTGTTCGGTGAATACTATCAATACTTAAATATTATTATTGCCTTTCGTAGAAACTCATTAAATCACCATCCCTGTGTGATGGGAGTTTACAGATGTGGGAAAAAATGAAGGGTGAAACAAGAAAGGCACGCATCGCCTGGACATTTGCATTGTACTTAATTTCCTTTTAGAGGGTAACAAAAGTTGTTGACTTCAGTGACCTTTGGATCAGGCTAATAGGGACTGCTCCTTTTTCCACTGAAGACAATGGCAAAACCAACAGTGACTTCACTGGGATAGGGATTGGGCCCAGACTGACTTTTCTGTATTAGAATAATGATAACTGTGTGAATGATTTGCATTCCAAATTCAGCTGCTGCACCCAGAAGGAGCTTACCAATAGATTGATGCATCTAAATATCACTTTATTGAGAGATTGTAATCTAAAATTAATCAATATAACAAATAGAAAAGGCACAATTGATTAAATAGAATTAGAACCCTTTATCTATTCATGGAACAGAGTGTTAATCTCATGTGACAGGTCTGAACAACTTTTTGTCTCCTCAGGAATAAAATTAAATGAACGTTGTATTTGGCAAATTGAACTGCAAAGCTTCAGGAAAAGTGAAGTCTATAGTGGCTTATTACCAAAGTACAGTGTTAGTAATGTCCCAGATTCATTTTAAGTCACACCTGGTTGATAGGAATCAGTATGAAATCACCACTTTATTTAGTTTGGTAACTATACTGGACTTTCCTCAGTTAGGCACAATTTAGCAATACATCCCTATTCAGCAAGGGCCTTATCCAAAGTCAATGGAAGACTCCAAGTGATGTAACCGGGCTTTGGCTCAGGCCTCAAACTGTTTAAAAATGTACTTTGGTCCCATTGACTTCAATAGATCTTAAGTATGTGCTTAAATACTTTGTTGAATAGGGATGGAGTTAAGCATATGCTTTTATTATATTTCTGAACTGTCCTTTATGATTCACAGGCTATAAAACCGAATATCCAGAATTTAGAATAAACCTCACACAAATAATGCTTCAGTCTAAAACATTTCTATTCTACTTATCAGATTCTAGTGTTTCTCATTTGCTTCTGTTGTTGTCCTGTTTGATGCATTCCAAATTCGTTTGCCTTTCACTGTAATGCTTGTTATGCTGGTTAGCATCATGTTCATTTTGACTTAGTAACGGATGCTATAACAGCAGTCATAACCTGTTGTCAGAACTGGAATCTGATTATGATGATTTTAAAAAGTGATTTGGGAAAATATTTCTTTTAATCACTATAGGCTTAAACCACTTTCAGACAGGATGGAAAAAACATCTGATTCAGAAAAAAAACATCATTTTTATGGAAACTTAAAATTAGAATGGAACTCTACTGATTTTCCTCTGCTGGGGATCTGCCATCAAATTTAGCCCAGAGTGACAATGAATTTCTTTTGCGTAACTGTTTCTGCTATGCTGTTCCCATCCTCTTCTGCTGACTTCTAAAAGACAGTGACTGACCTGCTTTCATTATGGATTCTCTGTCAGACAAAAGGTAAGTGGGGCCGTCTCTACAGTCAATGTGAGGTGACATGAGGAGCATAGTGGAACAATGGGCAATGTTATGAAATTCCAAGGGAACTGGAGGAAATCTCTTCAACTTTCACCACTGGAGAGAGATTTGGGGTGAAAGAATTAATTTTCCTCACACAACTTAGGCGTCAATGGTATAACATTGTCCCACCAAAGCCTCGGTTAATTGTAGAGGACAGGAGAAATCAGGTGTCATTAATCCTATTGCCACTTTCATTGTGCATTTCAGGAGTGCAATGTATTTCTAAAGGTTTTCTGAAGATGGAATGTTTTCAGATGGCTCTTTTTGCAATTATTGTGAGGAAGTAAATTGATAGCTTAATGAAATCCAGCCACCCTCTTCACTCTGTGGGAAAAGAAGTTCCAGTGAGCGGGATGGGGAACTGTCTCCTAAGGATAGGGCTAAAGGTGTATGAGTATGTGTTTTTAAAAAAAGTTGTGTTGGATCAGCGCAAAAAAAAAGTATGTGAAGGGGAGACTACACAGCAAGAGGCTGAATGTATTCACTGTGATGGAGGCTGGCTTCATGTTCCAAGGTGACATTTTCAGCTTTGGTAAAAAATAAGCACAAATACTGATAACAGGACCATACATTTTTTTCCTCCTTGCTTTCACTGCTTTTCTAAACTTCACAGTTTGATGCTTAATCTCTAGCCTCAAATTTGCAGCTTGTAGTTTGTTGGATTTTTTTTTTTGGCAAAATGCCATGATGTAACTAAAAATAACTAGGACAGCATGAGCCAGGGTGGTATTACAAACAGTAAGTGGAGCTTAGCCATCTTTAGCCTCTGTTCTGTTCAGAGTGGAGGGTGGGAATTGACCTGACCTTGTACCTAAAGAGGATTGGTATCCCTCCATTCGGTGTCTTTTCCCTGCCTCAGCTCACCTTGAACAAAGAGCTTGAAAGGCATCCTGTCTAGATTTATTTCGACCGAAACTATTGGATCAGCCTCATAAAATTAGCCATTGGGAAAAGGGAGGATGGGTGAATAGCATATGAGCAGAGCTGAATACTGAAGATAGTTTCCAGCCCGTGGTGAAAGGACCTTTAAGAAACCTGGGCTGGTTCCTTCATGCAGGCCCCCACCATGGAGTGAGTTCATGATCCTTGTCAGATATTTTTCAATTAAAGCGCCTTCCTTTACAAAAAAAAAAAGAGAGAGAGAGAGAGGTACATATTAGAGAGGACAGCCTAGGACATGTGATCACTGCTAGAGGCTCTTCTTCAGCAGTCTGACTAGGAGAATGGCCTCAGGCTAGACCGCTGTGGAAAAAAATGTTTCTTGTCTCCTTTCAAGGTGAGGCAAAGGTGGAGGGTTTTTTCCACGGTATGTATTGTTTTCTCTGTGTATAACGATCCATTCTTATAGTTCAGGCTGCATTTGTATGTATTATAAGGCTGTTTCTAACAGTCCAGCCATTTTATATCGCATCTGAGGGAGACTTGAAATGCAGGCCGTGAGCCTAGAGACAAACTCATTTTATTTTGCAGAAAATCCCCCTAAGGAGCCATATCATTTTGTCACGCGGATAGGGAATAATGTTTAATTGTCAAACTCTGTAAGTTTCATCTCCAGGAGACCCATCACATGGAGGCTGCAACTGGTATGCAATACAGAGGCTGAGATGAGGGCATCACATTTGTACTCTGCAACTTCCACTGGCTCCCCATTTCCAGACCAAATTCAAAATCCTGGCCCTAAACTAACTGATTAATAGAGAATTAAAGGAGGGTACTATAATTAATGCAAATTAACATGCGTTTATGGAAAATGGAGACTGTAAATATCTAGAGTTTTTTTTAGGAAAAATTACAAGTTTGGTTGATAAAGATAATAGTGCTGACATAATATACTTAGACTTGGAACTGCATCAAATTTTGATATTAAAAAATTAAAACAATATAAAATTAACATAGCACATATTAAATGGATTAAAAACTGGCTAATGCACAGGTCTCAATCTGTAACTGTAAACAAGGAATTGTCATCAAGCAGGTGTGTTTCTAGTGTGGTGTCACAGAAATCGGTTCTTGGCCCTATGCTATTTAGCATTTTTATTAATGACATGGAAGAAAACATGAAATCATCACTGATAAAGTTTACAAATGACACACACATTGGGGGGAATGGTAAATAATGAAGAGGATCAGGCACTGATTCAGAGCAATCTGGATCGCTTGGTAAACTGGGGGTGCACGCAAACAATGTGTTTGACTCTAAAAAGGGTTTAGGGATCGTGATAGATAAGCAACCAAACATAGCTTCTAGTGTAACACTGTGGCCAAAAGAGTTAATGCGATCCTGGGATGCATAAACAGGAGAATCTCAAGTAGGAGAAGTGGGTTATTTTACCTCTATATTTAGCACTGCTGCAACTGCTGCTGGAATACTCTGTCCAGTTCTGGCACCCACAATTCAAGAAGGATAAATTGGAGAGGGTTGAGAGAAGAGCCACGAAAATGAATGTAGCATTATTAGAAAAACATGACTTAGAGTGATATTCACAGAGCTCAATCTATTTAGCTTAACAAAGAGGAAGGGGTGATTTGATTACAGTCTATAAGTACCTACAAGGGGAACAAATATTTAATAATGGGCTCTTTAATCTAGCAGTGAAAGATGTAACATGATCCTCTGGTTGGAAGTGGAAGCTAGACAAATTCAGACTGGAAATAATTACCCTCACTGTCAAAAATGTATACTTTAAGCACTGAAACAATTTACCAAAGTTCATGGTGAATTCTCCATTACTGGCAATTTTTAAATCAAGACTGAATGTTTTCCTATAAGATATGCTCTAGTTCAAAGGGAACTATTGGAGGAAGTTCTATGGCCTTTGTCATACTGGAGGTCAGAAGAGATGATCACAATGGTCCCTTCTGGCCTTGGAATCTCTGAATCTACAAGACACTAAATGGAATTAGTACTTGGCTATCTCATAAGGCCAGCTCATCATCTGTGAGCCACTGGAGCTGCCTGTGCCCCACAGTAGTAATGGAACTGCAGAGACTCTCAGAGTAAAGCTCTGAACTGCTGGGTGGAACATTTGTGGTAGTCGGACTGCCAGATCATGGACCACTTTGCCAGAGGAGATCAGACCAAGCCCACCTACATTTGGGTGAAATTTATGGCCTGGGATATGCAGGAAGTCAGATCACATATTTTAAGTCCCTCTATGCCTTAAACTCTATGACAAGCTATTCACATCAAAAGGCTAGGCTCCCATTTTCAAATAAGCATTTTCCCTAACAATGACTTCCCACAAACCAACAAATCCCTAAAACGCGGGCCAGAGCAGAGAAGAGGACAGTTACTGGGTGTAACCCAACTGATTATCCCTTTGTGGGAAAGAATAGTAGCTGGGAGGAGGTGCAGGCAGTGTGGGCTGCCAGTATCTTAGTGCCTGAGGATCTAGAGAGAATCCCATCCAAACGAGGTCATTGGGAGAAAGTGCCTTCCCCTCTGCAATTAACAGTCCAATGAGGTGGGCTCCCATTGGTTGCTTGAATAGTCTTACCCCTTTGGAGGTGGCTGGAAATTATGGAATGAAAATTAATACTGCAATGAGGAAAAATTAATATCTGTGTTAACCAACAATTCTTCCACTGCTGATGCTTACAGCTGTTGAATGGCTTCATCTGTCTTTGTCTAGTCACAGTACCATTTTCCCCAGCGCTTCACATGCATATTTTGTAGAAGGGAGTATGCCACCTCAGGAGAAAAGGGGGGCATACAAACCAGCCTCATTTCCCCTCCTTCTGTGATTTACGATTGTTTGGCAAGTATTTCTGGTCCTTTGGCTCCCTTGTTCCCACACAGCAGAAAACATTAGACTGTTGCATTTAATTGATGACTAGGTAGGTTGATGCAGGCAGTTTAAGTTGAAGAAGGTATTTTTCATTTTCTACATTAAATGGTTGTAGGCACACTTAAGAACTTGCTGCAGTGTATTTCAGGAGGGACTGTGTGTGGCGGACAAAGTGATCCCTCCGTGTAGTTTTCATATTATCGTTTGCACTTACATAGCATCTAACATCTGAGGATCTCAAACTACTTTATAAACCCTGAGCTAAATTCACAAAATCCCTTTGAGATAGGGAAGTACCATTAT
Source organism: Mauremys mutica (assembly GCF_020497125.1). Classification (NCBI taxonomy): domain Eukaryota; kingdom Metazoa; phylum Chordata; order Testudines; family Geoemydidae; genus Mauremys; species Mauremys mutica. The sequence goes on from NC_059072.1 coordinate 72,347,442, forward strand.
CCCCTGTTTTACACCTAGGAAAACTAAAGCATGTACTGTAGAACTTAACTGATTTGCCTAATTCCACACAGAAGCCAGGAGCAGAACCTGGTTCAAAAGTCTAAGAAGAAAAGGAGACAGTATTCCCTGTGGTCAAGCTACACCCAGATGTAGTGAAGAGAGGAAGTCAGTGGCTGCCTCCTGATTCAGAACCATCCAACTCCTCTGCCAGTTAAGTCTGCACATGAGCCTTTCACCAGGGGAGGATTGGGAGTAGCAACTCCTCTCCTGGTTCAGCCTACACCCCTCCCCTGGAATGTCCCTGTGACATACACTCTCATTCTCCTTATGCTGCCTCCACCAGACTTATGTCAGCTGAGACTTCCCTTGCACAGGGGAAATTTTCTACTGGCCAATTCTGACTACTTTAAGGCTATGTGTGTGGTGAAAAGTGGCCCTAGTGGACCGGAGAATCTGGCCTGCAGAGAGAGAGATCCCTTGACTCCTGTTACAAGAGATGTCTGTGTACATATAAATAGTTAATAGGCAACGTACCAGTAGAGGATGCTCTACATTATGTTGCCAAGTTCCTGGATTTTGTAGGACCAATAAAACTTGTTGTTATGCACAGCAAATGGCTTCCTTTGTCCAGGTTTTTACATAGCTCTTAACGACTTCCAGTTCTGTGCTTTACTAGCAATACCATCCAGCTGAAGTTTTCAAAGACACTTTGGGGAATTGAATGTCCAGTTTCCCATTACAATTAATGGGATTTGGGTGACCAAAGCCCCTAGGCAGCTTTGAAAATCTCAGCTTCCTTCTTCTTGAAATTGTAAGTGCTTTGAAATCTTCGAGAGAAAAGCATGAAGTTGTTCTTAAAGAACTGATATTAATTCCATAGGCACTGGCTTTTCACCTGTAAAGACAGTGGTCCAAACCTGCTTTATTGTACATGAAAGGAAATTTGCTTGATTCAACTAAAATTGATGAACATGTGTCCAAAATTCAGTGTGTTTGGTGATCTCTGCACTTGCATGTCATTGCTCAATAAGAAATTAATTTAAAAATCCCAGAATATTATTGGTTGCTGTTCAGCAGGAATCCCAGAAATCTGATTCCCATGGAAAAACATGGAATTTGCATTTTTACATAGAATCTTTAGTCTTTACATTTTGTGAAAAAATAAAAACATATATTAACTATTAACTAAATTTTATTGAAAGTACCAGTGTCACTTATTCAATGTGCACAACTTCCCCCTCTTATGGTTGATTTTTGAATACACTTTAAATTGACATTGGAACCCCATTTATCTGATTTAATTTGGACCAGGACCAGATCGGATAATCGAATTGGGATAACCAGGAGAATTGGCAAAAAACTTCCTTTCCCTATTTTCAGATGGAAGGTGTGTGTGGGGAGTGGGGGGTCGGTGCTTGGGCCATCAGTCCTGCATGGAAGGGCTCAAGTGGTCAGCCTCACATGGCCCTGACAACCGGAGCCCCAGCTGCCCAGGGCTCTGCTGCTGTCAGCCCTGAGTGGCTGGTGGTTTGGGTAATATGGAGAACTGGATGGTGGAGGCTCAGATAAATGGGGTTCCACTGTATATCAATAAAAATTATGTTCAACTGATACCTATATATATTGTGGCTAGTGAAACTAGATTTCAATGTTTCATTTTAATCATGGAACAACACAGATTTTTATGGGGGGGGTTTAATCAGAGAATTTTGGGGGTTTTTTCACCTGTTTTTTTTCCTGCTGTTCAGAAACTATTTTTTTTAAATGTCTTACAATGTGGCTGAATTTGGTACTCATAAAAGCATATAAAGGCAGACATAATAGCTTCCTCTACCAGCTGGAGGTACCCTCCAAACACTTAGGGAACACTTTGATGCACTAAGTGATTGCTTGTTCTTCTGAACTCATTAAAGCCAGCCTGATGGGGACAAACATACATTAGAGACTAGGATGACTAGAGACTACTTGTGGTCTGAGTCTGGATTTGACCCTCAGTCATGCTAGTATAGTACATATATCCACCTAGGGTTTCTATATAAAAATATTGCTCAGGCATGCAGGAGTGAAATCAGGAAGGCCAAATCACACTTGGAGTTGCAGCTAGCAAGAGATGTTAAGAGTAACAAGAAGGGTTTCTTCAGGTATGTTAGCAACAAGAAGAAAGTCAAGGAAAGTGTGGGCCCCTTACTGAATGAGGGAGGCAACCTAGTGACAGAGGATGTGGAAAAAGCTAATGTACTCAATGCCTTTTTTGCCTGTGTCTTCATGAACAAGGTCAGCTCCCAGACTACTGCACTGGGCAGCACAGCATGGGGAGGAGATGACCAGCCCTCTCTGGAGAAAGAAGTGGTTCAGGACTATTTAGAAAAGCTGGACGAGCACAAGTCCATTGGGCCGGATATGCTGCATCCAAGGGTGCTAAAGGAGTTAGTGGATGTGATTGCAGAGCCATTGGCCATTATCTTTGAAAACTCATGGCAATCAGGGGAGGTCCCGGATGACTGGAAAAAGGCTAATGTAGTGCCCATCTTTTAAAAAGGGAAGAAGGAGGATCTGGAGAACTACAGGCCAGTCAGCCTCACCTCAGTCCCTGGAAAAATCATGGAGCAGGTCCTCAAGGAATCAATTCTAAAGCACTTAGAGGAGAGGAAAGTGATCAGGAACAGTCAGCATGGATTCACCAAGGGCAAGTCATGCCTGACTAACCTAATTGCCTTCTATGATGAGATAACTGGCTCTGTGGATGAGGGGAAAATAGTGGATGTGTTATTCCTTGACTTTAGCAAAACTTTTGATATGGTCTCCCACAGTATTCTTGTATGGGCAACCTGCGGCTCCCGGCTCACCAGGGTAAGCACCCTGGCGGGCTGGCCCGGTTTGTTTATCTGCCGCGTCGGCAAGTTCGGCCGATCGCGGCTCCCACTGGCCGCGGTTCGCGGTCCCAGGCCAGTGCGGGAGGCAGGAAGCGGCGCGAGCCAAGGGATGTTCTGGCCGCGGCTTCCTGCCTCCCGCATTGGCAGATAAACAAACCGGGCCGGCCCGCCAGGGTGCTTACCCTGGCGAGCCGGGAGCCGCAGGTTGCCGACCCCTGATCTGGAGGATGGGGTGGACTGCACCATCAGCAAGTTTGCAGATGACACTAAACTGGGAGGAGTGGTAGATACGCTGGAGGGTAGGGACAGGATACAGAGGGACCTAGACAAATTAGAGGATTGGGCCAAAAGAAATGTGATGAGGGACCAAGTGGCTAGGCAGCAGTTCTGCAGAAAATAATCTAGAGGTTACAGTGGATGGGAAGCTGGATATCAGTCAACAGTGTGCCCAAGAAGGCTAACGGCATTTTGGGCTGTATAAGTAGGGGCATTGCCAGTAGATGAAGGGACGTGATCATTCCCCTCTATTTGACATTGGTGAGGCCTCATCTGGAGTACTGTGTCCTGTTTTGGGCCCCACACTACAAGAAGGATGTGGAAAAATTGGAAAGAGTCCAGCGGAGGGTAACAAAAATGATTAGGGGGCTGGAGCACATGACTTATGAGGAGAGGCTGAGGGAACTGAGATTGTTTAGTCTGCAGAAGAAAAGAATGAGGGGGGATTTGATAGCTGCTTTCTACTACCTGAAAGGGGGTTCCAAAGAGGATGGATCTAAACTGTTCTCAGTGGTACCAGATGACAGAACAAGGAGTAATGGTCTCAACTTGCTGTGGTTTAGGTTGGATATTAGAAAAAACTTTTTCACTAGGAATGGGTTACCTAGGGAGGTGGTGGAATCTCCTTCCTTAGAGGTTTTTAAGGTCCGGCTTGATGAAGCCCTGGCTAGGATGATTTAGTTGGTGATTGGTCCTGCTTTGAGCAGGGGATTGGACTAGATGACCTCCTGAGGTCCCTTCCAAGCAGATATTTTGATTCTGTGATTCTATGTCAGTGTTTGTTTGTTTTTATAAAGCAGTGCTATAATTTTTAAACCTTCCAGGAGTTCATCCTACTTTACCATGAGCCACCTATAGCTTCAAGATCACTAAATCAACATCTGCAAAAGCAGTACTACCTCTTGAGATACTACTTTTTGGAGTGCTCCAGGTACTTCTAGACAATGTACTATTGTGATACTCATGGAATCAGCAGCCCAAGGTAGGATGGGCAGATGCTTTAAAATAATAGAGGGTATAAAATTTGGGGGGCTTAATGTAGAAGTCAGACATTTGTTTCTAATCCACAATTAAAAGGTGAGTAGCAGGTCAGTCACAACATTGCCATGCTGGTTAAAATCCAGTCAGGCAATAGTCATATGAGAATTCAGATAAAAATCTCTCATATGGTTTACTTTGTTATGCTTACAGTTAATATCTAAAAGTTATGTTGTACATTGCAGTAGCACTTATAGGCAGTAGGGGTCCCGTTGTTCTAGGTTTTGGGTAAGATAATGGTTCTTTGTTTTTTTGTTTTTTGTTTTTGTTTTTTTGGAAAATTCATTCAAGAAATGGGCTGTACCGCCAACGTTTTGGCACAACAGCCTTTGTGGGGGCTTGAATACATTGCCTCAACTCGGATAAAATTGCTACCGCATATTGGGTGTGTGTGATTTGAATAGCTAGAACAAGTTGTGGAATGCAGAATTTTTCTGTGTATAGCTGTTGAGAAATTGCACAGCTTTCTTTTTAAGGGACCAGTGGATCCCCAGTCTTCACCCAGTACAGGCCAATTCAGAAAAATAATTAGTATGTGCAGTCATTTTCTTTATTAGAGAGCCAGATGGGCTGCCTCTCAGACCTATATTGTGGAGAAAAGACAGCACGTTTCCCAGGACCAAGCCAAGTGTTGTGAAATAAATGCAGTATGTAAAGGATGTGACAGTGAGCTCAGCAGGATGTCAAGAGATATGGATATGGTAATTTCTGCGTTATTATTTGTTATGAATTTCAAAGACCGTAGACTGGACTCCAGAGCAGTTTATTAGCTGGGTTCAGTGAATCACCTCTGCCCTTGTTTACTGGTATAACTGAGCAAAGAGGGAATCATACTGTAATTCAAGGAATTATAGAGAATTCATTACAGGGAGTGTTTGCACCATATAGCCAGTTGCTAAATGATATAAACATTAAAAGGCAAGACCCCACTTATGCTTTTGGAATGGGTAGAACCTCTGTATCTAAGTGAAAAATAATGTTACCCTATTTGAAAGCATTATCCAAGAGGGTATTGTTGATTCATGTACACTTTAAGAAAAGCATATCATCATTACCAGCCTCTGCAGGCTGATAATTTTCTTCCCTTCCACCCCCCATGTTTGTTTTTTCCCCCTGTGCTGATCTCTGATTGTACTATTGGCTTTTTCATCCCCCAGATGGCAGTGCTGCATTCCTAAATTATAATGCTCAGTAGCTCTTGGAGAGGAGTGTGTGTAGTCTCTGCTGGTGTATGTGCCGTGTTTCTTCGTTTCAGGGAAAATATGCTACAATTCTCATGTAACAAGACTTTTGTAATGAGGAACAAATAGCTCATTCCAATCTAACACAGAAGCCATCTCCTACCGGAGGCATGTGCAAGATCATAGCCAATTATAATAAATAGGTCCTTTGAATGTGATCAGATGTTAGAATTTACCTTGAACTTTATTTTAAACATTTATTTGGTTAGGATTTGAAACGGTCTCCCACATGAAAAAGGCCAAATAGGAAGAGGAAAAGATGTGTTCATTTTGGGCAAGAAGTCCTTCACTGAGGGTCCAGTCCTGCTTTCATTTAAGTCAGTGGAAAAACTCTCATTAATTTCTTTGAGATAGGATGGGACCTTAAGAGAAACAGTGTTGCTCAGTGGGTAGAGCTCCTCATTGGGACTGGGAAGACCTTAGTTCTTTTCCAGTTCTGCCACTAGCCTGCTTTTCTGTGCCTCAATTTATTATTTTGCTAAGTGCTTTCAGATTTATGGATGAAAGATGCAATATACAAATTAAGTATTTATTATGAGTAATTAGTATTATTTTATTAGGGTGTAAACCAGTTCTCATAATCTTGAGTGGGAGTAATACTGGGCTGTGAGTGGACAATCGCTGACACTACACACTCAGCGGGACAATTATATCCTATACGCAATGACTACAAATAACAGATGCAAATTATAGGTGAATGGAGACCACCTGGGAAATCATAACAACCAAATCCTAAAACTTCCCATCACTTCCAAGCCAAATCACATACACAATATTTCTTTACCAGACAAAAATAAATGACTTAAATAAGGAGAGACACTTGCCTAATAGAAGTTTTGGAGAACATGTGGACCACAGTGAGAGCTTACCCCCCTAGTTCCAGTTCTTAGATGGAATGAGGCGCACTCAACATATCCCGTGCAGGGGATGGCAGAGAACAGTCTGGGGTGAACAGCTGTTATGGCTGGGAGAACTTCAGTAGGGTGTGATAACCCCCCTTAAAAGGGTTAGAACACTCTTTTCTGTTCTGTTTAGATTGGGGAGGGAGGACCTGCCCAAGTAGCAGTCGAAGTGGGTTTCCTAAGCTCTTGCCTCTCAGTGCAGCCTCTTAAGTTGTTTGTGTTTTTTCTTTTTGGGTGGGAGTCACTTCACTTCCTGTGTTTTGGTTTGGTTCAAGAGCTCGCCTGCAGCCGTGCCTCTTTCTGATGAGGCAGAAAATCATACTAGGCTACATCACAAAGAGCAGGATTGTGCCTTACTCTATGCTCCACGTAGAGTAATGAGGCTTATAAAATAGCCCTTATTCCCCTGCCTGGGCTACCTGCTTTGAGGGCTATGGTGCAATGAGGAGAGCAATCTTATGGGGCTGCTACTCTGCTTTCTGTGCAGCTGGGCACGGAATGAAAGGTCAAGGGTGGTAAGTGCGTGGAGCCTTGACTCTACCCTGTCTCCCCCTGTGCCAACCAGCTGGCCAATGTGGCCAAGGCATCAGAGAGGGGAAAATGAGCTGCTGCTGATACAGGGCTGGTTCCGATTACTTCCTGCTGGAGCAAGGGAGGAGGGAAACCAGGAACTGAATTGAGACAGTCTGAATAATGGTTTTGTCCCTTATTTGTTCTGGGGACAGTGCAACTCTCTGCTGCTCTTTACTCAAGGTTAGTGGTGAATCTAACCAAGAAGATTGGGATAATAGGATAAGAGAAATATAGATTTGGTTTGGCCCAGATACTCTTATTGCTAATAGTTCTTAAATCACATATCCTGTCCTCAGTCTCCTCACAACCTGAACAGGAGCATTCTCCCTACATTCCTACCTGAGAAATCCTTCTCGAAGAAGGAAAATGTCTCCAGTCCCTCCTCTCTCTCTTTAATTCACCCCACCTCAGCATCCCTGTTGTACCTAGCGTTACAAACCCTTATTCCCATGACCATCCCCTCTGGAGTGCACCTCTGTATTTAATCTAGGCAGAGCTAATCCATGCTTCCTAAAATGAAGAGATAATCATACAGTCTCAGCTCTGCTGCAGCATGGAATTTCTCTTCTCAGCTCTTCTACATGTTCAGAAGCATGGGGGGAAAATACAAGCAATAATTTCTTTTAGCTTTTTGATTAAGAGTACTCAGCCCTCCAGTCGACTGACAAGTCCAAGACCTCCTTGTCACTCTTGTGCAATAGCTCAACAAATAAGCATAGTTGTTAATAAAAAGCAAAACCAGCTATGATATTTCAGACAGAGGGGAAGCAAGCTGTCCTTCAAAATGATGCCTGGGTGTAACACACTGTTTTCTCAACCTAAAGCCCTTTCTTCTCTAAACATATTACTAAAGATGGAAAAGAAATTATTTAGTATGGTTAGTGTTCAAGAGCTGAATTAATTAGATCTTTAAATTACTTTTATTTTTCACTTAAATCTACCTACATTGGGAAGCTGGAGGGGGGATTCTGCCATTTAAAGACACATCTGTTCATCACAGGAATCTGATTTCAGCTGTCACCAATTCACCTGAAATGATTATGTGGGAAACGAAGCTTATCAACTCCAGTTTTCCATTTCTAGTGATTATAGCAACTTGCAATTCTGATATTCTTTGTTGCCTGCAGAATGTGGCAGGCTGAAACACACTAATGATTTATTTTTTAAATAATCAGATTGCTCAGTTCTAAAGAAAAGCAACACAAAATAAAAGCAACATTTATGTTGCTTGTGCATTATAGATTCTTGCACATCTATCATAAAAATATGCAGTTCTTTGGAATAAGAGTTGGTTGTCAATGTGTTTTCAAGTAAGCTGCTATGAATTTACCCATAGCTAAGACATAATTTGGAAAAATGAAAATATTCAAGGATTACTCAATATAAAGATGATTTATTTCCAATATGACATACAAAGCCCTTTCTCTCTCTAAAGTAGAAATAATCAAGTTTGTATCACACTTGGAAAATATTCCATTGTAAATTTTGAAGTGGCTTTGAGTCTTTCCTTTAAATGAACTGAATAGATGAATTCAACATAACACTTAGAGATGATGTCTGCTTTGTTTCAAATATTTTAATTGGAGGATAAAAAGGTACAATATACACTTGATATAACAGAACATATTATACCTTAGCCTGCAGAAAATGGATACATTGTATACTGCAAATTAGTACCGTTCAAAATAGAGATCATTAAAAGATTCAAGATGTGACAAAACCATCCACCTCAGCCTGTCAGTGGCTTTACTTTATTCTTTGGTAGTCCTATATGCTACATTTATAAGGAATAATGTTTAAAAATCATTTTTCTAATTGAGTGCCACCCAGAAGGATCAATAATAAATCTACCTACTTTTGGGAGAGAGGGAAGACCATGGCTCCTCCTCGTCTGTTTAAATGAGAAGGAGACCTCCACCTCTTCTCCCTTTGTACCTTTTCTCTCAGTTCTGTGTAAACTGTTCTTCCCACAGCATCTCCTCTTGGATTAGTGTTGTGAGATTTCCCACTTATGTTTCGATCTACTTCAGCCATTGTTTATTATTCAGCTGGATGATAAAAATTCATTTTAATTGACACCTGAGCCTGTAATGTCAAATGGTGGAAATAGCAAATCCCTTCTTGTGAACCATTTTGGGTACTGGGTATGTCCAGAGGTATTCCACCAATGGCAAAAGGCTTCATAAAGCTTTCCATCTGACTCCGATTCTGCAATCCTTACTCATGTTAAGTAGTACCTTATTTTGTGAGTCATCCCATTGATTTCAATGGTTTGGCCTGAGTGAGACATCAACGTGCTTAAGGGTAGCAAAATGCAGCCCACTGCAATCATTATCAACCAACATTATCTCCACATGTACTTGAATTCAGTCTTATCCAGATAGTGCCAATTTCAATTAATTTTTTTCTTATTATGACCCTTGAGATAGTGAGAAGCATCTATAAAAGAACCTGATTTTTTTTAAAAAGGTCATCTCTGTCAGTCTAGTGGTGAAGTCCACCATTCAGTAAGACATTTTAATCACTGCTGAGGTAAATGTTGCCAACACACCTACTGCATATGATCACCGAGGGACAGATTCTGCCATCCTTACAATGAGCTGTGTCTTAAACCTCAAAGTTGACCCATTTAAATTTAGAAGCTAGATTAATATGCAGGGGACGACTCTAGCGGGAACTGTACAGGGCAAGTGGGTTCTGACTCTAGGGTATGATAGAGATGCTGAAAGGACTGGGGTGAGGGGAAAAAAAGAAAGGAAGGGAAGACTAAAACCAGTTCACTTCTGCTTCACCTAAGGAGCATATATACTTTTGTGCAGTGCTTCAGTAATCATAATCTAATATTCAGTTAAATTCTGCTTTGGAGTCCCATACTGGAAAGTGGTCCATACAGTCTGGAGGCACTGGAGTATCACTTCTGCTGTAGGCTTTAATGGGTTTGGCATTAGGCACCAGCTAACTCGACACACAGGCAGTCTGTGGTAGAGCCAGGAACTAAACCCATATCTGCTAAGTCTCCGTCCAGTGCCTTAACCACAAGATGATCATTTTCCTCCATTTTTTAGTTAAAGATTAATGAGCTGAACCAGTTCCCATTAAAGTCAGTGGAAAAAAACTCACAATGACTTAACTGGGAGCTGGATCAGACACTGTTCCTAAACCAGAAACATTTTGTCAGTTGCTCTGGTGTTTTACACCATGCAATTCTTTGTATTTAAAGGAAAGGCGCTCTCCTAACCCTCCCCGCACCCCCAGAAGATGTGCAAAGATGTTGTTGTTTTGGCGTTGCGCACCAACCAATTTAAGAAGTACATGGGTATCTACTCCTCAGAAATAGCCTAATAAACTTCTACCAAACAGCATAAGATATAATGTCTATCAGCCAGATCCTCACTATGATCTTTGCAATACTCCAGATTGACAGTTTCTGGTTAATTGATCCCACTATCACTTCTCTGTGATGCTGGATAATCATATGCATATAGGCACATTCAGTTGTTTGAAGAATTTATTTCATTGAAGATTTTGTTGCGTGGACATACAACGTGATCCTTTATCCCAGCGTGATTCAGAAAAACACACAATTAATTTGGTACTGTGTGGTACAGCAAATCCCTCCCATGGAAAGAGGATGACTCCTTCAGAGAAGCAAACAAGTTTTGGATGGTGATATCATCAGCTGTTAAATACAGATTGTATTTTCTTTACCAAACTGGAAAGAAAAACAAAGTTTACGGTTCAGATTCACCGAAGATTCTACAGTGAGAGAGAAATTGTCAAGCCTGGCCTGCAGTGCCTAGGGTGTTTTACCCTAGGCAGGCAGTGGGATTGCTGCACTCTCGAGGTTTTCTACCCAGGGGAGAACTTGAAGTAATGGCTGAAGCTCCATGGAGTGGAAGTGGCTAGAGACTGTCATCAGTCCAAGGGAGTAAGAGTTGGTAATTCTCTTACTTTTTGTGGTTTCGCTCAATGTGTCCTAACTATAAGATCAAAAAGTTGTACAGTCTAGTTCTGCTTCCTTAAATGTTGTGATTTGATTCTCACAAAGGTGGCTTAGCTTTTCCCTGCTGCACAACTAAACCCATGGGAGTCAGATCCTATCATTGATTTACCTAGATTAGTATTCCTAACCTGAAAAAAAATATATTTTTTCCAAGTAAGTCTGCTAATATTTCTTGACACGTATCAAAAATTCAAGATTTAGGGGTGATATTTGGACTTTAGTCTTAGTGAAATTCATAAAACTTTTCAACGAGGAGTCCCGTGGCACCTTAAAGACTAACAGATTTATTTGGGCATAAGCTTTTGTGAGTAAAAAACCCCCACTTCTTCAGATGCATGGAGTGAAAATTACAGATGCAGGCATAAATATACTGACACAAGAAGAGAAGGGAGTTACCCTCCAAGTGGAGAACCAGTGTTGACAGAGCCAGTTCAATCTTGATGTCAATACCAAGAGAGGGAAAATTGCTTTTGTAGTGAGCAGGCACTTTCAGTCCCTATTCAAGCCCAAATTAATGGTGTTAAATTTGCAAATGAATTGTAGCTCTGCAGTTTCTCTTTGTAGTCTCTTTTTGAATTTTTTTTTGCTGAAGTATGGCTACTTTTAAATCTGTTATAGAATGTCCAGGGATATTGAAGTGTTCTCCTATGGGCTTTTGTATGTTACCATTCCTGATGTCTGATTTGTGTCCATTTATTCTCTTACATAGAGACTATACATGGCAGAGGGGCATTGCTGGCACATGATGGCATATATCACATTTATGCCTATAAATGCCACACAATTACATCTGTAATTTTCACTCCCTGCATTTGAAGAAGTAGGGTTTTTTACCCATGAAAGCTTATGCCCAAACAAATCTGTTAATCTTTAAGGTGCCACCGGACTCATCATTGTTTTTGTGTATACAAACTAACACAGCTACCCCTCTGATATAAAACTTTTCAGTTTTGTTGTTTAGTATTCTTACAAGTAAACCCATCCATATCATAGAGTTATCTCTTACCTCACTATCTATTCAGTTAAATATCAGTTAACTTTACTGTGATAAAGGAGAATACCCAATTCTTAGGATACCTTTCCATCTCTAATGGCTGAATCCTTGTTGTTAGTACTCACCATGGATCTGAGGCAAAGCCTACCACAGTCAAAGGAAAGATTTCCATTGACTTCAAAGGGCTTTGGATCAGATCCAAAAGAAATATGACAACTTTCATTTTAAGGGAAAAAAGCCTGCTTACAATGCATTGAATTGGACCAAGGAGGAGAGCTAAAGTCTCTGTCCTTTCCTTTGCTCATTTAAAAGCAGAACCGAGCAGTATTGGTAGAGAGCAACATATATGATAGGGTGGACTACTCTTAGGTAGCAAGGGTGAAAAATCGGAACTGGGGGGGTGGTAATAGGCACCTATATAAGACAAAGCCCCACATATTTGGGCTGTCCCTATAAAATCAGGACATCTGGTCACCCTAACTACTCTCATGGCAACCATTGGGTAAAATTACACTGTAGTTTTGCTTGGTGCATTTTTCCACTAATTGCAAGGGCAATACAATTTGAATTAATGGCCCCATTTGCACATACCTGGATATTAAGATTTTGAAGGGCAGGTGAGTTGGCAAGAGTAGAAATAAGTTAGGGGACCTTTAGAAATGCAGTGTTTTGCCACACAATCAATGCCTAGAGGCTGAAAATGTAATTCTCTAGTTAAAGCAATGTGCTGTGAGATAACAATAGCTCCCTGTATTCAGTGAAAATCTCTAAGTATAGATTGCCCGCACTATATCCTTATTGTCCAAGAGCCTACATGTGCTGCCAAGAGATTATTAGTATTTACTAAGGAAAAGCACTGTGTGGAGGAGTGATCTGGCAAATATAACAAACATCTTCCTGATTTCCTCCTGCTACTGCCTGAGTCACACTGTGAGTGCAGAATGTTCTGGAGGAAATTTCCTGTTGAAAAATGCCCTGGTGGAAGGACTCTTCAGAGGGTCAGACAGATAAAGGGCTGTTAATGGTGTCACCAGGAAGTTTGGGGATTTGGACTTGTGTCCCAATAATTGTCAGATACAAGGTTCAGGGTGGGGTTCCATGCAAATCCCGTATACAAGTGCATTATCATGCACAGAAGTTGAGACTGTGGATAAATCTATTACCCCGAGAAATCAGCACTGCACCTAAAATTAAAGTACAGTACAGTAGTTGAGAGGCACAGGTCACATACCTCAGTTATAAACACAGTATGGATGAGCTGTTACTTGATTTATTTATTTGTTGATATATTTATATCACTGAAGTACCCATCCTGAACTGCTTAATTTTTGACTTTTCATTATACTAGCAGAGGCCATGGTTATGTGTACCAAACCCAAACTTCTCTTGGATTATTTTATTCCAGAAGGTCAGCCTTTGGCAAAAAATGTACTCCCTCATTATCTATGGCTCTTTCAAGCGTGCAGAGAGGGAACAGATGAAGGCTTGTTAGTGCTGCTGACTAATTTTAGAGCAGAGCTTAGACTACTCTACTGTGAGGAGTCCAGTCAATCTCAGAACCTAAAGAAACTTCAGGGATCGATCACAAGCTGCATTTTATAGGAGAATGAGCTCAGGAAAGATTACTTATCACAAAGTGAGGCTGGAAACTGGCTCTCTTTCCTCCAGTGAATTGCTTTGCATTTTCTCTCATTTAGCTATTCATCAAACATTTCACAGGTAACACTGGAATAACTTGGCAGAAAATAAATCACCAAAACATTAGATTTTTGCACCTGAATGATAAGAATTCCAGCAAATCTCAATATTTAAACAATGTGAGAGGTGAGAAAAAAAATGATCACCACTTTGATAAACCTTCAGTTTGCCAGCTTTAATCAAGGAATATGTGTCCTGGTAAAAACTGTGTGCTGCTGAATTATTTTTAGGAGTGTTTATCACAGGTGTTCTACATATGCACACCACATCTAAATTCTAATCCTTTTAATGTGCTCAGTAATAATAAGGTGGTTTCCTGATAAAAGGCATACCATATGATTTTTGTTTTCCCAATTACTTTGGTCATTAGTTTTAAATAAGGACTACCTATATGAGATTTGCATTTTTGTTCTATCAGTCAGACCATTATAGTTACAGCTTAATCTGGATAAAAGGGCATCTATGCTGGATAACTCCTACTATGTAAAGATAAATGACATGTATAAATTAAAAAAAAATCTGAGTGTTATACCAATTCTCTCTGTGCACACAGGGTTCAACTACTGGGAAACTGACCAGTTGCCAGCACTTTTTCTTCTGATGTGCCCCCCTCTTGTGCGTCATTCATCTTGTTGATGAGAAGGCGGTCCACACCCTAGGGCTATACTGTTATGGTGTTAACAGGAACAGAAATAACTTGCCCTCCCTACAATACACTGATTAGTCTCATTAATTTATTACCTGAGACAGAGTTCCAAGCTTCTCTAGTCAGATGATGTCTTGCAGCAAGATTCATATGTATCTCAAGTGAAAGGCGAGGGCATATAACGGACAGTAATGTCCATGAGACAAAGTTTAGAACTGGCAGTATCCAGCAGGGAATGTTGCTATATGGAAGTTTTTAAAATATTATTTCTAAGTGGTTTATTCCATTGTTGTCAAAATTATTATACTTTTATTAGAAGTGTATGCATTTATTTCACATAATGGGGAAAATGTTCTATGTGAGGAGACTGAATGTCCGAGAGGGCATGTAGCACCTGAATAACGGCCTCTGGAACATATTCAGAATGGTGATCCACACCATTTCTAGCTCACCATATGGATCAGTGCTGATGTTCTAGCATTAAAATGACCTTCAGTGTGTGAAGGTCAAACATGCAAAAAAACTAAACTCTTTTCTTTGTAAGCATTAGCAGAGATATAACTCACCCAGGAAGTGCATCTGTTCCTTAGCAACATTTCAGAAACTGGATGCTAGAGATCTGCAAGCCCATTAAAATATGGGAGTAGTATTTCACAGTCTATACCAATATGCATATCACAAGCTTAAATTAAAACCCATCAACATACTGTAATACTTTATATAGCATTTTAAGTATGCTTTTTATACTGGGATCCAGTTGCATGTGGGATTTCTTTCGGTAGCATGTAGTAAGAAGCATTGCTTCCTCCTGGTCCAAGCCCTGTGTTAGTGTTCTTTTTTGACTCAGTGAGGAGGGGAAAACCAAAAAGTAAAATAACGCAAGTAGCAGGTGTTACTTTTCCCATACACAAAATGGCCAAATTCTCAGCTCTACTCAACATCATCTTTCTACTCCTCTGAGCCAGGGATCACTGGGGGCTGTTTGGGCTGCGTTAAGCGGAGGGAGCACTCCACCAGATGAGAATTGGCCAGGCTTCCCCTCACCCCTCACTTTACCCAGCTTTGCACCACTTTAGGCTTCTCCAGGGCCGCCCAGAGGATTCAGGAGGCCTGGGGTTATCGGCGGTGGGGGGCCCCTGCTTCAGCGGTAATTTGGCGGTGGGGGGTCCTTCCGCTCCGAGACCTACCGCCGAAGTGCCCTGAAGACCTGCGACAGGCCTCCCCGCCCCCCCCCACCGAATTACCGCTGAAGACCCGGCACTTCCGCGGCAGGTCCCACTTCGGCGGTAATTCGGTGGCGGGGGGGCCTTCCGCCCCAGGACAGAAGGCCCCCCCGCCGCTGAAGACCCAGAGCAGAAGAAGCTCCAGGGGTCCGGGCCCCGCAAGAGTTTTCCGGGCCCCCCGGAGCGAGTGAAGGACCCCACTCCAGGGGCCCCAAAAAACTCTCGTGGGGGCCCCTGCAGGGCCCGGGGCAAATTGCCCCACTTCCCACCCCCCCCGGGTGGCCCTGTGCTTCTCCTATGTCAGGGGAATCTTCAGATGTTCCTTGAAACTTTCCTACTGCTTTGCACTGCTTCAGAGATGTGGTCTCTTGTTTGGATCAGGATTGCATAAACAAACAACATGCACGCACTGAGCACAGTTCGAACATGCCTACCCATCTCCTGTTTGAATGTTCCATGGTATTTTTCTTCACCAGTTGATATTGCAAACAGTTGCATTTACACAACTTTCAAATACTTAATACACAGAATGATTGCTACAGATAGCCTGCTACAGACTAGGGACCGAATGGCTGGGCAGCAGTTCTGCAGAAAAGGACCTAGGGGTTACGGTGGATGAAAAGCTGAATATGAGTCAACAGTGTGCCCTTGTTGCCAAGAAGGCTAATGGCATTTTGGGTTGTATAAGTAGGGGCATTTCCAGCAGATCGAGGGAAGTGATCATTCCCCTCTATTCAGCAATGGTGAGGCCTCATCTGGAGTACTGTGTCCAGTTTTGGGCCCCACACTACAAGAAGGATGTGGATAAATTGGAGAGAGTCCAGCGGAGGGCAACAAAAATGATTAGGGGGCTGGAACACATGACTTATGAGGAGAGGCTGAGGGAACTGGGATTGTTTAGCCTGCAGAAGAGAAGAATGAGGGGGGATTTGATAGCTGCTTTCAACTACCTGAAAGGGGGTTCCAAAGAGGATGGATCTAGACTGTTCTCAGTGGTAGAAGATGACAGAACAAGGAGTAATGGTCTCAAGTTGCAGAGGGGGAGGTTTAGGTTGGATATTAGGAAAAACTTTGTCACTAGTAGGGTGGTGAAGAACTGGAATGGGTTACCTAGGGAGGTGGTGGAATCTCCTTCCTTAGAGGTTTTTAAGGTCAGGCTTGACAAAGCCCTGGCTGGGATGATTTAGTTGGGTTTGGTCCTGCTTTGAGCAGGGGGTTGGACTAGATGACCTCCTGAGGTCCCTTCCAACCCTGAGATTCTATGATTCTATGATTCTATGATTGCTCCTTTATTGTCTGTAAACACTTAACCCTCCCACTTTTGTTCAATATTAATCCTTCTAGCAGCTCATCCAACAGAACCATAGTACTCTTCTATATAGGCTCTTATACCTTGCTTATCACTGTAGTATCAGAATGCCTTCCAGTAGTGCATTAAGCATCATGACTACACATCTGGCACGTCTGCTTCAAATTAAAAAACCCATTCAGAGAGATTTGGACTGGAGAACTTTACTAAATACAGTAGATCTCAAACAGCTTTTGTTCCTTCTAACCAACCTCTAAATCTTGCCAAGATATTCTTCCTTGCAAAGATACTGTTTATACGTGTAAACAGGACACCTCACAAGCTTCAGTGAAAAGTGATACATTTGGGGTTTTTTTGTTTTTTTTGGTTTTTGTTGTTGTTGTTGTTTTTTTCCAGAATACAGCTAATTAAGTATGATACAACCACTGATTTGTGACTTCTGAGCCATTTTTAAAAAGGAAGTCTGAAGGCATATGAAATGTTGGCAAAAAAAGGACAAAACTATTTTTTATCACTGCAGGTGATTGAAAATAGAGAAGTATAAAGTCATACACAGTGAAGTACACAATGCTCTATGAGCCTGGCACAACATTATGAAGCATCTTATTTCAGCTGTCAAAAGGCTCATATTGATTTTCTTTTTATTATGTGCTTTTTTATGATGTGCTGTATGTGCTTTTATGGATACTCTAAACAGAGGGTCCATTTTACTTTTATGAAACCCACCTTGCTTAGAAAAAAGTAAATAGTGTTTTCTACTTGGAAAAATAGCAGCTTAGGTTGGCACTTTACAAGCATGTTGTGCACCCTCATGTACAGATAAGCTCCTAATCAAGAACATAAATGGGAGCTGGGTGCCCAAGGAATGTTTAGAAGGGCGATTTAAGGACCAGCAAGGCTGCTGGGTACTCTGGCATGAATGTGCTCATATTTGTGTGTTGTAGGCATGCTGGAGGTAAAAGGTGCCTATCTGGGGAGATGAGATAAGCCAAGCCTGAATTGCTAGGTAGTGATTCAGTTTTTTTCTCAGATATGTGTCAGTACTGGAGAGGCTGTCAAACCCACCTTTCCTCAGGTACAATCCTGGGCACTCAGATAGGGAACTTAAATTCCAGCCATTCCTCAGGTCCGAATAATTGAGAGGCCAGGCCCCAGTACAACAAACAACCCGGGACTGCTCACAGTGTGTACAGTTAAGCACATGTTTACGTCTTTGCAGAACATGGACTGTAAGCTGGAGAGCAGATTCGCCAGCCAGGGAAATCTAAATAAAACCCAAATGCTCAAGATTAGTTCCATATCTTTTTCCTCAGATTAGGTTTTACTAATAAAAAAAGATGCAAAAGGCTTGAAGTAACACAGAACACATTAACTGAGACCGTATTTTCACAGAGCAGAGAAGGGAGAGGGCTTGTCCATCCCTTTCCCCCATACGTTGCCATTCCTGGCTACCGTGGAAGAACCTACACTAGAACTTCCCTGATTTTGGATCTCTGCACCCTGCCTCCCCCCAAAAGGCAGGAATCCTTATATCTGGCATTCTTTATGTCACATGC
This sequence comes from Mauremys mutica, assembly GCF_020497125.1. Classification (NCBI taxonomy): domain Eukaryota; kingdom Metazoa; phylum Chordata; order Testudines; family Geoemydidae; genus Mauremys; species Mauremys mutica. The sequence goes on from NC_059072.1 coordinate 72,365,774, forward strand.
TTGCTAGTAGTCACATGCTCTATGTCCAATTTTAGAGTGGCCAGGGGCCATAACAGGTGCACTACATGCATGTGTTTTCAAGGTTCAGTGCCCTGTTACAGGCACCCTATTCATCGAATCATTGACTTTAAGGTCAGAAGGGACCATTATGATTGTCTAGTTTGACCTCCTGCACAACACAGGCCACAGAATCCCACCCACCCACTCCTGTAATAAACCCTTAACCTATGTCTGAGCTATTGAAGTCCTCAAATTGTGGTTTAAAGACTTCAAGGTGCAGAGGATCCTCCAGCAAGTGACCCATGCCCCATGCTGCAGAGGAAGACAAAAACTCACCAGGGCCTTTGTCAGTCTGCCATGGAGGAAAATTCCTTCCTGACCCCAAATATCCCACCCCATCTAACATCCCATCACAAGCCATTGGGCATATATACCACTAGTAGTCAAAGATGAATTCATTGCCAAAATTAGGCTATCCATTATGCCATCCCCTCCATAAACTTATCAAGCTTAGTCTTGAAGCCAGATATGTCTTTTGCCCTCACTACTCCCCTTGGAAGGCTGTTCCAGAACTTCACTCCTCCGATGGTTAGAAACCTTTGTCTAATTTCAAGTCTAAACTTCCTAATAGCCAGTTTATATCCATTTGTTCTTGTGTCCACATTGGTACTGATCTTAAATAATTCCTCTCCCTCCCTGGTATTTATTCTTCTGATATATTTATAGAGAGCAATCATATCTTCCCTCAGCCTTCTTTTGGTTAGGCTAAACAAGCCAAGTTCTTTCAGTCTCCTTTTCCATTCCTCGGATCATCCTAGTAACTCTTCTCTGAACCTGTTCCAGTTTGAATTCATCTTTCTTAAACATGGGAGACCAGAACTGCATACAGTATTCCAGATGAGGTCTCACCAGTGCCTTGTATAACGGTACTAACACCTCCTTATCTCTACTGGAAATACCTCACTTGATGCATCCCAAGACCACATTAGCTTTTTTCACAGCCATATCACATTGGTGGCTCATAGTCATCCTGTGATCAACCAATACTGCGAGGTCCTTCTCCTCCTCTGTTATTTCCAACTGATGCCTCCCCAGCTTATAACAATAGTTCTTGTTATTAATCTCTAAATACATGACCTTGCACTTTTCACTATTAAATTTCATCCTATTACTATTACTCCAGTTTACAAGGTCATCCAGATCTTCCTGTATGATATGCGGTCCTTCTCTGTATTGGCAATACCTCTCAGCTTTGTGTCATCTGCAAACTTTATTAGCACATTCCCACTTTTTGTGCCAAGGTCAATAATAAAAAGATTAAATAAGATTGGTCCCAAAACCGATCCCCAAGGAACTCCAGTAGTAATCTCCCTCCAGTCTGACAATTCACCTTTCAGTACGACCCATTGTAGTCTCCCCTTTAACCAGTTCCTTATCCACCTTTCAATTTTCATATTGATCCCCACCTTTTCCAATTTAGCTAATAATTCCCCATGTGAAACCGTATCACATGCCTTACTGAAATTGAGGTAAATTAGATCTACTGCATTTCCTTTGTCTAAAAAATCTGTTACCTTCTTAAAGAAGGAGATCAGGTTGGTTTGGCACGATCTACCTTTTGTAAAACTATGTTGTATTTTGTCCCAATTACCATTGACTTCAATGTCTTGACTACTTTTTCCTTCAAAATTTTTTCCAAGACCTTACATACTACAGATGTCAAACTGACAGACCTGTAGTTGCCCGGGTCACTTTTTTCCCCCTTTCTTAAAGATAGGAACTAAGTTAGCAATTCTCCAGTCATACGGTACAACCCCTGAGTTTACAGATTCATTAAAAATTCTTGCTAATGGGCTTGCAATGTCATGTGCCAGTTCCTTTAATATTCTTCGATGAAAATTATCTTGGCCCCCTGATTTCGTCCCATTAAGCTGTTCGAGTTTGGCTTCTACCTCGGATGTGGTAATATCTACCTCCATATCCTCATTCCTATTTGTCATCCTACCATTATCCCTAAGCTCCTCATTAAAGACTGAGGCAAAGTATTTGTTTAGATATTTGACAATGCCTAGATTATCCTTAACCTCCACTCCATCCTCAGTGTTTAGCGGTCCCACTTCTTCTTTCTTTGTTTTCTTATTTATATGGCTATAGAACCTTTTACTATTGGTTTTAATTCCCTTTGCAAGGTCCAACTCTACATGGCTTTTGGCCTTTCTCACTTTATCCCTACATGTTCTGACCTCAATAAGGTAGCTTTCTTTGCTGATCCCTCCCATCTTCCACTCCTTTTACGCTTTCTGCTTTTTCTTAATCACCTCTGAGATGCTTGCTCATCCATCTTGGTCTACAACTCCTGCCTATGAATTTTCCCCCATTTCTTGGGATGCAGGATTCTGATAGTTTCTGCAACTTTGACTTGAAATAATTCCAGGCTTCCTCCACCTTTGGATCCTCAAGTTCTTCAGTTCAATCCACTAAATGGCATCCCCTCTTGTTGGTTCAGCAACTACTTAGTGAAGGAATCCATCAGCTATCGCATCTAGGAAAATCTTAATTCTATTATTATCACTAGCACATGTCCTCCAGTCTATATCTGGGAAGTTAAAATCTCCCATGATCACACAATTCCCATTAGTATTTACTTCATTAAAAACATTAAAAAGGTCTCTATCCATATCCAAATCAGATCCCGGCGGTATATAGCACACCCCAAGCACTATCTCAGGGGAGGCTCTAGTAGCTTTCTTCCCCAATGTGATTTTTGCTCAGACAGACTCTGTCTTATCCATTCCATCCCTTCTTATTTCTTTACAGTCTACCTCATCATTGATATACAATGCTACTCCACCACCTTTGCCTTTATTTCTGTCTTTCCTAAACAGCACATACCCTTTCATGTACTCCAGTCATGACTACTATTCCACTATGTTTCTGTTATCCCTATAATATTCGGTTTTACTTCCTGCACCAGTAACTCTAGTTCCTCCATTTTGTTACCTAGGCTCCTCACTTTAGTGTACAAACATCTTAATTCTTGTTGTTTGGCTTCACTCACATTCTTTACCCAATTAGGCCCAGACATTCTACCACCAGTATCACCTATTAGAATTTTATCTACACTACCCTTCCTCCTTATGTCCATTCTCCTACCCATGACAGTATCCTTTCTTGCTTCATTTTCTTCCCTCTCAATGTTAAAATCCGGCGTGGCTATTACCTGGACATCTCCCAACCATCTCCCCCAAATTCCTAGTTTAAAGCTCTCTTAATCAGTTGTGCCAGCTCCTATCCTAGAAGTCTATTTCCCTCCCTACTCAGGTGAAGTCCATCTCGAGAGAACAGTCCTCTGTCCATGAATGCCTCCCAGTTGCCAGACATCCCAAAGCCCTCCTTATAGCACCACTGCCTGAGCCATCTATTGATCATCATAATCGTGTCACACGTTTGTTGCCCTTCTCTGGGAACAGGCAGAATCCCACTGAAGATCACCTTAACCTCGATTTCCTTACGTGTCTTCCCCAGCCTGGCATAGTCTCCCTTGATACATTCCAGCGAGAATCTAGCCGTACCATACGTTCCCACATGAAGGGCAATCAGCGGATTCGTTCCTGCTCCTGTTAGGGTCCTCTTCAGCCTCAAGTCCACATCCCATATCTTAGCCCCCTGCAGACAGCACACCCTTCTGTTCTCTGAATCAGCTCTGGTTACAGGCATGTCTATTCTTCTCAGTAAGGAGTCCCCAATCACGTAGACCTGCCTTTTTCTGGTGACGGTGTGATTCTCTGATCTATCCCCCATTCCCTCTGGCTGCAAGTGCTCTCAATTCCTATTCACCTTTGCAATCCTCTGCAATCCATCTTGTATCCTCTTGGGGCTCATGTTTAGTGTCATCTCCATTGACTCTTCCCCTCTCCTTATAGGGCTAGCTTCTCTTCTCCCTTACCCTCTCACCTTCAGTGACCACCTGCTGTGCCCCTTCTTCATTTTCCAACTCCGCAAACCTGTTCCTGAGCTCTATTGCTCCTTCACTAGCCCATCTTTTCCTCTGCCAGGTTTGCTTAGTCACATGCTTCCACCGTCTACTTTCCTCACCCAGCAGTCTCCCCTCAGAGTTCTTTGGTTCTGCTTCCATCTGCAAGTCTGAGCTTTTCCCTTCGACCTCCTCATGTCTTTGCTCCATCATCTGCTCTAACCCCCTTCTAAACTCGACTAGAGTTTCCACCTGCATCTCCAATCCTCAGATCTTTTCTTCCATCAGCTCTATCAGGTGGCACTTCATGCAGACAAAACTCTTTTTTCAGGTACCCCCTCCAGGATCATGTACATGCCGCAGCTTCCACATCCAGTCATCTTCATTGTGTCTTCCACTGCTTGGGTCACTACACCTGCTGCCTCTGTATCTGTCATAGGCTTCCCACCTAAATCCTGTAAATCTGGGAAACACAAACCAACCCAAACCACCACCACCCACAGCACAACAAACCCCCAACAAGCACCAGGACACTGCTAGAAAACTGCACACTCCCTTCAGTAGCCTATGTGTTCCTCTGCCTGCCTCTCTTAGTCTTCCCCGAAACTTCCCTATTTACAGCTCTGTTAGTTGGCTCCTGTGCCACTGCAGCTGTCTATGCCACTGCCTGACTGGCTGGCTACCGTTATAGGACCCCTAGTCAGAGAAGCCCCGCCCCCTAATCAGGGCTCAGCTTCTCTCCCAGCACACTGCCCCTATCAGCCGCCACACATACAAATACAACTACAACTCAGGGCCAGCGCTTCCATTAGGCGACCCTAGGCGGCCGCCTAGGGCGCCAGGATTTGGGGGGCGGCATTTTGTGTGCTCCCCACAGGGCGCACGGGAGCTTCCGGTTCCGCTCCAGTCACGCCGCCGAAAAAAGGCCTTCTGCCGACGTGCCGCGGAAAACAGTGGCAAGCAATTGATCAGCTCAATGACAGCCGCTGTCGCCTGTGGCATTTCGGTGGAGGGTCCTTCTTCAGCGGCGCAATGGGAGTGGAACCGGAAGCTTCCGCGCGCCCCGTGGGGAGCTCACAAAATGCCCCCCCCCCAAATTCTGCCTAGGGCGCCAGAAACCCTGGCGCCGCTCCTGCTACAACTACAAATAGCTACAAATACTTTCTCCTCTAACATAAGTCCCACTCAAACCCCTGTTTACAGCTCTGTTGGCTGGCTCCTGTGCCGCTGCAGCTGTGTATTCTGTTGCTATTTAGGACAAGAGAGAGAAAAAATGGCTTAATGAGCTCCAGTGTGGGATACTAACAGTTTCAGGGAAGAAAAAAAAAGGAATCTTATGACTCAAACATTTTCTTCTTATTATCTGGCAGAATTAAAAAGCCCACAGGAAACTAAACATATACACCTGACAATGTATAGCTTAGGCAATGTGAAGCCTGAAAAGAAGAAGCAAAGAGTCCTGTGGCACCTTATAGACTAACAGACGTTTTGCAGCATGAGCTTTCGTGGGTGAATACCCACTTCTTCAGATGCAAGTGGTGGAAATTTCCAGGGGCAGGTTTATATATGCAAGCAAGAAGCAAGCTAGAGATAACGAGGTTAGTTCAATCAGGGAGGATGAGGCCCTGTTCTAGCAGTTGAGTGAAAACCAAGAGAGGAGAAACTGGTTCTGTAGTTGGCAAGCCATTCACAGTCTTTGTTTAATCCTGAGCTGATGGTGTCAAATTTGCAGATGAACTGGAGCTCAGCAGTTTCTCTTTGAAGTCTGGTCCTGAAGTTTTTTTGCTGCAGGATGGCCACCTTAAGATCTGCTATTGTGTGGCCAGGGAGGTTGAAGTGTTCTCCTACAGGTTTTTGTATATTGCCATTCCTAATATCTGATTTGTGTCCATTTATCCTTTTCCTTAGAGACTGTCCAGTTTGGCCAATGTACATAGCAGAGGGGCATTGCTGGCATATGATGGCGTATATTACATTGGTGGACGTGCAGGTGAATGAACCGGTGATGGTGTGGCTGATCTGGTTAGGTCCTGTGATGGTGTCGCTGGTGTAGATATGTGGGCAGAGTTGGCATCGAGGTTTGTTGCATGGATTGGTTCCTGAGCTAGAGTTACTATGGTGCGGTGTGCAGTTACTGGTGAGAATATGCTTCAGGTTGGCAGGTTGTCTGTGGGCGAGGACTGGCCTGCCACCCAAGGCCTGTGAAAGTGTGGGATCATTCTCCAGGATGGGTTGTAGATCCCTGATGATGCGCTGGAGGGGTTTTAGCTGGGGACTGTATGTGATGGCCAGTGGAGTCCTGTTGGTTTCTTTCTTGGGTTTGTCTTGCAGTAGGAGGCTTCTGGGTACACGTCTGGCTCTGTTGATCTGTCTCCTTATTTCCTCGTGCGGGTACTGTAGTTTTGAGAATGCTTGGTGGAGATTTTGTAGGTGTTGGTCTCTGTCTGTGGGGTTAGAGCAGATGCGGTTGTACCTCAGTGCTTGGCTGTAGACAATGGATCTTGTGGTGTGCCCGGGATGGAAGCTGGAGGCATGAAGGTAGGCATAGCGGTCGGTAGGTTTTCGGTATAGGGTGGTGTTAATGTGACCATCAATTATTTGCACCGTAGTGTCTAGGAAGTGGACCTCCCTTGTAGATTGGTCCAGGCTGAGGTTGATGGTGGGGTGGAAGCTGTTGAAATCATGGTGGAATTTTTCTAGAGTCTCCTTCCCATGGGTCCAGATGATGAAGATGTCATCAATGTAGCGTAGGTAGAGAAGGGGCGTGAGTGGACGGGAGCTGAGGAAGCGTTGTTCCAGGTCAGCCATAAAAATATTGGCATATTGTGGGGCCATGCGGGTGCCCATAGCGGTGCCACTGATCTGGAGATATATGTTGTCATCAAATTTGAAATAGTTGTGTCTGAGGATAAACGCACAGAGCTCAGCAACCAGTTGTGCTGTGGCATCATCAAGGATACTGTTCCTGACAGCTTGTATTCCATCAGCGTGTGGGATGTTGGTGTAGAGGGCCTCTACATCCATGGTGGCCAGGATGGTGTTTTCTGGAAGGTCACCAATGCATTGTAGTTTCCTCAGGAAATCAGTGGTGTCACGGAGATAGCTGGGAGTGCTGGTGGCATAGGGTCTGAGTAGAGAGTCCACATATCCAGACAGTCCTTCAGTGAGAGTTCCAATGCCGGAGATGATGGGGCGTCCAGGATTTCCAGGTTTGTGGATTTTGGGCAGTAGATAGAATAGCCCTGGTCAGGGCTCTAAGGGTATGTTTATTTGTTCCGGTGTAAGTGTAGGGAGTGTCCTGAGTAGATGGTGCAGTTTCTTAGTGTATTCCTCAGTGGGATCTGAGGGAAGTGGCCTGTAGAATTTGGTGTTGGAGAGTTGTCTGGCGGCCTCCTTTTGGTAGTCAGACCTGTTCATGATGACAACAGCATCTCCTTTATCAGCCTCTTTGATTATAATGTCAGGATGGTTTCTGAGGCTGTGGATGGCATTGCGTTCTGCACGACTTAGGTTATGAGGCAAGCAATGTTGTTTTTCCACAATTTCTGCCTGTGCACGTCGGCGGAAGCATTCAATGTATAGGTCCAGACTGTCATTTCGACCCTCAGGAGGAGTCCATGTGGAGTTCTTCTTTTTGTGCTGTTGGTGGGAGGGTAACTGTGTATCAGTGCACTGTTCAGTATTGTCCTGAAAGTATTCTTTGAGTCGGAGACGGCGAAAGTAGGCTTCCAGATCGCCGCAGAACTGTATCATGTTGGTGGGGGTGGCAGGGCAGAAAGAGAGTCCCCGAGATAGGACAGACTGTTCTTCTGGGCTGAGTGTGTGGTTGGATAGATTGACGATATTGCTGGGTGGGTTAGGGGTATCACGGTTGTGGCCCCATGTAGCAGGCAGGAGTTTAGCCTGAAGCCTGACTCATTCCCATTTTGGGACTCCAGTTTTCTTTAAACATCTGGGTAGGTCCTGTTTAAAAAGTGACATTTTACAGCTCCATTTTCAGAATGATTTTTAGTTATTGTTTATAACACTCAAATAGGAAATTAATGATGTTATTTTTAATTCTTACTAATCAAAGTATTATAAGTTTACATGCCAGATTATTAATGAAAATATTTCAGCAGTATGTTTCTTTGTTGTGTTGAAATAACTCTTCTGTGGGTGACTGCAAACTGTATCGTTGAGTTGGTGTTGATATAGTCCTTATTGCTGCATGTCCTACTGCATAGGGAATTGTGCATCTTGACCTGATGGTGACAGGTTATTGACAATAAATAATAATAATGTTTAGTATTTATATAGCACTTTTTATCTGAAGAAATGAAACCCCTGTACAATTATTAATAATTTTTCATAACACCCCAAAAATGTTATGGAGTGATATGTGGGGAGCACTTTATCCAGCACTGAATGTAATCACTTCTTGTGGATCACAGTTGCTATTTACAAGATTTCATTAACAATACACAGTAGATTAGGGTATGAAAATTGGTTGATACCATTGAAACTGTAGAGGAATTTGGGTTTTCAGAATGCAGTAACCAGAGATGGACTTTGTTCTGGATTCCTGGGCTAACACTCTTATTTACAAAAAATCACAGCAAGTGTGTAAGGATCTCAATTTTAGATCCCATCAAAACATTAAACCTCCAGCATCACAGTGGCCTCTGATAAAATCCTGTTGTGGCACTGATTCAGTCCTGAATCACCAGCACTACATAGTGCTGACTCAGCCTAACATTGCTTAACTTGAAAGATTTGTCAGGCTGACAGCGCAAGGTGGCTCAGTGGTGGGAAGTGCCGCCAAGAACAACAACAACTGAGGACATTTTCAGATGAGTTTCTTTTATTTGTTCATTTCTGAGTATTTCTATCACCTTACTTTTATTATAGATGTTGCAGGTAGTGATGCCTATAGTTAAGGTTATCTGGCAGTTTTTAGTGAAAGACCTTGTCTTCTGTTGCTTATAACATTTGCAAACTGTTCAGTCTGAAAGTTTCCACGCTGCATGTGCCGCAGACGGAATTGTTTTTGGAAAGTTTCAGCTGTTGGTGAGACCAAGTTCAGAGAAAAATGCGGTGCTTTGCCATGTTAAACAAATTCTTACATCCATTTTATTTGAGAAGCTCTAGTGCCTCATGCTTTGGCTCAGAGACTTGAAATTTAGCAGGGGTCATGCTGGTATTAGGGATGTGCTTTTTGCTGTTACCGTGAAAAAAACCCACACCCACATTTGGCCAAAATCTCAGTTTGCACGTGCTCAGTAGCGACTAGTTAGAGTTTGTTAGCTAAATTATCTGATGTTCCTTTGTGCCAGCTGGGACTATGCAGGCACTGTCCCTATAGAGTGACTAAGCATGCTTCAGCCCAGGTCTGTAGGGGCTGAACAGGACTTTCCTTGCAATTGCTCCTCTGGTCAGGTGTGCACCACTGTGTCACCAGGCAAAGGAACTGAGAGCAGAGACTCTCTCTCCTGTGCTAGTGCCCAGGCAACATGGGGAAACAGGGGGGTGAGGAACTCAGAGGAATCATAGAACTGGAAGGGACCTCGAGAGGTCATCTAGTCCAGTCCCTTGCACTCATGGCAGGACTAAGTATTATCTAGACCATTCCTGACAGGTGTTTGTCTAGTCTGCTCTTAAAAATCACCAATGATGGAAATTCCACAACCTCCCTAGACAATGTATTCCAGTGCTTAACTACCGTGACAGTTAGGAAGTTTTTCCTAATGTCCAACCTAAACCTCCCTTGCTGCAATTTAAGCTCATTGCTTCTTGTCCTATCCTCAGAGGTTAAGAAAAACATTTTTTCCTCCTCCTTGTAACAACCTTTTACATACTTGAAAACTGTTATCATGTATCATCTCAGTCTTCTCTGCTCCAGACTAAACAAACCCAGCTTTTTTTCAATCTTCCCTCATAGGTCACTCTTCTCTGGACTCTCTCCAACTTGTCCACATCTTTCCTGAAATGTGGCACCCAGAACTGGGCACAATACTCCAGTTGGGGCCTAATCAGCAGGGGCGGCTCCAGGCCCCAGCACGCCAAGTGCGTGCTTGGGGCGGCATGCCGCGGGGGGCACTCTGTCGGTCGCCGGGAGGACGGCAGGCAGGCCGCCTTTGGCGGCATGCCTGCGGAGGGTCCGCTGGTCCCATGGCTTCGGTGGACCTGCGGGAGGTCCACCGGAGCTGCGGGACTGGGGACTGGCAGAGTGCCCCCCGCGGCATGACGCTGTGCTTGGAGCGGTGAAATGTCTAGAGCCACCCCTGCTAATCAGCATGGAGTAGAGCGGAAGAATTACTTCTTGTTTCTTGCTTACAACACTCCTGCTAATATATCCCAGAAGGATGTTTGCTTTCTTTTGCAAAAGTGTTGCACTGTTGACTCATATTTAGCTTGTGTTCCACTATGACCCCCAGATCCCTTTCTGCAGTACTTCTTCCTAGGCAGTTATTTCCCATTTTGTATGTGTGCAACTGATTGTTCCTTCCTAAATGGAATACTTTGCATTTGTCCTTATTGAACTTCATCCTATTTGCTTCAGACCATTCGTCCAGTTTGTCCAGATCATTTGAATTTTAATCCTATCCTCCAAAGCACTTGCAACCCCTCCCAGCTTGGTATCATCCCCAACCTTTTAAGTGTACTCTCTATGCCATTATCTAAATCAGCAATGAAGATATTGAACAGAACCAGACCCACAACTGATCCCTGCGGGACCCTACTTGTTATGCCCTTCCAACATGACTGTGAACCATTGATAACTGTTCTCTGGGAACACTTTTCCAACCAATTTTGCACCCACCTTATAGTAGCTCCATCTAGGTTGCCTTTCCCTAGTTTGTTTATCAGAAGGTTGTGTAAGACAATATCAAAAGCTTTACTAAAGTCCATACCATGACTACCACTTCCCCCCGATCCACAAGGCTTGTTATCCTGTCAAAGAAAGCTATTAGGTTGGTTTGTCACAATTTGTTTTTGACAAATCCATGATGACTGTTACTTATCTCCTTATTATCTTGTACATGTTTGCAAATTGATTGCTTAATTATTTGCTCCATTATCTTTTTGGGTACAGAAGTTAAGCTGATTTCCCCGAGTTGTCCTTATTTCCCTTTTTATAGATTGGCACTATATTTTCCCTTTTCCCGTCTTCCATGACTTTTCAAAGATAATCACTAATGGCTCAGATATCTTCTCAGTCAGCTCCTTGAATATTCTAGGATGTATTTCATCAGGCTCTGGTGATTTGAAGACATCTAATTTGTCCAAGTATTTTTTAACTTGTTCTTTCCCTATTTTAGGGAAGGGAAAAGATGTAGATGGGAGTGGAGACAAGGCGATTAGGAACAGGAGCTAGGAGGAGGTTGTTGTTAGTAGCTACCGGTGTGGTGCTCTGCTCTTGTTTGATGATGATAACAGTCAGCTGTGTGCATGTTCCCTCTGTGTGCTGCCCCAGTTCTGCGCAGATAGCTGACACAGCAAACCTTGAGAGAACCCCCAACGACCACAGACTCTAGTAAGGTACGAAGGAACCTGAGCCAGGTTTATTGTCAAATGAAGCACAGTAATAGTTTCCCATAGACTCTACAGGACATACTATGAATTTGTGCCCCCTGGTCATGGACCAGCTCAGTCAGTGGCAGGACTTTCCACTGCCCCCTAGGCCAGACAAAGATGCGCATTCCGGGACCTATTTTTATACAGTTACAGGACAGATTACTCATCCCTACTTATGTATTGAGGTACAGCCCCTTGACTCATTAGGGTGCTGTCTCCCCCTTTGATCATGTTGTTTCAAACAAACAGATCTATCCATCATGCTGTCCTTTTGACCCTGTCTTTAAGACGCACCTGCCTGTTCCTTGTTATCTCTGTGGAGTGTCCTCGTATCGGGATGTCCAGGTGCTGTCTTGGCACAAGTTCCTCTTATTAGCATTTATATATGGATGCACCTGCTTCTAGCAGCCCTCTTCTTGCCAGCTTCTGTGAGTGGGACCTGCCTCTGGCTCACAGCCCAGCTTTTGCTTAGCAATGCCTGGAAGTACTTTGGTTCAGGCTTCAGGCCTAAGACTGGGCCTTTGATACAAGAGTTTATGTTTCAGGGCCTCATCTTACTACAGGGGTATAGAGACAGAAGATGGGGGAATATAACAAGAGTGGGGGAGGAGGCCAGGAGCAGGAGGGAGGTTAAGATATAAGGGGGTATGGGGACAGGAACAGAGGGATGAGGATGGGCAGCAAGTGCTATGGAGGGTAGGGATACAGGCAGGAGCTGGTAAGGAAGGTAGGAGGAGCAAGGGTGGAGAAAGGGGCAGGAACAGGGGAGGTGGGAATAGGAGCATAGAGGACAGAGAGAGGCTGAGAAGGACAGAGGGCAGAAGGGCCTGTAACCACAAGAGCATACTCTCCTACAGAATTGGGAATTGAACCCAGTAGTCCTCAGTCTTAACACCTTTGCTGTTTAGCAAATAGCTGTGAAACCCACTGGCAAATTGTATTTCACCATCCCGCTTCAGTGGCAGGTCCATATAGAAGATTATAGCCTTTTCCTGCTACCAGTTACTGTATTAGGTCAAGTATAGAGGGCAGTGCTGTAGACCTAAGATCAGAGCCTTGATAACCCATAGTCGGAAGGAGGTTAGGATGGTTCCATATGATTACATTTTTGCTGTTTCAGTTTTTCAATTTGTGTCCCTAGGAAGGGACATAAAAGGCAATATGGGGTTCTTGAAATACTTTAGAAACAAGAGAAAGAGGAAGGAAAATGTAAGTCCTCTACTTAGTTGGAAAGAAGAACTAATAACTGAAGATATCACAAAAGGAGAGGTGTCTAATGCTCATTTTGCATCAGTTCTTCACTAAAAAGGTTAATGGTGACAAAACAATTAATATTAACAACACAGGAAAGGAACACGAGCCAAAATAGGGAAAGAATAGGTTAAAGACTATTTAGATAAGTTGGATCTATTCCAGTCTGCAGGGCCCAATGAAATTCATGCTAGGGTACTTAAGGAACTAGCTGAAGCAATCTCAGAACCATTAGCAATTATCTGCAGGAACTCATAGACATTGGGTGAGGTCCCAGAGGAGTGGAGAAGGGCAAAGATAGTACTTCTCTTCAAAAAGGGAACAATGTGGGCCCAGGGAATTGTAGACCAGTCAGCCTAACTTCGATACCCAGAAAGATACTAGAACAAATTATTAAACAATCAATTTGTAAGAACCTAGAGGGCTATAAGAATTTGTCAAGAACAAATCATGCCAAACTAATGTAATTTTCTTCTTTGACAGGGTTACTGGCCTAGCTGATAGCAAGGAAGCAGTTGATGTGGCATATCTTGATTTTAGTAAGGCTTTTGATACACTCCCATGAGACATTCTCACAAGCAAATTAGGGAAATGTGGTCTAGATAAAATTATTATAAGATAGTGCACAACTGGTCAAGTACAGTGTTTCAAGGAGTAGTTATCTAGTGGGGTCCCTGAAGGTCAGTCCTGGGTCTAGTAGTAGTCAAAATTTTCATTAATGACTTGGATAATGCAATGGAGAGTAGGCTTATAAAATCTGCTGACAACATAAGCCGGGAGGGGTCGCAAGGACTTTGGAGGACAGGTTCGAATTCAAAATAACCTTGACAAATTGGAGAATTGGTCTGAATTCAACAAAACGAAATTCAGTAAAGACAAGTGCAAAGTACTATACTTAGGAAGGAAAAGTCAATGCACAACTACAAAATGGGGAATAACTGGCTAGGTGGTCATACTGCTGAAAAAGATCTATGAGTTATAGTGGATTGCAAATTGAATCTGATTCAACAATGTGATACAGTTGTGAAAAAAGGCTAATATCATCCTGGGATATATTAACAGGATTGTCATTTGTAAAATACAGGGGATAATTTTCCCACTCTATTAGACATGGGTAAAGCCTCAGATGGAGTACTATGCTCAATTATGGGCACCACACTTTAGGAAGGATGTGGCAACTTGGAGAGACTGTAGAGTAGAGCAACAAAAATGATAAAAGGTTTAGAAAACCTGACATATGAGGAAAGATTAAAAGAACAGGGCATATTTAGACTTGAGAAAAGAAGACTAAGCGGGAACCTGACAACAGTCTTCAAAAATATGAAAGGATGTTCTAAAGAGGACTGTGATCAACTGTTCTTCATATCCATTGAAGTTAGGACAAGAAGTAATGGACTAAATCTGCAGCACAGGAGATTTAGGCTACGTCTACACTAGCTTTGAAGTGTGAGTGTGGTCACGCGCAAGTGCTGGGAGAGAGCTCTCCCAGTACTCCTGGTGATCCACCTCCAAGGGGGGAATAGCTCCAACCACTGGGAGTGGGGATCCCAGCACTCGGAGCCTGTCCACACTAGCGCTTTAAATCACTCAAAGTTGCTGAGCCAGCAAGTTTGAGCGCTATAAAATGTAAGTGTAGACAAGCCCTTAGATTAGATATTAGGAAAACTTTCTTACCTTAAAGAAAGGGATTCATTAAAGGTAGTTAAGCTCTGAAACAGCCTTTCAGAGGATGGTGTGGAATCCCCCTCATTGGAGATTTTTAAGAACAGTTTGGACAAACACATGTCAGGAATGGTATAGATTTATTTGATCCTGCCTGAGCACAGGGTGCTGGATTAGATGACCTCTCAAGGTCTTTTCTATTCCTATATTTCTATGAATTATATTACTGTACTTATTTTCTTAAATCTATTTCAGTGCTTCAGAAAACAAAACCTACTCTATGGTCTCATATTTAACATATTTGGAGTCCTCCTTGGTTTGAGACATTTTTAAACCTACTTTAATTTACAAAAGGTGTTACAGCCCTGGCTGAGACCCTCCCTTGTGGATGGTCAGTACGCAGTTATAACCAGACCTAACCTTTGGATCCCCATGCTTCCAAGCCACTTGGATCTGAGCAGAGTATAAACACGGTCTCTAGTTCTGGTCTCTTGGGCACATTCCCTGTCTGGTTCTCCTTCTTAGGATTTAGGACCCTGCAGTCCATCTGGCATAGGCCCCAAGATGAATGCTGAACCCCCCAAGTCTTCCCAGTAGCCTATGCATGATGATCCCAGAGCTGCAACCCTGTGGGCACTCCAATTTATAGTTTAACTCTTCAGGGACTATATGATAGTTTGTTAAAGGAACACTCAGTCTTTGTAAAGGACCTTCTTAAAACCCATGCACTAGACTCATAGATAGCACAAGAGATTTACAGACCTATGGAAAAACAACAAATGGCTGAATATAGTTCCTTCCCTCAGAAGCCTAACAACTCCTTGGAGTCGTTTGGGGTTTGGTCAGTGTCCTTCAAGGGGGTCAGGTCCTTCTGGCTCCTACCCATCTTAGTCTGTCTTCTAATTCTGGTGATGGTCTGCCTCTTTTCTTGCTAGAGAACCTGTCCCTTTTAAAAGCAGGGTCTCGCACCTCTTCTTGCTTCTCTTCTCATGCTGGATTTTCCATTTTCCCTGCCCAGGAGTAGGGTTGCTGACAGAAGATCGTTAAGTCTGTCTCTCAGCCTGCCACCCCCACAGTATCACTGAGTTAAGACTGTTCAATTGTTGATAGCCCTTGATAGCCCTGTTTCAGATGCACAGACATGGTCTGTCTTCTGCCATAAAATGGAAGTTTTAATCCACTCTGAAGGTTACAGTCATAAACTGAGCTCATAAAATCAAATGGGATTCATAAGATTACATAGATAGATTCCCAAAACTGTCACCATCTCTAATGCATTTGGAAAATTGTTGACACTTGAACTTAATTTGAGGATTTTTCTGTGCAATGTTTTTGGCTACTACTGTATGTTTACATAATTTGGATAAAGAGTAAAATTATGGAAATTGCTGTGAATCATTTCAGATGTTATTCACTACTTTATTGCAGTCATTAAGTCCATTATTTAAGCTCTGACTGATGTAACTTTCCATTATCGAAAGACATAATTACGACACTGTTGTGTTTGTATGCCCATGAGTTTGGAGGAGTGGAAATTTTCTGAGAATATTCTTACAATTTTTCCCCCTCAGGAAGCCCTCCAAATTCTTTAGCATCCTGAGTATTTCCCCATTGTATGCACTTTCTATCTCTTTCCTCATAGGCACCACAGTAGTGTAACCTCTCCTCTAATAGAGGAAGTTGGACAAAAATATCATTGGACTCTGTCATTTCTTCTCTTGTATAAACCAGATGGGATCAATAGAAAGCAACAAAAAGTCCTCTCTCCATTTCCACAAGCACTGAGTTTATTACCGCCACAACACTCCTAGCCTCTGCTAGAGGAGTAGTTAGGATTTTGGCGGGAGGGATAGCTCAGTGGTTTGAGTATTGGCCTGTTAAACCCAGGGTTGTGAGTTCAATCCTTGAGGAGGCTACTTAGGGATCTGGGGCAAAAATTGGTCCTGCTAGTGAAGGCAGGGGGCTGGACTCAATGATCTTTCAAGGTCCCTTCCAGTTCTAGGAGATTGGTATATCTCCAATTATATTTTATATATTTAAAATTAGATTCCATACAGGGCAGCGTGTTGCTTGACTGCAAGGCTGTCCCCCCACCCCTGCTATTGTTTTTTAATGGTGTCACACTTTGTCCTTTTGAATTTTTAAGTAGTGAAAGATGCATTATGAAATAACAGACTGCCTGACTTGCTTGATTTTGAATGATCAGAAAATGCTTTACCCAGTAAGGATTTTTAGATTGTAATGAAGAATTAAACACCTTAACTGAATGTCAGGGGATTTGCCAGATTTACCCAGGAGCTTGCAGATACAAGATAGCAACCAGTACAGATCAGCAAAGAATCTGGTTATTAATGGAAATGACAAGGAATCAACTTCTGTGATAGCTAGGCCATAGCTTAATACAAGCTTTTTGTGTTACCCACGGCCAGCATGCTGTAAACAGGATGAATTCAGGCTTAGAGAAACCAATACATTCATTATGTCATTCACTGTGTTCTCTGCAGAGCTCCAAATTAAGATTTCAGCCCTTTTGACCAAGATTACTATTTTTTTAGACAAAAAGCTAGAGCAAGAAGTTGGCATTATTGCTGGGGAGATATAATAGTTCATAGGAAACAGATATTCAGAGTTTCTGAACATTGAATGACACACTTATATTAAGTAAGCATGATACTTGTAATTTATATGGCAAAATAAAACCTTGGCACTTCCCAAAACATCAAAAAGATGAAATTTTATCCCACAAGAATTTCGCACCATCACAAAGTGTTGGGAACCTATTACCTATTAGCCATAGTTCTATTCAGAGCCTTCCTCTATAAATAATATAGCAACAGCTTTGTTCAGGAAAAGAGAGAGCGAAGACTCAATTTCCACAGCAGGATTAGCTGGAGGGGGTGGGATTTGGGAATCAAGCCCCAACTTGCCTTTTACTTTGGGAAATACAGAAATGTAGTATTCATCTAAGATGAATGCTTTAAGGGATACTAATGTTAAATTTCAGATTAGTTCACTAAGAGTATAGTTTGCAGGATGCATAAATATCTGGGAACGGTTTAGCATGATGTTAACCCTAACCTTCAACTACCTGAAGGGGGGTTCCAAAGAGGATGGAGCTAGGCTGTTCTCAGTGGTGGCAGATGACAGAACAAGAAGCAATGGTCTCAAGTTGCAGTGGGCAAAGTCTAGGTTGGATATTAGGAAACACTATTTCACTAGGCGGGTGGTGAAGCACTGGAATGGGTTACCTAGGGAGGTGGTGGAATCTTCATTCTTAGAGGTTTTTAAGGCCCAGTTTAACAAAGCCCTGGCTGGGATGATTTAGTTGGTGTTGGTCCTGCTTTGAGCAGGGGATTGGACTAGATGACCTCTTGAGGTCTCTTCCAACCCTAATATTATATGATTCTATGATCAGATTAACTGAGAGCCTTTAGGAGCCCAGATGTATTTCTGCTTATCATTTTTCAGTTTGTGAGGGGATAATGGAATATTT
Source organism: Mauremys mutica (assembly GCF_020497125.1). Taxonomy (NCBI): domain Eukaryota; kingdom Metazoa; phylum Chordata; order Testudines; family Geoemydidae; genus Mauremys; species Mauremys mutica. Next base: position 72,383,710 of record NC_059072.1, read on the forward strand.
AACTCCAGTTATTGGTATCTAACAAATGATGCTACAGTTTTCCCTTGACAGACCTAGAAGTGGTAGTCATAGAAATAACATTACTGCCTTGACCAATCGGTTATCTAAGTAATCTATTTGTTTATTATGGGTGGTGCTACCAGCCCCACCTATTATTAAGCAGCAAAGAATCCTGTGGCACCTTATAGACTAACAGACGTTTTGCAGGGTTCTGGGAGGGACACGGGGGCCAGCGGCAAGCGAGACTGGAGTGCGCTTCAGACTGGAAAGAGCTAATTCCCGGGACGACCCGCAGGAGGTGCCGCACCGGTGAGTTGTCATCCCGCCACAGCCTTTTATTTGAAAAGCTCTAGTATCCTCATACTTTGGAACAGGGACTTGAAATCTGGTAGGGGGTGACTTTTGCCATCCCTGTGAAAATCTGTCAAAATTTGGCCAAATTGCTATCTGCACACATTCAGTGGTGACTTCTTTGCCTTTAACAGCTAAAACCTCTGAAGATTCTTTCCCCACTAAGCATGCTCAAGTCTTTCACAGCTACTAGTCCTGACCAGACTGCTGATGTGCATACCCCCTACAGAGCAACTGAGCTCCTACATGTAACAGGAACTCACATGTGCCATCCCCACAGATCAAGTAGCAGGCCCCATCTCCTCACAGCTCCTACACGTGAATAGTCTGTGTGTGTGCTATCCCCACACAGTGATGAAGCATGCTCCAGGTCAGGGCCATCAGGGCTCAGAAGTACTTTCTCTCTAATGGCTGTTTTGGGCTGGAGTGGGCCAGGCACTGAGAGCAGGGAGCCTGTCACACCTATGTTCGTACTGACCCTCCCTCTGCTGGCACCCAGGAAGCATGGAACCAGAAGCCATCTGATTTAAATGCAGAAGGGATAAAAGCTGAACCACGGCGGAGTGAAAGAAGTACATGTGGACAAGCATATGATAAGTTTGGGACTAGGACAGGGAGACAAACTGGGATTTGCTGGGCAAGGAGACTAAGTCACGGCCAGGAGGAAGAGAGAAGGCTGGGAATGGTCAGCTGGGCAGGCTGGGACTTGGATAGGGAGGGACAGATTGGGACTGGGAGCTAGTAAGGGAAATGTGGTGGGGGACTTGTAGCCAGTTGGCTGGGATGATGAAGAAGCTTGGGGGAGAGGGGGACTGGCTGGACAAGGAAACTGATATTAGAAACCAGGGGTGGAGGGAGAGGAGGAGAAGGAGCCAGATATGATGACAAGCCGAGGTGTGGGAGAAGAACTAGGACTGGCTGGATAAAGAGACTGGGACGAGGAACCAGGGAGACTGGGAGTCAGGGAGATGTGGGGATGAGAAACTGAGATTGGATGAGGGTTGGGGAGGGAGAGTAGGACTGGAAACCAACGTCACAGGGAGGAGAGAGAATGTTGGGACTAGGAGCAGAGAGGGGGAAACTGGGACCCGCTGGAAAAGGAGACTAGGACTGGGATGGTGAGGGGGGAAAGACTGGGAGTTTTAGGGGAGATTGGGACATGGCCAATCAGCTTGGAGAAGGAGATTAAGTCTGGCTTAGCCAGTATTACCTTAATAAAGTTTAAAAGATAGCTGGGAGTAAGGGAAGAAGATTATACTTGTGGACATGTAGAAAACCATATAATAGCTAAATAGACTGACCACTGTAACGCCAATCAAAGCACATCATATATGCAATCACATAGCAAAGACACTTTGACCACTAGTTTTGAATATGTTTGGCCGGTAGAATAACATAAAATTTTGGTCACGGCACTTAACCCTCAATATCAAAACAGTTGCAGACCACAAATGTATGAAACCATAAGAGACCTTTTTAGAAGATTTTTGATATAATGGATTGTTCTGGTTGCTGCTAATTTTATTTGGCAGAGTCTCAACAGGGTGGTCCATATTTGCAGCTATAACATTGTGAAAATCTTTCAGCCCACTAGAGACATGAGGTAATAGAGACACTGAACTGCTTCTCATTCTTGATCTCTTTGCTTCAGTGGTAGTATGGGAAAACCCATGGAAAGCATGCTACAAGCAGTACTTCTCTGAGCTATACAAGGATTAGGTTTAAGGCCTGTTAATACTCACAGAGCAACCTTTGGAGTCCACTGCAGAATTAATTTTTCCCAAACAGTTGCCTGAATAACTTCCTTCTTCCACCTTGGTATCTCACCAGAAGATACAAATATGAAATGCTACTGGAGATTTTTGAGGGTGTCACTGAAAGGCCACATGACATTAGTGAAGGAGTGCTGTGTAACTCTGCACTTCCTGCATTCATGATTTTGGAGCATCTAAGGGAGATACCAAAAGAACTCCATTCCAGTATGGATGTCAGTGGGATCATGTTAATGGAGGGCATGTATATTGTAAAAATGCATTGGTTCTGTCACCCATTAAAAGTTGTTGATTTACTTGGAAATTGAGAAATAGAAAGGTGTGTTTGTGGATAAGCATTCAAGCTTGTCTCTCAGTACAAAGGACTGAGAATGGAGATGAAGAAGCCAAGGAATGAGAGGAATACAGAAAGACACCCATGCATCTGGTGAGTACCATCTTGTACAATAAGTGACATGCTAATTTCCTTTCTGAGTATTACATACTGTGTCCTTGCTAAAGTTTATTATCAAGTAAATTAAACTGAAACTTACTGCCTCCAGTACATCACTAAGTCCAGAGAATAAATATATTTCATTACTTTTTTTAATGCAGAAAAGAAAATTGACTTTATTTCCACATTACCAGTCAAGTGGAGTAATGCGTGCTGTCTACGGTGTGTATTAGGTGCTGTATCATCTAGTTACACAACACTGCATGGGGTTGCTTGGAAGCCAAGGCAAATTAGGAAAATGATCATAAAAAATCCCAACTTCTGAAAAGCTTGTTAATTTCATTTCCGCTAAGAACTCTTTTAAATAATGTGAAGTGATTGAGGCAGAATGAATTATTCTAATGTTGACCTCTTGATCCTGACCTACTGTCGGAGAATAAGGTCTGTGCTTTTTCTATGATCATTTTAAAAGTAGTGCATTCACAGAACTGCAAGCTCATCTTTACTTCCCCTGCTATCAAATCTCATGTACAAAAGACAATATTTTGATCAGCAGGAGTTCAGGGCCCTTATAAGGTTGAACTCATGGATGGTCCCCAGGGAGAAACAGAAAATACAGGGATAACGATTTGCCTATTAGCAATAGTAGTTGCTCCCTTTTGGGGTTGGAGTGCAAATCAGACTGTTGTCCTGGCAAGTTGACACAGGTTATCTGATGTCTATATTGACAAGGTTTCTTCAGCAACAATATTCTTATGAGTTGATTTGGACTTCACTTGAGGTACATGTGGTAAGCTATGCTAGGGGAATGTTTGGCTGTCCATGCTGCTCATGCAGCTGCCAGCTCTCTAGCTACCATTATAGGTAGTCTAGTTTCCTTTATCGGGTACAAATCTGGTGTTAGCTAGTTATCACAGATTTTAGGAAATCATATTGTATTGCCTCATATGATCCACTAATTTTTTAATATGGGATCCTGTTCAGCACTCTCAGAATGTCTCCTGTCTGTGCCATAGGCAGTGCTAGAGAATTTCACTGTAAAATATAAACATCCATGCAACTGTAACTCTGAACAGCTACTCCTTTATGAGGTACCATTTTCCCAAAAGAAGTAAAGTTTCATTAGAAATAAAGAAATTGCGAGCTGATGCCATTACTGAGCTCACTGATGTCTCTGTGTGGGCGTTCCCCATTGTAGTTATGCAGAATAAATCAGGGGCTGTATGGATGATTTAGGGGAAATTAAGAAAGCAGTTACAGCAGATAGTGGCATAGAACTGGGGTGAGGTGGAGGGGTGCAGAATAGTGTTTCAATAACATGCTGGCTCCTCACTTATTATCTCACCTGTCATGGCCACGTACAGTTTAAGTGGGGGACAGAGTTAGGAGGGGGGTTAGGAAGAGAGATTGGACTGGCCTAGAAAAAAAGGAGAGAAAGAGAGGTGGAATTAGGACAGTCATGGAGAGGAGGAAAAAGAGGGGTAGATACAGGGGAGAGGACAGAGGGAAGGAGGAGAGGAAGGAAGTGGAAAGAGGCAGAAAAAATGCAGACCATATTACTGGGGGACTAGCAGAACTTTAGAGGAAGGGGATATGGAAAGAGGGGACACTGGAAAGAAAGGCAGAGGGTTCTGTTCAAAAGAGATGGAAGGCTCTATGGATCCTGGCAAAGGTAAAGAGAGGCTCAGGGATTTGCGGGGGCATGCACAAGGAGGGCAAGCAGGCGTGCAGGTCCCCCAATAATCATCAGGGGCACAGAACTCCTTCAGCCCCAGAGCCATGGTGGTGGGGGTGGTAGGAAGAGTGAGCTCCTGCCAGGGCAGGGAGGGGGAAGGGAAGAGTGCCTGCTGTGGTGGAGTGGGTGGAAGGGAAGAGCGAACTCCTGTCAGGCTGGGTGGGATGGAGGGAGGGAAGGGTGAGCTCCTCCCAGGGCTGGAGCAGAGGGTGCACCCCAAAGGGGTCAGAGTTAAATTTCCTGGGGACTTGTGAGGAAAACAGTGATTAGTTAACCTGTGGGGGAGAGGGGTAAGTTAAATAATGCAATAGTTGGCTTGGGGGATCTGAATATATAATCCCTGATTTCAAGTATCACCTGAATATTTTACACAATTTGCCCATCTCTAGTAGGAATAGCTGCTTTAGTGAATGCTAAACTTTGCCACCCCCATTTTATACAAAACAGACTAAACAGTGTCAGCAGCTAAAGCTCCTGTATTCTGAACAAGATTCTTGTTCCAGTAATCCATCAGTGTTATCTCCTGAACTGCCGCCTTCTCTTGTGAGCCTGCAGTGAATGCAGTCGCATTGCACAAAGCACACAAATCACCTTTGAAAGTCATTTATATCAGTAACATCAGCTAACTAAAGGAGTGCACCATTGATCAGCTTCACCAGGTCTGAGTCAGCTTCAGTCCCTGTACTAATTCATGATGGGAGAGGTGTTGATGGTGCCACACATTATGAGGTGGAGCAGAAGTTCAAAAGCCCCATGATAAATTCTAAAATGAACAGCAGTGTGGGTATTCTGGGGGTAAAAATGAAATAACACAAATTTTACTGAGCTGTGTGGGGAAAACATGTGATCAGCAAAACAGACTACTACTTTCTCTGGCTTTGGATAAAGAGAGTCATGTTTTAGGCCAGATTTTCTGCTGGTGTGAATTTCTTTCCACCAATGTAGTCTATGCATCAGATTCTCATTTACTTTAAATCAGCAGGGCTTCATTGACTGTAGTGGTGCTTCACTGACACTGATAAGCTGAGAATCTGGTCCTGGATCTGCCTCCTAAACTTTCATTTACACATTTGCACAGTCAACCTGTGGAACTCTTTGCCAGAGGATGTTGTGAAGGCCAAGACTATAACGGGGTTCAAAAACGAACTGGATAAATTCATGGAGGATAGGTACATCAGTGGCTATTAGCCAGGATGGGCAGGGATGGTGTTCCTAGCCTCTGTTTGACGCAAGCTGGGAACGCATGATAGGGAATGGATCACTTGATGATTACCTGTTCATTCCCTCTGGGGCACCGGGCATTGGCCACTGTTGGAAGACAGGATATTGGGCTAGATGGACCTTTGCTCTGACCCAGTTCTTATGTACTTCAACATTTTTCATGTTGAAATAAAATGTATCTTTCACAGTTGTGGCCTCATAGTCAGCGTCCAGAATTGGAAATCATGGAGTCCAGAGTTCTAACAGCCCCATTGACACTGGCACATCCCTGTTGCCTCAAGCAAATAATTTAATCTCAGCGCCTCAGTCTCCCTATGTGGGAAACAGTTTCGCCCACGTGGGTGTTGTGAAGATTTATCTGAATTCATCCCTGTAGTAAGTCAATGGAGTTTGTAATGTGTTTGGAGGATGTAAATGCTAATAACTTTTAAATCTCTATTTTCATTGCAAAAATGGTTCAAAAAAATTCTTTAGGGCAATGTTGTCTGTTTTGTTTTTTTTTAAATTGGTCTTAGCATAGATTTTGGATTTTTTTAATTGCCATAAAAGCTGTATTTGTTGATTAAAAATAGTGAAATTTCACCTTTAACTGAATTAGAACAAAAGTTTAACTTTTCAGTGCAAAAAAAATGAAGTGAAGACTGTTTGATACAGCTCAATCATATGGCTAAACTCTTCTCCGCTCTGCTCATGGTCTCTCTCTCCTGTGTAGTGTAAATAATAACTAGTAGTTAGATTCAGTGGTCCAGATTCACTGGACTCAAACCTGGTCAGCAAATGCTGACCCAGACCCATGAGCCACAATAAAATAGCTTGAGGGCTGCTCTCTCTTATGCCAGCTGATGGTTTCAAAGGGCCACCAGGGGACTGCTGGGGATGAGGTGGACAGTGACTCCCCATCTATTCCCTGTAGGTTGGTGCAGAGGAGATGGGGCATGAAGAAGGAATCACTATATCATCCAGGATTCTCCTGTGCTGTGATAATACCTAGGTCACCCACAGTGCTAGCACAGCCACATAGCAGTGTTTTTTATTTTGCTGACAGTACTGCTTGCCTCTTTCATGGCACAAATATTCCTGAAAAATGCGTGTATTGGTTTACTTTAAAGTTGAATTAAATGACAGCACAACTGTTTTCTGAAGGCGCATGGCACTGTGCTGTCACTCCACAACTACAGCCCCCAGACTGCCAGAGTTAAAGGGAGTGGCATGACCAGTTGTTTATATTCCAGAGCTGAATCCTTTCCATGCTGTCTTATTGCAAAGAAGACTGGTCCAAGATTATGTGTAATGTTCTCCAAGATTAATTTGTAGTTTGAAATCCACTCACCCTTCTCAGACCCCACTTCCTCTTTACCATGAGAACACAGGGGGTGCAGAAAGCCGCCATCATTCCAAACCCATAAAGCAGAGGGCCTGGTACATCCTGGGCAGCCTCTCTTTATGCAATGCAATTGTGGTAGTTCTGCTGCTGTTTGTACATTTCATGCCTGTGCAAAGCAGGATTTGTCCTTATACAGCAAACTGAATATATATGTATTCGTCTGAGATAAATGTGCTAGAAAGATTGAGACAATGTTACACCTGCCTCCTCCAGATTGATTCCTATTGTCTGTCAGTGTTTGATAGATGACAGTGCTTCATAGCTAGCATAGTTGTTTCCTTGCTTTAACATTCAAAAGAGAAAATGTAGCAATTTACTAGAAAAATTGCCTGTAAACATTATGCACAAGCTAAAACCTCCCGCTTGGTACTGCACAACCAAATGACAACATAAACAGGGTGCCACACCGAAGATCTGCAAACTCCAAGAAACCAGGTGTGGGCTTGACAATTACAAGAAGAGTAAAGGGAAAGCCAAGGTACTATATATGCCACAAAGAAAAACCAAAAGGAACAATAAAGTAGTACTGAATTAATACTGCTCAGGTCAGTGTTAACTGTGTATATTGCAAAAGTGTGAACTTCTGTGTCACAAAATATAAGCATTTCAGAAGATATTTTGAGTGTACAGGAGCCAACTGTAAATAGGTGGTGTATTGGATTTATCTCAGGCTGGAAAGGACTTGGAAAAAGGTCACTGCACATTTCCATATGCTTTGGCCTCTTACTACAGAATCTGCTATATCTGTAATAGTGCAGAGTTCTTCATTTTCTCCCACACACTGTTCCCATGTTTTTTATTTAGTTCACCAATGGCCGTTATAACCACATATATAGCCAATAACAAACATTTTTAATAATTGTTAGCATTACATGAATTCATTTATCAAGCTTAATTCTGTGGTAACTGTTCCAGATCTTAGCCCTTTTCACATCTTTCTATAACAAAGCAGAGCATACCATATGGCACTTAAGGTCTAGCATAGGTGTAATATTCTCCCAGACTTGTTTACGCCTTGTCCCATTAAGGGAAAACAGTCAACATTTTCAAACTTGGGTGTCTAAAGTTAGGCATATCAACCCATATTTAGCCACCTAAATAAGTAGCCTGATTTTTCAGAAGTGCTGACCTCCTGTAGCTGCCACTGGTTGCAATATATATATATAAAACCTTGCATGCTTTGTGTCCTATTGAAATGTAGGAACAAACAACTGTAGGAACAAGTAACCATAGCAAGCAAAACCAGAAGAAACTGTAAATCCAGAAAATCAAGAGAATTAGCTACTTTTGCATACTGCTTGGAAAATTTTCTCCACCTGTGTATATACTGGGACAGGGTGTGTTTAAAATACACATTACTTTGGTGGGCTTAATCATGTGATAAATTGTGGCCCTGTGATGAACTTCATTTGCATGCATTTTAACCACATCATCCGCACTGTGCCCATTACTCAGTTTCCACAGATAGTACTTTGAACATTCCAAACTTATCAAGAAGGCAAAAATACCAACATGCCAGATAAATGTTTCCTTTTTTCTGCAACTGATGTGGAATTTATATTCACGCCTTTTCAAAACCAGAGAAAAGGGAAGGGTAAGTCTGTTTATAGAGAGGTTCAATGGCTTTCCTTTGGATAAAAAATATTTATCTCCCCCTCCACCCTGTCCCCAACATCATTTAAAAAGTGGTGTGACAACCCATGTGTGAAAAATAGTGTGGTTATGTTCTCTGATTTATAAATAGGAATTTATAATGAAAAAGTTGTCACAACCTAAAGTATACTTGTCTCAAACACACTGTCCTAATCAACAATGCATTAATTAGCAGAACAGAGATAAATACATCAGGGGAAATGTCTTTTGTTTCTCACCAAATTTCACTCTTTGAATACCAGAATTCAGCATATGCTATTTCCTGTGAAGGGGATACTCACTTGGGTTTCATGGGCATATGATGTGTGGTGTACACTTTATTCACCAAGTTATTACCTTTAATGCTACTCCTGATTTGAAAAGCTCCGCAGAAAAAGACATTCTGCTTACAATATAGAAAATAAATATTTGTTTTACCATTGATTCTTAGTATTAAGGACGTTTGCCTAAAAAACCATTATCTTTATTCCTTAAAGCTTTGATCCTGCAACTGACTTCATGCAGGATGCTGAGACTGTGCAGAGCAGGGTTCCACCCACATGGAGTGTGGGACACAAGAGTTAATTAGCCTTCCCCTGAAGACATACCCTTCTATCTGAAACATCACAATTAGTTAACATGAAGAGCCTGTGATATCGATGGTAGATTCTGTAGGAGAAGTGATGAGCTCCTAAATAGCGAAATTCCTGTTTTCAGGCAAATGTCCATAGTAACAAAATTTGAGGGGAAAAGAAATACAGAAAATGGATGATAAATAAGCAGAACTCTTTGCTAAACCAAACAGTTTTCCAATGAGATGATAGTAGGTTTTTATAATGACATTTGTAAGTTGGACATTCAGAGTTTGGCTATGATCATTTGAAAAAGAAATGAATCAGACAAATTGCTCTCAATGTTCGTCCCTAAGGCTAGCATTATTGATATTTAACAAGTACCTGTCACTTTACTGAAATACCAACTACCTATTTAAATCTAATGTTATAGGCACCCCGAACTGATAAATGTTCTGTATGTAAATCAAGCCATTACTAACTTCCACATGGGTTTCAAAAGACAAATTAAATGGTTAATCAACTGATCGTTAAATTTCATAATCTGTAATTAGCAATTTAGGTCTTCAACTATTCAAATTTCACTTTGAATCCCTGATTGCTTTCCTCTCACAGTACATTGTATAGCCCCATTTTTCCATCTCATTCAGCTACTCAACGACTAAAACGCTTTCAGTGAAAACAATTTACATTACAATTTAAAAACACAATATGGGATATTTCATACAGAGAGATACAATATACCTATATAAATACTTTTGTATTTATATATAAATGAATATACACAATCTCACTTGGAAAAAATATTCACTTTGATCATCAGCATGATGCCTATTTAATAAGGATGACAGCAGGGAGTGCTTTAGGATGCATAAAGTCACTCAGACACTGCATTCAGTTGAACAGGGTAAAGCCACCACAAGGAGGATGGTCTCTTGTTTTTGCCTGTTTCCAGTGTCCATGCTTTGAACTTGGTTCTTACAGTGTGTGTGTAACATTCTGGTAAAGTGTGTATCATGCCGTCCCACAAACAGAATAACAGCCCACTACTACTTTACCTCAAGTGGTGGAGATCTGTGCTTTGGTGCAAAAGTTTCAGTTCAAACATTGCTGACAACCTGTTGTAGAGGATATGACATAAGGCTTTTTTTTAAATTGTGTGTAGGTGTGGGAAGAGAGGGTTCTGCCCGGATACTGAGAGAACTGTTTGTGGTCCTGTGTAATTTTATAACCAGCACATAGGTAGGACTGGCCTTGCTCAGTTTTTGCAGAGACTAGACTCTCTGGTTAGATCATCAAATAAAAGTCTAAAATAAATACAAACGAAAATCTTCCAGCCCCAGTCTCAAATTGATCACCCATCCATTCTTCCCAAGGATGTGTATTTTCTTCCCAGCAGGGAGAGATTGAAAGCTTCCCAGGAGAGGCTGGAAAGAAGACAGATCCTCAGGAAGAAGGGGCCGTGATCAGCTTGGGCCTGGGGCTGGAAGTCTTGTTTCATGCTTACTTTGGACTTTTCAACTTGTCATAAACAGATAGTTAAGGGTTAAGGTCTCTTTTACCTTTAAAGGGTTAACAAGCTCAGTAAACCTGACGGACACCTGACCAGAGGACCAATCAAGGAACAAGATACTTTCAAACCTTGGTGGAGGGAAGTCTTTGTTTGTGTTCTTTGTTTTGGGGGGTGTTCTCTCTTTGGATCTAAGAGGGGCCAGACGTATATCCAGGCTCTCCAAGCTTCCTGAAATATTCTCTTCATGCAGTATAATGAGTATTAGAAAGGCAAATTAGTCTTTTGATTAATTTCTGTATTTGCAAATGTGTGTTTGCTGGAACCATATTTTATTTTTTTTGTTTGCTGTAACTTGTACTTAAGCTAGAGGGGAGGGAGTCCCTTTTGTTTTTATAAGCTATACCCTGTACACTTCCATCCTGATTTTACAGAGATAGTTTTTACTTTTCTTTCTTTCATTAAAAGCTTTTCTTTTTAAGAACCTGATTGATTTTTTCCCTTGTTTGAGACCTCAGGGATTAGTTTAACTCACCAGAGACAGGTGGGGGGAAAGAAAGGAGGGGGAGAGGAGGTGAATCCCTCTTTGTTTTAGATTTCAAGGAGTTTGAATCAAGGTAGTCTTCCCTGACGACCAAGGGAGGGAAAGTCTAGGAGGGGGAATGGTTTATTTCCCTTTGTGTTAAGATCCCAGGAGTTTGGATCTGTGTTCCCCAGGGAAAGGTCTGGGGGAACAGAGAGTGTGCCAGACACTGAAACCTGGCTGGTGGCAGCGGTACCAGATCTAAGCTAGGATTTAAGCTTAGAAGGATCCATGCAGGTCCCCATCTTTTGGACGCTAAAGTTCAAAGTGGGGAATAAACCTATGACAACTTTTCAGCTGAAAGGGGAGCTGGAGGGAATGCAGACTAGAAAATGGAGTGGCAAGAGTCAGAGTGAGAAATGAGGCACTCATGATTGCCAAGGATAGAGACTGTAAAATTTCCCCATGGACTGTACAAAAAGCTAAGGGGTAGGTATGTAACAGGATGGTCTGCTCCTTTAAGGACCAGGGAATTTTGAGCTAGCCACCCCTGATTGATTAGCAGACCCACAGGGAAGTGGTCAGGTGATCCCTATAAAAAGCTAAGAGGGCTCAGTTGAGAAGGACCTTTTGGAGGGAGATAAATTCCTACAGTAGGCTGTGAAGCAGGGGGTTTGAAAGAAAGGAAAGTAAGGGTGTATCACCCTTTCAGCACTGAGAGGCAAGGGGAGCTGTAGCCATGGTGGACAGAACTGCTTTTTATTGTGAGATCTTGCCTTAATTTTATGTTGGAAAAACAAAATTGTGTCCTGAGAGATTTTGGCAAGGCAGAGAGTCCTCCAGGGCTGTGGAAACAGCCAGTAGCCTACAGTGGTGGAGAAGGTGGCAAAGGCTCTTGGCTAGATGACTATTACAGACTGACTGGCCCCTTAAGGGGAAATGAGTCCAGTCTCAAGAGATCAAAAATCATTAGATTGGCCCCAAAGGCATGATTATTACTTATTTTGTTGATGTTTTTTAATCTTCCTTTTGACTCTTTAACTTCCCTCAACTCTATTGCCAATGTGAGTGTGTGACAATTTCAGTTTGGAAAGTCAACCTTTAATGCGCACAAATCTGACATAAAAAATCAAGATGTTATTTTAGATTGGGGTGAGCAAACTATGGCCCGAGGCCATAGCCGGCCCTTCAGACATTTTAATCCAGCCCTCGAGCTCCCGCCGGGTAGCAGGGTCAGGGGCATTCCCCGCTCTGGCATTCAAGCCAGGGAGTGGGGTCGGGAGCTTGTCCCGCTCTGTGCATTCCATGGCTCCCTGAAGCAGAGGCATGTCCCCCCCACTCTGGTTCCTACATGTACAGGCAGCCAGGGGGCTCCGCACGCTGCCCCTGCCCCAAGCACAGCCCCCGTAGCTCCCATTCGCTGGGAACTGAGGCCAATGGGAGCTGCGGGGCTGGCGCCTGCAGATGGGGCAGCATTCGGAACGACTTGGCCACACCTCCATGTAGGAGCCAGAGGGGGAACATGCCACTGATTCCAGGAGCTGCTTGAGGTAAGTGCTACCCAGAGCCTGCACCAGTCCCATGCCCCAATCCCCTCCCACCCTCTGAACGCCTTGGTCCCAGCCTGGAGCATCTTCCTGCACCGCCAACCCCTCATACCCAGCCCCACCTCAGAGTCCACAACCCCAGCCAGAGCCCCATCGCACCCCAAACCCCTACCCCAGTCTGAAGTCCTCACCCCCTCCCACACTCCAAACCCCAATTTCATGAGCATTCATGGCCTGCCATACAATTTCCATACCCAGATGTGGCCCTCAGGCTAAAAAGTTTGCCCATCCCTGTTTTAGATTATACAATACGACAGCTGTAAATGGAGGAGCTTCTTGCATCATTGTGAGAGTGCCTTTTGCAGGTGGCAAAATCCTTTGACTCGTGATTAGTTTATGTGAGTTGGCAATACTAGACAAACTTAGCGGGTCTCTGCAGGTGGAGATAATGAGCAGAGTCACATGGCAGACTGTTACACTTCACAGGCCTCATTTAGTCACATGGCCTAACAGAAGCCTATGGAAAGTGTGGATGGGAGAGAGAGAGAGACTCCGAATAGAAAGTTCTGGGAGTTGCTGCTTAATAGAGAGAAGGGAGAGATTCAAAGGAACCCAGGAGAGGCTAGGAAGAGCAGATAACAACCCCTTTTTTCTGAGGGTATGTCTACATTACGGGATTATTCCGATTTTACAGAAACTGATTTTTGGAAACAGATTGTATAAAGTCAAGTGCACGCGGCCACACTAAGCACATTAATTCGGCAGCGTGTGTCCATGTACCAAGGCTAGCGTCGACTTCTGGAGCATTGCACTGTGGGTAGCTATCCCATAGCTATCCCATAGTTCCCGCTGTCTCCCCCTCCCATTGGAATTCTGGGTTGAGATCCCAATGCCTGATGGGGTAAAAACAGTGTCATGAGTGATTCTGGGTAAATGTCGTCAGTCAATCCTCCCTCCGTGAAAGCAACGGCAGACAATCATTTTGCACCCTTTTCCCTGGATTGCCCAGGCAGATGCCGTAGCACGGCAACCATGGAGCCTGTTCAGCCTTTTTTCACTGTCACATGTCTACTAGATGCTGCAGTGCTACACAGCAGCATCCCCTTGCCTTTGCAAGTTAGCAAAGACGATTACCAGCCATACTGTACCGTCTGCTGCTTTGCAAGTTGACAAACGCGGTTACCAGTCATACTGTACCGTCTGCTGCTGTCATGGGTGCTCCTGGCCGGCCTCAGTGAGTTTGGTTGAGCGCGCCTGGACAAAAATGGGAATGAATCCCCAGGTCATTCTCTTCTTTAAGTTTTGTCTAATGGAGAGTCAGTCCTGACTAGAATATCAGGCAAGGCTACTAAAGAACCAGAGAGGCAAACGGCCACTCCGGTTCAGAGCCCCAGACATGCCGCAGAAATGATGAGCTGCATGCCATTGTAGGGGGTGCTCCTGCAACAACCCCACCCGTTCCCTCCTCCCCCACCCCTCCTGGGCTACCGTGGCAGTTATCCCCCCATTTGTGTGATGAAGTAATAAAGAATGCATGAATAAGAGACAACACTGACTTTATTGCCTCTGCAAGCAGAGATCAAAGCAGGGAGGGGAGGGCAGCCTCCAGCTGCCATGATATTCCAGGCAGGAGTGAATCTCCATTAGATAAAGCTTAAAGAAGAGAATGACCTGGAGTCATTCCCATTTTTGCCCAGGCGCCCCAGCCGACCTCACCGAGGCCAGCCAGGGCACTCATGGGACTACGATGATGGATACCACTCCTACTGTACCATCTGCCGTCCGCAAGGCAAGGGAAGGGGATGCTGCTGTGTAGCGCTGCAGCATGGCATCTGCCAGCAGCATCCAGTAGACATACGGTGACATTGAAAAAAGGTGAGAAACATTTTTTTTCCTTTGCTTTCAGGGAGGCGGGGCTGATGACATACACCCTGAACCACTCACAACAATGTTTTTGACCCTTCAGGCTTTGGGAGTTCAGCCAAGAATTCAAATGGTTTTCGGAGAGTGCAGGAACTGTGGGATAGCTACAGTCGGCAGTTGCCCCTCCCTCTGTGAGCTTCCATTTGATTCTTTGGCTTTCTGGTACACTTGTCTCAGCTCGTTAAGTTTCATGCAGCACTGTGTTGAGTCCCTGTTGTGGCCTCTGTCCATCATGGCCTTGGAGATTTTTTCAAATGTTTTGGCATTTCGTCTTTTAGAACGGATTTCTGATAGAACAGATTCATCTCCCCATACAGAGCTCAGATTCAGTATCTCCCATACGGTCCATGCTGGAGCTCTTTTTTGATTCTGGGACTGCATGATCACCCGTGCTGATCGGCGCTCCACGCTGGGCAAACAGGAAATGAAATTCAAAAGTTTGCGGGGCTTTTCCTGTCTACCTGGCCAGTGCATCCGAGTTCAGATTGCTGTCCAGAGCGGTCACAATGGTGCACTGTAGGATAGCTCCCGGAGGCCAATACCATCGAATTGCGGCCGCACTAACCCTAATTCGAAATGGCAATACCGATTTCAGCGCTACTCCCCTCATCGGGGTGGAGTATAGATACCGATATTAAGAGCCCTTTATATCGAAATAAAGGGCTTTGTTGTGTGGATGGGTGCAGGGTTAATTCGGTTTAACGCTGATAAATTCAGAATAAACTCATAGTGTTAGACCAGGCCTGAGAGGATATCTGCCTGTTTCTTTGTTTTGTGCTTATTTAGTCTTTTGTTGATGACTTAACCAAAGTGCTAGGTTACTAGAGCAAACAAACCAGGTTGGCAAATTGAGAGAGCGTAGCTGAGGAAGGAGAAACTGAGGTAGTGGCTAGCCTTTACCCAGACTGTGTAGGTGGTGGTGCTGCTACAATTCTGTTTATAGTTGTTTATAACTGTAACTGTTTTGCCTTAGGCAGACACTTGGCAAGGAATTTAAATTGGCAATATATGTAAATTAAGTTAATAAATAAAATAAACTTCAGCTAAAACAGCTCCGCTGTTCTAGAGAACAAGGCTATGAAGGAAAGATGTTTTGACTATGTTAACAAATTCTGGTGATCGATTCTTTGAAAAGCTGTAGCCCCACATGCTTAGAAGCAGGGACTTGAAATTTGGCAGGGAGTAACCTTTGTGTCAGGGATGTGCCTTTACTGTTTACATGAAAATCTGCCCAAATTTGGCCAAATTATAAGCGTTTGAAAAATTATGCCTTGCACATGCTCAGATTTCTTAGATTTTTAGCAACTAGGTTCTCTGAAGATTGTCCTGGACATGTTCTAGCATGTGGTTGAGCAGCCCTTTCCCTGCAATTGCAGCACTGGGCTGCTGCCATGCAGGGTCCAGGTAAATGAACTGAAATCAGGAAGTCTGTCTTTACTGTGCCCCAAATGCTCCCCCTTGCTGGGCCCAGGCATTATGCAAGAATAAACTGCCTGATTTGAATGCATAGGAGACAAGAGACAGACCTGTGGGGTGGAGAGAGGACTGTGACTTGAGGTTGGTGGGGGAAGAGGGGGAAATGGGGACTGTGAGTTGGTGGGAGGCGAGGACTGGGATTGGCTGGGCAAGGAGTCTAGGAGTGGAGGATGGACTGGGAGCAAGTGTTTGTGAGGTGGGGAGACTGAGATTGGATGAGGTGCTGGGGGTGGGAGTCAGACTGGTTAAGGAGACTTCTATGGGAACTAGGGGATGGGGAGGAAGGAAGTGAGTGGAAGGGAAGACTGAATTTGAGGAAGAGTCAGGGTGCAGTGGGAGAACCTGGACTAGGTGACACTGAGTTTGAATGAGAAGCCCAGGGAGGGAGACTAGGGTTGGGATAAGTTGGACTGGTCAGCTAGAAGCCAGGGTGGAAAGAGAAAGACAAATCAGATGAGGAGCCCAGGGGGGAGGAACTGGGACTGCCAAGTAAGAAGATTGGGACTGAAATAGAAAACCTGTGCACTGAAGAAGGCAGAGGTTCTGTGGAAATAATAGTGATCATGGAATTAGAGATTGTGTCAGTGTGCATATTCACCAGGGGGCTGAATTAAGGTTATACAGGCAACCTTAATTCTGGCTTTTGCTAACTTTTGAGTGTTTGACTTTGCAACCTAACACTGTTCTTTTAATAGTTGTGTGTAATTTTTATATTTGGCCTTTTAAAATCTCTGACATGTTAGCAAGCTTCAGCATTTCTTTTCTCTTTATTTACTAATCACAAATTCTGTTAGACCATAGAATAGACTCCCAAGGGAAATTATGGTTGCTTCATTCCTTGTCATTTAAAACTAGAATGTACAGTACAAAGAAATTAACAGTATACTGTAGGGAACAACACTGCATAGGTAAGCCGATGGACTATGTCTTAGTAGGCTTTTGTCTCTCTCTGCTTTATATGTTTCTGGGAAAGGAAGTTACCTGTTCTCATTATTATCTTGTGACTCTAGTTCATGGAAAGACTGAGCCTAAATAGGGCAAAATAATTCTAATACCTCTCCTTCCCTTTCTCCTGGCCTCACATACAAAGTTACTGTGGTTATATGGTCAAAAGGTACACAAAGCATGTAGCTGATCAGTTCTGATGCCATCAACAGGAATGTGTGTTACTCTGATGGCACTAGGGATTATGAAGATATTATCTGACCAGCAAAGAGAAGAAAAGCCACCTAGCCTTTAATAAATTGGTGGTATCAATGGAAGCTTGGGAAGCACTTGATCAGTTTAAACAGGATAACATTTGGAGGATTATCTTTTAAACTCTATTTGACATTGAAAATGGCTAAGGCAAAATGTTTAACTATGAAAACCAAGTGCATTTTTCCGCAAAGCATGCAGCATATATGCATAAATCAGAACTCAAACTAATTTCTTCCCATCTCATTTGCATTTATTTTCTTTTCCTTTGTGTAGGAGTCACTCCTGCAACATTGACTGGAAAGCCCTAAGATCCCCACAATTGGGTCCTGCCTCCTTGATTAGTTACTAGGAAATTGGGAGCACCTGGCTGAACTGCTGTCTTTCCCTCTTCTCAGACACTGTTCTAAACTTATAATTTCCCTCCAACAGCTGCTTGTCTTTTTGAAAACTCAGGGTATGGAAACCCAGCTTTCAGACTGAGTGGCAGTGTTGCTGGCATGTGAACAAAAAGCTATACATCTCAGCATTGGTGATGTCTCTAGAGTAGCCTGAAGAAAGAAGTGTGCTGTCTAAACAGGGTAGGTAAGAAGGGGAAACAACTTGAGCAAATACAGTTGTAACTAGCACTGTGACATTTGATGTGATTTCTTCAATTACCTGCTCCAAAAATCATGTGTTCTTGAATTATAGTGATATAGGTAGTAACTACTTTAGTGAAGTTTGTACAACAGTTCCGGCTGTAACCCACTGTGTTCAGATGCTGATCACCTTGTTGAAACATTCAACTATTGGCTAATGTCCTACCTAATGTCTTCTCAAAGGTAAAGTCAGAACAAAATCAAAATTATATAAGATGTGCCTACATACTATTTCCAAATAATACATTATAGTCTATTGTCTTTCACTACCACTATAATTAAATGTGTTCTATATTAAATGTTCAAATCCCATCTAGTCTAGAGAATGTAATTCTCTTGTTGTTGTTGTCTTCCTTAATTGTGTCAGGGAAAAGGTATTTTTGTATAACAAGTTGCTCTGACATGGTTACATAGTGGGTAAGACAGGTCCATTGCTTCAGTCTCCCTACACATTTGGAAGATTGTCTTCTTGAGTCTGAACTAGTGCAGGGTCTGTCTTCACAGCCAAAAGGGCCAGAACTTTAATAAAAACAAACAAACAACCTTAAATTTTACAGTTTAGGTTAATTTGGTGGGCCTAGCCAGTGCTGCCTTATCATCCCTTAAGCCCCTTAGTTCCTCTATTGAATAGAGGAGTCATCTTGGGTGCAGTTGAGGTTACATATCTACAACTTTGATGCTGGATTAGTACTGTCATGGTTTCATATAGGCAATCTAAGCTTTAATGTGTTCTGTTAATGATGGCTGTGTAAAACTGATCTCCTGCAGGTGGTGTTTCAATGGGATGAAACTAAAACTGTGTGAAAGCACATTTCACTGTACTAGAAGGTCACTAATTCCTTCATAAATGGTTCAATCATTTAGAGGCATGGAATTTCCTGGTCTGTTGTTCTAGGAGACACTTCCTCTTTTGCTAACTGTTCCCTGCCCTTGAGACCTCCCTGCCTCCATTGTATGGATGCATACAGCCTCCCATCATGGCTTCCTATTGCCTGCAGAAGCTAGAAAGCAGGGAGAGAAAATAACCTTCCCTGAAATGGATATCAATGATATACTGCACACTGGCCATCAGAGAGTGCTTAAAGAGCAGACCAGCCTGCTCAGCAGCCCTCAAGGCAGTTTTGTCTAATGGTGTGAATATTGGACTGGGAGCCAGAACCCCTTTGCTGGTTTTGCTACTGAGTTTCTAAGCAGCTTTGAGAGGTCACTTAAATTCTCTCTTGCTTCTGTCTATCCAGCTGAAAAATCGGGATGTTTTTTGTTCATCTTTGTATATTGTTTTGAGATTTTTTTTTTTTAATGAAAGGTGCTACGTAATGGGAAACATTATCTTCTCTTCTTAGTTACATGGCAGTATCTATGGAGAAGGGAATAGTTCTCCTGAGCTCATTCCTAAAACTTTGCTCTAGTTTGTGACTTATTGCTAAATTCCAGCCTTGCTTTATAAAGCTTTGTTGGAGGGAAAATGTTCTATTGAAGCCAGCAGGCTATCACTCAGTTCTTAAATGCCGTGCACTAGTTTAACGAGCATTACCCTTGGTCGAGCAAGCAAGAGACTTCTTCCTCAATGAGTAGCATGAGATGAAGTTGAAAAATGATCTGCCACTTCTGTGAATTGGACAGATTTAAGAGAGCTTCATCATGGTGGACAGAAAAGATTAATGGGAGCTGGGACTTGGAGTCAATTGGTGTCAAAACTAACCAAAGCAATTGGTTAAATCAAACTACTTAACAGAGCCTGTATCAATAAATAAAGATGACTATTGATGCAGACTCGAAAGAAAGTGTGACTGCTACAAAGAACAGAAAACAGTTGAAGGAGAAGAATTTCATGATCTCTCAGTAACTGATCATCTGTCCATTGGGATTTGATCACTGTGGAGAAAATAAAACCATTCAGCAGATTTGATTCTTGACAAACACTCTCCTAGGGTTTGCTCAGAAAAACAGGACTTGCACCATTTCCTGTCACATAGTAGTTCTGCGTTTGCAGGAGGAATATTTGTTAATTAGCCCATACTTCATTTAGATGGCACATGCCAAATCTCGCTTGTCTTGTTCATTCTGAATGTGAATCATTCCATTGACTTCATTATATGAATGAGATGAGCAGGATTTGACCACTCTGAGGGGCTATTTTAATAACACTTTTAAGTATAAAAACTAATGTTCAGACCATGCTCTTCCCCTGTAACTGGGTTACTGCAGGGTGTATGTGTGGAGGGGTGGGGGTGGGGATCAGCTGGGATTGTTGGTTTGTCCTAGTCTTAGCAGGAGGCCTAGGGGTGGAAATTAGTGTGAACAGGTTGATTATACTGCTGATAGCAATCCTGTGAATGGCAGCAGGGAGTGCTGAAGGGACTCCTAGGTATGAATGTGCATCTTTCTTCTTCCATGGTGGCAAAGAGGGGAAGGGAGGAAGTTGCCCCTCTGCAGAGTGAACTAGGGGAGGAGATTGCTACTGCTTCAGGCTTCTGTTTCAACTCTAAGGTCAGGAGAGAGGAGGTAAGTGTGATGGAGATTAAGAAGGATGCGGTCTTGGTTGTAATCAGGGTTAACCCCCAGTATAGACACCAGTGTAGTTACACCAGCACAATTGCAAATTGTAGGGTAGATGGGCAAGGCACAAGTAGTCGCATTAGTGCAGCTACACTGATCATTGTAACAGGGATACATTTCAAGTGTAGTCCCGGCCTGAGGGTACATCTGCACCATGAATTAAGGCGTGATTGTAGCCCAGGTAGGCATGGACTTCAGAGTGGGCTAACTGCCCCAGTACATACCCACCAGGGACCCTTGGGGTACAATTGGGTTGCTGACCCATGCTGAAATCTTTTCTGCCACGTCTTCCCTAATATCGTGACCTGTACCAACTAGATTAAAGCTAGCGTGGGCAGGCTTACCTATCATATGCCACAAATTAAGATGTGATTGTAGACGTACCCTGAGAGAGGGGAACAGAGTCAGGGTGTGTGAAATGAAGAAACGACTGGTGTTGGAGACTGGAGAAACAGTGGTGTGTGAGTATAAGTGAGAGATTTGGGGTGAGGAGGAAGAACAGAGTGACCTAAAAAGTGTTTTAGAGATTAATCTTATGCACCATTTTCTTAAAGGGCTGGTGTGCCATGTGTTGTAAGAGAACCCTAGGACTCTGGCATAACCTGGGGAAGATGGCACATTGTTACTAATACATTCTATGGAGAGTTATTTGATAAGCTTTTAATAATAACTACTCAGTTAGGTTTTTGGGATTTTTTGGGGAACTAGAATAGGTGTCTGGTCAAATTCAGGGAAAAACTGGAATGGTTTTACTTCTTGTTCTGAGCCCCATAATTCCTGACTACAGCTCTGGTAACTTAGGTACTGAAAATACATTTAGAAAAAATATAAAGTTTTCCTAATAGCTTAATTTGTGCTTAGTGAAAAGTTATCTTTAAGGTACAGACGCCTTTCATAAAGCGATGCAGCTTGGAGGGGAATATGAAGTTTCTTGTATAGAATCAAATTGAATTAAAATGCCCTTCTGAGCTGGGATCTGTCCGGGATAGATAGAAGAAACAGAATAGAACAACATCATGTGGCTTAAATTCATCTTTCTGTATCTCAGCTCCAGGAAGTTAGTGTATGGCATGACCTCACTGAGGTTGATCTTGTTGCTAAAGGGATTTTTTTTTCCCCTGAGTAAGAGCAGCTAAAAAAGCTAATGCAAAGAGAGAGAATGAATGCTACAACTACCACACTGAATGAGAGAGAACAGAATTGACTCTTGGCCTTAATGTTACTGCTAATAAAATAAATTGTGGGTTTTGCCATTAATTTAATTCAGAGCAGGAAGAAGCTCAGTAAGTATTACACTTTTGTAAAAAGTGAGCTTTCTAGTACTTTCAAGCAACATCAACAGTAGAATGCTACATTTTTTTTAGAAGTTAAATGTCCCTACTCCATGTAAGTGAATGTCTGCACACATTTAACTAAGAGCAAAATTTTGCCAAATATGTTTTGTTAATTGGGGAGGGGTGGGGGATTCCCCCCCAGGTTTTGGTAAAGGATCCCTGTGATTTCCCCAAAATTTGGGACCTACTGTAATGAACAAATTGACTGTCTAAAAGATGTGGAGCATTGTGACCAAAACCAACTCTCATTTCTTGCTTTGTCCTTCAGACTCTTCTTTGTGTTTTCCCTACCAAGGCCTGATGGAAACACAACTCAGGGCTTGTGTTCACCTACAGCACAACAGCGGCTCTGGCTGCACTGGTGCAGCTGCGCCGCTATATGTGAAGATGTTGCTACACCGACAGCAGAGTTTCTTCTATCAGCGTAGTTAATCCACCTCCCCGAGAGGTGGTAGCTATGTTGACATGAGAGCTTCTCCCATTGACATTTTGCCTCTACATGGGAGGGGCTGACGGGAGGAGATTTTTCACACCCGAGTGATGTAGTTATACTGATATAGAGGTCTGTAATGTAGACTTGGCCTCAGTAGGAATGACAACTGTGTTCATGCCCCTTGCTTGAGACTGAGAGGAGAGTATAGGTTGCGGACATGGTCTACACATAAAAAGGTTTTACTGCCATAACTATGTCTATAAAGGATGTCTGTCTCGCTCTCTCGCTCTCTCGCTCGTGCACTCTCTCTTTTTTTCTTTTCTTTTACAGACCAGATTTGCTGGTGAAAGTCCACTTATGCCAGGACAAGGAGTTCTATAGCCGTATAACATATTTTGCTTCCCTGAACTGGAATAAACTGTACTGGGGAAAGCACTCATATCAGAGTGTGTAACTGTCTCTATTGGTGTGGATGTAGCCCCTGATTCAAACTACTAAATTCGAATGTAAATTCATGGGGTGGGGGGGAGGGAAAGGCTAAAATCATAGGCCAGCATCCTTCTCCTCTTCCACTGCCATCACCTCCTCCTTGCTCTGCTAAGGGAGCACTGACCACCCGCAACAGCACCGTCTGCCCCAGCACCACAACCCTCATCCCAGCCCAGTGTGGAGTGGAGCCCCAGAGGTGGGAGCACTGGAGGAATGGAGAACAAACTTGTCCTGCATTCACCCCACAGCAACGACTCCTGTCCTGCAGGGCTGCACCCAGCTCTCTGCTCTGGGTGTTTCAGCCTGTGAGCAACATTACAACACCATTCACACATATTTGGCCGGGTCAACCCCTGTCATGACAGAGGAGCAGTTAGACTAAACCTGAGCTGGGAGAGGGGGTCTGGTCAACTGCACCCAGTGCACATTGGTTAATCTGGGCCTGACTTCTGTAGGTGTTGTGTCACTCCTGGACATCTACATCTCACAAGCAGCCACTCATCTACACAGGGGGATTTTGCTTTTTGTCTATGCTCACATAGTTAAAATAGCAACATTTTAAAGTGTGGATAAGGTCAAGAAATTTTATCTGTCATCACCTCTCCTTAGAGGCTGCAGGGTTCTCTTCTCTGGGGTTGTCTGTGTGAAATTATCCATATGACAGCAATTCCGTGTGAGAGAGAGAGAGAGAGAGAAAAAAAGAGTGAAAGGACATCTATGATACTCACAAAACCGGGGAATGGTGCTTCTGAAGCAGCAGTCTCCCCATACCCTGTTCGCCGGCTGCCTTTGCATACCTACCGTCAGAGGAGATGTTCAGAACCTATCTCAAAACTGTCTCAGTTTAAGTGACACTGTTCCCATCTGTTATGTCAGATTGATAGGTGTATAGAAATGTTAACTTTAGACTTAATCACTGTGACATTCAAAACCTAGGACTAGATAGGAGTTCAGTTTTAAGTGTCTCTTGCTTTAATTCCCAAAATCATAGGCTGGCGTCCTTTTCCTCTTCCACTGCTGCCACAACCTCCTCCTTGCTCTGGTTAGGGGGCACTGACCACCCACAACAGCACCATCTGCTCCAGTACCACAACCCTCATCCCAGTCCAGTGTGGAGGGGAGGCCCTCCCTTGCTAGTGTGAGAGTCTAGCCCATCCTGAAGTTAATTTAGGTCAGGGGTAGCAATAGGTGGCAGATATGGACTGCCAGATGCTTTTGAATGGAACCTGAAATCTTTTTATTTACTTATAATTATTGTTGGGTTTTTTATTTTATTTTTTTCCCCTGGAGTATGGATCTTGACTATGCCTTGACCAAGAAATCTGGACCTTGACAAAAAATAATTGACTACCCCTGACTTAGGTAGTGGTGTCTGCAATCTCAACTTAGTGCGGGTCTTTCATGTTAGGCCTTGGTGCTCCCAGAGGATTTAGAGAGAGTCTTGTGGGCTTTATAGGTTTTTGTTTGTTTGCTTGCATTTGCCTGAATTTCCTTTAATTTAAAAAAAGGGGGTCGGGGGGGGGGGGAGTTCCTTTCTGAAATCCCAGAACAGAGGCAGAAGAAAGTTTTGGGTTTTTTTTTGTTCTGTGACGCTTCAGAGAAACTTTCTATCCTAGGTACTGCAGGGAATAATAAGAGTTTTGACTGTAACAAGACAGTGTTGTTCACTTTATATTCTTGAGATACAAGCCTGGGATTTCCATTGAATCTAGTCTCTGGATTTCTTTCTGTGTCTCCTTGTCCTATAGGATAGCTGTGCTCACTAATAGGAAAATCCAAGTAGCCATTTTAAACACTGGAACAAATCAAGAGCTTTCAATTATAGGGGGGCAGTGAGGATACCAAGAGAGGACTAAATCTGGCTTCTCGAATCCTTATTTCAATATTTCGCACTTTCTCACTGAAAACTGTTTACAAGAAATGCAGGCTAAGGTCCTAATCAATTTCATAACACCAGTATGAAGTTAGTGGTTTTATATATATATATATATATTTTAGCGATGGGTAAAATGAGGCACAGAGTGGTTGTGCTTTATCCAAATCCTGCAGGGAGTCAGTGGCAGAGAGCTAACAGAACCCAGAGTCCTGACTCCTGGGGCTAGATTCACAAAGCGACGGGGGCACCTAAAGTAGCAGCT
The DNA here is from genome assembly GCF_020497125.1 of Mauremys mutica. Classification (NCBI taxonomy): domain Eukaryota; kingdom Metazoa; phylum Chordata; order Testudines; family Geoemydidae; genus Mauremys; species Mauremys mutica. Next base: position 72,408,580 of record NC_059072.1, read on the forward strand.
AGGCACCCAAGTCCCAGATATAGGTGCTATTGGTATTCAAGAACCCCCACTTAGCTGCTGTCTAACCTTGTAGGCACCTAATGTTTTGCAGTAAGTCTAAGACCCACAGGACTGGTGGAAGATAGGTGAAGGAGAGCCTAACTTGCTTGTGGGGCCTGATCCAGTAGGCACATTCACCCAAAACTGCCTGGGAGTGTGGGGGAATCTCCTTCATAACTCTTAGCTGGTCGGTTGGGGTTCTCATCTTCCAGAGGGGTAAAAGAGATTCGAACAGGGAGCTGCCACCTCTCAGGTGAGTGCCCTAGTCGCTGTGCGATACGATGCGATACTCTGCTGTGGGGCTTCCTCAATCTCCCCTATTGAAGCTGTTCCATTGTATATCAATCCAATCATTGGGACAGAGAGAAAGAATGGCTTCTTAGCCTGCTGGCTAAGGCACTTGCCTGGGAGGTGGCAGATCCCTCTCCTACCTCAGGGCAAGGGGGGGAAATTGAACCTGGGTCCCCCCTGGTATGAGGAAATACCCTAACCACTGGGCTGAAAGTTATAATAGAGGTCATTCGGTGGCTGCCACCATTACCACAGCAGCAATAGCATTTCTGGCAAGAAATGCCTTAGCCACCGGACTCCAGGAGAGGGTCCACAACTGAATCCCAAGCAGAGGTAGGTGCCATCTCCAAGAGCAGGATGGGGCTTGGCACACACCCTGCTCTCCTTGACATCTGCCATGGGCTAGTTTTAGGTGTCTCCAGACTCAGTCTGCACCCTTTGATGAATCCTATTCCTAAGTGCCTCTATCTCTCCTTGTTCACTGTATAGAGACCTAGGTGCTGAACCCAGGCTTTCTGAACCCCAGTGATTTTTTTTTATTTGCCTATAGGTTGTGTTCTAATGCTGTGTGTCCCCAGTACCCAAGTCCCTTAGTAAATCTAGCCCATGGTATCTCTTCCTCTGGAGAAAGGGTGATGCTTCAACTGCCTAATCTTCTACAGTCACATGTGGTATTTCATGATGGTCCCAATGGTTAACGTACTGAAGGACTTGGTGTTTTACCATGTGACTATAAAGCAATCTGCTGAATTGCTCAGAGGTAAATTAGTCACAGAAATCAGATCTGGTACTTCAGTTTTAGCAGAAAGTAGATTATTAATATTTTTAAATAAAATTAGTGACTGTATGAGGAGGGCAGTGTTGTTTGTGTGGATAGGAAGAGTTGTCCCAATGTGTTTTGAAGTATTACTTTTTAAACCAACCAACAGACAATAAGCTGGAAGTAACTTTTTGATATTTATTCACTGAACAATCTAGGTGTTTCTACACAAACTTAAATCCTTCCCTGATATAACTCCACTGAGCTCAGTGAAGTGTCACCTGGAATGAATTTCACCCTGCGTGTTTCTGTTGTACCTACCAGGAATAAATGTTTCTCAATAGACTGGACATATTAATCACTCCCCAAACTGTAGACAAGCCTTGAAACAACTTTGTGTTCTTAATATAGGGCTTCCAATTCAGTTTGTTTTTCTAATTGAAAAAAACAAAGCGATTACAATTTTCATAATGAATTGAGTCAATACAATTGATTAACAATGTTTACGTCCTGAATTTAGGATTACAATGGTCTCTCAATTAATAATCAGTTACTAATAAGCACTGGAAAGGTATGACTTTAAAAGCATATTTAAAGCACATTATATTTCCCAAAATGATGCACCAATAAAAATGGGGCCCTTTTGATACTTCAGTGACTGATTTCCCACCCACAATTATGACTAGTAAGTACTAAACTGAAATTGCGTAGATCTTAACTACTATAATCTTCAGATATGTGGTGAAATATTCCTCTTTTACTATATATATATAATGAGAAACACGTGGGGCTGTGGTGCACTTTCACAATACTTTTAGTTGGGCAGTGGGTGGGGGGTGGGTGTCAAAGTTGTATTTAGCAACTAGATTCAGTAGTAGTCACATGTTTCCAGAAACTGGTACTTTTTTGGATAAGGATAAGCAGCCTTGTTTTATAGTACAGAAAATATTTGTTTTGCTGACAGTAATTTGGAAATCAGATATCTGAGATAGTTATTGCTTAGCCACCCCTCATGACCCCAGCACAATACTCCTGTCCTCTCCCTCCTAGTCGCCATTCCTGATACCCAAATCTGAATTCCGTATCTGAGAGCTGTTTAGGCTAAATTTTTGGGACACACTGAAGACCCCTCCGCCCCCCAATAATTGCATCCTGACAACCAGCAAGGGAGAGTCTTCACTAGGGGAGAAGTGTGTGTGTGTTTAACTGGAGTTAAATAACACAAGGTAAAATCCTGAAGAAAAAGCAGTTTGCAGCTTTCATCGGAGTGTTTGCAGGTCAAGTTAGACTACGGGGGGAGTGTTTTACTTTGACAGCCTAACTCGGTAGGGTTTACCTTGATCTCCTACCTCATGTGATAACTACAAACTGCCTTGTCTTCAGTAGCATTTTACCTCATGTTATTTAACTCGAGTTAAATAACTCTTTCCCCTAGTGAAGACAGAGGTAAAGAGAGTCGGTGAATGAGTGTGAACGTAGTGCTGCCGCTTTGCTGAGAAGTGTGTGTGTTTTAAGAGAGCTATCGTTTGCATACAGAAAAGGCTTCATTTTGCAAATAAACCCAGGAGCTATGGTATCTTGGCTAAAATAGTTGCTTTTTTGACACTCAGTGAATGTCTGCTTGCCTGGGTGTTGGCCTTGGGTAGATAGTGGAGGAAGGGTGCCTTTGGTAAGGGGAGAGAAATAAAACGAGGACTGAGCCACAGCATGTTGAGTAAGGGCTGTGGGATCACTGAAGCAATGACAGTTCTACAGTGTGCTCCTCAGGCAAGGCTGTGCTAGTCTGCTGCCTGCCCACGGACTGCACACATCTGCGGGCTAAAACTCAACGGATAGACTAGCCCTAGGATACAGGGAAATGTCAAACATGATTAAAGCAGCTATTTCTATCCACACCTAACCTCTGTCAACTACTCTTCTGTTATTTTCTTCCCAAATGTTATGCTACTTTAAAATCAGACTGTGTCCAAAGATCCGTAATGCACACAGTTCTAGAGAGCTTTAGTTGCAACCTTATTCTTCCATCTGATCCATTTTGGAAATCCAACTATAGAGATGTTTCCTGATTAACAAAACATTGCCTCTAATACCTACACCTCACCTATATATTTGCAAACCTATCTGAAATAGTTTTGTGAAGGAGTTAGAGCCCCAACTCATCACATTACTCTTGATGCTAAGAGGATCCGATCAGCATTACAGCAGCATATAGTAGAAAATGATTTCTCCTTAACCGAAGAGGTTGGGTTTTTTTCTTTTTTTCATGCCACCTTGAAATAGTCAGAAGGCCAGCATGCATTAGGCGTGAGCAGCATATTTCAGGGCACTTGAGTCAAGCTAAAGTCCTTCAAGCATCAGTTTGTAATTAGAAATGAGAGTAGAGGCATGGTCCTTAAATCCTGATTAGAAGTCACTTAAAATAATTACAAAAGCGATGCATGCAATTTGAATTATTCACACACTGCTAGGGAGCAGCTAATCCTGATTGGTGAGCAGACATTGCCACAAAACATTCTTGAAACTGCTAATGTAAAATTTAACACATTTCAGAAATTCACAAGTCAGATGCAAAAACAAAAACCAGCCCAGAGCTTAGAGAGCCAAATCCTCAGAGGGTGTAAATTAGCATAGTTCCACTGACTTCTGTGGAGTTCATAAGCTCTATTTACAACATAATACTGATCTATTATTTGTATTTGCCTGAACCCTTCTCTCCCTATGTCTTAACCTCTTCCTTCTGCCTGCCCCTTCCTAAGTTTGTCTGATTTAGGGTATGTCTACACTGCAGTTAGAACACCCCTGGCTGGCTGACTCAGGCTTGTGGGGCTATAAAATTGCAGTGTAGGTGTTCCAGCTTGAACCGGAGCCCAAAAGTCTACACTGTGATTTCTATGGCCTGCAAGCCTGAGTCAGCTGACACTGGCCGGCCAGGGGTGTTTTAATTGCAGTGTAGACATACCCTAAGTCTGTAAAATTGTCCGCATCAGTGAGCCTTGTCTCTATACCTTCTGAAAAGTGCCTAGTACAATGTGAGTAATTGTTTAAGGATGAGGTTAGAAGTATGAGGGATTTGCTAATGTGGTTTTTTTTTTTTTAAATCTGGACAGTGTGACACGCACGTTATGTAGTGTAGTTGTCATCTCAAGGCAACCATCCACAACACATTGATCATTGCTACATTTATCTGCTTAATCACATCATTCGCATGACTCATCAGAAGCAGGGAACGACCAGTTTACTTTTTCTGGCTAGTATACAATCATCCTGAATGTGTTTTCTGATATTCTAATTCAATAGCCTTGTAATACTCTGCACTGGACAATGAAATGTCTTTAAAAGCTTTTGTGTTGCTATTGTCTTCAGCAAAAAAAGCTTTGCAGCAAAAAAGTCTTGATTTTTTTAATCACTCTGTAGGTGGGGATAGCTGTTCTATTACCATAATTTGCTTTTCAGTCCTTGCACAAGTTTTGATCCATTCATAATCTGCAAAGAAAAATCAGAATTCTTACTAACTCTTTTCCCCATTTTTACAACTATTGTTTATTGAATAGGAGACCAGCAGGCAACAACATGAGTGTGAGGTTTATAAGATACTCATTTTTCTTGCTGGTTTGCAAGAAGGTGTAAGTACTTTTTAAGTTCCGACTGCCTTTTGGCACTATTTACATAGCTCCTTAATTGTCACAGGTGCCTTACAATGACTAGATTTTTATTAAACCAAGAATAAAACCTCTGCGCTAAATTTCCGACTTAAGTAGAAGACAGTACAATAATAAATCTCTTCTGATTCATGGTGTATATTATGACTCTGAAACATTATGAGCTATGGTGCAATCAGTACTCATTATTTATACAGTGCCAGAAGTATGCATAGTGCTTAACAGGCATGAGATGACATAGCCTCTAAAGATCTTGTAATAAAAAGGTCTTCCGACAATAAAAGAAGAGCGGAAGAGGAATATGACAGTCCTTGTAACTTAGATTATATAGGTTAGGAATCCTTATTGTTTTCATGGTGAAGTCAACACAAAGGTGGCAGAAGGAACATGTCCATTTTAACATATTGGAACCTGGCATTTTTGCAACTAAATGTATTAATTTGTATGCATGTCTGCCACTGATCTCTACAGGAAGGAATATCTATTATGTCTGCTCAACGTATCCATTCCCTCTATTAGCTAAGTTAGTCAAGGTTGCTTTATTATCACACCAGGCAGAGATTTGTGTGTGTTCATGTGAAGATCTGTGGTGTTCGCTGATGGACCAGCTTGTTTGTCTATTCACAGATCCTTAAGCTGCTTATATTTTTTCCAGGGACTGATAGAAAAACTGGCCTGTATGAAAGGGAAAGGTTGAGCATGTGTCCTAAAAAGGGTAGAAAATGGGACGGTACAGAAGTTAATATGAAGATTTGTGTTCCCCTCTAAAAATCTGTATATTTGCAAATGATGGGTGAACAAATTAGATTACACACTAACCTATACGTTCAAATGCAACTCTCGCATTTTAAAAAAATTTCACATTGACATTAGAAAATATTTAATTTTATTATTTGATTTCTCTCTAACTGAAGGCACATTTTGGATTTACAGTTAAACCCTGTTATCTCGACGGCCTAGGGGTTTGCCAAAAGCCATCGAGATAACCAATGATCGAGATAAACCCCTATCCACCCCCCCACCCCCTCCCTGCCCCCTTACCGCGCTGCCTGCACGTGGCTGGATCCGGCAAAGCGGAGCCGGGCGGGACGGAACGGACGACGGACGGGCGGGCGGGGAAGCGGAGCCGGCGGATGCGGGCGGCAGGCGAAGCCGGGACCCAGGTTATGTGGGGCGGGGACGGGCAGGGACCAGGTTATGCGGGCCGGGCGGGCGGGCGGGGACAGGCAGGGACCGGGTAGCTGGGCGGGCGGGGAAGCGGGGACCGGCGGGCGGGGAAGCGGAGCCGGCGGGGCGGGCGCAGGAGAAGGCCGGGACCAGGTATGTGGGGGCGGGACGGGCGGGGACGGGCAGGGACCAGGTTATGCGGGCCGGGGGGCGGGCGGGGACAGGCATGGGACCGGGTATGCGGGGGCGGGGAAGCGGGGGACCCGGCGGGGGGGAAGCGGAAGCCGGCGGAGCGGGGGGCGGGGCGGCAGGAGAAGCCGGGACCAGGTATGTGGGGCGGGGACGGGCGGGGACGGGCAGGGACCAGGTATGCGGGCCGGGCGGGCGCGGGCGGGGGACAGGCAGGGACCGGGTATGCGGGGGCGGGGAAGCGGGGACCAGCGGGCGGGGAAGCGGAGCCGGCGGGCGCGGGGCGGCAGGAGAAGCCGGGACCAGGTATGTGGGGCGGGGGACGGGCGGGGGGGCACGGGCAGGGACCAGGTATGCGGGCCGGGCGGGCGGGCGGGGACAGGCAGGGACCGGGGTATGCGGGGGCGGGCAAGCGGGGACGGGCGGGCGGGGAAGCGGAGCCGGCGGGCGGGCTGCAGGAGAAGCCGGGACCAGGTATGTGGGGCGGGGACGGGCGGGACGGTGGGGGGGGACGGGCAGGGACCGGGTATGCGGGGCCGGCTGCGGTGCGGCGAAGCGAAGCCGGGCGGAGGGGCGGCGGGCGGCCAAAGCGGGGGAGCCGGGCGGGCAGGCGGCAGGCAAAAGCGGGGGACCAGGTATGAGGGGACGGGCTGGCGGGGACGGGCAGGGGACCTGGTATGCGGGGCGGGCTGGCGGGCGCGCGAAGCGAAGCCGGCGGAGGGGCGGGGGCGGCAAAGCGGGGACCCGGCGAAGCGGAGCCGGGCGGGCAGGCGGCAGGCAAAGCGGGGAACAGGTATGCGGGGACGGGCTGGCGGGGGACGGGCAGGGACCGGTGTAAGCGGGGCCGGGCTGGCAGGGACGGGCAGGGACCGGGGTTGTATGCGGGGCCGGTTTGCGGGGGCGGGGGGACGGGCAGGGACCGGGTATGCGGGGGGTGGGGCGGGCGGCTGGGGACGCGGGGAGCGGGGCGGCGGCTGGGGGGAACCGCGCGGCTGGAGAGCCAGGGAGCGGGTGGCTGGGGACGCGGGGAGCCGGGCTCGAGATATTAGGGTTGGGCAAATCGACATAACAGATGAGAAGCCCATAAGATAAAGAGGGAGTTTGGCGGTTCCACTTCTAAAACCTCGAGTTAATAGGATTGGCAAGTTAACCGAGGTCGACATAAATGGGTTCGACTGTATTTTACAATTCATCATATCAGATTCTAACAATTCTTTACTATATTACCTTAAATACTAAAATAGCTGGTACTTTCATGTTTTAATAGCAGGCTGAATATTCTTATGGGATTCTTTGAGAGAACTAAAGTTGTTTTGGATTCTATTTGGATTTGTCTCTCTATAGAAAGTGTAACCACTTTTTTTTTTTTTTTTTTTTAAGAGAGAGAATTGCTTTCTGAGGCTTCTTATTTTTAGGAATCTCTGGAAAGGACTCACAGGGACTATTCTGTGGCTTTATGTCAAACTTTTAATTACAAAGTGAATGAATTTCTGATCCATGGTGTAATTAACTTTGTTTCGTACTTGATTTGTTACTGAAATGAGCTTTGAATTAGTTGGTTAAGCATCGATAATAAGAAAAAAAATCATGTCTTTGGGTGAAATATTTAGATTTAATTATGAGATGAAATTATTACTTACTATCTATATTGGGGTAGTTACTTGCAGCTTCAATCACAGATCAGGACCTCAGTTTGCTAAGCACTGTACAAACACACACACAAAGACAGTCCTTAAATATAGGTGGCAATTCACAGTTGAGCTCATTGCCATTGATACTTGGGAACTCTGTTCAAGAATTACTTGAGTTTTAAATTGAACATGACAGGAATATGCAAAGGCAGCACTATTGCTTAATTACACACAAAAAACCTACTTTAAAGAAAACTAAGGTTGTAAATTCAAACACTCAAAAGTTAGGCAATTCCAGAATTAAAATTGCATGTGCACAAAACCCCTATGAAGGGGAGACTGCTTATTCCCATTTTACAGATGACAAACTGAGGCACAGAGAGATTAAGGTCAAAAGTAGCCACTAAATTTGGGGGTCCAATCTGAGATACACAGGACTTGGACTTTTTTTTCAGGGTACTTAGCATTATATGGCACTTACATGTTCAAAGCACAGCTCACATTGATTTTAGTTGCAGTTGTGGGTGCTCAGTTCTTCTGTATCTCAGACTTCAGGTTGAACACCAAGCTACTGAAGAACACACAGTAAGTAACCATGTGTGAAAAGTTTGGTTTAAATGACTTGCCAGCATCACATTAGAACTCTGTAGCAGAGGCAGAGATAAAATCCAGTGCTCCAGGGCAGCATTCAACTTCCTTTCTCTTCCTGCAATCCCTGCCTTATTCACCACACTCCTTCCAACTTCTGCAACAAATGAGGCAGGGGCTCTTAGATTCACTGTGCAACTCTGATTCATTCCCAGAGCAACTCTATCCTGTGGAAAAAATAGTCTTTAATTACATGAACACATACTATCATAATGCACATGTGCAAGGAGGCCGAATTAAGGTTGGCTAGGGAACCTTAATTCTGGTATTTCCTAACTTTTTTGAGTACGTGACATTGCACCCTTCATCTTTTAATGGGGTGGGTGGGTCTGTGTGGAGGAGATTTCCCAGGATTTTGAAAAAGCAAACTGAAAAAACAGAAAATAAATCATGTGACATCATAATGGTTCATCACCAGGGTTGAAACCTGTAAGTTCACCACACAGACGTCTGCCACGTGAGTTAATGAGTAACTGATCGAGGAGGACATCCTGCTATTGCTGTGTGCACTAAAAGCACAAGTGGACTTGACACAGACATTGCCATTTGAGTTTTGCAGATATTTGCTGACAGCAAAGGAAGGGTGAAAGTCTGGAACCCAGGATTCCAGTCTTCACACTCTAGTGGGCCCAGACTCTTCTTACAACTTTGTCCCCACCCCAAGATTGATCCTTTCTGCCCCTTCCCTTCCACTCTGTGCTAGTCCTGTCTCTACTCCATCACTGACTGCTTGTCCTAGTCCCATGCTCCTCTCCTAGTTAGTTCCAGTCTCCTTACACAGTAAGTCATAGTCTCATCCATCCAACTTCCTTCCTTGTACTAGTCCCAGTCTCCTTGACCAGCCAATCCCAGTTCCCTTCCTCACTCCCTGATGTCTTACTCACCCATGTTCTCCATCCTCATGGCTCCCAGTTTTCTCACCGGACAACTCATCCAAACTGTGTCCTCAGCTCCTTATCCCAGTCTCTTTGCCAAGGCAGTTCAAGTTCCCCCTTGCTCACTCCTGATCCGTGTCAGACCTGTCTCCTCTCTTCTCCCACCTCCCTGCCCCCACCAGCTCCTTGTTTCCCTCCCTGGCTTCTAATAATAGAATATAATGGTTGGAAGGGACCTCAGGAGGTCATCCAGTCCAACCCCCTACTCAAAGCAGGACCAACACCAACTAAATCATCCTAGCCAGGGCTTTGTCCAGCTGGGCCTTTAAAACCTCTAAGGATGGAGATTCCACCATCTCCTTAGATAACCCGTTCCAGTGCTTCACCACCCTCCTAGTGAAATAGTGTTTCCTAATATCCAGCCTAGATCTCCTCCACTGCAACTTGAGACCATTGCTCCTTGTTCTGTCATCTGCAACCACTGAGAACTGCCTCACTCCATCCTCTTTGGAACCCCCCTTCAGGTAGTTGAAGGCTGCTACCAAATCTCCACCCCAAGGTTTCTTGTCCCAATCTACTCTTCTGAAGTGCCCTAGTCTGGCTCTCATCTCTTCTGCATTTGAATTGGATGCTTGCTCCTCATTGCCTGAGTGCCTGCAAGGTGGGGTGGGGGTGTCATTGAGACTTCACAAGAGAGAGGCTCCCTCACTAGTGCCGGCTTCCTCCTTTCCCCAGGGGTGCTCAACCCCTAATCAGCCCCAGGCACTGCCCCCACTCCACCTCTTTCCCCAAGCCCCCCCAGTTCCACCCCCTCCCCCAGGTGCACCCTGCCCTTATGCCTCCCCCCCTCCAGCATGCTGCAGAACAGCATGGGTGGATGGGAGGCACTAGGAGGGAGATGTGGAGCTGGCTGCCAGTGGGTGCTGAGCAGCCCTGCAGCTCCTATGGAGTCGGCACCTATGGGCTCCCTACTGTAAGTTCCAGTGTCCAGCTGGGAGCAGTCACTACAAAAAAATCTGGCATTGTACTGTAGTTCTGGGCTGGAGGGAGCATACTCCGTTGATCTGTAGGATGGCAGGTGCATGGCCCAGTCACGCACAGGCTGAGACCTGGAGCATGCTCACTGCTCTGTGGGAATGGTGCATGTGTAACATTTGAATAGGCCGTGGGCTAGAATTTACTTCACTCTCCTGTCTTAGTGCTTAAACACAGCTCCTATAGAAAATTGCATGGAGACCCAGGATTCAGTCACTGAGGATTTTCAGCAAGGATTACACAGTCAACCTCCCAACAATCAAGTCCAAAAAGAATTAAATCAAGTACCAACTTTATAAAATCCTATAATAAAGAAACATAATAGCTTAATTCTACTACATAGTAAGGCTATTTCATAATCCACATGAATTATCTTTAGTTTTACATAAATATAAACAACTCCCCCACAAATCTAAAGAGGTTAGTCCCCTCAAACACACAGTGGGAAGTAACTCAGAGTTCCAAAAGCTTAGCTTGATTTCACCTGAATCTCAGCTAGAGTTTTTGTTCGTCAACCATCAGCTGAGTCAAAAGCACTGCAGCACTATCTTCCCTCCTCTAGCTGACAGAAATTTCCATCTGGAATCCAGGCAGACTGTTTCTCCTCCTCTTCTGGACTGTGGAATTGCTCTATTAGTATGTCAGCTCCCCAACCTAGCAATCAATCAGTATTAAGTATATAAATAAAAGACCTTTTTACAAGAAAAATACAGAACGGAGAATACCAAAATATAGATAACTTTTCCCCCAACATCACATTTAACTGACAAGAGAGTTGGTGAAGCCTACTGGTTAAAACAATTTAACTAAACCTGTTTAGCTAAAATCAAATAACATTCAAGGCAAACAGTTGAAATAAAAGAAGTTTTCTCTCCCAAGTTCCTGTTCCTTTAACTAACACTGCCAGGGCTTGCCTGGGTTGGATAATTAACAATAGCACTAATCTGCTGCAAAATGCTTCTGAGTTAGGGGAAAGCAGCCTCTTTTCTGCTCCTGTGGCTGAGCTTCTCCCAACATAGCCATGCAGGTCACATGCCCTTACGTAAACCAGCTGTCCTGACTGCTCGCCCTCAATGGTGTCCGAGTCCAGTTAGGGGGAACCTGTCCCAAACTACCACACCCAATTCCAAAAATTTCTGGGTGTGGAATGCTAATTGTGTATCAACCTAGCAGCAATTACCCAGATCCAACTCACTCCTCTCTCCCCGTTCTTTCTAGATCTGTTCAAGATATCTCCCTGTTAAGCACATTGGTTACACATGTGCAGTCAAGACAGTACTAGGAGCTTTGAGAGGCTCAAGCATGCTCAGTGAGGATGGAAATTTTGGTGATTTGAGCTGTTAAGCTCTAGCAAATCTCTCCTGCCCATGTGAGAACTGACACATTTATTTTATTTTACTTTTCATATGTTTTAACAGGCGGTGCTGCCAACCCCACCTATTATACCCTATAGCAGCATTTGCTGGTGGCCTGTGGAGAGCTGGTACATTGAATGAGGCTGAAATCCTGTACCAATCACATAATTGAAGACTATCATAATGTATATGAACAAGGGGGTTGAGCTAACCTGGCCATGAGCAAATGCAGTCTGGAAAGTAGAAGGATTCTAACCATCAGTGGAGTGAGGTTCTAGAACAGTCTCACACTAGGGGTTGTGGGGGTAAACAATGTAGTTCCAAGAAAGAGGTGGACAAATCTGAGTGAGATTGTATGACTCGGTGTTTGTCAAGGTTGGGGGCAGGGCTTAGCAGCCTTGCGGGTCCGTTTTTATTTGTGTCATCCGTTCCTAAAGCTCATGCTTCAGGGCTTCTGCCAATCATCTGCAGGGGTCAGGAAGGGACTTATTTTTTCCTCCAATATATTCTGGGGTGGCTTTATTTTTTTTTTCTTCCTCTGAAGCACGGTCATAGCTGGAGATAGGACACTGGGTCAGGGCTCTGAGGTAGCACTGAACATTATCTCTTTTGGGTCCTTGGCTGGCTGGCTCTTGCTCACGTGCTCAGGGTCTAACTGATCACCATATGTGTGGTGAAGAAGGAATTTTTCCCCAGGTCAGATTGGCTGTGACCTTGAAGATTTTTCAACTTCCGCCACAACATGAGGTAGGGTCATTCCCCAGGATCATCTGGATGTTTATTTATTCAGTTCTCTGCTACTGCAGGGTCCTCAGGCATTGATCCATCTCAGGCCCTCCTAATCTTTGCCTATGGCACATTAGAGTTTAGTATACTGGGGTCTAATTTTTGTTGTTTGGTTTAGTCTTTGGGTGCTGCATGGAGTTGGTGGGAGTTGGTGGCTTGTAATAAACAGGAGCTCAGACTAGATAATCTGTGGTCCCTTCTGGCCTTAAACTCTGACTTTGTTAAGGTTTCATGGAGAACCTTAAATCTGGCATTTCCCCATGCTGGTTCTGGAACTTTAATGTTCTATTTTAATTCTTTCAAACATAGTGTCTATCTGTGAGGCACTGCACAGAAAGAATGCAATGAATTATGAGAATACCCCAAAGAGCTAATATACAACGCAGCTTTGCTATCTGTGTATTTCAAAATATGGTCTGTGCTTATTGACATACCAGTGTAACTCAATGGAAATGTTTTAGTTATGAACGTCTGTCTATAAATGTTTATTCATTCCCAAAAATTAAAAATAGATTTCATGTACTGTAGGGCAACCAAGATCACAAGACATGAATGGGAACATAATGCTTCACAATTAAAAATGCTTTAGCAGTGCAATTCCCCATGACATTACATGCTCTGCTAGAGGAAAGAAACAAATTTAAAAAAAATCATTACTGAAAAGTGGAAAAAGTCATTCCCTATGCACAAAGTTAGCATTTAATATATCCTCAGCTGTCTATGAAAAATAATGAAATGTTAGTTTGAGGGCTGGAAAAACATTGTTAGATTATATTTTAATACAACGGGAGGGGATGCAGTAAATTTCATGCTGTAAGATAAACAGTGGTGCCTGTGACACTTGTCAAGCATGCTCACAAGCACTGCCTTTCAGTTGAAGGAACATGGTATGTATTTACTGAAACATGATTGTACGTTTTTAGCAGGATGCTTGGGAAATTGGGTATATTGCTTCAATGGTGATAACAGAGATGTGTGTCTAATACCCTATAAGCTGACAAAAAAATAATAATAAAGTTAGGGGCTAGATCCATGCCAGGGTCTTCATTAACTTCTGCTGCCAGAGACCCTGGTTAGAAAGCATGGTAATGGAAAGATCACAAGGGGAGGAAAGTATAAGTATGAAAACGTAGCTGTTGTCAGATGTTTGGCTGCATGTGTGTGTTCGCTCTGTGTGCTGTCCCAGCTCTGCACAGACAGCTGGCACAGCAGACCTTGATCAGACTGCCAAATAACCATAGATGCTGACTTCCCTTCTACCCAGGGAGTGCTCAACCCCCCCCGACTCTACCTCTTCTCCAAAGCTCCTGCCCCGCCTCTTCCTACTGCTGCTCCACCCCCTGCCCCACCTCTTCCCACCCCCTCCCCTGAGCACACCCCATCCCTGCTCATCCCCCTCCCTCCATGAGCTGACCTGCACACCGTGAAACAGGGGCTGCTAGTGGGGGAAAGGTGCTGGAGGGCAGGCGGGAGCGTGGCTGCCAATGGGTGCTGAGCACTTGCTAACTTTTCTGCATGGGTGCTCCAGGTCTGGCACCCATGGAGTTGGCACTTATGCAAATAACTACAGACTCAGTTCGTAGCGAAGGCACTTAGGTTCATTGTCAACCAAGCATGGTTCTAATGTCCTGGCTCAATGATTACAGGTACACTAAGGCCTTGTCTACACTGCCACTTAACAGTGATGCAACTTTCTTGCTCAGAGGTGTGAAAAAACACCCCCTTGAGTGCTGCAAGTTTCAACGCTGTAAAGTGGCAGTGTAGACAGTGCACCAGCGCTGGTAGCTACTCCCCTTGTGGAGGTGGGTTTTTTAAATCACTGGGAGAGCTCTCTCCCAGCACTGGTGCTGCGACTACACAGCTACGTTAAAGTGCTGCCGCGGCTATTGCAATGGACTAGCTCAGTTAGTGGTGGGACTTTCCACTATCCCCTAGGCCAGCCAAAGACAATTCCTTTGAGATACCTCTTTATACACCAATACAAACAAGTTACATATTGCCCCTGAAGTGGCTAGGTGCCACCCTCTGATGTAACTAACCAGCACCCATTACCTTGTACCTATTGGTTTGATCAAAACATCTTTATCCATCATGCTGTCATCCTGACCTTGTCTTTAAGATGAGTCAGCATGTTCCTCTTATCTTTTGGGGAATGTGTTTGTACCAACTTGGTATTAGGGTTTTCCGGTACTACCCTTCTGGAATGTGTCTGCAAGAGTATTTTCTGCCTAGCACTTCTTAGGAATGTGTGTTTCTGCAATATCAGCCATGTTCTTGCCGGAATCTGCTCACAACTTAACTTTGCTTTATATCAGCAAAGCTTTGACCACTAGTTTAGCCCAGGCCTCATATCAGGCTTCTGACACAAGCACTTATGTCTCAGGTTCTCTTCCTACTACAGTAGCTATCTCCCTTGCACATGAATAGCCCTAAAAGTGGTGACATTGACTGGGAAGTAGGTATGACCAGGACAGGGTTTGAGCTGATTTAAACACCTTTGCACATGTTGAGCTACCACTCGGAGACTAGAGGAAGACTGGCAGTTAATACTCTTGTCCTTCCTCAGAATGAACATTTCCTAGTCTGTAAGGGAAGTGTGTGGGGGGAAGTGATTCTCATTGGTGCAGCCCAGTCTAATTCACATTTCACTGTGCCACGTTGTTGTTCTAGCCCTGTATCTATAGGAGGTATAGGACAACATGTATGACTCAGATTTTCAAAGGATTCAATCCTCTTAGGCCCCTTTGAACATCTCGGCCTATATGTTTAAACAAGTTATGTATATCAACATAAAAACAAGTCAAAATAAATACTGTGGCAGCTAACTAAATGTGATCTGAATTTCTCCATGGTGCTGAGTACCAACACTTCTCACTGAAACTGAGGTTTGCTGTGAGTGCTCAGCATGTCTGGAAATGGAGCCACTTTTGTTTTAGGTACCCAGAAATGGAATTGGAAGCCTAACTTTAAGCACTCAGGTGTCAAAATATTGGCCATAGTTCAGCAAAAGTTTCCTTTTCTAAATATAACCTTTCATTTTCCTCACAGTCCTCCGAGATAGGAAAAATAAAATGCCACCCTCCTCACTGTGTTTCTTGCAAGATGGCTGATAGCTGCTTTTAAAAAAAAAAAACCTTAGAAAAACATTCTATTCAGGAGCAATTCTGGCTGAACAATGTGCATTTTCAGCAATTCTTTTCTCTTGGTTACAAAGGAAATTTATGAAAAGCTCCATCTGCTTATTTCCTTCATGAAGTTATAATTCTGGTTGTGACCTCCTAACTATTTTCACAGCAGCCAAAGATGTCTCAAACAGATATCAGAAACAAAGCCTTACATTTCACGAAAATAACTCGGGTGGTGATGAAAAAGGGGAGAGGAATAGAAGTGTGGTATGCTAAGCAGAACTGTTTCTAAATAGGATGGTTCCTCAAAATTCTCCATAAGCTGCCAGATGAACTCTAAAGGCTTGTGTGTTTCAGCAAGTACAAGCTATGCTTCAGCAAGTCTGAGTGTAAGTGACAATAACATTAAGTGAATATTGCCCACTTCTGTAAAAAGAGCAGTAGGAAAAAAAAATAAATCACACTTGTCTAAGGATTCAAGAAAAGGGTGATTTGTGGGTGGATGAGATTTAAGTGTCATATAAATAATCTGACTTGTGTTTTTTGAGACAACTGGAAGCTGCTTTAGAAAGCAATAGAGACATAAGATTCAGTGCCTATAGCAAGGCTTTATAGTAAGTATATACACTGCTGGAATAGATGAAAAGCAAATATCATATTTCTGGCTTGACATTTGTACAGTACATGTAGTCCCAATGACAACAGATAAACAGCAATAGATGTAACTTCTTGGTACAGTAATGTGACAATGAACATTACCTTGTGTACACGTATTGGTAGAGAATTGCTGTAGACGGAATATATTTAGGTACCTTCATTGTTAAAAATATTTTATAAAACAGAAAATTTCTCTAGAGCTTCAAAGTATTACACTAAAATTAAAACGATCACAAGTCACTGCTATACAATAATACTTTAATATCATGTTTATGTACAAATACATATTGTAGATAACGAGTATATGGAAGATCTCCCAAATGAGATCCAGAATTAGATTGTTCTATGTGGGAGTCATTGGCAAATTACAGATAGGATCTGATGCAAAGTGATTCAAAATATAGGAAAATCTTTTAATAATAATACTTATTTGTGTACTTTCTATTTTGCAACCTGTAGAGCTTTATCATTTTAAATGAAATCTGAAAATGCTTGTTTTTCCTCTTGCCTCCACGTTCTGAAGTGGCTCTCTAAAGCACTTTTCAATATGTATCTGCCCTGAGGTCAGTTTAAATGACTGGGGAAATAAGGCCTCAATTCTGCAAATGTGTATGCATGTGTTTACCTTTCACTTCAATGGGAGAACTCACATGCTTGAAGTTAAGTATATGTATAGCTAGCTTCCAGGATGAGGGTCTATGTTTGTAAGCAAAATCTTCTCCTCAGATATTTGGATAGCCCATTCCATGATGTGATCCACATCTCTGGTGGAGTGATCTTGTTTAGTGAAGGTGGTTTTAAGTGTTTTTGGTGTGTATTGTGGACTTCCTCTTCAGAGCAAATTCTGTGGTATGTGAGTGCCTGGCTATAACATAGATGGAATCCTTGGTTTGTTTTGGGGTGGCTGATGGATCTGTGGAAGTTTCTGCCCACTAACCCTTAATTGCCCACTTCAATTTAAGTGGTCTCCTACAGCTTGTGTGATCCCCTTATGGCTAATCTGTCCCAGGTTGTATTTACCTTAAAGAGTTTCTCAGGTTACATTGCTCAGACCTGAAGAAGAGCTCTGTGAAACTTGTCCCTAGTACCAACAGAAGTTGGTCCAAAAATAAATTACATTACCTCACCTACCTTGTGTCTTTCATATCCCAGGACCAACATAGCTACAAACTGCAAACAACTAAAGATTAACTGTATTACATAATTTCTCTCAATTGATCTGCATACTCATTTGTCTGATACTAATTCATTTGAACTGACATTAGGACAATTCTGCTGCTGCTTTAAAACATGTTAACATTCTATGTTCAGAGATCCTTTATGTATTTTTACTGCCATTTCATAGAATCATAGAATATCAGAGTTGGAAGGGACCTCAGGAGGTCACCTAGTCCAAACCCTTGCTCAAACCAGGACCAATCCCCAACTGTCCCCAAATCATCCCAGCCAGGGCTTTGTCAAGCCTGGCCTTAAAACCCTCTAAGAAAGGAGATTCCACCACTTCCCTAGGTAACCCATTCCAGTGCCTCACCACCCTCCCAGTGAAAAAGTTTTTCCTAATATCCAGCCTAAATCTCCCCCACTGCAACTTGAGACCATTGCTCCTTGTTTTGTCATCTGGTACCACTGAGAACAGTCTAGATCCATCCTCTTTGGAACCCCCTTTCAGATAGTTGAGAGCAGCTATCAAATCCCCCCTCATTCTTCTCTTCTGCAGACTAAATAATCCAAGTTCTCTCAGCCTCTCCTCATAAGTCATGTGCTTCAGCTCCCTAATCATTTTTGTTGCCCTCTGCTGGACTCTTTCCAATTTTTCCACATCCTTCTTGTAGTATGGGGCCCAAAACAGGACACAGTACTCCAGATGAGGCCTCACCAATGCCAAATAGATGGGAATGATCACATCTCTTGATCTGCTGGCAATGCTCCTACTTATACAGCCCAAAATGCCGTTAGTCTTCCTGGCAACAAGGGCACACTGTTGACTCATATCCAGCTTCTCGTCCAATGTAACCCCTAGGTCCTTTTCTGCAGAACTGCTGCCTAGCCACTCGGTCCCTAGTCTGTAGCAGTGCTTGGGATTCTTCCGTCCTAAATGCAGGATTCTGCACTTGTCCTTGTTGAACCTCATCAGATTTCTTTTGCCCAATCCTCTAATTTGTCTAGGTCCCTCTGTATCCTATCCCTACCCTCCAGTTTATCTACAACTCCTCCCAATTTAGTGTCATCTGCAAACTTGCTGAGGGTGCACTTCATGCCATCCTCTAGATCATTAACAAAGATATTGAACAAAACCGGCCCCAGGACTGACCCTTGATACCGGCTGCCAACTGGACATGGAGCCATTGATCACTACCCATTGAGCCTGATGATCTAGCCAGCTTTCTATCCACCTTATAGTCCATTCATCCAGCCCATACTTCTTTAACTTGCTGGCAAGAAGACTGTGGGAGACTGTATCAAAAGCTTTGCTAAAGTCAAGGAATAACATGTCCACTGCTTTCCCCTCATCCACAGAGCCAGTTATTTCATCATAGAAGGCAATTAGGTTAGTCAGGCATGAATCCATGGTGAATCCATGCTGACTGTTCCTGATCACTTTCCTCTCCTCTAAGTGCTTCAAAATTGATTCCTTGAGGACCTGTTCCATGATTTTTCCAGGGACTGAGGTGAAGCTGACTGTCCTGT
Organism: Mauremys mutica; assembly: GCF_020497125.1. NCBI lineage: Eukaryota > Metazoa > Chordata > Testudines > Geoemydidae > Mauremys > Mauremys mutica. The sequence continues at coordinate 72,427,485 of NC_059072.1, forward strand.
AGTTCCTAGGATCCTTCTCCTTCCTTTTTTTTAAAGATGGGCACTACATTAGCCTTTTTCCATTCATTTGCGACCTCCCCAGATCGCCATGAATTTTCAAAGATAATGGCCAATAGCTCTGCAATCACATCTGCCAACTCCTTTAGCACCCTTGGATGCATTGCATCTGGCCCCATGGACTTGTGATCCTCCAGCTTTTCTAAATAGTCCCAAACCACTTCTTTCTCCAGAGAGGGCTGGTCACCTCCCCATACTGTGCTGCCCAGTGCAGTAGTCTGGGAGCTGACCTTGTTTGTGAAGACAGAGGCAAAAAAGCCATTGAGTACATTAGCTTTTACCACATCCTCTGTCATTAGGTTGCCTCCCCCATTCAGTAAGGGGCCCACACTTTCCCTGACCACCTTCTTATTGCTAACATATTTGTAGAAACCCTTCTTGTTACTCTTAACATCCCTTGCTAGCTGCAACTCCAATTGTGATTTGGCCTTCCTGATTTCACTCCTGCATGTCTGAGAAATATTTTTATACTCTTCCCTTGTCATTTGTCCACACTTCCACGTCTTGCAAGCTTTTTTGTGTTTAAGATCAGCAAGGATTTCACTGTTAAGCCAAGGTGGTCACCTGCCATATTTACTTTTCTTTCTACACATTGGGATGGTTTGTTCTTGAAACCTCAGTAAGGATTCTTTAAAATACAGCCAGCTCTCCTGGACTCCTTTCTCCCTCATGTTATTCTCCCAAAGGTTCCTGCCCATCAGTTCCCTGAGGGAGTCAGTGTGCTTTTCTGAAGTCCAGGGTCTGTATTCTGCTGCTCTCCTTTCTTTCTTATGTCAGGATCCTGAACTCGACCATCTCATGGTCACTGCCTCCCAGGTTCCCATCCACTTTCGCTTCCCCTACTAATTCTTCCCTGTTTGTGAGCAGCAGGTCAAGAAAAGCTCTGCCCCTAGTTGGTTCCTCCAGCACTTGCACCAGGAACTTGTCCCCTACACTTTCCAAATACTTCCTGGATTGTCTGTGCACTGTTGTATTGCTCTCCTAGCAGATATCGGAGTGATTGAAGACCCCCTATGAGAACCAGGGCCTGTGATCTAGTAACTTCTGTTAGTTGCCTGAAGAAAGCCTCGTCCACCTCATCCCCCTGGTCTGGTGGTCTATAGCAGACTCTCACCATGACATCACCCTTGTTGCTCACACTTCTAAACTTAATCCAGAGACTCTCAGGTTTTTCTGCAGTTTCATACTGGAGCTCTGAGCAGTCATACTGCTCTCTTACATACAATGGAACTCCCCCACCTTTTCTGCCCTGCCTGTCCTTCCTAAACAGTTTATATCTATCCATGACAGTACTCCAGTCAAGTGAGTTATCCCACCAAGTCTCTGTTATTCCAATCACATCATAATTCCTTGACTGTTCCAGGACTTCCAGTTCTCCATGCTTGTTTCCCAGGCTTCTTGCATTTGTGTATAGGCACTTAAGATAACTCATTGATTGATTGTCCGTTTTCTCAATATGAGGCAGAAAAAAGTCATTGAAAAAGAAAAGTATATGATATTCCTTGATTTAAATTTTTACTTTTAATATTATAAACATACAATTACAACTTCCTGGGGGGTTTACCCAGGTCTGGGTCCTATTATTTGAGGTGCTGTATAGGCATATAGTAAAAAATGTGGTGATTATAGCCTCTGTGTTCATCTGTAAATAGCATTTGCTTTGTGGCTAGTTCTCCAGACAATATTTTTCTTATTTCAGCACAGGTATAATTGAATGTCCCTTAGTTCATATTGCTCAGCCTCCTGACATTTTATATCTTGCATTGCTCTCTAAAAAAATTAACGTTGTTTTTTTTTTTATAAAGAAAAATCTAGGTGTTTTTTTTTTTAAACTACAACGTTTGGTAGGTTCGTATAGGATTAGATTATTTTTGGGGTTCTTCCAGGCATTTCAAATGAGTTTCTGGTTAGTAGCGGCTTTAAGTTGTTGCCTTCCCTTGACCTTCCAGTAGGCTCTAGCTGTTCCCCCAATCTTGATGTATCTCCAGAGGTTGATTTCTTCCCTTGTAATTCTTCAGTAAGGTTTGGACCCACTTTCTTTACCCATCAATCTCCACTTGGTCTGTATTGCCCTTTATTAAGGGCCTGATCTAAAGCCCTTTAAAGTCAATGGGAAGACTCCCATTTATTTCACTGGATTTTGAATTCAGTGCACATCCACACTGTGACCCTGCCAAATACCCCCAAATGTCTCCTTTCACACAGTTATCTTCTCTCCTCCTAAATTTGAAGATCCACTGCTGGATCAAACAGCTGTCATCTTCTGTACCGTATAATGAAATCCGGAGTATATATCACACAGCACAAGCAAGTTGAATTCAACTTTCTAAAGCATATGATTTGAAAGCAGAAAGTCATCATAAATTCATAGTTTCATTACTTTGGCAAGCTTTAAGCAACGGTATATAACTTTGCCCTCATAAAAATCTTGCTCTAGATCCTTTTAATACATGATTAGCTCTTTTTGTATTCCAACCACCCATAGAAGCAATTGAACTTGTTACTCTTTCTCAAACCATCCCTATGCTGAAATTTTTTTCTTTTAAACTATTGGCATATTTAATGGGAGTGGAACACATCAAGGGGAGAAGAATAGAGACTGCAGAATGCGCACTGAATATTTTGTTTCTTTAAGATGAGACAGCATCAGTAGATTAGAAATTTTTCCCAATAGATAGAGAAGGGTGATTTAAGCTTACACAATAACTTTTCTTACTGACTGTGTTGCCCGTTATTTTACAATCTTGAAGAGTATGTGTGATGAAATGGGTCTTTCATTTTTTAGAATGTTACAATAGGAAGCTCTTGCCTCCCCTATGAAGCTTTCAGTCATTCTGCCATGTAGTCACAGCCAATATTTCAAAAATGAGTCTGGGCTGCTATTCAGACTCACCACTGTGCCGCCTCCATGACAGATGGCATTCAGTTATGCAGAGGACACAGCTGAAAGTAAGTTGTGGAGGTGTGATTCCACTGTAAAGATCTAGTGCTGCTGTTCGGGCAAACTCCAGTGCAGGAAGGTAACAGCTTTAAATTCCTCTGATGTACATTAAAGAGTTTATTCACCCATTACACAAAGGCCTTGAATATATTGCAATGCCCATTAACACAAATGGAAGTTACCTGACTGCCATAAAATCTCTTGAAAAGACAAGGTGTGTGAGGTACTATATGAGGACCTACTTCTGTTGGTGAGAGAGACGAGAAGTTGGTCCCAAAAAAATATTACTTCATACACATTGTTGGTCCCAGGATATTAGGGAGACGTGGCTACAACTACACTGCGTGCATAAAATCTCTCGTACATTCAAAGAATAGATCTGTGAAATCTTGGTTGCAAAGATGGGGGTGAAAATATATTATGCTAAAAGATGCTAATGTCTGGCACGTTAGTGGTCATTGATGTTTAAGCACGTACAGAAAAATCTCACCCAGAGAGTTAAGGGTATCTTGTAGGTTAAAACATTCTTCTTTGTCTAGGGCTACTAGACCTTTCTGAGGTTTCTTTCCATTGCAAAGCAGCTGCACAAAAGAAGGGTAAACAGTCAGGCTCCAGGACATGTACTCTCAGGGCTTGTCTCTACTTACTGTGCAGCTATGCTGCAGTAGTGCTTTGTGAAGATGCTACCTATGCCAACCTGAGAGCTTCTCCTGCCAGCAAAGGTACTGCACCTCCCTGAGAGGAGGTAGCTAAGTCAACGGGAGAAGCTGTCCCATCAACATAGCACTGTCTAGACTGGGGGTTAGGTTAGTATAACTACAGCGCTTGGGGGGGGTTGGAAACTCCACACTCCTGAGCAACATAGTTATACCTACATAAGTTTGTAGTGTAGACCAGGCATCAGTGATCACCCTTGCTCTAGGGATTTTCCATATGAAAAGTGCTGAGGCTGAGGGGGGAAAAGGTGTACAGAGTGTGTGTAACTGGTTGGATCTTTTTTGAGACTTACTTGAGGCCCCAGAGAGGAGCAGGACAGCTGCTTCTGGGAAGAGGACAGAGCTGTAAACCTGAAGTTTTTTAGCAAGATGGGGTTGCCTATATGCAGTCTATTACCACTCCTGTAGTAAGAGAATCTTTATTTACTGACTTCCACATAAGTGATTTCTGCTGCAAATGGGAAACTGACCTGCAAGTCCCCGAAGGCTACCATTCATTGAAGGGGAAACTGTGTAAATCCATTTATTTATATTTTCATATTGTGGTATCTGGGTGTATGATGTAACTCTTTCTATAAATCAACTTATATAAAATACTTATGAAAAACACCAGGCAAATATCTTACAGGAAAAAGAAATTCATCCAGTAGTATCTCTCTAACCTCATTTGGCATCTCTTAACCCCATCACATCCTTACCCTTTATCTTCCCTCCAATCAGTCTACTCCCTCCCCAGGAAAAGTCTGGGGAAACAGAGAGACAGATCCTTCAGCATCTCCTGAATGTCACAATGCCTGTACTCTGAACCGACAAAGGAAAAGAATTCCAGATTGTTCACTAAGAAGATCCGCTAGTTCAAGCAGACATTATGGACTTGATGCAAAAATTAGCATGTGATAATCTATGGCTTGTGTTAAGCAGGAAGTCAGATGATAATGGTCCCTTCTGATCTTAAAATCTATGTATCCTTAGAGCAGGCCCATCCAGTTATTCCAATTACTGAGTTAATGTACAAGGGTAGCCATGAGCCAAAGTATTTAGGGCTTTAATTTTAATTTTAAAATACCATCTTTAATATTCACCTGCAAGTTAATTGGCCATACAGAGAAAAGCACAGGTGTAAAGTGCATGAAATTCTGTTTAGCAACCTACATTTTCTACATTTTCCCCCCCACGACTCTTGATGATCAGGGCCAGCTTCAGGCGCCAGCCCAGCAAGCAGGTGCTTGGGGCGGCCAATGGAGAGGGGTGGCACGTCCTGCTCTTCGGTGGCAATTCAGTGGCGGGTCCCTCACTCCCTCTCGGAGTGAAGGACCAGCTGCCGAATTGCCGCAGAAGACTGAAGCAGCAGCGGTAGAGCTGCAGATCGCGATCGTGGCTTTTTTTTTTTTTTTTTGCTGCTTGGGGTGGCAAAAACCCTGGAGCTGGCCCTGTTGATGATAAGCTGTTCCAATGGGTAATTACTCTCCAATGGTTAATTATTCTCCTTATTTCCAGTGTGAATTTGGATTGTGTTATCTCTTCCTCTTCTAAATTGAAGAGCCAATTATAAAATATTTGTTCTCCATGTAGATATTTATAGGCCTTAATCAAGTCACCCCTTAATCGTCTAGTTGTTTAGCTAAGTAGATTGAACTCTTTGATTAAAGTATGAGAAAATGTCTTACAATGATGGACTCAATCTCATGGCCCTTCTCTGACCCCTCTCTTCCTTAGCAACATTCTTCTGTGGTCACCACAACTGGAAGCAGTGGTCACACCAGTGCCAAAAGTAGAGGTAAAATATTCTCTCTACTCTTACCTGAGAGCACCCTGTTTGTCTCCTAGGACTGCATTAGCTCTTTTGGTCACAGTGTCATGCTGGGAGCTCATGTTTCACCATGACCCCCAAAAATTTTTCAGAGTCACTGCTTCCCGTGACAGTCCCTCATCCTGTAAGTAAGACCTGCATTCTGTGATCCTAGATGTATTAAAACACACACTATTTGCTTGAGTCCAGATGATCAAGCAATCCAGATCGCTCTGAATCAGTGACCTGTCTTCTTCATTATTTACCACTCCCCCCAATTTTTGTGTCCTCTGCAAAGTTTCAGTGATGGTTTTGTTTTCTTCCAGGTCACTAATAAAAATGTTAAATGGCATACAGCTAAGAACCAATTCCTGGGAGACCCCCATTTACAACTAGCTTGAGATCTATCAGTGAGCCAGTTTTTAATCCATTTAATGTGTACCATGTTAATTTTATATCCTGCTAGTTCTTTAATCAAAATGTTGTGTGGTGTCAAAACATTCATATAGACCAGAATGTATTAGTAGATTAAAGAAATAAAGGACAAATAACATTTCAGGTAAGAAAGCAAAGCATGTGTCTCTAATGAAAATCCTCTTTGTGATCCCCTCACAGCCCTGCCCACTAACAGGTGAGCAAACCTATTACATTTAAAGGCTAAAACAGAATTCGAACTACATATACCACAATGTTGATCACTAATGAAACCACAGTGCCACTTACATGTACAAATATTCTACAACAGAGATTGGCAACCTTTGGCATGCAGCCCGTCCCTCGGCCCACACCGCTTCCTGCAGCCCCCATTGGCCTGGAACGGCAAACCACGGCCAGTGGAAGCCACGATCGGCCGAACCTGTGGACGCTGCAGGTAAACAAATTGTCCCGGCCCGCCAGTGGATTTCCCTGGTGAGCCATGTGCCAAAGGTTGCCCGATCCCTGCTCTACAAGAAACCACGCTACTGATTCATGGCACTTGCTCTCAATGGGACAGGGCATGTGAGAGTGGCAGATGGATTACTGAAGATGGGCCTAAAACAAATAGATATAAACTTGCTTGAGCCTCCCACCATGACCACCCTGATTCTGAGAGGCCTCTTCCCCTCATGTTTTCCCAGTTTTATACTTTTCATTTGAGGCATTATGGTTTTCTTGTAAAAAAACACTGAGGGGAACGGCTCTAAATTGTTTTCAAGCTGATGACTCCGTTTTATAAGCCGATACACACTGCTCAGCATGTTTTAATGTTTTTTATTTTTCTACAGAAATTAAAACACTTGCCAACAATGTGTTTCTCCTGTTTAAATGTATTTTTTACCACCTTGTTAGCTGGCGGGATTTTTATCCTACAGGTGCACAGTTCCGAGCACAGCTGTGTCTCTTGTCTTTTCAAGAAGACTTGTCATAGGTTGGCAATATTTTTATTTTCTGACTTCTCAGAGGAAAAATGTGTTACTGATTATCCATTTTTGTTTTCTCCTGTAAAATAACATGCAGGTGTTCAACTCCTGTACACACCTGCCTCTTGTGCCCCCTTTTAATCTTGTTGCAGAAAACAAAAATATTTGCCAATTTGTCTTTAACAAATATATATAATGTGCATCAAAGTGACAGTCTTACCATAAGTCTGGCAACAAAGGGGGGAAAATAACCTGATGCTGTTGCAGGTTGGCAGACAAAATGGGTTTCTGTTGACAACAGCTTTCATAGGATTAGGGTCTAGTCCCAAAGATAGACTTTAATAGTTGGACACTAAGGCTCCTATCTGTGCAGGCAGACCTGTGTGCTGCATGAATCCCCTGGAATGACTTGTCCACTGTGGATAAATACTTAGGTCATTATTTGGCCAGAGGCAGAGAGTAAGAATGACTCTGTTGTTCAGTGTTCAGGGCACCAACCTGAGAATCTCAGGTCTAGGCCTCCTGCTCCAATGCCTCTCTTTAGCCACAGGAGCAGGTTCATCAGGAGGGAGTAATGGCTTGCCTACATTACCAGCTGGATCAACGGGCAGCAATCAATCCAGCAGGGTCAATTTATCGTTTTTAGTCTAGATGTGATAAATCGACCGCCGATCGCTCTCCTGTTGACTCCGGTACTCCACCAGGGTGAGAGGAGCAGGCGGAGACTACAGGGGAACATCAGCCATCGACTTACCACAGTGAAGACACCACTGTACGTAGATCTAAGTACGTCGACTTCAGCTACGTTATTCATGTAGCTGAAGTTGAGTAACTTAGATCTCCCCCCCCCCACCCCGCAGTGTAGACCAGGCCTGAAGGAGCTCCACATCAGAATATCTGATAGTTCAGCGGTTAGAGCATCATCCTTCCAGGTGGGAGACCTCTGTTCAAATCCATCCTCCCACACAAGCAGAGGAAAGGGGAATATAGTCTGAGTCTCCCACATCCCAGGTGAATGCTCTAACCACTGGGGTAAAAGGTGTAAGATGGATTGCTCCTCCTCCTTAAAAGGCATAGGTGCCTAACTACAGGAGAGCTCACAGCTGAGAATGGCAAGCACAGAGAGGTGCTTCCCTGCAGCCTGGACTTCGGGTGTATCTATACTGGAATAAAATACCCACAGCTGGCCTGTGTCAGCTGACTTTGGGCGAAAGGGCTGTTTAATTGTGATATAATGCTTGGGCTCATTGGGTCCCAGAGCCTGGGCTCCAGCCTGAGCCTGAACATCTACACCACAGTTAAACAGTCCCGTAGCCCAAGCCCTGTGAGCCAGAGTCAGTTGACATGGGCCAGCCATGGGTGTTTCCTTGCTATGTGGACTACCCCTAGGGGCCTATTTTGGTGTGAGGGGCAGGTCTTAGCACACATCCATCTTATGCTGGCTAGTTTAGGTGGCTTCCCATCTAGTGTGCTGGCTTTTTGCGAGTCCCATTCTTAAGTGCCTTTCTCTCCCCCATTCATTGTATAAAGTGCCTTAATCAGCCTTTGTGAATAGCAGTGATTTTTCTAGGTGCCTACAAGTTAGGCACTGTGTTGCCCAGCTGTAGCTTCTTTTGTGCATTCAGCACATACTGTTTAATTTTACAGTGCTAAAAAGTCCTGGAGAATGACAGGATTTCCCTGCAATAAGAATGAAATCATATTCCAGCATACTTAGAATAAATGTTTTTGCTGTGGGTAACTGCTGGATATTTGAATTCTTAAATGTAATAGTGTGCGTGTATTTTTGCTGACATAGGCTAAACAAACAAAATTGCCAGGGATCTCTTTATCTGGCATTGATTGTATTTGGCAGAACCCTCAAAATTCAACTCTTACCCCCTCCCAAAAAAAAATCCTTGCCACTACTGACCAAATCCTGGCTACTCTTCTGATGTGGCTGATTCCTTTGACCTATTCCCTGTCTGATTAAGATGAGCAGGATTTAGCTCTTTTAGAATCCTTAGTTGGATTCATGAATATGGTGATTTAATGTTTTACTTTCTTCCAGTGTGATGGAGGGAGGGAATTAATCAGTAACACAGGACTGTGAAAACAAAAACAAAATACTTAGCAAGGGCTGCTACTGTAAAACATTTTAAAACCCTCTTTACAATGCGACAGCTGAACAGAAAACTCTTACATTATCTTTGTTGCTCTTTTAGTACAACTACAAAACAATTTGTCAGAATGAAAAGCTCTTGAAATTACAACATTCCTAGAAGAATGTAATTCAAAGCAACAATGTAAAAGTTGTAGGTAATATTGTATATGCAATGTGTATTTTAACAGCTATAGTTTTTTTTTTCTAATAAACGGCTCAATCCTGATTCCACTGAAATAAATTGAAGTATTCCTCCGTGAGGATAGGATAAGGCCCATCGTCTTGTTATCTGTGATTTTTTTTCTTTTTCTTATTTCTGTTTTAGCTTCCTGAAAGAAATCACTAGTTTGCTGTGTGGGACATCAAAGCAGTAAAATGCTGGAGTTATAGTGACATGTGCTTTTTTATCTCTTGTCTGCCGACAGCATGATTTTTGCCTTTTGTATTCCAACATCCATTTAGCCTGTACATAAAATGAGATTGTGCCATCTCTTCACAGTAACAGTTTATTTGGTATTTCTCATTCCACCACAATAAAATAGTTTCCTGTTGCTGAGGGAGGAGCAGTGTTTTATTTTATTAGCTGTGGAATAATATCCTAGAAATTAGAGAAGGCTATTTGGTACATCACTCTGACAATGCAGGATTATTCCTTAAATTCCATTAATAGTACTTCTCCTAATCCAGTTTTAAATGTTCCATTCTTCCACCATTTTACTTGAGAGATTATTTCTCACAGCCAAGAATTGTTTCCTGATATGAATGCTAAATTTTATTTATTAATTTGAGCCCATTTTTCCTAGTTATGCTCCACTGTACCAATTTTAAAAAAATCTTCTCCCTTGTTGGTATTTATTCTTCAAATATTTGTAGACTTATATCTCCTTTTAGTCATTGCTTAGCCAAGCTGGCATGTATTTAGCTCATCTAATAAATTCTCATCTCATTCCATAATTCCATTTCACATGCACTTACTCATTTCTCTGATGCTTCTCTGAACTCATTCTAATTTGTCACTGTCTCTCTGTAATGAGGTGTCCAGAACTGAATGCTACTGTAGGTGCAGTTGAATCAGAGTCCTACATAGAGGAAGCAGCCTCTGTATTCTTATGCAATACTTCTAAGTGCAGTTTAAAATCCCTATACCTTTTGTGCTGCTTGCCATACCACAGTGCAAAATCACGGTCAATTTGCAGTCTATTACCACTGCTAAGTCATCCTTTTATATTACTGGTTTCACATTTCTCCTATCCATTGACATGCTTGTTTCAGTATTTTTTGTATTTAGTTTGCTTTTTCCTAAACTGAATATCATTTTTCTAGCTCATATGCCAATTTACATTGTCAGTCTTCATTGATGCAATAATCCAGTCTTCTGTTCCTTGTTAAGCATAATCTACAAACTCTATTAAACTACTGTTTACCGCCCTTTCCAGATAATTAATGAAGATCTTAACTCAAATGAGGACTAGTATCAATCCTGTAATAACCTCTCTGCCCAGTTCAATAGGTTTATCATTAGTCTTTTGTTTTAGTCCTTCCAACAATTCTAAGTCCATGTAACAGTTTTCATATCATGCCAATTAAATTTAGTTTTTAGTTAATTTCGTGACACGCTATATTAAATACTTCACTAAAATTCTCCATTGGATCATAACATCATCCCTTGATGTTTGTTTGGCAGAATGTGTTGGCTGTCTGGTAGCTACTCACTCCCTTTATTAGAGTCGCCTGTGGTTTCAAATACCTTATTTTGTTATTTGTTTGGTGCTCTACAATCAATGATCAAGTTGTAAAGTTCTCAATGAGCTTTCAGTCTGAATAGATCCATTGGCCTAAATTCTGCTGACTCACCCCTGGTGGAAGCCCCACTGACTTCAGGGAGTTGACAGTGTGTAATTTAGGACAGAATTTTGTCCATATGCTATACTATACAGACTGCTAGGAAAGAGGTTTATCTTAACTACAAAACTTATATTTTGGCTGATAGAGCAATCTTCAGAGTTAGCTAGAATTGAAGAAAAAAAAAAAGCTCTTGTACTCTCCTCCAGTTCCAGTGGCCAGTTTAATGTAAATTTTCCACATTAAGTTCTAGGCAATCCTCTTTCAGCACCTGAAAAGGATGAACATCTAAAATGTGACCTACCTAGTATGTGCTTGTTTACTATATTAAGAAATGGTGAAGAAAGATGACTGGACAAAGAATCTTGTTTTAGGTGCTTCCAGGCCATTTTTAGTTTGTAGAGTTTAGGCTTTAGTTTATAGGCTATTTTTGTGGGGAAAGTATATGCTCATAAGTTAAGCTTGTGTGTCTAAGACTTGCTGTGAGTTCTAGTTTTTTTTCTTGCAGTTGTTGGTGGTGAAGATGTCTAGGATAAGGTAACCTTCCCATTGGGAATTGCTCTGTGGATTCATCTTTGCTATGCCAGGTGCAGCTGAAGATATTTCAAGAAGTAGCCAATGATCTTTAGCGTCTCTATTGGGGATGTAAAAACAGAGTCCTAATTAAAGAATTGTCTTTTTAAGGTATTAAGCTAGTTACTAGTAGAATCCTTTCTGATTCTTTTTAAAAACAAACACACAAAAAGAGTCAGAGGATGATGCTGGTGGTGGCTGCTATTGCTGCTGTGACTATGGCTAGATAGCTAGCCAGCAGGAACCTCTGATGTTTCTCATTTTTGTGTGACTTAAAAAACCTCAGCCATCTAGCTGTGCACATAATTTGCCACTAACAATAGATTTCATTGCTGTTCTCATCATCTCCCTTTCTCAGCAGCTTGCTTGTGTGTGTGCGTGTGGTCTTAATTTAGGTTCTGATCCTGCAATAAATTACATCCGGCTTCATTGCCGATTGGGGGCTTAGATTGTAAACTATCTAGCGTACGGACTTCATGTGGATTTACCTGTATGGCACCTAGCACAGTGGAGTCCTGATCCTTACTGGGGGCCCTTGGTGCTATTGTGATGCTGCTGTTGATTATTTCTTCTTTGAAATCCTGATCCAAAGCACATTAAAGTCAATGGAAAGACTCAATTGATTTCAGTGAGCTTTGGATCAGGCCCCATGTGTCCAAAAGTGTACTCAGTGCTATGCAGAAACGACAGACGTGGTCGCTGGCTAAAGAGCTAAGGGTTGGATTTTATAAAGTCTCACAAAGAGATTCAGGTACCTAATTGCCTCTTTAGGTGCCAAGTCCAACACTTATGCACCACTGACTTTCACACACAAAACTGCTCATCTGCTGCTTAATCTTATAGGTACCTAAAGATCTTCAGGTGCCTAAATTCCAGTAGGATTTACAAACTAGGTGTTCCACCACATATCTTGCTTTTGGGACCCTATCCTATAGGCATGCTCAGAGCATGTTGACACCCACGCAGAACACCAGGAGGTAAAGGTGGTGCCTTGTTTATAACATTTAGTCCAGTGGCTAGGCCACTCTCCCAGGATGTTGGAAACTTGGATTCAATTTCTTCCTCTGCCTGATATGGAAAAGGGACTTGAACTTGGGTCTCCCCCCTCCCAGGGGTGTGCCATAATCTATAGCAGGGGTGGCCAAACTTACTGACCCTCCGAGCCACATACAACAGTCTTCAGAAGTTTAAGAGCTGGGGCACACTCGCTGGGACTAGGAGCTTCTGCCCCACAAGAGGCACCTGCCAGAGCTTGGGGCTTCAGCCCCACTCCTGCTGAAGCTCCGAGCCCTGGTAGGCATGCCCCACGGGGCTGAAGCCCGAGACTCCCTCCCCCAGGGCAGAAGTCTCTAAGCCACCATCTCCCTAATGAGATACCTAATCTCATTTGGGGGGGGGAGGGAAATGCAGTGTTTTGATGTGTGTTTTTTTGTTTTAAAATGTATTTTCATAACAAAATAAAAAATATAAAAAATTCAGAATTGACGCAGTTTAATTTTTATAAAATTGAATCCATTTTTATTAACCTGAAATGTTTCAATTGACCCCAAACTATGATGTTGGTTGTTTTTGTTTAGGTTTTCCCAAGAGATTTCATTTCTTTTGATTCTTCATTCTGACATTTTTCTTTTAAAATAGCAGAATTTCCTGTGGAATAGAAATTTTGAGTTTCAACTGCCTCTAGTGTCAAAAGTGGGATCATGAGTGACTTGGGCAAGGGCAATATAGTAGGAAGCTAAATTAGATCGTAACCAAGAGAAGTGAAAGACATAAACTGAGATGCCATTAATAGTAAATAGTAAAGCATTTAGGTTTTGTAGAAACAAGTTGTTTGTAGTTTTTTCAAATGTCAGTTCAGATAATACAGGTTAACATGAGCACAATCTAGGTTCTAGATTATCTAATACTCCTCTAATTATTCCTACAACATGTATCTGATCTTTGCCTTTTTGCAGAGCTTGGTCCCACTGAAGTCCCTATCTATCTCTGTACCTTGTGCAGCTCCAAGCACATCAGTGCTTAACAGATCAGAGATATGTCACTGCAGCCATTTAGAGGTCAGCATTAGTTCTAATAAATCATTGAACAGAAACTTTCTTCTGAAGAACAATTCTTCTGCCAAAGGGAAACTTGTCATTTGGCAGCAGCTTTCCATACCCCTGGTTTGGAATGCTGTAAAATTTCTTTCACTTTTTCCAGAGGGCAAGTAACACAAACTGAAGAAAACAGTGCTCATTTTCCAAGTAATCACCAAGAAACATAGCACAGCAGTCAAAGAATACTCATAACCAGGCTCAACTGTGCAAAGAAGATAGAAAGCTCAGACTGATGAAAATAATAATTAATAAACAGATAGCTTTTGAAGTGTCCAAATGCATCCATAAAGTATCCAGAAGTAATGAATCATGCTATGACCGTCACTTAATGATTTTGAGTAAACAGAGTAACAACATTCACAGTTGAATATCAACTTCTTAAATATTTTTATGAGGAGACATGGTAAAGGAGAATAAATTGCATATAGAAGCTATGCTGGTAACTGAATTCATAGTTCCCAACAGTTATTTCTTTTTTAATCAGATCATTAATTTATTTAGAGGTGAAAGCTAATTAAGACTTCAATGAATACATTCAAACAAAGAATGTACCATTTGTTCATTATTAGAATGAATGGCTCTCACAGACCTTCTAACATTTGCAAATACAGAGTGAATGTAGTTATGTTTACAGCTGGCAAACATAACTGAGAAGTGCCTAGAATAGTTCATAATAAAAGCAGCATGTCCAGTCATGGACAAGGGATTATGTTATGCTTCTAAATGTAACTGGGGTTGCTGTAATTAAATATTTCCAAAGAAAATCCATTGTGGAGAGACAGGTTGTTGACACATGATTCTTTTCAAGAGTGGCTTGTAGTGTTTATGTTGTCGAGGGTTGTTATTGCTGCTGGTTCTGGAGCTCCTCTGTATTCAGCACCAGCATAGAGTGCAGTTTGCTGATTCATCAGACGTCAATATTACTCATAAAGAAAAACGACAGGCTCGGTTCGGTGGCGAAAACACTTGGCCAGGTTTATTGTTGACAAAGTACCAGTGCCCTGGCTCAGTTGTTACCAGCACACTAGCACATGTATGCCCTGACAAGGTAGTAGCTCAATCAACATAACATAATGCTGTCCTCTAAGCTGGTGCAAAGATGCCCCTCCTATGACTTCTTCCTTTATACATTGATACAAACAAGTTACTTGTTACACTCCAGATGTTTTTAGTTACCAACCGTATACCTGCTAGTTCAAACAAGACATCCTCATCCATTATCCTGTCATCCCCTCCTTATCTTTATGAGGGGTTGATGTGTTCCTGCCATCTCTTAGGAATGTGTTTATGTAGCTACTTGAGCATTTGGTGTGCTTCTGTGCCACTCTCTCAAGTGAGGAATGTGTTTACTTGGTTAGCTGTTGCCTAGTGTGTTACCATTCTGACAAGGCCTACTCTGGTTCATATGCTTAGTTATGCCTAGAGCTCCAGCAAAGCCTATAGCTGGCTTGTAACTCCTCTGTTACTGAGCCCGGATTTCTTTTGCATGTGATACTGTACGCCACAGCCTTCTATCCATAATAGATTAACAAAAATCTAGTTTAAAATTAGAAGAGTTGGGCAAAAGATATTTGACTAAACGTTTTTTCAGTCAAAACCAATTTTCATTTTCATTTCATATAGTGATGAGAACAAATTCTGAAACGTCAATCTTTTACAAAATAAAATTGTTATTCCAACCAGCCCTGTTTAAAAGCAAACTTTATTGAAACATCTTATTTTACTTAGTCTAACTGAGGTATGATTGTCAAATTTCTCCTCTGATTAGTAACCTAACCTTGCCAATTACCTTAAATGGGTAAAATAGTTTGGCAAAAATACAAGATAAGATGAACCTAAACTCAGAATTTGAATCAGACCTTTTCTTTGGTTCAAAAATTGCAGAGAACATCACATTTCCCAGCTCCCTCTTTTTAATAATCTGTGGCTTTGCATTTCCTAGTTTTGGTTAGGCCTATTGATAAACTTGTTAAATTTTAAAACAGCATTTCTGTGTTTTCTCCCTTGTGGCCCAGACTTGGCAGATGTGCCCCATGCACATCTACAAAGCTACTTGACTATTCCCCTTCAAATCCCTCCATAAATTATCTCATTTGTTGTGATGTGCACATAAAACTTGACAATGGTTAGGTGGCTGGTGTGCTGAGACCTCTGCTGATCATTCTGACCAATCTAGTCTCATTGTTTACTTGTACTCCCCTGCCTGCCTATCTGTATCCATTTGTTGCTGCTTGTCTTAAACTTAGATTGTAAGGTCTTTGGGACAGAGACTGTCCTTTTGTTCTATTTTTACAGTGTCTAGCACAATGGGGTCATGATCCAGGACTAGGACTCCTAGGTGCTATGGTAATCAAATAATAAGTAATAATTTAGTCTAGAATACTATGAAAACAGTTGTTCTGTGGTGTTCCTAGGTTTGTGGATTCAAGTGGTTTGCATAAGCATCCTAATTTCTGGAGTGAAATCCTGGCTCCACTAAGTCAATGGCAAAACTCTCATGGGGCCAGGATTTCACCGCTGCTTTTCTAGCCAATCCAGAACGAATCTCTGAACCATTAGAGATTCACCCATTACTATAAATTGTAGATGTTGGAGCCAATTCAATGACATGCTGCATTAATAACTGAAACAGGAATATTTTAATTGTGATGAGATTCTTTTGTAAAACTATAAATGTTCTGTCCAAAGTGAAGCATAAAATTGTTAGACTGCTATTCCATTAGCTCAGAAGCCAGAATGAAACTATATCATGTTACTTACATAACATCAGAAGTCTTTACAAGAATGGTGTGGCTTTTCTTTTTGTGACCAAAATAAGAGGAAGTATGGTCAGCGAAAGAACCATTCGATTGGCTCAACACTTGAAGCCACAGAATAATTAACAAGGCACTGAGGAACAACGGAAGAAATGTTCCAGGAGAGTATACTATTGAAGTGCAGTTGATCCAAAGCCAACACTGTGGAGGTTCAGACTTGCCCACCAATGCTGAAAATAACGATTATGGTGGGTCTTCCAGATTTTGGAATAACAGTCTTCTAATCTCTAATACTAGTAAATGAGAATTTATTTCAATAAAATGTTAAGTTTGAGAACATGCATTCTTTGAGAAAATTCAAAATTAACTCAGTCAAAATATATATCCTGTATATTGTCTGGTAAAGTGTTAGGATATAGATATTCAGGCCTGTCTGCAAAGGCCTATACTTTAAGAATTTAGGTGTATTCTTATCTCTTAGCTAGCTATAGAGGTATAAAAGAAAGAATCAAAAATCACTGTCTGTCTGTGTAATGGCCTTCTCTTACTGTGACAGTCTGAGGCCTGGTTCTTCAGCTAAGCAGCAGAGGCCAGCCATAAATTGGGAAATGTATGATCACATCCTCACATTCCAAACTAGTCATATTGAAATAAGGCAATCTGGGGCTTTTAGGAAGGTGATTAGATCTATCACCTCCAGAGAAAGGGAAGAGCCTAAAACATGTAAAAGGAAATTTAGTTTGATAGTTTTCTGTCTGGTAAGAACTCACTTATCAATAGACACAGCTGGAGAACCCTTATGTCTGTATAGATGTAGTTGTGAAATCCTCACTTCTGTATTGTTTTGTATGTTTATTTGCATGGTTTCTGGTTCTGTGATTGTTTCTGTCTGCTGTATAATTCATGTTGCCGGGTGTAAACTAATTAAGGTGGTGGGATATAATTGGTTAGCTAATCATGTTACAATATGTTAGGATTGTTAGGTAAATTTTAGTAGAATGGTTGGTTAAGGTATAGCTAAGAATACTACTATATAAATTAGGGGCAAACAGGAAGTAAATTGAGATTTGAAAATAAGGAAAAGGAACTTGAGTTTAAGCTTGCTGGAAGTTCACCCCAATAAACATTGAATTGTTTGCACCTTCGGACTTTGGGTATTGCTCTCTGTTCATGTGAGAAGGACCAGGGAAGTGTGAGAGTGAAGGAATAAGATCTCTAACATAAAGATTAAAGACAACACTTCAAGGTTCATGCTCCTTTGAAAACATGGGGTAGAAAATATTGCAGTACCTATATGCAGTATGACTGATATAACATTGGGCCTCTGTGGCAAGGTGAATCTGAGTTGGGATGGCAGAGGGGCATTTTCTGTGCCCTTCTACACTCATTGGCACCCAGGAAGCACCCTGAAATGACTATAGTATATCTGTGTGAAAACAACTTGGGATTTTATACGTGGGTTGTACAGAGATTTTTCCCAGACCTTTGCCCAAGGATGAGGTAAATTGGTCTGAAATGCTACAGTGGAGCGGTTGGTGGGGAGCTGCTAGGTTTCCATAGGTAGACAAGGCCAGAGGTAGTGTGTGTCATTGAGAATGGGAAGGATTAGTAACAACCCACCAAACTATCATATCTGGTACCTGAGGGATGTTCGGGTACACCTCTCCAAGTGGAGAGTGGATATATTTTTGACTGATGTTAGTTAACAATTCCCTCCCTATCTGGAAATCTGTTGCATGTGGGAAGGGGAGGAGGAGGCAGCCAAGCTAATTCCTAGTGCTCTTTGTGGTAGATGTCCAGTACAGGTACTCATTCCATTGGGATGCTAGTTCCCTTGAGACCAGCCGAGGGCAACAAAAATTATTAGGGGGCTGGAGCACATGACTTATGAGGAGAGGATGAGGGAACTGGGATTGTTTAGTCTGCAAAAGAGAAGAATGAGGGGGGATTTGATAGCTGCTTTCAACTACCCGAAAGGGGGTCCCAAAGAGGATGGATCTAGACTGTTCTCAGTGGTACCTGATGACAGAACAAGGAGTAATGGTCTCAAGTTGCAGTGGGGGAGATTTAAGTTGGATATTAGGAAAAACTTTTTCGCTCAGAGAGTGGTAAAGCACTGGAATGGGTTGCCTAGGGAGGTGGTGGAATCTCCTTCCTTAGAGGTTTTTAAGGTCAGGCTTGACAAAGCCCTGGCTGGGATGATTTAGTTGGGAATTGGTCCTGGTTTGAGCAGGGGGTTGGACTAGATGACCTCCTGAGGTCCCTTCCAACCCTGATATTCTATGATTCTATGGAGGTAGATTTAGGAGAAGGTATTCTCCAGAGAAGCTAGAGAAAGGTGGGTGAGGTGCCCAATTTCTAGTACAGCAAGGAGACAACCCACTTACCTCTCATGTGAGGGAAGGATGGTGGGGTTCCAGCAGTAGGCTGGGGACCAGCTCTGGAGGGATGGGGTCTGATGGCAGCCCTTTACTAGGTAGAAACAAATTAAAGAAGGAATGATGCCCTACACTGTGCAAGTTATTGTTGCATAGTTTCCAGATGAGCTAAGTTAATAAAATTGCGGCCAAATTAAACCACATCTCATACAGTTTTTGTGTCTGGAACAAATGCTTGATGCAGAATCAAACCTGTAAGGTTCCACAGAATTCTATGGGTCCTAGGTGTAACTAGAACTTTCAAAAAGTGTTCCTATCACAGTCATTACTGTGGAAACCATCCAGACATATTCTGTTTGTGGAAGAATTATATAGAAAGAAGAGCTAAGCACACAGAGATGGACGGTCCCCACAAAAATCACTCAGACAAAAGTATCAGAGGGGTAGCCGTGTTAGTCTGGTTCTGTAGAAGCAGCAAAGAATCCTGTGGCACCTTATAGACTAACAGACGTTTTGCAGCATGAGCTTTCGTGGGTGAATACCCACTTCTTCGGATGCAAGTGCAAAAGGAATACAGAGATTTTAAAAAGAGAAAATTTCCATGGATGTGTCCTGTCTCTCCCTCAGCTGGTCACAAAAACAATGGCTGGCAATATTTTATTTGTAAAGACACAAAAGATAGTGAAATATCAACTGTAAGCCATGAATTCAAACTCTTAATAATTAACCAAATCAGTTTCGCTTTCAGCAAAACATAAACTGTTACACATCCAATTCATGGTTACCATGGTAAACTAAAGTACATAGTGCAACCCCAGCTGTGAATCATTATCCAAACATTCAATTATTAATTCAAGTATCTTCAGTCACAGCATCAACTATTGCCATGTCAAACTAAGGTGCATAGAACAAATACATTTAGATCATCCATGCTGCAGTACATGCAGCTAGGTGATTCAGTATTCTTGAGTATTCTTTAATGCTAGTAATGATATTTTCAGTCCTTAGGCTAGAGCATTAATCTAACTCTACAGTAAGTAATATGTATCTGCATTCATAACACGATCACCTACTGTATGAACATGTGATGGGGCAGAGAGGTCCCACACCAGCAATGGGGGGGTTAAGGAAGCTCACAGGCTTTCCACAGGCAAGGAAAGGGCTTTACAAAACCTGTGGACTGAGGTGGCCCTGCTCTGCTTCACCTGAAGCCAGCATCAGGCATTAAGAGGAGAGCTCAAAGGAGGAGAATAGCCCACTTTGAGGTTGACCCGGAAGGAAGACAGAACTCTGTCTCTCTGGAGGGTGATTGCAGCCCTGAGATGGAGCTTGCTTGCCAGCCAGATCTGTCCTCCTCGAAAGACCTCCAGAATTGGGCAGGGACCAGTGGAAGAACAGACTGCTTGGGAGCCCTGAATGGAAAGGCAAGGCCCCACCAAAGGTTCATCGAATGACCCTGTTTCTGAGTTGTGTGTGTTACCTTTGAACCTCAACACCTGAAAGTGGTAGGACTAAAGGCTGCTTTGTCTGGAAGACCGAATCTCCATTACACTGGTCCTCATAGAGTATGTCTACACTGCAATTAAACACCCGTGGGCCCAGGCCTGAGTCAGACAGAACTGGGTGTAGATGGAGGGGGGATTTTGGCTATAGCCTGAGTCTGAGCCCAGGCTTTCTTTGCAGTGTAGACATACCCTCTATTTCTTCAGATCTTCTAAAGTACAAAGCAGTGGTACTGTAATAGTTCTGATAAATCCAGAATGCTTTGGCTCTCTAACAAGGTCACGTTTCTCTGGCTGCAACGATTCTTCAGACTTCTTCACTGATGATGGGATCCAAACTGTTCAGCTTGCCACAACAATAGCAGATGGTAGTGAAACTGAATGGAATTCTACCATTCAGTTTCTATAGCCGATGTTTTGGTTATATGGGAAGTTGCAGCCGATCACTTGAACTTTGGACCTTTGGCCCTCCTGTCTTGCAAACACCAGCCCGGCAGTCTTAATCCCACTATTGATGGACATTTATAATGTCCACTCTCTTACTATCCGGAGTGAATATTTTTTAGTGAGCCACATGTGAACTGTTAATGTTCTGTCATTTTTTTTCTTTAGACCTGTGAGTAAAGTCTTAAAAGTGAACTTTTTTCAAGCTAAAAATGTACATTTACATCCTGCTAAGATATCTCAAAAATCACTTAAGTGACTTTCCTCTGACTTTATGGATTAATTAATATTTTGACTGAGAACAAGCATTGAAAATTTCAGTCTAAATGAAGAAACTTTCACACAATTCAATTAGTGACAGAAATGAAACTTAAATCATTTGGATTTATCAAGTAGCTGTCCAAAGTTCTAGATGTTAGACATATCTTATAAACATCCACACATAACAACCATAACTATAGCATTTGCTACCCTAAATGGTGGTTTAAGGATTTACCTCAAGAACTGTATGAAATACAGCAAAATTGAAAATGCTTAGGAATTGGCCTTTTTGAGTCTATGGAGCACCACAACATTTCGGAGTCTTCTACGGAAGTGAAATTTTGTCCAGAATGAGCACAGAACATTTCCCACTCTCCATTGAAACTTTGTGGCAACTTTTTATGGTGCATTTATTTTATTTGGATGGGGATTTGCTTGGCCATCCAGTTCAATAGGATTGGTATGGATTTGGCTGGGATTGGTTTCATGGTTTCAGTTATATAGTCCAGTGGAGTGAGGATTTTACTGAATGGAATCAACATGATTGGCTGGATGACTTCTGGTGGTCTTAGCAACTGGGAAGGCAGGCTGGCTGCTGGGAAACTGAACATCTGACCTCCACCCCCCCAATTCAAGTCCCCTATCTTCCTTTTTTAGATCCTGGTATTTGTGACATTGCTTCTACACTCTTTCTAATATTATTTTTCAATACAGTATTCCTCTCATGCTAACTTGAATGTAAATGTATCTTTTGACTATCTCAGTTTTCAGCTGACAGACACATTTTAAATTTCCTTCTCTGAAGGAATAAGCTTCAGCCAGCTAAGCACTGGGAAGCAAAACATTCACAATGAAAATAGTTGTCTCACTAAAATAATGCTCATGAGAATTTATTATTTATAATACATTGCAAGATTTCATGATGTGTTAAGTTACTATGTGCTATTTACAGTATTTTATATTGACATAATGGGCAGAAAGTGAGGTAATGAGCTGGAAAGTATTGTAACTTGCAAGAGAGAAATTCAGATTTTCAGTCTGTGTATGTGTGTGAAGGGAGAAAGAAATTTTCCCATTACACAAGGTCTTACTTTGGACTGAGGCCTCCTTCTTCCTCAGTAGATAAAATAGATATCATGCCAAATTTTCAAAATGTTGTGCACAATTATTTGTGGCACAAATGAGGGTATCTACATGCACAAAATTCCAATTGTATGCAAACATAAGGCCTGATCCAAAGTCCATTGAGGTGAATGGAGTCTTTCCATTGACTTGAATGAGTTGTCGATCATTTCCATAGTGTTCATAATGTATGCATGCAAAAATCATATCTTATTTGTGAGTACAAATAATAACTTGGAAAAAATCTGCATGCCCAAGTGATTTTCATGCACAAAAATAGAGGCCATATTGAGGCCCTTTAAAATTCCTGTTCCTCTCCTACCTACACATCCCCACACCTGCAGGGTAAGATGTATTCTGTTTTTCTTGTGTGTCATGTACAAAATTCTCAACTAAATTCAGATTCCAAAGTCTCCATGCTGGAGAAAGAAAGTCAGGAAGGGCACTTCTGGTTTTGATACCAGATTCAGTTTGAAGTGCTGGCAGTCAGAAATATCTTGTAAAGTGAGGAAGCTTCATACAAAAATTAGTGATGGAGAATAATTGTGGAATGCCATATAGAACTGAGATTTTTTTTGTGGGGGTAATTTTGTTTTTGTAACTTGCAAAACAGCGGCAGTCCTTTTCTTTTATAAGGTGAAATAGGCAGAATGAATACACTGGACAGTTCCAATCCTATGGCTCAATCCTGCCCCTTTTGAAATCAATAGGAGGAACAGGGCTATATAAAGATGCACAAACATATTTTGCCTAATTTTTGGTACCTCACTAACATCCTGGGTTTGAAATGTTGACTGTAATATTACTGGGGTCATTGGCACTTGAGAGGCTATTAAAATGGTCTGATTCTAATTATGATAAATTAGGGCTGTAAGTCTCTCATCCTGCGCCACTTCCAGCAGCCCCCATTGGCCTAGAGCCGTGAACCGCAGCCAGTGGGAGTCATGATCAGCTAGACCTGTGGACGGGGCAGGTACACAAACCAGCCTGCCCGCCAGGGGCTTTCCCTGCACAAGTGGCAACCCCAGTTTGAGAAACACCAATATAGAGGCTGTCCAGCATTATCAGCCTTGGTTTTTTGTTTGTTGAGAAAATGGTTACAGGGAAAAAAGGATCAAAACTCTCACTAATTTTGTGAACTCTCCAAAATTGCTTGTGATTCATGTATGTTTACTGCTGACCCTAACTACTATGTTTTGGGGAAAGAAAAGGATTAAAAGTTCTCAACATCTTTATATAAACTGCAGACATTTTAAAAAGAGTCAGAGGATATATAATGGACTGTCTTATACCCTAAACCATTGTACCCTTCTTAAGACGGGGATTTTCTTCAAATAAAGATGTTGATGTGTATTAGAACACAAAAATACTTTAGTTTGATTCCTTAGCTGGTGGAATTGCTCATTGTCTGCTCTAGACTTTCTGCATAGCTCGGAAATTTGGATATGTAGAAGTCTGCTGTTATAAATTGACCAGAAACATGTTAATAAAAGCACCTGAGTCTTCTGGTTCTGCAAAGCTGCTTTGGGAGTCTACCCATTTAAAGGGCAAGCAAGGAAAATTCTGTGTTGTTCTGTCTGAATGTAAATTAGGCAAAGCTAATTAAATCCTTTGTTGTGTGTTTGAATGTAATAACAATTCGAGATCTCCAAAGAACAGGCTCAAATGGAATTATTTAATCAGAGATTAGTACAGCACTAGATGGAATACAGAAGGAATAGATACATCACCACCTTTGGTATAAAAGCTGACCTCTGTGTCAGGTAAGATGCCGACAGTTTTGTATTCGCCTTCTAATTCCCAATACCCCTGTCTTTTTTTTTTTTATAGAGTATAAGACAAAGAAACCCCTTTTGTGGATGGAAAAATATCACCATATGATATGTTTTAACATTTTTGTTTACCTCACTACTTATAGAATTTCCACTACGGTATCTTTATGTTACAAGATTGATAAGCAAAAAGATAATTCTAATTTTGTCACTATCTCTACAAGATAGGTCGATTGGCAGTTCCCCAAAACATCTTTTTAATGGATCTCCATTTCTTCATTGCAGCCTGCATCTGCAATCACAATTGTTCCTGATCAATCAAGCAGTCCTGCTTATGTCACTGTAGACACTTTTGGTAGTTCGAGGGGAGAGGTCTCTTTTCTGGACATCTGTTTTCCTATAGACTTGGAGGTGCCAGCCAGGATGAATTATAGTCCAATATTCAATCCTAAAGAATTCTTGGATATAGGTCACTCACAGGTTATGGACCAACACTCTGGCCTTACTATCCAAAAACACTCTTTGCTAATACCATAAAGAAGTTTGGTGAATAGTTAATATGTAAACAAAATTAATCTTCAAGGAGGAGGACTAAAAGGGTCAATATTTACTGACAAGTACCAAAACCTTTTCCCAATGCAATTTATAGGCTGCTTGGCACCCCTGTGTGAAAGATCACCTTACCAATTCTATGTCTCTATGGCTTTTCCCCCTCCTCTATTCAACTCTGAATTGAAAGTATACACAAAGATAATCCACACAACTGATGCTCAGTCATGCTCCAGAACTATCTTTTGGTGTCCATCCACCCAAATTCAGATAGCCAGTAAAAGCCACAGATGGCCAATATCACAACTCCATAGAATCACAGAAATGTAGGTCTCAAGAGGTCATATAGCCCATACCCCACCATGCTCAGGGATAACCAAGTATACCTAGACCATCCCTGACAGGTGTTTGTCTAATCTGTTCTTAAAAACTGCCAGTGATGGGGATTCCATAACTTCCTTTGGTAACGTATTTCAGTACTTAACCATCCTTGTAGTTAGAAAGTTTTGTCCCAATATCCCACTAAATCTACCTTAAAGATTAAACCTATTACTTCTTGTCCTACCTTCAGTGGACATGGAAAATAATAGATCACCATCCTCTTTATAATAGCCCTCAACATATTTGAAGACTGTTATCTGGCTTCTTCCCTCCCCTGTTCTCTTTCCTCAGAACTAAACATGCCCAGTTTTTTTAGCCTTTCCTTTTAGGGCAGATTTTCTAAACTTTTTATGATTTGTGTCCCTCTTCCTCCCTGGTCTCTCTGCAGTTTGTCCACATCTTTTCTAATCCTGTCCTCCAAAGTACTTGCAATCCCTTCCATCTCGATCATCTGCAAATTTTATAAGCATACTCTCCACCTCTCCATCCCATTATCCAAGTCATTAATGAAAATATTCAATAGCACTCTACAGACCCCTGTGGGTTCCTGCTAGATACGTACTACTAATTTGACAGTGAACCACTAATAACTATTACTCTTTTAACTGAAGCTCTCTATTGTAGGTCAGTCCCCAGTGAATAATCATAAAAACAGCCACAAGTAAGGTACATGATTGGCCATCTCCATGCTGAGGAGAGATGCTGAACTAAGAGAGCATGAATACTGAATCATTTTCTCGTATGTCAGGGTAGAGTCATTGTCAAGCAGTATGGTGAAGTGCTTTAAAATGCAGCTGCCTTTAATGCCTGTGACATGGCTATAAACAGACTTTGGGCTCCATACTCACTGTAGTGTAGAGCCTTCATAGGTATAACTAAATAAGAAAATGAAAGATAAACTGTGAGACAAGTCCCTTGTTTATGTATGCTTCAGCAAAGTGCAGTATAGGGACCTTATAGTCTCTTAAGATGACCACAGGGAACTATCTTTTAGGATAGTCAAAGACAGATATTTTATTTCTCATGTTTTTTTCTCTGCTTGCCTTTTTTCATCAAACTGCAGACTTGCCTGGAATAAGAAGTGAAGTGTCTCAGTAAACTGAAACTGTCATCCTTTACATCTCTTGCTGCAGATTTGTTCTGTTGATCAAGTCAGTATACCCATCCCAATGGAGGTGTTAGAACATCCAGGTTACAGATATGAAAAAGGTTGGGATAAACTAATTACTGTTGCCAATTGCTTTTTAGGTGGAAATAGTTATTTATGTTGGAGACAGAGAGGTTGAAAGAATAACTTTTAGAAACATCATGCAGCCCTGATGGAAGAGATTGCTAAAACAGTAGTGTGTTCTGGGTATGTATGTGTAAGACATTCTACACAAGAGTGTAGTTTCATAATAGCTTGTTTATGGTTGGATACTATAGATCGTGGGTTAGATTCAGTCCTGGATTGTGCTCTCTTCTGCTGACATAACCTAAGATGCAGGGCTCCTGGCATCAGAAAATGTATCAGAAGGGGATTGTGAGGACCCAGCTCCACTAGGGGCCTGCACTTGCATCCTCAAAAGTAAGGGAGTGCAGTTTGGAAGAGGGTAGGGTTAGGGAGGCTCTGGGCTGTATTAATTCAGCACACGCCCTGGAGGGCCTTTGCTGGTGGAACTTTTATGAAGCTCCAGCTGCTCACTGTTCAAAGCTGCCCTCAGCAAAACCCCCGTGGGAGGGTTGCAGAAACCTGTATGCTGTCATCTGTGATGAGCCCTTAAGGGGCACAGCCCTCGTTGGTCAAGGAGGTGCAGTTTGTACTGTCTACAGCAAATGAACGGTCTATGGCAAATAGTGCAGCCAGTGCATGTAGCCTATATGTTATAAGGGACTATATTAATTCCCATTTTCTGTGGAAAAATGGACAATGAAACATCACAACATATATTTAAAGTATGGTTACCACTAGCATCTGTGGAGCTTCTTGCCAATCAAAGAACAGTCCATGATGAGTAAACTATTGCATAGCTCCTTGGGACAGAGACCATGTCTTCAGATATGTTTGTACAATTCATTGCACAATAGCTGTACAAAACAACAATAATGCTAGAGCTTGTTCCCCGTTCTCCGTTATTAAGGAACTCTTTTCCTTGTAGAAAATGGAACTCTCCAGACGTCCTTTTGCTGAAGTTCACCTTTAGGAAAGCTAGTTTTGAAAATGTGGCGAGTGCAACAGTGAGGATGTCAGAAAGGCCTGAAAATTCATCTCCTCCACATCTATTACTGTCAATGTTCTTTTCATTATGATTTCATCAGGATTAATTAACAGGATCTGTGATAATATGATGCATGTATTTGATATACAAAACCAAATTAGCTGTACAATTTATGCTTCTGTGCAGCTGCTACTCTACATTTTGATAGTCCGGAGTATAGATTGGATGCATTAGCCTACACCAGCTGTCTGTGACTAGCTACTTGGCTTCCTGCTGTCTGATACCCATGAGGTGACACAGGTCACAGTGAATGCTGGTGCTAGTGGTTGAACTTGCTGGAGTCATGGCATCTGAAGTGGACAACCAATACAGAAAATCATAGGTTTTCTTACAAGCATATGTATTAAATGTTTTTACATTATGTTAGAATACTATATTTTAAAAATATTTTAGGGCAGAATCATGGAATGTCTAATGATATTTTTTGTGTGTGTTTTCTCAATAATCATTCATAGAAGAAACTTGTAAGATATATTACTGGTATGATTTATCAGTAGCTACAGTAAATCCAAGAAGAGGCTGCTTGTAAAATTGTTCAGAGGAGGAGGTCAGATTTAGCACAGACAAGCTTTAGTCGATAACTCCAGTAGTATCTGGTTAATCTCCTTTCTGTATAACTACCTGGTTCTGACATGAGAAGTCACTTTTACAGGGATTATTTTCTCAGCAATTTAGTAGAGCAGTTAATAGCTTAAACCCTTGAGTCATATTTCTATCTTTTTAAAAGATAGTATACCATTCTATGCATGCAAAAAATGCAGTATTGACTATGTTTTGAGAGCCTGATCTGAAGCACTTGAAATCAGTGGGTGTCTGTTCCCTGCCTTCACAGGGTTTCTCATTAGGCCTTTAATATTTACATTTTAATCTTTTCCATTTGACTGTAGTATGTGTTCATATTTGGACTCAGTCTTGCGAAAGATGCCAGGCTGACAGCCCAGGAGACTGAAGCCTTCTGTTTATTCACAAAATAGGTACAAAGTTCAAACTTCCCTCACCAGTTGAAGTGTCTCTATCTTGAACCGGAGGGACCACTACAAGACATGAGATTGTTCAGTTTCCATACTCAGTTCCTTCGCCTCTCAGAAGGCCAACAAAGAAGAAGCCAATTTAATGTCCGCTGTGGTGGGTTTAGTTTTTATTTGGGGAGCAGTGGTTTTTTTTGTTTTGTTAGATGGATATGCTCATCCACTGGTAATTAAGCCACCAAATAGCCATAAGACGGTACACAATTTTGAGTGTCTACTGACCTAGGCTGGATTTGAACTGATGATCTAGAAGCAAAAGACTACATTTCACTACGGGTCCCAATACACTATAATTAGAGCGGGGTGACATTTTTTAACCAGGACTCCTTTTTTTCAGTGAAAAATGCAGATTTGGCGACACTGAAATATTTCACTAATTATATCCATTTTGTCAAATTGTTTTGAATAAGAAAAAAATCCCCCAAAATTGAAATGTTTTGTTTCAACATTTTTGAAACATTTTAATTTTTCAGTTTGGAACAATTTTCTGTTTTGAACCTTCCTTTAATTTTGTTTTACAAAAATTCCAAAAATGTTTAAAAATGTTTGAAGTAGAAACAATGTTTTGTTTTATCTGAAACACTTCCCCCCCAACTTTTTGAAATTGCCAATAGGCTGAAAAATCCATTAGGTGGTCAGCTCTCATTATAACATTGTTGTGAGGGTCTTACCAGAAGGTCAAATATTTAAAAAATGTTTCAGCTAATGAAGGAATGCAAAACAGAGGGAAACATGTTCCATGAACATGAAGTAGGGGTCTCTTTACTGAAATGTGATGTATATTTAATAGGTCAGGGTAGCAGCTCAGATTATAAATGTAATGCCTTTGTATTATATCCGGTGCACATTTATCTAAATAGTGTTGGGCTTTAAAACAGCTGACATTAACTCTGCATGTGTGCTGTGAATTCAGTTAAGCCATTTTTCATGATTTTGGCAGGTGAGAAGGAACTTGTTACTGATACATGTTTGCTTCCCCATCCTTCCCCGAATTGTACACTTCTGAAATGGACATAATAAATGAGGAAAGTAGATTGATTCTAAGATAACATATGGAGTGAGAAGGAAGGCACATTAAGCAACGAAGAGGAGCATATTACAGCTAGGTGGATTATGGGAAAGCTCCAAAAAGTTTCCAGTTCTCGCTTTGCTCCAAAACTATTAGGTCTGACAGTTTAACATGCATGTGCATTCGAATAGGAGTTTCTCCAGTGTGTTTCCTTTGAGATGGTATTGCATGGGACACTGACAGGGCACCACAGAATGTCTATGCAGATCCAGCAATCTTTCTGCTAGTAGATAAAAATTGTGCCACCTCATTATGGGGTTCTGTTCATTCCCTCCACTGTGCTTTGTGAATTGGTACAGACAGGGCCACCCAGAGGATTCAGGGGGCCTGAGGTCTTTGGCAGCGGGGGGCCCCCGCTTCAGCGGTAATTCAGCGGTGGGGGGGTCCTTCCATCCTGGGGCAGAAGGACCCCCGCTGCAGAAGACCTGGAGTGGAAGAAGCTCCAGGGGCCCGGGCCCCGCGAGAGTTTTCCAGGGCCCCCGTAGCAAGTGAAGGGCCCTGCTCCAGGGGCCCCAAAAAACTCTCATGAGGGCCCCTGCGGGGCCCGGGGCCTGGGGCAAATTGCCCCACTTCCCCCCCCTCCCTCAGGCAGCCCTGGGTACAGAGGGGGAGAGGGAGAAATGAACTTGCTTTCTCCTTTAGGGCACTGTGCATCCCTTATGGTCCCCTCTCCCGCCTTATGTACAGTGAGGCATGTGTCTACATCCCCCATAGAATAAAGATGGCTATTCTGATTGCCCACAACCTCCCTTTTCTCCAGGCTGCACACCCACATAAGAATATGGCCTAGAATAAATTATTTGTGCAACAGTGACCCTCTTCTCGGAAATCTATTAGCTGATGCTCTGTTTCCCCATCTTTAAATATCAAAATCATTGTCTTATGTGGGGTAAGAGAAAATAATACATTAGCAGGCCAGTGATTGCCACTTGGCTAGCAAATGCCAGGTCATTCTCATATCCATGTTGTTGTGTATTTGGTTGTCATGTTTTTTGTTCCTATGGCAACTGAGTTAGATTATTAGGGGATAGCCCAGCCAGTTTCGGCCGGTTGGGTGAGCTCTGTGTCTGTAAATAAAATGGTAGTTTTGTTAGCTGTCGGCTCTCTGGCCTCAAGTGATTTCTTCCTAAATCGGCTGCCCCCAAGGGTATAACAAGTGGTGACGATGGATGGGATTCCGGTGCTGCTCCAGTAACAGAAGGAAGTAGAAGTCAAGGTAAAGAACAAACAAACAAAAAACCTACTTGTTTGCACTGACTGTGAAAGTGAAACTAAAAATCATGGCTACTCCGACCAGGCCACTGGAACCTTTTGATGAGAATATAGAGCAGTGGCATGTGTATACTGAGCGTTTTGAGTTTTTTGTTATTGCAAATGACATTACAGAAGCGAAGAAGGTGCCAATATTCGTAAGTGTTGTAGGGGCTAAAACCTACTCCCTGCTACGCAGCTTACTACACCCTGTTAAGCCTGAGACTAAATCTTACAGTGACATTGTGGAAATCCTGGGGTCCCATTTTCCCCCCAAACCACTGGTAATTGCTGAAAGAGATAGGTTCCACAAAAGAGACCAGAAGGAAGTTGAAACAGTTGTACAATTTGTAGCCATTTTAAAAAAGCTAGCAGAACACTGTGAATTTAAAGAGACGTTAAATGATGCTCTGCGTGACAGGTTAGTGTGTGGCCTCTACAGTGAAGCTATACGGAAGCGCCTACTGATAGAGGCTCAGCTTACATTACAGAAGGCTGTTGATATTGCTGTCTCCATGGAACTGGCTTCAAGGGAGGCGCAATACATCGGTGCATCCCCTAGGGTGCAAAAAGTGTCAAAAGGACCGACCCACAAAACTGTGCAGAGTCAAGAATGTTACTGCTGTGGTCACCAGGCATCAGAATGCTGGTGTAAGGACCTGGTGTGTCGACACTGTGGCAAAAAGGGACACATTGAGTGTGCCTGTAAACAAAAGAAAAAGAGGCCTGTGATCTGGCCGACAAAAAGAGGAACCCTGCATACCCTAGAGCAGACCCAGGATGATCAAGGTGACACCTCATCGCAAGAGGAAGTGCCACTGCATGTTTTGTCTTTGGCAGTGGGCTCACATGAATACTGGGTAACCCCATTGTTGGATGGCAAACCTATATGGATGGAACTGGACACCGGTGCAGCCGTCTCGCTGGTCTCTGAGACTGTGTATAAAGAAAAGCTACAGCATCTTCCACTTAAGGCAACAAAAACTGTTCTGAAGATGTATACGGGAGAAGCTGTGCCCATGTTGGGCACTATTGATGTTAAGGTGGAGCTCAATGGACAGGCTGCTAAATTGCCACTGTTTGTGGTGAGAGGTAACTACCCAGCCTTAATGGGTAGGTCTTGGCTTGGGAAGATTCAACTGAACTGGGCAGAAGTGCACCGGATGACTAAAGAAGAAACCAGTCTAACCCCTATACTAAGGAAACATGCTGCTGTTTTTGGAGATGATTTGGAAAGTATGAAGGGAATCTCTGTGTCCTTGAACATTAAACCTGACAGTCCACCAAAATATCTGAAAGCCAGAACTGTGCCATATGCCATCAGTTGAAGCAGACCTGGAGCGCCTGGTCACCAATGGAGTCCTAATACCAGTTACCCATAGCTCATGGGCCACTCCTATTGTTCCAATAGTGAAGAAAGATGGCTCTCTCCGGATTTGCGGTGATTTTAAAGTCACTGTCAACCCAGTGTTGTGTGCAGAGCAATACCCGCTTCCCCGCATGGATGACCTCTTCGCAGGCCTGGCTGGGGGACAAAAGTTCAGTAAGATTGATCTGAGTCAAGCATATTTACAGATGCACATCGATGAAAAGTCCCAAGAGCTGTTGACTATTAAGGGGCTTTATCGATACTGTCGCCTACCCTTCGGAATAACGTCTGCTCCCGCCCTGTTCCAGAGGGCTATGGACCAGATCTTGTGTGGCTTGTCAGGAATTCAGTGCTATCTGGATGATATCCTGGTCACTGGAAGAAATGAAGAGGATCACTTAAACAATTTAGAGGCTATCCTACAAAGACTGGAAGAGTATGGCCTACGAGTTCGCAAAGACAAGTGTGAATTCTTCAAGCCCTCTGTTGAATATTTGGGACACATCATTGATTCTGCAGGTCTTCATAAGGCCCCTGCAAAAGTTAAAGCTATTGTGTAGGCTCCCCCACCTCGAAATGTAAGCCAGCTGCGCTCGTTTCTAGGACTACTGAACTATTATGGAAAGTTCATCTCACAGTTAGCCACACTGCTAAAACCACTTCATGAGCTCCTTGGGCAGAACAAGGCCTGGAAGTGGACTGAGGCCTGTGATGTTGCATTTAACAAAGCTAAGGATGCATTGCTAAATTCTGAAGTTCTAACGCACTTTGATCCATCCTTACCCCTACAATTGGCCTGCGATGCCTCCCCTTATGGAGTGCAGTCGTGTCACACATTATGCCTTCGGGAGAATTTAGACCTATTGCTTTTGCTTCACGCACTCTAAGCAAAGCAGAAACTAACTACGCCCAAATCGAACATGAGGCATTAGGAGTTGTTTTTGGAATTCGGAAGTTTCATCAGTACCTGTTTGGGCAAAAGTTTACTCTTCTCACAGACCAACGACCTCTGACATCAATTTTTGGACCCTACACAGGCATTCCCCCATTAGCTGCTAGTCGTATGCAACGTTGGGCATTGTTACTTTCAGCACACACATATGAAATCAAATATCGGAAATCCACTCTGCACGGCAATGCATATGGCCTCTCATGATTGCCTTTGCTGGTCAAACATCAAGATAGTACCCAAAAGGAAATCTTCTACTTTGAACAGGTAGAGAATACACCCATCACTGCTACTCAGATAAAGAAGGCAACTTGCGTTGACCCAGTATTGTCCCAAGTTATGGACCTGGTGATGCATGGAAAATCTCGACAAACCTCTCCGGTCTCACCTGACCTTGTTCCCTACATGTCCAGGAGGACGGAGTTATCGGTCCAATCTGGTTGTTTGTTGTGGGGGAGATGTATCATTATTCCACCACCACTGAGATCACAGATGCTAGAACAGCTACATTCCGGTCACTGTGGAATAGTGCGCATGAAGGAAATTGCACGAAGCTATTTTTGGTGGCCTGGATTGGACAGTGCTATTGAAGAGAAGGCAAAAGCTTGTATGTCATGTCAGGGTATGAGGAATGCACCCCAGTGGGCACCCCTACACCCATGGGACTTGCCTGAAAACCCGTGGCAACGTATTCACATTGACTTCGCTGGCCCCCTTGAAGGAAGCATGTTCTTGATGGCAGTAGATGCCCATTCTAAATGGCCAGAAGTCTCTATAATGCAGTCCACTACTGCAGAGAGTACTATCCAAAAACTACGGGGACTCTTTAGTCGTTTTGGTCTGCCAGAACAACTTGTGAGCGACAATGGACCGCAGTTCGTCTCTCAGGAGTTTCAAAATTTTATGAAGGCAAATGGGATACACCACATCACGTCAGCACCATATCATCCATCCACCAACGGATTAGCTGAAAGATTTGTGCAGACAATGAAACACACTTTGAAATCAGCAAGGGGACAACACTCCATTCAAAAGCGTCTGGATACCTTCTTACTTTCCTACAGAGAAACGCCTCATGCTACGACCCAGGCATCCCCAGCCTTTCTAATGATGGGACGACAGCTGCGCACGTGCTTTGATCTGCTGAAACCTTCTGAACCCCGACAAATTGTGCAACATCAGCAGCAATATCAAGTCATCAGATGGGCACCCAGAGCAAAAGACTGAACCTTTAGCCCGGGACAGCCAGTTTTGGCTCAGAATTATACTTCCAGAGCTAAATGGGTCCCTGCCACAATCATCACTCAAACAGGACCTGTTTCCTACACAGTCCGGACTGCAGAGAATCTTACCTGGCGGCGACATGTAGATCAGCTGTTGCCAGGTCATGCCAGTCCTCAGGACACATCTGCAGTTGAGTGGTCTGACTCCACCTCTTCTGGTGAGACACCGAATCACAAATCACCTGTTCCTGACTGTTCTCCTCCATTACTGCCGGCGGCTGAGATACCCCTTTGCCCAGCATGAGCTGATACCACCTTCTCACCTGTTCGTGCTGCGGACCCTGAGCCCATGGTACTTTCGGGTGCAACAACACCAGAAGTTCGCCGTAATCCACCTAGAGACAGAAGGCCTTCTCATCGGCTGGATCTTTAGCTAGGGCGAACCCATGGTTATGGGGCAAAATAATCCCCAGGGTTTAGCCGGGAATGGAGGTAGTCCACCCTCCTTCTCTAGTCTAGTGTGTGTTTTATTTAGGGGATGTTCTGATTAGGGGGGAGGAATATGTTGTGTATTTGGTTGTCATGTTTTTGTTCCTATGGCAACTGAGTTAGATTATTAGGGGATAGCCCAGCCAGTTTCGCCCGGTTGGGTGAGCTCTGTGTCTGTAAATAAAATGGTAGTTTTGTTAGCTGTCTGCTCTCTGGCCTCAAGTGATTTCTTCCTAAACCGGCTGCCCCCAAGGATATAACACATGTCTCTTAACTGATGCAAATAATTTCTCCTTCATGCCAAGATCCACAGATATATTACAATGGGCTCTTCAGTCTCCTTGCAGTTGGGGGGCAGAAGCACACCTGACGGTCACTGACAAGTTGGTTCAGTAATAACTCTGTCAATTCCTAGTGGTGTCCCAGGCTGCATTTGATTTTTGGGGATGTTGTCCCTTCTGCACCACTTCCCCTTCTGAGGTATTTGCAAGCTTAAGGGATGAGAGGTAGGACAAGGAAAGCCAGATGCAGAAGGGAAGGGTCTGTATCTTTTGCTCCCTTCCTTCTTGAGTGTCTCATTGGGGCACTCAGTGAGCTCTTTGGGAACAGAACAGTTTTCCACACAGGCCCGGCAGGGTTACCTTGGCTCCCTGCTCCTTGGCAGGAAAGCAGACAGGCAGGATGGGAAAAGAACTGGCTCTAGGACAAGGTCACCCCTGCATCTCCATGAGGGGAGCAAAGCCAGAAGGGCAATGCACTGCACAGAAGATTGCAGAGCTCAGTCTCCTCCCTCTGTTTCCCCTCAAATCACTGATGGCAGGTATCAGACACAGAACAGGCACCATCAACACCAGGGAATGTGGTAAGGGGCCTTCAGTATTAGTTCTTTCCATCTGCTTCTGCTTCTATAACAGCCCCCGGCCCCAACCCTCCCACTGGGTATCCCTACTCAGATCCCAGGTCAAGACCTTGAGGGGAAACACTGACCAATATGGCCCAAGTGGACCCCATACAACAGAGAGGGGTCTAGCTCTTGGGGAAACCATCCTTGAGCCCCAGGCCCTCGTACCTCCCTTGAGAGATCCAAAAGGGCCCCATGTTGTTGGAGCAGGGACATGAAGTCAGTCATAGGCCTGAAATGAGGACGAATACGATCAAATACAAGGTCTCATCTCAGAAGGCTGGTAACAGAAGATTCAAAAGGCCATAACAACAAAGAAGTGGTATCATAGAACAAGAATCCAGTTCTGATTGGTGCCTCACACAGAAGCATGCTTAAGTGAGGCAGTGTTCATATGATACATATTCAGTAATTCTGGGTATCCCCTCTGCAGCTCACTTGTTGGCAAAGATCTAATTCCAACTGTATATTCTCTGCTCCCTCAAATGTTGAATTCAGAGAATCAGATATTTTTAAGGGATCCTTCCAATTCAGTTCTGCAGACTGGGATAAGTTTGGGTGCACATGCACGAGCCATTAGTAACTGGCGAGTTATGTACATTGTTTAACAGATGAGATTGATGAATCACATAAGTATAGACATGAACACTTTATTTACCATCCAAATAATTAGTAAAAGCAGCAAAGAATCCTGTGGCACCTTATAGACTAACAGACGTTTTGCAGCATGAGCTTTCGACGAAGTGGGTATTCACCCATGAAAGCTCATGCTGCAAAACGTCTGTTAGTCTATAAGGTGCCACAGGATTCTTTGCTGCTTTTACAGATCCAGACTAACACGGCTACCCCTCTGTTACAAATAATTAGTGTGACTGAGAAAAATACAGATACATACAATAGAAAGGCTGCTTGTGCCGTCATACTATCAAACTCCTGGAAGCCATGGAAAATACATAGTAGAAGATAGTTAGTGGAGTACATCATAAGTGGAGGCAATGGCCCAGTTTACATCAACCTGTCAATCCCGATGTGTCCACTCGGGTCCGGCAAACACTTTTAGTAGACCTTTTTCCCATTCTACCCACATAGATCCTGGACCATATCTGATGAGATTTCAGCCCCTTGCCCACATGTGGTATTCCAGGAAGCTTTCTTTGGTATTGTAGCTAACCAAAATCAAACTTCCGAGGCCGGCCTACATTATTTGCATCAACTCCTTTCCCAATACTTTTGACATGTGCAGTTGGTGTCATGGATACATTTACTATAAATCCCCCAAAAGCTACTATTTTAAACTTGTTTTTGCTTTAATTGTTTGTCAAAAGTTGTATATTGCTAAATCCGGTGATCTTTGGTCAAGTACTCCTGCTTAGGTAGACTCTTTACTGGGCCTATTTAGGCCTCAGCCTATTGCCAATAATAATATTTTGTATCTTATATATGTCCCTACTTGTGTTTCTGCTATATTAACATCACTTATAAAAGCACTTTTGCATATAACATATGAGTTAAGATTGCCTCATAACTTTTATAATATCAAGCTCTGGGCCACAAGTCAACAGCTCAGAGAATGGGCACGAGAAAAAGAGCACAACATCTACCAGTTGGAACACAATGATTCACTAAGGTCTCAGAGCATGGCTGCTTCCATGGATAGCAGACCTGTTCTGCTTGTAATAGCCAATGTGTCAGAGAAGAGTCGTGTGGCACCATATAGACT
Organism: Mauremys mutica; assembly: GCF_020497125.1. Classification (NCBI taxonomy): domain Eukaryota; kingdom Metazoa; phylum Chordata; order Testudines; family Geoemydidae; genus Mauremys; species Mauremys mutica. Next base: position 72,464,464 of record NC_059072.1, read on the forward strand.
AACAGACGTATTGGAGCATGAGCTTTCGTGAGTGAATACCCACTTTGATGGATGCATGTATTCACTCACGAAAGCTCATGCTCCAATACGTCTGTTAGTCTATAAGATGCCACAGGACTCTTTGCTGCTTTTACAGATCCAGACTAACACAGCTACCCCTCTGATACTTGAAATGTGTCAGAAGGGGGTTTCAACAATAACTGGGAAGAAAACACCATCAGCCCTATCCCAAAGAGTGAGTCTCCTGTCCTGGATGTAGTAAAGCTTCCTATCTCGATGTGCACTGCTCACCCAGGGGAAGATGAACTCCAAGGCTTACATAGCAGAAGTTGGATTAGAAGAGTGGTTCCTACACCCATAAATATCTCCGTCGTCGCAAGTCCAGTGTGGCTGTCTGGAAACCGACCTCTTTGCATCTGAAAACAGTAAATAAAGTGCCCTGCAGTCTCTCTCTTTCAGGACTCGGGTTGTGGAGATGGTATATGACCTCTTGCAAAGCTAGGCAAGGTCCCTACTGTGTCTTCCCACCTTTTCCACTGCTCCGCAGGAGAATACAAACAAGACATGGCAAGGATATTTTCTGCCATTCTGGCTGAAAAGGCAATGGCTGTCAGGCCTGATTAACCTAGCACTGGATCATCAGATATTTCTGTCTCTCAGAGGAGGGCTGCTATGGCAAAACCTGGACCAGACGTGTTTAAAATGAATATTTGGATGAAGTGATTTTATTGCTCTCATGGATCCTAAAAGAAAAGTCAACAAATAGAACTTATTCTACTGGCTGGTTCAAAGTTTGCAGTATAACTACCATGCTAAACCAGTGAAACATAATCTTGAGTGGCCATATCCCAGGAAGGCTTTATTGTGGGTTTATAAAACTGTCCAAGCAAAAAGGTCAAGTCTCTGTAGTATAATATTCTCAGCATGTTCAAGAGCGTGAAGCTTTGTACAAATCCCTATATTAAATGCTCCCGTAGGGCACCAATCTTATTGCAATCCGGTGAGGTCGTAGAGCATGACTTTGGAACCCCATTCTGCTGCTGACACACTGTCTGAGCTGAACTCCTGCTGGATGTGTCACAGTACTTTCTATCCATTAGAGTAAGCTACTACCTCCAATCGAATTAATGCTTTTATATGAAGCTGGGAACATTCTCTGAGACCCAGTATTGTACTTTTCATTCAGACAGAAACTCCTCACAACTGTCACAGTACTCATTGCTTAAGTAAATTCAAGAAATATTCCTCCTTCCGTTAAGTATCAGTCCCGTCCTTCGGCGCATTGATAATATCAGGGCAAAGTAATCATGTCACCTGTATTGAGGCCATTAGTTCCCCACATTTTGTATATTGGCTATCCTGTTTTAGCTGATGCCATTTTCCTTCCTTTTGGCAGAAGTCTTCACCATGCTTTAGTGACCAGGAGAAAATGGAGGAAAGAGATTACATAATCTATCTTGGTTTAGATTACCATCCTTAAAGGATGATTCTCTTTACCACCCTGGAGGTACCCAGCTCTGAGAATGACATTGTAATGGATCTGTGGAACTTAGCATGAAGAAGAATAGAAAAATTCATCTGTGCTTGCTTGAAAATTTCCTTTCTTTTGAGTAATAGGGTTCACAGATCCAGTTTACTCTAGAGAGAAATGGATTATGCATAAGGCTGCAATTTAGTCATGGAGGTCACGGAATCCGTGACTTCCAAAGGCCTCTGTGACTTCAGCCAGCACTGCCTGGGAGCTGCAGGGTCCCTTGCTGCCTGCGGAGGCAGGGAGCTGCAGGGTACCTCCACCTCCCCAGGCAGCAGGAGCCCCCCAAAGCTCCAGGCTGCTGCGGGCGGCAGGGGGGACCCCTAGGGCTCCCAGCCCACCAGAAGCTGCCCAGGCTTTCCATTTTGTCATGGATATTTTTAGTAAAAGTCAGGGAAAGGTCACAGGCTTCCTTGAATTTTTCATTATTGCCCGTGACCTGCCCATGACTTTTACAGAAAAATATCCGTGACAAAATCTTAGCCTTAATTATGCAGAATAGAGATGGAAATTTACATGCAAAGATTTGGGTTTGTTGTCAGTAGGTGGAATATTCCATGCTCTGCATTAGGAGAAATTGTTGTTTTTCCATAATCTGTAATATAAGAAAGTAGGTTTGAATTATTCCAGCTATAGAGGGAGGGAACTTCAGGAGAGAGGGCATTCTCCTGTTGCCACTGAATGACAGGTCTGGTTTTGACCCCAACCTGTAAGGAGGAGGAGGTACCACTATTACATCTCTGTGGATCTTATTAATGTTTCAGTAAATACTAACATAATTTCCTATTCTATCACCTACTAGCCTTTTGAAGAGGTGTACATACATAACATCTCTGTAAAATCTCTCAGATAAAGTTAAATTTACAAACACAATTCATTACTATTATTTTACTCTGTATATTTTAGAAATGGTTTCATTCCTTGTCTAGTGAAGTTTTTTGAATTTCACTGTCCCTCAGATCTCCTTTCCTGCTGCATACAAACATTTTTTCTAGGCTGTATAACCCAGCTTCAAATACTTTCTCTTTAAACAGAAAGGGAGCTTGCTTTTCATTATACCACTTCCAAAGGCAATTGCTCCACTAGGAAGATAAGGTGAAGAGGCAACTGAAATAATATATATCATTAAAACTAAAATGTGTTACAATTTTGGTGTAGTGTTACTGAGGGAATTCCATTTCAACATCCTTCCGTCTGTGCCCCAAAGCATAATAGACTAGTGAGCATTCCCACTTTTTGCAAAGTCCCAGTTATGACATACACTGGAGTATATGTGCTGCAAGCAAAAAACAAAAATTCTTCCCCCAACATAAAATCTCACTAGCTTTAAATCTTCTGTTACTGCTGGCTACATTATAATGGAGTGCTTTTCATGATAAAGTGTTGTATATCCTCACTCCCTAAGAAAGATACTTTGGGGGTCTCAAACAAATAGTTGTACAATATCCTCACAGTGTGGCCATGCAAAATTGTCTCAGTTAATCAAGTCCATAATATGCTTTTGGTACAGTGTGTTGAGTAATATCTCTTGAAAGCTTTGTAATAGCAGTCTGTAAACTCTGTGTGGTTGGTCCAACACATCATCAAATCTGGACTTTCATCTCTCATGCTCAACTGGAAGCGCCACCTATTTATTTGTGTTAAATTAGCCCCGAGAGGGTTAGGATTGAGGCTCTGTTGTGTTTATACATCATTTAACACAAAGTAGAACAGCAATCCTTGTCTTGAAGAGCAAGATATAACAAATAGTGGGGGAAAGGGGGATGAGGAAAACAACAAAAAGGCTCCCTCTCCTCCTTTCCCCACAACTCTCTACCCACAAATGTCCATGGGGGTCAATGAATAAAAGTAAATGAGTTAGACTCTAATCCACATGATCAGACAACCTACTGAAGTCCACTTAAAGAGAATCAGTTCTCCAAGACTGAATAACAGCTCCTGTAATTTCCTGAGTTGATACTGAGGAGGGATACAAACAGTAACAGCTCCTTTCTTCCCATTCTCGTCTTTGTGTGTGGGTGTAAATATGATTCAATACAAAATTGTAACATCAACAACTGGGTGGAGGGCTCATTTCCAAACGTTTATTTCAACTTGGAAAAGGTTTTGGATGAAGGTGTCAGAGGAAGAGCTAATAAAAGCAAAATAATTAGGAGAAGGGAAAAGTAAGAAGTCAAAGAGAAAAACCTCCATTGTTTTCAGTGGGGCCAGCATAAGGTGTTGCCTGATTTAGGGTGTTCATAATATTAATTTGGATAGTATGGGTTTTAGGCTCGCCAGTCTGTTAGATCAGAAGATAAAAGTTCTTGTCCCGAGTCAGGCTCCACAGACTTTACAAAGGACCCTCGGGGGTATGACAGGAAGCTCACACTGAGACAGATATAGCCATAAAGACTTTTTATTAAAATCCATTAAATAGTAAGTAAATGGTAAAATAATCAGAGTTACAAAGTTACAGTTGCATTACTGCTATTCAAAAGAGACATATAGTATTATATGCTACAAAGCTTTGGTTAATATACTCATACCCTTCCTCGATAACCTGGTCATGAGGGACACAGAACAAGCCTCGCAGTTCAGGTTTCTCAATTCTTGAGTGAGAGATGCAGTGCTTAGAAGAAGCTAATGCTAAGAACTATCAAAGCTAACTTAGAGTTTACTTGATTAACTTAAACTTAAAATCAAAACCTAATAAACAAACTAAGAACAAAAGCTTAGGGAAACCAAGCTTAGCCTAGTTCCCTTGGAACTTAAAGTTTGAAAGAAAATGAGTACGGCCTACTAATAATTAGTAGTGTCATGGATACATAGCATAGATAGAAGAGGAATAGAGTAGAAAATAGAGAGTACTCTAGCAAAGTGGGTCACCTCTTTTAGAGGGCACAAGTGCCAAAAATCCTTCCTGCTATGCCCAAATTTCATTTCTCACCCACAAAATGTTAGGGTACGCTTACTCCAAAGGCTAGTATGTTTGTGCATATTGATGACATATACATACGCACATATGTTGTTTTTGTTCTTTTTAATCATTTCAGTTCTTTCCTTGTGGTGTACCTGTTAAGTCTGTGGGTACAAACTTGGAAACCTCATATACCATTCTTCCATTATCTATCTGTCTAGATAAAAGGTCTTAGACATATGCATGGGTGCTTATCTAGGTAAAAGGTCTTAATATAGATATGCTAACTTTGCCTTAGCTTAACATACAGGCTTGTAGGTCCCTTGCATTACAGCCAAACTTAGGTTAATATAAATTTATATTAACCTATTACAATAAACCAAAATACTTAAACTATAAGAAAATATATATATATATATATATATATATATATATATATATATATATATATATATATATATATATATATATATATATATATATATATATATATATATATATATGCAAATAAGTAGATTAATCCTATAGGCTACACGCTCCCTGCCCCCCTTTGATGGGGTGGTTTGCACCAATGAACCCAATTAACCATGTAGGTAGTTAAGTATTTAGTGAGCATGTACTTTGGATAGTTAAATCCGGATAGGCTGGGTCGGACGGAATAATGGTGATGTTTTTAAAAGTGGGAATAGGGGAAATAGCTTGATTTCCTATTAAAGTGGGTTGCTTTGGAGTAAAACAAAAATTTGGTTCTGTGACAGGACACTCCAAGGGGCCATATTGGTACCACTTTTGGTTGGTAACCACGCAAAATTGGTTATTTCCAGCATAGATCACCCTCTCCATCAGAGTCTTCCATTTGGTCAGACTCACTAGGCATGACGATGATGAATTATGTACTTTCTCTCCCTGGAGTCCACACAGAACAGTGTCTGTTTCAAACATGTTAAACCTACACATGTACTGAGGCCCTTTTTTAGAGCAACAGGCCATTTGTGGCACTTTCCAAATCTGAGTTGTAGTGTGATAGACCAACAGGGGAGGTGCATTAATTCATTCCCTATAGATGTCGACTTTGAGGTGACCTATAGAATGGACAGCAACCAATTGCCTATACACATCCTTGTTTGGGTCAAATACTGGTAATGAGACTGTAAATGAGACATACAAGGATCGTGCCATCATACAGTCTTTTGAAAGAGAACAACTGTCTCGGTTGGGGTGAGGTGTCACAGATCTCATTTCTCTTATAGCACCCACTGATAAATGATGGCATGAATTCAAACACGTGGATTGTTCCTTTTCCAGCTTTTGAAAAATACTTGGGACAGTACCAACTTAACAGTTGCTCATTTTTAGTTAAGTCAGGAACCTTTCCCAATTTTAAGGATCGTAATGCATCAGTGATTGCATGTACAACGTATTCCCCATATGAAGAGCATATAATTTCCTTTCCTAAATGCTGATCCCTGTGCTGATCATTGTTTAAAGTGATCAGCTGATTAATTTTACGTTGGGTCTCATTAAACAGTTGGGTTATGTTATGCATATTATAAACATTAAATTGCTCTTCCTATGGATAAGTCCTGGGTTGAATATAATAGTCCGTTTCTTTTGTGTTGGTATGTCCTGTTTCACGTGCTCAAGCAATCGAGCATGACTGTGTCATCTGGTTTTATGAGGTTGTAACAGTGCAGTTCCAAATTTGTGACTTTGGCTCAGTCTTACCCTTAGAGCAACGATAAGGGTGTAGTAAATCAGAAATACTAATGTCCATTTCATGGTTGCAATCTGCTGGACTCCAATTGTCGCGATTCTGTCGGATGCTGTTCACTTAAGTGCTGAGGAGGAAATTGCTCCTGCAACCTGAATGATTGATGCAGCTTTAACTGATTAGTATGATAGATTTTGTTTCTATTACACTTGCCTCCTGTTATCCTAATTTTATATACTGCTGAACTGAATTTATCGATGGTTCAGAAGGGTCCAAACCATCGGTTGCATAGCCCATGTTCTGGTGTTTTATAAGAGAACAGCATTACTTGGTCTTTAATCTTTCAAGTAGTCTCTCTTTGGTTTTTGTCAAAGTAAGTCATTGCTTTTCCTTTGGATTTTCCCAATTTGGCTGCTACCTGCAAGTGGATTTGATTTAAATATTTTTGCCGATTCTGCAGGTAGGTATCCATTTTTATTCCCTTTAATTGAGTGCCACTGGTGTGCCAAATTAAATGCTTTGGTAATTGCATCATTCGGCCTGTCATCACTTAAAAGTGTGTTTTATCAGTAGATGCAGCCAATGTCGCTCTCAATGACATTAAAATTAGAGTCATGAGAGTGTCCCAGTTATGTCCATTGGCATTAACCAGTTTCCTCAATATCATTTTTATTGTCCGATTGGATGGTTCCACCATCCCAGATGACTGTGGTCTGTATGGTATGTGTAGTCTCTGTGGAACTCCCATTAAGTTAAGACAGTCTCTAAAGAACTGTCCAGTGAAATGTGATCCCTGGTCCAATTCTACCTTTGCAGGGATCCCCCCTCGAGAGGCGACTTGCTCTACTAGGACTTTGGCGGTGGCTTTTGCAGTATTGGCATTAAGAGGAAATGCCTCTACCCACTTTGAAAAAGGACTGAGAACTATAAATAGGTATTGGTTACCTCTTTGAGTCTTTGGCAAAGGACCTACAGTCAACCTGCAAAACCATCCAATGACCTTCATACACCTGAGATTTTAATGGCACATTTCTTTTGGATGGAGTTGGATTGGCTTGGGCACTTGCCAGCTAATGTTAATGGCTGAAGTAAAGTTGATCCCTGCCTCATTGAGGGCCTAATTCTGTGGCATTAACATCAGGATAAATGTGGAGTAATTCTACTGAAGACAAGAGAGTTCATATTTATACTGAGGTAATTCAGAATTTGGCCCTTTAAAGAGTGCAAGTTGGATGGTGTAAAGTCAAGAATTCAGGCATCCATGCAGAGTTTGGTTCATTGAGCAGTAAGGATAAAGATAATTAATTTGATTTGTTTAAAAAAAGAATGTGCTTCCTATTGATAATAGAAATTATATTTTAGTTTTCATTGACAGATATTGTACTGTGCTGTCTTGCTCTTTGCATCTGTTTTAAGTACTATTTCAAAGTGAAAATGTCAGTCTCTTTCCTCATTCACTGTACATCGTCCTTGGTAGATTTTTATCTAAACCCCATTGAAGTCCTTTGGAAATACTCCTAAGGATTTCAATGGTCTTTAGATCAGGCTTTGAATGAGGCGGGGGCTCCTGTGGAAAATAATAGTGTGAAATCTTGTAATTAGAGGCCTATGCAAAAGGGGGAGGATTTAAGGTAGCATAGGCAGCTGTAACTTTATTTCTTGAGTGCTTAACTTTCCAAATTGAATGTTCTCTTAATATAATACTTTGTTTGAAGTTTTACACTGTAATTGTAGGATCATTTCCCAATCTTCTGTGCCCTACAATCCTTATCAAGAGATTGGAGTCCTGTTGCGCATTTTTCATTTCCTATTAATAATCTTGTTCACCAAACTGGGCATCAGGAATTGAAGGTCTAATGTAATCTTGGAAATTATTGTAATGTGTTAAACTAATTTTGACCTTTTTAAGGCTCTCTATTTTGATTGCCTGGCTATCCCACCCCTTCAGCATGAATCAGTGAGACTGCAATCAAAGGAGAAATAAAAATAAGCAGAAAAATGTGAAGTATGTTAGTTTCAAATCCTACATCTCTTGATATGAGCCAGAGCTACTGTCAAAATCTCAGGGCATGTCTATACTACCGCTTAAGTCACTGTAATTTGCGTCGCTCAGGGGTGTGAAAAAGACCCCAGCACCCCCCGCAAGAGACACAAGTTACAGCAACGTAAATGCTGTCCACATCGGCGTTATGTCGGCAGGAGACGTTCTCCTACTGACATAGGTTCTGCCTCTCGAGGAATAATTTTGTCGACTGGAGAGCGCTCTCCATTGGCGTAGAGTGTTTTCATCAGACACACTACAGCTAGTGTGCCGATGTAGCATTTCTAGTGTGGAATTGCCCTCAGTATCAGTGCTTCATTTGTCCTGGAAACACAGGAGATATTGGTTTAAATGGAATCAGTCACATACCACTTCGCTTGCTAATGTGAATAAATGCTGGCAGAAGTGATTATTCTCACCATTCCCACTAGATTTTGACTGCATGATATACTGGAGCAACCACATTTTTGTGATTTTTGCTTATGTTTATGACTGGGAGCTACATAACAATTAACTGAGAACAAGACCCATTACAAATGATTGATTGATTTATGTTGCTTCTGCGTATCTGTTACAAATTGCCAATATGAATTGCATTTTAATTAAAAGTACTGCTTTTATTAATAAATGTGACTATAACCAGCTGAATATAAATTATGAAAACCTTGTATGCTGCATCCCCCTTTATAGACACACAATGATTTTCTATTCCTGTTACCAGGATAGTGTTTTGTGTCTCAAATCAAGTGTTTAACTCCATTAATAATATAAGCAAGTTTGTGCTACAATCAACAAAAGCAAAAAACAAACAAACAAACCCCCTGAAGGTTATATCTATGGGAATTTATAAAGTGCTTGTTGCCAACAAATTTCAATTACTTGCACAGTCTTGCCCCCCAAACCTGGGCCCCTGGTGCCTTTATAGCAAGTCTAAACTATTATTGGTAAGAGATATGATTGAAAACTGGGTTTAATCCAAGTTTAGAAATAAATTGGGGATATCTTGCACTGTCCCGCAAGATAAGTCCGTGGATCAAATGTCACTGAAAGCACATGCCTTGAATTAAATGGCAGCCTGTTTGTATGATTCTCTCAGATATACAACCATTGACACAGAAATTAGAAATTGAAGAAACCCAAAGTCATCTTAATCATCCTGTTCTCCTCTCAATGCAAGATTATTCTTTTCGGGGTATTTACTAGTTCTTTCTCTAATATAATGTTAAATGTTTGTATCACCATTTCACTTGAAAGGCTATTGCACAACCTAATAGATCTCAGTATAAGGAAACTTGTCTTGATAATCAGCCTAAATTTTCCTTTTTAAATTCAGTCCGTTAATCCTAGTTGCATCCCTTTACATTTGTGCTACCCTAATTTCTGCATCTCCTTTGTGCTTACATTTGGTTACCTTCCCCCCTCTCCACACATACACACAGATCTGTCGCTTAGGCCTTGTCTACACTACAGGACTATTTCGAATCTACTTAAGTCGAATTTGTGGATTCGACCTTATGAAGTCGAATTTGTGTATCCATACTAAAACAGTGGGGCTGGTTGATGCTGTAAGGAAAGAGCTTGTACAAATTTACAGCGCGAGAGTTGTCTCGAACATTATCGGTGTGCTGCAGTGCAGGGACAGTTCTCACGGCCCCTACCGCCCCTCCTTCTTGTAACTTTGGGTGAGGGGGGGACAGGACTTCCTGGCGTTGGAGGGCGGTTGCAGATGCACTGCAGGGGGGCTCTCTCCTCCTGCCTGCGGTCTTGCAGAACATCTACAAGGCGCCGGAGCGTGTCCGTTTGGTCCCTCATTAGACCAAGCAGCGTTTGAGTCGCCTGCTGGTCTTCCTGCCGCCACCTATCCTCCCGTTGACACAGGCTCTCCCTCGACTGTCTCTGCTCTGCCGCCTCCGCTCTGGAGCTGGCCATCAGTTCCTGGAACATGTCATCCCTAGTCTTTTTCTTTCAGCGTCTAATCTGAGCCAGCCTCTGCGAGGGGGATGCCGGGGCAGTCCGGGAAGGAGCCGAAGCTGTGTGATGCGAAAAAGTAGGTGATTTCCTTGAACAAATACATGTTTGCCAACAGTAAAAACACAGTCTAGTCAGTTTCAGTTAAGAAGACCAAAGAGGGAACCAAGTCTCATGAGATCTCAGAACTAGTCCGAGATTTCGGAATACGCTCTCATTGGCGGCGCCATTGCACTGGATAGCGCACAAGCGAGGAAAGACAGCTGCATCCCTCTTGCACAAAGTCCTGGTAAGCCTTACAGTACAGAGTGCTTATCAGTTAGTGCTTAGCTGTGCTCTCCTGCTGGAGGCAATGTGCAAAGCAGAAAAGATGACCGTTTTGCGGCCCCTCCCGCCAGTGCACGGGAAAGATCACTGTATGCTTTTCCTCTGTGGCCTCCAACACGTGGCTGTTAAGCGAGGGTCATTCTTATGCAAAGTAAAACTCTGTTAAGCGAGGGTCATTCTTATGCAAAGTAAAAGTCTACCATTCACAATAGTAACAGTACACTAATTCCACTAATTAGATGCAGCACTTCCACAACGACATCACCCTGAGGTGTGTCAGGCGGACTGAGAGAGAGCGGATGCTAACAGAAGCCCTGCACAGACCAGGACCATACGCTGCCATGCTCGTCGAGGCGATGGTCCCCCTTTACCTGAGGATGGCCTGGCGCGGAAGAGTGTGCTTCAACGGAGCACCCAACAAGGCACCTCTACCAAGGAACCTCCTGCTGAGGCTTTTCCAGCTGCTCTCTGAGAGCTTTTTTGAACTGTCCCCAGAGGACTATTGCTCCATTCCTGTATGTGTAGACCTGCTGTTTGTATAGCTCCTATATGTGTAGACCTGCTGTTTGTATAGTTTCATATTTAAAAATTTTTGTATAGTATAGTATAATTTTTGTATAGTATTTCTATTTTTTCTATTTTTTATATAGTATTTCTATTTTTGATATATATCCCTGTTTCTTAAAAAAATAAATCTTTCCCTGTTTGTAGCACTTACCGCCTGATCCTTCCCCTGATTCCGAGTCCGGGTTAACGGGCGGGGACGGTTGGTAGGGGATCTCTGTGAGGGTGATGAAGAGATCCTGGCTGTCAGGGAAAGCGGGAGTGGGTTCGATGTCGCCTGCGCCGTCCTCAAAAGACCCTTCCTCATCTTCCCCATTGGCGAACAGGCAGGAGGAACTGTCCCGGTACACTATTCCGTCCTCGGAGTCCACCGTCACTGGTGGGGCACTGGTGGCAGACCCACCTAGAATGTCATGCAGTGCCTCGTAGAAGCGGCATGTCTGGGGCTGGGCTCCGGAGTGTCCGTTTGCCGCTCTGACTTTTTGATACCCTTGTCTTAGGTCCTTCACTTTCACGCGGCACTGCATCGCATCCCGGCTGTATCCTTTCTCTTTCATGGCTTTAGAGACCTTCTCGAAGGTCTTCGCGTTCCGCTTGTTGGAGCGCAGCTCCGAGAGCACAGACTCCTCGCCCCACACAGCGATCAGATCCTGGACTTCCCGGTCACTCCATGCTGGGGACCTCTTTCTATTCTGGGATTGCCCGGACTCCTCTGCTGGAGAGCTCTGCATCGTTGCAGGTGCTGCGGAGCTCGCCCCGATGTGCAACCAGAACGTCAGATTCAAACCGCCCAGACAGGAAAATGAATTCAAATTTTCGCGGGTCATTTCCTGTGTGGCTGGCCAGAGAATCCAAGCTCGGACTGCTGTCCAGAGCGTCAACAGAGTGGTGCACTGTGGGATAGCTCCCGGAGCTGCTAAGTTCGATTAGCATCCACACCTAGCCTAATTCGAGCTAGCCATGTCGAATTTAGCGTTACTCCACCTGCCGGGGTGGAGTACCAAATTCGAACTAAAGAGCCCTCTAGTTCGAATTAAATGGCTTCCTGGTGTGGACGGTTGAGCGGTTAGTTCGAATTAACGCTGATAAATTCGAATTAAAGTCCTAGTGTAGACCAGGCCTTAGCAAGACTATTCATGCCCACGTTGTACCACCAGAGATGACTTTGGTCCAGTATGTTCAATTTGTTTGTGAAAAGTCAAGAGTCAAAAATGAAAACACTTGTTGAGCTAAATATTGGCATCATGTTGAGTATCATAGTTATTGATGCAGAATGTTGTTGCTTAGAAGCAATTTGTAAGCAGGTCAATATTCTTACCTTAGCAAACAAGGTATTATATCTAGTATGTTTGTTTTGCACTGAATGTTTGTTTTTGCAATTTGCTCAGTTGTTATGTTGGGCTGGGGGATTAAGCTAATCACGTTGGACAGAAGATTACAAAATTCCATGCCTATTTATAAAAAAAAAGTATACAGGGTTTGTGTAGCCACAAAATGCGAATTATGTGTTTTTTCCAGGGAAGAAAAATGCTCATCTTTGGAATACAATAAATGTAATCTTTAAAAAATGGTATTAAAGTAGCATCTGCCTATATGATATGTCATATAACTGTTCCTATTTTAAATCATGTTCTACAGGGATTTCAGGATAACATGCCTTAGATGAAGCTTACTGTTTTATATTATCCTGCTTGACTGCATGGAGTTAAATCAAAGGCGGCTGCTTGGTGTGGAGGGAGGGGGAAGCAAAGGAAATGAAATAATGACAAAAGTAAGACTCCTTAAGGGAATAAAGGGGAGGGGCAGTTGTTAGTCGGGCAGAGGGTATGTAGGAAGAAAGGGAAGAATTAAGGAAGAGAATTCAACAAGACTGGGACAGCAGTAAAAGCTATTCTGCATCAAGAACATGTGGAGAAGGAAGTTAAAAGATAGAGACAGAGAATGGATGGAAATCAAAGCAACAGAAACCAAGGAGGCAAACAATCGAGAGGATTCAAAAAAAGCTTTTTCTAGTATCCAAACAACTGATATCACAATTCTTAAAACATGTGGCATTGTGAAGGCTTAGGATGTTTTGATATTAAACCACCAAGGAAGGACAGAGACCCCATTGATATGAATATTTCCAGGCTGTGCCTAAGCAGTCAGACCCACTAATACATTGAGAGATGTGAAGAAATAGTGGACTTACCTCTATCACTAGGAGTAATTGCCTTTGCGGAAGTAACTAAGGCCATAAAACAACTGAAGAGTGGTAAAGCACCAGGCTATAAGATAGATGCTCAAATGTTAAAAGCTGGAGAGGAAGGGATGTTGAATTACATGTGCATGTTGTATACAGTAGTTTGGGGAAAGGTCTGTCCTAGAGATTGGAGAAGAGCTGTTATCTGTAAAATGCCTTAAAAGGGGACCAGTTTATTTGTGATAACTGGAATGTTTTGTATTATCATTTTGAACAAAATGAAAATGGCCGTTGACAAAGTACTCAGGGAAGAACAGGCGGGATTTTGATCTGGTGCATAGCCTTCAGATCAGATTTTCTCTTTGAGAAGACTTATTGAGAAAGGCCTAGAATACCAGCAGAAGACTGATTTTTACAAAAGCATTTGATAGTGTCCACAGAGAACCCCCCTGGAAGTTCCTGAGACACTATGAAATTCCAAAAAAGGTAGTTAATTTGACCAAAGCTTTGCATGATAAATCCGCAGGCTGTATCAGGACAGAAAGCGAACACATGGAATGCTTTAAGATTGTGACTGGTGTACGGCAAGGTTGAGTACCCTCCCCATTTCTCTTCTGCATAGTCATAGGCTTTGTGATCAGAAGAGTGATGGCTGCTGCAGAGGGCACTGGTACTGTTTCAGCAAGACTTAAGTTGCAGGTCCTAAATTTTGCAGATGACGTAGTCATGCTGGTGTCATGACTGGGCCATGGGCAGTCTGATCTAGTGGTGTGAGCAGGGATCTGGAATCAGGCTGGGTCAGATAGCAGGCAGAATCCAAGGCAAACCAGAGGGCAAAACCAAGAGTCACATGTCAAGAGGCAGGCAGGGTCAGGTTACCAGAAGATCAGTAGGAGCAGGTGAAGCAGGGGAAGCAGTCCTAAGCAGGGAGAACCCAGTTGCATGGACAGCTCCCTGTTCCTGTGCTTGGGTTAAATAGAAGCTGGGGACCAACCAGGAACCTCTAGAATTCCACCAGTTAGATCCCAAGACTGGAGTTCTCTGTGAGAAATCAGCTGCTATTCTGGCATCTGTTAGCAGGTCACTGGCTGGAAGGTCAGGACTGCCTACCTCCTAAGATCCCTGTAGACTAGTATTCAAGATCTGTAGTCCCTGACAACTGGATACTATCTTTGATGGAATGAAGACTTTTTATGAGCATAAAACAGAAACTGCTAAAATGGTACATTGTATCAGTAGATAAATGACCAAGATCATGGTGATAGGATAGAATGCTGTCAGATGTGGGACTGATGGAGCAGAGTACAAAAGAGTTGATTACTTTGCTTATTTTGGAATAGGATGACCAGATGTCCTGATTTTATAGGGACAGTCCTGATTTCTGGGTCTTTTTCTTATATCGGTTCCTATTAACCCCCACCCCCATCCCAATTTTTCACACTTGCTGTCTGGTCACCCTATTTTGGAAGTACAGTGTCTGTTAATAGCCAGTTCACTTAAGAAGTGAAGGCAAGAATCGGCAAAGCCGGTGGATCATTTTCCCATTTGTAAAATATCTGGAAAATGAAGAGGATATATCTGCATACTAAAATTAAATTTGTAAAATGTTGTTGTCCTTCCAGCATGGCTGTATGCTTCAGAAATATGGCAGATGGTGGAAGTACACAGCAGGAAGTTCAATGCATTCAATCAGCTTTGTTTAAGAAGAATTTTTTGGAGATCATGTTTAACCAATGTGGAAGTGTTACACCACACCGGTCAGCAGATAGTGGACTCAGTAATTAGACCATGATGGAGACTGTTGATCAGCTATGTCATCAGACTACCTTGTGGTAGAGACACAAAATATGTCTTAGATTGGATTCCACTTAGAGGGAAGGGAACGCGTGGAGGACAAAAAATAACCTATTGCAGGCCGATCATCATTGCTATCATGGAGACAACTTCTGATAGCCATCTTGCTCTGAACAGACAGTAGTGGAAAAAATGGGTTGCCTCATGCGCCATGAGGCTCGGGTGTCTCTAAGTCTACATAAGTGAGTGGTTAATGATGAGTAACTGACAGAGAGATACAGAGAAACTGACAGCTTGCTTTGTGGCTCTTCCAACCCACAGATGGAGGTAACTGGGCTGAATGGATTTTACCAAAACTTGACAGGAAAGATTAGGTCCTCATTGTTTTTACCCTTTGCTCTACTTTTGGATGAATGAACAAATAATGCTTTGTTTTTTAATAAGCATTTTTTTTTTTGGGTCGCTTGAATTAGCTGCTATCACATGATCCTGGAGGAAAAGGGCTTACAAGTGCGAAGCACAGTTGGGCATGTCATGTTAACACTGTTGATATAAAGAAGGGGCTGCAGATCAGAGAGCCCATCTAGGGGTGCTAAGACTGCATGGTGCCACCTAGAGAGGAGTGAAGGTAGCAAAACCTGTCCTCAAAGGGATGCACTGGAGATGGACTAAAGAAAAACTCACCCTATAACCATGACAGCTACCTTTCAGTATAGCTGAGACAAATGGGTTTAGCCAACTGGGCTGTGGGCTGTCATGCCTAATGTTGGAAGGGAGAGTTCAACCTACAGGTTAGAACTGGGTCCTGGGTGGGAAGAGTCCAGGAAATGAGCTGAGGGACAGAAGCCAAATGCCAGAGCTGGAGGGTAAACAACAGGAGTTCAGAGGCAGAGCCAGGAATCAGTACCAGAAAGGCAGAAGCCAAGTGCCAGAGCTGGAGGGTCAACCAGAGTCATAAACCAGGGATTAAAGCCAGAGGTCTGAAGCTGAAGGGGAGCAGAGGCTGAAAGCAGGCTGGAACAGGGACTGGAACAAGGGCAAGTGCAGCTGTGGGCATGGTACATGTTGAGCAGCTGCTCGCCTGCCGTGGGGGCCAGACTTATAAGCAGGGCTGCTAAATCAGCAGCCAGTCAGGGAGCTGTGGCCACGCTGTCAGTTCCAAGGCAGTGCAGTTGGGCTCACTGGTTGCGCAGCAGCAAAATTAGTTAGGGAGCAGGTGGTCCTAGCTTGTCTGGTCCCTAACTGTGGGTAAGGTATTATCTTGAGACCAACACAGCTACAACAACACTGCTTTCAACATAACTCCGAGTCAACACGTTTGGCAAGAAATAGGTGAGTATGTTAGCTAGGTAGATCCTATGAACCATTTCCCCAAGATTAACTGTACAATCTAGTAATCTGGAATCAACATAAAGGTTTAGAAATTTGATTATGCTGTGTATACTATAACTGGCTACACAGTAACGCTCTGTCAACCTGGTGTATTGGCTTCTACACAACATTTATATGTGAGGCAAATGGTGCATACAGCCAAAGTGTGCTTATAAAAAATTGCCCATGCTTCACCCCAGATCTGGGACATATTGTACACACATACTCTTCTAATATATACTCTCCAGTAGAAGCATTAGTAAAATTGGGCAAAGGAGTATGACACGACTCCAAAAATTCCATGTACATCAGATATTTTGTAATGATTTTTTTTTACAAGAGAGCCTATTAAACTAACCATGTGACAAACCTAGAAGCGATTCCAGCGCTACTAGCTTAACTGCCAAGGGAGCCTGCCAACACGCCAGATGTCACTAGGAATGTTTCTGTCACCACTTAGCTTCTGGGTCCTGTGGCTGCCCTGAAACAAGAGAAGAAATGGGACAATATATCTCACTATCATAGGGCAGCACCCTTTCTATCACTCTGCTGGGACTTACTGAGGCTATTAAAAGCAAATATTGTGGGTGGGGGAGGGAAAAATGTCATTACCATAATATATAATGAAAAGTCTCCCTAATTTATTAAAAACTTTTCAGTAAATTGTAACTCTAAAGTAGCAGAGTTTGGGTCAAGACTTTCTAGTTTGGGTGTGTTTGGTTGCAGTGGTTTGGTTTTGTCTGTTAGAAGGGTCCTCCAGGCAGATGAGATACATTTCAAAGTTTCCCAAAGATAGGGAGAGTTCACATCTGAAGCTTGTGCTCCGGCCCATCTCTGGACAAAACATCAGTCGTGTTTGTCCTCATCTTTGCTGTGGTTACCACCCATCACTTTATATATTGTTGATGCATGTTAACTCAAACATTTTTCTTTTCAGAAAAAAAAAGTGTTTGCAGTTTCCTGCCTGACTTCAGCAAGGTGGCACCTCTGCGAGTAAAATTAATGATGAAAATCATGGTTAAGGAAGTACAGATATGGACTACTGCATGCTGCAGAGGAGGGAAGGTACAGATATATAATAAGATAATGCTCCAAGTGGCAGTGCAGAAAAATTCGGATTTGTCTCTATTTTTAGACACATGGCATGATCTATATCTTTAGTATACTGTTACTGTGTGTGAGTGACTGAAGTGCTTTGTTCATCCAGATGGCAGTTCATCTCTGTGCAAAGGGCCAGAAAAAGGCCTGTGCACTACTCAAATCCCATTTGAGTTCTCAAGCAAGGGCTTAATTGTAACGGGTGTATAGGCATTGTGTTGGTCCTCTGTACGGAGGTGATCTTTATCTCTCTCACTGAATAACACTGTGTGGTCTCCCCAGCACCAGCCTGCCAGTGTGCCTTATAGCTGTCCTTGAGTGACCACCCTTAGGGTTAAATGCACATTTCTATATTAACAGAAAAAAATGAGGAGTCCTTGTGGCATCTTAGAGACTAACAAATTTATTTGGGCATAAGCTTTCGTGGGCTAGAACACACTTCATCAGATATATGAAGTAAAAAATACAGGAATGGGTATAAATACATGAAAGGATGGGGGTTGCTTTACCAAGTGTTAGGTCAATCTAACGAGATAAATCAATTAACAGCAGGATACCAAGGGAGGAAAAATAACTTTTGAAGTGGTAAGAGAGTGGCCCATTACAGACAGTTGACAAGAAGATGTGAGTAACAGTAGGGAGAAATTAGTATTGGGGAAATTAAGTTTAGGTTTTGTAATGACCCAACCACTCCCAGTCTTTATTCAGGCCTAATCTGATGGTATCTAGTTTGCAAAATAATTCCAGTTCTGCAGCTTCACATTGGAGTCTGTTTTTAAGCACTTTGAGGTCTGTTATTGAGTGACCGGAGAGACTGAAGTGTTCTCCTACTGGTTTTTTAATGTTATGATTCCTGATGTCAGATTTGTGTCCATTTATTCTTTTGCGTAGGGACTGTCCGGTGTGGCCAATGTATATGGCAGAGGAGCATTGCTGGCACATGATGGTATATATCACATTGGTAGATGTGCAGGTGAACAAGCCCCTGATGGTGTGGCTGATGTGGTTAGGTCCTATGATGGTGTCCCTTAAATAGATACGTGGACAGAGTTGGCAACGGGCTTTTTAGCAGGGTTTGGTTCCTGAGTTGGTGTCTTTATTGTGTGGTGTGTAGTTGCTGGTGAGTATTTGCTTCAGGTTGGGGGGCTGTCTCTAAGTGAGGACTGGCCTGTATCCCAAGGTCTGTGAGAGTGATGGATCATCCTTCCGGATAGGTTGTAGATCCTTGATGATGCGCTGGAGAGGTTTTAGTTGGGGGCTGTAGGTGATGGCTAGTGGCGTTCTGTTACTTTCTTTGTTGGACCTGTCTTGTAATAGGTGACTTCTCGGTACCCTTTTGGCTCTGTCAATCTGTTTCTTCTCTTCACCAGGTGGATATTGCAGTTTTAAGAATGCTTGATAGAGATTCTGTAGGTGTTTGTCTCTGTCTGCGAGATCGGAGCAAATGCGGTTGTATCTTAGAGCTTGGCTGTAGACAATGGATCGTGTGATGTGGTGGCTTTTCAGTCCTTTCCTTCGCTGCTGAGGAAGAAGCAAACTGTACTGTCGATGCCTGTGCAGTGGAAGATAGACTGAAATCAACAATTTAGTTAATATAGGCCACTTTCTACCAGCCTGAGATGGCCTCACATCATTGAACTAAATCAGCACTGAACTGAACACACTGGTGATCACATGAGCCAGCCAGTGTCCCTGTTCTCCTGCATACATTAAATTGTACAAAGATTGGTCCCTTATGTAAGTGTATTTGCCAATGCCTTTTATGAAAATTATATTTTGCTAACTGTGGGGGCACGTTAACAACAACAACCAAAAAATTACCCAAAATTAAGTGCAGTGCCCCCCTTTGCCTTAGATATTATGTTGAGAGAGT
The DNA here is from genome assembly GCF_020497125.1 of Mauremys mutica. Classification (NCBI taxonomy): domain Eukaryota; kingdom Metazoa; phylum Chordata; order Testudines; family Geoemydidae; genus Mauremys; species Mauremys mutica. The sequence continues at coordinate 72,483,823 of NC_059072.1, forward strand.
CTAGGAGAATTCACTCCTATGGTAATCTGAGACTGAGACATTCACAGTTGTTTTTCACATTCTGCTTCTCCAAACCCCTTACTGCTGCTGTAGCTTTACCTCTCTGATGATGGGTGACAACTCACCCCTCTCCACATTAAAATAAAATAAGATTAGGTTTCAAAGGCCCTGATGCTTAGTGGGAGGAAAAAGAAGATTCTCGTGTTCAGCATCAGCTGCTGCTACTATCATTACAGCATCTGTCCTCTGCCTCTATGCTTGTCAGTACTGTGGTTATCAGGCTTTGCAGCAGTGGCATCTGTAACTGCTATTTCCCCCCGTTTCTTTTAAATTGAAGAAAACATGTTTAAAAATGTATTTGGTACTGGATGGTCTTCCCAAAATCTGCTTGATTTGAATGGGACTATTTATGGTTTCAGAGACTAATGAGTGTGAGTAAAGGTATCATAACCCAGCCCTTAAACTAGAATTACAATAACCCAGACATGAATTAAAATATCCATTCAAGTTTTAAAGGAATAATACCAATCACTATATGACTTAAAACTGAACAAAACATCACAGTAGGATTTTGTATTTTTCAATTTCCCTTTAAATGTGTTTTTCAGATTTTTTTTAAATAAGATAATAAAAATTGTGATTATGATTACTGGCAGTTTTGCTTTATTTCTTAGCCTGATATGTCAGTTTCTGATTGGGAAAGAGGAAATCTGAGTATAGAAAAATTGGGGTGGGTATAAAAATTAACAAGAGACACTTTGTTTTTAGACACTAAATAATCCTGTTTGGGTTTTCTGTAGTTCCAAGAATTTGGCAAGCTTTTTTAATTGATGGTATAAATTGTCAATACTCTATATAATGATGTGTTTTATTTAATGTTCATAGGAATATTTCTAGACCTGCTACATATCCAACCAAATGCCTTCAGCATACTAGACTATTCTAGAGACATCACTTTATTGAGGGTTACTAAAATGAAAGCAAGAGGCCTGCATGTTAAATTCTTATTTCAAAAGATTTCCATTTTCTTCTGCAGACCTGCCACTTTACTCTCCGGTTGTATTATGAAAAGCTGTGCTAATAGTAAACCTATTGTCGACTGAAAATAGAAAATGCTTTGTTACAAGGGAGTAGCTAATTCACTATTCTTCAGGGACTGATATTCATCTGTCCTTCAATAAAAGCTAATGGTTAAATAGACTCAATGCACTCAGCTAATCTAGGAAGAAGTCAATGCTTGGGGGTTGGGATTCAATCAAAGTTCACATAGAAGTGCTTGTATTGCAGACAAAAACATACTTACATTTACCTTTAACATATAAAAATGTTATAAAAATAGTCTCAAATAGTTGGGTAATTGTTTTTTTTTTTACAAGAGGAAAGACATATCAGACTGGGTCATAGGCAGTCAGCCAGTGGTCAGAGTCTAAATGCCAGAGCCAAGAGTTTGAGGCAGAAGCAGAGGCAGACCTGAGGTTGGAACCGGATTACCAGGAGTCAGGGAAGGCAGGAGTAGGGCTGGTTCTGAGGCAGAAGCAAGGCTGGAACAGGATGGGAACAAAGCTGAGTGCACGGCAGGATCTGGGCTAGAGCATTGGAGAAGCAAAGCAGGAGCAGGGTTTGGAGAGTCAAGCGCAGGGAGGCAGAGAGTCCACCAGCATGTGTATTGAGCAGCCAGTGAGCTACTTCTGATACAAAGTTTAAGAATCACCCTGCTGGTTTCCTCAGCCAATCAGGCAGGGTGGCCCATCAGGCAGCGTACCTGGCTCATTAGGGCATCAGAAGTACTGAGAAGACACAGCTGAGGGCCTTATTCCTGATAGTACTGGAATATCCATTTGGTTGCTTCTGCAAAAAAAGTGTTTTGTTATTTTTTAAATATATAGCATTGTGTTGTACTTGTTTTCTTTGAAAGGATTTGAAATATTTAAGCAATAGGGGTTTTTTATTATTATTTTCAGTTTTGGTTTCGTTTAGGTTGGTTTGTTTAATAACCCACTGGCTGGTGTTTTGCCATTTGGATTCTAACATAAAAGGCAATTTTTACTGTGCATTCCCAGAGGGTGAGAGAAGAGAAGAAGTTTCTCTTCATATAAGCATTGTTCCAGTTACACGTACTGCTGTGCTGTGCAGTGCATATCAAAGGGTACGTCTTCACTACCCGCCGTATCGGCGGGTAGCAATCGATTTCTCGGGGATCGATATATCGCGTCTCATCTAGACGCGATATATCGATCCCCGAACGTGCTCATGTCGACTCCGTAACTCCACCAATGCGAACGGCGGTAGCGGAGTCGACATGGGGAGCCGCGGACGTCGATCCCGCGCCGTGAGGACGGTAAGTAATTCGATATAAGATACTTCGACTTCAGCTACGTTATTCACGTAGCTGAAGTTGCGTATCTTATATTGATTTTCCCCTGTAGTGTAGACCTGCCCAAACAGTCCCAAGAAGGGAAGAAGCTCATTTGAGAAATCAGCAGCAGAAACACCCAACCAAACCAAAACCAAACAAAACCACCCACAACCAAAATAGCAGCCTACACAAGTGCAGAATGGGTTTTTACAAGCCAGGTTACAACTTGAAGTAAAATATGCAGGAAATCATGCGGCTTCCGGACAGCTGCAGCAGCCTATGTCTGTTTTGGTTGGTCCTTCAACAGATGTAGTGAAAATGTTTAATCTATACTTAAGGGAATAGTAATATAGCCATTTCATGCATGCACACCAAGAGTTATATAATGGCCTGAATACGCCAACTTTTGATTTAACTGAAGTATGCAATCAATAGATCACAAACAGCCTGCTTCTGCTCCCGCTGAAATCAATGGCAAAGTTCCCACTGGTTTCAATGGACGCAGAATGGTACCCAGACTGACTGAGTCTGTCATTACTTTAGCAAGAATTCAGGGGGAATGAAATAATGTACTCTGTATTCAGACCATGCTTGTGGATGTAAACTGATAACCACCAAAATGGAAATGTTTTCATGTGAACAACATGATGCAATTGGATAGGTTCTCTGTGAGAGGGGCAGAAGATTCATTGCTCTCTCTGACCCATTAGGCACTGGTGACCGCCAGGTGGGGGATCCCAGACTGTGGAAATCAACTCCTATTCTCCAAATAATCTCTAAACATACCATTTAATTTTTTTAAATATTATTCCTCCTCATCTACTACTGCATGGCTAAAGAGATCTGTGCAGATCCCTAGTGCACCGTCACTTCAGGGTGTGCAGGAAGAGGGAATCCTCTTGAGTTGGACACCAATGCTAGGAAGATGGGATTGTTTTGTGGTTAAGGCACTGGACTTAAAACACCTGGTTCAGTTACTAGCTCTCCTGTTTCTATGACCAAAGTGCACTGACCCTAATTCTTATCTGTCAAATTGGGATAATATTTAACTATTGCACAAAGGTGTTGTGAGATTAAATTTAATTAATGTTTGAGACACATTTATGTTTATGTGCAGATATAATGAAGATATATGCAGCACCGGATTTACCATGGCACCAGGCCCATGTTCCAAAGGGGCCCCAACCCAGCCCAGTCTTCTCCGCCCCCCACCCACCACTCTCTCCTGTGGGGGCAGTAGGCAGAAGCTTGGTCCTGCCGGCTCCAGCTGCAGCAGGGCAGGCTCTGCGGGCAGCCAAGCTCCCCTTCCTCCAAGCGTGCCACATTCCTGCCCCTCTCCCTCCCAGCGCTTCCCCCACTGCCAAACAGCTGTTCACCCCTGTGAGGGAGGGGGAGGAGCGGAGCCACAGCGCACTTGCTGCTCGGGGGAGGGGGCGGAGAAGAGGCGGGGGCAGGCCTTGGGGAAGGGGGTGGAATCAAGACATACCCCCTCCAGCCCCCTGCCATGAGGCACTCAGGGCAGGGGGCTGGGAGCACCCCCATGACCCCAGCCCAACACCCCCAGCCCTCTTCCCTGACTCCTGCCCCCCCACATACCCACCCCCACCCCGAGCACCAAATGGGAGCTCCTGAACCCCCCCCCACATTCCCATTTGCACTCCTCACACCAAATGGGAGCTGCCCCAGTGCTCCACACCCCAAACTCCTGCCCCAAACCTGAGCCCCCTCCCTCACCCTAGCTCCTGGCCAGACCCTGCACCCCAACCCTCAGCCTGCTCTTGCATCTCCCAGATCCTGAACCCCCAACCCTGTGCTTAGTGCACTCCCACCCTAGTGCAGAGAGAGATGAAGAGAATGGGCTAGAACCAGGGAGAAGGTAGGTACCCACTCTATGTGGGTAGGGGCGGGGGGGGATCCTGTTTACTCGCTCCTCAGCCTTGGTGCACTTGCAGTTTACCCTGGCCCCTCCCTTGCTCCAGGGACCAGCCCTAGCTCCTGCCCCACTGTGCTTTTGCCCCCGGCCCCTGCCTTGTTCCAATCAGCAGGGACTAATCTTCCCCCCTTACCCCACTGTGCTCATATTGCCCCTGGCCCCTGCCTCGCTCCAGCTGGGGACCAATCCTCCCCCCTCCCCCACATCATGCCCCACTGTCAGGGTGGATCAAAATCAATGACTTTTTTTATTTAAATCGGATTTTTGAGGGAAAAAATATATCTAAAGATAGTTTTAATTAAGATACATTAATCGCTATTCCATGATAAGATCTATACATTCAAATTCTACAGTATGAGACAATATATTCATGTAATGTTTAAGAAAAGTTTTGTAAAAGCGTTCTAATAGTTCATGGATTAGGGACCCAATCTTATGGCGTTCCGTAGACTTCTGCATAGATTATTGAGGTTAATCTCCCCAATGGGACTCGGTGCTCAGTCTAGAAGATACCATCAAAGATGCTTAGTTTTGCAGTTCTCAAACTGTGGATTTGTGTCTCCAAAGGTAACATGCTTGTTAACAGCAAAAATGTTTTAAAATAAATAAATAATATATAGAGGTGAGAAATAACAGACCTCAACTCTATTGTCCCTCTGCAAATTTGTGTACACAAAGTCAATTCCTTACCTCTCTCTAAAAGTGAAAAGTTTCAAAAAGTTTTCAAAAATGAATAGAAGATTGTTGGGGACGGAATAGATGTGGATAAAGAGAAGAAGTCTGGAGATAAATGTGAGAAGCGAGGGACATATGCTTTTTTCTTAAAATATGATGTTTGCTGTTGAAGAAAAAATCCAGAATACTTAACATTGTTGTTTTAGTTAAATAAAACAATTTAAATGTCTGTCTGGTGATGTTCTCCTTCTAATACAGCCTGGCAAGAAAATCCTCCAAATATTAATGATTAACCTGTTGAACTGGAAATAATTCATCTCCCAATGACTTCATAAATATCTGCTTTAATTATTTTTGGTAAATGAAATAACCAAACAATCATTCATTTTCCGATATATCTGTAAAACTCATCTGAAACATTTTCAAAAAAATCACTGTTTAAAAATGTATAGTGTGTACCTTCTAAAAATGAAACCTACATCTATCTCTGAGTTGTGAACAATATGTACTAAGGTTATAACAACCAACAAGAATGGACTTTTATGTAGAAAACCATGATTAAATCAATGTTTTCTAACTAGTGATTTAAATTATGATTTAAATCGAATCTACCCTGCCCACTGTGCTCTTGCCCCTGGCCCCTTCATTTCCCAGGGGGCCCACACATATATTTGGCACTAGCAGTGGTGAGCCGGAGCCGGTTCCCACCAGTTCGCAGGAACCGGTTGTTAAATTTAGAAGCCCGCGAGGGACAACGGGTTCGAAAAGGGCTTTTAAATGTAACAAAAGCTCTAGCAGCTCCCTGCCCTTCTCCTGGCCCCAGCTCACCTCACTCCACCTCTGCCTCCTCCCCTGGGGGGTTGGATGGGGCAGGAGTCCCGGGGGGGGGCAGGACCCCCTCGTGGGCTGAGGGTGAGGGAACCGGTTGTTAATATTTTTGCAGCTCATCACTGGGCACCGGGCCCACAAAAAGTTAATTGGGCCCTGCATATATGAAGCCATTCTGGTGAGCTGGCCAGCAGCTTTCATGTGGTAAAGGAATTGCAGAGTAACTGCAACCAATTGTCATGTATGTGAAAATGGAAATTTATTTGGATACTTCAGAGGGTTTTGTTATATATTTCCCCTTTGAAAGATATCCCAACAGTGCTTTTCACTAAGGGGTGAAAACTTGTTACAGTAATTATGTAGCCATATATTTTACACTCTTCAACATATCAAACATAGTCTTGGACACTATAATCCATTTTAATGACAGGGAAAATATTGACCCCTAATCTTTTTGCAATTAAAAGTGCAAGGCTACATTTCACTCATACTGGGGCCAGTGTGTGAAACTGGTATTTATTTTTGTTCAGTTCAGTTTTGGGTTCACTTGCATTCAGTGTGTTTGGGTTGAGTTCTGGTTCAAGCCACCAAAACAAAAAAAATGGTTTCGTTACTGGTTCAAATCAAATTTCAATCATAGTGGAAGTAAATTCAAAGAAGAGAGTTGAAATTTAAAATTGAAACTATTTTTATTTTGACCATTTATTTATTTTTGGACTTTACGTAGGTTTTCCTTATGTGTTTGCATTGTCAAATCAACCAAATTATTTTTCATGAACAATTTGAGCGAACTAAAACAACATCATCAATATTTGCTCTGCCATATTGGACTTTTGCCATGAAAGAATATATTTGAGTTTGGGGCCTGGGCCTTGCCTCAAGTGGGGCAGTTGGAGGAAGGAGCTGCCCCAGGGGTGTGGGATGGGTGGGAGGAGACCAGTCTAAAGGGGAGAAGGGCTGGGGAGCCATTACCTCTTTCTATGGGCTTGAGGAGTTATTGTTAACTTCTGGGACCAGGAAATATTCCAACTCTTCTCTTCCTAGTGGGGAGTCTGAGAGAGTTCATCTATTTTGGAGGGGGGAGGGGGCTGCTTCTTCATGTGGTGTGTAGGCAGCTACTAAGCATCCCCCTACTCTTGTGGGCTGGACTCCTTCTGTTCTTATTTTCTTCTCATTAACCTGGCACCAGTCTTTCTGGTAACAATCACATGCCTATATGTTATTTAGCTGTCTGGTTTTATAATGAAAATAAGATCATAGTACTGTAGATTTTTTTTAAAATCTTGAGCTTAAAAAAGGTTTAACTTTATTTTAACTAGTGACCCACATTTTTTTTTCCTTTCTAGTTCAGTAGGAAGGACAAAATTATGGTTCAGGTTTGGTTTTGGTTCACGTAAAAATACCAGTTTAAGTTGGTTCTTGTCCAACTCCCTGATTGGCATGGCCACCAGAGTCCGATAGAAGTGATAGAATTTTGGTTCACCATTGCAATCAAAGGACCATACATTAGTGAGTAAGTATTACAACAACAGACGCTAAGCTACTAGCATAGAAAAGATTTGTGAGTTTCTGTTGCTGTGTCCTGAAAATCTACTCTGAGCAAGTCTCAGTTACGTAGTGGTGATAACACCTGAGCCCTGGCTGTGCTACCACTTACTATCATTGCCGGTAGTATGATATGGCTACTAGTTTTTCTAGTGTATATTCTGTTGTGCATATCCTAATGTTTGTATTACTGGTAGGAACCTAAAACCTGGTGGGGGAATTGAACTTATGACCTCCATAATGGAGAATACTTTCACTGTAGCTATATGCCACTAGTGTCTTATCCTATAATTTAAAAGCTGCTCAGTATTTTCCTTTTTAATTGCACATGAGGTTCCAATTAGCAGAATAAAATATTCTAATTTAATAAACAACTATAGTGTTATTAATTACTGTTACAATAATGACCTCTAGCACGAGGTACTGCCACACACAGCACAGTAATATACAGCAGGTAGATAGGTGCTTAGATCTGCTAAAATTACTCATCTTCCAGTTTACACAAGAAGGGAATTTTTAAAGTTGTTCTGTGAAAGATCTGCTGCTGCTGTTTGATATCATTTAGAATGTCAATGACTCCTTCAAATAGGTTTGTGAGTGACAGAATTGTTTAAGGAACGATCACTGAGGGAAATGATTGATTTAAATCACACCTTAAAACAGTTTATGAATATGTGGTATTTCATTTCCCAGAGTGGTGTTTTTACTAAATTAAAATGACCTTGGAGAACTAAAATATTTGGTGAGTTCTCTGAATATGATGAGTCTGAATCAATTGTACTCAATGGTTATAAGTGGAAAGACCTGGCCCATTCAAATGCATGGTTTTTCACTGAAGAGTTCTGGTAAACGTACTACTGAATGTAGATGAGGCATTTAATACCAGACAAAGAGGTCACAGTCAGCTTGAAAAACAGAAAGAACCAATAGTGCGAACCAGTTGATATATGTGAGGGGGGTATGGAGTAAAAAATAAATCCCCCATAAATTCACATTGTTTCCTTTTGCCTCTTCTGCTTTTGTAGAAACTACTGACTTTGCTTTTTAAATGTCATCCATATTTATCAGACTGCATGGTTCTTGACATTTAGGAATATTTTTTCATCAAACTGTAACTGAAGCTTTGACAAAGGGTGCTAATTATTAAGGGGCTGGAGGGCTTGGGGTTTTTTTGTTTGGTTTGGTTTGGTTTGGTTTGTTGTTTTAAGAACCAGCAGGCTATGGAGACAGTGTGAATTATCAGCCACTCTGAAAGCTGTCTTTTCCCCCTACAGCTACAAACGCAGTTCTAATTTTGAATTAAAATAATGACTGAACCATGTACAAAGTATAGTGGGAGTTGAGTAGCAGTAGATGCCAAATGACAGACAAGTCATTAGGTTAGTTACTCGGGTCCTAAAATCTAACGCTTTCTGGTAGTACTACCTGAAATAGCAATTACTGAACAGAAAAGGCCTGACTGAAAATGCTGATTATTTGTTGGTGATGATTTCTTTGCCTTAGAGATGCCCAGTTTGTGCAGTATTACTACAACACCCATAACAAAAATTGCCCCTAGAATATGAGACGTTGTAAAAGCAAGTTGCTCTAAAGCCTAAACAGAGGATTAGAAAATGTCCACAGGGAAGAAAGCTGCATTTTTGATAATCTGGTGTTTGTCACTAAAAGTTGTGCATAATGGAAGCACTCTGATGCTCTTGTCCTCCTTCATTGTAAAGATGTACTGAGCTCTGATCAGCCACACAGGGACCGTTTGTACAAATCCTTTCCATGCTCATCCAAATGAAGGCTAATGTAAGAGTATGGATATACATTTGCATTCTATTATTAATCCATCCTCAGTTGCCTAGCAATGGCACAACTGAGGAAGCAAGAAAGATATGTGGTGTAGAATAAATTTTTATTTGTATTGATAATCTTGGCTCCATATAGTTCTTTTCCACTGTAACCCTATGTGCCATCACCTATAAATGATTTGATTTCCTTGACTGCTCACATATAGAACACTTTTGGCTTGAAGCAGGAGTTTTGCCTAAGTAAGAAATGTTGTATCAAGCCCATTAGAAAATCAGATTTAATGTAGTTACCATGTCAAAGGTTACTTTGAATATGTACTCCATGATTTCATCTGTGCTAATAGTGACTCTGAGGTCAGGTTATCAGAATCAATTTGATAAGAGCCCAAGGTAAACAGCACTTATATATCCTATTTTTAAGTAAGGGAAAAAAGGTGATCTGAGTAAATATAGGCCTGTTAGTTTAACATCTGTAGTATTCAAGGTCTTGGAAAAAATTCTGAAGGAGAAAGTAGTTAAGGACATTGAGGTCAATGGTAATTGGGACAAAATACAACATGGTTTTACAAAAGGTAGATCATGCCAAACCAACCTGATCTCCTTCTTTAAGAAGGTAACAGATTTTTTTAGCCAAAGGAAACACAGTGGATCTAATTTACCTCGATTTCAGTAAGGCATTTGATACGGCTCCACATGGGGAATTATTAGTTAAATTGGAAAAGATGGGGCTCAATATAAAAATTGAAAGGTGGATAAGGAACTGGTTAAAGGGGAGACTACAACGGGTCATACTGAAAGATGAACTGTCAGGCTGGAAGGAGGTTACTAGTGGAGTTCCTCAGGGATCGGTTTTGGGACCAATCTTATTTAATCTTTTTATTACTGACCTTGGCACAAAAAGTGGGAATGTGCTAATAAAGTTTGCAGATGACACAAAGCTGGGAGGTATTGCTAACACAGAGAAGTACCGGGATATCATACAGGAAGATCTGGATGACCTTGTAAACTGGAGTAATAGTAATAGGATGAAATTTAATAGCGAAAAGTGCAAGGTCATGCATTTAGGGATTAATAACAAGAATTTTGGTTATAAATTGGGGATGCATCAGTTGGCAGTAACAGAGGAGGAGAAGGACCTTGGAGTACTGGTTGATCACAGGATGACTATGAGCCGCCAATGTGATATGTCCATTAAAAAAGCTAATACAGTTTTAGGATGCATCAGGCAAGGTATTTCCAGTAAAGATAAGGAGGTGTTAGTACCATTATGCAAGGCACTGGTGAGACTTCATCTGGAATATTGTGTGGAGTTCTGATCTCCCATGTTTAAAAAGAATGAATTCAAACTGGAACAGATACAAAGAAGGGCTACTAGGATGATCCGAGGAATGGAAAATCTGTCTTATGAAAGGAGACTGAAAGAGCTTGGCTTGTTTAGCCTAACCAAAAGAAGGCTGAGGGGAGATATGATTGCTTTTTATAAATATATCCGAGGGATAAATATCAGGGAGGGAGAGGAATTATTTAAGCTTAGTACCAATGTGGACACAAGAACAAATGGATATAAACTGGACACTAGGAAGTTTAGACTTGAAATTAGACTAAGGTTTCTAACCATTAGAGGAGTGAAGTTCTGGAACAGCCTTCCAAGGGGAGTAGTGGGGGCAAAAGACATATCTGGCTTCAAGACTAAGCTTGATAAGTTTATGGAAGGAATGGTATGATGGGATAGCCTAATTTTGGCAATTAATTGATCTTTGATTATTAGCAGGTAAATAGGCCCAATGGCCTGTGATGGGATGTTAGATGGGCTGGGATCTGAGTTACTACAGAGAATTCTTTCCTGGGTGCTGGCTGGTGAGTCTTGTCCACATGCTCAGGGTTTAACTGATCGCCATATTTGGGGTCGAGAAGGAATTTTCCTCCAGGGAAGATTGGCAGAGGCTCTGGAGGTTTTTCGCCTTCCTCTGCAGCATGCAGCACGGGTCACTTGCTGGAGGATTCTCTGCACCTTGAGGTCTTTAAACCACGATTTGAGGACTTCAGTAACTCAGGCATAGGTTAGGAGTTTGTTACAGGAGTGGGTGGGTGAGATTCTGTGGCCTGCATTGTGCAGGAGGTCAGACTAGATGACCATAATGGTCCCTTCTGACTTTAAGTCTATGAATCTATGAATTTTGTGCAGGGACACTTTAATGTTATTTAAATGTAAACTGACACATTGTCCTACTTTAATGACAGATAGGCATCCAGCCCTGGTTGCTGCAGTGAAAGTATAAAGCCTTTCTTTGCTGCACATGTGAAGCCAGTCTCAAATAGGCACCCATGGCAGAAGAAAAGTAATATAGACCTAAGCACTTCTGATAAGGCTCTGTACTTCTTCTAATGGTGAGCCTATCTTATCTTCACTGATTTCCGCCATCTACATAGTATTTCTTAATACAAGTATAAAAATAAGAAACATTAATATGGACATCTGCTTGCATGCTTTGAATCCAATAAGGGAAAGTAAGTAGAAGTGCCTTTGAGAAGAATGCACCATAGGTCCCAGATTGTTCTCACATCATCTTCTTTTATGCACTTGTTTTTATCTCTGAGAAATAATTCTGGCATTAGTGAAAAATCCATCTTTTCCAAATTACTGAAAAAGTAAGAGTTTTGGGGCCATAGTGTCCTTCAGAAAGGTTATTCCCACTTAGAGAACTTCATCTTCATAGGGTTTACTTCCTATGATTCTATGCAGAAGGTGAAGATTTGGGCCGCTTTGCCTCCCACCCCCCGTGTAATTGGCAGTAGTTTAACCCATATAACCTCTGGATTTTAGGGGATCAAAGTAAAAGTTTTATGTTGCCTTCTAATACATATTTCTAATACAAATATTATCCCTTAAGTTTTCCTACCTTGGAAGTCCAGCTCCAAAAAAACCCCAGAGCACAGACTGGGAACGCCACGTCCGCATTAATGTAAGCATTCGACCGCGGAACAGGAGACAATGCTGCAAAGAACAATACATCTGCCTGGCTCCATCTCTTTCTTACCCACATGGCCCAAGCCCTACAGAGAACCAATAGATGGACTTCAGTGTTGGGGAACAATGTCACAGCGGTGGTACTTTCCTTTAGCCCCGGCATAGAGTTGGGGAGGACGATTTGGCCCTTGGTTCTTCAAGTGATAGGACTTCTGCAATTTTTTCTAGAAGTCAGAGAACTGAGAAAATGTATTCTGGCATCAAGAATTGTTCAATATAGAACACAGAATTCCGCAAGTAAACCAACAGATAACTGACCTAGATAGCTTTATATCAGTTACTAGACTACTAAGTCCTTAAATTCTGCATTATATTAAATTAGGTGTGGTGTTATTAAGCCAAATTCTGTAGGATTTGTCCCATTTTATATATAGATAATTAATTTTCACACCTGGGCTTAATTCTCCACTGTAAGCAGCTACACCTGCATAAAGTGGGTATAAAGTTTACCATTATTGGATTCTCTTCTTGTACAAAATAGATGCAATTATTGTTAAGCTGTCTGTCTGTGAGCTGAGGAGTGATCATTAAAAAGGGTGCGATTAGCAAAAATCTACATTGCCCTTATTCTCTGGCTTGGTGCCTCTGTTAATCTGGTTTAATTGGCAGGTGTTTGATGAGACATGTCTTTTAATATTATCTGTTCTGTACTTCCACTTTTGTATATTTATTGTCTGACAGGTAGATCATGGAAACTGCATTTTTGTCTGATATGGAGGAACCCACATTTGCATGGGCACAATATTTGAAATTCACTGAGGGCTTGTGCAGACAGGAGAAACCAGAGAGGAAAAAGTAGCAAAGCAGCTGAGAGGACTATTTAGAGAATCTTTCTACAATTTACTAATTTTGTTTGCGATTGTGAAAACTTGATGTTTAAGCATTGATGATGATCTTTACTGCATTCTTGCTTCAGACTCCTTGTGCAGAGGAGACAGGGAGGAGCACCTGAGGGCTTGGCTACACTTACAAGTTGCAGCGCTGGAAGTTACAGCGCTGGTCATGCAGCTGTGTAGGGCCAGTGCTGGAGTGTGGCCACACTGACAGCTACCAGCGCTGCAGTGTGGCCACACTTGCAGCACTTTCCAGCGCTGTATTGAGAGGTGCATTGTGGGCAGCTATCCCACAGAGCACCTCGTCCCATTTTGGCGCTGAGTATTGTGGGAAGGGGAAGGAAGTGTGCGGGTCATTCCGCTTCCTGTCCCAACGCCCCATGGTGCATCGCTTCACATCCCAGCATTCACTCTTTCCGGCAACGTTTGGCGCCATTGTGAGTGTCTTTCTGTTTTACTCTCTGTGTGTGAATCGCGATTTCTGTGGCAAATGGAGCCCGAGCTGCTGAGGACTGTGCTGATGAGTGTCGCCAGCACAACACGTTTGGCAGTCGAGCTATTCCTTCAGCTCCAAAGTGACAGTGAGGAGTCTGACGATGATATCGATATCGATTCTCCTGCCGCGTGTGACACTAAAGTGCTTGTGGCATTCACGGAAATGCTCAGCACCGTTGAACGCCGCTTTTGGGCTTGGGAAACAAGCACTGACTGGTGGGATCACATCGTCATGGAAGTCTGGGATGACGAGCAGTGGCTGCAGAACTTTCGTATGAGAAAAGCCACTTTCATGGGACTGTGTGCTGAGCTCGCCCCCACTCTGCGGCGCAAGGACACAAGATTGAGAGCTGCCCTGACGGTGGAAAAGCGGGTGGCTATTGCAATCTGGAAGCTGGCAACTCCAGACAGCTACCGGTCGGTCGGGAACCAGTTTGGAGTGGGAAAGTCGACCGTTGGAATCGTTTTGATGCAAGTTTGCAAGGCAATTAATCGCATCCTGCTAAGAAAGACCATGACTCTGGGGAGCGTGCAGGACATTGTGGATGGCTTTGCACAAATGGGTTTCCCTAACTGTGGAGGGGCGATAGATGGGACGCATATTCCTATTCTGCCCCCCCCCCACCTGGCATCAGAGTACGTTAATCGTAAGGGGTATTTCTCTATGGTTCTCCAGGCGCTTGTGGATCACCGCGGGCGTTTCATTGACATTTACACAGGCTGGCCTGGAAAGGTGCATGATGCACGCATCTTTCGGAACAGTGGCCTGTTCAGGAAGATGCAGGCAGGGACTTTTTTCCCAGACAGGAAGATCACAGTAGGGGACGTCGAAATGCCCATTGTGATCCTTGGAGACCCCGCTTACCCGTTACTGCCTTGGCTCATGAAACCCTATACAGGGAAGCTTGACAGGAGCAAGGACCGGTTCAACTACAGGCTAAGCCGGTGCCGAATGACTGTGGAGTGTGCTTTTGGCCGTTTAAAGGCACGCTGGCGTTCCTTGTATGGGAAGCTAGACTTGGGGGAAAGCAGCATCCCCGCGGTTATATGCGCTTGCTGTACCCTCCATAATATTTGTGAAGGGAAGGGTGAAACATTCAGTCAGGCATGGACCACCGAGGTTCAAGTCCTGGAGGCTGAATATGCACAGCCAGAGAGCAGGGCTAATAGAGAGGCCCAGCACAGGGCTTCAAGGATTAGGGATACCTTGAGGGAAGAATTTGAGGCTGAAAGCCAACAGTAATGTTTGCTGCCTTGCATGGGAGTGAATTGCACTGTTTACACTGTTATTCTATTATCCCTAAAATGATTTGCAGTGCCTCTTTCTTTACTGGGCTAAGGTATCTTTCACTATCTGCTATAATAAAGACTGTTTTCAAAGCCAAGAATTGTTTTATTGAAAAGAAAAAAACTTCCTTGACAGACAGACAGACACACAACATTTCATGAACACAAGAGGGCAGGGGTGTGGGTTGGTGAACTGTACAGTCACAAGTTTGCATATGTCCTGTCGGGAGTGCTGTTTAATGAATCCTGCACTTCAGGGTGCATATACTGCATGGTGATGGGGGTTGAGTGCAGAGGGTAAGGGTGGTAGTTATCAGGGCTGGTTGGTGAACGTACAGGTGTTGGAGGCAGCTGGTGGTGGTAAGAACCTGGATGCTGGGGAAAGGTGGTTTGAGCTGACATTGGGGCACAAGGCAAAAAGCTTTGGGACGGGGGTGGTGGTGGAGTAGCACAGTAGTGCTCTGCTTGCATGGCAACGAGTGACTCTATAGAGTCTGCTTGGCGCGACAGGATGCTTAGCAGCCGCTCTGTGCTTTTCCTCTTGGCCACTGCATTTCTCTTGCGGATCCTGCTTTCCTTCTCTCTCCACTCCTTCAATTCTTTACTCTCTCTAGCAGAGTGATGAAGAACAGTTTTCAACATGTCCTCCTTGCTCTTTCGGGGATTTTTCCTCAAATTGTGCAGCCTCTGTGCTGTGGTACATCTGCTCAGTCCAGCAGTCAAGGTCACTGTAGAAAGCCAGAAATGTATACATTTAACAGGGCAGCATTGTATTCACTATCTCCAGACATTAATTGCTACACTGAGGGAGTTCTTAGTCCTCAGTTTAGCATTCTTTTACCACACACATAACACAACAGAAGACACGAAATGGTGAGTGAGGGGTGCTTATAGAGGGAGAAGTGGGGCTTGAATGATAGAGGGGTGCTTGCTTCGGGTAATCTGGAGTGATAGAGGGGTTGAGTGAAGATGCAGCTGCAGGGGTGATCTTCACTATCTCCCAATCTCTTCACTAAAGAGTCTCCCAACATTTTTCACAGGAGTTAATCCTGGAAGATATCTCCCTGCTGCAAGTCACTAGGGAACAGCGGGAGGCTCTTTTACAGCAATGTGGATTCCGCCCTGGACCCTATGCGGCTTCCCTGTGTTCAGAAATGGTCCCCCCACCCCTCGCGGCACAGTGGCGCGGACGCGTCAGCGTGACTGGGACAAGGAACACAGTGGCTCTCCCTATAAACCTGCGCAGGCATATTGCCCACGCTCTGGCTGAAACTTTTGCTGAGATCACTGCAGCCGATTACCGCGACGTGATAGACCACATCAATGGGCTATTCCACATCTAGGCTGGCATGCATGCAGCCCTAAACCCCCTTCCTCTCCAGAAACATTTCCACCCAGAAAATAAAAGCCGCTTACCGGTAACCCGCTCCTCTGCTTGTCCTTCTGCAACTGCTGGCTGCTGCGATTGGGTACTTTCCTCCTGGTTTGAGAAGAGCTCCTGGCTGCATGCCCACTCTGAGGTGTCTTCCCCCATCCCAGTAGCTTCACTCGCGTTTTCCTCCCCCCCCCGCCGCCTCCGCATCCGCCTCCGCCTCCTCCTCCTCCTGTCCCCCAGCCTGCTCAGAAGTGTCCATCGTTGTCCTGGGATTGGCAGTGGGGTCACCCCCAAGTATCGCGTCCATCTCCCTGTAAAAACGGCAGGTCGTGGGGGCAGCTCCGGATCGGCGATTACCCTCACGGGCTTTGTAATAGGCACTCCGCAGCTCTTTAACTTTCACCCTGCATTGTAGTGCGTCCCGATCATGGCCCCTATCCAGCATGGACCTTGATACCTGCTCAAAGATATCGTAATTCCTACGGCTGGAGCGCAGCTGGGACTGCACAGCTTCCTCCCCCCAAACACTAATGAGGTCCTGCAATTCGCCAGTGCTCCATGCTGGGGCTCGTTTGCCGCGTGGAGGCATGGTCACCTGTAAAGATTAACTGATTGCACTCCACACCTGGCTGCAGCAAACAGGAAGGAGATTTTTAAAATTCCCGGGGCATTTAAAGGGCGGGTCACCTGAGGCAAGAGCAGTAGAGTGCAAACTGATGAGCAGAGTGGCTGAACAGGAATTGTGGGATAACTCCTTATTCCCTGGAGGACAATTAAAGCGCTGGTGAGTGTCCACACCTGCTGAGCAGCGCTGGATCACCAGCGCTGCACTCCTTATACCCCAACCGGGATGGGTTTTCAGCCAGCGCTGCAACCAGGGAGTTGCAGCGCTGGTTGTGCCCTGCAAGTGTGGACGGGGTGTAATTGCAGCGCTGGAAAGCCTCCACCAGCGCTGCAACTTGTAAGTGTAGCCAAGCCCTGAGTTTCTCTCTGAACAGCTGAGCCATTAAAGACTATCAATACCTGAATAGGTCTTACCTGAACAGAGCAAGAGGATGGCTGCATCCTAGGTGAAATCAGTTTTTTCCAGCTTGTCTGCCAAGAGCTAGGGTATGGAGAGGTAGAAAATCCCCAGAAGGAGAACAAAGAAACCAACTGTTAGTTCAGGCCTTTTTAAAACCACAGAGACTGAAAAATTTGGGAGAGAGGAACAAAGGGTCAGGTTTCCAGAGCGAGGAGGAACGTTTTTGACTGCCTGAAAAGACACTGACACAAATCCCACAGAATGCACAAGAGTGGTGAAAAGACTGGGGGAGGGAATAGTGTAAAGATGTTTCTTGTTTTACCTGAATCTGGGTTTATCTTGTGCCATCCAAAGTAAAGAGTGGTTGTCTTAGAAATCCTTCTGCCAAACTATTATCATGTGTTCCTGAAGGGGTAAACTATACCTGTCATGCCCACAAGGAGGGAGCTCTGGTGTTCTTAGGCAACTGGGTTGTCTTGGAGGGGTGGAGGTCAGCATGGTGCTGAGAATGTAGGGCAGCTGGGAAGTGGGATCCTACTTCCAGAAGAGGTATCAGACAGATAGCTTCCACCCCGGAAGTATGCCAGAGAGGCTGGAGCCAGAGAGAGTTCTGGAGAGTACCCAGGGAAGCTTAAAGGTGCATGGGTCTAGCATGAGGGACTCAAACACTGCAGCTTCGTGAGTGTTCAGCAGGGGAAGCATGAACAGGATTATGACAGAAGGTTATATCGGCTGGTAAAAGTGGAGCCTCTTCTTTTCAGCTAGGCCTTGTCAGGAGTAGGCAAAAATCACTTCTAGGCTGAGACTTGATTATTGAACTAGTGCAGATGTGGAGAACTTTAGTGGTTTGGGCCTGGGCATGAGCATCTCTCCAGAGATGCATTCTTTTCCTCTGCAGAATTATTCTGAATTTGCCTTAGAGCTACTTGTGCCTGTTTTTCACATAAAGCCAACACAGATCTCTTTTACCAGTGTGCTACTCTTCAAGTGCTCTAAGAAGCAGTGACAGGATGAGCAGGTCAAGGATTCCAGTGCCCTGGCGAGCTACAGCTACAGAAGGGAAAGAAGGAAACAACATGTGACCGAGAAGCTGATATCTTTACCCGAAGTTGCTCCATCTACACATCCATCTATCCATCATTCTTCAGTACTGTGACAGACCCAGACCAGTGGGGTACAGGAGTCTGGTAGAGGGCAAATATACTGGTCACTGGATGAGTAGTTTTCTGTTCCCTGAGTGACCAGAGCAGGGGCTGCACTAGAGTAATCAGGAACCTGCTAGAACCAATTAAGGCTGACAGGCTGATTAGATCACCTGCAGCCAATCAAGGCAGGCTAATCAGGGCACCTGGGTTTAAAAAGGAGCTCACTCCAGTCAGGCGGGGAGGAGCCAGAGGAGAGGAAGTGCGTGTGAGGAGCTGGGAGCAAGAGGCACAAGGAGCTGAGAGTGAGAGGGTGTGCTGCTGGAGGACTAAGGAGTACAAGTGTTATCAGACACCAGGAGGAAGGTCCTGTGGTGAGGATAAGGAAGGTATTTGGAGGAGGCCATGGGGAAGTAGCCCAGGGAGTTGTAGCTGTCATGCAGCTGTTGCAAGAGGCACTATAGACAGCTGCAATCCACAGGGCCCTGGGCTGGAACCCGGAGTAGAGGGCGGGCCCGGGTTCCCCCCAAACCTCCCAACTCCTGATCAGACACAGGAGGAGTTGATCCAGACTGTGGGGAAGATCACTGAGGTGAGCAAATCTGCCAATAAGCACAGGACCCACCAAGATAGAGGAGGAACTTTGTCACAGTACTCATATGGCCCTCACTACGGTAGTATCTGAGCATCTCACAGTCTTCAGTGTATTTATCCTCACAACACCCCTGTGATGATGTTTTACAAATAGGGAACTGAGATGAAGAGAGACTAAGGCCCAGATACTCAAAGGTAGTTAGGTGCCTGACTTCCATTAATTTCAGTGGAAGTTAAGTGCCTAAATACCTTTGAGGATCTGGGCCACAGTCACCCCTGTGCCTAGGAGCCGGACATGGTGGCCACTTCCGGGAGCTGCACAGATCCAGGTCAGGCAGGGAGCCTGCCTTTGTCCCTCTTGCACCACCAACCAGACTTTTAGCAGCCCGGTCAGCTGTGCTGGCCAAAGCCGCCAGGGGCCCTTTTTGACTTGGTATTCCGGTTGAAAACTGGATGCCTGGCAACCCTACCCCAGGTTAGCACCCCAACCACTACACCATCCTTTGTCACTCAGGCATTTCTGCTGTAAAAACTACTGAAGCATCGGGATGCCGAAACTCACATTTCTGTTGTCCCAGAATTATCCATGGAACTGAAACTGCAGTGCTCATTTTACACCAGCACTATCCACTCCATTGTCTCTTCATTCCCCATCCTTGAGATGTCTGGTACAGCAATTAGCAATGTTGTTGAATTGTGATGAGGTGTCTACCCCCACAGATGACTAGAAGGGGTTAAGATGACCAGGTGGGCCAATTAACTCCACAGGCTGCACCTGGAGGAGGACCCAGGATGCAGGGAATTGATTGGGAGCAGGCTTGGCTGTACAAAGCCCCAAGACCTATCATAGAATCATAGAATTCAAGATCAGAAGGGACCAATATGATCATCTAGTCTGACCTCCTGCAAGATGCAGGCCACATAAGCCGATCCCCCCACTCCTTTAGCAAGCGACCCCTGCCCCATGCTTCGGAGGAAGGCGAAAAACCTCCAGGGCCACAGCCAATCTACCCTGGAGGAAAATTCCTTCCCGACCCCAAATATGGCGGTCAGCTGAACCCCGAGCATGCGGGCAAGACTCTCCAGCCATACCCTCTGGAAAAAGGTTAAGAATATCATATCATTGACCCATGTACTATTTACCAGTATGGCACTTAATTAACCTATTGACTAAGCCCGGTATCCTATCATACCATCTCCTCCATAAACTTATCTAGCTTAATCTTAAAGTCATGGAGGTCCTTCGCCCCCACTGTTTCCCTCGGTAGGCTGTTCCAGTATTGCACTCCCCTGATAGTTAGAAACCTTCGTCTAATTTCAAGCCTAAATTTCCTGACTGACAATTTATATCCGTTTGTCCTCGTGTCCACATTAGCACTGAGCTGAAATAATTCCTCTCCTTCCCTGGTATTTATCCCTCTGATATATTTAAAGAGTGCAATCATATCTCCTCTTATCCTTCTTTTGGTTAGGGAAAAGAGGCTGCAGGGAAGTAGGCTGTAATCACTCCCTAGGAAAAGGAAGATGCATTAGGGGTTAGAGGTTAGTCCACAGTTTCCCTAAGAGAAGGGAGTTGGGAGGCTGGTGAACCTAGAGAGGGGGAAAGCAGCAAGATTGGACAGTGCAGGCCATTGCTGCTGGTCAGAGGGCCCCTGAGCTGGAACTTGGAGTCAAGGATGGGCTCAAGTTTCCTTTCCAGCCACTGGGGATGTGGCAAAGTCCAGGCAGAGGACAGCAGACTGCCTGGGATGGTTTGTCTGAGAAAGACTTTGTTACATTCCCCACCCCAGAAGGGGAATATGTATGGTGACCCAGCTGAAGGACTGAATCACAAAGAGGAGGCTTCAGTTCCTGGAACTAGAGAGGCCACAGATGAAGACAGGATAGGTAAAGACACCACCTGAGGAGGGTGCAACGCCTGGAAGAGCTAATTCCCAGGAGGCCAGGAGGAGGCACCACTAGCAGTGAATGGACCTCATCACACGAATATAAACCTATTTTGCCCCCCCCCCTTTTTAATTGTGATGCATGTAAATAATGTACATTAAAAAAGCTAAACTTTTTACCAAGTGCTGGAAAATCAAAGGGATCTTATTAAATGTTTATATATTCAAAGTAGTTTTAAAATAAATGTAAATTCTGGAGTTATATTTTGAAAGTTTATTTAGTCTGTTCAATCAGTTGTCTCAAGCACTGAGGCTTTTGGTTTATGCTGGGTCAATGCATGGTCAAGCTCCCTGGCACAACAGGTACTGAAACAAGAAGCTTTGATATGGAGATTGCCAAGAGCATACAGTAAACCCATTTTTAAACTGTAACAGTGCAGTAACTCCTCACTTAGTCGTCCCAGTTATCATTGTTTCATTATTAGGTTGCTGATCTATTCAAGAACATACTCATTTAAAGTCGCACAATGTTCCATTATAAGGTTGTTTGGCTCACCCCGTCCAGCTGGGGAGTGGACAAGCCCCTGACCCTGATCCCCGGCAGGAGCGCCAGATGGGCAGAATGGGGCAAGCCCCCACGCCTGGGCTCCACTCCCCAGCTGGAATGCCAGGTGGGTGGAGTGGGGCAAGCCCCTATCTCCCAACCCCACTCCCCAGCTGGAATGCCGGGTGGGCAGGGCAAGCCCCCGACCCCGCTATGCCCCTGCCTGAACCAAGCTTCCCAATCATCATTGGGGAGTACTGTATTAAATTGTTTGTTTAAAATTATTTAAAACTTATACTCTATATGTATATAATGTCTTTTATCTGGTGAAGAAAATTTCCCTGGAACCTAACCCCCCCCCACTTAAATTAATTCTTATGGGGAAATTGGATTTGCTTAACATCGTTTCGCTTAAAGTAGCATTTTTCAGGAACATGACTACAACATTAACAAAGGAGTTGCTGTACAGTGGGGGCGCACATATAAATGGTCATATTTTAAACATAGCTGCCTTGTTGCTGACCCAGGGCATACACGAGGGCTACCTGGGGTTTCCACTGACCAAGCAGTTCCAGCCCTGCAGAGACCAGCATCCAGAGTATCGGAGATGGGACCCAGCACTGGCTACTGAGAGTCAGCCGAGACCCCAACGCGACTCCAAACTAGAGAGCCAGAAGAGGACCTTGCCCCTCGGAGGGGTGAAGACAACATAAGGGGACCCCTTTTTGTTTTAGCTGGCCCATGTTCTCAATGCTGCAGCACTTATCTCCAGACTTATCATCTGCCTGAGGAGGTGCCAGGGAGGTAGGCAGGAACTTGGGATAAATTGCGTGTTGCGAGATGGGAAATTTGTTGATTTTATTAATGTTTAGTACTTAGTAATTAACCCTCTTCTTCCCCAAATCCTTTTTTCCTGTTAGTAAGAAATTCCCCCTTTGTTATATTGTTTTGGGGTGTGTCATCTCCTTGCTGCTTCTTCATTTTCCCAGGGACAGCACCCCTTGTGTCCCAGGCACAGTGAGGAGGCACCGGGTGTCACAAAAAAAGAACCGAGGACCCAACCCATAAAGGGGAGAAGCCATGCCAAGTAGCAAGCACCAGGGAGGTGGCTTGAGACACACCTCTGGGGAGGGGCTATATTGGAATTTTGGTTACACTGTTAGCCAAAATCAGGCAAAGGCTCTCTCAGGTTGGGCAACCACAAAGTGAAGCACCAAAAATCAGTGGCCACTTTTGAAAAATGTAGACATTACCCTTTCTATTCCTCAGTTTCCCTATCCACAAAATAGAGACCACAATACCTATCTCATATGAGTGTTGTAATGTTTTATTCATATTTATAGAGTACGCAGTCAGCGGACACTATTGAAATATAAAATGAGTTTTTTTTTATTAAAAGCCATTCCATGGCCTTGTCCAATTTTATTTATTCCTGTTTGACCTTTGAAATTGGTGAATCCTGAACTTCTTACCATTCCTAAATATCATCTGAAGTCATGTGGTTATAGAACCTTTAGTCTCTTTGCTCTTTAGCTTTACTTATCATTGCTGATTGAAGTAAATGCATCACCTGCTGATGCTTTTGAGAGGTAAAGGTTATGTTTTCTCTTAAGTATTTTTATAATCATTCTTTTAGGAAATATCCATGCTTTGGTATTAACAGTCCTTGGCTCAGTGTGCTAGACGACTGGATTTGGAAACAGTCACTCCAGGGACTGAGTTTGTTCCTGTAGTGCATAGGAATTGAATAGCATTCCTTTAAATAGTTTGGGGTGCCTTCTAATGGATCTCCCTGCCTTCTATTGCAGGTGCCCACCAGAAGGGCAGTGTACATAGGGAGACAGGCTTTGTATAATTAGTAAACATGGTTATTATGAACTCAGTTGTGTCTCCTTATTCTTATAGGCATGTAGAAAGCAAAGACTCAACAGTTCCCAAATTGGAAAATATCCCGATTTGGGAAAAGTAACTATCTGATCAAATACAATATGTGCAATGGGTTGGGACTCAGGCAGATATGATTGGTTATAATAACTGCCCCCGGTTAAATTTCCTTAATAGTATGTTGCTTGAAGATAAATCCTTAGTTATCTGACAATGCAGAGGTTCAGTTATACACCAAAAGACAGGCAAAACATTAAATTTAAGCCTGCCTCCATTCTTTTCTTTTTTTAAGGCAAAGTGATGGGGGACGGGAATGTATTTTCTTTTAGCGAAATAGCATAAAGGCTGTTACATCAGAGGACCACTTTAGTAAAGTCAGACAGAGAAGCCGTTTCTAGCAGATAAATACTGCAAAGGCATGGACTACATGCATAGACAAAGACAAGGGGTGCTTAGATCTTTAATGGACTGTAAAAACTGGTAGCTTATATTAAAATAGTATATGAAGGATTTAGTGATGTAAACCCTCTCCATAAAATTTTGAAAAGACTACTTTCATGCAAAGCTTTCTAGCTGCTACCTGTAAAGGATATCATTACTAGGGGAAGCAGATGTCCATCTTCAGGAAAATGCTAGGTGAAAC
Source organism: Mauremys mutica (assembly GCF_020497125.1). Classification (NCBI taxonomy): domain Eukaryota; kingdom Metazoa; phylum Chordata; order Testudines; family Geoemydidae; genus Mauremys; species Mauremys mutica. The sequence continues at coordinate 72,507,691 of NC_059072.1, forward strand.
TACTGTTGAAGAGATTCCTTATGGTAAATGGTGCTACTAAATCCTCTGGACAGCATATGGGAATAATGGCTTCTCCTGGAGACTTCTTCCCTACCTTGTGTAGAAATCACTGTATGTTTCCCTCAGACCTATTTCATGTGCATTTAAACCATTCTTCAATATAATTGAGCCACTGTAGCAGTTCCTTCACAGTTTTGAAAACAGTATGACCACTTATGAGTTACACGACTTTTAACCTTGAGAGCTATTCTTTTTGCAGGCCCTTTTAGTATATTTTAAGGTGCAAGGAACCAGCTCCTGTATGATAAGACAAGAACCTCAAAAGCCTTGCCAAGTCACAGAGCAAACTGCATCTTAGGTGGCTCATTTAGGATTTTCTACTACAGTTATGGGATGTCTGTATGTTCATTGGAGATGCAAAAAAATTCATGCATGGTTCCAAGATTTTACAGAATCTCAGAATTTCCAACCTGTCCTCCCTTATCCCCCAAAACCAGTCTGCAACCGCCTTTCCCACTTTCACAGCTGCCCCTTCTCTTTTGAGTCAATGAGCATACAGCAGGTCTGGTGGCCTCTTGGCTGGACTAAACAGGTCATTCCTTTCACATTTGTCATCTTTGGGGCTTTGTTTTTTGTTTCCCACGAGGTTCTGTGAACCACCTCTAGGCCTGGCAGTTTATAGCCCCAGCACCTCTGGGCTTGCTACATCGGTTATGAGTGTAAAAAACTTGCTTGAACCCTGGCATCTCTTTCATTACAAATTAAGCCCTGTGTTTATCCATTACTAATCTAAATTGACTGCCTTGGTTCCCTGTATATCACAAACCAGCAAGTGAGCTATACAAAATACCTTTGTCCTGGAGGGAGTCTTCTAGGACTGGTGCCAGGCTTCCAAAAGTTAAATAAAATAATTGGGTGATAGCCTAACAATATTTCAGGATATCTCTGCAATATATCTTTCTGTCTTCAGAGAATACATTTTCACGTAAGGAGATATTTTATGAGTGATGTGATGGGGGATGTAAAATGAATCTGTTTTGGGTATTTCAGCGGAGCAGCATGGGTTAGTAGATAGAGCCCTGGACTGGGACTGAGGAGACCAATGTTTTATTCCCAACTCAGCTGCTGGCCTCCTGAGTGAATTTGGGCAAGTCACTTCCTCTCTCAACTTCAGTTTTTCCACCTGTAAAATGGAGATAATACTGACTCCCTTTTTACAGTACTTTGGTTTTCTTTACAGCTACTGGAGTGGCAAAAATAAAGGGAAAGCAATGTGCAGAGGAAGGAGCTTTGGGGGATTAAAGTAAAATGGTTAGGTACTGTTCAGTAGCCAGAGACCCAGGGACGATAACTGTTTGTTTGTTAGCTCTGTAACTGTGCAGTTTAATCTCATATCCAGTAGTGGTGCTTCACATTCACCAGCATACATCAGTCTGAACATTTCATTCATTTAACTCATGTACATGGAGGCTCCAAGCTGTAGTTTAGCTGGGCAATACCATGGCTTTTCACATGCCATGTGAGGATTTAATCTCCACAGGGACCAGTTATAATCTTCTCATTGACTCTGGGTTTGTTGTTATACTTCAGCTGTTGCTGTTTGCTACACAGTGACTTTCTTCATGCTAATGGTCTCCTCTTTCTGTCCTTGTGACCTAGTGGATTTTGGGCTGTGAAGTGTTGAGCGCTACACTAAACTGCTTCTTTACTGTTGACTTGCTGTGTAGTTGGCACATCCGTTGCATGGCCTTGGATGTTCTGTGCCAGACGGTGAATTTTGAAATCAGCCACAGCTGAGCACTAAGTGATGGCTTTGACTGTCCTTTTTGTTGAAAGCTGTGATGGCATGTGAATCTTAGGATAAGTATAGTAAAGATCTATTTTAATTTACACCTTGCAGCTTCAACACCCTTAGCCAGATTCAGATCTCAGTCATATAGGCTGACATCCAAAGTAATTTTGCTGACCTCAGGGGAGTTATTCCAGAGGTAACCAGCCTAACTAAGAATAGAACCAAGCCCCTTTTGCTCACTTATACCCTGCAGGATGATCTTAGCTTTCTATTATCCTCAATACACCCACTTTTGCTACAGTACCTCTTTTCTGTGTTACACTCCCCTCTGTTGACTATGATAATTTAGGCTCTGTTCTACATCAGGATGCAGGATAACATTTTGCATCTTGTCTAGTCACACCCCACTGCTGCCTAATTTACTCTTGCTTAACTGGTTAAAGGCATCTTATGTACCACTTGGTCCACTCTGCCTCAGTTTCACCATCTGTACAATAGGAGAAATGATACGTATTGACCCCTTATGCTAGCATATGACCCCATCTTCTCTCCACCTCTCCCCATCTCCCTTTCAGTGGGGACAGAGCACAGGGATTACTATAGAGGGCAGCACCTAAGAAGATGGAAAATAGTGCTTAGAAGTTTGCTGTTTTTTTCCACTTGCTGTACGTATTTTAGATAAGAGACTTGATTATTTGGAACTAGAGTAGAAATATAGATGAGGAATGACTATGTTAAGTGTTGCCTTTTAAGTATTTGTATTAAATAAAATTGAGTTCACAGTTGGCTGGATTATGCCCTTCTGTGGAAAACCAGGAGGAGGGGTCAGGTTCATTTTGCAGTTTCCTCAATGTTTCCTTCCAATGGGAGTGCAGGCTTTGCTTTTCACCCAACCCCGCAGTGGTCCAGCCTCACAGATCTCAGGGGATCTGCTGGAGGTACAGGGCCACTGTGCTGAAGACTTGTTGTTCCATGTTGCCCTCACACTGACAGGGAGTCAAGACAGTGCCTATGTCCCTTGAGATGTGTTGACAAGATTTTCCAGGTAGGCAACAGTCCATATCCTGCAGAGAACTCTCCAGGCCTAAGTGCGGGGAGATGGTGACCCTAAGGTGGTTGACCTTGCCTCTTCTGAGTAGAACTGAGGAAGTCCCAAAAAGGGGACCCTTTGTGCACAGATCTCAGCAGTATGGTCTCATCCATTGTTCCATTTTCACCAGGTGCATTCTTCTATCAATTTATTGATCACAACGTTTAATTAAATGGAGGGAGAGAGGCTTCCACTTAAGGAAAAAAAGTTATTTTTTCATATCGTGGCCATCTGCAAAGCTATTCACTCCCAAAGGCTGATACGAGATGAAATTATTCCTACAATTTCAAAACTGCCCATTTACACCGTTTTGAATCATTTCGTCTTTTTGGTACTTGACAGCATGTAAAATAGATGGACTGTGTTATGCTCCTATTCACTACATATCTGCTACTTCCTGACAATACAATTTTGGCTTTATAATAAATCCTTGCTGCAAATCATTTTAAGAATTCCAGACCCATAATTCGCCAAAAAGCTTTTTGACCTTGTTAACTACAGATTTTAGAGTAGAAGTTTGAAATAAATGTCAACCTGGCTGATGCAGTCTTATTGTTTCCTTCCATTAAGATAACTTAATAGGCTTAGACGGCTGGAAGTGAATATCCTTTATAAATTTTAAGAGCCATCATTAATTTACTTTAATGAAAAGCAAAACAGAATGACAACAACCTTTGTAGTGGTCTGTGTGTACTAATGAAACACTGTTAAAGATGAAAGGAATAACCAAAAGAAAGTCCTCTTACTAGTTGTTTGTTATCCATTAGATTATCATTGCTAAGATTGGTCCAGATAAATGAATGTATTGACCCTGTAACAATAAAGGGAAGTGTGTTTTGACGTTGCTGCTATTGTAGCAGAAATAAAACAGCAGTATGTACCTGGGATGTTTCATTGAAGGCCTGCTCCTGCTCCCATTGAAATCAACAGGAGGTTTGCCATTCACATCAATGAAATCAAGGTTGAGCCCTAAATGAAGTACACTGTTATAGTCTGTATACAACGCTAATGGGACAAAGTCCCATCAATTATTTCCTTAAACAAAACAAACAAGTTTGTGGCCAATGCTCTTTTTCCTTTCGCTGCCTTCTCTCCAGCTGCACAATGGAGAGAAGAGGGCAGTGGGGAGGCAAAGAGGGGCTGGCAGCATCTAGTTCTTTTTGGTGCAATGAGGAGTGGTGGGCTGGTGACTTCCAGCCACTGAGATTGCTCCTCTGTCCATTGAAGGTATAAACCAGTGCTGAATTCAGTGCTGTCCTTTTTGTTTTCTCTGGGGCTAAAGGTTTGCATCAAAGGCCTTGTTTATGCTATGGGTGCTATAGCAGAATAGCTACTGATTTTTTCACACCCATGAATGCCATAGGTATGTCAACCTAAGTTTTAAGTGTAGTCCAGGCCAAAGAGTCTGAGGGTATGGCTACACTGGCGAGTTGCAGCGCTGGTAGTTTGCAGCGCTGGTCGTCCAGCTGTGCAGGGCCAGCGCTGCAGTGTGGCCACACTGACAGCTACCAGCGCTGCAGTGTGGCCACATTGGCAGCATTTCCAGCGCTGTACTGAGAGGTGCATTGTGGGCAGCTATCCCACAGAGCACCTCGTCCCGTTTTGGCGCCGTTTTGGCACTGAGTATTGTGGGAAGGGGAAGGAAGTCTGTGGGTCATTCCGCTTCCTGTTCCAACGCCCCGTGGTGCATCGCTTCACTTCCCAGCAGTCACAGTTTCGCCGTCCACGTTTCTTGCCATTGTGAGTGCAGCACGCCTTCAGTGTGTGAAATGGAGCCTGAGCTGCTGAGGAATTTGCTGCTGACTGTCGCCAGCACATCACGTTTGGCAGTTGAGCTATTCCTTCAGCTCCAAAGTGACAGCGAGGAGTCCGATGATGATATGGATTTGCCTAAAGCGGGTGACATGAAATTGCTTGTGGCGGTAACGGAAATGCTCAGCACCGTGGAACGCCGCTTTTGGGCTCGTGAGACAAGCAGTGAGTGGTGGGATCACATTGTCATGGAAGTCTGGGATGACGAGCAGTGGCTGCAGAACTTTCGTATGAGAAAAGCCACTTTCATGGGACTGTGTGCTGAGCTCGCCCCCACCCTGCGGCGCAAGGACACAAGATTGAGAGCTGCCCTGACGGTGGAAAAGCGGGTGGCTATTGCAATCTGGAAGCTGGCAACTCCAGACAGCTACCGGTCGGTCGGGAACCAGTTTGGAGTGGGAAAGTCGACCGTTGGAATCGTGTTGATGCAAGTTTGCAGGGCCATTAATCGCATCCTGCTAAGGAGAACCGTGACTGTGGGGAACGTGCAGGACATTGTGGATGGCTTTGCAGAAATGGGTTTCCCTAACTGTGGAGGGGCAATAGATGGGACGCATATTCCGATTCTGGCACCACCCCATCTAGCCTACGAGTACATTAATCGCAAGGGGTATTTCTCTATGGTTCTCCAGGCGCTTGTGGATCACCGTGGGCGTTTCATTGATATTTACACAGGCTGGCCTGGAAAAGTGCATGATGCACGCATCTTTCGGAACAGTGGCCTGTTCAGGAAGATGCAGGAAGGAAAATTTTTCCCAGACCGAAAGATCACAGTAGGGGACGTTGAAATGCCCATTGTGATCCTTGGGGACCCCACTTACCCATTAATGCCTTGGCTCATGAAACCCTATACAGGGAAGCTGGACAGGAGCCAGGACCGTTTCAACTACAGGCTGAGCCGATGCCGAATGACTGTGGAGTGTGCTTTTGGCCGTTTAAAGGGGCGCTGGCGGGCGCTTTATGGGAAGCTAGACTTGGGGGAAAGCAGCATCCCTGCGGTTATATGCGCTTGCTGTACCCTCCATAATATTTGTGAAGGGAAGGGTGAAACATTCAGCCAGGCATGGAACAACGAGGTGCAAGTCCTGGAGGCTGAATTTGCACAGCCAGACAGCAGGGCTACTAGAGACGCCCACCACAGGGCAACAAGGATTAGGGATGCCTTGAGGGAGGAATTTGAGGCTGAAAGCCAACAGTAATGTTTTTTTGCCTTGACCAGGAGTGACGTGCACTGGTTACAGTGCTTTTAAGTGCCTGTGTTTTCCTTGATGTTTGTTACCTGTGTTTTCATTGGGGTTTGTTATCTTTAACTTTATGCAGTAATAAAAACTGTTTCATAATCAAAGAAATCATTTATTTAAAAAAAAGGAAGTACATGGGCAGGGGGATTGGTTGTTGAACTGTACATTCATAGTTTTGCATATGTACTGCCAGGAGTGCTGTGCACCTCAGGATTGTACTGTTGCATGGTGATGGGGGTTGAGTGCAGAGGGTAAGGGTCGTAGTTCTCTGGGCTCATAGGTGACCGTACAGGTGTCGGGGGCAGCTGGTGATGGTGTAGGTAAGAACCTGGATGCTGGGGAATGGGACTTGGAGCTGACATTGGTGCATAGGGGAAAGAGGTTTGGGAGGGTGGGGGTTTTGCACGGTAGTGCTCTGCCTGCATTGCTACCAGCGACTGCATACAGTCTGTTTGGCGCGCAATGAGATTTATAAGCTGCCTCGTGGTTTTCTTCAGCGTCAACGCCTTTCTCCTGCTTTCTGTTTCCCTCCAGTGCTGCATCTTTTCTCTCCATTTCTGCGCATTTTTATTCTCTGCTGCACACTGGTTCATAACTGCCTTGACCAAATCTTCTTTGCTTCTGTTAGGTTTCCTTCTCAGGTTCTGAAGCTTTCTTTCAGTCACTGATAAGACCGGCCCAGGACTACTCAAGGTCACTATAAAAATACAGCAAATGATACATTTTAAGAGAGCTTGCATTGTGTATAATCTGAAGTAAAAGTCTCACACAAGCATTCCTCAGATATTTCAGCAACTGCTAGAGAATTCACAGCCTCCCAGAAATGGTAATGGTAATTAACCCTGGGGTTCCTGCCTGCCGCGGTCTGCTCGAGCAGGGTGCTTCTTGCTTCATGGCTAGACTGCCTGTTTTGGGGCTTTGTTAAACGCAGCACTGCCATGTCCCTCAGGAATTAACCCAGGGGTTCCTGCCTGCCGCGGTATGCTCGAGCAGGGGGCTTCAAGCTTCATGGCTAGACTGCCTGTTTTTGGGCTTTGTTAAAGGCAGCACTGCCATGTCCCTCAGGAATTAACCCTGGGGTTCCTGCCTGCCGCGGTCTGCTCGAGCAGGGTGCTTCTTGCTTCATGGCTAGACTGCCTGTTTTTGGGCTTTGTTAAACGCAGCACTGCCATGTCCCTCAGGAATTAACCCTGGGGTTCCTGCCTGCCGCGGTATGCAGTTGGGGAAACCAGCACTGAAACACTCCCTCCATTTCCCACAGGAGTTAATACTTGAAGATATCTCCCTTCTGCGGGTTACCAAAGAAGCAAGGGAGGGTCTCCTACAACAATGCGGATTCCGCCCTGGCCCTTATGCAGCTTGCCTCTGTGCAAGCATGGTTCCCCCACCCCTCCTGGAACAGTGGCGCGGACGCGTTAGCCTGAATGGGACAGGGACCACAATGGCTCTCCCTTTAAACTTGGTCACGCGAATTGCCTATGCTCTTGCAGAAACTTTTGAAGAGATTACAGAGGCAGATTACTGCGACGTGATAGACCACATCAATGGGATATTCCATGTCTAGGCATGCAGGCATGCAGCCATACCATCCCCCCTCCTCTCCCAAAACCTTTGCATTGCAATAAAAGCTGCTTACCTGGGACCTGCTCCTGTGATTCTTCTGCACCAAGTTCCAGGGGCTGCGACTGGCTAGCTTCCTCCTGGCTTGAGAAGAGCTCCTGACTGCATGCCTCCTGGGACTCCGGGGTGTCTTCCCCCACCACAGTAGCCTCACTGTCTGCCTCCCCCTCCCCCTCCTCCACCGGCTCTGAACTGTCCATCGTGGTCCTTGGATTTACAGAGTGGTCACCCCCATAAATCGCATCCAGCTCCTTGTAAAACCGGCAGGTCGTGGGGGCACTGCCGGATCTGCGGTTCCCCTCATGTGCTTTGCAATAGGCACTCCGGAGCTCCTTTACTTTTACCCTGCACTGCAGCGCGTCATGCTCATGGCCCCTTTCCAGCATGGCTCTCGATACCTGGGCAAAGGTATCATAATTCTTACGGCTAGAGCGCAGCTGTGCCTGCACAGATTCCTCCCCCCAAACACTGATGAGGTCCATCAGCTCGCCATTGCTCCATGCTGGGGCTCATTTGCCACGTGGCGGCATGGTCACCTGTAAAGATTCACTGATTGCATTCCATACCTGGCTGAGCAAACAGGAAGGGGATTTTTAAAATTCCCGGGGCATTTAAAGGGCGGGTCACCTGAGGCCAGGGAAGTAGAGTCTGACCTGATGAGCAGAGTGGCTGAACAGGCATTCTGGGATACATCCTTATACCCTGGAGGCCAATCACAGCGCTGGTGTGTGGCCACACTTGATGACCAGCACTGCAGAACCAGCGCTGGAATCCTTATTCCCCATGCCGAGTGAGGTGTACGGCCAGCGCTGCAGCCAGGGAGTTGCAGCGCTGGAAGTGCCTTGCAGGTGTGGCCACTTACTAATTGCAGCGCTGGTGGAGGCTTTCCAGCGCTGCAAATCGCCAGTGTAGCCATACCCTGAGTTCAGGTGCAGTGCCAGCGTAGCTTAGGAGAATCTAATTATCACAGGTGTGAATAAGAGACCTAGTGCTTCTCCCATTACAGCTACTGCTGTGTATTCCCAGAAAGACCTGTCTGGAGTTCCATCTGGGAGTTACCCAGAAACATCTCATACTATTGTCAGGCTCGGTGGGATCTCCTGCTAAGGACATCTCCATGTCCTGCTTCTCCCACATATTGCACCCAGTATAAAGCTCCTCACGTACTCTGTTATAGCCATGTAAATCCCTAATATAGTACTACACTGACACTTGTGTGCAGCAGATGTAGGATGGAGTGACAGCCAAAACAACAAAGGAATGTTGGATGTCTTTTTTTTTTTTTTAAGGAATTCATATTTGTGAAAAGCGGGGTAAAGCATTTGGGGCTGGTGACAGTTTCAAAGGGACAGGCCCCCCTACTGTACGAAACAAAATGATAAATACACAAAATAAGCATGGCATGAGCCTGCTGTGGTTCCATACAAGTGGACCTTTGCACCTGTGCAGAGCCCTATCGACTCAAAGGGACTCCGCACAGGTGAAAGGGTCTATCTGTCCTGAGTGGAGACAGTCACAGGTTTGGAGCTCACTGCCTGCTCTTTAGAATTGTATTGATGCTTTTAATCTACAGGAGTTCATGAAGACTTTGTACCTGAGGCAGAACAGGGGTGGCTACTGCTACAGTCTTTTAACAAGGTAGTATTTGCTCCTGCTGCATCAGATCAGCTCTGCTGAGAGCTCCTTTGGGCCTTCTAGTGCTGGCTGCAGCACCAGAATCTCAGAGCACAGCACTGAGGAGACACTGCCTCAACTTTTTTTTAGATGTTTTTAAGAATCAGTACAAAATCAGACAACATTGCACAGACATAACATGTTGGGGCAGGGGTAACAATATATTTAATAAAAGCATAAATAGGAGAAAAGGGGAAATAGAGAGTGGTGGGAGAGGGAGGGAAAAAGTGGAGCGGTCAGGTGGAATGAAAGTCTGTCATCTGAGCTACTCGGCATTCTTTATTCAAATGCTATTCAAGAAACAGGGTTCAAATGTCTTCAAATTCATATAATTGCTTTTTACATCAATAAAACTATTCTTTCTTTTGCTGCTAACTCAGACAGGCCCAAATACCTCCGCTCTATTCTGAGCGTAAGCCTACTCCTCCATCTTTGTAAAATCATTTGCTTGGCTATCATTGCAGCCTTGTGGTAGAATTAAATCCAATGCAGTAGGTACATAACCTAAGATATAATTTTCAGCTGAGGTTTAGTTGCTGAAGTCAGGCACTATTTTCACTCTTGTGTCCACCTCTTTCCACAGCTGCCTGACTCTGGAACAGTCCTGTAGCATATACATCAGGGTTCCTTTTCCTTGATGACAGCGCAACAAATGGTAAGGCACAAGGCTGCCAATTTGCACAACTCTGTGGCATCCAATACATTTTGAATAGACTCTCTTGCTGTAATAACATAGGCTGAGATCCACTGAAGCATTTTTAACATTCCATAATATGCTCTACCATTATCTGTTCAGGGCTGTCATAACTCCCCTTCCCATGCTTTCACAAGCAACTCCACATCAATGGAGTTCCTCTTCATTAGTAAGGCAGACAGAGTGGACATGGGCCTGGGGAGTTTCTAAAGCATTTCCAAGGTTCTGGGGCCTCTGGCAGTCCTAGGGCCTTCGGACCAAACCGACACATTAGCAAGTTTTTAGTTTTAAGTATGCTTAGGGTGGCAGGTCATATTGTCACTTTAGTGTTAGAAAAGAGACTAAATGGAAAATTTTAATGCCCGTTTAGCATTCACATAGCTAAAGCCTGGTCTAACAGCTGTTCCCTGGCATGCAGGAGGCTCTGGGAGGGAGGGGCAGGACTTGAGTTGATCAGCGGGCCCCACGGACCCCCGGGAGTACCCTCACAGACCCCCAGGGGTCTGCGGACCCCAGTTTGAGAAACGCTGCTATAATAGTTCTTTTTCATCTCCAGTGTATATGAGTCACTGAATGCAGGATACTCTCCTTTATCTGAAGACCTGTGAGTATGTCAGGTATTTTAAATTATGGAGGGGTATTACAAGGATTCCACTATGTTGCAGCATCACTGTTGATGCCATACTCTTCTTAGAAGCTCACCTTCCCCTTTAAAATGCCTATGGGTAGGTTTGATATTTCATGATGCTTGAATTTGTCCTTCCTTTCACCCCCACATAGAATTTACATTGAACATGCACTGTACTCATGGTAATATATTGTGGGAGGTTGTGTATAAGAGGCAGGCAAATAGTTGGTCAGTAGCAAAAAAAAAAAAAGGATCATAATGGATGTTCAGCCTTTCAGATTCTCTCTGATGTTGAAGATGGACATTTTAGTCGGCATTATAAGATGTTTAACACTTGATGGTTAGCTAATTCTTCTGAACCTGCTACAGTGAGCATGAAAAAATACAACTTGCAAAATAAATTAAGCAAATTATAGTGAGGGCTACAAAGAAGAAAATTATGTGTTGTCATCAGCTTAGGCAATAGAATCATTTTAATAACTTTCTCCATTAATTTTGTCATTCCCTTTGTGACTTGTACATTTCTGTTGGATGACTAAACATTCTAATTGTTTAGAAAGGCACAGATTAAAAGTTTTTTGCGCATAAATTAAAGATTTCTCAAGCACACTATGTTTAGTTTCTAATTCTTTGTTGTTTTCTCTTACTATTCATTTAAGATTCAAAGATCAAGAATAAAATTCCAGCTGAAAAGGCAGCCAGTGTTTAATTTGTACACGAATCCACTTGGGCAATTGATGTTTTGTTTCCAGCTGACAACACTGACAAGAATATATAGTCTTTTGTCTTGTAATTATATTAGCCTGGGAAGATAGCCCAGTGGAGCAGGTCACACTATTATGATTTCAAAAGAGGTCTTTTCAAATGCTGAGCTGCTAGAAGTGAAGAATGCAGTCTGCTAAGCCAGATAGCTGCGTAACCAATGGGTGTTGGTCAGCCATGGAGTTGGAGCAGGAAGACGATGGGGAAGAAAAAGATGGTAAGTAGCCAAAAACCTGTGTTTGAAAACACATGAGCAACTGCAGGCCTAAGGAACTGTGGACAACCATAGAGCTTCCCTAGTGACACAAAGTATTGTTAGAAAAGAGACTCCACCAGGGTTGTAACAATTTTCAGATGAAGCCACTAAGCAACAATTCATAAACAGCTATGATGTGCCTCCTTTCCCCAACCCCTTCTAGCACCCTGATCTTTTCTGGCCACCCTGTGCTGTGTCTGTCCTAACACATGCCACCCTCAGACAAACAAAACCAAATCAGTGATTCTGCCCCTTCAAATGTTTGGTGTTTTGCTAAAAGCTGGGCAAAATTCTTAAGACAAAACATTTTTTGCCTCAAAAATTCAGATTTGATCAACCAATATATTTCACAAATCCATGTAAAATTTGCCAATTTTTTTCCACTTTAAAGCATTTTTCCTACTTTGATTCAAAACAAAGTTATTTTGAATTTTACTTTGATTTTATTGAGTTTTTTAAAAAAGTTAAAAAAAAATACAAAAAAAAACCCTCAAAACATTCTGTTCACCCCAAAATGATTTTTTTTTTGTTCAGCCACCAAACCAAAATATTGGTTATTTACACAGCTCCTTTCTTCACTCACCATGATTTCTATTCCATTCCCCGTCTGCTGCCTGGGATGCTCTGGCAAACAAGCACAACTGTTGCTGGTTGTCAAAAGGCTACTTATGCCTATTGCTACTCTCCTGTATTCCTCTCACAACTTGCTTCTGCAGGGCCACTGGAGGGGATGTTGGAAGGTAACAGGCCGACAGTTCAGCAGGTGACTTCAATGAAGTTTTACTCTGCTTCCTCTACTCCCTTTCTGCAATGAGGATGGGATCTGGCAGGGTTTTTTTACTTCCTCTGGTGCCTCAATCTTTCTCATTTTCCTTGTTCTCTATCTCTCCCATTTTATGCAACCCCTTTGCTTCTCTCTTCACTCTGAGTTCTCCTTTACCCCCCTAAGTCAGACCCTTCATTGCTTTCACCACTGTTTCCCTTCTTGTCTTTCATTTTCCCTTTTCTATTTCCTCTTTGCCAGTTTCTCCTGTTTTTTCCTCTAAATTTCTCTGTTGATTCTTCCATTGTTTTATCGTCTCTCTGTTTTCTTTCTCTTTGCCGTATTTTCTCTTATTCTTCATCTTTACCAGCACAGTTACACAGCAAGAGAAATCCTCTTAACTTTGATGATCAGCCTTTGCCAAGTGCTATATTCTGTAATTGATGATGTCTTTGTGGTATGTCCTGCCTCTGTGGTACAGTAGACACTCATTAGTAGCAACATCTTGGTGCCCTTTTGCTATGTTGCTCCTAAACGGCTATTGCTATTATGGGGAGTGTCCACAAGTCTCAGTAGGGAAGGTGTTCCCTGGGGAAATGTTGCTCGTGAGCAGTGGTTGCTGCAAAAAAAAAAGTCTACGTAATGTGACAGAGGGGATGTTATGGTGCCTATGGGGATTAGTTGCCACGAATTACCCTTGTATGCCGCCCAAAGATGTAGACAATGACTGTATCTTCCTCCAAGCAAGAAGGTAGAAAAGTAGCTTTCAGATGGAAGAGAGCAGCATGAAAGGGGACATTTAGAAGGTATATTCTTGCTTTGAGATGGGTTACCTTACTGGGGGATCTCTGCCATAACAAAGCATGCTTACACATAACAATGTTGTGGTACAGACGGTACTGCATGACAATTGATTATTTAAAAAGAAAAAGAGGCCAATCAGATTAAAAACATAAAATGAAATTATTTACATAATCAAAGAGTATGTCAGGTAATTTCACTTAGTTGTCTCTTCTAATTTTAGTTTCCATTGTTTAAAAATGTAGCTACTTACCAATTTTATCCTTTGACAAATGAGGAAAAATTGATTTTATTCTGTGGTTCTAACAATACTTGAAATACGTACATTTTGTTCACTTTTTGTATATTGTGACCATCAGTGATTCAGGTGCATCGGGAATAGGTTTTGTTTGTGTATTTATGTTCTAATTCTGTAGCAACTCAGTAAAATAATATTTATTTTTTATTCAGGTCCTATATAAAGATGATCACTTTTTGTTACAGTTCCACAATTACAATAGTGATAATTTCTCATTTAGAAGCCAACAGGCATTTCCCAAAAGATTTCTCTTCTTTCAAAGTATATCAGGTTTGGATTTAAATATGTTGACAATGTCCCTTTAAAGATGCACAATCCAACATACCTTCTCTGAAAGTCAGTATCAAAAATGGGTTGTTTTTTAAGGAACTACAGTAAGTGATTATTTCTTTTAACAAAGCACACTAGGTCATAAATGTCAGATTTGCAAACAAACAGTTTCTTTCAAACTGATATGGGTGGCAAACTGATATAGGTGGCAAACTGTTCTGTGCAGAGCATCCATTTGTATAGATTTTTGAACACTGAAAAGAAACAAAAACAAAACTGAACATTATTAAATACCAACACATTCAACAGAAAGCTTAATATTACAAACCAGTGAAGAAAGATTTTGTCCTTTCAGGCTGAGACTAAACGTATGGTTTGCTAACACAGATTACACAACAAGCTGAATCCAACTAACATTTATTCAAAAACAGCATTGTCATAAAAAAAACACTGTACATTTTAGAATACAGTACAAAAAACAGTGCCTGTTTGTGTACCAATCCACTTCCTGTGTCTATCTTGGTAGCTTGTAGATCCAATCAGCATAGTAAATGAGAACCATAAACAAATATGTCCCTCATAAAACCACAAGTAGACCCCATAAAAATCTACATTGATTTGCTATTTTATTGGTTTATTGGCAATTGTCAGCTGGCAAATGTTATGAACTGTATCAGGTTGATTATGGTATATGGGTGATAATCCTCAAAGCTGCAACGACATGAATCCCACTTTAGTACTCCTGCTGGAAGAATGAAGTAGCTCTGTTGGGAGCTGCTTTGTTAAAGTCAGGCCTACTCCACATTTTGAAATATCCTTGATAGCCTAAATAAAATGTTTGAGAGCTTGCTATAGTAACTACCAAAAGATAAGCTGATGATCAGCATCCAGACACTTTGACATGTACCCGTCACTAATATTTTTAAACTTATATTTTGTTGTGTTGGGGGTGTCTGAATAAATAAGATGAGACCACAATTGTCAAAAAACCTTATGCTGTCAGAGCCTTCCTCGCAAAGCAGTGCCTGTCTCTTTATAGAGCAACCACCCCTCTCCCCACACAGTTCAAAAGAACATTTTGTTTTAATTTCATTTCCATTTCCTCCATCTCAAGCCATGTTCACCTGCAACGCTGCTAAACTCTGGATCTACCAATCCCATGAGGCAATGCATTACTGTTGGTAGATGCAGTTTATTGTTGAACTGATTTGAAATTAAATGTTTTGAGTCTGTTCAACAAATCAGAATGAAGCATTTTGATTCAGGAATATCAGAATGTTCTGTTTTAATAAAACATGTCAAAAATAACCTGTTTTTCCCTTTCCAATTCAAATTATTTCAAAATATTTCCTTCAGTGAAAAATGTTGACATTTCAACTTTCTCCTGATCCGAGATGAAAGCAAACATTGAAATACTGGAATTTTGGATTTTTCGCTTAGCTCTGCTTATATCAAAGATGCACTAAATGACTTCAGCTGGTAAGTTGTTAGTGGTTTGGAAGGTTGCTAAAAGTGAAACATCTATAAACATCACATTTTATGGTATAAATCTTCAGTTTAGAAAAAAGTTATGAAATCATGCACATGGAGAAAAAAAATAAAAACTGTAGAATTTATTTGAGAGGTCAAGTGCTGTTTCAACCAAGATGTTCAGTACCTTGTAGGAGTTGCTCAGGTTTTGGTTCCCGGTTGTTTGTATGCTTACTTGGATAGCCCCTTTTTTTTGTGTATGACCATATGCATATTCATGACAATGCCAAGGGGAGACAGCAGTGATACAATCACATTCTAGAATACTTCCATAAATCACTCACAATACAATTTAGGATATTAGATTGTAACAACAACATTCAGTTGAACAATCATCACTCAGTCAAATAAAAAATGCTCATTCTAGACAACTGGGAGGGCTTCTTAAAATAAGAGATTTTTATAACTAAATAATGTAGGTACCTTTTCAATGGGTTTTAATACTGGAGGGTTGTGCCCCCAAAACCCAGCCCTTCACCCCAAAATATAGGTGGCTTTCTCTATAACTGTCATCAGAAAAATATTGAAAGTTAGCAGAATAATGAGCCAATTTCTATGGAAATAGTCTCGTTATTATTTAATCAAGCCAGCAACTAAGCGATTCATGAACGGCCTGTTGAAATTCAATAAGCAGTTCATGAATCTCTCAGTTCAGGATGTCTGAAGGAAAAAAGCGCAAAAAAAAACCACCCACAGGAATCAGTAAATACTTTGTGTCAATGACGAATGTCACCCAATTTACTTCAAAGCAGTTATGAAGCTCCTTAGTACCTCTGCTCATTCTGAATCCACTTAAAATCATTGTAGCGTTGCTCAATAAATATGACATCTATAGCTATATGCTGAAAATATTTATTATTTGTATTGCGGTAGCATGTAGGAGCTTCATTCATGGATCTACTGCCCATTGTGCTTGTACAAATCTGGAACAAAAAGACAAGCCCTTGCACAAAATTGCTTATAGACATGAACGTGGCCTATGGTGCTTAGGTTGCTAGGAGGGGAAACTTACCATCCTTCCTTCATTGCTGCCACCATCTATTCTCCCACTGAAATTTGGGAGTATGTTGAGTAAAGTTGAAAGCTTAGCTGTACTCAAGGGTAGGAATTGAGACATTAGAATAAAGCTGTCACATGTACATCTAATGGGAATTATTCCCATGTGAGAGAATTATTTTTAATTGTCCTGGCCTCAACTCCAGAGGAGGAAGATGTCCTCCACCATTATCCTTATGTTGTGTGTGTGGAAACATTTAAGATTTTACACTCTTCTTCTTTAAAGAACAAACATAAAAAGAGACATGCTTCTGAGCTAAAGACTATTCCACTAATGTTTCCACAGAGTGATCTTAGTAGTCTATTAAACATTTATAATCAACTGAAGCTTAAAATAGGTAAATGAAGGAATAAGATTTGCATTGTATCTAAGCTCATTGCGCAGAATGAACCCAGGCAGCTAAAACAGATTTCCAGAAGAGTGGTACTGACTCCTTGGGGACTTGAAGCTTATCCACCTTACTATCATTTCTGCCACCACCTAGTCTCCTACCCGATAAAGGTAGGAGGAAAAGGAAGAAACTGAGGAGAGAGCGGGAAGGATGGAACACAGCTTGCCACTGGAACAAATGACACACATTGAATTCTATCGGTGTTCTGTTCCTGTTTTCAGACGGGTGATGTGCACAGCTTTTTTTAAAATGTAAAAAAAAAAAAAGTAATCCTGACTGCTTTGCTCTTGAGTTGCATCAGTTTTCTGTCTCCTTTCATCTTTTTTTAATTCAAAGTATAAATGTAGTTCCATTGCTTTAACAGAGCACAAAAAGAATCCTTGTGATGTTTTACCAAGGCAAAAATACATTCTCTCTCTCTCAAACAAACACACGTTCTTTATTATCATTGCTAGCTTTAGAATAATAAAAGCACAACTACCACCTTAATCACAGAACTCAGAAGAAATATGGTTGTTTTCCAGATCATTCTGGATGTACTGTGGCTATTGAAGTCAGTGAAAATTCAGCTTGCGCATTAGTCCCATATCCTCAAAGATATTTAGCCACCTAACTCTCACTGAAATCAATGGGAATTAGGCACCTAAATACCTTTGAGAATCTGGGCCTACGTGCTTTGCTGAATATGGATGAACCGCTGGATCTGGGCCATGGTGCTTATACAAATTTGATTACAAAGGTGATGACAGCATGTTGTAGGCAAATAAAAAATAAACTAGGTAATAAACAAGGCTACGTACACAGGGATTTTGTATACAATGAAAATGAAAGCTGAGAACTGTCTGTAGAAAATAGCTGGGCTTTCTTCAACTTCTACCTTCTCTAGAGTTAAACCAGGCTGCTTGCTGTCAGAGCAAATCATGTGTTCACAGTCTCTCTCTCTCTCTATGCTTATATCTGCCCTCTTGATTATTGTAACCTGCTTTGTAGGAGGAGGTCTTTCTACAAACAACCTCTTCTCCATTTTGGATTCTTTGTTTCTAGTGGTGCAGAGAGCAGCCAAAAGCAGGGAAGATTTTACCCCAAAGAAAAAGGGAAATAAAGACATTGTGCAACTTTCCTATTGGTCCTAGTAACTAGTGGGATCCTTGATACTGTGTTGCTACCTCAGAGTTTTAATTAATGGGAAGGTTTGGATTGCCTGATCATCCATAAGAAACTATGGAGGAGAAGGATATTGGCTTTTCTACCATCCGGTTTCTTGTCCTAGTTTGTTAGAATGAGGCAGATTTTCACTTCTAGGCATCTGTCTCCCTGTCACGGGGCCAGTATACTCCATCCCCCTGGAGGCAAAGGAAGGGAGGGATAGGCCCACAGTTAAAGTCAGTGGTCCAATGGCCAGTCGGGGGGGGGCGGTTTGATGTGCCACCCCCCAAAGGGGGCAGCTGGGTAAGGGGACACAGGTCCTTCCTGCTCCACCACGTCCCAGTCCAGGGCCCAGGTAGTGGCAAATGGATTCACCACTAAGTCAGCGGGGAATCCACCCACAACACACCGACTGCTGCCAGAACACTGGCTAGTCCCTCCCTGGGCTACTTCTTACCATGACTCCTGCAGTTGAAGTCGAGGTGTCTTCAGAGTCTCTGGGCTCCTCAGGTGGCAACTGCAATCTCCCTGGGGTGTCCACAAGTACATGGGCCCCTGCCTGGGCTTCAGCATCTCCTGCTCCTGGGATCCTGGCTGCTTCTCAGCTGGTGTCAGCAGGGTCCATTCTTCCTCCTCAGCAGCCAGCCCAGACTGACCCTTTTATAATGCAGCATCACTTGGAGCATGCCCAACATGTGGCTTCTGCTGCTAAGGAGCACTGCTTTAGCCCCTTTCTCTCCAGTGTGGGGGCAGTACACCCCGTCACACTCTTCCATGCTTATTTCCTCTAATTGGGTAAAATCAGAAATTCTGCAGTCCCTCCCACAAACTGATCCCCGGGTACACAGACCCTCTATCCCAGGATTGCATCACTATTAAGTATTATGCCTTGGAAGGGCTGCAGTTTCTAACAATAATAGCAGAAACACTCAAGGGAGGGGAGTCACATGACCAAACAGAATTAGCTGATAAAAGGGCTAGTTCTGTCTGTGTTCAGTCAGAAGAGACACCAGTAGGGAGCAAATGTGGTAGAGGCAGGAAGTGCTTGGAGACTCTTGGCCTCACAAACAGCCAAAAAGGGCAGAGAGGGGAACACTAAAGGTTAGGAAAGCTCTGGGAAAGGTCTCTCTAGGCAGAGAGTTCCCTTGCTCAAAGGACTCTGTGGAACTGAGAGAGACCCAAGGCCTAAAGCCCCAAAACAAGACTAAGCAGGAAGGAATCCCTGATGCAATGGTAACTTGCAAGCCCTAGGTAAGGGATCAAAGACTTGGGGAGTCCTGGTGGGTTGGAAAGCCTGGAGAAGGGCCAGAAGGATAGTGGGAGCCCTGAGCTTAAGGTGAAGCATGGAAAAATATTTGTATTTTGTTAGCATTTTTATGATTTGGCTTGAGGACTAAATAATTTAGAAGCACTGGACCTTAGCCATCTGAGAGCAGGAGACTGAAGCCTCTGGAGCTGGAAGAGGGAAAACTGTGGCACAGAGCACTAGGTTAGAGGCCTGCTTGGGCCCAATTTTAAAGCCCAATGTGGATCTGAACCTGAGCTGAGCACAGCCGACCTGAACCTGACCCTAGGCTGTCGAGTTGTTTTTAGAACCAACCCGACCCTGACAGTTCCCCCTGAACCTATGACAGTGCTGCCACTGCTGCTTCATCCTTGGAGCTTGGCCTGGTAGGAGTTTCCCACTCAGTGCACTCCATGCCTGTGATCCATCTCTGGCCACCTCCTGCCCCTGGGGTCAGTGCAGTGAATGTATGGCCTGCTCCTGCCAGCTGCTGCTGTCTTGCTGCAGAGTTAGAAGTGCTGAGACTCTTCAGTGCACACACACACGGCAATACACACAGCACAGCGAGGTGGCAGCAGCCAGAAGGAAAAGGGCACGTACTTATTGACCCATGGATGATCATAGATGACCTGACCCAACCTTGAGAGGGTTGGATTGTTTTCAGATCAGGACCAACCTGAATCTGACACTTGAAGTCACTGGGTCCTGTCAGGCTTGGGTTGTATGTCAAGGCCCAGGGTTCCAAGGTGAGTGAGTTACACTTGCCTCAACTGCTTGTTTGTATGTTTATTTTTAAGTCGTGGTAGCTGTGGGAGAAAGTGCTCTTTAAAAAACACCTAGTGGGACATATTAAGGGGTGGAAAGAATTGCCTCGCTAAGCATTTTGTAACATTTTTTTAGGGCTGTCAAGCGATTAAAATATTAATGATGATTAATCACGCTGTTAAACAATAGTAGAATACCCTTTAAATATTTTGGGATGTTTTCCACATTTTCAAATATATTGATTTCAATTACAACACAGCATACAAATTTATTTTTATTACAAATATTTGCACCGTAAGGAACAAAAGAAATAGTATTTTAAATTAACCTAATATGAGTACTGTAGTGCAAACTCTTTATCATGAAAGTTGAACTTACAAATGTAGAATTATGTACAAAAACACTGTATTCAAAAATAAAATAATGTAAAATGTTAGAGCCTACAAATCCACTCAGTCCTACTTCTTGTTCAGCCAATTGCTCAGACAAACAAGTTTGTTTACATTTGCAGGAGACAATGCTGCCCACTTCCTGTTTACAATGTCACCTGAAAGTGAGAACAGGTGTTCGCATGGCACTGTTGTAGCCAGTGTTGCAAGATATTTACGTGCCAGATGCGCTAAAGATTCATATGTCCCTTAATGCTTCAACCACCATTCCAGAGGACATGTGTCCATGCTGATGACGGGTTCTGCTCGATAACGATCCAAAGCAGCATGGACCGACGCATGTTCATTTTCATCATCTAAGTCAGATGCCACCAGCAGAAGGTTGACTTTTTTTTTGGTTGGTTTGGGTTCTGTAGTTTCTGCATCACACTGTTGCTCTTTTAAGGCTTCTGAAAGCATGCTCCACACCTCGTCCATCTCAGATTTCGGAAGGCACTTCAGATTCTTAACTCTTGAGTCGAGTGCTGTAGCTATTTTTAGAAATCTCACATGGGTACCTTCTTTGCGTTTTGTCAAATGTGCAGTGAAAATGTTCTTAAAATGAACAATATGTGCTGGGTTATCATCCGAGACTGCTATAACATGAAATATATGGCAGAATGTGGGTAAAACAAAGAATAGGAGACAAACAATTCTCCCCCAAGGAGTTCAGTCACAAATTTAATTAATGCATTATTTTTTTAGTGAGTGTCATCAGCATGGAAGCATGTCCTCTGGAATGGTGGCCAAACCATGAAGGGGCATATGAATGCTTAGCATATCTGGCATGTAAATATCTTGCAATTCCAGCTACAAAAGTGGCATATGAACGTCTGTTCTCGCTTTCAGGTAAATAAGAAGCGGGCAGAATTATCTCCGTAAATGTTCAATCGCTAAGACAAACAAGTTCCTTTACAAGACTTAGGGCTGAGTGGACTTGTAGGCTCTAAAGTTTTACATTGTTTTGTTTTTGAGTGCAGTTATGTAACAAAAAAAAACCCCACATTTGTAAGTTGCACTTTCATGATAAAGAAATTGCACTACAGAACTTGTTTGAGGTGAATTGAAAAATACTATTTCTTTTGTTTATCTTTTTTATAATGTAAAGATTTATAATAAAAAATAATAACATAAAGTGAGCACTGTTCACTTTATATTTTGTGTTGTCATTGAAATCAATATACTTAAAAATGTAGAAAAACATCCACAAATATTTAATAAATTTCAGTTGGTATTCTATTGTTTAACAGTGTGGTTTAAACTGCAATCAATCACAATTTTTTCAATTGCAATTCATTTTTTGAGTTAATCACATGAGTTAACTGCGATTAATCAACAGCCCAACTTTTTATACTTCTACTCACAAATTCTTATATTATGAAAACATTAAAATTTGGCTCAACCTGGTTGCTTCTTGTGGTCCGCTAGGTCCATTTATTGTGCTGTGCTGAAAATAAGAGTCAATGTGTAAACATTTATAATATTCCATTACTGGAGAAGATAATCTAGAGGCAAGGGTGAAGGAAATATTCCTGTCCGGGAGCACTTACAACACAGGGAAATGAGCCTGCAATCAGACCCTTATGGACAGACTCATGGACTTTTTTAGAGCCCTATTGACTTCAGTGGGACTCCACATTGACATAAGGGTCTGTCTGTTTTGATCAGTCAGCGGGGTCAGGGACTAAATTAGATAAAATGCCGATCAAGAAGGCAGGAAAGCACTGACACAAAAAGCAAAGGGACTCAGTATTTTTAGCACAGGTCTTGTTAGTTTGGGATTTTTAAAAGATCTAATTTTAACCATCTGTTATAAAGTGAGCACAATTGAAAGCTTTAGGAATGTGAGAACTGTAGCGGAGGTTAACCGGTGGATGGCTCACCACAGAAGTGAGAGATGATTGTAGCTGCTCTGTGCTGGAGTACACCAGACCTCTACGGGTGTTAGTAGTGTGTCAAGTGTACTGTGACTCAGAGGCAAACATTGCAGGCATTTTAGTGGCTAGGTCTTGTAAGCACAAGTGGATCCCAATAACCACTTAGACTCATGCCTAAAATGAAGGGGTATTTTACTAGGCTACCTGGCAAGGAAATGTCGGGAAAGGTTGCAGATACCATAGGTCCAGTGGCTTTAGGGTGACCAGATGTCCCGATTTTATAGGGACAGTCCCGATTTTTGGGTCTTTTTCTTACATTACCCCCTACCCCCTGTCCCGATTTTTCACATTTTTGTCTGGTCACCCTAAGTGGCTTAGGCAGTTACAACTCAGTGAGACAACACTGTTTTTTATTTGGTCCCCTGATGGAGAGAGGGGGCAATCCCATCAAGGGTTAGGGCTCTTTGGTTTGCCCTCCCCAGTGCTGACTTCTGTTCGAACCTACTAAGAGGTTGCAGGTTTCCAGGCCAGGTTTACTTGGTGATGTGAATCACTGAGGCTCCTCTGCCCTGCCTTCTTCCCCAGTCTCCGCACAGTAGTGTCTGGGGCACATTGTTCCCCAGCTTCTGCATAGCCTGTTGGTTGCCTGGTTCTGGGGGGTTCTCCTCTGCACGTGACTTCTCTGTTGCTCCTGGCTTCCCAACAGCTGCTGCTTCTCCAGAAATGCATGGTCATTTCCTGGGTCAGAGTCTTTCCTTCTACCTGGCCATGAGGAAGGGGACGTGCAGTGGGGTGGGGGTTGATGGGAATCGTAGTCTCTAGCTTAACAGGTTCATCTCATGAGTTGTAGGTGTGAAGTTGCTTGATGAACTGGAAAAGGAAGTCTGTTCCAGATGTAGGGAGTGAGATGAATAAAGGAGCAGAATTGTGAGTGGCAGAGGAGAGATGTAGGGCTTCAAAGGGTAGGAAAATCTGGCTGAATATTGTGCACTAAGAAGAAATGTAATTGGAATAGAGACAATGTATACAGGGATGATCCCTTTCAGAGCCTTGAAAATGAGGATGACGCATCTGCCAGTAGTTATATGTAGAGCTGTAACCTATTCCTTATCATAGATGCAAAACTGTGGAAATTCATATTTTGCAATCTCCAAACTCAACCTTGTTATCCAGTGACTACCACACTGAATAAATAATGTGAATCATTTAAAAGCCCCATAGGCTGTTCAAATGACTCAAAGCCACTTGCACTAAGCTCTGCTGCCTGGCTGTTGCTTGCTGTAAACATGGCGCTCTCTAGGAAGGCTGCTCTACGGTTTCATGGAATGGCTGCCCTCACTTATATGCTGACACAGTCAGATTACTGCTCACACAGTGGCCTTGCAGGCCCTCGATGAATAAATGTTCTATGCAAGTAGCAGCTCTACTTTCTGGGACACTGTGTTCATAAGGCAATCATTTATTCTGCACTTATTGTTGTGTATGACTGTATAATCAGGAAGAGCAAGGGGAACAGGCAGCTGCTTACCAAAAAATGCTGTAAATAAGAGAATCTGTGCAAGAGGCAGAAATAAAAACCTGGAGGGAAGAGGCTGCTTTCTACAGACTTCATTGTCATCTTAGAATCTCTCCTGAGAGAGGGCCAGCATATAGCTGCAGTGCCCAGGAGTAGGACAGTAGTAACTCTTGGGGCTTCTCTTCACTGCAGAGTTAACAAAAGCTCTTACTCAGCTGTTGCATAGTTTACTGAGGTGCTAAGAACCTTGCGATGTGACCTCAGAAGTCCTAACACCTCACACAATTGAGTTATGGCACCAGTGTGGACACAGTTGAGTGGACACCTGTGGATACGGTTTACAGTTTGGCCGCTCACGCCTCAGAGCTGATCACGTGACTTAATGCTGCAGTGAAGACATACTATTAGGCTATTTCTTCACTACAGTTAACTTGCATGATCCTCTCTCAAGTGAGTGCTAACTTGATATGTTGCTTATAATCCCTGGTGGGCCAGACAACTTGAGTTAAAAGCACCAGCGCCCTCAAGTTAAGGGTTTTTGTGTGTGGATGGGACTTGAATTAGGGACAACGCTCGACTTACAACTCTAGTTACTTCAGCAGTCAGGACCAGCCCTCAGCCACACTCGGGTTGGTGTTTCCCCATTGCTCCAAGTTGGGGAGCAGCGATCTGCATTAGCCCTTTGCTGGCTCAGTTGCGCTGGTTGATGCATGGTGAGTAGAACCAATGCACTGCCCACTCCACAGCCACCTGAGTGAGATGGGAAGCATAGCCCAGTATAGGCTGAGTTTTCATCCCCTAATTGGCTTGGATGATGCAGGTAGCCTACACAAGCTAGTAATGAAGATCCTTTCTTCTCTTTACTCCCCTCAGAGGGTGTGCTACTGGGCTCACCATTGAGCCCTACACGGTTGGTTTAAACTCTGGGTTGCAGTGAATATAGCTTGAAACCATAAAAAATGTTATTTCAGTTGTGTAGATAAAATAGCTTCTTTTTATTTGAACTGTCTGCTACCTTGGAAATGTATAATATGGTCATTCCTTTAATAAAATGTTTTAATATCAAAAGTTTTATAATTTGGGAGAAAGGGAAATTTTGTATATTTACTTCTAGTCTGACAGAAAATCTCACACCATCTTAGAGATTAAATACTCTTTGGCAGATGCTGGGTCAATACCCTTATTGCCTTGTTACAATATCTAAACCAATCGTTGTTGCTGTCCAATCGGATTTCATACAGGATTTGGGTCTCAGTACATATGGTATGGGCACTATGAAGCCTGCACTTGGATCCAGCCAGACTTACAAGAAGTATATTTCAGATTCTTGAGCATCTGGAGACCGTGGGCAGACTGCTCAAAGAACATGTAAACTACTTAATGCATCCAAACTGGAAATATCCATGCCAAATTAGCATGTGGCTTGTGAAATGCAAATTAAAATGAAAGGTTAAAGATGAGCTGGATTAGCAACATTCTGGTGCACGTAGAAAATCCATGTTTGGAAATGGCATCAGGTCTCCTGCCATCCAACATGAAGCATTACACAACAGGTGATACACTTGAATCTTGAGGGAGTGGGAGCAATTTGCTACACAAGTAGATACACCTATGCAAAGTGGCGGTAAAAACACTACGAGACCAGCATGGTAGCATTTTACATTAACTGTGCACTCACTCTGCACAGTTGTTTTTTTGTGTTTAATTTCTAATTGATTTTCAAAAAAGCAGACTCTGAAAAGTACAAAAAGGTAAATGATTTACAGCTCGTATATGTTTCCAAATACCGCATGCTTCACGGGATTGCTAATACAATTATGCAGTTTTACAACTTGTCAAAGCTTCTGCAAGCCCAGCCAATAAAAAACCAGTCAGCCCTACATAGACATAATATGTCAGGGTAATAAAATAGGGGAAGACATGCACGAATAAGGAGAGGAGGAGGTCGAGGGAATAGAGGTCTACCATTCTTTGAGCCATCTTAACATTTTTATCCAAGTATATCTAGAAACTGGGTCCAAATGTCTTCAGTTTCATATAATTGCTATTTAGGACAGTTGTAAAGGTGTAGTGATTTAGCATTTGGCCTGTGGTCATAGGGAGAAATTTAAATATATAAAATGAAAACAAGCATAGGGAAAACACAAGTTAATAGCTCAAATGGTTCTTTAGAAAGCGAGTTCTTTAGAAAGCTTGGTGCCAATGTTACAAATACACACACATGCGCTCACACAGTGCTAGGTGCTTACAGGGGCTGTGATTCTGTAGAATAAAGTGGGCTAGAGGGAAATGAAAAATAGAAAGTTAAAGAAAATTTGTCAAACATCAAATAAGTTTGAACTTGAGAAAAAGGTTTGTTGATTTGGGTGTCAATATTACTTCCAGTGCTCACCATCTCGCTACAAAGTACATCTCATTACAAAGGAATAGACTCAGCTAATTGCTTGTGTAAGGAACCAAACTTTGCCCTTCTAGTTTGCGTTTGCCACCCTTTCTTTAGTAGTCAGCATCTGATGACTCACTGGAAGGCAAAAGCCCCCCCTGGAAAAACAAAACAAAAAACAATCAGCATACTGTGACCCTGCCCCTTGTGCAATGCTGGGATTTCTTCCTGAACCTTGAAGGTAATCAGTTTAGGCATAACAATAAGATTTGATTGCTCTTATCTTACATAGCTACATAGTTATTCTGCCTGTTTTCAGATCCATTCAGTGCTTATTGAGCTCTTGCTGCAGTGTATTGCACACACAGACCATAAGGTGTATCAAATAGTATTTGCTGTACATATCTTGCCCTTTAACCTAATGGGAAAAATAGGATGCTGGATGTTAGTTTCAGCTCAATTATGTTCTTATTTTCAGGTTTTGTCACGTCACTAGCACTCATATGTTATTTCAATGTACCACGAGCCTGAGAATCAACTTGTTAGTAAATAATCTGGGTCTGTTTTGTTGGCTGGCATTGGACATGTTACAAGCTGAAGCTGCTGGTTCAGCCGTCAATTCAGTTAACGGAGAAGCAACTCCAGACCTACTGTGCTGTGTATTTAATAAAAAAAAAAGCTAAAATCTCCATGAGATCTCTAGGTGAGAACCTATTATATTTAGAAATATTCAATTTCTAAAAGATTTCTAGCAGCCAGGATGTATAATGGAAGTTGTCTTTCCTTGGACGTTTACATAATCATTTAATTTGATCCTTCCTGAGATATTTCTCATCCAACACTTTAGTTCTTTGATCATAATACAATAGGACAAATGTCAGAAAATATGAGCCTACAAAGTGATGTAAATCTTGTTTCCTATCAGAAATGACTAAGAATGTTACCTTCATGATAATTGCATTCACATGCATTTTTTCTGCTCTGTTTTCCCAGTTCCATGGTGAGAGTGAATGTCAATTTTTTTTAAGTTAAAGGTAAGATCACAACTACTTATCAGGTAATCAGACCCTGGCATCTAAACTGGCAAGGAAATATTTTGGCTTGTACTATTTGTGGAGGAAAATATTTTTGATAAAGTTGGATTGAATATTTTTTGTAAGCTGAGTGATGTTACATTGTTTTTAACGAACCATAGGTATTGTCTTAAGTGGTACTTGCCATCATTTCAACTCAATTGCTATGATGTATGACAAGACCTACATTTATGTGTCTCTCACATATCAGTCACTTAATGAACAGCACAGAAACCAATGCTTTTCTTACCCTTTGATAGCTTGGGTTATTATGAATTACTGTAAATTGGAAAAACAAAAATTTCAGAAGATAGTTGATTTAGATCATTGTATCAATAAAAGCAGCAACAAAGGGCATCCAGCCATATAGATCTGTATAGTTTCTTGCAAGTTTTATATTCATCAGTTTAAAATAAAGAGAGCTAGGAAACATTCCAGTCCTGTGATAACCTGACTTTTATATCCATTTCATCTGAGTTTCATATGAAGATATGGTACAATTCATGATTTAAAGTAAAAGAAAAATTGGAGTAAAATGTGGAGGCCCTTGAAACAGTCAAAAAGTGTTTTATATGCTGCCATCTAATATTTCAATGTTTTGTACATAAGGATATTTTTTCTCAACAATGAAATCCTAGCCTGCTTTTAATTAATGCCACATTACTCTTCGTAATAACATCAGTTAGATGTCTCTAACATTAAATTAATGGATGCATTCCAATGGCATTCTATTAGGTTTTCCCAGTTAAATTAGCATGATGGTCTTTTAATGGATATTTTAATAGACATTATTAACCAGAATATTGTAAAATTAAAATCAGACTCAGAGTACTTTGAATTCCTGTTGTAATAGTCTTTGCAGTCATTGATGTTGAGTCTCTGAGGAATAACTAGATATACATTAATTTAGTTTGTGATATTTGGCAAGAAATAGGACATGAACATGTCCTGTTTATGAAGAGAAAAAAAAAACAAATGTTTACCTAATTAAATGGCTGCTGATTTAAAAAAATAATCTGATACTTCAATTCTGTGGCTTAATGATCTTCTTAAAATATTGGTGGTAGAGAGAAACTAAACAGATTTAAAAAAAAAAACAGGAGTACTTGTGGCACCTTAAAGACTAACAAATTTATTTTAGCATGAGCTTTCGTGAGCTAAAGCTCACTTAGCTTTAGCTCACGAAAGCTCATGCTAAAATAAATTTGTTAGTCTTTAAAGTGCCACAAGTACTCCTGTTTTTTTTTTGCGGATACAGACTAACACGGCTGCTACTCTGAAACCTAAACAGATTTAGAAACTTTTGGTTATTCCTAAACTTGAGGGGGTGGGCGGTGGGAGGTATCTGTGGCTACTGCAGAGAGTTTCTACATCAGTAGATAATCCAAAGCATCATACACATCAGAAGTCAACCCTAAATAAGTTATCTTTTCAATACTAAGGAGCCACTTTCTCTGGGATGGTATGCTCTTCTCATCATGCAGTGTCATCAGCCATTTCTAATTGTCTCTGACATTAAGTCAAACCCTTCCACCAATTTTTTAAAAAATACACGTAACTAAGAAAGTTATATCTTTTCTTCACTAGATTTATTTGCTTATCCTCATCCCCTTCCATTCATCTTTACATTGTAAATCATTCAAGGCAGAGGATTGTCTGTCTTCTGTGTTTTTACAGCACCCAGCACAATGGGGGGGGCCTCAATCCCAATTGAGGCCTTTGCCTGATACTCCAGCATACTTAATAATCATTAAGGTATGTTGCATCAGACAAAGAAGTACTCCAAAACTGGGCAGAAGGAATGCTGCTGATCTGTCTGCAGAACAACTCTTTACAGTAGCTTCTTGGAAAACTGAATTGAGCTGAAGGTGGAGAATACTTATTTAGTAGACTCCATGGATCAGTATTGGAGTATGTGCAGTGAATTCCGTGAACACACTATGATTTAAATGCTCATAATTGATTTTCTACATGCCAGCCAGATTGCTGAAAATACATATTCCTCCATTGCAGCTGCTGTGCTCATTCTCATAGATTAAGAGCTGCAGGCCATATTCTTTCAGCAGCAGTTGAGACACATGTTTTTCGTTCTGCTCTTATGTTGATTCTTTTTCTTCTTTATTCTGTTATATTGGTGCCAAATGGCAGTCATATTGTCATATTTAAGAACTTAATGCTCCAGACAACATTTTTGGATGTTGAACCCCAAATTTTCAAAGCCAAGTGGATCAGGATTGTAATGGTTGGTCCTTCTTGGATGTATTGCCTAGTGGTTAGGGTGTGTGTGTGTCAGTTTCTTTTTAATGTGGAGGGGATACTGGGCCATTCTACTCCACCAGACTCCAGGCCAGGAGCCTGTGAGGGTTACCAAAGGCCATGCATCCAAGGGTGCCTTAAGGCTGCCCTTCCTAGTCCACTGTCTGGTCCACGCTTTGCAATCTGTAGCAAAAGGTGCTAACTGCATCGTCTCTCTATCTGGGGCCCAGAAGTAGGCTCCTTTTTTCCCAAAGGGGTTTCTGCAGCCACCCTTCTCAGGAGATCGCAGAGCAAGGTAGGTCCTTCTCCCTGCCTTGTCAGCCCCCTTTAAGCTGCCTGTCTTCCCTTTTAAGCTCCACCTCCATCTGAAGCATACTCTGCAGGTGTGGCTGAGTGAGGTCATCTGGGTGCACAGTTGCTGTTTAATCCCTTCAGTCTCAGTGTGGGGTTTATACACCCTGTCAGAAGGCTAACCAGTGGCCTGACATGTTGAATAATTTGTTCTCTCTTAGATTTGGACATAACTTTGAAGAACTGTCCTAGTTTTGGGTGCTCTGGAAACACCTGCCAAGATTTGTTCAAACCTGTAACTTCTGGGAATTTGGGTAAAAGGTTTTCCCTCACTCAAGTGACTTTAATCACTAGGGAGTTTGTTTCAAAATCAAAATATGCTTGTCTCATTGTGTAATGGTTTTAATTCAGTCAACACACAAAACTTGCAGATCTGGTATGAATTTACCATTGATATGAATCTAAACCTTAATGAAAAGGAGGAACTAACCAAACCCCTTCTCATTTCTGTGACAGGGTATACTAATGCCACCCTAGACAACAGGGGGTTAAGGAGCTGCTCTGGGCTCAGGCAGCTCCGCCCACCACACCTGCAAAGCATGCACAGGCTGGAACAGGAATTTAAAAGAAGAGCAGAACAGGGCTGCCCAGAGGATTGAGGGGGCCTGGGGCAAAGGAATTTCGGGGGTCCCTTCCATATAAAAAAGTTGCAATACTATAGAATACTATATTCTTGTGGGGGCCCCTGTGGGGCCCGGGGCCCGGGGCAAATTGCCCCACTTTCCCCGCCCCTCTGGGCAGCCCTGGAGCAGAACAGCTCACTTGTGGGTAGATCAGGCCAGAGAACAGACATTCAGCTCCTCAGAAAAGCTGACTAAATGCAAGAGTTTCCCAGGTGACCACTTCCTGCAGGCCCTTTCCTGAGGGAAGGGAGGGCCAGATCCTGATATACTATGAGAGGGTGTCATTTCCCTCTGTTCCTTATTAACGCCGTTTATTTGTGTTAATTTCCTTTGCATTTTGTTCCTGGGCTACTCTCAAAGGGGAGACACTTTAAAGTGACCTGTCTGGTGTGCCACATAACAGGAAGAGGCAGGTCACTACAGAAGTGGAGTGGCTGTTAGCAGGAGAAGAGCTACTATGTCACCCCTGGCCGCAAGGGGCTCCAGCAGTGAATCCACTCCTTTACAGCTCACAGAATGTCTTGCCAAAACTTGTGTGAACTGAAATCTCCATTTCTCACACATCACTCTGTTACCTGCCCACATCTAATTTGCACTTTGTGAACATCATGGTAGGTTCCTGACCTTCCAGACTTGTCCTGTTTCCAAGTAAACAAATGGTATTTGTAGTGTGAATCTTGTGTGCTTTAGAAGCTACACACAGTCACTAAACAAGCAGCATGATCAAACATATTTGGTGGAAATGGTAGGGGAATCATATATTGTTTGCAGCAAGAAGAGAAGTTTCTGTATTTTAAAAGTCCAGCCTTTTCATATATAAATATTAAGAAACGTGGCTAAAATAAGATGTTTGAAAAGTGGACTGGAGGGACATGTTTCTCGTAACATTGAACTTCACTCTGTCTGCATTCTCTTATGTTGTGCAGAGAAGCAATTGTCAAAAGAACATGCCTAGAGGCTCTTTCAAGAAGAGAAGACGGTTTTATTATAATCCTGGATCTCAAAAGTTCCCACAATGCAGCAGGATGCAAACAAACATGAAAGCAAACTTTGTTATAAGCTAAGGTGAACTCCTGCAGTGCCAAGTAGGCTAGAATACACTGTAAATTCCTCAGAAATCAGCATTAACACCCTTTTGGAAAAAGAAAAGTAGAAATAGGGTTTTATAGCATCTGTGGGAGATGGTTGTGCCAGTTGTGCCAATTTTTAAATGGGTAAATGGGATGACCTGAGTAATTACAGACCTGTCAGCCTGATATTGATCCGGGGCAAGATAACAAAGGGACTGATACAGGACTCGATTAATAAAGAATTAAAGGAGGATAATGTTATTAATGTCCATCAATATGGGTTTATGGAAAATAGATTGTATCAAATATCTGTGCTGATGAGATTACAAGTTTGCTTGATAAAGTAATAGTGTGGATGCCATATACTTAGACATCTATCTGGTGTTTGACTTGGTAACACACAACTAGAACAATATAATGAAGAGGGCAGATCACTGATACAGAATGATGTTGATCACTTGATAAGCTGGGCACAAGCAAACAGTATGTGTTTTAATATGGCTAAATGTTCCTAGATGTGTACATTCACAAAGAATGTAGATCATACTAACAGGATGCGGGTCTCCATCTTGGGAAGCAGTGACTCTGAAAAAGATTTGGGTGTCGTGGCTCACAATATGATGCTGTGGCCGAAAGAGCTAATGTGATCCTGGGTGCATAAACACAAAATCTTTAGTGGGAGTAGAGTTGTTATTTACCCCAATATTTGGCACTGGTGTGACTACTGAGTGCTGCTGAGTACTTAGGAGAAGCCTAGTGGAAGGCAGTGACAAAAATCTTGGAGTCTGGGAAGGACTGAGGGTTTACAAAGGAGAAAGCTCCTGAAAAGAACAAGAATCTAAAAGATAGAG
This sequence comes from Mauremys mutica, assembly GCF_020497125.1. Classification (NCBI taxonomy): domain Eukaryota; kingdom Metazoa; phylum Chordata; order Testudines; family Geoemydidae; genus Mauremys; species Mauremys mutica. The sequence goes on from NC_059072.1 coordinate 72,539,994, forward strand.
CCCTGTGTGTATACAAAATTTAGATCTGTGGATGCGGCTATCCACAGATATAAAGCAGATATCCATGGAGTGGCAGGGCTTTACCAGGAGCCACAGCAGTGAAATCAGCAGCATGTTGGGCTGCCGCTTGCAGGAGCCAACACTCAGCCTGGGCTGTACCACCATAGATGACTCTTGCCTGATGACAGTAGGAGGCACAGCCCCAGAACAGCTGAAGTCATGTCCTTCCCCTTCCCAGTAGCTGTCCCTCTTTCCCCTGCCCCCGGGAAAGAGGCAGTCCCTCTGTGCAGCTCCTAGCTGTTCCTCTGTCTCTCCCAGCAGAGTTAAAGCAGTAGCACCTCCAAGCAGCTCCCAGCTGTTCTTCCACTCCGTCCTCTGCCTCCACCTGTCCAGTGCAGTTCCCTGGCTCAGCTCCTCCACAGGGAGGGGGGTCCAGCCGCACCATGGGAACATGCAATCTGGGGGCCATGTGACCCCATAATCCATCCCCCATGTGATGCCTCTGTGTACCGCCCCAAGCCCTGCCCATTGGGGCAGGCACTAGACACACCAACAGCTGTCCCTGTTTGCACTAGTATGTGCAAGTGACTCACACGTTCCCGGACAGGAGACGCAGACTCGCTGCATGGAGGGGACTCCTGTCCAGCAGTGTGTGAGCCACTTGCATACACTAGCATGACCAGGGACAGCTGCTGATGAGCTTGGTGTCCACCCAGTGGGCAGAGCTGGGCAGTACATCCATGCCAGAAGAGCTGCCCAGGCTGGACACTGGCTTCTGCGAGCGGCAGCCCGACACACCACTGCTTTCACCACTGCGGTTGCTGTAGAGCCCTGCAGCTCTGTGGATATCCGCTTTATATCCGTCGATATCTGCAGATATAAATTTTGTATCCATGCAGGGAGCTACTAAAAGGTAAGAGTGCATCTATGATTATAAGGTATAGAAAAATTGTAGGGAAACAAGAAAAGGTCCTGAAACTGAAAAAACATCTTTAGAATTAGGAGTGATGTTAACATTAACAGCAGAGATGGTACCTTATGGGAGAGCATAATAAAGTCATTAAGTCATACAGCATTAACTCTGTTTTTTGACTGTGTTCATGTAGGTCATCTCATTCACGGAAAAGAGTAATAAATCTTCCATGTATTGAGGAGAGGTGTTAAGAAAATATCTTGCAGCTAGTATATCTTTCAGATCTGATCTTATAAAATAAACAAGTGACAGTATGATTTTCTTTGATATGAGACTTTCTTTAGTGGTTATTAAATCTGCTGTGCAATAGACAAAGTTGTTCTACTCTCAATTACTTGTAAACTGTGACACTGAACACTTCTTTCTACTTTGTTATTCTTCTGTCTTTTCAAGAAATCAGTTGGGTATTTACAATAGAAATGAAATAGCATCCATGGTATTCTCCTACCTTTATTGTATTTTCAATGCTATAAACAAGAATAGAGGCAACATTTTTATGGTCAATTATTTTTAATGTAAACTATTCAGTCTAAAAAGAAGCTTATTCTCACTGTTGTGTGTGGATGATCTATTCTACAGTAAAGAAAAACAAGGAAGAAAGTCCCTAGTTCTGTATTAAGTGAGCAGCAGGGTGAGTGGTTGAGTGGCAAATGTTGTAAACCCATAAGGACATTTTAGTGTGAAGTGTAATAGAATGCTAAAGCGTATTACACTGTTCACCACTAGGCGGTGCTGGGATCATGTGATGGGGTGCCTGCCCCGCAGTGGCCCTGAGAGGGTTAAAACCAGTCTAGGGAGGCTGAGCAGCAGACAACCAAAGGAGTGGCTGCAGGGGAAACAGCCATTGGGTGGTGGCTGCAGACAATTAGGGTGGTGGCTGGACCAGCCAATCAGGGCCCAGCTGCCCCATATAAAAGGAAGCTGCAGACCAGAGCGGGTTAGTCTGCTGCAGGGAGCCCTTGGGAGAAGACTGGCTTCCTAGAGGGCTACAGAGAGACCAGCACTTGGGGAAGGGCAGGTGCTAGCACGGACCAGGGGAGCTAGGGAGAGCTCCTGATGGGCTGCCAAGACTTACAGGCTCGAGACCCTGGGAAGAGGGTAAAGGAGCTGGAGCCAGAGGCAGGAGCAGAAGGAACTGAGGCTGTGAGGAAGTGGCCCAGGGAATAGAGATAGTGAGCAGGAAGAAAGAGGCAGCAGGAAGTTGCAGTTTGCAGGGCCCTTGGGCCGGGGCCCCTAATAGTGGGTGGACCTGCCCACCCTCCCACTAGCCACTGAAGGAGCGGCTCAGCTGTGGACTGCTAAGCTGCTGCAAAGAGTGGTTGGACTCTTGTTGGAGGAGTCCCCCGGAAAGGGGGGAAACTGGATGGTGATATGGCTGGAGGGCTGTGCTATGAAGCAGACACTGAGAGAAAGGAGCTGTACCAGGTCTGCAGGCAGAGGCGAGGATGGGAGAGCCACCTCCACCCGAGGGCTCACCTGCTGGGACTGAGGTAATTCAGAGTGGTGAGTGACACCATGACAGATCAACATACCTTAACTTAAATTAATCTCAGTCATACCTGTCAGTACATTAAAGATACGTATGGTGAACACATCTGGTGTAGCTCCAGAAGGAAGTTCTGTAGCCAGTCCATACCTGGTATAGAAGACTGCCGTGCTAATAGCTGTCCTTCAACCTACAGTGTACAAGGTGTACATGACATGATGTCAGAAGTAAAATAGTGCCAGAGGAGAACAGCAACAAAGGTTGCAAACAGAAGAAACAAAGGCAAGAGAGGCTGCAGGATTTAATCAACACACTACTTTTCATGCATCTGACAACTTCAACTTTGATCAGACCTTCAGAATGGACAGACTGGAAGCAGTGTTTTGCAAAATTTCCCATTGCTATAAAACTCCACAAGGAAATTGAGACATTCAGATATGCTCTCTAATTTATGCTATGAGGAAGCAGGCATAGTGTATCTTTAAATCCTTTGACTTTATTGAGGATGGTCACAAAGATGACTATGAAAAGATTATTGCTATGTCTAATGCATACTTTATACCTCATGGAAATGTGGCTTATGAAAGAGCATGTTTTCTCCAGAGAATTCATGGCTAGGGGGAAATGTTGCATGTTTTATAAAAGTTCTGCATGTATGAGCTTAAAACTCTGATTTTTTGGGACTATAAAACATGAAAAAATCAGAGGCAAGCTGGTTATTGGGTTAACAGTCAAGAACCTTTTCACAGCAGCTACCGATGAAGACAGACCTAACCCTAGACACAGCTATACAGATAGCAAACAATCTGAACTAGTCAAACAGCAGAACACCAGGCAGGAGCAACTTGGAAAAAAACTGAAAAACGAGAAATTAGCTTAGAAGGTGTAAACGGCATGAATGCTAAAAGTCATTTATCATAAAATCCCTGAGGCAAGAAGAAAGAACTTCCAGGCTAAGCAGGACAAATACTAGTCAAATGCCAAAACCTTTCAGCCTAAATGCACAAGATGTGGAAAAATACATTGCACAAGAGATGGTGTATGTTCAACCAAGGGGCAAGGTGTAATAAATGCACAAAATATGGACATTTTGCAGTTGGTTTCCATACCAAGCCATTGCTTCTGGGATCTATCGTGTGATAACAGAGTCTACCTGCAGAGTGAAGCTGAATGTTTGTGGAAAGAGGCAGCGAGACACTGGCCTGCAGAGGGCGCTCCAGAGACTGGAGAGCTAATTCCCTGAGACCACCAGCAGGAGGCGCCTCAGGGGTGAGTCCACTCCCTTACAATGGGTCTTTGCTGTCTGAAATTGGCGTTCTTTATATGATGAGGCTTTAGTATTTTAAAAGGACCAAGGAGCTATTAATTTTGAATACGTGAGAAAGGAGAATATAAGGATTCTGAAAAAATGAAAATGTATCTTTTGGCAATGTGTCTAAGCATCTGCATTGTGTGGGTTTCCCTGTCTCAAACTGGGTAGGAGGGATCGGAAGACCTCATGTTTAGACTGAAGAAGTGACTCCTTGTAAGTGGAGTTTCAGTGTTTGAAGGTAGTAGGTGGAGAGAAATTGCTGTTTATTGAGGAATAGACTTTACTTACTGGTGAATATTGTCTGTATGTTGGGGTGCCTTGGATATCTCAAGTGAAAGGGAAGCTTCTAATTTTGGTAGATCTTTGAGCTCTTAAATGGAAGGATCTCTTCTTTGTGAAGGTCAGTGATTGTCACAAATTGAAGAAGAGGAGAATTTTAGTGCCTCAAACTGAGGAGAAGCTCTTCCTTTGGATGACATGCTATCTATAGCTTTACCTGGATGAGATGATAATTTAGGCTTTCTGTGTCTGAATTTGGGAGAGCATAGCTATTACTTCTGCAAGAACTGTGTCTGAGGAACAGGTTTAATTGACATTGTAATAAAGACTCCAGCAGTTGATGAAGCCTTTATACCAGGGTTCCCAAAGTATTAGCACTGGTTCAACCTCAAGAGGAACCTTTCATAGACAGGGATTCTGTGTCTGGAGCTTCTCCTTGAGGTCTACTGACTTCCTGTTCCTCTGGCCTTTTGTTTCTGCTAAAGCTTAGATAAGAATGCAGCAACTGGAAGTTTTTTCTGTATCTGATGCATTGTTAATAAATGCTAAGTGATCTAGGTTGCAGCACTTTACTTTGGTGCCTTCTGTACTGGCAACTGCAAGCATTCAAAAATAATGAGCTAGGCTTTAAAAATCATAAGATTGACTTTAAAATGAGATTTTAAAAAATGTTATCTTTTTATTTGAGTTTTTGAGGCTTTAGGTTTAATGTTTTCAAGCTGTTGTCTACAACCCTCAGGACTAAAAACGTACTTTAAATAAATAAATTAAATAAAGCTGAGATTCTCATATAATCCTAAAATTCTAGAAATAGAGTTTTAAGAAAAACACCAAATATTGTGAGTTGGCAATACTGTGACTTCCCAACTTTGTTTTCCATTTCTTATCTTCAAAATGGTTGCAATCGTGTTTGCTAAACTGGGAATTACAAGAATGTGCATTGGAAGCAGCAGAGAACAGATGACTGAAATCAGATATATAAATTAGTCCTCATCCAGATTATCATTTTAATCAGGTCATATGATTCCTGTCATATTGATCATATCATGTCGCTTGGTTTCAAAACAGCTCCTTGCAGAATCTGATAGGATGTTTATTTGGCAACCGATCTTTTTTTGGATAATCATGCATAAAATGACTTTCAAATTTTGTTCATGAAAGAAAGGAAGCATTTGAATTCTGTGAGTAACCCCAGCCACATACCTTACTGATATAGCAGTTTTTCTTCCTGGCTGAAGACTTATTTCACTGCTTGTAAGTGATAAGCGGACCTTTCAGCTTTCAAACAGAGAAGCCTAGGATTTATTTAAAAAAAGGCAAGAGAGAGAGAATGAGGAAGAGAAGGGTGAAATCATGACAGAGTCAGAAAGAGGAAGACAGAAAACAAAGATCAAAAATATATGGAAGCTAATACTTAAATTTTAAAGCTGGAAATGTTCTACTATAATATAACTAGGTTTTTAAAAGCAAGAGAAGATGTATAATGAGGGATCACATGATGAGAGAGGAATGTCGTACAGTTTTAGCCCATACTAGGAACTGCTGACAGATACTGAGACAGGCTTCATGCAAATCAATATGGAAACACTTTGAACCTATCTAATAATCATTATGCACTGTTGCCTCCATTGTGAAAGATCCATTTTGAGTGCTTTCAGATAAGAAATCGGAGTACTGCAGGGCTATTTTTCTCAAGTTACTCTGCTATCGAGCACCTGCAACTCCACTGACTTCACTTGGACTTGTTGCTGCTCAATAAAACTGAACCAACTTGAATCTTTGTCTGAAATGTGAAAACTAACCAAATCATTTGCAAAAGCTAGTAACTTAAGTTCATTTTTATGCACCTCTCTGTTTCTTCTTTTTATCCAGGACCTGAAAGAAAAATGATGAAATTGATTTAATAAAGCATACATGAATGTGTCATGATATATCAAAACAATAAATACATTTTAAGCTTTGATTAAAATTTTAATAAGTCAATATAAATCTGGCAAGATGACTGTGTAGACTTAAAACATAGAGATGGTAGGAATGGAAATTCTAGAAAGAGACTTAAATTGAGCACAGTTTTTAAGTGAGCATAGATGCAGAAATCAAATTATGCAGGTAGAATACCATTTCAGAGTGAAAAACTTTTAATGTCAGGGTCAACACCATTAACTATATATATAAAAAGCAGGAAGTCAATTGAGGCATATAAGTAACAGGATTATATGTGAGAATTGGTTTTAATATGAAGAGGGTAGAGGCTAATAAACCAGCAAATAGACCATATGTAATAACTGGAGATACACCAATCTCCTAGAACTGGAAGGGACCTTGAATCCAGCCCCCTGCCTTCACCAGCAGGACCAAGTACTGATTTTGCCCCAGATCCCTAAGTGGCCCCCTCAAGGATTAAACTCACAACCCTGGGTTTAGCAGGCCAATGCTCAAACCACTGAGCTATCCCTCCCCCCGTGTAAGAGAATGAGGGCATGTCCCAAAATTGTGTCAGTTAGCACATAGGCCTGGATTTTTGAGAACTTGAATAAAGGAAATTGTATTGTTTAATCCTCTCAATGTAAGGGAGAATGACATATTTCAAGTATGTTAGGTACTATTTAAATAATACTCAAAAAATACATCTAGTCCTTGAGCCATTGGGTCTGGAGAAATGTGGGAAGAATTTTCACATAGAGACCTGTAAGTAGTATGATGATGCCAAAATGTGGCTTATCTATGTTTTTAAAAATAAATAACATTACTACTCTAGTTGGGGACATCTCTCAGACTATGATAAATACATAGATGTGGAACCCTGGAAAATATTGAAAAAGTAATATAAAGATAACTCCACCTAAAACTAAAAATGGGCTGAGTCATCAGCATCTGAAATGGGAATTGAATGTGAGCGTCTCCAAATTTCAGGGCTGACCAGAATTTTTCTGTGAGCTCCATTTTATGGAGGATCCTGAGTCACAAAGGTTGCAGATCCTGTAATTTGCACCTGCATGTAGCCCCATTTCAGTCACTGGGACTCTTTGTGGGTGCAGTATTCCACCCTTGCGCAACAAATTACAGGATCCTGGCCAAAGTGTGGCTCTGGATCCAGATGTGAACTTCCCAATAGCTTGGGTGGGAGTTAAAATGCAGTATTTCTGTTCAGGGCCATAAGGGATGACAATGCACTGAGTGGCAGAAGGTAGAGAGAAGTAGGTCTAATATAATTCTTCTGTGGAACAAGCAACTGTAAATATTATGGCAAAGATACATCAGAAGCATAAATTGCCCAAAATGACTGGTCAGGTCATCTCAGACAATAGTGATGATGATCAAGATAATAGTTTCAGAAGATCCAGTGTATCAAATGCTGCTGATGGTTCCAATAAGAGCAGATGAGATTACATTACCATGAACATAGCCACATCAAGGGAACTGTATATCTTTATCACAGTGGTTTCCATCAACACTCTAAACAATGACTGAAGTGGTTTTATCTGAAGATAGAGGTGTAGTAAAAGCTGTTCCAGAACATTCACTCTAACAGCTTTGAAATAAAAGGAAAAAGAGGACTGTAAAACATCTGGAAAACTGTCAAAACAAACTTTTTCATTCCGTTATATTTTCTGTTGTGGAAGATTTTTATTTTTTTTTAAATAAAACTGAAGGAATAGATGTACAATGAATCTCAAGGGAAAAAGTAGTATAAAAAGGAAATGTTGGTGATATTGAAACAGGATATAAAAATGTATGTATAGCGAGACAATCTGTGTTACCCTGAAGTAGCCTTAACTGCATGTATATCCCACCGTCAAACCTTTAAATCAAGGAAATACCATGTTGAGGAAGAACCTCCTCCATCTGGACATCCTGGAGAATGCTGTCAATAAACAGGGGCATCCTTTTTTATTCCAAAATATACTTCAAACCCACTACACACTCGCCATGCCTTTAGCAATGCCCTTCTGACTTCATTACTGTACCAGCTTTAATACTGTTCCTTGCGGAGGGTGCATATCAGTATATGTCATTATGATTATATCAGTCCCATCTTCTCTTCCTAGAATGAATCTGTAAGTTGGACAGGGGTAAAGGGCTCCAAACTATAATGGGAAGTCATACAGAGAAAGATGGGCAAAGACACTGAAGTTTCCATCCTGTATTTGGAGAATGTGAATGGGTATGAGGTGATACCAGTGGCAGATCTACACTGTGGTACATTCAACACACTGAACAAACATTAACTGTTTACCCTTCCTCTCCTGGTGGACACAGAAGGACCACAGAATTTTTTTCGGAGCTGCTCCCTGGCAACAGTGTGGTCAGAAGCCCATGAATCTGCTGCCATTGTGCCTCTTGTAATCTCTTTCAGCTCATCCTGGAGACTACAGTGTGTCACAGTGACCGAGACATGAGTCCATTGCCAATAAAGCTGTAAATAACCTTTTTATATACCTCTTTACCCAGACTAGGCAAAGCCGTACTTCTTGTGGAGAGCTAACTATAGGGAAAGCCAAAACTTGGAAAAGCTATATTTGAGTTGTAGTATAAGTGGACAAATAAATTGGTCTTTCTGCAAAAGTCAAACATAATTTTTTGGAACTCTGTAATACAAAAATGTCTTGACCATTTTCCCACAAAAAACATTCAAGTTTGGTCTGAGATGAAGCACAATAATTTGCAAGCAGAAAGTAGTTATTTAGCCAAAGTTAAAAGGTGCTTACTAATAATGTTTAGAATAGAATAGGTCTTTTTAAATTTTAGAGTTATGACTTATTGATACTTAAATCATTGAGGTTATTCTGCATCTCTGACCATATTTATGAAGAAATATGAATTAGTGTCACATTACAACTGTGGTGTGGGTCAGATATTTACAGGGAATCCAAAGACTCAAAGTAATAGCAAAAAAAAAAAAAAAGCACATCAGAAGCAGGAAGCATGGTAAACAACCAGTGGGTCCACTGGACAATCAAGATGCTAAGGGAGCACTCAAGAATGATAAGGCCATTATGGAGAAACTACGTTAATTCTTTGCATTGGTCTTCATGGCTGAGGATGTCAGGGAGATTCCCAAACCTGAGCCATTTGTTTAGGTGACAAATCTGAGGAACTGTCCCAGACTGAGGTGTCATTAGAGAAGGTTTTGGAACAAATTGATAAATTAAACAGCAATAAGTCACCAGGACCAGATGGTATTCACTCAAGAGTCCTGAAGGAATTCAAATGTGAAATTGCAGAACTACTAATGTGGTTTGTAACCTATCATTTAAATGAGCTTCTGTACCAAATGACTGGAGGATAGCTAATGTGACACCAATTTTTAAAAAGGGCTCCAGAGGTGGTCCCAGCAATTACAGGCTGGTAAAACTGACCTCAGTTCTGAGCAAATTGGTTTAAACTTTAGTAAAGAAGACTGTTATCAGACACATAGATTAACATCATTTTTTGTGGAAGAGTCAACATGGTTTTTGTAAAAGGAAATCATGTCTCACCAATCTACTCGAATTCTTTGAGGGGGATCAACAAGCATGTGGACAATGGGGACCAGTGGATAGTGTGTATTCTAGATTTTCAGAAAGCCTTTGACAAGGTCCCTCACCAAAGGCTCTTAAGCAAATTAAGCTGTTGTGGGATAAGAGGGTAGGTCCTATCATGGATTGGTAATTGGTTAAAAGATAGGAACCAAAGGGTCAGAATACATGGTCAGTTTTCAGAATGGAGACAGGTACATAGTGGTGTTCCCTAGGGGTCTATACTGGGACATGTCCTATTCAACATAATTTATGAATATCTTGAAAAAGGGATAAATAGTGAGGTGGCAAAATTTGCAGATGATACAAAATTGCTCAAGATAGTTAAGTCCCAGGCAGACTGTGAAGAGCTACAAGAGGATCTCTCAAAACTGGGTTTCTGGGCAACAAAATGGCAGATGAAATTCAATGTTGATAAATGCAAAGTAAAGCACATTGGAAAACATAATCCCAACTACACATATAAAATGATGGGGTCTAAATTGGCTGTTACCACTCAAAGTATTTCTTCACACAACACACAGTCAACCTGTGGAACTCTTTGCCAGAGGATGTTATGAAGGCCAAGACTACAACAGGGTTCAAAAAAGAACTAGATAAATTCATGGAGGATAAGTCCATCAACGTCTATTAGCCAGGTTGGGCAGGGATGGTGACCCTAGCGTCTGTTTGCCAGAAACTGGGAATGGGTGATGGGATGGATCACTTGCTATTTACCTGTTATGTTCGTTCCTTCTGGGGCACCTGGCATTGGCCACTGTCGGAAGACAGGATATTGGGCTATATGGACCTTTGGTCTGACCCAGTATGGCCGTTCTTATGACAGAAAGGAATTCATTACAAGTATCAAAATTTAATCTGAGATCTCCTGAAAATGAACACTTTAATTTAAAAAGAACAGGAGTACTTGTGGCACCTTAGAGACTAACAAATTTATTTCAGCATGAGCTTTCGTGGGCTACAGCTCACTTCTTTGGATGCATAGAATGGAACACACAGACTGGAGATATTTATACATACAGAGAACACGAAAAGGTGGAAGTATGCATACCAACTGTAAGGGCTTGGCTATACTTGAAAGTTGCAGCGCTGGGAGTTACAGTGCTGGTCGAGCAGCTGTGTAGGGACAGCGCTGGTGTGTGGCCACACTGACAGCTACCAGCGCTGCAGTGTGGCCGCATTTGCAGCATTTGAAGCGCTGTTGGGAGCAGAGCATTATGGGCAGCTATCCCAGCGTTCAAGTGGCAGCAACGTGCTTTTCAAAAGAGGGGGGTGGGGTCGTGTGTAGTGTGACAGGGAGCGGGGGAGAGAGAGAGAGTGGATTTTTGGAGCCAACACTGTATGTTAGCTTCCTGACTTGCAAAATCAGAAAATGTTCCCGACCCCTTAATCTTAACTCTTAACTGCAAACAGCCTGCATCCAACGGACTCCCGTTCTCCCCTCTGCCCCCACTGTTCCTGGTCAAGCAAACACTCAACCCCTGTGAATGAGACAGGCAGGGGGTTTTCTCATTTGATTGTTCACAATCGGGTACAGATTGATCACAGCAAACAGGAGCTGTGTTTGTTTTTTAGATAAGCAGCTCCCTGTGCTCCAGAGTGCCGCGGAGCTCCGAGTTCACAACAAAACAAAGAGAGGCTGCATAACAAAACAAAGAGAGTAATTTAGTTAAAAGCATTCTGGGATATCTCCTAATACCCTGGAGGCCAATAACAGTGCTGGTGTGTGGCCACACTTGACGAGCAGCGCTGGATCACCAGCGCTGCACTCGTTATACCCCAAGCAGACCAGGTGTACAGCCAGCGCTGCAGCCAGGGAGTTGCAGCGCTGGATGTGCCTTGCAGGTGTGGACAGTTACTAATTGCAGCGCTGGAAAGCCTCCACCAGCGCTGCAACTTTCAAGTGTAGCCTAGCCCTAAGAGTCCAATCAATTGAGATGAGCTATCAGCAGGAGAAAAAATAGCTCATCTCAATTGATTGGACTCTTACAGTTGGTATGCGTACTTCCACCTTTTCATGTTCTCTGTATGTATAAATATCTCCTGTCTGTGTGTTCCATTCTATGCATCCAAAGAAGTGAGCTGTAGCCCACGAAAGCTTATGCTGAAATAAATTTGTTAGTCTCTAAGGTGCCACAAGTACTCCTGTTCTTTTTGCGGATACAGACTAACACGGCTGCTACTCTGAAACCACTTTTAATTTAGAATTCCAGTATCAATAACTGTATGAAATAGTCACCTCTTTGTAAAATGCGGGACCAGAAGGTATCTGGCAAAAATCCTTAAACTAATCAGCATTAAACCATCATCCGAACTGAGTTTTTTACAGGATCAAACTCATTAAGCTAGTAACCTCCTAGAGTGACTGAACATCTAGGCTAGAGTGGGCTTCTGATACTGGAGATCAGTTTCATAATCCCTTGTATCCACCCATTTTGGGGTTTAGCCAATCTGCCTCCTCTACTTCTTTATTTATTTATTTATTTTGGATATGTGCATGTTTCCCCCCCCCTTTCTATATTAAAACATTACTTATTACTTCTGACCACCCCCACACCACCTAAAATAAACAAACCAGAATCAAAGCCCTCATAACTTAGGGCTTCTCTTCACTGTATTGTTAACTTGAGCTAAAACTAGTTTTGCCCCAACCTGATTCGTGTCCATACACACAAATCACTAGCGTGAGTTAAGTGGTGCTTTAATCTTGAGGTAGCTGGCCTGCCAAAAGTGGATGGAGGGATGGAGGATAAAAGTGCAAATAACTAATTTTTGGTTTGCTGGAATTTCCAGAAAAAAGTAGTAAGTAGTAGTTTTAGGTCAAACAATGTTTCACTTGACCCAAAACAGAATGTTTTGTTTGATTTCGTGTCTTTTAAATTACTGAAACTTTTAAATAAAATTAAATAGGGCTGTCAAGTGATTAAAAAAATTAATCATGATTAATCACGTGATGAAAAAATTAATCACGATTAATCGTGTGATTAATCATGCTGTTGAACAATAATAGAATACCATTTATTTAAATATTTTTGGATGTTTTCCACATTTTCAAATATATTGATTTCAATTACAACACAGAATACAAAGTGTACAGTGCTCACTTTATTTTTTATTACAAATATTTGCACTGTAAAAAACAAAATAAATAGTATTTTTTCAATTCACCTAATACAAGAACTGTAGTGCAATCTCTTGATCATGAAAGTTGAACTTACATATGTAGAATTATGTGCAAAAAAACCCCTATATTCAAAAATAAAACAATGTAAAACTTTAGAGCCTACAAGTCCACTCAGTCCTACTTCTTGTTCAACCAATTGCTCAGACAAACACATTTATTTACATTTGCAGAAGATAATGCTGCCTGCGTCTTGTTTACAATGTCACCTGAAAGTGAGAACAGGTATTTGCATGGCACTGTTGTAGCTAGTATCATAAAATATTTACATGCCAGATGCACTAAAAATTCATATCTCCCTTAATGCTTCAACCACCATTCCAGAGGACATGCATCCATGCTGATGACAAGTTCTATTTGATAACCATCCAAAGCAGTGTGGACCAACGCATGTTCATTTTCATCATCTGAGTCAGATGCCACCAGTAGAAGGTTGATTTTCTTTTTCAGTGATTTGGGTTCTGTAGCTTGCGCATCAGAGTGTTGCTCTTTTAAGCTCTTCTGAAAGCATGCTCAACACCTCATTCCCCTCAAATTTTGGAAGGCACTTCAGATTCTTAACTCTTGGGTTGAGTGCTGTAGCAATCTTTAGAAATTTTACATTGGTATCTTCTTCGCATTTTGTCAGATTTGCAGTGAAAGTGTTTGTAAAATGAACAACATGTTCTGGGTCATCAGCCGAGATTGCTATAACATGAAATATATGGCAGAAAGTGGGTAAAACAGAGCAGGAGACTACAATTCTCCCTACCACAAGGAGTTCAGTCACAAATTGAATTAACGCATTATTTTTTAAGCGTCATCAGCATGGAAGCATGTCCTCTGGAAAGATGGCCGAAGCATGAAGAGGCATATGAATCTTTAGCACATCTGGCACAGAAATATCCTACGATGCCAGTTACAACAGTACCATGCAAATGTCTGTTCTCACTTTCAGGTGACATTGTAATTAAGAAGTTGGCAGCATTATCTCCCATAAATGTAAACAAACTTATTTCTTTTAGCAATTGACTGAACAAGAAGTAGGACTAAGTGGACTTGTAGGATCTAAAGTTTTACATTGTTTTTGTTTTTGAGTGCCGTTATGTAACAAAAAACCCTACATTTGTAAGTTGCACTTTCATGATAAAAAGATTGCACTATAGTACTTGTATGAGGTGAATTGAAAAATACTATTTATTTTATCATTTGTACAGCGCAAATATTTATAATCCAAAATAATATAAAGTTAGCACTGTACACTTTGTATTCTGTGTTGTAACTGAAATATCTATATTTGAAAATGTAGAAAAACATACAAAATATTTAATACATTTCAGTTGGTATTCTATTGTTTAACAGTGCAATTAATCACTATTAATTTTTTTCAGTTAATCACGAGTTAACTTCAATTATTCAATAACCCTAAAGTTAAATAAAAGTTCAGAACATATTGATTTTGAATCGAAAAATCAAAACTGCATTTTGAAAATTCCAGTACAAAACATTTCATTTTTTTCCCAGATTTTTTTAGGTTGTTTTGACCTAAACAACTTGCAAAATCAATACAGATTTTTTAAATGTTTCAGTGTCACCAAATCTGCATTTTTCACTAACATTTTTTTTCTATTGAAAACTTTGGCCTGCTCTGTTGCTCATGCATGAGCTAGCAATGAAGTGAGGATTCAACAGCTTGAATTACAACAACTCATCAGCTGCTTATCAAATCACTCTGTGTAGTTCCAGTGTGTTGCAGTGTGATCATTCTTTCTCAAGAGAGGCTACTTAGTGCATGTAGTTGAGCTAATAATGTAGAGAAGATAAGACCTTAGTGTTTGTCCACTTTCAGTGGGAAGCAGCAGTGCTGCCCTCCTTCCAGTACTACCTTCATAACACCAGATGCTGCTATGTAAGATACAAATAGCAACACTTACTAACTCCCTTAGATAACCTAAAATGGAGTCCAATACTGTGGCTTCTCGTGGCTCCAGAGAAAGTTTTACTTCTTGCAAATAATGATTTTTTTGTTCCTACTTGAGCCAGTCTGGAGATAATGGGAGAAGCTCCAGCCTTCACAACATTTTAGACTGCACAGAGCCTCTGATTGGCTGCTTTCCCACCTCCTACCAAAGAACAACCCACCACAGCTGCTGCAGGAGGTATGCTGAGCAATTTCCCCTATGTCTCATGATACAGAGAAGTTTTTGGATGGGGGTGAGGGAGAGGGGAGGAGCCAACTGATACTATGCTCACAGTGTGGGAGGAAGAAGCAGAAAAAGCCTAGAATCTCAGAGTGACTTTTCACACCCACAACTCTTGCGGGGGGAAAAATGGTTTGGCTCATTTCTGCTCCTTCCTCTCCTCATGTCTCTCCAATGCTGCAATACCAGGCCTAGGAGGGGAAGAACAGGACCTCCCCTGGAATTCCCCACCTCCACACAATGTGGGAGAGGTGCAGGAAGAACAGAGATGAGTTGGGGGGCAAGCAGGGTGCAGAATTGTTGTGCAGCTTTGTGAGTGGAGACTGTGGGGTGTGTTGAGGGTCCAAAATTAATTGATTTGTGGCTGGGGATGAAGAGTTGATGTAGGAGGAGTGGCACAAAACAGGCAGTTGTAGAGAGAAGAAGTCAGAGAGGAGGTCTGGCAGGAGGTCACAGCAGTATTCTGCATGGCTGGAGACAGATGAGCATGGGCAGGCTGTGGCCACCAGAGAGAAGAGGACCAGGAAGAATTCCACACAGCTAGAAGTTTTTAATCAATACCAGGTCACCAGCATGGAGACTGTGGATGATACTTCTCAAGATCCAGCTGGTCCAAGAGAATGGGGACATGTGTGGAACACACCTGTGGATGGTAGCTCAGCCCAACTTGTACAAGAATCAAGTTTGCCCACAAAGAGTTCTCCAATTGGCCAAGGAAGCAACAGTCTTTGCTGGAGGTTCTACACTCAGAAGAATCTAAAGAACATTCTGCAAATGACAGGCAGACAACAGATCCAAGACACAAGACATCATTTTAAGATTGGATAGGATTTTGAAGCTGACTGGCAAAGATCTGTTGGTGATGGTTCATATTAGCACTTATGACACTGTCACAAGATATCTCACAGATAATAGCTGACTTCAGAGAAATCGGAAGTGTGCTGCTGATGAAGAAAAATGTCCATGCCATCTTCTCTGAGATCTTTCCTGTCCCACAGGGCATAGAGAACAGAAAGCAGAAGCATCTGGATGCAAATCAATGGCTAGCTCAGTGGTGTACAGTAGATGATTTTGGTTTTGTTGCACATTGGTCCGCCTTCTATGGAGAGAGGGGGCTTGATCATTTGGATGTCCTTGTGTAAGTGTTGGACTTCTACTTAGGAATTAGATTTATTCAGCCGAGCCCTCAAGGGTATTCCCAGATGAGAGAGTTGTAGGATTTTTGAAGGTCAGCCATTAAATAATAAATCAAACCAGCTGTGATGACACTCCATTGGCAGTACAGCATATATTATCATCAGCGTAGTGTATAGCAGTGATCAGAAATTAATAAACCAGGGGGAAGCCATAACATCCACATCAATAATTTATGAGGAGGAGCAACAACATCTGGGAAAACTGGAAGCTGTGATTCAGCACTTCATCGTTTTATATAACAAACTGTCTGACTAAAGGACTAAGAGGAAAACAGGAGTTCAGTGGTGATTTTCTCCTAACTGCAATGAAAATACCATCCTGCATTGGTTCGAGTCATGTCAGTACACCCTGGCTACCTTTATTTTCAAAGGAAGGCTCAAAAATCTTAGCTGTTAGCCCAAAGCAGGATCCCCGAACAAGGGGCACCATAAGAATATAAGAACAGCCATACTGGGTCATACCAAAGGTCCATCTAGTCCAGTATCCTGTCTTCTGACAGTGGCCAATGCCAGATGCCCCTGAGAGAATGAACAGAACAGGTAATCACCAAGTGATCCATTTCCTGTTGTCCATTCCCAGCTTCTGGCAAACAGTGGCTAGGGACACCATCCCTGCCCATCCTGGCTAATAGACATTGGTGGACCTATCCTCCATGAATTTATCTAGTTCTTTTTTGAATGCTGTTGTAGTCTTGGCCTTCACAGTATCCTCTGGCAAAGAGTTCCACAGGTTGACTGTGCATTATGTGAAGAAATACTTCCTTTTGTTTGTTTTAAATCTGCTCCCTATTAATTTAATTTGGTGACTCTGAGTTCTTGTGTTATGAGAAGGAGTAAATAACACTTCCTATTTACTTTCTCCACACCAGTCATGATTTTATAGACCTCTATCATATCCCCCCTTAGTCATCTCTTTTCCAAGCTGAAAAGTCCCAGTCTTATTAATCTCTCCTCATACAAGAGCTGTTCCATACCCTTAATCATTTCTGTTGCCCTTTTCTGAACCTTTTCCAATTCCAATATATCTTTTTAGAGATGAGGTGACCACATCTGCACTCAGTATTCAAGATGTGGGCATACCCTGGATTTATATAGAGGCAATATGATATTTTTTGTCTTATTATCTATCCCTTTCTTAATGATTCCCAAAATTCTGTTCGCTTTTTTGACTGCCGCTGCACATCGAGTGGATGTTTTCAGAGAACAACCCACAATGACTCAAAGATCTCTTTCTTGAGTGGTAACAACTAATGTAGACCCCATCATTTATATGTACACATATAATTGGGATTATATTTTCCAATGTGCATTACTTTGCATTTATCAACATTGAATTTCATCTGCCATTTTGTTGCCCAGAAACCCAGTTTTGAGAAATCCTTTTGTAGCTCTTCATAGTCTGCCTGGGACTTAACTATCGTGAGTAGTTTTGTATCATCTGCAAATTTTGCCATCTCACTGTTTACCTCTTTTTCCAGATAATTTATGATATGTTGAATAGGACTGGTCCCAGTACAGACCCCTGGGGGACACCACTATTTACCTCTCTCCATTCTAAAAACTGACCATTTATTCCTATCCTTTGTTTTCTATATTTTAACCAGTTACCAATCCATGAGAGGACTTTCCCTCTTATCCCATGAGAGCTTACTTTGCTTAAGAGCCTTTGTTGAGGCACCTTGCCAAAGGGTTTCTGAAAATCTAAGTACATTATCGCCTCTGGTTCCCCCTTGTCCACATGCTTGCTGACCTCCTCAAAGAATTCTAATAGATTGGTGAGGCATGATTTCCCTTTACAAAAACCATGTTGACTCTTCCCCAACAAATTATGTTCATTTATGTGTCTGAAATGTTTGTTCTTTACTGTAGTTTCAAGCAGTTTGCCCGGTACTGAAGTCCGGCTTACTGCCCTGTAATTGCTGGAATCACCTCTGAAGCCCTTTTTAAAAATTGGCGTCAGACTTAGACTGCAATGTGTCCCCTTAGTATGCAGCTGACTTCTGTACAAAGCAGATGCTGGCTGGTGCAACTATACCTGAACTCCCCTCACTGGAGCTTTTCCTTGCACTCTGGTTCCTTGGGCAGATTTAATTTGATTTACGAACGACACCCTTGAACTAATTGTAAAGATATCTGTCTCTCTTCTTCCCCTCTCACACATGCCCTTGTACCTAAATTCAACTGAAGGTCTCTGGACAGGGGGGAACTACTAGAATATACTTGATTTCATTAGTTGTGTATAGCTGGGTAGCTTCTCATGTATTCATTTGTCTTTCAGAGGATGGTTCTCACTTCTGTGGCTTACCATTATCAGTTGTTTCCATCTGTTTCACATCAGTCTCCTGGTACAAACTCCACTTTCTATCTCTAAGAATACACTTCCTAATTGCACCATGGCCAGATGCTCAGATGGCATAAATCTATATAGCTCCACTGCAGTCAGTGGAGCGACACCAATTTCCACTAGCTAAGGATGTGATTTCATGTCTTAGTGTTTTCAGTGAGAATCTGTCCTTGGATCTCTTATAAATTCAGTCTGGGGTGTGCATTTAACTTAAGAGAAGAAAGGAGGATATAAAATGGAGTGTTTTCAAACCACAAAAAATGGAAGAGCTAAAAAGAACTTTTTTTTCTGCCATCAGAACTTTTCTGAAAGCCTAACCCGTCTGCCATCTCCTTCATCACTAGCTATGTGGACTGCCCACAAACCAACATTTGAGAGTCACAATAAGCAAAATAAATCAAAGAAATAAACTAAGATTAGTGCAAGAAACTAAGTCTGCAAATTACTAACAGAAATGCATGCTTGTAACCCTAAGTAACACAGATCTGTTGGATGACATTGTTTGAGTCACAGATGAATCCTTATTAACTTACTATTCTAAATTATCCACTTAATAAGTTAACAATGCCATCAATATCATTCACTTTCGCAGGCATTCAGGGCATTTCCATTGCAGATCCACCATCTTGTCCATCTAACTCTGGCTGTGGCATTACTGATGCCAAGTCTACACTACAAAATTAAGTCCACATAAGTTACGTACAGCCGCTGCAGCAATTAAATCACTTTTGCACATTCACACTATGCTCCTTATGTCGGCAGAGTGCGCCCTCACTAGCAGCACTTCCATAGATGCAAAGAGCAGTGCACCATGGGTAGCTATCCCACTGTGCAGCTCTCCTCCTTCTAGGACAGGGTGTTTTGGGAAGAGTTTGCAATGCCTCATGGGAGCAAATGAGTCACACGGGTGACTGGGAATATGGGTTTAGCATACAACAATGCAGTTTTCTCCATCCCATCATTCCATGGGCATCCTATTGTGTTTTGTACATCTTTTCAAAATACCCGCAAACCTCCGCATCCACCATCTCTGAGAGAATCATGGATCCTGCATTGCTCTGCAGTACTCTGATGAACATTATGAACACAACCTGCAGTATTGTGATGAGCGTCACGAATGTGCCTGATCATGCAGTATTTCCAGAGCTGTGAGACGGAATATGACTGCAGTCTGCCTTGCTGTTTGCAAAGGAAAGAAACAATTCAAGGTTGTTGGCATTCACAGAGCAGCTGAACACAGTGGACTGCCATTTCTGAGCCTGAGAAACAAGCACTGACTGGTGGGATCGCATCATTATGTAGGTATCAGCTGATGAGTAGTGGCTGCAGAACTTTCAGATGCACAAGGCGACATTCATGGAACTGTATGTGGAGCTCACTCTAGCCCTCCAGCGGAGTGACACCAAAATAAGAGCTGAATTTATGGTGGAAAAGTGAGTGACAATCTCCGTGTGGTAGCTTGCAATGCCAGATTGCTACTGATCAGCCAGGAATCAATTTGAAGTTGGGAAATCCACTGTGGGGGTTGCTGTGATACAAGGAGTGCAAAGCCATGAATTGTGTCCTGCTATGAAGGACTGTGGCTATGGGCAATGTGAGGGAAATAGCGGATAGTTTTGCAGCAAAGTGGTTCCCAAACTGTGGTGGGGCGATAGATGGCATGCATATCCCTATTTTAGCACCAGACCACCTTGCCACAGAACATCAACAGAAAGGGCTACTTTTCTATGGTATTGCAAGTGTTGATCGATCACTGGGGTCATTCCACTGATATCAATGTGGGCTGGTCAAGAAAGGTGCATGATGCATGAATTTTTAAGAGCACAGGAGTGTACGGAAAGCTGCAAGAAGAGACTTTTATTCCAGACCATAGGATTACCCTTGAGGATGTTGAAATGTCAGTAGTGATCCTGGGAGACCCAGACTACTCCTTACTCCCTTGGCTCATGAAGCCTTACACCAACCACCTCGACAGAGCAAGGAGCGCTTCAACAACAGGCTCAGCACGAGCAGAATCACGGTTGAATGTGCTTTTGGCTGTTTGAAGGGTTGCTGGCACTCTCTTCTCATGAGATTAAACCTCTGTGAATAAAATATCCCCATGATCATAGCTGCTTGCTGTGTGCTTCATAGTATCTGTGAAGCAAAGGAGACGTTTCTGCAGAGGAAGGGCACAGAGGTGGAGTGCCTGTCTGCTGATTTTGAGCAGCCAGATATCAGGACTATAAAAAGTGCTCAACGGGGAGCTATACAGCTCAGGTAGGCTTTGAAGGACCATTTTAACAATGTGCCACAGTAATATATGTTACTGTCGTGTGCTGTGCCTGGCACTGGTTTTTTTGCACCCTGGTATGACCCTTGTAAGGAGTGCTGTGTGTGTGGCAATAGAACATTTCAAATGCCTCTATTGCTATTATCTGTGAATGACGTCAGTCCCAGCAACTATATGTTGTAGACTAATAAAGTTTCCATAAATAGTGAATTAAGTTTCCATAAATAGATTTTTATTCTAAAACCCATGCAAACATATACACTTAAAACTGAAAAAAACTTTATAAATACAGGGGACCGTACCTTTGAAAGGGAAAGAACAGTCATTTCCATTTCACAAACACATATACCAACTCTCTCTCTCACAGGTCAGTGTATGTGCGGTAGTGATTGTGTGTACTCTCCTAAGGGCTGGAGTGGTAAGAGAAGTGCTGCTGCCCTGGAAGATATGTGGAATGGAGTGGGGGGGGAGGAAGTGTAAGGAGGTCCCAGAATGCAGCTCTTTATGGGCCACAGGGGGAGGCAAGCATAGTTCTGTCCAGCCTGAAGTTCAGTCAGAGACTGCAATCATGTCTCTTTGCTCCATGCGGAGTGCTATCATCTCTTGCTGCCCGTTTCTCCTGTCCTCACTATCCCTTTGCAGTCTGTCTTTGAGCATGATCCTCCAAGCCCTGTGCTCAGAATCTGGAGCACAAGAAACTTGCAGGAGCTCTTGGAACATGTCTTCCCTTGTCCTCTTCTTTTTCCTCCTTATCTGGCCAAGCTGCTCTGCTGGTGTGGATGGAGAGACCCTCAAGGCCACATTTCCAGCTGCTAAAGAAACAATGGACAGAGGTACTATTGTGAGTGCATTCACTCTCCTTGACAAGTTAGGGTCAGTCTATGCCGGGTCCCTCTTTCTATTCAGAGATTACATGAACTCCTCTGCTGGAGAGCTCTGCATTGCTGCCGGTGCTGCGGAGCTCGCCCCGATGTGCAACCAGAACGTCAGATTCAAACCGCCCAGACAGGAAAATGAATTCAAATTTTCGCGGGTCATTTCCTGTGTGGCTGGGCAGAGAATCCAAGCTCGGGCTGCTGTCCAGAGCGTCAACAGAGTGGTGCAGTGTGGGATAGCTCCCGGAGCTACTAAGTTCGATTTCCATCCACACCTAGCCTAATTCGAACTAGCCATGTCGAACTTAGCGTTACTCCACCTGCCGGGGTGGAGTACCAAATTCGAACTAAAGAGCCCTCTAGTTCGAATTAAATGGCTTCCTGGTGTGGACGGTTGAGCGGTTAGTTCGAATTAACGCTGATAAATTCGAATTAAAGTCCTAGTGTAGACCAGGCCTTAGAAGCACAACATTCACACTTCTCTTTGGGATTCATAAAGCACAGTGGCAGTCCCAGCCATGGGGAATACAGCCCAGGGTAAAGGGGATGAGTTGGGACAATGTGGGGGGTAGCCCGTGGGCATCAGTATATGTGGATAGGGCAATTGAACTGAATGCTGCCACCATTTTCTACAGCAGTGGTGATTTATCTCACTCCTGAGGCTAATGGAGGCTGAAACAGAACAGTTCCTGCATGGGCCCAGCTGCAGACCAGATCCATAGGCTGCTAGCCTGTGTGCTGCAATGGTGCCTGCTGAAGTAATTGCTGACTGGCATGGGAAAGTATCCTACCGTGTTGAAAGAAATAAGGCAGCCCTCCACAGAAACCTTCAGCAGAGGATTACAGGCTACTTTCAGGAAAGTTTCCTATGAATCTCTGTGGAGGATTGACCGGACATCCCAGTACACATAAACAAACTGTTCCACAGGGTCCCATCTGCCTAGCTGTATAGGGGAATGATAAGCAGGTAGCAAATATACCTCTATTGGTTATTTCACTACCCCTTCTAGCCTGATTTAAAAAAAAAAGTAACTGAACAGATGAGTCCCTGCAATATTGAAGCAAACTGCATATTCCCCCGCATCAGGCTTGCCAGTGCGGGACTGCTGGGGGTGGTTCATTCAGGAGTCAAAAAGAGGTCCTGGCTCGCCATTTCACAGGATCCCTGGGTCTCCTGTCCCCCATCCTGCTCCTCCTCCTCTTCCTTGTCCAATGCCTAGTCCTCAGGGTTCATTCCGATGGCCTTTGACTCCAGTTCCCCTGAAGTATCCATGGGGCCCATGGGGCATGGGTCGCCGCAGAGCATGGCATGCTGCTCCTTATAGCAATGGCATGTCTAAGGCTCCACACCAGAGCAACTGTTTGCCTCCCTTGCCTTCTGGTATGCCCACTGCAACTCCTTGATTTTCATGTGGCACTGTTGCATGTCCTTGTTGTAGTCCTTCTCCCCCATGCCCCAAATAATCTGGCCATAGATGGTGACATTTCTATGGTTGGATTGGAGCTGTGACTGCACAGCCTCCTCTCCCCACAAAGCCAGGAGATCCACCATCTCCTGTGGACTCCAGGAAGGAGCATGTTTGTTGCATGGAGCCGGCACGGTCAACTGGGCAGTTGCTATGTGAACTCTCCATGCTGAGCAAACAGGAAATGAATTTAAAATTTGCAGGGCTTTAAAAGGGGAGGGACGTGTTCCTGTGTACCTGGCCACCAGGCAGCAGAGTTCAAAACCATGGTTAGAGTAGTCATGGTGGGGCATTGTGGGAAACCTCCTGGATTCCACTAAAGTTGATATAAGTAACACAGTGTATATGCTGACACTGCATCGACCTAACTACATTGAACTAAGCGCAACTACATTGAACTACGTCTCTTGCGGAGGTGGAGTTATTAGGTCGATGTAGCAGGTGAGTTAAATCAATGGGAGGAACATTGTAATGTAAATACTTACACAGTTAGGTCAACATAAGCTGCCTTGGGTCGATCTAACTCTGTAGTGTAGACTGGGCCTGACTTAGAAAGGGAATCCTGTGGCAATGCAGGGCCCCAATGGCT
This sequence comes from Mauremys mutica, assembly GCF_020497125.1. Classification (NCBI taxonomy): domain Eukaryota; kingdom Metazoa; phylum Chordata; order Testudines; family Geoemydidae; genus Mauremys; species Mauremys mutica. The sequence goes on from NC_059072.1 coordinate 72,563,666, forward strand.
GGTTTGAGTGTGCTGTGGGCCTATATATTACAAATTCTGTCATTCTTGAACTTGCTGTCAGCTCAATGACGTATCATTCCTGTATCTGCTCTTTATACGCTGTAAAACTTGTAAGAGCTTTATTCATGTCATGGCCTGAGCTGGTGTTTTTGGTTTCATATGCTCCCAGCACTCTTGGGCTCTCTCAAATTTTGTGGAACTGATTGGTTTCCCTTTTTTCTCTCTCTCCACCACCATTTTACCTCTATGGTCCATATTTCCTCCCCCACCCCCTGCCACCCTTCTTCCCAGTCATAACTTACAGGGAACAGAAGCATAAAAATTACAAAGAAAAAATACCATTACTTTCTCCTATTTTTATTTAATTTTTGAGATAGGCCATGCTTTTCAGTTTCATCTCTGCTGTGCATTGTAGCTTCTTCCATTCCAAAACCTCTGTATTGTGATAGTTCTCATTTCTGAGTGATCATTTAGAGTAGACTATGACCAAGAGATACAAGGTTAAATATGGGTCTGGTCCTGCAGCCTATTGAAGCAGGATCTCCCATGTAATAACTGCTTAATGTCCTTTTTAAAAAATGAAAAGTTAATCTAATGTTTTAGAAATATAGTTGGCCCTGCCTGGGTGCATTTATTCAGGAGGTAACCACAATGCTGATCATTGTGCTTCATGAACGCAGTGGGAAGGACTAACTGGCCCTTCTGGTCAGATTGGACATTCCTCCATGGATCCTGAGTAAGGCTACGAGTTGGTCACGGACTCCGTGATTTTATGTGACCACTGCAACTTGAGCCTTGGGTGGCAAGGACTTGGACTGTCAGCCCCACACTGTGGTGACTGGGTCTCCGTGATTTATTGTTTATTGCCCACATCCTATCCATGATTTTTACTCTCCAGGCTTGTTGCAAGACTTGTCTTTTCTCATGGCTGTAAGAATTCCTTAGGAACTTTGTTGCAATTTGTTTAGGGTTAGACACTCTCCCTCTTTCCCCTGAGAGGTGGGTGGTAGTGAGTAGATATTCAGTAGGGGAGTGAAGTTTGCTTACAGTAAGGGAGGCATCACCCCATATACAAACAAAACATTATTTAGCCTAATGTAAAAAAGTCATAGGCACTTTTGACTGGGCTAGAAGGGGAGCATGATGCAAATTCCCCCCCACCATCACCACCACATACACACCCAGCCCCTACCAAATACGTCATTGCCTTAAACCAGGCAGACTTCCTTTGGAGGGCCTCTAAGATAGGGAAGTGGAGCTATGCAGTTCTCATGCTGCCTTCTCCAGATGTGCTAATTTCTATTCCTTTCTTCCTGCATTATAGGAGGAGCGCATTGGGCTTAAATTATATAAACAAAACACCGCTCAGCCCTGTAGGACCTGATTCTTGCATTCCTTGTGCACACAAAACTCCCATTGACTTCATTGTGCATGTGTGAGTGTGCCAGGGATGCAGTATTGTGTCTGTAAAATTATTGGCACTGAAACAGTTCTTTTAACTCACCAAGTAAATGACATATAGAAAGCAGCTGCTGAGGTCTTTGGACCTGGGAACAGAAGAGCAGTTTTTATGGACGCACTGGAAATAGGTGTGTGATTTTGGGTCTGAAATTTGTCAAATACCACATTTCCCCCAAGAGCATAGCTAGACCTCTTGGGCTAAACTATAGCTGTTCCTCCACAATGCATTAAATGGGTGCAAATAGCCCCTTTACCCCTTCCCTTCCCACCATCATGGCCTAACACAGCTGTACAAGAAGCAGTCACACTTTGACTGCTAGAACTGGGGAGTTGTCTAGCACTGATAAAACCAAAGGGTGTGTATTTGAACTGAGCAGGAGCAGGGCCATAACTTTCCCCTGGAAAACACCACTAGGGAAGTGTTGAGTATGAAAAAGCACTATATTTTTTTTTCTGAAGGTGTAGTAAGACTTAATGCTCACTGTGCTTCCAAAGGCAGCCGGGGCATTATGACTTCCAGAGTTGTCATGCCCTCGTCCACTACCACTGATGTGCGCCCCCTCCTGTCCTCTTCCCCCAAAGCTAGATGCCATAATCTACACCTTATATGTTAATGCATCTGTCTCTAAGCATACTACATAAAAACAGGCACATAGTTATGGAATGTATTGCCATTTATTAAAGCTTTATATAAGAATTGTAATCCTGTAATAGTCTGTACCGGCCAAACTGTGGCCAGTACAGACTGTGGTGTATAAAGTGTAGATTAGGATTCACCTTTGGACCTGAAGTGGTACCTTTGGCCAATGAAAAGGAAAGATTATTAATGTGACATTATTATTTATAGAATGTAACGTTTTCCATTCGGCAATTCTAAGAAACCTCAACACCCTGTGATTTACATGCAGTAATAATGTAATTTAGGCAGGAAAGAACCTTATTCTTTTTATATCCATTATTTATATTTGTAAGAGCTAAATTTACATCTAGAACTGCCTCCATTTCCCTTTGGAGCCTCCCAGTAGCTCTTTATGTTCTATTAAGCATTAGACAAAGAGGAGAGGTCTAATTAAAAGTTGAAGAAATGTGCTTCTGTTAATTGAATTTGTGGTACAGTTACATTTTGCAGACCAATGTTAATCAAAGCTCCAGTTCAGAGTGGACGGAGCTAGGTAATTAAGTTAGCTGTTATATTTCCTTACCTGAAAACGCCAATAAAACCTGCTCTGTAAAAACCAAAGAACTCAATTATGGCGAATTTTATTTGCAGCCATTGATTAGATGTTACTGCACACGAACTCCTCACAGCTGTAGGGTTGGAAAGCGCCCATCCAGAAGGCAATTTAAAAAAAAAACAAGTATTAAAAGGGGGTCAGAGAAATGAACAAGTTCACCAGCTCAGTTTGCACCTGAAAAACAGCAGCCGCCGCATCCTGGGCTCTGTTGCTGATTAAGACTCTTGCTCTTTTACTTTTATTAGTGCCTGTGGTTCCTGCTCACCTCTCTGCCCCATCCCCCATCTCCTGCTTCTCTCTTACTGCGCCTCTCTTTGTGGTCGGTAAATGCCATACTATAAATTGCCTGAAGTCCCAGGGGGTGGGGCGAATCAGGTCACCCAGCCGTCTCTGTTTCCAGCTTGCAGCACTGCTTGGGGGTCATCACTTTGCCGGTCCAGAGGACTGATTTGATGTCCTTGATTGTCATTCGCAGGGAACTCCCTCCCAGCCCCCTGGCCCGCTGGGGGGGACAGAGACTCTCAGATCCCTGGGATGGGCGATGCCGGCTGAGCAGGTCCACCTATTATTAGTGCAGCCTGATTGGCTAGCGGAGGCAGCATCCCCGCCTCTCGGCCAATCAGGCAGCCAGGGCTGGGGGATGATGGGCTGCCTCTCACTGGAGGGATTCCTGGAGAAGCTGCAGTGTGGTGATGCTCTAGGAGCTGCACAGCCCCCAGTTTCTCTCTCTCCTCCTCCTCCTCCTCCGCCCAGCCAGCAGCAGCTGAAACTTAACACCCAACACAAAGCGAGCCCCACTGAGAGCAGGGGGCTACAGAAACCTGCTGGTGGATGTGGGAGGGCTGCCACACACACACACCTTTTTGTATTGCAGTTTCCTCCCAGGAGAGGCAGAGAGAGCGTGTGTGATTGCTACTAGACAAGGAGGCGAGAGCATTGAAGGACAAACAGACTCCTCCTGCCCTGGTTGCCAGGTAAGGCAGTGGTGTTGGTGCTTCTGCTGCTGCTGGATCTGTCTGCGATGTTTGCTGTCTAGCAGTGACTTGGATTTTGTGGTTACCGTGGGGGGGGGGGGGGATTAAGAGATGTACAGAGAAAGAGAGAGGGAGACCCAGGTGGTCTATTGTGTGGGCGGTGATGAGAGCGCACATGTTCCTGTTAGCGGATGCTGGAAAACAGTTTGTCCGGTGTCTCCTGATCTGAATGCTGGCTTGAATTGAGGCAATCCCCAGCCACCCAGTGTTTCTCCTGTCTCGGAGAAGGCTGCTTTCCAGTCCACTGGAAGGTGGCATGGGACGAAACTGGGGGAGATGGGAGGGGTGGGATTCTGCAGGCTAAAGGAAACGGGAGGTAAAAAAACTGAACCTAAAGCAATCAAACTGCTTACAAGCGAGTAAGCAAATCCTCGAGCTCCTGCTGTGGGAGATGGAAAGCAGCTTGACTTTACTCGTCTTCCAAGTGGATCTGTCTGTCACTTGACTTGTTCAGCGGGAAAAAAATACATTTAATTGTTGGGTTTAAGCGTCAATCACCTGACTTCTCATTCCTTCTCTGACCCCCTCTTGCATGATTGTTTGACACCGAAAAAAGAGTTTCAGTATCAAAAACTTGAAATCTCAGGTAACAAAATAGAGAAGGATTCGTTTCCAAGATCTGCAATCTTTGAACAGATAGTGTTCTTATTAAGACTTGTTGTTTGAAACACTGGTGTTGTTCTCAAAACACTATTCCCTGGAGGATCTGCTTTTCTGATAGTAGAGGACTAAATTAATCCTTTGTATTGTAGTTTAAAAAAAAGTAATTAAATGCCATGACACCTGCTTCCCTTTCTTAGAAAAAGCTGACAAATTAATTTTCTTTAGATTTTTCATATAATTACATGTTTCTACCTTTTAGACTTGCATCTTTCTACTCTCTCCTTCCTTCCCTTTATACTCCTCTTTTGCCTTGTTTTCTAATATTTTACAGTGTGCATATTGTGGGCACAGAGGGTGCTAATATGGGTTCAAAACTGTGTTTAGAAGTTAAATGTGTGTTGGCTTAGGCACCTATCACATTACAAAAAGTTTAGGGAGTATAATCAAAAAGTGGCACAAATGTTTAATAATTTTTCACAGAAAATGGTGGTTCTTTTTTGTTTTGAGTCTTGTAAAATAAAGACCTCAAACAACTACAAGCTTCTAGCCCTGAGCAGAGTAAGTAAATTAAATATACTCATTGGAATGAGCCTTTATGGCAGTTTTAACAATGTGTAATTCAATCATCACTGATAGAAGCTGCCTTTTACCATTATTCATCAGACCCAGCTGAATGATTTCTGTCAGATGGGAAGTAGAAGAGAGAAATCTCTAAGTAAATGTAACTGGAAAGCTTTCCAAGTAGAGTCCTAAATGAACACAGAAAAGCACTTGGCCACAATCTGCAGACAGATGTTAGTATCCAAATAAATCTTTTCCTTTGATTGTTGGGGGGGAAGTCAAGTCTTATTTTTCTTTCTTAATATCTATTTGTGAATGAAGAAGAGGGATCTCTGTGCTTAGATGACTATGACCTTGTACATTTAGTGTAATATGCTGTATTTCAATAGTATTTCCCTACCTTTCAAATGCTGTATTTTCTATACAGAGGTCAGTACAGTAATTTCAGACACTCGTGTATTGTTGCCTGCAACCAGACCCTCATTCTGTCAACTACATATTGATCCTCTGAACAGATACCCTATTGTGCCATCCGTGTTTCATGTTCATCTTTCTTTTACAGATGGAAAAAGTGCTTTTTAAAATGCATGAGTTATTTCTTCTTCAAAACCATACACTACCAGCAGTTGTAAATCTGAGAGGAGACCTTCTCCCTTGTGGAGTGGCATCCAGAATTACATAAATGTAATTATTTTAGTGGTGATCTCATACCAATATTTAAAAACACAATACCTATAACCTTCCTGCTCTTTTAATAAATGATAGATTGGGCTACAATGGCAAATGGGCAATACATTAATTTGCCTTTTAGTATGGTGTATGTATGTAGGAATTAATAAGCATTAGTTATGGTAAAATGGACAGATAGCAAAAGTATAGGGAAATTCCTTATATTCCTTCCTGATATGGTCAGAATAGTATTTTCTTATCTTTATTGGGGGTGGGGTGGGGAACTTGACCTGGCTTTATGTCTGAGATACATTTTTTTTTTCTCTCCAAGTTCTTGCAGTTGTAGTTCTATTAGGAGTGTCCAAAGGGAGTATACCTCAATATGGTATGTTACTTGACTTGTGATGTAGTTGCTCAAAATTTGAATACACACTATTCACAATTTGAAAAGTATGTAGCTTGAAAACTATACAGCTTAAAAACATAGTGCAGACAGCTTGAGTGAAAAGAGATAATTTTAAAAAGCACCACAGGGCAGAGGATAATGACATACTGTAGGAAATGATCGCACTACTGCACTTGCAAAAGCATGAAATGTCCTAGTGTAGCCATTTCATACAAACCCAATTTTCCTTCACATTAAGAGTGCCTAAGTGAGCCTTATTAATGTTTGATACAAAAGATGCTCAAGCTATTTTCAAGTATTTATACTGGACTTTTAAGCATTAGCCCATAGATCAAGAGTACTTGCTTGCTTTTCTACACATAAGTATAAAAATAGTTGTTTACAACGTCTAATAGTAGCGTAAATGGAATATAGGAAACTCCATATGAGATCAGACTAACAATTCATCCTGCCAATAAATCATGGCTACAGAATAATATTTGGTTTATAATACAAAACTTTATCACACCTTATTCTTAGTGTAAACCAAATATCTGGAAAACACTCACTGTCTTATATTGGCTTGATAGTTTTAAGAATGTAAGAGAACTGGAAAAAATCTGTATTTGTCCAATTACGATAAAGAAACCATAAGCATAAACTCATTTTTTTTCTTAATCTTTTGACAGGTTCATAATTCATATTATATATATTATAGCGCAGGGTCATAACACAAGTTTTTAGAGCCATTCACCCTTCTGGAACTCAAAGTTAATTGATGAGGCCTCAGATGAAACAATCTCTTATTTATCATACTGTGTCTTGCCTATACCACAATATATAGGATGTTACCGTTTAGGAGATCCTGGTATATAGAATGTTACTGGAAAATGAGATCGAAGTAAAGATGACAGTGCATCTTTATGACCTTACATGCTGTGTGGGAGACACCAAAGTTGACAATAATATTGTAAAGGGCAAGCAAAGATTTCCTAATTTTCTTAATTGAAAACATGGAAGCATCATTACTTATAGATTCCATGTTCTTCTCAAATCTGCTCATGCAGTGCATCTTCATGTTCAATTTTACAAAGAAAAATATCTGACCACTTTGGGTTACTTTCATCCCCTACAGGATATGTTTGTTTTAAACATTATTCTGCATCTTGGAAGAGCTTAATTAGAAATACACATAAGGGAAGCTTGCTAGCCAACTATGAATTTATATTTACCAGTGACATTTACAAAAGATACTTCAGGTTAAAATAAAAGCATTTGCCAAACTGAATAAACAAATCATTATGTTAACAAATATTTTCAGGATCTTTATGTATGACAGTCCTCTTTGCTACAATCGGCTTTACTCATTCGTGATACACTCCAATCAAAGAGAGAGGATTACAAAATGCTGGAAATAATATTGCATCTTTTACAAAAAATAACAGCGTAGTGGAGAGTTCAACATTAAAAAGAGGACATCTGTATAGGGCTTTTAGTGGTTCTTTGGATGAAAGACTAAGACCAGCTAGAGACAATGCTAATATGCTGCCTGTCTAAATCTTTCTCTTTACTCAGGATTTATGTGGATTTGAGGAGAGGTTGTTTATATAAACAATGAGTGAAAAACTTGCCCAGTCAAACAAAATGGAAATCTACAATTGGACATTTTTTGTTCTAAAGAAGAACATATTTTTGTATGCAAGACTTATGATTGAAAGTATGAGACCGGCTGTGATAAAACTGTTTTCTAATACTTTTATCAGCTGTTGCAATCAAAATGTTTTTTCTATTAAGCTCTTATTTATTCAAGGGATTTAATGAGTAGGCTATCGTCAGCTTTATGGATATTCAGTTTGGGGGTTTATTAAAAATCCTTACCAAAGAGTTTAGTATTTTCTTACTATGTTTTTATTTGTCTTTGGGAACTCCCCCAAAACTGCATGCATTTAATGTCTCCTTTTCTTTCTAGACGGACTGGGGCCTCCCTCTTTAAGATTCTCAAACATTTGCTAAGTCAAGACATCACTTTCTCTTTCAGCCAATTAGCTATTACCTAAAATAAGTGTTTTAACATTCAGCAGTTGTTAATTGTAACATTAATATAAAATCTCTTCGTTAACTGTGATTTTAAAATAATTATGATTACTTAACTATCTTAAGGGTAAATTTCCAATGACTCTTCAGGATATATGGATAAGCACAATTTTATTGTGGTGTGCCTATGTAGTAGAACTGAGGATGTGTTTTGTCTGCTCGATACATTTTGTCTGCTCACTGCTGATTTAACAGAGTTTGTTATAATCCTGTTTACCTATTCTGTTTGATACTTTTTGTCTGAAGAAATAATTTTATTGCAATGAGGGTGAAATTCAATTCACCAGTGCAATGTGGGGGAGCTAGGGAGACAATCTACCACTATCCAACCTGGATCCAAGACCTAAATCTGTAGCAAAGAACCTCATTCCTGTCACTTGGTGACTGAACCTTTAAGAGGCAATGGGTCCAGCCCCAACCTGTGATGCACTTAGCGACACACTTAGCTCACCTCCCCAGGTGTTTGGGTTTTTTTGTTTTTTTTAAAGCAAAGCTCATGGCAAGCAGGTCATGTGGCTAAAACCACCCCAGAAGGCTTGACTACAAAAGCAGAAGCCTCTGGAGAGCCAAGGAGGAGAGAAAGAAGGGAGGCTCTGCAAAGCAGATTTGGAACCTGGCTATTGGAGAACAGGGAAAGCTGGCTTGAACCACTCCACAGCCCCATGGAGAGCTGTGGAATCCTTAACAAGGAGAAAGGATTTGCACCTGAGGGGCCAAAGGAGACTTTTTTTTATAAAGACTTAATAAATTGGACCCCAAGCAGGGGAATATTACTCTAAGTACTTTGGACTGTGAACAAGTTATTTGGGGAGAGGCAAGAGGGTGGCATACTGCACCCTATGAGCTGAAATGTGACCATTGCTCATTTGTACCTCTTAGAAATGTAGGTCAGTCCAATGGTCCATCCAGCTCAGTACCCTCTCTCTGTCAGAGATCAATACCAGATGCCTCAAAGTAAGATGTACACCCACACAGAGGCTCTTCCAAAGTTCTTGGGGAGGGATGCTGCACCCCCGCTCTGCCTGGGGCCCTGCCCCCGCTCCACCCCTTCTCCCAAGCCCAACCTCTTCCCACCCTGTTCTGCTCCTTCCCCTGCTCTTCCCACCCTGTTCTGCCCCTTCCCCTGCTCCTTCCTGCTCCTCCCCCCTCCTGCCCCGTACCTCCTGCATGCTGTTGAACAGCTCATCACCAGCAGACAGGAGTCGCTGGGAGAGGAGGGGGGAGAGATGGTCAGCGGGGCCTGTTGGCAGGCAGAAGGCACTGGGGAGAGGGGGAAGAGCTGATCTACGGGGCTGCCAGTGGGTGCTGACCACCTACTATTTTTTTTTCCGTGGGTGCTCCAGCCTTGGAACACCCATGGAGTTGGCACCTATGCACCTGCATAATGGGCATCTAGGCAATAATCTTCCAATAGGCTTACTTTCTTCTTAATTCCAGTTGTTTAATGGTTGATTTATGAATGGCATGAAGGTTTTTATCCCATATACATTTTTGTCCTATCTAATGAAACTGCTGGTATTATTAACCATTGGCTCTTCTTTGAATTCTGTGAACAAACCTTGGAACACTGGAGAAGTTCCAGAGGGCTGGGAAAAAGCTAATTGTGCCAGTATTTTAAAAGGAAAAATGGAATAACCTGAGAAACTTTAGAACAGAGAGGCTGACACTGCGCCTGGACGAAAACATGGAAAAGCTGATTGGGAATGCAATCAGTAGAGAATTAAAAGATGCCAATAATTAATGCCAGTCAACATGATTTTATGGAAAATAGGTTTTTGTCAAACTTGATATTGTTGTTTGGTGAAATCACAAGTTTGGCTGACATAATATACTTAGCCCCCATGACATTCTGATTAAAAAAAAAAAACCTGAAACTCACTATATAACATCAGTACAACCCTATTAAATCAAAGAAAAGATGGTTAAGTGATGATTACAAAAATAATTATAAATGGGGAATCATCGTTCAGAGGGGGTATTTCTAGTGGGGTGTCACAGAGGTCTTTTCTCAGCCCAATACTGTTCAATATCTTTATCAATGATCTGGAAGAACATTTGCAAATCCACACAAAAATTGAAGTGGGAAATACTGGTGGGGCAAGTCTGTTATACAAACTGATCTAGATTGGTTAGTAAGGTGGAATGAATTGAGCAATATACAAATGTATATTTGTAAGGTCATACTTCTAGAAACAAAGCATGTCAATAACACTTGCAGTTCCCCATCTTATATCCTGGAAAAGTGCGACTCTGAAAAGGACTTAGGTGGTCCAGTAGATAAGCAATTGAACATGAACAACCAGTGTGATTCTGTATCTGAGGGCATATGCAATTCTTAGATGTATAAGCAGGGAAATATCCAGTAGGAGTAGGTGGTTTTATCACTATATGTCATTAGTGAGACTATTGTTGGAAAAAATGTGTCCAGTTTTAGTGTCCAAACTTCAAAAAGGATGTTGACCAATTGGAAATGTAGCTTTTTTTTTTTTTTTTTGGAGACAAGAGAATAATTTCAGGTCTAGGAAACATGTCTTCTAGTGAGAAACTAAAGAAGATTAATCTATTTGGTTTATCTAAGAGGTTAGTAGGTGCCTTGATCTTGGACTACATGGAGAAAAGGTTTCTGATAGTTAGAAAGTTCTTTAATGTATCAGAAAAGGCACAATGAGATGCAATGGTTGGATTCTGAAGCTAGACAAATTCAGACTAGAAATAAGGCACAGGTTTGTTTGTTTTTTAAATAGTGAGAATAATTAACCATTGGAATTAAGTGACCAAGAATCCCTAGGTAAGTTAAGTCTTTAAAACAAGACTTTCTCTTTTTTTAAAAAAAGAGAAATTATAGCTCAAACAGCAGTTATGGACTTCTTGCAGAAATTACTGGGTGAAGTTCTTTGGCTTGTGTATGCAGGAGCTCAAACTAGATGACCATAATGGTCTTTTCTGACCTTAAAATATATGAATCTGAGAGCCTCTTAGCCTGAATATCTTGTGGCAGTGACTTCCACAGACTGAATAATTCATTGTGTAAAAAAGTAAAGTATTTTCCTTGGGTAGGGATAGGATACAAAGGGACCTAGACAAATTAGAGGATTGGACCAAAAGAAATCTGATGAGGTTCAACAAGGACAAGTGCAGAGTCCTGCACTAGGATGGAAGAATCCCATGCACTGCTACAGACTAGGGACCGAATGGCTAGGCAGCAATTCTGCAGAAAAGGACCTAAGGGTTACAGTGGACGAGAAGCTAGATATGAGTTGATAGTGAGCCCTTGTTGCCAAGAAGGCTAACTGCATTTTGGGCTGTGTAAGAAGGGGCATTGCCAGCATATCGAGGGACGTGATCATTCCCTTCTATTTGACATTGGTGAGGCCTCATCTGGAGTACTGTGTCCAGTTTTGGGCCCTACACTACAAGAAGGATGTGGAAAAATTGGAAACAGTCCAGCGGAGGGCAACAAAATGGCTGGAGCACATGACTTATGAGGAGAGGCTGAGGGAACTGAGATTGTTTAGTCTGCAGTAGAGAAGAATGAGGGGATTTGATAGCTGCTTTCAACTACCTGAAAGAGGGTTCTAAAGAGGATGGATCTAGACTGTTCTCAGTGGTAGAAGATGACAGAACAAGGAGTAATGGTCTCAAGTTGTAGTGGGGGAGGTTTAGGTTGGATATTAGGAAAAACTTTTTCACTAGGAGGGTGGTGAAGCACTGGAATGGGTTACCTAGGGAGGTGGTAGAATCTTCTTCCTTAGAGGTTTTTAAGGTCATGCTTGACAAAGCCCTGGCTGGGATGATTTGGGGACAGTTGGGGATTGGTCCTGCTTTGAGCAAGGGGTTGGACTAGATGACCTCCTGAGGTCCCTTCCAACCCTGATATTCTATGATTCCTTTTATCAGTTTTTTAATCAGTGTCCTTTACATTTCAGTGAGTATATTCCTGATTCTTTTAATATGGGGAGCATGTATTTGAGCTGGTATAAAGCCTGTTGTAAGTTTTCACATTGACTTCTTTGGGCTTTGGAGAAGTTTCTATGACTGTCTTATGGAAGTCTCTCAATGTCTCTAATTATATGTTATCAATGATAATTCTGCTTAAAAAAGTGATGATATGATAGGGCTGTCTACTAGGTCTTTCTGGTGTTCCTACATAATATTAGGCATACAGATATTTTGCTTTCTCACTGTTCCCTAGCACTACTTTTCCAGGCAATAATTAGATTAAATGCTGGGTGAATCAGTTTGGATCCTAAATGAATGAACCATTTATTTGTACTCTTTCTATCTTTTAGCCTGTTTCCAATCCATAACAGAACTCTCTCTCTCTCTCTCTCTCTCTCTCTCAATTTACCGGCATTAGTGAGGGACTTTATCAGTCTTTTTTTTTTTTTTTTTTAAATCCAAGTAAAGCTACAGGTGGTTCTTTAGCATGTATTGTTGTGCAAGATTTAAGGCCACTGAATCTACACAGTGGATGCATCTTGTATGTCTGTAATATGCTTACATCCAGCAACACTCTTCATGCCAGGCTTTGAAAGGCCATTTTGGATACCCTTTCTTTAGTATACAGATTCATCCCAAAGTAGCCGCTACATCAAGGGTCCTCTTCTAAACAAACCCAATGGCAGTCTTGTGTTCCACATAACACAAGCAGGGGCGGCTCTAGGAATTTTGCCGCCCCAAGCACGGCAGGCAGGCAGGTTGTCTTCGGCGGCTTGCCTTCAGAGGGTCCGCTGGTCCTGCGGCTTTGGAGCCTGTGGGAGGTCCGCCGAAGCCGCGGGACCAGTGGACCGTCCGCAGGCAAGCCGCCGAAGGCAACCTGCCTGCCGTGCTTGGGGCGGCAAAATTCCTAGAGCCGCCCCTGCTTGTGTTATGTGAATGGCATTGTCCCGGACCTCTGAACCAGAAGGAATTTCATTGTGCATGTATTACCTTGCTCCAGGGGTAACTTTATCTTGTATGCATCACCTTCCAGACCCTAGGTGCTAGGAAATGATATTTACATACACACGCCATAGACTGTTGCCACTATTTATAAGTGAGTGCTTTTCATTTTCAGTGAACTGCCTTGGTGAATTGGCAAGAAAAGATGGTTGGAATGGGCTCTTCTCCTCTGGGTGTGTCACTGAGTTGTAGAAGATGGGAAATTAGGTGGCTCAGGCCTAATTGAAAAGATGCTTATCGGGGTGGGTGGAGCAACATCAATCTTCTAGATTTCTTGTGCCTGGAATTAAGAAATGATGTTTCTATTTGAAGGGTCCAAGTTTTTAACTAAACATACATTTGGTAAGCACAGCAACAAAGCTATTGCTTTTGATATAAATCTACAAATTGATCACCTTTTTATTCTTCTGCACTGCACTTTACCATTGCTGTTTCCTGTTTAATAATAATCAGGACACATCATGAATTTGTTCCTCACTTTGATCTTTCTGAGTATCTGGTGGTTAAAGCAGAGAGACATGGGGAACATGTTCAAGTAACCTTGGCAGAGGTCAAATATATCTTCATGATATACTAGAATTGCTTAAAGCTATGAGCAGTCGGATGTGTATTGCTTTTATTTTTTATAAATACTTGCAAAATGGGATTGGAATGAGGTTTTATATATGAATGTGTATTTAGTACCATTTAAACATGTTGGGATAAGTGCTAAAACAGAAGCACTCCAAGAAAAATCAGCTGGGACAAAATAAGCTTGTAGGCATTTAATCTAACTCTATGCACTGTTGCATTTGTTATTTTCAAAATTTATTTCCATTTTTAGTGACCTTGACAATGACTTAAATTTATTTTAATACATGATCTTCAAAGGCTGGATTGACCACTTGTACATTAATTAAGATAACTGTTAGCTGGTTACACAATGAAAATTAATTTATTCTTTATAAAGGTGGACAGAAATCCTGTACTTTTAAAGGTAAATAAGGCATAGAACCCACTATGAAAATCAGCAGTGTCTAAGAAAATAGTGACACTAAATATTTCTAGCTCGCAATCAGGCAGCTAGAAGAAGTTGCAATCCTTAAATTGATCACTGTTTACCCAAATGTCAACTGGCTTCCAAAGTAATAAACAGCTAAGTGTTTACTAAAGGTGATGAATCAGATTCCTGGAGGAATAATTGAGACTGTCTACTCTGACTATTCTTGAAGGATTCAAACATATCCCTAAAGCCAAAATTTATTTCTGCTTTTCTGTCTAACTTGTGGACCTCTTTATCTGTCAATTGGATTCTAAAATGCACGTATCACATCTTGGCGAGATGAAAGATAATCAGTGCTAGCATAATGAAACACGACAGTGCCCCTGTAGTTAAGGCTCTATTGGAATTCCCTTTTTTTAATATCAACATGAGTTTTGAGTAGTGTATAACTAATCAATTTGCATTTTTATTGGGTTGAAATTTGGCTCTAAGCAATGGCTTTTTTTATTCAAATAATTTTTTGGTTTTTAAAAAGACATAAAACAGTTCAGTGGTCTTAAGGGCTCATTTCAGAGCGACAAGGGCAAATTCTTTGTTGTAAATTGACTCAGCTTACTTGCAAACCATGTGGTGCTCTCCCTCCCACACTGCAGTTTCAGTACAGTGGACACCTTCCTGAGATGAACTAAAGTCATCTCCTCTGAGGAACTCCGTATGTACAATTTTCAGTGTGTTAGCCTTGTAGGTTCTCAAGAAAATGAAAGAGTATAAAGTTAGGGAGATCTGTTGCTGATGCACTAGGGTAGAAGGAAGGGCTCAACATGAGTATGTAGAAAGTAGTGAGCCTTGTTAATTGTAGAGCTTTTTGTATGATAGTGTAAAAGGTTGTGCACATTTGTTCCCTCCGCTAGGCCAAACATTTTCTACCACACAGGTTATTCTGAGGATAAATTGTATTGCCCCATCTTTGTAGTATCTGAGCACATCAGGTATTTAGAAACAAGTAGGCATGCAAAATGTTGGCTTTTGTCTAGTCCTTCCCTAGTTACACCCAGGATACTACTAGGGCTGCATAAATGAAGTTGCTTTAAACAGGCTTAGTGGTAATTATGCTGCTCAAATTCTCAGTACAGTTTCTGGGACAGGTATGATGTCAATAATTTTTAAAGTTCTAACACAACTCAATGTTTCCATTGACATATCCATAAGGGTCCGATTTAAGCCATTTAGGCAAAGGCATTTTAATTTAAAACTGTTGTTCCATCTTCAGTCAGATCACGCTTTCGCGTCTCCATGAGGCTATTGCACATATGATCGGACTGCCCACTTTACCATCTGAAATTATAATGGGGACTTGGTGAAGTTAAAGATAATGGGCTATATTCAGTCCATGCCTACATGGGTGTATGGGTGGCAAAAATCTGTGCCCACGGTTTTGGGGTAAATATGATATATGTCATAACATTACCTGCCAGAGTGAGACTGTTGCTTCAATGGGGCTAACAGCATGGAATAAGCAAATTCACCATAAGGTCAGCCAGAATCCTGGCAAATGTATACATAGTCATCCACAATAAGTGCAAGCTGCCAGCAATAGCAGCAAGGGAGCTGCTCAGAGGACCAGGCAAAGTAGCAAGTGCCCTGTAGCACATACAGGCAGCCTGAAATGGAAGCCTGCACTGATGGAAGGTTTCTTGTTGCAAAGCCGGTTGTTGTCCCATACTGCCTTGTGTTTGTGCAGGACTTGGTTCTTTGTGGCACACTCCGCTCTGAACGTCCTTGCTTTTGTGCATTTAAGTCACATCTTTCTTTTTTTAAAGCATAGTTCTATAAAATTTAATTTCCTTTCATAGGAGAAGTTTAATTCCATCTTCTAAATTTTAATTTAGATTTCAAAGCACCAGTGAATAAGCCATGTGAATGATGAAGAAAGTTGCACAAAACAAATCATCCACTGTCAATCATAATTTAGACAACACGAGTCTAAAAGCCTTAACCGGATATTACTTTTCTTTATATCCCATCTCTTGTCCTGCTTTCAAGGGCTCAACAAATGATTGAGAAGATCGGTTTGAAAATGCACTCCCAGTTGTTTGACAAACATAAAGTATAGTTCGCACGTTCCTTCCCTTTTGCCTGAAAAGGAAAAGTAGGAGCAGATGGTACTCAAATTGTCCTCATCCTCATATTAAAACGATGTGAGTTTATAATGGTGAGTTGCAATCAGTGGCAGCAGTTTCAGAAAGAAACAAATATTCCATATCAGGAAGAGGCAGCATTTACTCTGATTGTAAACCTTTCAGAACAGGGACCATCATTTTAGTTGTGTTCATATAGTGCCTAGCACAATAGAACCCTGATCCCTAACTGAGAACTCTACATGTTGCTGCAATACAAATATTAATGTACCCAAGTGCTCTAAAGGTGCAGTCATTTATGGTACCTGCAGATCAATGAACACTTTGAACAGTAGATTGCTGTAACCGTATTAACCATCTTCATCATTATATTATGGATCTGATTTGTGCTTTAAAACTAGTGAACATTCTTTATTTGTTATACTGTTGTTTGCTAGATATACAGGAATTGGTAATAATACAAGTTATAATGGGGAACAGATATACTAGGAAATTGGGATACTGGATTTATTAACTATAATTAGAAACTAGTTCTGTTTGGTTACCCAATATACCAGCTTCCTAGTATAGCCAATAAATCCATTTTCTAGTTTATAAGCAGCACAAGTTTCCATTATGCCAGTTTCCCAGTATGTTGATTCGCCTGTTTCCAGTATAACCCTAGTGAATTGTTTGCTTATTTTATTTTAACTAGTATATACATAGGGCCAGATTCTCAACTGAGATCTAGCTCCTTTGCACCATAGAAAACACAAAGGGGTTGGATTTTGGCTGTAAACAGCTAGCAAGGAATTTAAATGGGCTGTAAATGGCAAGCTGATGAGGTGGCTCCTGCTTCAGCAGCCCCCACTGTCTCTGGTGTTGGAAAGGAAGGGGACATGTCAGGGACATAGCAGGAATCTTCTGTGCCTATCATCTACTGGCAGAGAGTCCATTAGAGGCTGTGCTCTGGCATAAGTTAGAGTAGTCCCTAGTTGTTATCAGGGCTGGTGCAATTTTTGTCGTCTTACTGTATGTGCTGTCCACAAACCTGTTTATGTTGGTAGCTGCCCATATGGTGGCCCCCATAAAAGCAATATCTGACCGCTTCACATCACATTAACAAATACCCTGTTGAAGTAGACACAACTGTTGTGTATTTGGTTGTCATGGTTTTTGTTCCTATGGCAACTGAGTTAGATTATTAGGGGATAGCCCAGCCAGTTTCGGCCAGTTGGGTGAGCTCTGTGTCTGTAAATAAAATGGTAGTTTTGTTAGCTGTCTGCTGTCTGGCCTCAAGTGATTTCTTCCTAAACCGGCTGCCCCCAAGGATATAACAAGTGGCGACGAGGATGGGATTCCGGTGCTGCTCCAGTAACAGAAGGAAGTAGAAGTCAAGGTAAAGAACAAACAAACAAACAAAAACCAACAAAAAAAAAACCTGCTTGTTTGCACTGACTGTGAAAGTGAAACTAAAAATCATGGCTACTCTGACCAGGCCACTGGAACCTTTTGATGAGAATATAGAGCAGTGGCATGTGTATACTGAGCGTTTTAAGCTTTTTTGTTGTTGCAAATGACATTACAGAAGCGAAGAAGGTGCCAATATTCTTAAGTGTTGTAGGGGCTAAAACCTACTCCCTGCTACGCAGCTTACTACACCCTGTTAAGCCAGCGACTAAATCTTACAGTGACATTGTGGAAATCCTGGGGTCCCATTTTTCCCCAAAACCACTGGTAATTGCTGAAAGAGAGAGGATCCACAAAAGAGACCAAAAGGAAGTTGAAACAGTTGTACAATTTGTAGCAATTTTAAAAAAGCTAGCAGAACACTGAATTTAAAGAGATGTTAAATGATGCCCTGCGTGACAGGTTAGTGTGTGGCCTCTACAGTGAAGCTATACGGAAGCGCCTACTGACAGAGGCTCAGCTTACATTACAGAAGGCTGTTGATATTGCTGTCTCCATGGAACTGGCTACAAGGCAGGCGCAATACATCGGTGCATCCCCTAGGGTGCAAAAAGTGTCAAAAGGACCGACCCACAAAACTGTGCAGAGTCAAAAATGTTACTGCTGTGGTAAGCCGGGTCACCAGGCATCAGAATGCTGGTGTAAGGACCTGGTGTGTCGACACTGTGGCAAAAAGGGACACATTGAGTATGCCTGTAAACAAAAGAAAGAGGCCTGTGGTCTGGCCGACAAAAAGAGGAACCCTGCATACCCTAGAGCAGACCCAGGATGATCAAGGTGACACCTCATCACAAGAGGAAGTGCCACTGCATGTTTTGTCTTTGGCAGTGGGCTCACATGAATACTGGGTAACCCCGTTGTTGGGTGGCAAACCTATACGCATGGAACTGGACACCAGTGCAGCCGTCTCGCTGGTCTCCGAGACTGTGTATAAAGAAAAGCTACAGCATCTTCCACTTAAGGCAACAAAAACTGTTCTGAAGATGTATACGGGAGAAGCTGTGCCCATGTTGGGCACTATTGATGTTAAGGTAGAGCTCAATGGACAGCCTGCTAAATTGCCACTGTTTGTGGTGAGAGGTAACTACCCAGCCTTAATGGGTAGGTCTTGGCTTGGGAAGATTCAACTGAACTGGGCAGAAGTTCACCGGATGACTAAAGAAGAAACCAGTCTAACCCCTATACTAAGGAAACATGCTGCTGTTTTTGGAGATGATTTGGGAAGTATGAAGGGAATCACTGTGTCCTTGAACATTAAACCTGACAGTCCACCAAAATATCTGAAAGCCAGAACTGTGCCATATGCCATCAGGCCAAAAGTTGAAGCAGACCTGGAGCGCCTGGTCACCAATGGAGTCCTAATACCAGTTACCCATAGCTCATGGGCCACTCCTATCGTTCCAATAGTGAAGAAAGCTGGCTCTCTCCGGATTTGCGGTGATTTTAAAGTCACTGTCAACCCAGTGTTGTGTGCAGAGCAATACCCGCTTCCCCTGCATGGATGACCTCTTCGCAGGCCTGGCTGGGGGACAAAAGTTCAATAAGATTGATCTGAGTCAAGCATATTTACAGATGCATGTCGATGAAAAGTCCCAAGAGCTATTGACTATTGTGACTCATAAGGGGCTTTATCGATACTGTCGCCTACACTTTGGAATAACGTCTGCTTCCACCCTGTTCCAGAGGGCTATGGACCAGATCTTGTGTGGCTTGTCAGGAGTTCAGTGCTATCTGGATGATATCCTGGTCACTGGAAGAAATGAAGAGGATCACTTAAAGAATTTAAAGGCTATCCTACAAAGACTGGAAGAGTATGGCCTACGAGTTCGCAAAGACAAGTGTGAATTCTTCAAGCCCTCTGTTGAATATTTGGGACACATCATTGATTCTGCAGGTCTTCATAAGGCCCCAGCAAAAGTTAAAGCTATTGTGGAGGCTCCCCCACCTCGAAATGTAAGCCAGCTGCGCTCGTTTCTAGGACTACTGAACTATTATGGAAAGTTCATCTCACAGTTAGCCACACTGCTAAAACCACTTCATGAGCTCCTTGGGCAGAACAAGACCTGGAAGTGGACTGAAGCCTGTGATGTTGCATTTAACAAAGCTAAGGATGCATTGCTAAATTCTGAAGTTCTAACGCACTTTGATCCATCCTTACCTCTACAATTGGCCTGCGATGCCTCCCCTTATGGACTGGGAGCAGTCGTGTCACACATTATGCCTTCGGGAGAATTTAGACCTATTGCTTTTGCTTCATGCACTCTAAGCAAAGCAGAAACTAACTATGCCCAAATCGAACGTGAGGCATTAGGAATTGTTTTTGGAATTCGGAAGTTTCATCAGTACCTGTTTGGGCGAAAGTTTACTCTTCTCACAGACCATCGACCTCTGACATCAATCTTTGGACCCTACACAGACATTCCCCCATTAGCTGCTAGTCGTATGCAATGTTGGGCATTGTTACTTTCAGCACACACATATGAAATCAAATATCGGAAATCCACTCTACACGGCAATGCAGATGGCCTCTCAAGGTTCCCTTTGCCGGTCAAACATCAAGATAGTGCCCAAAAGGAAATCTTCTACTTTGAACAGGTAGATAATACACCCATCACTGCTACTCAGATAAAGAAGGCAACTCGCGTTGACCCAGTATTGTCCCAAGTTATGGACCTGGTGATGCATGGAAAATCTCGACAAACCTCTCCGGTCTCACCTGACCTTGTTACCTACATGTCCAGGAGGACGGAGTTATCGGTCCAATCTGGTTGTTTGTTGTGGGGGAGACGTGTCATTATTCCACCACCCCTGAGATCACAGATGCTAGAACAGCTACATTCCAGTCACTGTGGAATAGTGCGCATGAAGGAAATTGCACGAAGCTATTTTTGGTAGCCTGGATTGGACAGTGCTATTGAAGAGAAGGGAAAAGCTTGTATGTCATGTCAGGGTGTGAGGAATGCACCCCAGTGGGCACCCCTACACCCATTGGACTGGCCTGAAAACCCGTGGCAACATATTCACATTGACTTCGCTGGCCTCCGTGAAGGAAGCATGTTCTTGGTGGCAGTAGATACCCATTCTAAATGGCCAGAAGTCTCTATAATGCAGTCCACTACTGCAGAGAGTACTATCCAAAAACTACGAGGACTCTTTTTAGTCGTTTTGGTCTGCCAGAACAACTTGTGAGCGACAACGGACCGCAGTTCATCTCTCAGGAGTTTCAAAATTTTATGAAGGCAAATGGGATACACCACATCACGTCAGCACCATATCATCCATCCACCAACCGATTAGCTGAAAGATTTGTGCAGACAATGAAACACGCTTTGAAATCAGCAAGGGGACAACACTCCATTCAAAAGCGTCTGGATACCTTCTTACTTGCCTACAGAAACACACCTCATGCTACGACCCAGGCATCCCCGGCCTTTCTAATGATCGGACGACAGCTGTGCACTTGCTTTGATCTGCTGAAACCTTCTGAACCCCGACAAATTGTGCAACATCAGCAGCAATATCAAGTCATCAGATGGGCACCCAGAGCAAAAGAGCGAACCATTAGCCCAGGACAGCCAGTTTTGGCTCAGAATTATACTTCCAGAGCTAAATGGGTCCCTGCCACAATCCATCACTCAAACAGGACCTGTTTCCTACACAGTCCGGACTGCAGAGAATCTTACCTGGCGGCGACATGTAGATCAGCTGTTGCCAGGTCATGCCAGTCCTCAGGACACATCTGCAGTTGAGTGGTCTGACTCCACCTCTTCTGGTGAGACACCGAATCACCTGTTCCTGACTGTTCTTCTCCATTACTGCCGGCGGCTGAGATACCCCTTTGCCCAGCACGAGCTGATACCACCTCCTTACCTGTTCATGCTGCGGACCCTGAGCCCATGGTACTTTCGGGTGCAACAACACCAGAAGTTCTCCGTAATCCACCTAGAGACAGAAGGCCTCCTCATCGGCTGGATCTTTAGCTAGGGCGAACCCAGGGTTATGGGGCAAAATAATCCCCAGGGTTTAGCCGGGAATGGAGGCAGTCTACCCTCCTTCTCTAGTCTAGTGTGTGTTTTATTTAGGGGATATTCTTATTAGGGGGGGAGGAATATGTTGTGTATTTGGTTGTCATGGTTTTTGTTCCTATGGCAACTGAGTTAGATTATTAGGGGATAGCCCAGCCAGTTTCGGCCGGTTGGGTGAGCTCTGTGTCTGTAAATAAAATGGTAGTTTTGTTAGCTGTCTGCTGTCTGGCCTCAAGTGATTACTTCCTAAACCGGCTGCCCCCAAGGATTTAACATAAACCCCCTTTTACAGATGGGAGGGTGGGGGAGAACGGAGGCCCAGAGGGTTGAAGTGATTTATCCAAGGTCATTCTAGAAGTGTGGTAGAGTTTAAACCCAGGTCTCCGGTCATGGTCTTAGCCCCAACATCACTGAGGGAAGTAGAATAGAGCTAGCATATGAAAGGCTCAGTAGCCTTTCAGTAGAAAGATTTTTCTCTCAAACCCACTAGGCGCGATATAATTAAGTGGGTTTTGTTTTGTGTGTGTGTGTGTTAATAATGGCAGTGTCAAGCTACAAATCTGGTTAAAATAAAAGCAATCATATATTTATTTACTTTAATGGCGTTTAGAAGATTGTATTTCCTTAAGTCATACGTACCTTTCCCCCCCCAACCACTGGCAGAGGATTTCACTGCAATATCTTGACAGTATAAGGGAGTAGCTAGTTAAAAATAAACCACATTATTCAGAGCTCAGAGTTTGTGCGCAGTTTTTTGCCTTATTATAAAGGAACTGGTGGGTGGGTGTGTGTGTGTGTGTGTGTGTTTGCCAAATCCCTGCAGAGCTGTCAAGAAAGAACAAACTTTCTATCCTTGAGCAAGATTTTGAATGGTAATTAAAACTTTACTATTGGCTGCTTAGAAAGTTGTAAAGTTAAGAGCCAGTAAAACTTTAAATGAACACCTGACACAGTGCTTTTGAAAAAAAATGTTTTCTTTATGTTCTGAATGTGATGGGGGCAATGGTTAAAGATAAAAGGCTAGATTTTTGTCTACCTGTCTACAAGTGTTCAATAGGGAGAGGGCTCTTGCACAAGGCTGATCAATAACTGTGATTCCTGAGGCACTCTCCAGTGCACATTGAAGTCCATGGGAAAACTGTGATGGACTTCATTAAGCTTTGGATCAGGCCTGTCACATTGAAGGAACCAAGGAGTTCAGCACCAACAGTAGTGCCAGAAATATCACAGAGGGTGAGAATGATGAGGGTGGAACCATGGCTTCTCCTCTCTGCAGTCTGCAATGTTGGTCTAAGTTGACTAAGCAGTAATGGTTTTTGAGCTGTATTGTAAAAAAAAAAACCATTTAAGGTATTTTGTATTATTTGTCTGTCAAAACTTGTTCAGAAGATCTGGGTAGCTTGTGACCCCCTCAAAGTCATGGCATCACAGTTCTTTAAATGGGAACAGTATGTGATGTTAAAGCCTCGGGGTGTGAAAACATGTTTGCAGTGTAGTGCTGGAAAATATGCAGGGGAAAAGAACTCTGCTAAATAAAGATAAAAGAGAAGCTGGCAACGTGGAGAATAAGATATGATGTATATTTTAGGCTTAAAGTTTTTTTTTTTTTTTAATCTGAGACTGGCTGTTTCACAGTATCGTATATTGTAGAAAGTATATTTTTACATCAGCTGTAAAGAGGAGTGTTAAGTTAGAACAGTCTAGGAAGAGAAATTTAATACAGCATGTGAAAAATCAGATCACAGCAAAATGGTCGTCCTTGTTGATATCATTTGCCACTAAAATGTATCACTCATTTCCATCTTCCTTCAAACTAACAGCTAAATGTGATGTTTTGGTAGTTGATTTCTGGCTTATAAAGGTTAATTTAACTATATATAAATGCAAAATAGCAGCTCTACAACTGATTTCTCTACAAGTATGGTAATTCTCATGTATCTGGTTTCTCTCCCTCTCCTACTTTCCCCTCTGTATTTTGATATGCATTCATGTGAAAGAGGCCAATTATACTTTGACCATGGTATAAATAATGCAAAATTTGTTGCCATCAATAGAGGAAACAATTTATTTTTAAAAACCTGTGCCCAAACACAAGTTGAAATGTTGAGGAGGGGATTAAAAGGACCTTTTAAAAAAGAGAAATAGTTTTCATTCTCTTTATCACTTTATCACCTGTTAAAATACAGTGAAACACAATCTTAACAATTTTAGCTTAAGTTGTGTCTTTTTTTTTTTCTTGGTCTGAGTATTAAATTTGATAATGAAATCCCAGATCATCCTCTATGGGAACTGTGAGGTCAAGAGCATCTTCCATGCATTGACCTCCTCCTGTGCTGCTTCTGTAACATTGCCCTTCTGTCTTCTCTAGAGCCTGTGGAAGATGGTGCATCTTCATCCTCATTCAATGTTGGGAGATAAATGTTTACTAGAAGACACATAATTGTCCTTCTCTGGCCCTATGGAGAGTACTTGGAAAAAAATTAATACAACCAGGGACTGTTATTTTTCTGTGGTTATCTGTAGCTATCTTCAAGGGCCTGCTGTTCTCAGAGGGAGTTCTTGATAGCACAACTTCAATAGAACCATGCTACAGATTACTGGGGAAGTGGGGGAGAGCAGTCTCCATGAATAGATCCGTAGTGACATTTCCTCCCCAGCGATTTCTCCCTTGGGTTTCATTCTGGGGGAGAGTGAACTGGCTTGAAATTTGACACAATCTATACATTAACATTCAGTGGGGCTTATCAACCTCTGTAAATCAGCTTATAAAAATCATCTGTGAATCTTGCTGGACCATATGCCTGCTTCTCCCATGGTGCCTCCTATTGCAGAATCAGCATTGGCTTAAGAACTGACTTCACATAATTACTTGTTCTGTTTTCAAAAAGTGGTGCTATTAAAGGTAAAAGAACCTTTCTAATGGGAAGATAAATAAAAAACTGCATCTTCACTGGGCCTTAAAACAGGAGTAATGAGATAAGCAAGTAACTTTTTTTCTCTCTCTTTAATTTTTTTTTTTAAACAGGGAGCTCAAATTTATGCTTTTCCTCTTTATCTTGATGCTTTCATGATTGAGCTGCTTCCTTCCAGATGGCGCCTATGCGTGTAAGGACTGGAATACACATAGCTCAATCTGTTCAGCTGCAGGCCTCTGCCATCAAAGGGAGCCGTAAGTGCTGGACATGCTAGACTTTTCAGAGTGGTTCAAGAGCCCATCTCTTAGCAAACATTCTCATTTATAATGCTTTTGTTTCCAGCTACAAAGGCTTTGGAGTAGTTATATATATATATATAATCATAGAACTGGAAGGGACCCCAGTTCTATGAGATAAGGGGGTGTGTGTGTGTGTCTCTCTCTCTCTCTTTCTCTCTCTCTAGAGATATATATAATTACATATATAAACTACTCCAAAGCCTTTGTAGCTCTTTTCATAGTTGATGATGATAATACTGTTACAGGATTCAGCTGATAAGAAATGCAAAAATCCAGAGACATCTACCACCTGTCTACAGAGAGAGAATTAATTATCATTTTCAAACATGTTCATGTCACCACAGAACTGTGACCTAGCATTCCGAGTTTGCTCCAGGCCTTGATTTCTTAGCGGCCAACTTCTGTTCATTGTGTTGCTGTTAAAATGTCTGAAATGTTCAAAAACGTAGCATCATATTGGAGGAAATGCCAGAAAGAATGTTTAAATGGTTGTAAATTGGGCAAGGGACTTCTATTAAAAACCCAAAGGGATGAGGAGTTTTGATCTGAAAACAAAAACTCAACATGCTTGATCACGGAAGTGCTGGTCAATCCTGGCAAAGGACCTAATCTTACATTTTTGGGAAGCTTCAGTTTTAGTCCCTCATTGTTTATGCCTCTGGCTAGATTATGTCTAATCAGATTGAATGTCATTTTTTTTCTTAGTTTTCTCCACTCCCTCCCCTTCACTCTGATTTCCTCCCCATTTTCCCCCACCCCCTTGAAATGAATACATGTGCAGTAATAAAATTTGATTGCAAGCCAAAGAGACAAAACACATTTACCATACTTGAAGGCTCAAAAGGTGCCATGTTCATAATCAAAAAATAACTGTCAATAATACAGTAAACAAGATGATTATGTACCACATTGTTGACCCTGTGAATTTATTATTGTGATTCATTGAGTCACTCAAGTTGCTATTTGACAGTTAAAGAGGGTGAATTTTTTCAGTGCTGCTACTATATTCCCACTGGGAGGTTATAAGTTGAAAGTGTGACTAGAGAGTGTAGGCAAGCATGGAAACTACATTTTAAGACCCTGATCCTGAAAGGTGCTCTGTGCATATGGACCCTTAACCTATACAGATCCCCATTAAAGTCGGTGGGCTAGAGTGCAAGCAAAAAGATTCACCCACACAAAACATCTTGTAGCATTGGACCCTAAAGATATTGCCATCAACTGATTACAGTATGTGGACTCAATTCCTTAAGCAATAGAAACCTTCATCCATTGCTTGTTATTTCAGTCAGAGACACAAAGCCGTTTTTCTGTGCTAAGGATCATCTCAAGTACACATTATCAATATCTTTGTTTATGAAAGAATACTATAGAGATGAATAGAAAATTATATCCTTATGTAGAATTCTATGAGACATTTCAAAAAGCCTATGGAAAGAATGTCATTCTCTATGACATTCTGTTGGTTACAAATGCCTATTAAATTTGCATAAACCCCTATTGGCTTAATCCCTACTGAACACTCTATCATTGTTTTCTTATCAGAAAACATTTCAGAAATATGTTTGTTCTTCTTAAAACTGAAAAAACCCCATAGATTTGTTTGTTATTGCACGTAAGACTGTGACTGAGGCTCTTTGGTCTTGGAATCTATTTGCCTGGAAGTTTGTCTGTGTTTAGAAACATACATTCCTGAATCAAAGATACATTTGCTCTGCCATGTTACAGCAGTGCTAAAAATAATAGCTGTAAATGTATAGGTTCAGACGGCTATCACGGCAGATAGCTGCAAAAGAATGAAGAAGTCCCATGTGGAAAACATTGTCATTACTCGCATGATCTCAACATTTCCCAGAATGACGACGGTCATTTTATCGGTATCCAGTATTAAAAAGCCCAAAGAATAGAGCCCTTTGAATTGTATTTCCTGTTTCTTTAATGGTTGTTTGAGAGAAATGAAAGAGAATTCAAGGATTGCTACTTCTTACTACAATGAGCAGTAAAACAAAAGGAAAAGCAGTTCATTCAAGTCACTTGGTGATATCAGTGAGCCTTCTGTACATGTCCGTCTTTTTGGTTTCGTTTTTTTATTGCGGGGTGGGGAGTCAGAATTGATTTTTTTCTATTCTGCTTTTTGTAAAAACTAAATATATATCCCTGGATTCCCCTCCCCACACTTAAAATAACACCATAATACATGTTATGCTACAATGTTTCCCTCCACAAGTCGGAGAGCAAGGGGTTTATTTTCCTGTCAACAAGTGAAGACCAATTATATTCCAGTTTCCCTACACCGTAGGAAGTAGTGATGTATCATGCCTTTTCATTTAGGTTGTGTTTCATAGCTTTTGCAATAGATATCCTTGGGTCATACTCCCAAACTCAAGATGTGGTCAGTGTGCTACTAGGATTATTTGGTTTTGGGGGGGTGGGGGGGTTCTTTCTTTCTGCCAGAAAAGGAATTACCAGTATGTAAAATGATCCAAGAAGCCTCTTCAGTGAACAGTTTGCTTGTACTGCTATAGTTTCAGAAAAGTTGAGTGAGATAAGAGCTAAACAATTTTAATGTAATAAATGATTTGACCTCACTGCACATTCCAGGCAAGGATAGGAGCTAGTGCCCTGTAAAAAAGGCTCAGATGAATTAATCTCCTCAGTTTCTTATTGGTAAATGACAGCACTGAATAGTAAATCATTGTTAAGACTAGTGATTTAGAGTATCCAACTTAAAACACCTTTAAAAGGGGCTTCTTGTCCACATGTGCTGAGCACACACTCTGCGGAAGTCAGGCCCTGCACAAGCTCCACCCAAAGGCTATTTTAATTCATGTGTGGCAGAAGCGGAAGTACAATTGGATAAAAGCTTTATGACAGTCCTGATATAGGTCAGGAGAAAGTTAATTAGCTATTCTAGCTAACTAAGGTTCTGACTCATTGATGTACATGGAAAGATTCCCATTGACTTTGTAGACACTGAATCAGGCCTTAAATGTGTAATGGTGCTACCTAAGAGGCACAATTGGGCAGGGGCGGCTCTAGAAAATAGGCTGCCCCAAGCAGCGCGGTGTGCTGCGCCGCCCTTCCTCGGTCCCGCGGCGGGTCCCCTCTTCCCGCGGCTCCGGTTGAGCTCCCGCGGCAGGTCCACCGGAGCCCCGGGACGAGCGGACCTCCCGCGGGCACGGCTGCGGACGGTTCGCGGGTCCGGCGGCTCCGCTTGAGCTGCCGCAGTCATGCCTGCGGGAGGTCCAGCCGAGCCGCGGGACGAGCGCCCCCTCCGCAGTCATGCCTGCGGCAGGTCCGCTCGTCCGCGGCTCCGGTGGACCTCCCGCAGGCATGACTGCGGCAGGTCCACCGGCCCAGCCTGCCGCCCCCTAGATTTGGCCGCCCTAGGCAACAGCTTGGTTTGCTGGTGCCTAGAGCCGCCCCTGCAATTGGGGCACATTTTTCTCTGCTTCATGGAACTTGCTGTTTTGCCTTGACAAGTATTGAAGATCTGAGATCGAATAGGAGGTGGGGAAATTCTGGTTTATCAATTTCAGACATTAGTTGCCATAGTATTAGGATACTGATGTCCAAGTGGAGATCAGGGAGCTGTCAATGTTTGTCTCACCCCACCTTCAAGCAAGAAATGTGAAGCCAGATATTATTGACAAATAAAGAGGAGCTTTAGAAAGATGCACAAATTCTACTTTTCTGTGAAATAAATGTAATTGATTTCCCTGGGTATTGACAAATTAGTATATATGTATTAGCTACAGATCACTCAATCTGTACTGGTAAGGTGGAAAAAGCACTTTAAAGTAATCTAATATTCTTACCTAACAGTGTGCTGGTGAATAGTTTTGTCATTATTCTCATTTGTATCTGATACATATTTTACTTGGTGTTTTGCAATTGATTTGCATGTATGATGCTTTGATTTTACAAACTTGAATGAATTTCTGCATCTCCTAAAACACAAACTGCATATGACATGAAATGTTCCTTAATAGGCTTCTGTAGAGTGCCTTTCAGTACTTAGTCAAATGTTTACATGATCACTTAATCTTAAATTGCTCTGTTTTCCAATTATTTTTTTCTGTCCCTGGAAACCATAGATATGTGCAAATATCTCAGCCCAAAATCTGGAAAGGATGGTGTAAAATGTAGTTGTGCAAAGCTATCTGAAAGGCTGATTTCACCACCTTTTATATATAGGTATCAAATAAATCTTATCTATCTATCTATAAATGTATTGAATTTTAGACATACCTTAAGTAAATAAAATATATTTGACTGAGGATAGTAAGGGAGGGGTGTGTGTGGGTGTGTGTGTTTCTTTAATATTAAGCTTACATTACCAAGTAAACTGTTACTATCACTTGTACCTCTCTTCCTTGTCTCGTTGGTGAACCTTATCCAGCATTGCTATAGATTAGATTTTTTTATTATTATTACTAAGGTAACGTCTAGGAACCCCAGTCATGGGCCAGGGTTCCATTGCGTTATAGGAGCTCTACAAACTCAAAACAAGAACTTTGCCACAAATAATTTACAATTCTAGCATACTTATTTCAATCTTAATATAATCTGAGGCCAGTTCTAGATTTGCTAGAGTACTTAATTTTGTTTTGTTTTTTGAGGTAGCCAACGTGCATAAGAATATCTAAATATCAACAAAGCCAATTAACAATACACGTTTGCTAAATAATAAGATAAAATATCCAACCCAAATTCTTCAGGCCTTATCTAGGCAAAATTCCCAGTGATTCTGAATAGGCATCAAATAAATCTCTTCTTCCCGTTAACAGTCCCTGAAGTATTTCTTTTGCTCCATGTGTTGGCTATCTTGTGCTCTCAACAACTGCTGAGTTTACTTTCTCATTTTCCCCAGCCGATCAGAAGTAAGAATATAATACAGATAATTAGCTCCTAGCTGAATTGTGTTCTATGGAAGATTTATTATAAAGCCATATTTTTCTCTGGAATATGCAAGGGTGGGAACCCCCTCCCCCAAAATCTATCACTTATGAGAAGATGGAATATTTGTTTTAAATCAACATAATATGTACTAGGTGAAATAAACTCCAACCCTTTTCACACCTTCATGAGATAAAATCACTGGCCATTTCATGAAACAAGATCTCTTTTTATTAGAACTATCCACTGTATGTGTGTAGATAAATAGGATCATTCTTAAATGTATTCTAGCTAAGGCCCAATACAGTAATACATGGAACCACTTCTTACTATTAAACATGTGAATAGTCCCATATGACCTGAGATTAGTTTTCTATTTAGGGATTTTGTTATACATTGCAGTGAGACTGCTCATATAATCTTAGTTACGTGCATTTAAGAGCTTTGCTGGATTTGCTGATTCAAAGTCCATTGAAGTCAGTCTACACTAGACTTTTTGTTAACCTCAGGTTGATTGCTAATTAACTCAAGGTAGTTGATGAGATGCATCTGAAACTGCTCTATAATAATTTATTAATACTGGATGTTGACTTGATTAAGAGGATGTTTGCTATATGAATATATTGGATAAACTGAATAAAGGGATGTTTAGAAAAGCAGGCAGGACAGACAAGAGTACAGTAGAACCTAAGCATTAAGAACACCCCTGGGAATGGAATGTTCATAATGCTGAGCAAACAGTAGGACATTTATTTATTTTATTTCCTACTGTTTTTAAGAAGGCTGCCTGGTCGCTACATAGCACTAGTCACAGGCTCCCACAGGGGAGAATCATGGGTACCTGAACTCAGTTGGGTTTACAGGGTAAGCACAGTGGATTTGGAGTGGATCTGCAGCCTAGGGTCCAGTCTAAGAGTGGGAGAATTCCAGCCCAGGACAGGTAAAGCTATAAGGCCTAGCACCTGCTATAAGGGTGCCCTCAGAGGGGACACAGATGCAACTAAACCTGTAACTGTACATTTGTAAGGGCTAGTGTGGTTACCCTCAATGTGTGTATTCTGGAACAAACCCTAGGTAAAGCACAAACATTGTTTTCCCTGGAAGAAGCATGTGGAGATGGTCCACACTGGTCTTTACAAAAACATTAACTACCTCAAGTTAATTGGCTATCCGTTAACTCAGTGTAAAAGAAGTCTAATGTAGATATATCCTCAATGACTATAGTGAGTTTTGGAGTAGACATGAGTTGTGTTTGGTGTTTTTTTTTTTTAATTGGGTTCTTTTATTTGCCTTCTGGTTTTGCTTCTTTTTTAGCTTGGCAGAGGGAGTCACTTTTTCAAGCTATTCTCTATAACCATGAGAGGTAGAGCCTCTCCCACCCACCCCCCACCCTTTTTTTTTTAAATGCAAAATGAGATTCTGGCATAATCATGTGACTCTAAGAGCTGAGACTTTAAGATATTGTAAGATATTGCAAATATTGTAAGACATTCAGTAAAATCTTGAGATTGACAATACTGCTGTGATTTTCTCTTTCCTGTGTAACCCACAAACAATACATGATTAAATCCCTAATATAAAACATATCTCACAATGCATGCTATTAACGTTTAAATGGTAATTCCAGTTAACAATAGAACATACTGAAAGTGTCTTTAAAAATGTAATAAGTGATTGTGTAACAATGTTCTAAGAAAATGTCACTGAATCAAGAATTTGTTTCCCTAAATAATCCCTAATGGACAATGATGCTAGGGTTTTAAAAAAAAAACAAAAACCTCTTTTAAACAAGCAATTATAGAACAGTCGATGGCAGGTTTTGTTATTAACCATTGCACTTATTTACTGAAAGTTACTTAAGACTTGACTTGCCTGCACAAGAGTAAAACACACTAACATGCTGCACTTTCATTTCCCTGAGTAGACCCTTCTGGTGAGCTCTAAAAGGTATGTAGTTTGCACGAACATAGGAATGTTTGAAACAGGACTAAATTAAGTCTAAAAAAGTACCTAGTATGTGTGCGCCAGCAGGATCTACGTGGCAGTTAGAGCACATGTTAGAATGCTTAACAAATCACAAACCACTTTGCCAGCTCTGTGAAGACAAGCCCTTAGCTCATTAGAAGACCAGTGGCATTCAGTAGGGAAAAGTAAATAGGCAAGAAATTTTTTTTGTTTTTGTTTTTTGCACCACAAGAGAAGAGTAATTCTCAGCATGTTTTTAATATCCCAAAGGCCTAGCAGTCTGTCTAGAAACAGGCAAGAATGTTTGTCAGCAATTTCTCTAGAAAGGTGCAGTAAAATTTGAATTATGTTTAAGGGAGCACTTTTAGAAGTTCAAGAATATTTTCTTTTTCTTTTTTGTATCTTTGGAGAAAAAAAATGAACTGAGATGCAAGTTGTCTCATGCTTGACTTATAAGATGCCTAAAGGTGATGCTCAACCTTTGTAGTTCAGAACCAAATTCATTTTTTCTCATTAAGGACTAAAAGTTTCATTCCGTTGCAGATCGTGGAGCAGTATACAAAATACATAATTTTTAACCATATATTTCCTTATATCAGCTTCATGACTGAGCAGCCAGTAGCTCTTCTGACGTATGTTGTTTCTTGTCACATTGTTCATGATTAAAAATGTTAGCTAGCTAGCTTTACTGTCTTGTCTTTTATGATCTACTTGAACCTTACAGATTTAGTGAATCCCTCCGGAACACACACTGGGAATAAACCCTTTTATAATGTGCCTGAGGCATACTTACGTGATATGATTAAAAACAAGGAAACTGTTCAGTTCAGCCTACCACGTTAGAACCAAAGTTCACCAATTTCACTATACAAAGCCAGCATAGATTCCATTGTGTTACTAGCATGTTACCACTGTTTTTTTAAAAAAATTTTGTTATAAATTCAACCTTTTAAGTTTAGTTTCTAGCTATCTAATTTCATGAATGTGTTGTCTGAAACCTTTCTTTATCAATTATTCTGAGACAAAAAGCCATCACAGGGAATAGAAATAGTGTTACATTTTTATACGAGTTAGAAGCTTGTATATTTCTGTTAGTATAATAGTACTTCATATATTATTGGAAAAAAAATTGACGCCTATATTTGGCTCTGGGGCCTGAAAATGTGCAACAGTTAAATTAGTAGATAGCGAAGAACTGACTAAAAAGAACTGGAAGAATATGCAACTGAAAGTGATCTTTTGTAGTAAGTGTCAAACAAGTCAAGGACAGTTTCCAGTAGTCTTTGTTAGGCTAATGAGGAAATATTAGCCAAATGTCACAATAAGAAAAGAAATACAAAAATTAAGATTGGAACTTGAAAAAGAAACTGAAAAATAGCAATAGATGGAGTGCGCAAATGGAAAGAAAAAGGAAATAGCTTTATCTACTAATAAAGATATTTAAAGGAACCAGTAGCCTGGACATTAAATGAAAGAGGGGTCTTCTGTATAGTATCTGAACTAGAGGGTGTAGTCCTGGTGGTGACTGATGGAGATTGTGGCATTAGATGGCTCAGGAGAATGAGACTTGGAGAGGAGACTTTTGAACAAGGTGTTTCCAGAAGTTCTGCAACTTTGTGGGGATCTGCTTCCAGATATGACTGTCAGCAGTGCCTTGCACCAGAAGGTACAGGATTCTCCAAGGTTCCCAATCACCAGAGTGATGTAAAATGGGATGCTAAAGAATTTTAGTAGTTCCAGCTATGCTAGTTGTACAGAAAATATGGGAAAAATAATGAAGGAACAGCCAGAACTTTTTCTGGTTTCTTATCCTCCTGGATAGATGAGCCCAGTTACGATGATTCTGACAGACGTTATAATGCTGGGTTTTACTGTGATCAGTGAGTACTGGTAGGAAATTTAAATCCTCAGCCAAACATTCTGATTCAGAATTCTGCATCCAATTCAGAGTTCTGAAGATTCTGTCCAGGAAGGGATTTTTGGCTGCCTTTTCCCCCCTGAAATGATAGATGGGCTCAAGATTCTAAAGTCTCTTTGGGCTAAATTCTCTTTGGGTTTCTAGGAGACTTGCACTGTGAATGTGATGAAGTGGCTGTAACACTTTGGATGTTAAAACATTATTGCTTGTGACACTTTTTCTTTCTTCTTTTTAGCTTTTATGGTTAAAGATCTGTGCACTGTTCTAGAAGTTATTTGAAATCAAGAGCATATGTTGATTGCAGCTGAAGAGATCATGAGGCAGATTTTCAAAAGTGCTTGCCACCTAATAGCCCTCATTTTAAATATTACCATACCCAAGTGTTGAAAAATCATGTTAACTTCCTGCCCCCCCCACCACCAAAATTAGATTGGCTTAAAAACCTTGACGTTTTAAAAATTGTAGGTTCTTTTTATTTGTCTTCTGATTTTTGAGCCTTTTTTGGTGCAACCATGAGGACTTGAAACCTTTTCGTTAAATGAAAGCTGATATTTTTCACATCATGGCATGACTGCAGGAGCTTGAGGCTTTTAAAAAACACCAAATATTCCAGGACTTGCACTGCTTTTTGTGAGCATGAGAATGGCATATTGAAAGAGCTGATCATTGAATGGAATACTTAATTATGTTCTGCTGGTCCTAAAATCTGAATTCTAGAAATTAAAAACAAATAAATTAAAATAAATAAGTAAATAAATCTGGCCAGCTGCTGTTCTCATCCAAAGTTATGATATACCGAAAGAACTTAACAAAAATATAGTTGACTGACCATCATGGTTCAATGGAGTTCAGTTAGTTGGATTCATACTGTTTACTGCTACAGTAGTATGTCAATTTGGTTGTGATTTTAATGTTCAATAAATACTTCATACTTACATGATTGCCACTGATACATCATGGCAAATTCAAAATGTTGCATCTAGGCACACATCAATGTTGATATGCAGTTTTGATTAGAATTGGAAATCAAATTGATTCAAGTGTAATTGATTATTGATGGTATCTATTTGTTAAAATTAATGTGTCAAATTTTGTTTCCTGTCAATTTCCTGGTAGTGGGATTGCACGGGTGTAACCGAGAACAGAATTTGGCCCTCTGATTGTTCTTGTCATTTACTTTAGAACTTTGAGGCAGATTAAAAGATTACATTTGGACCACAGTGAGAATTTCTGATCTATAAATGAATAAAGAGGTATAATGATAGCAATACATTAATTTCTAATAAACATGTACAGTAAGAATACTGTACATTCATGTTACTGAAGTCAATGGCAAACCCCCCATTGACTTCAGTGCAGGAAGGATCAGGCCATGAATATGTTTATGTATGTGTGTATTATAGGTAGAGCTGGTATTAACATCTATAACTAAGGTTTCCTGACACTTCCCATTACAAGACCTGTCTTCAGTTGCTTATAACTCTGCCAAACTGAAATAATTCAGGTGGAGTATCTACTTGAGGCTCTCTTTTTTATTATTATTATTTTTTAAAGTTTCAGCTAAAATGGTTAATCTGTTTCCAAGAATGAGACTAGGGGAAAATACAGTGGTTTGCCCATGTTAAATAAACCCATTTAGTTAAGAAGCTTGAGCACCTCCATGATTTGGAGCAGGGACTTGAAATTTGGTATGGAGGTCATCCTGGTGTCAGGGATTTGCCTTTTGCCAACCCTGTGAAAATCCACCAATTTTGGTAAAGTTAACAGCCTTTGAAAAATCTCTGTGCACACATGTTCAGTAGTCTTGTTAGAGTTTGGCGCACAAATTCAATGAAGATTCTGTATGTGCTGAGCATGCTTATCCCTTTGCAGCTCCTAGGTGCCAACCATACTGCTCATGTGCTAGCCATCCCAGGGGTTGAGGACTTTCTGTGGAATTGCTCCTCCTGGCTAACAGTGACTACTCTGGCATGGGGCACAGGAAATGAGTACAGGGAGACAGTCTTTCTTGTACAGTCAAAGCTCCCTTTTCTGACGCACAGGCAATGTGTAAGAGGAAGCAGCCTGACTCAAATGTAGAGGGGACAAGAGGTTGACCTGGGCTGGGGGTGATGGCAGAGAGAATAGATTGGGATGAGGAGCCTTGGCAGGGGACACTGGAACCAGGAGCTAGGACTGGCTGGGCTAGGCGACTGCAATAGGGTGCCAAAGGAGATGTGGTGGTGGTGGTGGTAGTAGTCCTTGGGAGTCAGTGGGGTGAGGGTTCAGACTGGAGGAAGAGCTGAGCAGGGGGATGCTGGGACTGGCTTGGAGAGGAGCCTAGAACAAGGAGTGAGGAAGGGGAAAGGCTGGGGGAGGAGGGACTGGAACTGGAAGTGTGAGGAGAAGACAAGGAAGGACAAAAGAGATCAGGCTTCGGGAGTACAGAGCAGGAAGGTCTGTGACCACAAGACACTGCCTTTCAGAACCTGGAATAGAACCCAAGATTCCAAACTGTCACTGTTCCTCTGTTAGCCAATATCGGTGAAATCTACTAGCAAAACATGCATTCCATCCCAATCCTTGTAGCTGGCTCACATAAAGGGCAACATACCTGTAAGGTACCTGTAAAGCTCTGAATGAGAATGGCCCTGGTTATATCTGAGATCTTTTCCCTGAGCCACCACCTGATAGGTATTAGTGGGCAATCAAAACTTTGCTGTGGCAGGTTTAACAGTGTGGAACTTGCTCCCTCCAGTTCATTTCATCTCGCCCATTTAAAAAAAAAACAAACCTAAAAATTTACTCTCTTCAGAGCTCTTTTTAAATTACTATCCTGGTCACTGCACGCCACAACATAATCACAACCGCTGGCTACTGCAAGAGTCGGTCCACTGCTCCAGCCATGGTGAGTAAGGCCACAAGGCATGGGGCGAGAGGTCTTGTGCTGCAGCTTTTTTGAAGACATCCTTGGGATCACAGGTTGGAACTGCAACCTAGCAACCTCCATGTTGCCTGAGAACAGGCACCAGTGTAAAGTTACCCAAATAGGTTTTTTTTGTTTGTTTGTTTGTTTTTTACAAAAGCAGCACCAGGTTGGGGGCAGGGGAGGGCGGAAAGGGAGACAAATGGGAAGCCGCCCCCCATTTTTAAGTGCAGATTGCAATACATGGTGATCCCTTACAACCATGGCACATTTAGGAAAGTGTGGTGGTGTGACCCATATTTCACCAAACAGGGTGTGGATTCCTTGTTTAATTGTTTGAGGTTTAAGGGCTAGCATTGAAAACTTCCCCCATTTCCCCTAGGTGACTCTATGTGATATCACTCTCCTGAGGGTAACACAGGCAGCAAAGGAGCAGATGCTGCAAGCGTCTGGGTACCGACCTGGTCCTTATGCTGTAATGCTGTGTTCTGCTATGATGCCAGCAGAGTTAATACTGGAGTGGAGAGGGAAAGTGTCATACCATGGTGGACGAAATAAGGCAGCCCTTCCCAGAAACCTTCTGCAAAGGATTGAAGAGTACCTCCATGAAAGTTTCCTAGAGATCTCCATGGAGGATTCCCAAGCCATCCCTGTGCACATAAACAGTCTTTTTCGGAGCGCACGCTCTGCATAGCTGGCGTGGCCATCAATTCCCACTACACCTACTTTTTGTTAAGATTAAACATACATGCTATTATTTTTTTTAACTCCTACAGTTTGACTGGAAATGTGTACTCACCAGAGGTATGTTCCCCAGCATGGGGGGAGGGATAGCTCAGTGGTTTGAGCATTGGCCTGCTAAACCCAAGGTTGTGAGTTCAATCCTTGAGGAGGCCACTTAGGAATCTGGGGCAAAAATTGGTCCTGCTAGTGAAGGCAGGGGGCTGGACTTGAGGACCTTTCAAGGTCCCTTCCAGTTCTAGGGGATTGGTATGTCTCCAATTATTACCTTAATTACCTTAGCATCAGGCTCCCCTGCCAACTCGTCATGTGAAGGGATGGGCTCCGGGGTAAAAAACAGTTCTTGATGTCGGGGAGAATGGATCCTTTGCTTGCCTGCCTCACATTCTCCTAGTCAACAATGTCATCCTCATTGTTGCTTGAGGTCACACAGGGCTCCTGGGAGGTATCCACAGAGCATTTTGGGGTAGTGGTGGGGTTGCCACTGAGAATGGCATGCAGCTCCTCAGAAAAGCAGCATGTCTGTGGGGCAGCACCAGAACTACTGTTCACCTCCCTTGTCTTCTGGCATGCTTGCTGAAGCTCTTCTATTTTCACACGGCACTGCTGCATGTCCCTGTTGTAGCCCTTCTCCCTTGTGCCCTGTGCTATTGTAACCCACACACCTCCTGGGTGTGCTGTTCTGTCCCATCTAGTGGCTCCAAGACCACTTAGAGATTAATGAGTTTGCTCTACAGCCTTAATTAACAATCAGTTGGCTTTTAGCTCATGTGGTAGAGACTCATGCTTTAAGCTCCAGAGACCCCAGGTTTGATCCTGCCTGCTGACAACCGGGGTCTGTTGGCATTGCACTATCTTGGCATTTCTTCGTCTGGATAGGAGCTCTGCCTGCACAAACTCTTCTTCCTACAGAGCAATAAGATCCACCACCTCCTGTGTACTCTATGCTGGAGCACGTTTGCGGCCTTGAGTCTCAATGATCAGCTATTCTATGCTTATCAAACAGGAAATGAAAATTCAAAAGTTTCCGGGACTTTAACAGGGGAGTGACTGTTTCCTGTGTACCTGGCTGACGTGCGGTGGAGTTGAAAGTGCTCTCCAGAGCGGTTACAGTGGAGCACTGTGGGAGACCTCCTGGAGGCCAATTCATTCGAATTACACAATTTCCATCTTGACCCGTGGATGTCGAATCAAGCGGTACGACCTCTCGCTCAGGTGGAGTACAGAAGTCAACTTTACAGGCCACTTAGGTCAGCGGAAGGGACTCAGTAGTGTAGACACATATTATTAGATCGACTTAATGAGGCTTATGTCAACCTAAGCTTGTAGGGTAGACCAGGCTACAGTGGGGTTTTTCTCTCATCACCTGTTGTATGACTTGAACAATAAGCTTCCATTAAGCAATTGATATAAATTGGGGAAAATGTATGTGCTTATCTTAAAAACTGTAGGGTGTAACCAGCCCAAAAAATGAAGTTAATTCATTCAGTAATAGGTCTTTGTTCATTGCTTAGTCTCACAAATTCACATTGATTTTCCTGTGAAACTAATTTTCATAGTGTGTGCTATTTAATAATAATAAAAAGATTGTTCAGTTTATAAAAGCAGATCTGCTTCTTAGATGACAGTTAAATGCAACTAAATAGAATAGTTTTTTTATATATTAATATGAGAGAAACTTGTAGAATCTGTTAATTTAAAAAGTTATATGCAACTTATTATCCAAAGTTGTTATCCACTTCCGCTGGCAAGATAAAATAAATGACAGTATAATGTTGCATTATTACTCTGTTTCTGAATAATATTGAGATAGAAAATGTCTGAACTGGTATACAGATACCTGTTGGCTACTTATTTTTTGGTTTCTTTGTTTTGCTTGTTTGTTTTTTACTGCATGTTGCATAAAAGTAAACGATAAAATCTATGGGTGTTTTAGGTTACCTTGACTACTATTCATTAATTGAAGAGCACCATCAGATTGGAAATTTATAGGATCTTTCCTGGGATTTATTCCATAATCTGGATTATTTTCTTTGTTGTATAAATGAAAGCAGTTTGAAGATCTGAGCCTTTAAAATAAGCCAATTGCCTTAAAGTCAGAATTAGTTGAACAAGCAAGTGGCCTTTTATTGTATTACAAGGATAGTTGAAAATGGTCTTTAAATCCTGCTTTATCTTTCTCTAGCTAAAAAAAGCTCAAATTAGAGTGGCTGGGTTAACTCTTTCATCAAGAATGATCAGAACATAGAAGGGCTGAGCAATGAACACAAGAGAACAGCACTAGAGAGAGAAAGTATGCCAATCTATGAAAAACTGACCAACATGGAATCTATTTGGAAGATAAGAATTCTACTAAGCTAAAAAAAATTAAATATTAATAATTTGTCTTCTGTCTTTTTATGTTGAAAAAATCATTTAGAAAAGGAGATGCAGTTGTTGTTTTGTTTTAAATATGTCTGATTTCTTAGGATAAAGTGCTTTAAATCATCATATATTAGACCAAATATTCCAAACAAGATAATGATGTTAGCAGAGTAATTGTGACTTGACTTCCAGTAATAACCAATTTATTGGAAGTAATCTCATAGCCCACAAGCCACATCTGCTCCGTCAGGCCTTTTAATCTGGCCCTCGAGCTCCCGCCTGGGAGCGGGTTTGGGGGCTTGCCGTGTGGTGCCCAGAAGCAGCAGCTTGTCGCCGTCTCCAGCTCCTATGCGTAGGGGTAGGCAGGGTCTCTGCACGCTGCCCCTCCCCAACTGTTGCCCCCTGTAGCCCCCATTGGCCGTGGTTCACAGACAATGGGAGCTGCAGGGGCGGCACCTGCGGACGGGCAGTGCACAGAGTCACCTGGCTGCGCCTCCATGTAGTAGCCAGAGGAGGGACATGCCGCTGCTTCGGGGCACTGCTTAAGGTAAGCATTGCCTGGAGCTTGCACCCCTGAGCTCCGCCCGTGCCCCAACCTTCTGCCCCAGCCCTGATCCACTCCTGCCCTCCACACCCCTCGGTCCGAGCCCAGAGCACCCTCCTGCACCCCAAACTCCTCATCCCCAGCCTCACCCCAGAGCCTGCACCCCCAGCCAGAGCACCCCCACAGATACACACACACACACACACACACACACACACACACACACACACACACACACACACACCCCAGCTCGGAGCCCTCTCCCACACCCTGAACTCATTTCAGTCCGCACCCCAACCTCCAATTTCGTGAGCATTCATGGCCTGCCATACAATTTTTATACCTAGATGTGGCCCTCAGGTCAAAAAATTTGCCCACCCCTCTCATAGACTGATTCTGACTTGGGGTCTAAATGTTTAAATGTATTTCAACTGGTATAAAATTATAACAAATTTCATCTTTGTAATCTCCTTCAGGTTTCCATTGGGCTGAACACTAAGTGCTTTCTTCTTACATGAACCTCAGTGAGTCTACAAAACTATAATAATCTGAGGTCCCTGGATCTGACTGTTAAAACACAGCACCACACCACTTGCACAGGTCCCATCTGCTACAGGAGAATTTATGCGTGTTTGTTAAATGGCAGAATTTGTCCCACCAGTGTGATACACTAGATTATTCAGCTATACCAAAAGGAGGACAGGAGACACTTGATAAAGATTTAATCAGGCCGCAACTTTATTAGATGTCTGGGACTACCTGACAAATGAGAGTGTACAGTGCAGGAAATTCCATGTCCATTCAAATAAGTACTTGGGGCTTCCACCAGCCCCCACTTCATTTTCCATCCAGGTTCCCCAGCCAACCCATGGCTGGGACCTTACCACCCAACCCCTCCACTCCTCCCCAAGAGTTAAGGGCGACTATAAGAAAGGGGGTTGGCTCCCTGCCATACCAATCATAGGAGCCCTAAATCCTCCCCCACACATTTTGTTCCTTTAAGAAGCACCTCCTTTTAAAGTTCTTTAGCAAGGCATTTTTCTGGTCATTGGGTGCCTTCCCTATGGAGTACCTGCACTGGACATTTTTCTGGTCATTGGGTGCCTTCCCTATGGAGTACCTGCACTGGACATCCATCCCACACTTACATAAAGTGTGTGACATCATAGCTTAACTCCTTCTCACCATAATAGG
Source organism: Mauremys mutica (assembly GCF_020497125.1). Taxonomy (NCBI): domain Eukaryota; kingdom Metazoa; phylum Chordata; order Testudines; family Geoemydidae; genus Mauremys; species Mauremys mutica. The sequence continues at coordinate 72,604,987 of NC_059072.1, forward strand.
TCCTCCCTGACACCATAATAGGTCCTGGAGAATGTGGGGGGAAAAAACCCCACCAATTCGCTCGATACCCACAGCAGGTCCTAACCCAATCTGATATTTATCACATCGAGGGGAGAGAGGGTGGGTGCTGCCTTGCCTGCTGTGTGGCAAAAGGGCTTCTAACGCCAGGGCTTGCACCTTTTAAAGCCTTCCACCCTTATGCTCCCAGGGGATGAGTCAGCATCGCCAAGCTGACCACCAGCCACCTTTTTACAGCAGTTTCTGACCTCCAGACCCCTTCTTCCCCCTCCCCGCCCCATAAAGCACTGCTACCTTCCTCCGGCAAGCCCAGACAATGTCCCCTCTGCTTCGGGTGCAGTGCGGCCAACCTCCCTAATCTGCACTTTCCTAAACCACACCGTTTATAATCTCCACAAATATTGGTGGTCTCTCGTCATTTCTCAGGAAAGATTTAATAGCGAATGCTAATAGCTCTATGATAAAAGCTAGTACAGTGCATTTACTATTATACAAGGAAGCATTATCATGAATAATTAAACTACAAGTGACAAAATAAATGCGTACATTTAGCAATGCCTTTTTGTTTGTTCATTTAGGGTCAGATTTTCAAAAGTGCCTAGGTGACTTTCAATGGTACTCCTAAATAATGTAGAGTCTTCTGAAAATCCAACTTCTGTTCATTAATTTGCAAACTTCTGTAATTTGCAGTAAGTCTTCCACTCAAGGTTCAACTGAACATTGGTAGATGATAATGAATTCTTAATGAGAAACATTCACTACCTTCCCATATATAATTGTATCTATCAAGGACACTGACATTTTTTGTATTGTATTTCTTTCCATTGCAATATTCTAAAGGCCTAATTCCTACTTTTGATCACTGTAGACATCTTTGGGTAATGTATAACCAAAAGTAACAATGAACCAAATTTCTCATTCCATAATTTACTCTGCATGTGCTACTATGTGAACCTATTGGTCCAGACATCAGTATAGGCTACTTGCCAATTCCCCTTTACCCATGTGCAACACATGTGGGTTGACAGAGCTGCATATTTCATGCTCAGATAAACCTATAGGAAACCCAAAAATATTTAACCATAGAGATGGGACAATAGGCCATTCTCTACCACACCTTTGGAATTTCAGCTCTGGGCTTGGCACCTCACACTAGGTCTAGGCACCAGAATTGAGAGTAGGGAAACTGCCTCTCCTGTGCTCTTAATGACTGCATGCTGGGCCCAGGCTTCATGCAGGAGGAAGCTGCCTGCTTTGACCATAATGAGAGAACAAGATCCAGACCAGGGAGAAGGGCGTAGAAACTGGTGCAAGGATCTTAGGGGGAGTGGACATTGTGATTGAACAAGGACCTCTAGGAAGGAGACTGAAACTTTGAGCCAGTGGGGACAGGGAATGAAGGTGGGAGAGGACTGGCGGTCAGAATTGGGAGCGAGAGACAGAATGGTTGAGGAAGTGGGGTGGGGGAAGAGTGGACTGGGGATAAGGACCAAGAAGGAGGGTGGGGTGCTGCAATGGCTGTCAAGGAGACTGGGATGGGGAGTTTGGAGGAGTGAGAGTAGTATTTTCTGGGGAAGAAGACTGGGACTTGGGAGTAGGATGAGAAGCCTGAGGACTGGAGACTGAGAGTGTGTAGGCAAGGAGAATGGGATTGGGAAAAGGAGCTGGGGGTATAGAAGAGACAGGTCAGAGACAGTTTGGAGGGAACAGGGCAGAAGGGGTCAAGCTTAGGAGGAATGGGCAGAAGAGGCTGTGCCCAGTTAGACCATACACCCCTCCAGAGCCAAGATTCTTGAGTGTATGCCATTCCTTTGCTATCAGTCCATATCTGTACTGCCAAATGGCAAGGTGTCCCATCCCCCTTCTAGTGACAAAACCTGCCAGATCTGAAGATCATATGTGCTGGTTCACATGGAGTATGACAACATACTATTGGTATCAGTTACTCCATTAGCTCAACTGACAGAGGACGGTGTGGTTAATCTAAAAATGCCATCCATGATGATGAACAATGTGAGTAGCAATATACCACACGATGGACCTTCTATTTGCTTTAAAAATCTACACAATTACACAGAAACTCTCTATATTAAAAGAACATTATTAAGGTTACAATATCAAGCACTCAAAATTTAGGAAATGCCAGAATTAAGGTTGTCTGTGCATATTAATTCACTCTCTTTGTGAATATATGTTATGATAATTCCATGATCACCTACTATTTTTTCCTGGCTTTGAAAGAATCTAAAAATTAATGAAAGAATTTCAACTTGATGATTTGATATAGTCATAACTATAAAACTGCATAACTGACTCTTCAAACTTGAATTCAACTTATCTGAGAAAACCTTAATGCTGAGTTGCCTTATCACAGAGGAATATTTATAATAAAAATAGTTCTCTGCATTTAATAGTATAATTTATTTATAGGCTTTCCTATGGTGATTGAGTGCCTCACAAACATTATTGAATGTCTTGCAATACCTCCAAGAGCGTTATGACTTCCTCACTTCATTGACATCATTGAGACCAGCAGGTGCTCAGCACCTTTGAGAAGCAGGTCAAGTTTCTAAAATGAATGGCCACTTTTGAAAATATTGGCTTATGTGACTTGCTCTTCACCATATAGTGAATTAGTGGAAAAGATGAGAACAGAGCCCTGATTTTTTTTGAGTCTCAGTACAAACTTTTAACCATGGACCCATGCTACCACTTTTGGACTTGCATAATTGTTGAAGCATTTCACAACTATTAATGAAGTAAGCCTTGCAACACCTATTTGAAGAAGGCAAGTGGTGTTATCCCCAATTCACAGATGAATAATTTTAAAAGGGCATGTCTGTTTTCACTCTGCTTCCACAAAAAAACCTTTGCAGATGTTAAACAACTTGCACAAGGTCACACAGGAAGTCAGGCAAAAGTGAGAATAGAGTTCAAATCTTCAAATACTAGTCCCATGCCATAACTGCAACATTCAACCACATATTGGGGGAATACGTTTTGCCATGTTCAGCCGCTAACTCAGCACCTACAGTGAAGTTAGTTCAAAACAAAGCACTTCACAGTTCAGTTTGTTTGTTTTTATTTCAAGTAATCCTAATTCTAAAATTACTGAATTTATGTTAATTTTCTTCAGGTTTGTTTTGAAGATGTCAATCTTCACTTAAAAAACCCTTAAACTTTTTAAAATATCTGGCCAGCTCTGAAGAGCGTGGTTTTTGTTTGTTTGGTTTTTGTTTTTGTTTTTTTTAAATATGCTCACATGATTTCTTAAGCACTGGCATATTTTGTCCAGTCAGGCTCTCTGCTCCCCATAACAGAAGCGTTGATAATGGTACCCATCACAAGCTCTGACAGAGAATTTGCCCAGATGTTTGTGGAAGTAATCCTTCTAGTCTAAGGGCTGCTCTACACCTAAAATTTAGGTCAACCTAGCTACGTCACTCAAGGGTGTGAAAATTCACCACCCTGAGAGATTTAGCTAAGCTCCCCTAAACCCTCATATAGGCACTGCTAGATTAGCAAAATGATTTTTCTATTGACCTAGCTACCATCTCTCAAGCGAGTGGATTTACTCCATTAATGGGAAACCCTCTCTAGTTGCTGTAGCTGGTGTCTACACTACAGCAGCATAGCTGCATTGCTGGAGATGTACTACTATAGCACTTGTAGCGCAGACACAACTTAAGACTCTTCACACACAGTATTAACCTCAGCTTGAGGAGCATCTAAATGTCTGCCAGCTTACACTGACGCTGCTTCCTGGTATCACAGAGACTGGCTCTAATACAATCAATTTTCTCATCAAAAAAGTGATCAACTGATGAACCTGTTTTAGGGAGACATTCTCTGGGTGCACCAGACTCTTATTTGCTTCCCTGCTTTACTAAGGATGAAGGCATTCACTTATGCTAAAAAGAAATGGAAACAAGTGAAGTGGGAATACACCCTGTGCTATCCCTCTGAGTGTGTGGCTGTTTTAGGAGTCCTGATTAGTGGTGGCAGTTAAGTGTATTGTCCATTATGGAGATAATTTGCAGTGATGCAGATTTCCTTCAAAATCGGGCACTGGATGGTTTTGTCCCCCTTCTCCCCCCCACCACCCCACTCCAGTTGGGACTAACATTCATAACTAAGAAAGAAAATTAACATTTTCAGCTTTCCCAAAGCTAAGAGGGAATTGTATGACAAGACAGGGCATCAGACATTTGAGACTGCAGTTTGAGCTGTTGCTTTGTCTGTATTCCTTTCTTTGTTTTGCTGCTATTCTGGTGCCTTTCACTTACTTGGACCATTTGATTGAGTGCTTGCACTGAGGCTGGTTCTTAATGAAAGGTGCTGACTGTTTATCTTGCTCTGTTAGTAGAGCAGCTCTTACGGAAGAGGTGGGGATGATATAGTAGTTGCTGCAGTGATCTATTTAAGACTTGGGATATTGTCTTATGTTTTGATCAGCAGAACTGAAATTTCAGGAAGATGTACTGAGATTACACATATGAGGGAAGAAAAAGTAATTGTAAATCCAAAGGAGAACACAACTTGCACTTGCATAGGCATTATATTTTTCACAAGCTGTGTTTCAAAACAAGGTTGCCTGAATAGTCATGAGGTGGCTAGAGGTGTGGTCACTTCTGAAATGTGAAATCCCACCACTCAAAGTAGCTGTGAATTGTTTGTCTGTGCATCCAATGTAGTTGATTCATTTTCACCTTTCGAGTGAAATTGTTGTGCAGAGCCAGCAAAAGACCTATGCACCATTTAGATCCCAAGTGTTTTGAGGACTCAAGTGGTCCATAGATCTGTGCTGCTATTCTGTACAGAGTGAATTTCACTATTAACACTGATGTGTTTAAAATCATCCCAATACAGTACTTTAATCAAGATTTGTGAGTTTCAAATGAATGGATTTTATTATAATTTTGGGGAAAAACTGTTAAAAATGAAAACCTCCTTTCCCCTATATATCCTGTTAGTAGGCAAAAACCCATCTCTTCTTTTTATTCCCTTTGCAGCAGTATCAATCGGACAGACTACATTTTAAAATTTGTGAGCAGTTTATAAGGGATTTGTAGAGAACATAATTCCTTTCTATTTTAATCCTCTCTGTGATTTTTCATTTCTGTCCTTCTATCAATAAAACTAGTATGCTGTTTCTGATTGAAGCATCTTAGTCACATGGCCTACCAGTGAGCATGGAACTAGAAGTAGGGGACACAGAATTGTCATGGCATCTCAATGCTGCCTACTGTTGGTAGCCAGTTAAGCTGGCTTTCCAGCTGCTTCATCCTGCCAGAACATGAGAGAAGGTACAGGCCTAGATACTTAAAGCTTGACTGAAATATGATTGAGACAATATATATTTGCAAATACTGGGTTTCAGTTCAGGGAGGAATTATTATAATTAGTGGGCCATAACCCTGCTTACCATAGTGATCTTGTTTTTTATTTTTATTGTGGCAGCAGGGCTGCCCAGAGGATTCAGGGGGCCTGGGGCAAAGCAATTTCAGGGGCCCCTTCCATTAAAAAAAAAAAGTTGCAATACTATAGAATACTATATTCTCATGGGGGCCCCTGCGGGGCCCAGGGCAAATTACCCCACTTGCCCCCCCCCACCTCCCAGGCAGCCCTGTGTGGCAGTGCCTAGAAGTCCAAGTTATAGACCGTGGTGCTAGGTGCCATAAATACACACCCTGCAGCGGGGGTGGTATCGTAGAATCAGTTCTGTAGCAGCCGAGAGATTCTCTGAGGTAAATATCACATATTGCATACTAGCTCTCACCCACAACCATACAGACAGTGAACTTATTAGCTTCTGAACAGTTATATAATTATTTTTAAACACATAAATACACATACCACCTACCTCCAAAAGCAATTAAACACATTTTATAGAAAATAATGTGCACTTCTTGACAATAGAGAAAATGGTTCTCAGCTGTGCATGCTAACTAATAAGTTAAAAGCAGGAGATCTGCAGCAGGAACCAGATCAAGTCATCCCAAAACCATAAGAAAAGTTTGTTTTGGGAAGGAAAAAGGAAAAAATGTCACTGATCCCAAGGCTGCAGCCGGCCTTTGTAGTATTGGCCTGATTGGCGCCGCAAGCCTGGGAGGGGAGGAGAATTAAAGCAGGGGCGGTGTGCTCGGGGAGGACGCGGAGCAGAGGTGAGCTGCCGTGGGAGGGGGGTGCCTCAGGGTAGGGGGGGGAGCTGCTGCAGGGCTGTGGCGGGGGGGGAGAGGGGCGCGCAAGGTGGAAGTTTCGCCTAGGGCGCAAAACTTCCTTGCACCGGCCCTGGTGACGTGGCTAAATAGCAGCCAGAGATCACCTTGTCAGGGGAAGTTACAGGGAATAAGGCAATGGAGCTGTAACTGGGCTGCACAAGTACAAAACATTACTCTAGGATCTATGTATCATGAAGAATTTAGTTTACAAGGACTTGCTGGAAGGAATTGATACTTTAGAGGCTTCCAAAATGCAAGTGTCAGAATAACTTGTAAATACATTTTGTATCGGTGATTGGCTTATCCTTGCAAAAGGGGAAATAATAAATTCATTGCTTTTTTCTCTAGACACTGTAAAAAGCAACAACTTTAATGACCAATTTTATTAAAATATATCTAAAATCCACTTGCAGTTTCTAAAGTCACTTAAACATTAATAATCATTGTTCAATTGCATTGCATATGCATTAAATTAACAATTAGAAAACATAATTGAGGTATTTAACCAAAAGAAATATATTGTCTGTTTACCTCATTATGGGCTTGCTCCAGCTCCCATTGGTGTCAACAGAAAAGCTCACAATGAGAGCTGATTCAGGTCCAGTATAAAACTAGCAAAAGTATATTTTTGTCTATTTTAGGAGGAAGGATAAAACACGGAGAGTTATTTTATCTGTCAGTTTTTCTACCTACATATTTTCTTTGTCTTTTCTATATAGAGAATGGGTTACATGCGTTAGGACTGATCTCCCTTGATCATAGTAATTAATTTTATTTTTGAAATGTTGTACCTATAAAAAAGGAAAGGACAAAAACACAGAACCGGATGACTTTTGATGGTATAAATTAATTTTGGTTTCACTTCTGGGAAAGGGTTTGGAAATGGCAATCAACTTGTAAAATAAACAATTAGAAACTTCAGAATTGCAGAGTCAAGCATGATATTAATGTTGTAAATGATTAGCTATCAACTTGGAAAAGTAACGAATGAATTACAAAGCTCGTTCAAGAAAAAAACAACAACCCACTTTTGACATGTGCACCCCCCTGTCAAGTCCAAAATGTATTAAGGGATATAAACATCTTTTCTAATCTTCCTTCCCAAAGCTGATTTTCTTTCTGAAAGCGTAATAAAATAGCAGAATAATTAAAATTTACAGTAGAAAAGATTAAGCAACACAGGATTCTAGATTAGTTCCACTTGTTCCAATTTCAACATCAATAACCCCAAGTAATATCTATCTGTTCTAAAGATGAAGTATACCCTCTGAAAATCATAACAGAATTATCCAACCAGAAAAAAACATTAAACCAGAGATAATTCTGGTTGCTATTTTCCACTATGGTTCAGAATGCTAATTATTTGGTTTTTAATAGGGTATCAGAGCAAGTAAAGCGAAGCTCAGGGAATTTTTAAAATGTGTATATGTACATACAAGTTTTCTTCTCTTTAGGAACAAAAAATATTAAACAGGTGGTGGTACTAATCAAGGAGTGCTTTTTACACAACTCTTCTTAACCCATTCCAGCTACTGAATTGTTTCTAATTATGCAGTGCACTAATCAACAGCTCTGATTCCATCAGCTTGATTAGTAGTTTTTAATCATTAGAGAGAGGTGGGAGAATATGCTAATATATTGTAAAATAAAAGTACATTGAGCTCCATACAGCATGTGTGGACATTGTTTTTCCTTGCATAAATACGTATCAGGACTGCCTAGACTAATAGATCAAGGATGCCAAATGACTTACAGATGTTAGGCATCATGCCCAGGTTGGGATACAAAATCGTCTTGGGGTCTGGATATGTGATACTGGGAGCCAGCAACTCCTGTGATCTCACTGTCATGCCCTTTCTGGCTTGTGAAAGAGTCATGAACAGCTGGTGCCTCTCCTAACCAAAATAGTCAATGCTTCATTCAGAGAAGGAATCTTCCCTTCCTCCTTCATATACACAGTAATCAGACCAATTCTGAAAAAACTCAGCCTGGATACTTCAGTTCTATTCAACTATCACCAGTGTCAAACCTTCCATTCCTGAGTAATCTCATAGAGAAGCTAGACAAAGACTGACTACAAGCTCATCTAAATGAAGCCAACATTCTAGACCCAACATCATGCAGATTCAGGCCAAGACATAGAACTGAAACTGCTTTAGTGGATAGAGGACTGACATCCATGCTCATCCTTCTGGACCTCTCTGCAGCATTCAGTGCTGTTGACCATGAGATACTGCTGTCTTACCTGAGAGAAGGGGCAGGAGTCCAGGGCAATGTGCTAAAATGGTTTTAGTCCTTCTTGGGAGGGATGCAACTAAACAGTAGAGATGGGAAATTGCACTTCCACCCCTAGACTTCTCATTTGTGGGGTTCCACAAGGATCAATTCTCTCTGGTGCTTTTCAACATCTGTGTGCAATTACTAGATGAAATAATCAGACCTGGACTCAAGTCCTGGTCATAAGAACATAAGAATGGCCATACTGGGTCAGACCAAAGGTCCATCCAGCCCAGTATCCTGTCTGCCAACAGTGGCCAGTGCCAGGTGCCCCAGAGGGAGTGAACCTAACAGGTAATGGTCAAGTGATCTCTCTCCTGCCATCCCTATGCAGATGACGTACAGCTCTACCTATAGTTCACTGCATACAACCATACCATTACTTCCAAGATAGCCGGGAGCTTGGAAGAGATGTGTTCCTGAATGAAGAACAACTGACTGAAGCTGCACCTGAGCAAACCAGAGGTGATACTGGTGGGCAGAGGAAAGTATTTTGAGGAATTTGCAGCCATGATGCAGTCTCCTTTGATTAAAGGTTCACATCTGCAATTGGTCAATTCAGTACTTAGTCTTCAAGTACTCTTGGATTCCTCTCTGACACTTAGCTCTCACATTGCAACAACCATGAGTAATGCTTTCTACCATCTCCAGTTGGCTAGGCAACTCCATCCTATCCTGGCAGATAAAGCACATGGGAAACTCCAACTTGTACAAAACACTGCAGCGTGTCTCCTCAGCAACGCAGGCTACTGTGAGCGAATCACTCCTATCCCTCTGTTCTCTACACTGGCTTCCCATAGAATTTTGAATCAAGTTCAAGGTCTTGGTCTTTGTTTTCAAAGCACTTGTGGTCTGGACCCAGGATACCTAAAAGACCGTGCAAAGCTCCGGGATAAAGACTGTCATCCATAACTTCACTCCTCTGGCACTATGGAATTCTCAAAAGGAAGAGTAAAGCTCATCTGTGCAGGAGACCGAACTTTCTCTGGGGGTTGTCTGAGATTGGGGAATGAACTTCTCCAGGAACTAAGGACTATCACAAACTTCGCCATCTTCCATTTCAATTGCAAGGCACATTTCTTTTACTTTGCCTTCTCTAACATAAATACATAGCAACAGGTATGTTTAACAGCAAACCAACCCCCGCTACCAAATCAAGACATTCCATTCCACTCCACATGCTTCTCCTTCTGGGGAGCAGCTGAGAGACCAAACAAGACATGATGGATGTGTAGTCATGTTGCTTCCTGCACTACTGGAAGACACTGAGATACTACAATGATGAGCGCAGTATAAAATCTTATACAGAATAGAATGGAATTTTGGCTCTGTCACTTTATAATCTTGGCTGAAATTTTCAGAAGGGGGTCTCTGAATTTTGGTGCCTCCATTTTGGATGTCCAACTTTAAGTCCCCATGAGCTTGTTCCACTCCTGCTGGCCTCCTTTGTGGCAATTTATCTGGAGCAGGCTCACAGGTGGTGAGAAGGCCTTTCAGTCTGGATGCTTCATATCTACACCCCCACCCCATGAAGCCTGACTGCAGGGCCCGTGTGGTGTCATGTCATCAGGGTCTTGCTCCCTGGATGTGTTGGAGGAGTGAGGTTTTGAATTATGGAGACCCCTTGTAGTTTTCTCATTTTTCCATAATCTTGTAATACTTTTTCCAGTTATTCCTTCCTGATGAGATCAGCTTTTCTGTCTGAGCAGTTGTGGATGGCTCACTCAGCCAGTCTGCCTTACTTCAACTTCCTCAGAGTGATTCTCTTGTTCTTTGTTTTCCAAGTTCCCACACAAGACTTTGATTGCTGGCACTTGGTATGTTTTGCCTTTAAAAAGGAAATATAAGGGTATTTTGCCTTCATAGGTGAATGCTACTGACATGGTTTCTGAAGGCTCGTAGGAATGGAGGGGATTTCAGACAGATTGGTTACTTGTCTGTTTAAATTTGTCTGATTTAAAAATTTAGCTTTGCAACACATGACCTGAAAACAAGTTCACCTACTCTCCTCTTAGGACATCTCTGAGAACAGAAATAATTGGACTCCAATTAATATCATTTTTATGACAGTGAATGACTCTGTAGTAACATCTAGTTAATAAATCCTAGCAAAAATCCATTACAACTTGATGTTTTTTTTCTGCATAGGATAGAGTGACATAAAACATACATTAAATCTTATTTCTTTGGTACTGTTGTACCATGAAAGTTGTGCTGTTCCCTGGATTTACATATGGTGGACATATATAATGTTCATACAGCTGTTACTAAATAAAATATCCCACAAATGCAGTGGTGGTAATATGAGGCAGCCATGGCATTAAATCTGAGGAAGTGTATGCTCCATGAATGGATTTTCCCTACCTTTCAGAGCTTATTCTATTCAAACTCTGGGGTTTCCTTTGCTGCAACCTACAGGACTGTAAATGAATGAGGCTAGCTGTTTTGTGCGACATTAGAAAGTGACCTTTTCCCCTGAAACACTGCTTGAGTCATTGCTATATTTGATGTATTTTTCAAAAACAGCAATATGCTGGTACTGTGGTGCAATTGTGATGCACTATGTTTAACCAGCTTCCAGATCCTTGACTATAGACAAGCCTCGAGCCCCTAAGCAGTAATTCTTCACTCACAACTCCGTTTTCTGAAATGATCGACCACTCTGGAGACCTGGCTAACATCTGTGGCACTAAGATAGAAAGAATCTCTCTTCCTGCCATCTGCCCTGTGTTCACATACACGTTTTCCCAGTATTTGTACAATATCATGATAAAAGGTGTGGTTATACTCCCATTGAGGTCAATGGCAAAATGCCCATTGATTTAGTGTGGACCAGGATCGAACCAGTGGTAATTTCCAGAGTTCCATCACAAAAACTGACCGGGAGCACTTATAGAAAAGCCAATGACAATTCTCTTGTCTCTTAACAAAGGTATATCATTGGCTGAATATCTTTATGCTAGATACTTATAAAATATTAGAAATTGTGTTTTGGGGGATTAAAGGTGGGATTTTCCAAAGTGTTCCTCGACCATTAACTTTAATGAGAGATGAGTTAGGCCAAGAGCAGTCTAGTCTAAATGTAAATGAATGATCCAATTACATGAAAATAACTGGAGTTTCAGAGAAATTAGACCCATCAAACATTTTCTTAGTAAATACATTTTGATTCAATACCTTATTTTAGGAAAATAACCTCAGCTCCATAGTTTTGGCAGTGCACAATGATGTGAAGAGGACATTGAGAAGAAGAGGGAATTTCTTTTTTTTCTGAAAGTGATACACTTAAAGTGTAACTAGATCCCGCTTTACCCCTAGAGTTGTCTTATATAAACCATAGTTATGCTTAGAACTTTATATACTGCTTTTTGTGTTCAAAGCACATTTAAAAAATTACCTTAATTAGTCATCACAATCCCCATGAAAAAGGTTAAGCAAATATAATCCTTGTTTTTACAGATTTCATCCAGAAAGGTTAGGTAACTTGCCTAATGACACAAAGGGAGACATGGTCAGAGCTAGGCTGGGAACTCAAGGGTTCTTTTTTCCCAGTCTTTTACTTTGTTTGCTGCAACACAATTCTTTCATACAAAATGCTTCTCAGTTATAAATGTCTAAGATATTACTGGTCACTGTTGGACTATAGTGTTTTGGTTTGCGTTTACCCTTGTTGGTCAAAGCAATAGTTTAATCATGGAAGCAATCGAATTCACTGAAGGTAGAATATAACAACACAATCCCTTTCAACAAAAATGTCGTTTTACTAGCCTCTTTGGTCTATAATTAGATAGCAAAAGGTAGTAGGCAATGTTGATTATGATTGGTTCATGCAATTCTGCAAAGTCAACAGTCATCTAGATGTTTAAGCGTATAATGGAATAGGCAGTGTTCTATGAAAGGAAGATATGTTTACTCTTCCCCTGCAATCTATTGGTTCAGGGCACATTAATATAACAGTGCCATATTACAATAAACGCACAACATGCTGCTTGTGAAGATTTCTTTTTTCAGTGCCATGCATTTTGTTTGACTTCAGGAAAAATGAATATGCTATGCATATATTTATTTGAGTAGAATTTTCTGTTCTGATAAAAAGGAAAAACGGGATATGGGGTTGGTAGTTTTTATCCGTTTTTTGAGTGTAGTTTAGAATTGCAGGAATTGAAAATCGATACTGTGCTTCTACAATTATGCCTCCCTTCAAAGTATAACTATTGGGTGTCTGCAAATATTCTACAGTACCATCTATGTCTTAGGTCTCTAATCCCTCAAGCAGGAAGACATGTAAGGGCTGAATATGTCAAATGAGTTTCCTATTTGCTGAGCTTTTGAGAGACAATTTGCCACAATATAAAACACTAGAGAGTCTGGAAGGTTAGTAAATGATACATTTTAAAGGGGAGATGGAAGGTAAAGGAATGGGATGGAACTTTGGGGTGCCCTGAAACACATCTCTCTCCACAATCTGAGAAGTAAATCAATACATCACAGGAAATGATTGGAAGCATTGAAGTTTATTCAATGCATAGCACACCCGTGAACCCATAAACTGAGACTGCGTTAACATCAGGACCATATAGCAGTCTAGGATGTCAGAGCTCTGGCTATCAACAGATGATTTAACCCATTATAGCTGGGTTGAATGTGAGCAACTCAGGGCCGGTGCATGGATGTTTCACACCCTAGGCGAAACTTCCACCTTGCGCCCCCCCCACCCTGAGGCCCCCCCTTCCCCTACGGCAGCTCCCCCCTTCCTCCCTGAGGTGCCCCCCTTGCAGCAGCTCCCCACCCTCTGCCCTGAGGCACCCCCCCACCCTAGCTCACCCCTGCTCCGCGCACGAGCATGCCGTCACTGATTCACTTCTCCTGCCTCCCAGGGTTGCGGCGCCTAAAGTGATTGAGCAGGGAGTTCCTCTGCGTGCTGCCCCCACTTACTTGCTGCAGGCGGCCCTCCCCGCGCTCCCCTGCCCCAGCTCCCTCGCCTAAATGTTGGCGGCGACTGGGGCGGCCGAAGAAAATGGCGCCTCCCAAATTCCAGCACCCTAGGCGACTGCCTAGGTCGCCTAAATGGTTGCACCGGCCCTGGAGCAGCTGTCTAGTCAAAATAGTGATGGAGAAGGACATGAGAGATGGATCTGACTGGGGAAGTTCCCTTAACTGAAGGTATCTTTGAGTAGGTATTTAATGATTAGTGGGAAAGAGGGATCAAGCTTGGTTTGTTTTTCCCTTTTTGTTCCAAGCCAGCCAAAGTTTTTAACAAGCAATAAGTTTAACACTGGTCTGCATGCTGCATAGTTTAGAAAATTTCTAAAACAACCCAAACTCTTTTGCCATCAGGGGGGGATAGCTCAGTGGTTTGAGTATTGGCCTGCTAAACCCAGGGTTGTGAGTTCAATCCTTGAGGGGGCCACTTAGGGATCTGGGGCAAAAAAATTGTTCCTGCTAGTGAAGGCAGGAGGCTGGACTCGATGACTTTTCAAGGTCCCTTCCAGTTCTAGGAGATTGGTATATCTCCAATAATTACCTTTTTATCCCTGGGTTCACACTGGAACCATTTCATCAGCAATTTTGGAAACTGTAAGTCCTGCAGAGCATATATGAGGAATCTTTGGCCATTTTCACATGTGCAAATAAATTGCAAAAGCAGGTGTAAAATGCTACCCCTGGAAGTGGAGAATTCTCCATTGGTAGGTTTTTACATGCACTTTTGCGCTCATTTACACAGGTCTAAATGGTGTAAGGCAATGGAGAATCAGCCCTTATGAACTTAACTGAAGGACAAGACTTAGGTAAAATTACTAAACATTTGACTGGCTACATGTGCAGGGGTAGCAAGAAAGAACAGGGTCATTTACCCAAGGGTAGCAAAATTAGTCATTGGCTGAATGTCAGGTAATTTTCCGGGGTAATTATTAAGCTTACTACAGATGCTAGCGTAGTTACTATAAGATTTGGAAATTTGAAGTGTCATTAGCTAGCACCCTCCCCCATCCTTTTTAAATTTTAAACTGCAGATTATCCTCTCTTACGATTTAAGCAAAGGATTGGATCACATACAAACCATGATTTGTAAAATAAGTGTATGTATTATACAGAGAACTTATGGACTGGTAAGAAATGATTGTTTCCGATAACATGCACCATAGACTGTTACATTTGTAAGTGCCTTATTCCATTAACTATATAGAAAGTGTTTTATCCTTTTTTGTTTTTCACAGTATGAATACATTTAGTAGGCAAGAGTTATTTTAAACTGTTCTTGGAATCTTAACATTATACATTCAGTAAATTGCCTCCTTGTCACTGGATTTTATTTTACAACCTTGGAGAATTTCAGAAAAAAATTATTGCAATTTTTAACTATTAACATTAATAACTATTCCAAATTATTTAGCATTCAAATTTCTTATTTATAACCAATTAAATCCTCTGTCAGTGTCCTTCTAAAATAATTGACTATGAATATAACAGTGATGATTTTTCTTTTGTTAGCTACAAATTTAGTGAGACCAGACATTTTTCAAAAATATGAACACTAAGGACTTTTCTTTCTTTCTTTCCCCTCTACTGCAATCTCGTGCAAAGGCGTGAGTTTGAGATAATCACAAAGCAGTGCCAGGTTTTGATTTACCAGTCAAAAAGTCATTTTGTTTTGTGAAGTCTTCTGATGGATTTATTCAGATGGTGATTAAGGCGCAGCTGGCAAGTAGAGTCTAAAATTTGAATGTTAAATGCACAAACTAAAAGGTCAGAAGGTTACAATCTTTTCTTTCTGATCCCCTTTTCTGTCATCTGTCTCCAAGTGGTCACAATCCTTCTAAAGCTTCTGTGCTATGGCTTCCAGGATTCTAGGAAATTTTATCTGTCTCTCCTCAAAACCATTGAGTCTTCATCATGACTAGATTTCTCCCACAATTCTACTTCCATTTTGTACTCAGTGTCATTTCAAGTCATCCCAGAATTCTTGATCATGTGTCGTACTCATCCCTGGAACCCCGCGACACAATGAACTCACACCTCCCTGGTTCCTTCACAATTGGCTAGCACGTGGGTCACTCATGCCTCTCCCAACTGAAATGCCTAGATAACAGCAGCTTTTAACAGTTTGGGAATCACTTAAACCATGTCCCTAGGGGGAAAAAAACTGGTAGGCTTGAGTTTTGCTCAAAGTCTTTCTTTGTTTTCCCCCAGAGTTTATTCTAAAAGTTGGTACTGAAGACAGATGCTTTTGATGCCCTGTATTATTTTTTTTTTGTAAGTGACCTAATATCTGAGCAGTAAGGGCACTGATACGGTTACTAAGATAATAGACAGAGATACAATATGAAGAAGTGTTTAAGTGTGCAGGTATCTGAGCAGGTTTTTATTAGCGCTTCAAGAATAACTGGTTTGTCAGTTTATCAGAGGTTCAGAAAAATCAGAAAAAAACCATTTTGGTTTAAACAAAAATGTTTAATTTTGATTTCATGCTTTTTTATGTTTTTTTAAATGAAAATTGAAGAAATGTCAAAACCAAGTCACTTTGG
Source organism: Mauremys mutica (assembly GCF_020497125.1). Classification (NCBI taxonomy): domain Eukaryota; kingdom Metazoa; phylum Chordata; order Testudines; family Geoemydidae; genus Mauremys; species Mauremys mutica. The sequence goes on from NC_059072.1 coordinate 72,621,029, forward strand.
ATCAAAATGGAAATGTTTCATTTAGAAAATGTCAAAACAAAGCATTTTACATTTTGTTTAAATGCTATTTGTTTTTATTTTTTAAGCAAAACAATTCAGCAAATTTGACAGAAATTTGCAAAATGTTTTGGTTGACCCAAATCTGCATTTGTGGCTGAAAAATGTTTCAGTCAAAAATGTTCACCCATTTCTAGTCATTATAGTAGATATCAGAATGAATAATTTGAGGGGAAATATAATTTTGCAATAAACTGGGCAGATCTAGAGAAGGGAAAGAGATTTAAAAAGGGGAAATGGCAGTTAAACCACCTGAGTGCAGTCACTCATTGTGAGCTGAAGGTGCCTGCACTATTCAAATAGCTGGCAAAGAAATATAAGACTCTACCTATAATCTAATCTGTTTAGGTGCTTGTGTGTATATAACTGTATGCACACTGAGGAAAACTTCCCCATTCTAGGCTTACCTGAAGGTTGAAGGGGAAATGAAAATCCATGAGCGATAAGGATACAGATTGTTTAGAAAGATATTGGAAGGAAAGTTTTAGAAATAACTAATATCTCAAATATACTGTTATGTTCAGGTTTGGATAAAAAATAAAACCGAGAAGAGAGATTATGTCCCCAGAGCTCAAACTCGTACATAGCTCCAACAGATGGGTCTGTGACTTCAGTGGATAAAATTCTCTGAAACCCTTGGCATGTTGTAACCCCCTGCTCCTTCCTTTCCCTACAGTTTGGGAATACATAAAGGTCTCAAGCATTGGAGGATATTTATTCTTGCACTGCACAAAAGAGATAAGTGAAACCACATTTGGGATACTATGCAGAATTCTGAACAAAAGTCTGCATATCAAACCAAAAATAATTTCAGGATAATTCTTTACAACGCAAATAGATAGTACCTAGGATAAATAACTAAGGACAGCAATAAGACAAATAGTGTAGACAGTTTAGTAAGTATAATTATTGTGAGTTACACCAGCTAACCAGATTTGCTTTTGACTTGAAATTTCCTGTGTTCCTGTTTTGTTTTTGTTTTGCTGGTATTCTACTGAGGACTGTTGTCACGAGAGAGCAGACTACCACATCTTATTTACTCTTCTTTGCAGGCAGTGATGCAAAGAGGTTCTTTTTTATTATGTTTGATGAGTAATAACAAAAATCTGCCTTTTTAAAATTTAACAGCTTTTAAGTCCCACAAAGGGTAAGTTTATTAGTTTTTTACTAAGTAGGCATCCTTGGCCTAGTAAATGAATCCATTTCTTACAAGTGACGTTTTCTTGGATGGCAAAGCTTGAATAAAATGTGAAGCAAACTAACCTGACTCTACAGTTATTCTAATATATTCCTTTTGGGTAAGTGTCAGTTGATTCTAGTCCAACGGATTTTGTACATCTAAGATTAAGTGAAGGAGGCCAGACTTTCCCTTACATCAAAGGAGAAGAATTAATGTTCTCCATAAGCTTGTCATTTTGCTACTGTTCAATATAATATAGCTGTGATTAATCAACTTTGCCAAATTGTCTTTCCCTCCTGTCAAGGCTGATTCCCCACTCTGGCATTTTGAGTGCAGAAGGTGGGGCTCACAAGCATTCTAAAAATTAATACTGGCCACTCCAGGCTGGTATTAAACTCCCAAGGTTACAGCTTTTCTTTGACCTTGGATGGGTAGATGGTGCCACCACTCAAGTGCGCAAAAAAAAAAACCCCACACCCTTTGAGAACCCAAGAAGGAGCACTTGGAAATTTCTTCCTATGGGGTATCCTCAAGCTCCTTCACCCCTCCTTCGGGAAAGAGCTGAGAAAGAAAACAAAGAAAATCATCTGTTGTCACCAGTTAATTAAGCAACATGTGCACAAACCTCTTCGGACACAAAAATCCAATCTTGTTCTTTTTAAAGAGGTAAATTTTATTAAAAACAAAAAGAAAAAAATACATCTAAAAATTCAGACTATTGCTAGATTTTTAAAAAGAACCACTTATAAGAATTAAGCATCAAAATAACTTCCTTGAGGTCCAGCTTAACGGTTACAAGCAAAACAAAAGCACCTCGGGTTAGCACAGAGGAGTCCACAAGCCATAAAGAAATAAGAGATAAACCTATTCACATCTTCCTAGACATTTCCTGATCTACTTACATATCTGGGGTTTCAAGTGAGTAGTTTTTAGGTATGATTTGATGATTTTTCATACCTGGCTCAAAGCTTCTTACAGCATTGCTGCTCTGTGTCTCGTCTCTGGGAGAACAAGACAAAAAGGGGACAGACAAAAGGGGAGTCTTGTTTCAATTTTAAAAAGTTCTAGCCTTCCCATTGGCTCTTTTGGCCAGATGCCCACTCATGTCCCTTTTAACTGTGCATGCAGTCAGACACTTTAACCCTTTACAGGTAAAGTAAATAGAGAACAGCTACTAACAGGAATTTAATAGCTAACTGGCTGGCTGAGTGTCCATAAAAGGTAGCTCTCCCCACCCCGCCCCCTTAATTTATCACACCTCCCATCCCCAATTTATTTCTGAAGAGACTAGGTAAAATATACAAAATGTGGGCAGCACAATTGCTTGCTTCTTGCTTATGAAGAGTTTATTTCACTGGAACATTTGTAATTCTAGATTTAAAGTAAGTGAAGTAAAGGTATACATACAAATGATATATAAGCAAATTACTTTTAAAGCATATGGACTCTATCTATTCAAATCTCACAGAAATCAGTGGGAGTCTTTCCATTGGCTTTACTGGGAACTGGAGCAAACCCAAACGAATTCAGTCTGGAAAAAAAAAGTCAGTTGAATAAAGCATGTCACATGCGCTATATAGAAAGAGTATTTAGTAAAATAATATAAATAGGTTTAACAACAAAAATAGATTTCACAGCAATGAGGAGAGCAGTCCTTTGTTCCCACGCAGAGCCTCGCTGACTTAATGGGGACTACGTGGTGGGAATAAAGATCCATTCACCCAGGTCCATTTGTAGGATGGGGCCAAAGCGAGACTACTATTTTCATCTGGAGCCTGACCTTGATTGTTTTAATTGCACAATATAAAATTTTAATTCAGTACACATTATAGATGAGATATGTCTTGTCAGCAATGGCAGCGATATCAAATGGTGAACTTTTCAGTGACAGTAATATATATTGCTGACATGACATCATCTGATCTTTAATGTGTACTGAAATAAATTTTTATATATAATATGAGAAAGAGAGACACTTTGCAGTACCTCACTTTATGATACTTGGTACAATACCACAGTGATTATGTATGAGTTTGTTGTATGCATAAAATAATTAATGTCATTCATCAAACAGTTTTAAAAATATCTCTTCCAAAATGCAGGTTGTGCAAATACTAATTGTGACCCAAGTGCAGCTACCCTTACTCAAATTAAGCAGTGCTTTTCTCTACAAGGAGTCCTGTTGATTTTATTGGGACTAGTCACAGAGTAATATACTACCGTGTGTGCAAGTTCAGCAGAATCTGGCCATATGTTGTTATCAGAATGCCTCAGTCAAAAACAATTTTATTTTTATAGCCTTCATTAGAGAGGCTAGTCTAGGGTATCATTTTACAAAATAAAGGCAGCCCCAAATCTGTAAACTAACCTTTTTATCGTGTTGTTTTTCTATCCAGTTACATGTGCATCGTATAATATTACCTACAGAAAATCAAAGATACTAAGCAAGCACTCAAGAGGAAATGTGAGAAGCAAGGCTGCCCACACAATTTTAAATGTGCCCACCTTATGTGTACATGTTTTTGTAGTCTTTCCCAACATCTCATGGGAAGTCTATGGTAGAGCCAGGAATAGTACCCAGCACGCCTGCATCCCCATTCTGTGCCTTAACTTCAGGAGACCCTTGTGCTTACTGCAATCCTCAGCTTTCTTTACTGTCAATGAAGCAGGGGTCCTGCAGAGCATATGTGATTATATAATTAAATGCTGTCATACAGGGTGGGTGCAAGGATGTTTCGCGCCCTAGGCGAAACTTCCACCTTGCCCCCCCCCCCGAGCCCTGTGGAAGCTGTCCGCCCCCTCCTCCACCCGAAGGTGCCTCCCCCCATGGCAGCTCCCTCCCCGTCCTCAGGCACCACCCCCCCGCCGCAGCTCCTCCCAGCCCGGGGAGACTTGCGGCAGCTCCCCGCCCCAGCTCACCTCTGCTCCGCCTCCTCCCCAAGCACGCCGTCACTGCTCCACGTCTCCCGTCTCCCACCTCCCAGGCTTGCGGCACCAATCAGCTGTTTGGCACCGCAAGCCTGGGAGGGAGAGAAGCAGAGTGGGGCGGCATGCTCAGGGGAGGAAGCGGAGCAGAGGTGAGCTGGGGTGGGGAGCGGTTCCCCTGTGTGCCACCCCCCCCACCTTACTTGTTGCAGGTGGCCCTCCCCATGCCCCCCTGCCCCAGGTCCCTCCACCTAAATGCCGACAACGACTGGGGTGGCCGAAGATCCGGCCGCCACAGTCACCGCTGAAGGACCCAAAATGCCGCCCCCCAAATGCTAGTACCCTAGGCGACCGCCTAGGTCGCCTAATGGGTTGCACCAGCCCTGCTGTCATAATGCATACACAGAAGGAGGTTGAATTAAGGTTGTTTGGGCTTTGCTCAATAACAACAGCTATAAATTCCACAGAATGATTAATACCAGTAAATGGAAGAGATGGGTGTAGAACCCCTGCTTTCTTCCTAGCTCCTATCACACTTCCCATAAACTAAATGTGTGCTGCTGCTACATTCTGTGTAGATGTAAGCTTGGTTGGGTATGAGCGCATCCTTAATGAAGAAAGGCTGTTCAGAGACTTTAGCGAGCCTCCAAAAAGCTCTGAGCGTGTCAAGTGGCAACTTTTATTAGCTTATACGGTGCCCAAATCTAGGTATGTTGTCATGGGAACAGCTCAAGGCATCTTTCTGGATCCTGAACCATGCTTGTGTCAAATTTTAATCTTCCTATTTCAGACAATAGAAGCAATGGCGGGGAAGGGACGGGGGGACATGGAATTAACACTTGCAAAACTACCTGTTTTTTTTCCCCATGTTCATTCTTGGAAATGGCTGAGAGACTTTTGCTGCAACTCTTCAAACAAACTTTAGGCTGATGCAGAGACCAGGCATAGAAAGTTTCAGCCCAAATGGTTAAAGTTTGGCCTGGTTATAAGCAACTGAAAACAGTGGTTTTAAAATGGAAAGTATTATTTTATTTATAAAAGTATTTAATTTCATCTATAGATAACACTGCCAGCTCTGCCTATAGATTTATGAAGAAGGTTTTTAATATTATTTTAATTCTGACATCAAAAAAACTAGCTACCAGTTAATAAACACATTGTTCTAATAGTGAAAGTCTGAACAATATTGAATAGAGACAGCTCTTCAGCTGGTATAACTTGGCATAATTCCATTGAAATCAATACTTAATATAGTTTAAAAGGAAAAAGAAAGCAAATGCCACCTATAATTATTTTGGGAGCTGTAGAAAATTGTTTTTATGTGACCTTACAAGCCATTTAATACATAACATGGATAGAGAACAGTAAACTTGATTATTGATCAAATATTAGTATTAGTTTCAACATACAATGTTTAGAGTCTGTTACAAAGTCTGCTGAAGTAAATGGAAAGACTCCTGTTAATATGGAGCTGCTCTTTAATAATTTATGAATACTTGTTGTAACTATTGGGATGAGGTTTACTGTATGTATCTATTGCTTTAACTCAATAGGTGTCTATCTGGATTACCGGACCAACATATATAAGATATTATCTCACCCACTTTGTCTCTCTATCTGAAATACAGACAGGAAGGAAAAGAATAGTTCAAGATAGCTACCTATCGGCAAACACTTAAGAGTTGTTAAGGGAAAGTGCCAGTTCTATTAGCCTTGGTGAGTTTGTCTCTGGTCTCCAGCCAGCCTATGAAGCTGGTTTGTCTAGTAAACGACAAGACTTGAAAAACATGACAGAACAAACAACTCTCAGCGTTTAAAAAGGGCTCTGTCAGGGGAAGGAGATCAAAAAGTGGGGGGAGGGGCAAACTGAAATGAGATGCAGACACAAGAGCCCACTGAGGGTGTCTAGAGAACCCAGGCCTACCTATGTGGCCATCTTAGAATGGTAGGACTTTAGGTAGAATAGACATGCATGCAGATTGTTCGTTGTTTTAAAATCCTTTTTTCTCTAAAGCTTTGTTCTTACTGATAAATAAAACAACACTTTTATTTTTTAAGAAGGCTGTTGGCTGCATCACTGGCCACAGATGCAGGTGTCCAGTCAGACCTGCAGGGTAATAATTGTTTGTTTGGCATAGTGGTTGTGCCCAGATCCCATCTAACAGTGGGAGAAATGCAAAATTCCAGCTCAGGACAGGCATGGGGCCTACAACCTAGGGGCTTCACTCAGAGAGTCAGAAAGGGGACAGCACAGGAAGCAGTCCCATAACAGTGACAACTCCCATTGATTTCAGTGGGTGTTGGATTAGGCCTTTAATGGGCATGTCAAATTGTGCAAAATTTAATAACGGAAATGAGTCCAAACCAAAACCCAAGATTTGAACACTTCTGAATTTTGAGGAAGTTCAGATCCAGAGTAGAAATTCAGACCTTGTAACCATGGCTAAATATCAATATAGCAGGTGAAATTGATTAATGATGCATATTGTCAGAGCTGGAGCCTCAAGGAGTGGTTGTACAAACTATATCTTGATCAGATATTTCATCTGACTATGAAATGTAATAGCAGATGTAATTTCTAATAATAATGTTTTTTTTTCTTGCAGAACACATTTGTATTGACATTTAAGTATTGCTCAGCTAAAAAGTCACACAGCTGAGGGAGAAGGGAAAACTTTCACTTCCCAATAAATTATAATTCTTTCTTCTGAGTGACTACATTTGACAAGAGGGGAGGGACAGAATGGTAAAAGGATCACAGAAGGATAAACACTGTTGTTCCTACCTGCCCTTTGCTGTAATGTGTGCCAGTTTTTCAGGGGCTCTCTGTCGTTCCATTTTCCCACCAGCCTACTCCATCTCCCACCAGCACCCTTCCCTTTGACAACCCTCACCAGTGACCCAGATCTTCATTTTTAAAGGCAACCTGTAGGAGGTGGTTCCTGCAGCCTCAGCTCTTATTTTGGGGACCAGCTGCCACTGCTAGGTAACAAGAAGAGAGAACTTGGTGACTAGTTGGCAGGGAGAGAAAATGTTGTTCTTTTGCTAAAAATTGTTGCATCTATTTAAAAACAATCCTGTCACCAACTCTTTCCAAAGACTCCAATAGTTCAGTCTTCCTTAGTCTTTACAAGAATGTAGCTTGGAGTTTAAAGAATCACTAAATGTTCTTTAAATAGCATCAGATATTACACAGAAAACGTATCTATAGTTATCACTCTCTTTATGCTGACTGTTAACATGTGCTGCAAAATTTGGGTACTAGAGTTTTCTAGGTGCTTTTTCTAGCAGTCTAGTTTTTCCTAGTATTTAGTAGATTTAAGTAGAGTAATATAGTGAATTTATTCTATATCCTCAGAGAAAGAGATTTATAGTCTGGACATGATGTACATTATTCTAATCTAATCCACTCTAAATTTACTATGCATTATAACATTGAAATACTTTCCAGTTACTAATTGGGCCATTTTGGGCCACCATCAAATGTAATCAAAATGCCATATATACTGGAAATATTCAGTTCAGACAGGCTGCTACTGGAACAAGGTATAATAGTAAAAGAATTAACTTCATTCCTTTTGCAAGATCTAGTGAGAGATGTTTTCTGAATTCTGATGAGTTACTGCAACTGTGAACCATTATTTGAATTGGGGTAATGGCTCACTCTGGCATCTGGAGCCTATCTTGAGATGTTCAGTGCAATCATGTAAAATCTTCTGAGATGTACAAGATTAATCTGCGTCAACTCTATATTATGTGCATTGAATCCTGCCTGTTTTGGAGATCAGCAATAGTGCAACCTTGGGGAAGAATCCCTGCAGTAGTTACTTATTCCGGATATTAGTGTAATTGCATTTTTTATACCAAGAAGTGTCAGTTAAGAACAACACCTAACGAGGAAGTAAAATGAAAAAGCTGACCGTATGCAAGGTACCAGTTATCTTCCTAGACAGTTCCACAAAAATATGACAAATTAAACTCTGGCATCCCTAAGGTCCCATCATCTTAAAATAATGGTAGTCTTGGATTTGTTTAGCATACACTGAATTTCTTAATTGATCTTAACATGATTCATAGCAAGGTTACTTCTAGAAAGGCAACAGTGCCAAAAATGTTAGACCATGCAAAGTGAACAGAAGGTTGGTTACAATATGTGCAGTTGTCATTCATATGTACCTGTGAACATTTGTACAGTGTAATATATGATGCTAGTCCTCAAAGTATGCAGCTGGCTGTTCTTAAATGTCTTATATAATAAGAACACAGGTGGAGCTACATAAGTAAAGATTACATCGACTTTTCATTTATAAGCTGCCATTTCTCAGCTATTCCAGTTTATTTTCAGTTTTGCAAATGTTCTCATTTTTTTAGCTTTCTTAAAGTTTACAGATAGAAAATAATTTAGATCTAGTTTCCATTTTTTTTCTCAAGCTACAGACAAAATAGCAAACACTGTTCAACTTTGACAAATAGCATTTGGCATGCAATTAGTTCATAGATATCCAAGTACAATTGGTATATGAACTAACAATTCTTGTAAATATTTGATGTAATGAGGTTTTGAAAACTAGCTATTGAGAGTACTTAGTAGACAATTTCAGTAACTGACAGGTGAACAATTTTATTAAGGGTAGGCTAAAAGCTAACCCAAACCGGAGCCATTCTTTTTAGGTGACAGATCTGAGGAACTGTCCCAGATTGAGGTGTCATTAGAGGAGGTTTTGGAACAAACTGATAAACTAAACAGTAGTAAGTCACCAAGACCAGATAGTATTCACCCAAGAGTTCTGAAGGAACTCAAATGTGAAATTGCAGAACTACTAACTGTAGTCTGTAACTTATCATTTAAATCAGCTTCTGTACCAAATGACTGGAGGATATCTAATGTGATGCCAATTTTTAAAAAGGGCTCCAGAGGTGATCCTGGCAATTACAGGCTGACAAGTCTGACTGCAGTACCGGGCAAACTGGTTGAAACTATAGAACAAAATTGTAGACACATAGAGGAACATAATTTGTTGGGGAAGAGTCAACATGGTTTTTGTAAAGGGAAATCATGCCTCACCAATCTACTAGAATTTTATGAGGGGGTCAACAAGCATATGGACAAAGGGGATCCAGTGGATATAGTGTACTTTAGATTTTCAGAAAGCTTTTCACAAGGTCCCTCATCAAAAGCTCTTAAGCAAAGTAAGCTGTCATGGGATAAGAGGGAAGGTCCTCTCATGGATTGGTAACTGGTTAAAAGATAGGAAACAAAGGGTAGGAATAAATGGCCAGTTTTCAGAATGGAGAGAGGTAAATAGTGGTATCTCCCAGGGGTCTGTACTGGGACCAGTCCTATTCAACATATTCATAAATTATCTGGGAAAAGGGGTAAACAGTGAAGTGGCAAAATTTGCAGATGATACAAAATTGCTCAGGATAGTTAAGTCGCAGGCAGAGCTGTGAAGAGCTACAAAAGGATCTCTCAAAACTGGGTGACTGGGCAACAAAATGGCAGATGAAATTCAGTGTTGATAAATGCAAAGTAATGCACATTGGAAAATAAAATCCCAACTATACATAGAAAATTATGGGATCTAAATTGGTTGCTATCACTCAAGAAAGAGATCTTGGAGTCATTGTGGATAGTTCTCTGAAAACATCAACTTAATGTGCAGTAGCAGTCAAAAAAGCGAACAGAAAGTTGGGAATCATTAAGAAAGGGATAGATAATAAGACAAAAAATATCATATTGCCTCTATATAAATCCATGGTACGACCACATCTTGAATACTGCGTGCAAATGTGGTTGCCCCATCTCAAAAAAGATATATTGAAATTGGAAAAGGTTCAGAAAAGGGCAACAAAAATTATTAGGGGTATGGAACGGCTGCCATATGAGGAGAGATGAATAAGACTGGGACTTTTCATCTTGGAAAAGAGACGGCTAAGGGGGGATATGATAGAGACCTATAAAATCATGACTGATGTGGAGAAAGTAAATAAGGAAGTGTTATTTACTCCTTCTCATAACACAAGAACTAGGGGTCACCAAATGAAATTAATAGGCAGCAGGTTTAAAAGAAACAAAAGGAAGTATTTTTTTTCACACAATGCATAGTCAACCTGTGGAACTCCTTGCCAGAAGATGTTGTGAAAGCCAAGACTATAACAGGGTTCAAAAAAGAACTAGATAAATTCATGGAGGATAGGTCCATCAATGTCTATTAGCCAGGATGGGCAGGGATGGTGTCCCTAGCCACTGTTTGCCAGAAGCTGGGAATGGGCGACAGGGGATGGATCACTTGGTGATTACCTGTTATGTTCGTTCCTTCTGGGGCACCTGGCATTGGCCTCTTTTGGAAGACAGGATACTGGGCTAGATGGACCTTGGTCTGACCCAGTATGGCCATTCTTATGTTTATGTTCTTAACCAGTTATACAAATTCCCCTAACCTTTGAGGAGTAAGTTATTACAGTGGTTAGAGCAGATCAGAGGAACTCAAGAGAATTGTGTCCTAATCCTGTCTCTGCTACAGTCTCACTTTTTTACCTCAAGCAAGTCACTTAACTTCTTTGTGCCTTTTCCCTCCTTCTGGATAATAGTATAGATAAAATAAATCCAAATTTTATGACATTTATTCAGAAATACCTGGGTGTTCCTAACCTAATAATGGATTTTTGTATTTTCCTCTGACTTTACAAACAGTGGCTGTCCCCTGATACTTTGTAAAATCTAGATTTACCTGTAATAGCTTTTGTTAAAGCATTCTGACATTCCAGAATGGTGGTTACTATATAAATGTATATTATTGCTATAATAACTATAAAAAGGCATCTAGATCCACACCACCGTTTGTTACATTTAAAAAAATAAAACCTGGACTGGTGAGAACTTGAAAACCCAAAGTCACTCAAAGCTTTGCTGCAGACTGGAATACCTAACCATGCTGTTCCTCCCAAACTCAGAGGTTTGAACCACTCCTACTTGGCAAAACCAAACCACAGTATAAGAAGTTTGTTTTATTTTCCCAGCTCTAGTTCTTTGGATTCCATAGTCAACTTTTATCTGAGGATCTCAAAGTACTTTACAGCCATTATTAAATGTCAGAACACTCCTTTGAGTTAATTAAGCATTACTTACCTTATTTGACATATGGGAAAACTATGGAAAATTGATTAAGATGCCAATCCTATGAGGAGAACTATCTGTCTGTGCTAAGTGCTGTGTTTGCGAGGGGTCACACTGAAGTTCGTATAGTCATATACACTTGAATCTGTGACGCCTCTTTGACTTATGCCAGGCCATGCAGTGAGTCTGTGGCAGAGTTCAGAGTAGAAAATCCTAGGAATGTTGCCTCCAAGTCTTTTATCCCCAGAGCTAAGCAACACTTCCCTATTATAACTAGGGCCCTACCAAATTCATGGTCATGAAAAATGCGTCTCGGACCGTGAAATCTGGTTTCTTCCCTCCCCCATCCCCCATCAAATTCTGGCCTTTTGTGTGCTTTTACCCTATACTATACAGACTGGGGCAGAAAACGACGAGACCAGTGTTTCTCAAATTGGGCATCCTGACCCCAAAGGGAGTTGAAGGGGGGGTTGCAAGGTTATTTTAGGGGGGTCATGGTATTGCTACCCTTACTTCTGTGCTGCCTTCAGAGCTGGATGGACGGAGAGCGGTGGCTGTTGGCCAGGCACCCAGCTCTGAAGGTGGCCTCTTTACCTTACCTTACCATGCCATCTTTACTTCTGTGCTGCTGCTGTCAGCGGCTCTACCTTCAGAGCTGGGCTCCCAGCCAGCAGCTGCCACTCTCCAGCTGCTCAGCTCTGAAGGCAGTGCTGCCGTCAGCAGCAGCACAGAAGTATGTGTAGCAGTACTGCAACCCCCCCTTCAATAACCTTGTGACCCCACCCCTACAACTCCTTTTTGGGTCAGGACCCCTAGAATTACAACACTGTGAAATTTCAGATTTAAATAGCTGAAATCGTGAAATTTATTATTTTTAAAATCCTATGACCATGAAATTGACAAAAATGGACTGAATTTTGTAGGGCCCTAATTATAAACTATTCAGATTTTGTAATAGATTAAATGAAAGCTAAAACCATTTTTGACTTCATTGTACATTGTAAATAAGAACAGGATCAATTATATGGAGAAAAGGCTAACGCTTTGTTTCTAATCCTTACAATTAGCGTGAGGTTTTTTAGAGTTAAGTAGGGAGGTAAGGCTACCATGTGTTGTTAACTTGTCCTGTTGTGTCTGGGCATTATAGCACATATGGTGCTCTATCAGAAGTTCTAAGAACAGTGGGAGAACTTACAAACCATATGTTCTGCTATACCTAGTCACTTGCAGGGAATTGACGATGATGTGGCAGTTTTAACTTATAATTTCTTTTTATTGGTATGTATCTCAACTTTAATGTCCTCATTTGCATAAGTTTAAATAACTATGTAAATTATAGCTTTGAAACTGACATATGGTATTTTTATGTGCACATCTATCCTCTAACACATACTTAAGGAATACAACACTTTGACTAATAGAGCCAAAATGCTACACTAGAGACATGTTGCCTGCTTCTATCGTTTCTACATTTCATGTTTGAATTAAAAAAAAAATAGTCCTTTTTATTCTGGGATAGTTATTATGTAGGATGCAGTTGAGTCTAGCTTGAATTCAAATGGAACACAATATAACAAAAACAGTATGTCAGTGAGAAGTCTAAGGTATTTACAAAACAGACTTATTTAGATTTTTAAAATCTAAATGGACCTAAAGTTTAATGACTAGATGCTTAATAAGAATATTCTCATAAAAGGAAATATTTCAGAACTCTCCCAGAACTCCTTTTTCAGAACACTTGGCAAAATTCTTGTTTCTACCTGTATGCTTTACTAAGATTCACCTGGCAATCTTTTACAAAAGGCACCATTACAGTAGTAGCCACTACTGTTTATACTCTACACACTGCACCACAGATACCTCCTGTAGTAAATATAAGTGAGAACTATGGAAAACTCAGATAAACTCAGTATGTGGTAATTCTTTGTCAATGTGATTTTAAATGAAAAGAAGGTGCATTTGGGTGATGTTGGTGCATCCATTTAAACAAATACAAAACTAAGTGATAGACAACTCAATAAGAAGGAAATATTAAATACAAACGTTGATGAGTTGGGGAGTTTGACATTATAGAACACAAGGAGAAAATGGAAGAATGAGTGATGAAATTACTAAAATTCTGAAACTTCATTTCCCTTAAATTAAGGCTACTGGTTAAAAGCAGCTGTCACTGATGATAGCTGCCATGGAGCTCTATGGCTGGCAGATCCATTTAAAAAAAGCAAGTTTTTTTTTTTTTAAATGTGAAGAAAGACAGGGGATTTTTTCCAGCTAGAAAGCTACTTACCACTAATGTTATTACATTTCATGTTTAATGCAGAGGATCATCCGCTTCACTATTTTATTTCCCTAAGGTGAAATTCTTAGCTCCAGTGCAAACTCTGAGTAAATGGATTTTGCACAGGCAGGGGAAGGATGCAAAACACCTTCACAGCTGATCTTGCAGGTAGAAAGGCCTCACAGTTCACAGACTGGCTGGCTGACCATATCCCTACTGTAAGATCAATCTACCTACAAATTCTTCTGTGTACCTTTATGGAGTTCTGCTACATGTCTGCTCTTCCACCTGTCTCCTCTCACCACATGATCCTGTTTCTTGCAGGACCATTATAAGTCTCTTTGTCTTTTGACCTTTCCACAGTGATGGGATGGGTCAGGATTTCACCTTTTGTGAGGCTAGTCAAAGATAAAGGCAAAGAGCAGGAAAAAACAAAACACATTTGATTTTTCCTCTTATTCCAAGTGTAATATAATTTGCTAAGCAGCTCCAGAGTTACTATTTAAAACTCTGGAATGGGAGAAACAAATATCTCTTGACTTATCCTTTTGAATAAAAAGTGGAGTTTTGCCTATAGTGGAAGTGCTCTTAAATCCTGTAGCTGTCCCTGTGGGGTGAGGGATAGGCAGTAAGTGGTAAATCAAGGAAGCTTTTAAAAATATTAATGTTGCACTTAAACCATCTGTAGATTAAGAATTTTGTTGTAAATAACTAAATCTATTTATTTTACTAACTTTAAGTTTACTTCCATCCCTTGCCCTAACAATTTGAAAAGATGTTTGTTTGAATTTCACAGAACACGCGTGGCAATATGCTGAATACATAACTCTATTTTTTTTTTAAGTAAACAGAACCGTATTTGTTGCAGTGGATACTTTCCCCACCCATGGTTTATTTTCCTTTTTCTTTGTTACAATAAGACTAATCAGATGAGACAATGAACGGTAACTAAAGGCTCACGAATTCTTCTTTCCACAGATGCTTCTATAAATTATTTTTCAAATAAGAATATACAGTCACTTTTTAAAACCTAGGTTATAATAGCAGCAACATGCCAAGTAGCTCATTTCCATTGCTGTTTTGCACTTCTTGGGTGCGAGAAGGTGATCTAACATGCATGTTTCATATATGCTTGGCGTTGGATTAGAATTCAAATTAAAAAACAAAAACTGACAATGTTGTGCAATTCCAGTTATGTCATCTAGTGGACAGAGCACAGGATTGAGATTCAAGAGATGTGGGTTCTGTTCCCAGATCTGTCACTGCCTTACTGGGTGCCCTTGGACAAGTCACTTCACCTCTCTGTGCTGTGGTTTTCCCCATCTGTAAAATGGAGGTAGTGATACTGACCGCCTGATGAAAAGCACTATATAAGAGTAGGTGGTGTTTATTATGATGAGATATTAGAGCATATGAGCCAAAGCTTGCATTCCTGCATCCTATATAGAATTTATAGTGTAGTCATTTCTAAAAAATATTCAGGCTTAATTTACCACTGTTACTCCAGTGTTGCACCAATAAAATGCCCTAGAAATCAGTGAAAATGCCATGGAAATCAGTGGTAAGTCAGACCCAGTACACTTCTAAATGACAATGAAAATGGCAGGCTGCTGCTTTCTTCTGTATCTTCTATTTCATTTTTCCTATCTATGCCCCCACCGTTAACAAGCGAGTGTTTATTTTTTAATATCTTACTCATGTACTATTAAATTAATCCCCTCTCCGCACAAGTCGCATGTCACCAAGAATTATGCAGGGGGTTCAAGTGTCCAAATTTCCTTTCATTTAAGTCAATGGCAAAATTCCCAATGACCTCAGTGGGAGCTGGATCAGGTCTTTAATGGGTAGGGAATGGATTATTGAAAAATATGTGCCAACCTGTTGACAGGGCTAGTGGCTGCAGCATAGTCTCTGTATGATCACTACTGCAGCCTATGGATGCTTGGGACTATTTAGGAGATTAAAACTATATAAGCATGAGTCCACCCTCATTCTGCCCCAGAATACTGGCCTCTTTGGAACAGCATGGAATAACCTCTATAGTATCTAGGAGGTGTGGGGACCTGCTGCTCCTTTCACACCTCTGCTGTATAGAAGGCCTGTGTGAGCCCTGTACACCTGGGTGGATTTTACCAAAATTGCAGTTTTCATTCAGCAACATACTGTTTTCTTTAGCTTCCTTACTTTTCTTTACAGTTGCATTTAAAATGAGCTGAATTGCATTTTGATTACTAGTGAGCCTGATGAGCCCTGCCCATTATGAAGCAATCAAAATGCTTTTTAATTACTTTCATTACTATATGTTTGATAGTATTCGTTGAAATTGGGGCTTCTAATTGCGTCTTCAGTAGTTCATTTCTCCTAAGGAATGTCATTTGTTTGAAACTCTGCCTTTTCACATCTTTTAAGGTTTTACTTCAGTGTATTTGTGCTTCACAAATAGGTGCTTCAAAATTGTCCTTCCTAGGACAATATCCTTAGAAATACATGCTTGATACACCCGTATGCAAGGCTGATGCTAGCTTCTTTATAACAGCAATATATTAAAGCTGCCTGCTTTGATATGTGCTACTGCCAAATCTCTCTCTCCTCTCTCTTCTCCCGCCTTCCCCCCCCCAACACACACATCCTTGTTTTTCTTTCTTTCTTCTCCAGGGAAAACTCCTCTGTGGACCCAATGACTTGCTAATAAACACTATGGCCTTGTTCCTCCCCAGTGCTGCTAAAAACATCTACTACTACTACTAAAAAGCTCTGTAGTTTGTTAGGTGACACATTAGCTTCCTATTATTCCAGTCCTGTGGTCAGAATAAAAGGTGCCACCAGGATCCAGAAAACGAAAGCTTGACTAGCTGATTCCCACTGTTTTTCACAGTGCTAAGTAAAGATCACTTATCACATCACCATTATGGAGCTACTGAGGAAACAAATTCACCTGACTGAGAACTGCAGAAAAAGCAGCTTTAACTTATCCAGCCTCTGAGAAGTCTTTCAGCGACAGCAAGTGTCTAATGATGCAAAATGATTCTAATATCTTGGGATTTAGACATTTCAGACAGGGAAACCTCTGAGGCACTTTCTGTGGGGGATTTAGTTCTCTAGATTCTTCATGAATACAAAGACCTGTGAATCAAACAATTGGTGGTTAACTGTATTTAGTTGAAATGATTAATTTGAGAACCTGCCAGGTTCTTAGGAAAAATAAATAAATTAGCAAGTGGATAACTTTTTCCAGTAAGAATCTGGCATATCTGGGGCAAAATTGGGTCCTTGTTTTTGCAGGGAACTTTGTGGGGTGGGTGGTGGAAGAGAAGGTGGGCAGGAAAGAGATAGAAGGTCCAATGAGCCGCTTGTCGTCTTCATCCCACTGGGCATCTATTTAGTAGTAGAGCAGGTTAGACGTTTTCTGGTGCTCTAGCTCTATGCTTGGCTAACATGCACACTCATGTTCCACAGGACCAGTGGGAGAGGCCGTTAACCCCATTGTATGCATGATGCAGTATGCAGCATGGGAAAGGTGGATGCAACCACATTCTGCTCCTTTGGGGAGCAGAAGAAATGTGTGCTCCAGAACATGTTCCCTTGGGCCTCCTTAAGCATCCTGACCTGCACCAACATGATGGCTGCAAAAAACTATTTCTAGCAACAGGAAGATTTGCTCTTAATTTTTCAACCACAAAAACATATTTGAATGTGGTTTTACAGTTATCTGACCAATATGAATGATGAAACAAGGGAACTTAGACATATTTCTAAGTTCCTTCCTCACAGGTCTTCATTAATCAGTAAGTTAATAAGATCAGCTGTATTACTAGTGCAAGGTCTTTCACACTCCAATTCTCTCCCACCTCTGGTTTGTGTTTGACACATCAAGGTTTGATTAAATATGTAGTCTTTTAGCTTTGCTCTTCCTAATACACCACCAGTGTTTTCTGGCATTCGCTGCACCCGAATAAAGCAGCCAGTGTTCCTTTATCTTTATCAGAAACTCCTCTTGCTGTTTATTTGTTTTAATCTACTGATGGACCGACATGTACATATTTAATACTTTAATTACGATTGTGATAGCAGTTGCTTGCTTAAATATGAATTGACGCAAGTTAACTTTAATATTATTTGTTGGAGCAGGAACACCAGAGAATGTTATTGAAAACCAGACGCCTGGCAACTCTATCCCTACTGCGTTTTTAAATGATAACCTATACGCTTGAAGATCTACATGCCAAAGGGAACTTGTTATGCATACAATAGTGCAGATTTTTATAGCGGTGAGTTGGTTAAAGGGATAGGGCATAACAACATAGTGTGACAATGTTCTTGAGAGATTAGTGAGACAGGGTAACTTTCTGAAGGGAGAGATGATGGAGAATGTTTTCAGATGCAACCAGGGATTGGTCAGCATAGATGAGATCATGGATAAAATTAGAGGAGAGAGAGGGTATGTTGTCAATAGCCAAGGATAAGACTGGGATAAATGACAGGACTATGGAAGCTAAGGATGGAGGTGAAATTAGAGGAAAGAGAGTGAAGATGACTACTTGACTGACTCCCACTACACTTAGGCAGATGAGCTTTAACTCCTCATAAGTCTATGGAGAGCTAGTCCAGCATCAATCCACTGCTCTCCAGTTCACTGTGAGGGAGAGAAATGAGATGTATTTGGGGGTGGTGGGGATACCCCTGACCATCCTCTTGTACAGAATGTGCACTGAGGATTAAAGGTTGGAGAAGAGAAAAAGCAACTAACAAAATTGGAGATGAATGCTAAACATTCAGTCATAACTTGGAGTTGGAATATAATTAGTGAAGTTAATGGAAAATCAAACCACTCTGCCAAATGGTTTCTGCTAGGCTAAAGGTGGCTAATTTGCAACACTAATATAACAAAATTTGTTACACTGCCTTTGTTTCTTA
Source organism: Mauremys mutica (assembly GCF_020497125.1). Lineage (NCBI taxonomy): Eukaryota > Metazoa > Chordata > Testudines > Geoemydidae > Mauremys > Mauremys mutica. The sequence continues at coordinate 72,639,500 of NC_059072.1, forward strand.
CACAGAACAGTATTAAAGTGCATATGTATTCATAGTATTGTATAAAATGATTGAGGTCCTCAGCTTTTCTCCCAGATTTTAAAGTTGTCCATGGTACCTTCAAACTTGAATAACATTGGTTTACAGTATATTGTGGTTTAGATTTATTATTATTATGGGGTTTTTTTGGCATTCTATTCAATTTGTAAAATCCTCTTTACAAAAAAAAATTTTGGACCTAAACTATTGTAGTCACTATAATTCAACTGTGTGATTTATTATTGTCTGTCTTGTTGAAATACCTGTACTCTAATCCATGAATAGTCTAATGCCCTCTCTCTCTCTCTCTCTGTTCATATTTCAGATTAGGTCAGAGTAACCAAAAATAATCAATGGTTAATAACATACATGTTTTGTATATTCTTGTGGGTGACTTACTGTATGAATTCCATCAGATTCAAAGTCATGCCTCCTAACCCAGGCACTTCCCACATTAAATAATCATGAAAGTGCCTACATGTTTAAAGCACTTTAAATATTTCATTTATTTTTTGTGATTATTTCACTTGGATGGAATAGGAGATGTGAAGGTAGAATGATTCTGCTGCAACTCCTCAAGGATCATAATTACTTGATCCACTTTGCATGGGTACTGTAATAAGCTAGCTGTGTTTGTCTGGAACACTTGCCTCTCCTGTTGTTAGCATGTGTTGCTCCTGCTTAGAGAATATTTAACAGGGCTCTACTAATTCAGAGTCAGGTGAGTTATTAACCTACTGATATAAAAAGAACATGTGAGTGTGTGTCCCTCTTAGAGGAAACAGGCTCTAAGATGTGGACTGAGCAGTCCTGAGGGGATACTCCTAGGACCACTGAGATCTGGAGAGAAAGTTTGAGCCAATATTTATTATCTTATTGTTGTCGTTGTTAATCAAGTCTAGGGAATGAGTGTGAACAGTGGTTCTAAGAGCCGTTTGGGGAAGGTGTCCGCTTAAACAGAGGTGTTGGAAATTATGAAGGGGGGTTGTTGTTTTTCTAAACCCTCTGCAAGAAAGGTATACAAAGGAAAAATGGAAAAGAGATTGAAATGGATGATGAAGCAAAAATGACCGCAAGCCCAAACTATGGCTCAGCACCACAGACTGTACTAGGAGCTGATGTTATAGAAGCTCACTAACCTCAAGACAAGGAACTGGAACTGGCCACAATTTCTGAATACATCTAGGCTTTTTCACCCTGGCTTTGACCTTATTCTAGAGGTGATGACATATATTAACCCCCCTCTTGGAAATTACTGTAAGATTACATTGTCACCAGTGCCTCCACTTTATTTGTACACCCACCCAAAATGTTTGAACCCCTCTGAATTTTCATGTGCTCTGAACCCCATTTCTCTTGGCTAAAGGTGATATTGTAACACCTACATTACAGACCAGATTCTCCTCGCCATTATATCAGGAAAAGTTAGCATTGAACTGTTATACCTGAGTGGAGAATTGGGCCCCATACCTTGCTCAACAACATTAGATAAGAATACAAGATAAGATTAACATCAGTGACATTTGACCACTTCTTATTAAGTGTTTCCAATTACATTGCAGTGTTCTCACCAAGTAATTACTCTATAAATAGATATTTAAGTACAGGTTTTTTACATGTAACTATACATACTAGCAATTTACATAATTGTTATAATTTGTGATATCTGTAGGTACATAATTACACCAGTTTATTGGATGGATTTGCTGGTTCCAAAGTATTCCTTTTAACAATGTCAAATCTACATTTTCATAGTGTCACTGGTTAGCTCAATTTATACTTCACTACATTTGCCATTATCCTTAATTATACAGATCAGGAGACAGGATTACTCCATTAAATAAAAAGTCAAAATGCACCCAGCTTCAAATCTCACAATGGACTTGTATTGTGCTCTAATTAGACATTTCAAATGTATTTGTTGAATAAGTACATGGACTTCATATTTATAGTCTTCTTTTATATGTACTTAATTTAGAATCTCATAATTTATGTATATTTGAGGTGTCTAATGCAGTCAGAAAAACTAAACCTGGAAAAAAATAAGAACAGGTTTATTTCTAGAAATCGTCACTTTAATAATTTTCTGGTATGTAGTGATAAACATACAAACTTCAGGTACTATGGAAATATAATAGACTTTAATGAGACTAATTAGAAAGTTTTATCATCTATTCTTGTTTCCACTATCATTGTTTTGCATAACGATGTATACTGTAACTAAGTCATAATTAGGTAATATCTTGGTTGGTTTTCAGAGTGGCAATACTGATGACTACTTCCTTTTATACAGATGCATCAGTATAAAAAGTACTGCATAGCAATGTTCTTTTTTTTGCCATCATAACTAATGTAAAATTCTAGCATTTATTTGAAAACTGTGTGGAAGTGTTGAAGCAGAAAAACAAAATGGTTGTACAGAAATTGGTGGTAGTTTTACAAAATATGTATTTTTCAGCTACTCTGTCACGTGTTAGCTCTTACACCACTGAGGGGAAATTTTTCCTTTAACAAGAGAGTGGCTATCTGTACTGATGTTCTCTTTCTGGTGCATAGGTGTTTTTTGTTTCGTTTATGGTGGTTTCTCTGATTTTTGGGAATCATCTGGACCAGTAAGAGGTTCTGTCAGCACCTATTTTGTAACTTCGGGTGCTTTAATACTATGCTACTATGACTCAGAGCCCTGGCACCAATAGTCTGCGCACAAGCATGAAGTTTTCACCATGGTTCTCACCAGCTTACTTCCTTCTTGCAGGATGACACTAATAGACCTGCTGGTCCTGAATCTCTCCAAATCCATCTACCCCAAATTCTTAACTGCAAGACACTTGGACTTTTCCCCGCTGGTTCATCACATCTGAAGGTGTGAAAACTTCCCCCAGTTATCAGTTCACTTTGGCACCCACACGCCACACAGTTGCATACCAGACACCTGCTTGGGGTAAAAATAAACAAAATGTTTGTTTAATAGAAAAATCACAGATTCAAAGATGAAATAATAAGGAAAACTCATACAAGTCACAGAGAAATAAACATCAAGACACAACTTCAGACTTCACATGTCTATATTAGATAAATGTCCTTTTCTTATACAAGTTACCTATTGCCTTTGAACAGTTTCCCAGAATGCCCCAGCCCTAAGGGGCAATCTAGTGTTCCCAGACAAAACTCCACTGCCTTTGAGACTGTCCCTTGGTTCTGGATCAAGACTTCAGTTTCAAGCTCCCTTTTTAAAAGGCCTTTTTTTTTTTTCCTTTTCTTTTCCTTTTTTTCCTGGCATGGTGACTCGCGGTCACTTAGGATAGGGAACTTGTAGCTGGGATTTCTCAGTGTTTCTTCACTAACCCTAATGGCCCATCATTTGTCTTTTTCCCGAGTTGTACAATGCTAGGTGCTTGGAACTAGTCTCCTCTGGTTGTGGAGGCAGCCCCCGCCTGCTTTACTGCTCCGTTGTCAGGTGATAAGTTGCATCACAGTTACGATTAGAATTTGCTACATATATAATACATTCAGAACTATGACCTATATACATAGATCATAGGGACCAAGTTCAGAAAATTACAAGCTTTCATAAAAGACCTTGACATATTTTGATACACAATAACATTGTATACAACCATTTGATACAATTGCTTATTCTTTGGGGCTCAGACCCCCTAGTCTCCTCTTGGGGTGTCTGCACCTTGATTGTCACAGTTTGTTTTAAAAAATCACATTTGGGATTTGTTGGTTTATATGAAATTGTTGTACAGGTACTTGGAGACATTTTGCAATGGATCCTTTTTTAATATATTGAAAAATAGATATATAATCACAAGGCATCTGATGTTTTGGATCCAGATTCTGCAAGTTACTCCATGTGGGCAGATCCCCTGCATCTTCCCTGAAGTCAGTGGCGCTCCTCCCAAAAACAGAGTTAATTGTGGGATTGGAACCTTGGACTGTGATCTCCTTAGGGCAGGGATTATGCTGCTATCTTTTTTTTTTGGCAAGCCCCCGGTATATTGTGAGCGCTACTAGAACTATGTAATAGACAATAATAATTTACTTTGACTGACTGTTTATTGGATAGTTTTGGAGACCTGTCTTACTCTAGACTGGTATGACACAGAAAGGGAGAATTGTGTCAGTTCCCTCCCTGCCCCCCTTTGGGATATATTACAGAGCAGTGTGTGTTGAACATCCTCTTTTAAATCTGATCTTTGCTGCCTCATCCTTACAAAATTTAGTATACAATAGTAAGAAAATAAGATTTAAGCCAATCCCAGGGTGGACACTCTACCATTTCAGAACCCCTGTAGTGCATGGACTTGACTTCATGGAATGGTCTAAAACTAATACACAAAGACATGTTGGGAAGAATTAAAGAGAATATCAGCCTCAACTTTCCACTTTGAATTTTCCTGCTTCTGTGACTCTGACGGTTATTTCATGTTGGTTTTAATTAATCTGTTTGCTTTACATTTCATGGATATGTGACTTCTGTGTTTTAGAAAACCAGTATTTTTGTTTTGTTGATTATTTTACCTCTAGATACTAATTTTCATTTCATTAATCTTCTACTAGATGTCTTCATAGTGTAGTATCACATTTATTGGTACACTTTTGCCCAACCTCTAATCTCCGATGCATAGTAACAGATTGTTTTCACGATGTGCTGTGATGTGCTCGGTGCACTTGACTCTTTCTATGATTAAAGTAATATTTTAGGAACAATTTACTTGACTTTCGCATGGTGAAAAAAATGAAACCATTTTTGCCTTAATTTGATTTTAAAACATCTAATTAAAGACATATTTTAAAAATGATGTTGGGACTCATGTTCCCCACCCCATTAGATGAAGGCTACCTAAGGGTATGTCTACACTTCAATTAAACACCCATGGCTGGCCCATGCCAGCTGACTTGGGCTAAGGGGTTCGGGATAAGGGGTTGTTTAATTGCAGTGTGGACATTCAGGCTCACGCTGAAGCCTGGGCTCTGGGACCCCATGGTGGGGGGAGGGAGGAGGGTACCAGCCTGAACATCTACACTGCAATTAAACAGCCCCTTAGTCTGAGCCTGGTGAGCTGAGTCAGCTGGCACGGGCCAGCTGTGGGCTTTTAACTGCAGCGTTGGCATACCCTTAGAAGTGATTCATTTAGACTAGGGAGTGGAGGAGCATTAGGAGTGCTGGCAGTACTGTTCAGCACTCTTGGTTAATTCCTGGAAGAGCAGGCTGCATATATTACTGCAACATCAGGGGTACAGCTGCTTTCTTTGTGCACTTTCACAACTCCCTTAAACAACTGGCTGATTAGAATTGAGAAAAAAATGCTGCTCAGCACAAAAGAAGAAGGTAGGTGGCTTTCATAGATTCCAAGGCCAGAAGGGACCATTGTGATCATCTAGTCTCACTTCCTGTATAACAAAGGCCATAGAATTTCCCCAAAATAATTCCTAGCGCATATCTTTGAGAAAAGCTGATCTTGATTTAAAAACTGTCAGTGATAGAGAAGTCTTGGTAAATTGTTCCAATGGTTAATTACTCTCACCATTAAAAGTGTATACCTTCTTTCCAGTCTGAATTTGTCCCAGCCATTGGATCATGTTATACCTTTTTCTGTTAGATTGAAGAGCCCATTATTTAATATTTGTTCCCCATGTAGCTACCTAAAGACTGCAATCTGGCCACAAAGGAGGATGGAGAAACAGCAGGTGGTACAGCCTGGTTTAATGGACAAAGCATGGAACTGACAGCAGAGGATTCCTATCATCTAATCTAGCTCTGATATATAGTCTGGGGTCATAATCATGTTGCTTAACCTCCCTACCTTAATCTCTCTGCCCACAAAATGGGAATATGTGCCTCTGTCACAGCAATGTTATGATGATGATTGTATAATAAAGCTCACCTGTGTGCATACATAGGCCCTCAGTGACTGAGGCTTAATAGACTACAGGCACCTGAGCTAATTAGAGAGAATTTTTTCCTTGAAACACTTTTAATTGTTGGCAACCATGCATGGCACCAAGCACACCAGCTGGGCTCCATGCTTCCTCCCTCTGTATATACATTGAATTAGTTACATTTGTTGTTAATTGAGGATTTCACTGACTCCAGACTTCTAAATGCCCTAGTCCTGGCCTTGCTTGCACATACTGTTTTCAATTACATTTGGAGTGAAGTGCAGTGAATGTGGAAAAAATGGTTTTGCAGGCCCACCCCAAAATGAAAAGCCTGGATCAGCTTATGACAACAAAATATGTTTTCCAGCTACCTCTGCATCAGAAATTATGGTAATTATTAAAACTCCACTATATTTCCCTCCAGTCACTCTTCTTAGATGGCTGGAGACTTCATTTAACTGTCAACAGGCAAAGAAGGGACTCTTTGAAATTCTACATGAAACCAGTGAATGTGCTACAGCAAAGATGGATTTATATTTATATTCATCTTCACCCCCATCTTATAGAAAATTCCTCTTCAAAAGCCAGGGCACACTATGAAAACAGGACAGACTGCTTACGTTGACGGAACACCTCACTTCAGACAGCCATCAGGGAGTAAGTACTAATCATGCCAGTACTCAGTAAGCCATGTCTGAAAGCTTGCTTGTTCCTCTGGGCTTAATATGGATAAAGCAAGTAGTGAAAAGAGAAATTGGGAAATGTGGCTTTACTGATAAGAAAACCTACCATAAAGTTTGAATTAGTGGCAGTGTAACAGACTTGCTTCTGGAGGGTTTCATTAGTATTGTAGGGGCTCCATTGCATTTTAGCTTTCTGCGATCTATCACCTGAGGTAATTCCTGTACCTGTTCAAATACATGCATTTAAGAAACAAGCTAGTTTCTCACAATCCCCCCTGACTCCCAGAAAAAAATCAGAATAAAATGACAGATTGGACCAGAGACGCAGATCTAGTCTGTCCAGGCAGTGAAGCTGTGTATGACAACATTAAGCAAACAGCTGCTGTCTTTGTGTCGCTCACTATATAGGCTGTTTTATGCAGACCCTAATGAGGACAAAACCAATTAACAGATTAGAAATTGCCAGAAATAAAAGAGAGCACTTACGTGCCACCAAAAGTAAAAATGCATTTCATCAGTAGTGTTGCCAAGTACTGTTGATCTAAGGATTGTAGGAGAAATCACTGAGCAATACATTGTTTAAAAGGTCATATTTGTCCAACTCCTTTTTATTTTGTTTATTTTTACTGAGATCTTGATGAAATTCCAGCATTAAACAAGTATACATTCTGCAGCTGAAATAGTATTCTTTTAAAATGGAACAGCAGAGAACTGATCAAAGCTAATATTCAAGGGCAACATAAAATAAACTCCCAAACTGAACATTTTAATAGTTTTAAAGTAACATGAGATATTTTTCAAAGAATATCTAATCTCATTTAAATGTAAATTTGGGGTTCAGTTATCAAAGCAGACATGTCTTTTTACAGTCCTATATTTCTAGAGATCTGGGATCAAAGTCATTGATTGGACTTGCAAACCAAGTGTTTGAGGTGGCTAGTGGTAGGGTATGAATTACATTGAAGGTAGAGTTCTTATGTAACTTTTGCAGCAAACAGAATAAAACTGAATTAACAGTAGAGAGATTCTAGAGAGCTCCATAATATAAATAATACTTTGTACCTTTACAGCATTTTTAATTACGCTCTCAAATGAGTTTACAGACATTAAAAGCCAGATTTTGCCTAGACAAGGGAAAAGGGGATGGAGCTGAACATGACTGTAGTTCTTGCTCTCTGGCAGTGCAAGAACTTGGCAGCACCTCTGACACAAGCTTGTGTAAAGGGGGCATGGATGCACCTGGAAAAGACCATGCCTTGGGATGAGTAGGTGAAGCCAGTCAAGTGGGAAGTGCCTGCAGCACTTACTTTTACTTTGAAGGTAGCATAGCAACTGCAGCCCAGCTGGTGTTCCAGGAAGCATTGTGCACACAATTTAACCCTGACTGACGCATTCCAGGGCAACTCTGTATGCACCTATGTAATCTGTAAGCAAGGTAAATTGAAACATTTCTATGAGCTTTTTGGGCGTAAAAAAGATGAATAAAAATTGTTCAGGAAAGATTAAATTGAAGGAAGTAGAGTCACTGAGTCAAATTCCAAGTAAATCGAGAATAACTTCAGTGGAGTGAAGATTTACCAGAAAAGAGCTATCTTATTCATAATCTAGAGAAGTAATGTTGAGTAGCCATATGTTGTAGTGAGACGTAAGAGGAAGGGCCATACATATGAGTGGCTGGTCATAAAATTGTCAGCAAAATTCAATCAGGGATGTACTTCTCCTTTTCTCTCTCTTCTGTTGGAGTGTATAAGAAATCTGTTTTTATTACTTGTATCACATGCAGTAAGCTGGGATAGAAATGAAGTGTTATGTTTATTCCTTATCGAATGATGCATTTGTCTTTTCTACCATCTGCCTTTTTGTAACTGTTCTGATATAGGTGATTTTTTATTATGGGTTGTTGTTGTTATTAAAGGAGCTGTCATTTTACTAGGCAATTAAATCTATGGTCTGAAAGTGGGAACTGAATGATTGCATTTTTCTTTATAGTTATTCTAATAGTATGGAACTTCACAAACTAATTTTTGGAACAGCGTCTGCTGTTGTGAGTCAGGTGTTAGGAAGATTCAGTATCATGAGCGGAACACTGAAAAACCTGCAGAATAAACAGAGTGGGCAGAATTCAATTTTTATTTTATATAACATTTTGAGAGACAATATCAATGTTTAATTTTGAGCATATTTTTATCTATTTAAATTTTTTATGGTTGCAGAAAATTATGAAGGGAGTTCACAAAATAATTATTTTGACGACAGATTTTGAGATTCAAAAAGTTCAAGCTTTATAACTGTTAAAACACCAAGGATCAACATCACATGTCAAAATATGCAGAGTAAATAGCCTTAAATCAAACTCTAAGTTTTCAAGCAGCATTTTCCTTACTTTGCCTATGTGTAAACTTTGATTATTATTGATGGAAATATTTTGTCAGTTTGTGTGTTTTGTATGATGGAATTGACATTCACTGATTTAAAATCTAATCCTTCTAAGCCTAAGAATAAAGTACAAAACCACCCCACAATGGCAGACCACAGGATACTTATCTGGATGTTGCCAGATAGAATTTAACTCATTCACCAGCTCTACGTTACTCCATAGTAACCACGTCTTGGAAATTAGATCTCAACCATCCCCAAAGGCGGGCTTTTCCCAGCCTAACCAGACCCTGCCTGTTCACTCAGCATCAGAGAGAATCCTGTGCTTAGGTCTAGGGAAAGGAGTAACTGTACTGAAGAGGCAACTAACCTGTTATCTTCCTTATCCTTATTCTGATCCTTAGTCATTCTTATTTCAACAGATGACAAGGGCAATGCTCTCTAAATATCCCTTTGTAACTGTCTAGAATAATTCAAAATCCCTAAAGTCATGTGTCTAGTTAAATTAGCTTGTTCCTTTATAAAATAGTAATCCAAAGACACTTATTTCTAAAGAGGTCAGAACTGAATGCACATGCATATCTATCCTGTGAAGCTATTGTTAATTGAAAGAGCTCAGCAGATATGTACCATAACCATCCAGGTTTCTTGTATTCATTCAACTACGCACATTTTGTACTATGTTCATATAAGTTTTAAAAAATAGCATACCAGTGTTGCATCAACTGTTGGCCTCCAAGTATGTTATTACAATATATTAAACAGAAGTGTATGTATATTGAGAGTGGAAGGATGGTCTACTGGATAAGGCACAGAAGTGAGACTTGGGAGATCCATTTTCTATTACTGCATTCATATACAGCTATGTTGATGAGAACATAGAAAAGCCTATAACAATACATATATTTCACCTTTCTCTAGGTAATGAGGGGGATTTCTTATTGTGTATAGAAGTTGAAAATTCCTTACTTCTACCATATGCCAGTTTCAGATCAAAATATACAATCCCAGGTCTTTTGCAGCACAGGACAGTTGGCATAAAGCAATCCTGAAATTAGTATAGCCAGCCATAGTAGGATCACTTCACCAACATGGTACCTCCGATGCCTCATCCCTATTGCAGTTTTACAGGCTTCCTTATGTCCTGGAGAATTAAAGTTGCAGTGTCATTTCTTGAAACTTAAAGCAGGATTGGGGTGGGAACACAGCCAGCCCTGCTTAAGGATGTGGGAGCGCTATTTTTGCACAAATCATGTTCTGAGAAGATCTGGGCAAATAAAAGGATTTTTTGGTTTGCTTGTAAAATTTAAAAAAAAAAAAAAGAAGAAAGATCATTTCAGATCAAACAGTGTTTAGCTTGAGCTGAAACAAAACATGTCAGTTTGGCTTCAAGCATTTCTAATTTTTTAAAAATTAAAGGAAATCTCAAAATAGTCATTTTGAGTCAAAACTTTTTGACCTTTTTTCAGATTTTTTTTAGGATTTTTGGACCAAAACAATTCAGTGAAATCAACATGAACACTCAAATATTTCCATGTTGCCAAATCTGCAATTCCCCGCTCCCCCACCACCAAAAAAAAAAAAAGTTTCAACAGAAAATTTCATCCAGCTCTATTGCTGACCAATCCGGTGTGTTTCTTGGCCATTGGTGAGGATCTGGTCTAAAGGCTAGGAAGTCCTATTTTATAATGTCATTCATACCTTTGTGAGTTGAACAATTTTTTAATAATTAAGTTCTATTGCGATGCTCTGATTTTATGGCACTCCCATATTTCTTAATATATTTTTATACTTTTTTGTTAAATGTCTGAGCATCGTAGTAGAATTCTTAAGCTACCATTTTATAAGCTGTCTAAATAGCCAGTAGGCTGCTAGTTGTGTACTGAGAAACAGTATTTGGACTATCAAGAAAGGAGGCTTGAGCAAAGCACAGTCAGCAGGATCAGAATTATGAATTTGTTCTGGAGGTGAAGCTCAAGCTTTTTATAGAAGAAAGGGGAAACTGGTGAAGGTATTTTAAAAGAGAGATGATATGGTCTGAGTGTCAGGACAAGAATATGATCTTCACTGTTGAATTTTGTATAGACTGAAGCAAAGAGATAGGAGAGGACAAAGTCAGAGATGCAGGCATTGCAGTAGAGTTTTATGTAGGCCGTCTTGCCTTGTAGTTATGACAGGAATCAGATGTAGAAGGCAGAGCAGGTGTCCAGGTTGGGGAATGAAACTAAGGGACAGCACCAGAGTCAACTGCCAATTACCAGAGCCAGGGGCCAAGCCAGAGTTGGAACCATTAATCAAAGCTGAGTGTCAGAGCTGAGGTCAGACACCAAATGCCAGAGCCAAGGGTCAAGTCAGAATCAGAGTCAGAGGCCAGGATCAGATTGGTGATTGGAGGCAAGGTGTAAGGGCAAGAATTGGAGGAGAAGCAAGAATCCAAACACTGAGCAAGAGAAGAGGCAGGAGTGGAACAGGAATAGGGTTGGGTACACGAGACAGGCACAAGCTGGGTCCAATGCAGTCACAACAGGAAATCACCTTATTGGTCAGACAGCTTCCTGTGCTTTCTTTTGGCTTAAATACCATGGTTGGCCCAATTGGTGGAGTCGGGTGATCCTCCAATCAGGGCTGCTGGGGGTGGAGTCTTGGCTGAGGCTATAGTCCTACTAGTTTCAGAGTAGCAGCCGTGTTAGTCTGTATCCGCAAAAAGAACAGGACAACTTGTGGCACCTTAGAGACTAACAAATTTATTTGAGCATAAGCTTTCGTGGCCTACAGCCCACTTCATTGGATGCTAGTAGGATACAGTCCTACTAGCTGTCTGAGGACTCCCAGACCTGCGTTCAAGACCTGGAATATGACATAAAGAAAATGAGAGCAAACTACCATACCTATGATATACATGGCATAAAAAGATAGACAGGCTGAGTTTTGTATGTTATAAATACTTTAGTGATAGGATTTACTAGCTGTGAGGAGAAAGGGTGAAAGAATTATCAAAGAGGACACTAAGATATCAAGGCTGGATGATGAAGAGGTTGGATGCTCACAGAAGTCTGCAGTAATAGGGTTAATAGAGAGAGGTTACAGATGTATGGCTGTGGGAGGAGAATGAGAAGTGGGTCTAGCCATGTTGGGCTTAAGTGGTAGAGGTTAAAAGGAAATACTATATAGAAGCTTTGGGATTTAATCTGAGGTTAGTATGGCCTTTTTTGCTTAGCTATGGAGAAACATTTTGGAACCTTAGGCCAACTTTCTTGACCTCATTCACCCACAACATGGCTGTTAGTGAAATGTAATTTTTTGGCCTTTGGAAAGAGCAGACAAAATATTTTGCATGCTGATGAATAATGCAAGCAGACTGTAATGTGGTGCATTAGAAGTGAATTAAATTTTCTCTTACCTGCCAAATGCTGGGACACTGTGTAATTTAGCTGCATGTCTCTCTCTCTCTCTCAAAAAAAAAACAAAAAAAAACAGAAAAACTAGTTTAATTGCTGATAGAATCCAATACTGAGAAAATTTCCTTTTGCATTATCTATTATCAATACCCATGTAAATAATTCACTGTTAGATCTCTTCTGTATATTAATGCAGAGCAGTGTCTTCTGAAGTTTCATATCCCAGGAAGCTCACAGGTGTTTCTGTTAAGACTTCTTCTTAGCCATTTATTTATTTATTTATCATTTGGATTTCTTCCTACCCCATTGTTTGTTTTAACTTGTATAGAAATCAGCATGGCTTCATTTTGTTTGTTCCCTGGCATGTGAGAGAACAGTACTGATGATGCTAACAATATTGTGCCTAACTCTGGAGAGTAATGTTAGTTAATTGCTGTTGCATATCCAGGAGAGGAAAAACAGGAGTACCAAAGATTGTTTGGGTTTCTTCTGCCCAGGTCCCATTTGAATAATGTCTTCTGGGAGGGGTATGTCTCTTTATTTTACATGAAATGTAGCCAGGGTTTCACTACACACTGCTGATTCCTGACTCTGTTTGGCAGCTGGCATAACTTACAGTAAAGTTTAGACCGCTCAAAATTGCACTGGGGGATTGGTCTGCCAAACATCAGGCTCAGCACTCCATCTTTGCACTTTGTCTTGAACAGCGTTGTTTTCTCCTCAGCTGTGGCTAGGGAGCTGTGCATCTATATTTGGTGGGCATACTAATATGAGGTATATTGCTAGATGGGTGTTCCTTTCCCCTCATTCTTGAATGCTTATCTTAATCCAAGATAGTGAAGTTTCTGATTTTTACCTAAAAAAAAATAAAAATGAGACAGATTTCTTGTATATATCTCTGTAATGGCCTAATCAGTTCCACAATTCTGAACATCATATGCTTTAGAATACTGGACTGAGGTCATAACTTTGAGACTCAAACCATCCCTTGTAATTGGTGGAATAATGTAATTGATGTAGCTCAAGTTGTTGTACCAAAAAGTCCCAGTTGGGGAATATTGTGTCAGGTGCTGTACGTGTACACACACACACACACACACACACACACGAAAGACAGAACCTCAAAGAGCTTACAATCTAAATATAAGACGAGTCAATAGGTGGATGCAATAGAGCAAGGAGGAGACCAAGTTAAATGTAGTAAATGGAGGTTGCAGCTAGAAGTGGGTGAAACTTTTCAGGCGAATAGCTAATTCTCCCAAAAATGCAGTTTTAGTTGAACCAAAACTATTCATGAATTTGACACAAATTTGCTAAATAGCTTCAGTCTCCCCCCCCCCGCCCGCAAAAAGTGACTGAGGAGCCATTTGCAAAAGAGGAGGAAGTGGAGGTGGTAGTGCTGCTTCCTTTCCCTCCCCACAACCCATCTAACCTTTTTAACCCAGTGATTAGTGCACTCACCTGCGATGTAGAAGATCCAGGTTCTAGTCTTCCCCCTCCAATTAACACTAATTATTTATAAACCGTGGAACAGCTTCAACAGGAGAGCGCGTGAGTGAGCCATCCCTGAATAGCCTGGGGTTAGGGAAGGAACCTGACTTAAAATTCCTGTTCCAGAGCAGGTATTCAAACCTGGGTCTCCCCCATCCCAGGTGAATATCCTAACTACTGGGCTAAAGGTTATAAGGGGGCACTGCCACCATCTCCTCCAGCCATTTTGTGAATCTATCTCCTTAAAATGCTCAGAAACAACCTGTTTTGGATTGAATGTAACATTTAATGCGGTCCAAAATGGACCTTTTTGGTTCAGCAAAAAATTCAGATTCCAAAATGATTTTTGTTTTGAACTATCACCAAACCCCAACACCAGTTCTTTGCCCAGTTTCAGTCACAGCATACCAACTGCCTAGCCAAGTGACAGTGCTACAGTTCGAGAACCTTGGTTCTAATCCCAAAATGGACACATTTTACAGGTTAGATAATTACTGTATTATGTAATTCAATTTGTTTAGTGATATTTTTTCCACTTTTTCATCTGAATTAAAATCCTAGTTCTGCAGCCTTTATACTGAGTAGGGTTTACTCATGTGAGTAGTGCCATTAACTTAGTTAGCACCACGCCATATAAAGACAACAGATTTGGGCCCTATATTAGCAGTTATGAACTACACATTTTTGTTTTCCAAATTTTAGTGGCCTCTATCCCACAGTAAGGAGTCAGCCAGCATGACTCCATGCCTGTCAAACTTCAGCTTAATTCTCAATGAAAAATAGCAAGTGATGTTTAATTGTACTTGCCGTATGGCAAAAATGGCTTACACAGTGACATGAGAAACCTTTCCTAGCATTATCTTCTTTAGGTGAAGGCCTTCCACTGGTGTGGAAAAAATACCTCGTGCAACAGGAGGAGTTTCACAAGGATAACAACAAAAGGTGTTGAACCTGATTCATGTTCCTAATTGAAAGGCTTATGGTAATTCAAGTCTTGCATGCAAATATGTTCTCTAATAAATCATGGTGATAGCTGATTTAGGTGAAAGGGATGAAAACACTCTATCGACCAGAATTTTTTAGCTGTATTGCGACTTACAAATGTCAGCATCGTGGAGTTTATACTAAAGGAATTGTAAGTGATTTAGAGGACTAATATTTTATGAAAACACCACCTTACCTCAGTAGCATAATATTTAAATGATTAATACAGTATAAGGAATAGTTATGAACAAACTGCAGGCAAGACAATAAATTCTCTTCAGCTAATTTTAACCATTTCATTAAGAAGACCATCAATAAAATTTTTCTTGAATTATAGTCTGTATTGTCACAGTACAACACAATGACTTACTTTATGAAACATTTTCAGTCTAAAGACATTAGCATAATTTTATTTGCATTATCATAGCACCCAGGATCCCTAGTTTTGGAGCAGGACTCCATTGTGCTATCCACTGTACCAATACTGAACAAAAGATAGTCCTTATTCCAGGGACTTTACAGCCTAATCATAAGAAAAGAGACAACAGATGGATAGAGGCAAATGGGGGAGTACAAGGGAACAATGAGACAATATTGGTCAGCAGCACACTAGCAGTCTAACTGTCAATTTTTTTTTGTAGGCATAATTTTGAGGAGGTATTTGGGGGATAATGAGTTTTGTTGATGTTTATGGGGAGCTCCTCCAAAGCATGAGGGGCAGCATGGAAAAAAGCACAAAGGTGCTTGTTTGAACATTTACCAAGTGAGTGATGGAGCTAACATCATGGTCTGATCAGAGGCAAGAGTCAGCCTCCGGATAGCAAATGAGAAATGGGAAGGAGGGAGGGGATAGGCCATGAAGGGCCTTGAAAATGAATACAAGCAGCTTATATCTGATGCACTAGAGAAGGGGATTGTAGACTGTTTGCTCAGTGAGTTTAGAGATGGAAGGCAGATGGGCAGTGGAATCAAGAGTGTGTGTGTGTTTGTTAATATATATGGAAGAGATTAATGCATGATAATATGGAGGGGGGAGATTGGTGAGATCGTCTGTGGAGAGAAAGAAGTGGAAGCAGGAGGAAGGGAAGAGTTGAGGAGTGAGTCAAAGGTGGTGAAAATGATTGTGGGCATGGAATTTAGTTAAGGTGGAGAAAGAGTTGTTTAGCAAGGAAGATGGCAGAACTTGGAGAAGAGAATGAATTTGTAATAGAGGAAGTTGGCTTGGTCATGGGATTTCCACCAGAGACACTCTCCATTGTGAAAGCATGAGTGGGGGAAATGGGTGTAAAGAGTGAGCCAGGGTGGTTGTTGACAAGGTGGACTTTGCTATAGGAGAGGGGGTAAAAGGGTTGAGGGTGGAAGAGAAAGAAGCCTGGAGAGAATAGACAAACATATAAATGGAAAAGAGGGAACACAGGGCAGGGAGGAGAAGACTGAGAACAGATGAGAAGCCACCAGTGCTGGATGGACTGGAAGTCACAGAACAGCCAAGTAACAGAGCATGGGAGGGGGGAGGGTCTAATAGGTAATGCTGAAAGACATCAAATGATGATGGTAGAGAGAACTCAGCAACAGATTAAAAAGAGAGCAGTGTTTGATGCAGAGCAATTCAAGTGGGTGGTGTTTTTGGTGAATAGGAGGCCTGGTCTACACTGGGAGGGGATCCATCTAAGATACACAATTTCAGCTATGAGAATAGCATAGCTGAAATCGACGCATCTTAGATCGATTTAGAATCACTTACTTCGTGTCCTCACAGCGCGGGACCGACAGCCGCCGCTCCCCCGTCGACTCCGCTTCCGCCTGTCACCGTGGTGGAGGTCTGGAGTCGACAGCAGAGCAATCAGGGATTGATTTATCTGCATCTACGCTAGATGCGATAAATCAATCCCCAATAGATTGATCACTACCCACCGATCCGGCGGGTAGTGAAGACATACCCAGAGAGTTGAACTAGAGCTGCAGGTCAAATGAAAAATGTGCAGCTAAGGAGTTGGATGGGTAATCATCAGGCGACATTGTGAGGACAGGATGAGAAAGAGAGAGTTAGGAGTTGAAATAAGAGAGGAAGGCTGATGGGGAGGAGGTAGGTGCACGGTAGATGACAGAAGAGTCTGATGCAGTGCTGTTAACAAGAGAGAGTGGGAAGGGGAAAGGGTGGAGAAGGAGGAGATGGAAGCAGCAGGAACTGGGAAGAAGCCCAGCCTGGTCTGATCTAGGGGACCTCATCCTGAAGGTCCACACCACACCTTTCAAGATCCATGGATCCTCTACATGCCTATCACAACCTGTGGTGTACCTCATCCAGTGCACTGGATGCCCGCATAACAACTATGTGGGTGAAGCCAGACAATCACTATCCTCTTGAATGTACTCACACAGGGAAATGATTGATAAAAGACAAAAGCATCCTATCATCTGTGGGTGAACACTTTTCACAAACCAATCACTCTGTGGCTGACCTATCAGTCCTAATCCCCAAAGGAAATTTGTACAATGCTTTTGAAAGACAAGCCCAGGAGCTTAAATTCATAATTCTGCTGGACACTAAAAACCATGGACTGAACAAAGATACTGGATTTATGGCTTATTACAATAATCTATAACCCTCTAACCCCCTCTTTTTGTCTTATGACTGTAGAGGTGTTAACAGGCCACTCGACTTTGAATGGTCCCTTAGAATATGTGTTAACCATTTATGCTAAACCATATGTTCCACCTTCTATTTAACTGTGTCACTCGGAGTACCTTTCCCAGACCCGAAGACCTGCTCTCTGTGGCTTGAAAGCTTGTTTCTCCTACCAACAGAAGTTGGTTCAATGCAAGCTATTACCTCAGCCACCTTGTGTCTCTAACATCCTGAGACCAAAGTAGCTACAACTACGCTTGCATACAACATTTTTAATTACTGGCCATTATCTTTATAATACTGAGTTTGGCACTGAAAGTGAATGTTCACGTAGTCTCTAGTCATGGTTCTGTTTATTGGAAAGGAGCCAATTTTAAATGTGGCCAGATGCTTCTGTGGCTGCAGGTTGCTGTCCTTTCTGTAGGTGTGATGCCTGTCCAACCAATATCAAGTCCACTACAATTTAATACAGACTTTCTTTTCAATGTAACATGCACTATGAAGTAGCCACTGCCCAGCTCTAACCCCACTGTGGCTTGTCTCCTTCTTTATCCACCTCTGGTGGAGACTCTGAGTGACCTTGTTGATTACGGTAATACTTATTTTGGGTGAGTTAAATATACATTTCCCTTTGGGTGAGTTAAATATACATTTCCCATATATCTCATATGCAAATCTACATGAAAGAAAGGATCACTCTTTCCAGATTTCATGTACCTAACAATATGCTCTAGACTAATAGAGCACCGTGAATGGGTTAAAATGTTACTGCTCTATTTTCTGTGCTAGAATGATGGTGGTTGTGGGAGTCGATCTCTTTATTTAATCATATTCTATAAAATCATTCCAGTATTTCACCTGAAATGAATTGCTGTCCAGAGGCCTTATAGGGTCTGTCTTCTGAGTTTTTTCTTGAATACTAATGTAGGCTGTAATTAATCATTTGTGATCTTACAAAGCATAAAGCATTTATATGATCTTCATACCTGACATCTGAACTCTCCACAAGAGACTAGCTGAAATAGGGCTAAAACAGAAAAAGTATATTTCTTCTAGAATGTTCATACATTTGTAATGCTAGAATGTATGTATTTAAAATACTCTTTGAGAGAGCTAGTTCAGAAACGTCATTTGATTTATAGCTCTGAATACAGTCTTGATTTTTAGTGTTGACATAGTGTCAAGTATCAGAGGGGTAGCCGTGTTAGTCTGGATCTGTAAAAGCAGCAAAGAATCCTGTGGCATCCGACGAAGTGAGTATTCACCCACGAAAGCTCATGCTGCAAAACGTCTGTTAGTCTTTAAAGTGCCACAGGATTCTTTGCTGCTTTTAGTGTTGACATAGTTAATATTCCTTTGCAACTATTCTTAATATCTAAAAGGTATTTAAATAAAAAAAATACTTGCTTTGGTTCAGTACCGGTGTTTTCAGAGTACAAAATACAAACTTAAATGTTAATTAAAATATTTAAATGATTCTGTTAAACTGCCAAAACTGTAATTGTAGCCTTCACATGACTCTTTCTGGCTGACAACCCTGTTAGTTAAAATGTTAAAAAAATTAAGTAAGGATGAGTAGTGCCACTCAAGAAATAAGCAGTTTCTTAAAGGACCTCAACAAGTTTTGCTGTTTTTAGTAACACTGGGAATGTCTGGGGTTTTTTTTTTTGGGGGGGGGGGGGAATTGTTTTTTTTAAATCTCCAAACCTTCAATTAAATAAATCAGTGCATTGCTGTAAATAACTTTTTGCCAGATATCAATTAGATTTTGATATTTTTAAACATTTCTTTCTTAATAAAGTATCAGTTGTAATATATTCACTACAGGTTTGTACAGTGTCTAGCACAATGGGACCCCACCCATGTTTGGCCCTAAGGCTCTATGATAATAAGCATATTGATGAATAATAATAATAATCTGAATGGAAATAAATTTCAGTTTCTGTGAGATCTTGTGTCTGATCTGTCACTGGTCAATATGAGCTATCATAGATGGGAATCTAATTTTCAGTACAAATAATAGTTCTTGTTATCCATGACAGTTTGATACTTACTTGGTATATCGTGCTTTCACCTTAACAACAATATTGTAATTAGATAAATATCTTATATTTGCACAACTCCTAGCACAGTGCATTACTAATCTTGATTGGGATATCTGGGTGCTGCTGTAATAGGAATAAATAAGAATTCTAAGGGAAAAAAACATTCATTATAACACTTGGACATACAAACACCATGACACCTTAAAGAATGATAAAACAACTTTTTGTATTTTGAATAGATTAAACAAGGAATTGGATGTTCTTTGGAATTACCATGGATCCATCATGCTACACATGAAGCCCTGTTCAGTAAAATGCATTAGTATATTCATTTTGATATAGTTTTCCAACATGACCAAATAGGTGTTCTGGATGCACATCTGTGATTGGAAAAACTCTGAATTGCCCATCTGCAGAAAGCCATTTTATTAGCAAGTTTTCTTTTCTAAACACTACCGTAAGTCATTTCTTAACAGGAACATTGTGGAACTTGGCTACAAGGAAGTCAGCAGCTGCTATGGCTTGTTGAACAACTGAGTGCTCTCCTAATGAGGACCATACACTTAAATTTGTTCTCTATTGTCTTTCACGCACACAATTAATGGGTGATGATAACCAACTTTGTAATGACCCTCAAACAAGGTATTTCATATTTTTCAGGTACATTTTTGTGTTCATAATAAACTGGTGTTAAATTGCAAGCACAATTAATTGTATGTATCAGTAGTATTTAGACATCTGACTTATTGATTGTACCTGCAAACCAGGTTATTAGCAAGCTATATGATCAGATTAGCATTAGCAATTAAATAAATTGAGTAATAATGTAATAATGACTGCTAAAATGCTCTCTCAAAACTGGAAATCTTTATTTAAAATGTTGGCTCTGTGTGAAAATGTTAAATATCGCATGTCAAAGAAACATCAAGCTGAGAAAAACGTAACCTTCTTGTTGGATTGGATGGTGGAGAATCATGCAATCACAGAAATTAGAGATGGAGACTGGGGTTGGGTTATCTACTTCACTCAGCCACATTAGAGTTTTATTCCCTTTAGCACACCTGATAGAGCCCCTGCCTGCAGGTCAGGTATCCTCCAGTTTAAGGTTTGTTGTGCTGCTTTGAACATTATGCTCTAGTAACTAAATCATGGGAGAACAGTCTGTGCTAGTTGACCTAGGGCCAGATTTAAAGGTTTTTAGATACCTAAAGATGCAGATAGGTGCATTTGTAAATCCCACCAGATGCCTAGGTGAGTTAAACATCTAACTGCCATTGAAAGTAAATGGGAGATAGACTCCTATTGCGATTAACAAATGCTCCTAAGCACAAATTAAGCTCCTTTGATACTCAATGGGAGTTAGGAACCTAACGGGATTTACAAAATCTTCTAAGCACGTTAGATGTCTATCTGCATCTTTAGGCATCTAACTACCTTTGTAAATCTGGCCCCTAGTCTAGACAGAACCTCCATACTAATCATACATGGATATAAATTAGGGGTAACTCCTATAGAAGCCAATTGAGTTACACTGGTTAAAATCAGAGTGAGTTCAGAATTGGGCCCAGTGTCTCTGGTTACCAGTAGGCAGAGAAAACAACAACAACAAAAAAGATGCAGAAAAATGCATTCTGAAGACAGAAAGACAAAAAATAAAATTACATCCATGTGACACAAAGACATTAGAAGCTTGATAAATCTGGATTAGTTGCATCTTTAACAATAGCTGATATTAAATCCCTGGCCAGAAGATAGATAATTGGAATCACACAATACACAGCACTTCGGTTTGGCATCAATTTCATAATATAATAAAACTTATCATTTGTAAGCTTGTCTGGTTTTTAGAAAGACTGAGAACAATTTGATCTGTCCTGGTACATCAGACAGCACAGTGCAGGTGGCTTAAAAACAAAGCATTTAATCAGGCAAAATTTTACTTAAACTACCTGATGATTTATCATCCAGCTCTTGTTCATTGTCAGTTGTCTTTCTAAGCTATTATTCACAGAATATTTAAAAAGCCTGGACTGCATGTGCCGCTGCCATGAATGCTATTGTACTGTAAATTACAGCTCCAATTTGTTTCGGATTCAGAATAGACTGTCAGCATTGCAGTGACTCATCCTTCTGTGTCTATGAATACTCTGCAACAGCTATACAGAAAATCAAGCTTTGCCACCAATAATTTCTTGCTAACATTGGAATATTCTTAGGCTATTCTTTAGTGGGCTCGAAGAAATACTAGAAATTTAGGCAAATCAGAGATTTCATATTTATTCTTTTCCTCGTGTTTTCCCTGCCTCTTATACATGCTGCAGTATCAAATTCTATTGAAAATTGTGCCTTTGCAAATACGGGCTGCTATTTAGGTGCAGTCTCTGTGATCCCAATATCAGCAATGCATTTAAATTCCAAACTGTTAGTCACATTTTATCTGCTTCTCCAGAGTAGTTCCCTGTTGGTCAGAGTAAAGAAAAATAAGGAGCTTTCATAGCTGTTTTTTGGTTGGGTTGCATGGAGTATGGGGAATGTTAGGGCGGTCAGAGGGAAATTATAGAAGTTAAAGTATGAACTGATCAAGAGCTGCACAAGACTTTTGGCAGCTGGAATAGAGATGAAAAGACAGAGTTGAAGCAGCTGTAGAAAGGGTGGGGAAGCAGGATTTTCTGGTAGTTTCTCTGTGAGGCATCAAAAATGGCAATATAATTGTGAGGCTGAGAGATGGGAGAAGGTGAAATTGCCATTGGTAGTGATGGGTACATGACTTGATAGAAATGAGTATTTTTTTACTTTGACATTGAATTAGTGGTTGAGGCTAGAGATGGGAGACTAGGTGGAGAGGGAGAGGTCCTCTGGGAGTCAGTGACAGTAGTTTAAGCTTAGATAGAGTGGCAAAGTTAGGGATTGTGTGTAAAGATAGAGTTGGAGAGCCAAAAATGGATCCCCCAAGTGACTAGAGCTGGCTGGGAAAAAAAGATGTAAAATTTTAAATTGTGTTGTTTTTTTAAATTGACCACTCTGTAAGGTGGGGTCAAAAACCAGCACATATTTTTAATTAAATTAATTTTTATTAAAATCCAAACATCATCTGGCATTAGCAGTGACCTATTGCTTTTGTGTGTATACTCCTGTATTCACGCATGGTGATACCTTATCACCACACCCCACTAAGCCAGTATTCTAAAGAAGCTCCTTCAGGCCCTACCTGATGTCCTAAAGCCAGGGGTTATCACAATTCCTGGGATCACCTCAGTAAACAATTTTATAGGGTTTCAACAAGAGATACCCCAATACCCACTGGTACTACATCATTCAGTGGCAATGACTGACCAACCTTCAGTACCACAGGATTGCCATTAGGTACTGCACAATCACCCTCAGGTACCTACCTCCTCGGCATCAGGAGACACCCAGGAGCAGCAGAACCCCTAAATTGAGGAAAACTTATCTCCATCAACTAAGGCTCAGAACACTACCAGTACCGAGTCCTTTCCTTCGGGCACTTCACAGCCCACACAGGCTTTACAAACTTCTCATGATAGTGGTGAACCATCTATGTCAGAGGAGAATAGCAATATTCCCTTACCTGGATGATTGGCTCCCCAAGGTCAATCAGCTCTACAGGTCCACTCAGTGAGCAACCTCCAGGACTGTAGCCCTATTTCAGTCTCTGGGCTTTTGCATCAATCAAAAGAAGTCTACATTGACCCCAACCCAAAGATTAGGCTTCATTTTAGCCACTCAGACTCTGGCAATTACAGAGTCTAATCTCCCCACAGAAAGATTCACCACTCTGTTCAGTCTAGTCTCGACAATACAACACAAACAACGGCAAGCATCTGCCTACAACTCGTAGGCACATGTCAGCCTCCACATTCATCACCTTTTATGCAAGACTGCACCCCAAGTGCCTTCAATGTGGCTAAGGTTGATGTACACCCCAAACAGACACGGTCTCTCCAGATGCAACACAGAACCTCAGAAAGTTCTGCACTCTCTCAGGTGGTGGAAAGACCCAGTGAATGTCTGCATGGGAACCCCATTTTCACATCCCCCACCCTCAAGGTTCCTCACAACAGATGCTTCTCTTCTGGGATGTGAGGGGCTCACCTGTAAGGGGCCATAGCCTAGGGCAAGTGGTCCGTACAAGAGGTAATGCTCCAGTTGAACATTCTGGAGCTGAACACAGTTTGTTGTGCTTGCCAACACTTCCTTCACACCATCAGGGTAATGCTTGACAACAGAGTAGCAATGTATTATATCAACCAACAGGGAAGAGCAAGATCCTAGTCCTTGTGCACCAATTGTGTAATTGGTGCATTTCCCATCAGATAGAAATCTCAACAATCTATCTTCCAGGCATCCAGAATACAATGGCAGACTCCCTGAGCAGACATTTCCTTCAGGAACACAAATGGGAGATCAGTGATTCTGTCTTCCACAGCATCTTCCAGACATGAAGCGCCCCAAGACTAGACCTCCTTTGTCACCCTGAACAATGCAAAATACCATCTTTTCTGCTCCCAGGGAGGATACAGCTGCAACTCATAGGGAGATGTCCTCATGACGCTGTGGCCCCTTACCGTACTGTATGTTTACAAACCTCTACCTCTAATCCTCAAGAAATTACTCAAACCATACCAAGAAAGAGCAAAGGTTATCCTCATAGTGCATCCCACCCAAGACAAATAAATGTAGCACTTTAACTTCATTTATCTCTCTGTGGCAAGGCCTCTTTGAATATCTCTCAGGAAGGATCTCTTGTCACAGAACTCAGGGGCCCACATCCATCCCAACCACTTCTTCTTGAACCTGAGAACATGGTTCTTAGATGATTCTCAGGCATGGATCTCATCTCTTTTGATGAGGCCCAGTCAGTTCTCCTATCTAGCAGAAAACCTAGACCTTGCATAACTTACCTTCAAAAGTGGAAACACTTCCACTCCTGGTGTTCCTGTCACTCTTCCCAAACCTCAGATGTTCCGCTCTCCAAAATCCTGGGTAACCTCTTGGATTTCAAAATGCAAGGTCTACAAGTGAGCTGAGTGAGGGTACGTTTGGCCACTATAACAGCCTTCCACTCACAAATTGAAGGCTTCACAGTGTTTGCCCAGCTTACAACAGCTAGATTCCTCAAGGGCTTATAGAACTTGTTTCTCCCCCGCGCCCCATACAGAACCTGGCTTTTCAGTGGGAACTCAGTTTAGTTCTCAATTCCCTGAGGAAACCTCCATTTGAACTAGTGTTTATAAATGCAGGTTACACTGCAGCCCCATCCTTACTTCTCCCCAAAGGTCTTTTCAGAATATCACATTAATTAAGAGATACACCTGCCAGTGTTCTAACCAAAACTTCATGCTTCCAGAGAGAAGCCCAGCCTACATACACTAGATGTCAGAAGGGCTCTCACCTTCTATCTTGACAAGATTAAGACCTTCCAGGCTTCTCCTAAGCTATTTGTATCACTTGCAGAGAGGATGAAGTGTCAACCTATTTCCTTTCAAAGACTGTCAACATGGGTTTTGGGTTGCATCTTAATCTGCTATGAATCCACTGGGATGGAAGCCCCTCATAGAGTGACAATATATTCCTCTAGAGCTCAGTCCACATCTATGGCACTACTCAAGTACGTTCCCATAAGAGAAGTGTATAGGACTGCAATTTGGGCTTCCTTTGGCCAAGCATCTTACCTGCTTCCAGGGATAACTTTGCCAACAGTCCTCTGAACCATCTTGAACTTCCCTCCTTAGCACCCACCTCCTGATTGAGTTACTGCTTGGAAATCTCTTATGGTGGAGCACCCATAAGGACATTTACTTGAAGAAGTTGGAAAAGTTACTTGAGTTCTTTGTTTTGTCACTATGGGTTCTCCACCTCCTGCCCTCCTTCCCTTTGAGTGTGGAGGCTCTGCTTTACTTTTGAGAAGGAACTGAGTGGTGGTGGGTCCATGCCTATTATATGCCCTAATTTGGAGTCATGAGGTGCAGATCTGCACAGGTGTCGGCCCGCAGCCCTGCTTTTCATTCTCCGGCTGAGAACGCACTGGTGTGTGCTCATGCTATGGTGAAGCATCCACAAGGACAAAAAATCTAAAAATTCAAGTTACTGTAAGGTAAGTAATCTCTCCTTTTTTACTGTGAGGGAGGTTTTTTTGTGAGTGATATATCTGTGAGGATCTTATGGATCCAGGTGGTGCCATAGGCACCAACTCTGGGGTGCTCTGGGGTGGCCACCAAACAGGTGTTTGGCAGTGTTGGCACACTCCGGGAGGGAAGGGGAGGAGCGGGAACGTGGCACACTCAGGGGAGGAGACGGGGAAGAGGCGGGGCCGGGGCAGGGATTTGGGGAAGGAGTTGGACTAGGGGCAGGGGTGGAGTTGGGGGGGGACTTTGGGGAGGGGGTTGGAATGGGGCAAGGCATGGGTGGGAAGGGGCGGGGGCCTCATGGAAGGGGTGGAGTGGGGTTGGGGCCATGGGCAGAAGTTGGGTTGAGCACCTAGGGGAAAGAGGGGAAGTCATCTCCTATGGATGGTGCTGTATCCTACTGCTTTGCTAGTCAGTTAGGGACACGTTATAAGTAAGAACTTACTCGTGCTACTCATGAAATATCAAGAATTTGTATCTGGTTATTCTCTGCACATTTCATTTTGAGGCCTTGGAAAAATAAAAGCATTAATCTGCAATTAGATCATTTCATCTTTCAAAATGTCTAGTTAAGGTGAAGTGTATAATTAGATGTAGAAAATTGCATGCCATTGCCACCCACTCAGAGGCGACATGTGCTATTTTCCTTCCCCATTAAGTGCTGTACAAGAATTCTTCCATGGTATAAGAGAGCCATGGCTTCCAGGGTAAATAAAAGTAGCTGAAAATGGTATTTCCATCATTATATTGGATGTTCTAGTATGATAAAATAGATGTTGGGTGGGTATACTGTATATCTAATATATATTAATAGAAGGAAGGTATTGATAGAAAAGACTTAGTAGGTTGTGTAGTATTCCCTCTGCCAAGGCAGGATTGTACCCTACAGTATACTTTGTTGTATTTGCACAAATTAGTTTCAAATATCTCAAATGTTGTCTTCCACCGTATCTTTTGGGGGTTAATTTTGCTCTTGGGGATGTGATCTTTGATGTTCCCCTATATAGACAGATTTTCTCCATCACCTCCTCCCCCACCCCCAAATAATAAGAAAACAAAGGAAAACGTAAAAACTATATTTACCTATCTGAATTGTTGTCTTTTAGGCAACAGAATCTCATAAATCTAGTTTTAAAGGAAACAACTCACATTATAGTAAACCGTCTACTGGTTGCAACTAAGCTATAACACAACAATAAATGACTACATCATGCAAAAACGAAGTGGTAGTGAACTTTTTTTTCCCTTTTAGTGTGAACACTAATTTTCAAGGGAGCTAATTAAAATCTTTATCTGATCCTTAGCTATGAGAAAGCTCTGCCTGGATGCACGTGATAAGTTCATAGCCTTTGGGATTTTTTTTTTATTGTATGATTTTGAGTTGTCATGACTAGAGGTGTTTTTTAAAAAACAAAAAAACCGTATCATAGACTTTTGTTGGAGCAAACAGCAACCTCTCCTCTAAATGCTGTTGCTAAGAAACAACCATTTAAAATAAAAGGGGTGTGTGTAAATAATGTTTATTTTAGTTCATCATGGCTGACGGGGTAGAGGGAAGAGAGACACATCATCTCCATCCTTACTAGTTAATGAGTTGTTGTCTTAAATTCTGTCCAACAGAGGGTACAGTGTGTAGTGCTCAGTGTGATATCTTGGTAACTTGCAAGATCAATAGTCAAAGCTCTGGAAAAAGTATTGTTTTATCAGCTTAAAAAAGTCACACAGAGGTCTTTAGATACAGAGTGATATTCTGTATCAGCTGGACATCAGTAAAGAGCACTAAACTCTTATGTTGGGGTTATAGGCTGTCAGCTGATCGCTTGAGTTGACTTTAATATTTTCTAAATGAGCACTTACACAAATCAGGAAGAGAGAACCTCAAAAAAATTGCCCTTTCTCTGACAGCTTGTTAGTTTTATGTGTGCAGGTTTTTTTCCCTTGTAGCATTAAAAAAACAAGTTTTTCCCCCCCATCTGCACAAGGGTCTTATACCAGCAGATTGATCATGTTTTTTGAAGTCTTTCATAAATTGAAGGTCACACTCATAGTTTAAGCTTGAGATATTGTGCTTTAGCAGCAAGTAAATGAGTTGATCGGTATGGAATTGGGTTGGTGAGGGAGGTCAGAAAGTAGACTTATGACAGAACCTGCTGCATTATAAAGAAATGGTGTAAAATTCATGTGCTTATTGTGTAGTGACCTACGGATTTATTTATTTATTACTGTATATTCCAGCATTTGTGTATGAGGATAAAGCTTATGGGACATCTAAGCAAGAAGCTCTCTGTATATTCTAACCTAGCTATAGAAGAAAATCAAAGTTAATAACTTGAATTATAGTTTAAAACCAAAAATATTCTAAGGGATAGGCGAAATCCCAATTAGGGGATTTCATCTGATTCTGGTTAATTGCTGACAAATAGTTTGTGTGTGTCTGTTATGGCCAACAGGTGTCTTCAGAATTTGATGGTGAATGACGAAGGGGCACTAGCAGATTTTCTAGAAGTGTTATAATCTATGTGACAATATTGAAAAGCTATATAATTTGAGGAACCCATGCTGACACAATTTTATAATCGCACTTGCACAACCCTGACACTTTTTTTTCGAGTCATAGGACAATAAAGTGTCTATAGTTTTTTAGAAAGAAATAGAGAGAGAGGGCCAAACTCTGTTATGTGTACATCCTGAAAAGTAATCAGTTAAATTAATACAGGGCCACCCAGAAGCTTTAGGGCACCTGGGGCAAAGCGGGAGAGCTGTGGTGCTTGTACACACCCGGCGACAGTCCAGGTCTTTAGCGGCATTTCGACGGCGGAGGGCCCTTCAGTCGCTCCGTGCCTTTGGCAGCACTGAAGGGCCCCCTGCCGCCAAAATGCAGCCAAAGACCCGGACTGCCACCGGGCCAGGGCTCGCAGGGCATTTCAGCAGCGGGGGGCCTTTCAGTTGCTCTGCGTTTTTGGCAGCACTGAAGGGCCCCCTGCCGCTGAAATACCGCCAAAGACCCAGACCGCCACTGGGCCAGGACTCACGGGTCTCCTGCGGGACCTGGGGCAAATTGCCCCACTTGCCCCCCTCCACCCCCCCGGGCAGCCCTGAATTAATAGCATGCAAGGGAGTTAAGAATTTTGCACAAAGACTCCTTTACATGTAGTCCTGGTAAATATACAGGAAATTAAGAAGAAGGCAAATATTTTCTTGGAAACAAGGATGGCTGATTCTCTTTCATGGCCTTAACACACAAGGTATTGTACAAGTATTCTATTGAGCAGAGAGCATGAGTCACAGAAAAGACAAATGGCCTAGAACATCGTGTGAGCATCAGCTGGGTAATGCTGAAAGGTGGTAACACACAGATGTTGGCAAGAAAACTTGCAGGTCATGATTCTTATAGACGTTAATATAAACAATACCTAATACAATTTATATGACTAACACACACTCTGTAGCGGCTGCCAAGCAGAACAGGATCAGTCCTACTGCATGACCGCCATTCATGTGCAGCACTGGCTTTACTAAGAGTTAGCCATGCCACCAGGCTGGCAGGATCTGTGCTAAAGTTGTTTCTATATAAACAGATGCAACATCTATATGTAAAAAAGATTATTTATTATGTCTCATCCCTTATCTGCTACATCCTTAGCTGCAGGAAAAGAGAGTGGGTTGGAGAAAATATCCTGCAGAATGTAATCCCAAGATGGTTGTTGCAAAGTTACTTGGCTGGTCCAGAGTTATTTCATCTCTCAAATAGGACTATATGTGCTTATGCAGTTCTTTCTGGCCTTATATTTTGGCAGGGGGACTCAGTACACCTGGTATTGACACTCTGGTATCCTGCAATAATTTTTGCCAAGTAATGAAAGGAATTCTCCGAAGCATCTCAAGTTAAAGCCATAAAAAGTAATTTGGCACAAATGAATGTGCCCGTTTCTCCCTTATTTTCAGTTCATGATTGGTGCAAAATGCAGAATGCATTCTTCTCCCCAGGCTTGCACAGCCTTGCCCAATCCCTTGATTGATCAGGCATCAATTTACATATCTGCCTTTGATCAGATATAAAATGTAATATAAGCTCAAGCCTTGCCACTCTGGATGGGATTTTTCATATGCACAGTACTCTACTAAGCCTTCAAATTTTATAAAAGACTATACCAGAAATCTTCCCTTGATAGTTTTTACATTGAGAGAATATAATTTCTCACTGTGCAGTTCTAGGGCAGAAATGACAATGCTAACAAATGTTTCCCCACTGCATTATTTGTGGGGTCCATTGTGAACATGGTCTCTAGTAATGCTGCACAACAGCCCATTAACATTGTTAGTAGAGTTAATTGCAAAAAAATAAATGTGGAGAGTCAACGTTTGGCTATAGAGTGCATATTAAGGTTTGTAGCATCTAAACGTTTGTTAATATCCTAGCTGCTATTGTACAAGCTGTGTACAAAAGCTATGGAAAAAGCGTATGGTGACATAAGCCGGATTTTGTTGAAACCTGGGCAGTTGTCCAAAGCATCAAATAGAAGGGCAAGGAGGATCTGTTAGATACCAGTCAAGCCCTTATTATTTATATGTTTTGTGATTTTCATTTAGACAGGAGAATCATGTAATAAACTTTTTATATTTTCCCCAATTTAGTGTGGTGTAGCTTAAAGATTGTTGTGTAACTGAATCATAACAAAACATAATGTGATCCAAATAACTGCATGCATCACCTAGTGCATTTAGGTCAAGGCTGACTGAAAGATCTTACTGTATAGGAACAGATGCCAGACTTCTTAGAGATTCTTGTCCCCATTACTGAACAGAGATAAGTTTTAACCTGCCTCAGACTAAAATAAATGCTATTATGATGCAGGAGATAGACGTACAGTAGGCAATCAGATAAAAGTTGACATAAAAGACTTAGTATCTTTTAGAATTATAATAGTATTTAAATTTTACTTGTAGATTAATGATGCTTCCTGAAACTATTCGGTATTTTTATGGCTCTAATATCTTGAACTAAAAAAGGAACAGTGCAACACATTGTATAGGATTAAAATCTGATTTGAGAAAGGATTGAAAAGTTTAAAGGAGGTATGAAGATTGGGTCAAATCATAAGCTCTTTACACTGGGCTAGATTGTGTTAACTGCACACACCCACAATAGAGGGTGATGCAGAGAAAGAGTATTTTGGAGAGGAGAGGAAGGGTGTAAGCAGCAGGTGTGTCTTCATTGCACACCTGGAATCTCTGAGAAGAATTTTCTTGCTCAGAATAAGAATTCTATCTTCCTCCATTCTCCATCACCACTTGCAGTTCCAGGATGCTCTCTGTCATTTCGGCTCACAACTTCATTTCCATTTTTGATCGCTCTCCCTTCTCCTTCAACATTAAAACTGTCATTTAAATCTTTTTTTGTTTCTGTTTTTCCCATAACAGCTTCACCAGAAATCTGTCCTTTCACCCTGAGTCCGACCCCCAAGCCCTTTGTCCCGGTCTTGATCCTTTTTTTCACCTTAGCTACAGTAACTTCCTCTGCTCCAATCTCCCTGATCCTTACTTTACTCCAACGAACCAACCAATCAATCCAAAATGCAGCTGCAAAACTGGTTTACCTTGTTCTCTGCTCTAAACCAGTCTAACCCCTCTATTATATATACCTTTGCTGTCTTCTAGCATTCCTGATCAACTTCATGCCCTTTGTACATGCTTTCAAGCACCTACAAAATTTCTCATTACTACCTCTTGGTACTAGTCTCTCTTCCCTTTCTATTTTATCCCCTTTGCTCTATTCAAGTTGTTCAACTCAACCCCTGCCTTGTCTCCTTCCATGCTTACCTATTCTACAGACTCCCTGTGCTTGGATCCCCCTTCCTGACCATACCCATCAAACTTCCCTCCTTTCCTC
Source organism: Mauremys mutica (assembly GCF_020497125.1). Lineage (NCBI taxonomy): Eukaryota > Metazoa > Chordata > Testudines > Geoemydidae > Mauremys > Mauremys mutica. Next base: position 72,671,049 of record NC_059072.1, read on the forward strand.
CTCCAAGTCTGTTCAAAACAGTCTTTGGTGAGACCCAGTTTTTCCCTTGTGTTTATGTTTTAGAAATAAAAAAGCCACCTAAAACCCTCAAAGCTTTGTAACCCTCAAGATACATTAATTTACTAACTTCAGTAGCTGCATAATCCATTATAGTAGCCCTTGTCTTCCCATTCTCTTATCATCCCAGTATTTATCCCCATTCTTTGTTTGATTTTTTTTGGCCTTAAACTGCAAATTTCTTGGAGAAGGTATGTGCTCTGCATTGTTTGTAATGGCTCTTAGCTCTCCCACTATGAAAATTGTTCCAGCACCCATGCTTTGGCCCATAGGAGTTTGTTTTTTTGTGTCTACTGAGGAAATGTATAGGATACACGAGTTCACCCACTAGCTGTTGAATGAAACCAGTCTGGATTTTTTTTTTCAATTAAACATTTTTTGTTGGAAAATGTAGATTCATCAAAACTGAAGCTTTTTGTGGATTATTTTTGGTGAAATAGAATTCTTGTTTTTCAGCCAGTCCAGTTGTTGAACAAACTAGGAATGTCTCATTAAGTATCTTGGCACCAGCTGGCAGATAGCAAATACTCCGTTTCACCAAATTTTCCTCTGGACACTACAGTAGCATAAACATATTTTTGTAAGCATTCAGACATGTTAGTTTGGCTCTCATTACATCATGTCAGCATGAGCTCATTGTGTGGTTCACCAGACCTCTTTTTTGGAAGTCTACAGAGAATATTTTCCTCTTGCAGTAAAATTTCAACTTTGAGAGAGAGATTTTACAAAACTACATTGACTGTGTAAGAGATGTTGGGAAGTTACTCAGGCTAACGCACACCTATTTATTCTAGTCTTTACAATGCAACTGAAACTATGATGGTCTTTAAAAAATTCTCAAACATCTTCAGATTTAAATAAACACTGCAGTCTTCATATGCAAGCAAAACAAGGGAATGCACTGACCTCTGTATCCTTCTAAGAGGGAATAACAACTGAACTGCCCTTCTTGGGTCTGGATAATGAAGTCTGCTGTTTGTTTCAAACTGTGGAAATGGCCAGTCAACGTTTTGGTTGGTTGGTTGGACTGAATTTTTTTCTAGACAAAGTTTAGACTTAATGTTTGATTTTACCTACATCTTACAGTGCTGCTATTACCATCCTGTATTAGTTGATCACAGACCTTTCTAGATAAGAGAGCCTTTTCCTGCTCATTCATGATGACTTCTCTCTCCTTCTCCCCCTGCCCTTGAAAAAAGACACTAATTGTGCGGGGAGGCTGCCTGAGGACCAGGATCTCAATGAAGAAAGGCTAGTTCATTTTTTTTAAATGGTCTGCCTAAGCCACTAGCTTGAACAGGTATTAATGAATCTGAAAATTTGGTTACAAAATGCAAATGGAAAAGATTTCTGCATGTGATTTGTATTTATACAAAAGATAAGTCAGAACTCTTTCCATAAAGAACCGTTGGTATCCAGCAACAACTGTCAGTTTGCTACATAGCCCATCAAAGTGCTGATAGATGCAGTATTGTATAGAAATTTAAGGACTATATTCATGTGTTCTATATGCATCATGCAAATAACTGAGTACTAAGAGTGAGAAGTATTATGAGAACAAAGGATTTAAAATCTTCTATCACTGCTGTGTTTCATAATGTAGTAGGATACCAAAAACATCTGCTTGGTTTTCCTGCTGCATTTTGTCTCAATAGCCATGTTTGCATATATTTAGGCGTCTTTATTTCATTATGCAGAGTATTATGCATTGTTCGTCCAATAAGTGAAGCGCTCATTTTGTAACCCAAGGGACTTGTTCTTAGCGATCTAAAACATCTCTTTATACCTACAAATACTTGTTAAAACATGGATCATGTTTCACTATCACTTCTATTAATACTCTAAAATGTACATTATTGACTAAGTTATCCATTTCTTCTGGACTCTGTAGGTATCAAAATATTTCTGTAAATAGGGTTTTCACACAAGGAAGACTCTTAAACAAATAGTAGTCACCACCTAAGGTTGCCCACCACTTTCCATTATAAGACCCTGTTTTCAGTTGCTTATAACTTCACTAAGTTTAACAATTGGGATGAAATTTTCCATTCTGGATGTCTGCCTTAGGCTGAACTTATTATTTATGTAGCCCATAGAATTATTTTGCTAGCTATAATATCCTATTAATCCAGCCAGCCGTATCAAATAATATGTTTCTCTTTCTGAATTAATCCATTTCATTCTTGTATTTTATCAGTATTAATTCCTTTGAATTTAGGATGTGTTGAGGCATATGTTAAGTGTTTCCTCATAATTATACATAAGTTTTGCTGAAATGCAAGAAGCCTATCAGCCTGTAAAATCCGGTAAGATCTGCTATATAGCAAAAAGTATAATCAGTTAAGAGTATGTCAGCATAAAAATTGGTAACCTTTGGCACAGATAAGAATGATCCCTTAACTTTGGGGAGCCAAAGGGAAGAACTACATACATCACTAAACAGGTTTATCCGGCGTCTACAACCAGTTGGTAACCGCAGGGTACACCACAGCTTGGAAGTCACCAGGAGAGCCTAGGTTGGCAGTTTTTGGCGTGAGATAATCCTTATTAATACATAGAGAGTAAGTGTCATAATCCACTAACCTATAGGATAAGGGTACCCATAAATTTCTTTGGGTACAGAAATAAAATTTGAGTATAGTAGGTTGGGCCTGAATTACATAATGTCAGGATCCTATAAAATACCTGGTAAGGAAGTGTCTTGGCACTCGCTATTTTAGCCCTCTTTGAGTACTTCTTCTGGTCTTTAGCTCATTCTTTAGTTCTCCTATATTCTATAGGCTACCTTTTTATCTACCTATCATTCTATCTTCTATCATACTATCAGCTCAGCTTATGCAGTATAGTATAACTACTCAACATTTCTAACTATTGGGGGAAGCCAGAACCATTGCCAGAACTTCACCTCCTATTACTGGGTCCTTAAGGAAGGGTGTGAGTATGTTAAATTAAGGAACTTGGGGTATGTCTACACTACCCGCCAGATCAGCGGGCAGCGATCAATCCAGCAGGGATCGATTTATCGCATCTAGTCTAGATGCGACAAATCGATTCCCGAGTGCTCTCCCTTCGACTCCTGTACTCCAGCTTGGTGAGAGGTGCAGGTGGAGTCGACGGGGGAGCGACAGCAGTCGACTTACCACAGTGAAGACACCATGGTAAGTAGATCTAAGTACGTCAACTTCAGCTACGTTATTCACGTAGCTGAAGTTGCGTAACTTAGATTGATTCCCCCCCAGTGTAGACTAGGGCTTATAATAAGAATGTTACCACCAGAAGTTTTGGAATTCTTTAACTGTTTAGCAGTTATAAGTTTCATAGCATTTATTATTCTTTTGTTAATCTCAATAAAGTTTTTATCAATTTGGTGTTGTCCTCAGTGTAAGTGTTGTTGCCAAGCACCCCGAGAGTCCTCTCCTGATATAGAACTCTGAGTTCTTGAACCCTGTAGTCTGAATTGGACAAGAACCTATAAATCTTCTGGTCGGATGTGATCAGTGGTGAGCCATAACAACTAACCTATCAAATTCAGGTCAACATTTATTAATTATTATTATATATTTTATTTCAGACAAAATAGTGCAGCTGTTTCCAAGAATGAGATTAGGGAAAATTAGCAGGGATTTGAAATTGGAAGAGGGATGGCCTTTGTGTCAAGAGTGTTGTTCTTTGACATCCCTGTGAAAATCCACCCAAATTTGGCCAAGATATATTGGAAAAATTGCAGTGTGCACATGCTCAGTAGAGACTTGCTAGAGCTTAATAGCTAAAATCTCTGAAGATTCTGTCCAAGGGAGCATGCTTGACTCTCTCACGGTTCCTAGCATTTATCCCACAGAGCAACTGAGCATGATACATCCCCTCAGAGATCCTACACATGACAGGACTGCATGCTCCATCCCCACAGAGCAACTGAGCGTGCTCCAGCCCAGGGCTACAAAGGCTTTCCCTGTAATGGCTGTTGCCAGATGCTCTGGGCTGGAATAGGACAGGGCACTAGAGGTGAGAGCAGGGACTCTGTCTCTTCTGTGTTCAGTTCCTCCACCACAACATGTTGGCACCCGGGTAGTTGTCTGATTTGAATGCAGAGAAGAGAAAAGCGAGACTTGGGGGTGGGGGAGAAGCAAAGAAGTGAGTTGGGACAAGGAGCTTGGGGTGGGGAAAGTGGGAGAGGAGGGGAGAAACTGAGAGTTGGAGGGGGTAGACTGTGATGGGTTGGACAAGGAGACTGGCAGATGATGGGGAAGACAGGGCTGGGTGGAAGAGAGATCTGACAAAGAGCTGTGGTTCAGAAGAAGAAATGGGACTGTCTGGGCAAAGAGACAGGTTCTTGTTCCAGGGAGCAGGTATGGGGGGGACTGGAGGTTGGAAGAGGACCCTCAGGAAGGAGACTGTGCATCAGGGTGGGGAGGGAAGTGGGGAGAGACAAACCAGATGAGGATCAGGGGAGGGCTGGAACTGGCTGGGCAAAGAGATTAGTACTATGTGTGGGGAGGAGGTGAGACTGGGGCCTGGATCCACAGTGTTTATCTTGTGAGTGCCTAGAAAATCACTGGAATCCACAAACTGGAGGTTAGGTGCCTAGGGTCCCTATGCAATGAATGGGATCCATAAAAGCCAGCATGCTAGGTGGGGAGCTGGCTATGTGAGCCAGTGGGAGACGCTGGTGAGAGGAGTGTATCCTAATCCCTTTCATGGAGCGAAGTGCCTAAGTCTGTGGTGGAGGGAGGTGCTTATCTGGTCTTGGGATCCATAACTGGGAACCCCTCACCTGGAGTCAAGTGTCTAAGGTGTTTCCTGTGAGAATGGCTTAGGCATCTGTCTAACTCTACACAACATCCAGGAGGTTGGGAGGAGGAGGTGATCTCCCTTATGAACTTTAAACCAGTAGTTATGGTGCTGGGCTAAAGGCTATAAAGGAGGCCTCTTTTTCCCACCCTAAATCTGGGATTCAGGCACTTAAATCCAATTGTGGATCTGGGCCTGAGCATCAGGGGGAGGGCAGAGATTGGGACTTGAAGAAGGAAACGAGAGATAGCTGGGTAAGGAAACTGGGACTGGCATGAGACATCTGAGGACTGGAGACAAAGACTCAGTAGGCAAGGAAAATACGACTCGGCCAAGGAACTTTGTGTGGGGAAGAGACAGGACTGGGAAGGGACAGGGTGGAAGGAACAGGGCAGAAGGGATCAAGCTTGGGGAGTGGGGATGGGAACATGCAGAATCTGTGCCCACTAGAGCACATTCCCCTCCAAAGCCTGGAATGAAACCCAAGACCCCTGAATTTCATCATTCTAGCAAATATCTGTGAAACTCATGGGCAAAGTGTGTGTCTCATCCCCCCTTATTATGGTCCTCATAATAAGCTACTACTGCTATCAGTTATCATTACCTCAAGTGGCAGAGGTCTGGGCAGTAGATTTAAAGGTTCCAAACCTGTTGATAACTGATGTGAGTGTCAGTATGACGCCTCAGGATGGAGTTTTCTATTTATTTATTTTTTTTAGTTTTCTTCTTTGAATCTCAGAAATTGCACATAAAATAATGTTAAAACATGATTAAGGTTAAAAAGTCAAGTACTCAAAAGTTAGGAAATGGCAGAATTAAGGATGCCTCTGCTTAAGTGGCTCTGGAAAAGCTAGATTTGAAAGTAATTATTTTCCAACAGAAATAATCTTCTTTGAAGATTCAATGCATCATTGGGAATTTTGAAAAATCTTGGATTTATACATAATTCTGTTTTGTCATTTTATTCCATTTTATTAATACTAAACTGTTCTTTTGAAATTCCTGCTGGCACAGAAGAAAAGAGGATATTTTCAAGCATCTAATAGAGGAGTTGAAGAAAATAGTCTAAAGCTAGTGAAAATATTCAGAAAATATTTAGCAATATCTCTAAGCACAATCTCCTGGTTTTTCTGCAATTTTACATTTTAATACTGTGCTTTTCAGTGATTTTTAAGAAAGTGCATTTAATGTCTTCTGCTACAATTGTTTCCAAGACCTTGCAAATATGGAAAAAGCCTGAACTTCACAATAATGTGAAAAAGTCACTTACTTTTCTGTGCCTCAGTTCTCCATCTGAAAACTGAGTAGGACACATCATTTCTCCTGTCCTTTGACTGCCTTGTCTATTTAGATTTCAGTTCAGCGACTATCTCTTATTATGCGTTTGTACAGCACTAGCACAGGGGCCTATCGTCACAACTCTAATGTTAATAATATGCAGCAAAGGCTATTTAGCTCTTTGGATGCAGCACCCTAATGTGGACTTGTATCAAAGGACCTGTTTGTCTGAAACACCCCACTATCTTCAGTAGGTATTGATCTGGGGGAAAATTGTTTCTACTAAATCACTAGGTGAGGTGACTCATTTACCCCACCTGAGGTCGGATGTAAGGTGTGGGTGGAAATTTATGAGTAGCCAAGACTGTGGAAAAAATTTGAACTGATCTTTGTTACTGCTGCACCTTTGTCCAAGTGGGTTAGCCAATATTCAGGGCCTTGCTGCATTGTTTCATTAGGAGGAGAAATTGATGATGAGTAAAGTCCTGTTTTCCTGACCCCAAATGGAATAAGCAACAGCAGGGAGTTTTCTTGCTTATCACTTCCAAGCCTGCCTTTCCACCCTCACTGATGCCTTCTTTTCTGTCTTTGTCACCCACATCCCACACAGAAAACCACAGCTGCAACCAAACAACCTCCCAGCCCTTGTGTTCACAATCAGTCCCAGGGAAAACCTCTCATTCTCCCTGAGTTAGTTCTCACTCTGGTCTTCCCCTGTGGCACAGTGTTGGGGGCGGGGAGGGGAGTTTGGTTTTTCAGGTATCTTATTCCATAAATGATCTTAACTGCTCCTTCCATTTGGATGAATGAAGGGTGGCTCACATGCCTATAAGCTTTAATGAGGTCTATGATTGCCTATAGCTCAAAAGACCTGCTTGCACTCAGTCATTAACACCTTCCAGCATAACATTATGTTGTTGTGGTTGTTTTCTTTGTTGATAAAGCTAAACCAAAGGAAGACTTTCCATATTGTGTGAACTGTGTTTATAGAGCAGATTGGAAAAGCCACCTGCTCAGAGGGCCAAATTCTATAAAGACTGATCCAAAGCCTATTAAAATCAATTGGAGTCTTTTGATTTATTTCAGTAGACTATAGATCAGTCCCCATAATCTTTACCCAGCCAAAACTCCCATGGTAATCAACTGAATTCATTAAGTAGATTAACTGAGTAAGACCTGTGGGCTGTGGCCCAAAACAAAGTGTGATTCCTGCAGAGCAAATTCTTCTGTCCTCACATTTTACAGTAAAGAGTTTACTCAACACTGACTAAAGTAAGGACTCCTGGGATTCCTGTCTTCAGTTGCCCCAAGTTTCCATTGACTTTTCTAAAGTACGTATCAGCAAAGTGTTGGGGTGAGAGTGATAAACATTCACATAATTTTGGTTATATATTATGGCCTTTAATCTCAAACAGGCAGAAAGATAAATGAATGTCCAAGAAGTTAAAACTATGGAATCATTCTCTCACATGTTTATCAGCTGGCATATAAGTATCTCATTGGTGTGACAGCACTAGAATGGGAAATTCACCACATTTGCCTCAGTTTTAAAAAGTGCAGAAAACAAAAAATATTGTCACATTAATAAAGTAAATAAATAAAACCCTATGTGTCAATGATAAAGTGTTAACATAAAGAAGGAAGAAATTTCTTCATCCAAGGTTCATTTTTGTAGATCTTATGATTGATTCTCCTTTGTTACCGCTCAACCTCTCACAATCAAGAACTGAAGGGGATAGAACAAACCAAGAATAATTAATGTGTTTTCTAAACGGAAGTTGGTTGTGGGCAAAGAGATAATAGCAAATGCAAGTAGAGAGGTGCCTAACAGTGTTCAGATGGAATCTCTCTCACTTTCTCTTTTTAAAGTGAAAAAGAAAAGGGAGCTTGAGCAGTGAAGAATTTAGAACCTGACTGGTACATACTTCACTCGAGATTTCCCTGTGAAAAGAAAACTGCATTGATGCCGATCATATAAGGTATTTTAAAAACACCAAAAAAAATTTGGTATCCTTGTGGATTTTGTATAGCTTGTGAAATGTTTTAGTGCAAGATACTTTTCTATAGAGAAAATTATATTTTCTAAACATGGCTTTTTCTGATTTCAAGGGTATGTCAAATTAGTGGAGGCATATTTTTATGGCTCTTATGTTGCTATTTCAGATTGCAAGGATAAGCAAAAAACAATCTGTCTGCATTTGCTGACTGTTCAAATATTTCTTGCATTCCTTTGCCTTCTTTCACTATCAACTTATGCTTCATCAAATTCAAAGTTGTCATGGTTCATTATCCATAGATGATCTTGAGCAGTCTTGCATCATAAAAAAAATATGCTGTGACATCTGCCTTTGAGCTTTTGTGCACCACTGTACATATCACTTCTAGGCAAGGTTATCTATCTTTGGTTTAACCTATGTTTAATATACAGTATTGATGGGTACAGCAGGATGTATCATTGTTTTACATATGTATGTCTCAATCCATGGAAACTGTATACATTACATTGTTATGAACAGTGTAGTTGTGTTTATAAAATGTCTGCTTTATTGTTTTAGCTAATGAGTTTCATCCAATTCAATTATTACACAGCTCAGAATCTTCATTAGCCAATCAAGTTGCTCCCTCAGTCTGTCATTTTGAGTTCTTTGTACTGAATGTAAGAGTGTGTTTTGAAGTTAGTTGTAATTGAATTATGAATAATGATCTTTTTATTCAGTCCCATGTTTTCTGAATATTCAGATTTTAGAAACCATAAATGAATTCCACAATCCTGACACTTTATATTATTAATATTGATTATATTCATAAAAGTTAATTATGTCCAGACACTCAGAATTATGTTTAATGAATTGAATTACCATAGAGGAAATAAAGATTCAAGTGGTTACTAATTTAAAAAATACATTTTTTTAAAGAAAACTTATGTACTTAGATAATGGTAAATAAATGCCAGTTCACGCTCTTTTGTATCCTACAATTCACATGCTGAATGTCTTTGATAAGGGATGTTTTGAGGTTAAAATTTCTCTATGTACTTCTTTGCTGGAGTAATAGTTTAAATTTTAATCAGAAGTTAACTTACTATTAAAACTGCATTCATTACTTCTGACTTCTTTATCTGAAAACAGATGCTTTCAGAAGTGATATTCACTACTAATTCTTTTAGCTTTGTTTCAATGCCTCTTGAATTAGTAAATGTTTGAAATAATATGCACTGAAATAATTGGCTTTATGTATCCAAGTGTAGTTTATTCTTAGTACACTAAACACAGGTACTTCTGCCTACTACAGCCCAGAGATCTAGAGACACTCGGGTGACATTCTCCCTAGGAAGTCATAGCACAAGAGAAACATTAGATTCCCTATATTGTTACAAGCTTGATACAACTTTTGATTAAAATACCATAGTATGTGCCATTCCTTCTAACTGTTGAAAGGTATTTTCATAGTCTGAAGTTATTTTCAAGACTTTTGATGCATGTCACACATTATTCATACCACTTTTTTCTTGCTTACATTGTAAGGACTTCATTCCAATAGCGCTTCCGTGTGTGTGTGTGTGTGTGTGTGTGTGTTTTGGATGGATGTGAGGGAGAGCTTCTAGAATTTGAGATAATTCACAGGTCAAAAGACAGACAAAAACCTACAAAGCTGGGGAAATGCCAGGAGAGTACCCAATAAAAGTTCACAAAACAAGTGAAAGGCTAAATGTGAATGAAAGGCAATATGTCCTGCTCTGTCCCCTATGAAAATAATACACTTACAAAAGATTAGTATTATTTTTCTATTTGTAGAGGGAGGTCCCAGTGAAGCTAAGTCTTTCAGTCCATCTGTGACCTTAGCTCTGGCTCTTGTTTTGCCTACAGCCTGTTTTATTTTCAGTACAAAAAATTCAATACAACTTTTTGCAATTTGTAAGAAAGGGAAGGAGAGATGGAGATTGGAAAAAAAAAATCTTACTCCTCCAACACTTTCTCCCACAGATACTGTTGAAAATGAATCTTGATTGCAGTAGGAGTGTGTTCATTAGGATGATAAATATTAATTTCCATCTCTGTTCGCAATCATGTGTGTCTCAGTCATGTGTAGCTTCTTCTGGGAATATGAATATGTGTCTGGGAGTTAAATAAGTCACCAATGTTTAAATCTGTTCTCGTAGATAACTCATTCTAATTGAAATGAGAACTGGCAAACGTTTGAGATCTGAGAGCTGAAGTTCCTATTTGAACTGTGGCTTCCAGGACTTGCACTCACATCTGACTGTGTTTGAACCTGGATTGCTACTAAACAGCTTACCCACATATACCTGTGATTCACAATAAGATACGTAACTAAGAACATGGACAAGAATTAGCCTATCCAAATCATGAAGAAATTCTACTTAGGGCTTAATCCTGCAGTCAAATTTTTCACATTTAAAACTCCTAGTAAAGCAGAGTTTTGCCTATGTAGGACTGCAGGATTGGGTCCTAAATAGGGTTGCCAGCTCTTGAGGATTGTCTTGTGGTCTCCAGGAATTACAAATTTATTTTTAATTAAAGATTATGATCATGGGATGAAACCTCCAGGAATATACCTATCCAATATTGGCAACCCTAGTCCTAAATATGTATAGTGTTACTGTTTCATAAATATTGGGTCTGGTTCTGATGTTTTTTTTTATTTTAATTTTTATTTTTTTACTGCTGTAAGAACATTGATTTCAAGGAAGTTCGTCTGTCTTTATGCTTCTTATGAACTCAGAATCTGCCCCAAAGTTTATTTTATGGAAATAATTTTATTTTCAGCAGAACTGTTTATGGTAGAAGTGGAGAGCCACTGATTTTTGTTGTTTGTTTATTCATATCCAGTGTGGCTTGAATCTTGTGCTAGTAAAGAAAAGCAAACAGGCTAAATTCTGCCATGGTGCATCCTACTGACCATACTTCCTATCCATTCAGCCTTGCTGGCCTGATACAGATAAAGAATGCACAATGTACATAGTATGTGTGTGTTTATAATCACCTCTTAACTGTCATCATTCAAATTCTATGTTAATAATGCCACAAACACCACATTTATGGTCAACTTTCCAATGGCAACCACAGTATGTAATAACTGGTATTTATATAATATATGCCTATATATTATGGAAATGTATAGGGTTAAAGTGTTCTCAGCATTACTACTACTGTTTGTTCCTGACATTGTGAGAGAGATAGAGAACCAAGCAAAGCAATTCGTTGACTTTTACAACATGACCAACTGGTTTGAACAGTTTGTCCAAACAATTGGTTTCTTTTCTTTTCTTTTCTTTTCTTCTGTTTTTTTTAAGATGATATGATGTGAAATCTTTGTATTTTTGGAACTGCTTATCTGTGCCTGACACCACATCACATCATTATGAGAGGTCCAAAATTTGCAGTTCTTTCTTGGATTTAATTATCTAGCAGTTTTCAACAGTAGCCTGACTGCTACTGACATGTAGAATTTCAATTTGTTCAAATATCTTGTGTGTGTGTGCCTCCTTGATATTGGTAACAGTGGCTTCTGTTAGTGCTTATCTATTTTGATTTTTAAAATGGAATAAAGAGGGAAAATGCAAAGTAATAGCTACATGTTCTAGTTAGCAAGGCAGCGATCAAGGCTTTTTATCACACTAATATTTGGAAAAATACAGTATGCGTGTTGAAGCTTAGTTTTTCAGATATCTCAAGGAAACAGAGATTGCAAGGAACAGGTTTGGCATGGCAAATATGCCCACAAAGCAAAATAAATCATCATCCAAACAAGGAGTGATTGGTCTTGTGGGATTATTTGTTACATATTCCTGATAGCTTTCTGACATGTTAATTATCATGTTTATCTCGCTTGCTACAGTTTTTTGATTCTATGGTGTACTTGTTGTCCAAACACAGCAGAGATGAGAAAAGAAGCCATTGTTAGTTTTTCAGTGTAACATGAACCAGTCAGAGTGGCCAGTCAAGGTAAAGAAAATTTGTGAAGAGAGGAACCCTGTATTCTTGTGTTTGCAAAATAAAATAGATTCTCTAAGTACTGAGCAGTTGGCAAAATGGAAGCAGAATTGAAAATATGGGTGAATTTGAATTCATCTGTAAAGGAAGTCATAAAATTCAGGAAGCGTGGATAATGTAGGTACAGGTCAAGTGTTATATTTTGCTCCCTTTTAAATGAGTGGAAACATTGAAGACCTGTATATTGAAAATACAAAATAAAACACAACTTGTGTTTATAAAATATTCTTGTGGCCCTGCCACACCCCATCCCAGAGAAGGGCAGTAGAGAGGTCCTCCAAGCTGCCTAGAGTTGCTGTGTGGGAAGCATCCAACCATGGCCCAGCAGGTCAGTATAAGAACAGCTGCAGGGCCAGAATGAGTTCAGTTCCTTGCTAGAGCTGAAAGAGAGTGGATGATGCTCCAGGCTGGCTGCTGGGACTCCATGAGGACAAGGTCCTGAGGTAAGGGTGAAGAGTGTGTGGGAGCCACAGGGAAATGGCCCAGGGAATTATAGCAGCAATGCAGTTTATTTAAAGAGACGTTGTGAACAGCTGCTATCTATAGGGTCCCTCAGCTGGGACCCGGAGTAGAGGATGGGCCCAGATTCCCCCCACCCACCCCCCAGCCACTGGGAAAGTGGCCTGAACTTTGAGGCACTCCAAAAAGGGGACTGAACTGTAGTGGGCCAGCTGAAGAGTTGGGGCCAGAAAGGGAGAAGACACTGCCTCCAGGGAAGGATCCCTGGAGCACTGCTCTATTCTGGATCAGGGACAAACAGAGAGACTTCACAGAGGGCACTGAGAGAGGCTCCTGTTGGACTTGTACCCCAAAATGGGTTTGCGTTGCTTTTATCACAGGTGGACAGTGTATGCGACTCGGCCAGAGGGCTGAATCACTGAAGACCTGCCAAGAGAGAGAGTGCAGGCAAATGCTCTCGGCCAGGGGGCACTGTTGAGAGGTGAGTGCAACCCCGTTACAATAATAAATACAGTATGGTGGTGTTTAGTTGACATTTTGGGGGTGAAAATCAAACATAGTCTATAGAAATATGAAATGCTGGTATTTTCTAAGTTACAATTTACATAAAAGTTTAGTCTTAAAGAATATTAATTCTATTTTTATAGCTGTCACTTAGGAAACTATTTTGGGCAAAGCAAAACGTTCTTGATATACAGATGGACTGTTGGATACACGCAGACTATCAGTGCCTCTATGCTGTTTTTTGTGAATCCAGCCCTTTATTTCTTTGATTTTGTAATGCCCAAACCAAAACACTTTGTGTGACAGACTACATTATGTTCACCTTTTTTACAAAACTATGATAAATTTTGTATGAAGTATGCCTTTTGAGGTATCATTTTTAAAACTCATAATCTGCTGAGCATTATTGTCCTGGTAAAATGTGTGTGGCACCATTGTATGTAAAGTTTATAAGATTCTACTGTATAACATTGCTGTAACATGTTCCAAAGTTAGAAAAGCAGACCCAAACCAGTTCTTCAGAGTCAAAAAGACACACTGATGCCCTGGCCAGGTATTGGCATAATAAAATGGACTATCCAGAACTATCACCTGGCTAATGGCCATTCTTTGGCAGGAAGAAGGGTGTGAGTGAGAAATTTACATATTGGCAAAGACACAACTGGGTTTTTTCCATGTAAACAGACTATTGCCTGAGCCCCAGCTGGAGGTAATCCTCAAATTGGGAAGAGGGGTATAAGAATGAGAAACAGTGCCACCCAAATCACCTCTTTCCCCATCTCTACTCACAACATCAACATCTTAAAGACAAAAGAAGCATTATTGAACCGTGGGGAGGTCCTGGCTGAAGCAATCCAGCCAGACTGCTGTAAGCTTATAGTGAGGAAAAACCTTTTGCTTTTAAGTACACTTAGCTTGATAAGTTAGATATTAGTTTGCCTCTTATATTTTTTTCCTTTGTGACCAGTTCTGACTTTTATGCCTCATTACTTGTAGTCACTTAAAATATGTCTTTCTGTAGTTAATAAACTAGATTTATTGATTTTATCTAAACCAGTGTGTGTTTGGATTGAGGTGTTGGGAAGCTTCACTTGAGATAACAGGACTGTGCATATCAATTTCCATTAATGAAATATCAGACTGTCTATGAGCTTGTATTATGCAGGAGGGTGCTGGGCAGTATAAAATGAACATTTCTGGGGGACTATCTGGGACTGGGAAGTTGCTGGTGTCGTCCTATATATAATTCATGAGCGGCTAGCCGGAGCATTCATGTAATTCATCAAGGAATGATGTTGCATATACTGGCCAGGAGTGGTTGTTCTCATAGCAAAGTAGAGTAAAATGAATCCCAGCTTGGAGAATTGAGGGGACACAGCTGCTGAACAGTCCAGATTGTACGCTGAAGAATATCACACTTTCTTATACCCAGAATGAAACATTTCCAACTTTTTTGATTTGCTGACAATTCTGAAAAATTTTGGGTTTGGGTGGAACTAACATTATTTTTCACTTTTTTGGAACTGCCTGCTAACAAAAAAAAATAAGCTATTTGTACAGATGTAGCTTCCATTTCCATGCTGGCCTCCATCCTGTCAATGTCAGGGATTGAACAGGAACTTCCCGAGTTAAACACAGGAGTCTGTATAATTTGAGTTTAAGAGCCAAACTCCAAAATTATTAGCTGTAACACTCGGATATTCTCTTTGGATTGTGTATATAGGGGCATGTAACATGCACTGACCAGCGGGGGCGGGCGATTGGTGTGTGTAGACAGAGGGTGGGAAGAAATCTTTCTTTATAATGTGAGCCAGGAGGTGGGACAGTTAGGTATATCTGATACATTGGCTCTTGTAAGTAAGCTTTAAAATCTACTGGAACAGCACTAAAAAAATAAATAAATAAAAAGAAAGGAGCAAGTGGAGACAGTACAGAGAGCTTCCATCACTCAACATCATTCCAGTTCTTTCTTTCTCAGAAACAGATGGCTGAAATGAAATGGGATTCCTCTCTATTTTATAAATCTTAGTACAGTATAAGGTAAAATTGTACTTTTGTACATTGAGGTTATGACACAAGGTAGAGAACGTAGGTCTACCTTTCGGGGCAGGAGAACAGATGAAAGACAGCAGGTTGGCATCCTTAGTGTATGTGATTGGTTTTGGCAGGAGAGGTGCAGGTCATCTTACAGTATTTACTAAAAGACAGCTGTTGTTATGATTTGTATTTGATGGTAGAACTCTTGTCCACATCAGTTAAGATGCACATGTACTGGAGAATATAACAAACGCCTAAATAATGGACAAATTGTCTTTTGCACAAACTTGTAATAAAAGAAGCACAGCGTGTGAAATTTCATTCAACTGCAGCAAAATTGTACATATTTATGAACATAGGGGATGCTTGATACTTCTTTGGTAAGCTCGGAAATACTTTATAAGTGAATAGTTGTGTACAGCACACTGTGACTTGCACACATTTTTTCCAGTATATTTCTGCACTGCTGTTCATTCTGCTTCCCTTTTTCACCAGCAACAAAATGGCTCCTTCTGTGTTAATACATTTTCCATTTTTGCTGCTGTAAGCAAGATATATTCTGGTCTTTCTATACTCCATGTTTTAAAATGTGCACTTTGTCCATTTATAAGCAGCACGGGACACTACCTAGCTTTAAAGTCTGGCATGAAGTACTGCATGGAAAATATCACATAATAATAGTGAGAGATGTATATGCAGCTTTATGTTTAGAATGCAGGCTCATCCATATGGCCACTCAGACGTGTTCTATCTTTAACAGCATAAGGAGGCTGGCTAGATGATTTTAAATTGCCAGACATTTTCCTCTGCTCGGTTTCTGTGATTCAGCTACTCCAATTATGAACCACTAGGTTTCTTTCTCTTTAATTATGAATAACACAAGGTAGCCAGTATTTAACCAGGGGTTGTTGGTTTTTAGTTTTGTTTTTTGTTTGTTTTGGGGTTTTTTTTTCGTCATTACTTCCATCCTCTTCTTCAGCCTGCCTATGTCACAGTTCACTTACTGCTTGAGTACTGGAAGGTCTGGTGTTAGACATCACCACTAGGTCATTCTATTGTTATGGTTTGGTTAATGTTGGTTCCCTGGAATAAAAATACTTAACTGCTTTCAAGAACCAAAACTTACTAGGACAAAAAACAAATGGGGAGGCAGTGAATGAAGACATGTAGGAGTGTTGGACAGACCGGTTTGAATAAAATAAGCACTGGTCCAAACCTTCACCTGTCCCTAAACCAAAATGTGAAGCAAATACTTTGAAGGTTAGAAAAAGTTCTGAACCTCATTTACTTGCCTGTTGCAGTGGATCTTTTGGGGGTAGGAGAGGGCTTCTCCTATCCCTGAAGAGATCTATTTCCTTCTCAGTGGGCTTGGTGTCAGCAAGACCCACCAATCCTTCTGGGACGCGGATACAGTATTTTTAAATGCAAATGTACTGTATCACCAATCTTCTGTATAACTTGTGACCCATTGTGTTCCTCTGAGTTTGTAAAATCCCCAGAACAAGTATAAATCCCTATCCCAAGGTTAGCAGGAAGGGAAGGAGCTATCTAATGTGCTCTGGAATTTTACTATCCATCACTGCTTTCCAGGAAGTCCCAGAGTGCCTTTCCATTTTGAAATATAGTTCAATAGAACTGAGTTCCACATGGTCCCTACCTATTGCATCCAGGTGGGATTTGGGAAAGCTGTCTACCTCACTGTCCTCTAAAGAGGAAACCTGCTTCCTAGCAAGATGCAGTAACTCCTCACTTAATGTTGTAGTTATGTTCCTGAAAAATGTGACTTTAAGTGAAACAATGTTAAGCAAATCCAATTTCCCCATAAGAATTAATGTAAATGAGGGGGTTAGGTTCCAGGGACATTTTTTTCAAAAGACTATATTTTACACACACACACACACACACACACACACACACACACACACAGTATAAGTTTTAAACAAACAATTTAATACTGGTACACAGTGATGATGATTGTGAAGCTTGGTTGAGGTGGAGGAGTCAGAGGATGGGATAGTTCCCTGGGAAAGCCTTACTGCTAAATGATGAACTAGCAATTGGCTGAGCCCTCAAGGGTTAACTCTCACACTCTACAAGGCAGCAAGAATGGAGGGAGGGGAGACAGCATCGCAGACAGACACACACCGTATGTGAGAGAGAGAGATGCGTATTTCCCCTTTAAGTACGCTGACCCTACTCAAGTACACTGGCTTGTTAATTAGATCAGCTTGCTGAGACCGCAGCTGCTGCCAGCAAGCTCCCTTCGTCCTGAGCCCTGTCATGGTTTTATTCAATATCTTCATTAATGATCTGGAGGGTGGTGTGGACTGCACCCTTAGCAAGTTTGCAGATGACACTAAACTGGGAGGAGTGGTTGATACGCTGGAGGGTAGGGCTAGGATACAGAGGGACCTAGACAAATTAGAGGATTGGGCCAAAAGAAATATGATGAGGTTCAACAAGGACAAGTGCAGAGTCCTGCACTTAGGACGGAAGAATCCCATGCACTGCTACAGACTAGGGACCGAATGGCTGGGCAGCAGTTCTGCAGAAAAGGACCTAGGGGTTACGGTGGACGAAAAGCTGAATATGAGTCAACAGTGTGCCCTTGTTGCCAAGAAGGCTAATGGCATTTTGGGTTGTATAAGTAGGGGCATTTCCAGCAGATCAAGGGATGTGATCATTCCCCTCTACTCAGCACTGGTGAGGCCTCATTTGGAGTACTGTGTCCAGTTTTGGGCCCCACACTACAAGAAGGATGTGAATAAATTGGAGAGAGTCCAGCGGAGGACAACAAAAATGATTAGGGGGCTGGAGCACATGACTTATGAGGAGAGGCTGAGGGAACTGGGATTGTTTAGTCTGCAGAAGAGAAGAATGAGGGGGGATTTGATAGCTGCTTTCAACTACCTGAAAGGGGGTTCCAAAGAGGATGGATCTAGACTGTTCTCAGTGGTAGAAGATGACAGAACAAGGAGTAATGGTCTCAAGTTGCAGAGGGGGAGGTTTAGGTTGGATATTAGAAAAAACTTTTTCACTAGTAGGGTGGTGAAGAACTGGAATGGGTTACCTAGGGAGGTAGTGGAATCTCCTTCCTTAGAGGTTTTTAAGGTCAGGCTTGACAAAGCCCTGGCTGGGATGACTTAGTTGGGTTTGGTCCTGCTTTGAGCAGGGGGTTGGACTAGATGACCTCCTGAGGTCCCTTCCAACCCTGAGATTCTATGATTCTATGTGTGTCTCCCCTGCTCTATGGAAGATGGGGTAAGTGGTGTGTGGGAGCAGGGGGAAGGGGGACACCCTGACAGCCCCCTCTTCCTCCCCTCCCATCCACACAGAAAGCAGTAGTCTCGGGGAGCAGAGGGCAGGAGCAGCACATGACAGTGGGGAGAGGGACAGCTGAACTGCCAGCAATTGATAGCCTGCTGGACAGCTGCTGCACAGAGAACTTAGGCAAGTGGGGAACTGATTGATAGGGGGGCTGCCAGTCCAGCCTGGTTCCAAGCCCTCACCAGCTAGCTCCAATGGGCTGCTCTTTCAGCAAGCACTGTACAAAGCAGGCGGCTGCCAAACACCGTTATATGCACAACTTTAAACGAGCATGTTCTCTAATTGATCAGCAACATAACGAAACAACGTTAATCAGGACAACTTTAAGTGAGGAGTTACTGCAGCATGGACCAGCTGAGCCACTCCTCTCAGCTAAAGTGGATCTGCTAGATGAAGGCTGGTTAGATGAGCGGGTATTTACTGGGGAGGGTGGTGCTGGGAGCCTATGGTTAGGACAGTTGAGAGAGATTTTGAATAAACATTTATAATTTCAAGTGCTTATCTAAATCCTTTGAGGTTTGTCCACCACTAATGTGTGTTATATGCTCCCACCACCCATAATATGATCTCTTGCAGGAGTATTTTGTTCAGTTAGTGACTTGGCCAGCCATGCCCTGATGTAATGTTACCACTTTACTTTCCTACCATTGCTTTTGCAGCATGTTGAACATACTACTACCATTACCAGGGGAGAAAGGGCTTTTACAGCCTGCATGACCAGGAGGAATTCTTTTTGATGCAATTTTTGCCCCTTCTGACCCTCTGCAGCAAACACCCAAGAAAAAGCTTCAACTCTTGCTGTATTTAGCAGCTGCTGCTTGGCAAAGTGCCTCAGTCTTATCTGTGAAATTCTGCTGGGGCTATATGGATATTTTTAGCTTTGATTTCTGTCTTTTATGCAGAACATCATAAAGTAAAGACTTGTAACGGGTTGGCGGTGTTGGCCTAAACTACTCCACTCTCTGAACAGATGTTGCCGTTATGGGAGGAAGAGTTAAACTGGCTCTGAATTTCTATGGCAGGTGACATATTTCCCTAACTGAATGTAAGAGAAGTGGGAGTAACTCTTAAGAGAGATGGAGGATCTAGGGTGGAGGAACTAAGCAGTCTTGGGATAGCAGTCTCTTGGAGCAGTCAATCCTGGGAAGAAGGCTGGAGTTGAACTTTATTTTAATTCCGTTTTTTTTGTTAGCAAAGCCAGACTCCAAGAAGAGGGTGAGGATTTTTTTTTTCTACCCGATGTGCAGACTTAATTATAGAGCGGGTTCAGAAAGGCGCTGCTCAAACACTCCTGTTGACATTAGAGGTCATGTCACTCACGTTTAGGGAAGAATAGGGCCCTAACTCATTTAGGGTCTGCTCTTCCCTTGCATTCGTCTGTTCAAGTCCCATTGATGCTAATGGGACTTTTCAATATGTATTGACAGGAGAATTAGACTTCCTTTTTTCTTCTGTCACTTGGTATTTATATAGCTGGAGAGCTTGACTGCTTCACCGAGAAGACTGCTGTTTTGCTGATAGAACTAAGTTTAAAGGGAGGATCAGATGGCAATGACATAGGGGAGGCTATTTTTCCTTTTTACTTCAGTGTTTTCCTACGTGTCTCTCTCCCTACAATTATCATTTTAACTCAGGCTTTTTCATACCCATCCTTTCCTTTGTTCTTGCCCATCACCTTGAAATTCTTCCTAGATACTAACTGTACTTCTGCTGATCCGCTGACTTCATTTTAACAAGGGTCTGTTCAGCCAGGACAGTGCTAGTGTTAATCAATTACCTGGCTAGGGCCAGCAACCCCTTACTGCCAGTTAAGAGGTGACTGCTAGATTGAACACATCTTTCCTTGAACACCTAATATCACATAGCAACACTGCAATATCAGTGCTAGCCTTGGGATTAGACATAGATTAAAATTATGTAACCCTTCTGCCATGGGCTGTCAGCAGTGAAACAGGCTGTGTTCAAATATCTAGGGGTTCCTCTTGAAATTTACAAATGCCACTGGCGCAAATCCCAACCCAGAAACCTGGGAGAAACTAAATACCTTCCCTGGCCAGCCTTAACAAACACTGCTTCCTCTCTTGCAAGCACAATCTGTGTACAACACAAAGAACTTTATTAAGGGGGAAACGACCACAGCATTAATTTGGGGAAACAAAAACCAATAACTTTAAAGTATGTTTGTACAAATTGTAAGTAAAATGCCCACCTTGGGCAGTAGTTCTTTGTGTCGGTCTCTTGGCCTGCTGGTTTCAACCTTGGATTGACAAACAGTCCTGGTTTGTTGTCAGTGGTTAATGAAGTCCCAGAGCCCAGCACTCGGGCAGGTCTATCTCAGGCCCCTGCAGGGGGGAAGAAGGTCTGCCTGACTTCCATGAAGAGACACTGTCTCTGCCTGTAGCCATGATGCCATCTCTGTGCTGTGCTGTTGCCTCTAGCTGCACAGCTGTCTTATGTGCTGTCGCTCCTAACTGCCTCTGTATCACTGTCACTGCACCACTGTCTCCATGCCATCTCTCACCTCTAGTCACAATTCCAGATCTAGGTCTTCCAGCTCCTAACTCAGCTATAGTGATCACAGCTCTTAGGGGTGCTGGTAGATGCTGGATCCAGCTCCTTGCCCATGGTCATTCAGCTCTGTCATTGTACCTGGAGACAGTTCAGTAGTACTGTATGCAGGACAGTTGAGTAGAGCCTTTGCTACTAAGGATTCACTCCTCCCTACAAAGTAGGAGTCTGTTTTTCTAATTTCCATTACCCAGCAGTTTTGGTTAGGGCATATCTTCACTCTGGTCATATCAAGTACAGTTGTATTGCCCTTTTGTCACATAATAAGAATATTATTATTTATTTGTATTATTGTAGCATCTAGGAATTCCAGTCATGGATCAGGACCCCATTTTTATGAATTTTAATCAAAATGCCCTCACTGGGAGGGAGAGTAACAAACATGCAAATAAGGCTTGCTCATTCTAGCTCACCAATAGAACACCAATAGAAGGCAGCAGAGAGCTCATTCCCTGGAGCTGCCAAACTGCCAGAGGTTTCCATATATTATCCTGCTGCTACTGTTGCTCTGTTTTAAAGAGTTGTGTTCTTTAATGATTTCAGATAATTAAAAGTGACAATGAAGCTATTGACAAGCTTTGTGCTAAATTTCACTTCCCCAACCAGTTAGTCCATTCTGTGAATCATAATACTTATCATAAACTGCGTATGTGACATAGATGTGTGTGGGTCTATCTGTATGTGCAGAGAGACAGAGAACACACACAAGCAAAGCACTAGAGCTTTACAATTACATTTATCCTGTGGGAAAGTAGTTTCTGTATTTTTGGAATGGAGGGGATGGTTATTTTTATTTTAAAGAACTTCAGCGTTCAGTGTCTTGCAGAACATCCTCTGCAGGAACTGTGAAATCTTGAGGTTCAGAGCTCTGTGTGTGTGTGTGTGTGTGTGAGATATTTATATAGTTATTCAAATGTATGCTCCATAAGAGTGCCCATGCCTAGCTCTGACCACCCTTCACAAATACCTCCTCTGACCACATCTTAAAAATACAGATCATGGCAAGTGCCGACAGATAATAGTACCCTGGCAGCAACATAAATATAACAAAAGCTTAATAAATCCATCAACAAAATCACAGCCAAAGTCTCCCTCCATTCTTTGCATGATTTATATGGCTTTAAAACAGCAGTCTGTAACTGTCTACCGTGACCCAAACTTGCTCTGCAGAAAGACAAAAGAATCTTGGACTTCTATGCGCCGAGTAAGGGATAGCAATACTAAAGGTCAAACATCATGTCAGCTGCACTTTCAGACTCTGATTGTATTAATCAAAAGTAACATAATAAGCAGTCTAATATTGCATTCTTCATCCCTGTATGCTGTAGCATCATTGCAGATCTTTAACTATTTTATGCAAAACTGACCCAAGAATCAAACAATACAACAACCTATCTGTTGAGAAAGAAAAGACTTAAGTACTGAATAACGGCTACCTTGTGGTGCTTAAATACATAGGAAGTAAAATGTTTGCTGCAGCCTCTTGTTATGTTACAAATCATAGCTTTTCTTTTCACCTTTTACATGGATTTTCTTGTAAACCAATAAATTGGACAAAGCAAGATACAGCATATTGCAGCATACTTTTTGTCATAAAATGTCTAATCTCATAAAAGTGAGAGACTACTGGCACAGGCTAAGGCCAGGAATCATGTAGCTAACTGCTATATGAGTTTCCTCACACCGTTCTGCCAACTTTGAGCTCAGTTCATACTGGTAAAACTGCTATTTCAATCCTAACCACTCTTGGGCAGAAACTCAGCCACACTAAACTAGCCAAAGGGTTTGAATTGTGGACATATATGTACTAGTTACCAAAATCATTTTTACTTTTTACCAAGCTCTAGTGTTGTGCCAGGTCTTGAGAAAGGACCGTGCCTTGCAGTACATGTCCTTTTTATACCAAACTTATAGTTTTATATTGTATAACTACAGACCCAGGGGTCTGTAGTGGGACCAGTACTGTTCAACATATCCATAAATGATCTGGAAAAAGGGGTAAACAGTGAGGTGGCAAAACTACTCAAAATAGTTAAGGCCAAAGCACACTGCGAAGAATTGCAAAGGGACCTCACAAAACTGGGTGACGGGGCAACAAAAGGGCAGATGAAATTCAATGATTAAATGCAAAGTAAAGCACATTGGAAAACATAATCCCAACTGTACATATAAAATGATGGAAAGAGATCTTGGAGTCATTGTGGATAGTTCTCTGAAAACATCCACTCAATGTACAGCAGCTGTCAAGAAAGCTAACAATGTGGGGAATCATTAGGAAAATGATAGATAAGACAGAAAATATCATATTGCCTCTATATAAATCCATGGTACACCCACATCTTGAATACTGCTTGCAGATCTCGTCATTTCATCTCAAACACGATATATTGGAATTGGAAAAGGTTCAGAAAAGGGCAACAAAAATTATTAGTGATATGGAACAGCTCCCGTATGAGGAGAGATTAATAAGACTGGGACCTTTCAGCCTGGAAAAACTACGACTAAGGGGGAATATGATGGAGGTCTATAAAATCATGATTGGTATGGAGAAAGTAAATAAGAAAGTGTTATTTACTCCTTCTCATAACAGAAAAACCAGGGGTCACCCAATGAAATTAATAGGCAGCAGGTTTAAAACAAGCAAAAGGAAGTATTTCTTCACACAACATACAGTCAACCTATGGAACTCTTTGCCAGAGGAGGTTGTGATGGCCAAGAGTATAACAGGGTTCAAAAAAGAACTAGGTATACTTATGTAGGATAGGTCCATCAAGGGCTATTAGCCAGGATGGACAGGGATGATGTCCCTAGCCTCTGTTTGCCAGAAGCTGGGAATGGGCGACGGGATAGACCACTCAATTACCTGTTCTGTTCATTCCCTTTGAATCACCTGGCATTGCCACTGTTGGAAGATAGGATACTGGACTAGATGGATCTTTGATCTGACTCAGTATGGCTGTTCTTATGTTTTTAAGTACAATACAGATTATTTAGGGCAAGGTTCTACCCCCCTTGACTATGTTGAGTATCGCCTTACTTCACAAGTAGTCCACTAGTTTTTGTGGGAATAATCATGGATTAAGATGCTATTCAACATGAGAGAATGGAAGAATCTACCCCATAAGGTCCTAGTCTTAAAAACCCTTAAACAATTAGTTCTCGTCAGCAGCTAACGAACTCACTCACTCATAGGCGAGGAGTAGAAATAAATCTGAAGGTAGTTAACGTTACAGCATAGTGTTCATTAACTTGAGCAAGAGGTGATTTTGAGGGAAAATGTTGCTATCATCTAATGTGTTTAAATAAGCAATCTTACCTTTTACTGGAGGCTGAATAACCATCTGTTTTGGATGGTTTAGACCCAACAAATCCTGCATCTTGGCATGGGATTAGACTAGATGACCCTTGAGGTCCAATCTAACCCTGTGATTCTATACCAAGCAAGTGATGGGCAGAGATCTGAGAGTTCCCATGAGACAATAGGTGGGAGGTAACTCATTTTTCCCTAACAGATACACAATTTACTATGCAAGATTTATAACTGTAATAAGAAATGTTGTGTGTCAGGTATGTGAATCACAGAAGCTGAGAAATTTAAAGACACATTTTGAAAGGGTGTGCTTGTATTTCTTTATTTGTTTTGTGCTAGAGGCCTCTATAGGGGTTCAGGCCTGATTATGCTAGGCACTAAACACACACATAATGGAAAAGACAGTCCCCACCTCAGAGACCTATTTATTTAGCACTAATTTGTTTGTGCTCACTGAATTCAATACTGCAGCAGCTCTCCTCTGTACTGCCCATTAGTTGTGTATAAACATCATTCAGATGTGGAATATTACATCTATAAAAATGTTGATCTTTCAATAGGGGTACTCTGCTTACACATGATGAAATACAAAGAATAATATGATGTGATGAGTGAACAAGTTTGGATAAAATAACTCTCACAACCTGATTCCTTGACCAAATCTTGCATTAAGTAATTTTTTGAGATTTAGGGGGTTAAAAGCATTTTTGTTTTGTTTTTTGCCAATACTTTTTAATTTAGCAATCTCATTTGATGATTAGCTTTGGCTGAGAAAGAAAGTTTTGAAGTTTCAAAATATTCTTAGAAAATCTGTTCTTAGGAAATTTCCAGTTCTCTTGACTTATAGGTTAATATTCTGTAGCTTTGTTCAGCATCTCAACTTTCAGTGCTCATCCAAACAGAACCACTGACGTGTCTGAGCTTAACTTTTCACTAACACTGTGTGTTCACTTTGTCATACTGGGTGTGACTCTCCACTGCCTTAAACCTTGCATGGTCACACCTGTGCAAAAACAGAGTGAAACACTCCCATTTGGATTTGCTAGTATTTTATATCTGCTTGGCATAGTCATGTTCACTTGGTCAAGGTACACAGCAATGAAGAATCAGTCTCTTTGTGTCTGGGTCAGTTTTGCATTATCCTGGATGGGCTAGGGATATAACGGTATGAAATATTCAACCAAAACCCCTTTTCTCAGGCTATGCAGGTGGTAGTTAAAGATCTCATGGCACGTTTCAAACACAATAGTCCTCAAGTGTCCCTTTGTAGTGTCCACCCCTTGTTCCACTGAACTCACTCAGATTCTCTACTCCCAAAGGAGTAGTACATATTAGCTTACTAGTTTTAACCCAGGATCACCATTCCACTTAACACAGAGCACTCAAATATATTTGAAGTGAAAACAAGAATAAATTTATTATCAAAGAACAGAGATTCAAATGATAGCACATAAGAATATTGGAAATAAATGGTTACATATAAAACAAAATCATAACATGCTTTCTAGAGCCTAAACTTAACTCACAAGGCTTTCCCCTGTCTACTACAGCATAGCTTACCCCAAATCCTTTTCCCAGCATTTTTGCCCAGGATGGCTGAGATCTTTTTTTCATAAGATAAAGCCTGCTGGCAATTGCCTTCTCAGACTAAAGGATACCTGGGGGTGGGTTCATCTACATCCCAGATATACCAGACCTTTCGATCTTCGCCTGAAGACAGGGTCACCCCACACTGTTAATTTTCTTTTGGAGTTCCCCATCCCCCCCCAAGATCTTCATTAGCATTTGACTTGGTACGGTAATAGACTTCTGTTATAAGATACACACTACACAATGGTTAAGTAAGGAGATAAGCATCTCTCACCTCCCATCTGGAGACGTTTGTCTCAAGGAATGCACACTCCCTTTAACTGCAAGGCCTTAAGAACATAATTTCCAATGTATCTTCCAATATACCAATGATTATGATGACCAGTGTGGTGTAGGCTTTCATTAGAGGCCTTAAGTGGCATTCTTTGGGAGACTAGGATATAGACACCAGACCCAGGGGACTCCTGTACCACTGATTTACCTCTGTGCCCTTTGCCAGTTGGCACAATGAGGGTCACAGGCAGGGCCGCTCAGAGGATTCCGGGGGCCTGGGGTCTTCGGTGGTGGGGGGCCCCTGCTTCGGCAGTAATTCGGCAGCGGGGGGTCCTTCCACTCTGGGACCCGCCACCGAAGTGCCCCGAAGACCCGCAGTGGGGGCCCCCCACTGCCGAATTACTGCCGAAGCGGGACCCGCCAAAGTGCAGCCGGGTGTTCGGCGGTAGTTCAGCGGCAGGGGGGGCCCGCAGCAGGTCTTCGGGGCACTTCACCGGTGGGTCCCAGAGCGGAAGGGCCCCTTGCCACCGCCGAATTACCGCCGAACACCCAGCTGCACTTCAGCGGCAGGTCCTGCTTCGGCGGTAATTCGGTGGCAGGGGGTCCTTCCGGCCCGGAGCGGAAGAAGCTCTGGGGGCCCGGGCCCCGCGAGAGTTTTCCGGGGCCCCCGGAGCGAGTGAAGGACCCCGCTCCAGGGGCCCCAAAAAACTCTCGTGGGGGCACCTGGGGCAAATTGCCCCACTTGCCCCCCTCTCAGGGCGGCCCTGGTCACAGGTGGGTTCCATTTTAATAGGTTTGCTTGCATGAGTCAGTACTATTCAGCTGGAGTAAGAGTTGAAGGAATGGGCTATCTGAAGTGGAGCAGGGATCTGAGCCGAGATTAAACCCTTGCTCACCACAGACTGAGCAGTGCCTCTACATCCAATCACAGCTTTCTGTACAACCAAATTCTGTCTTCTGTAAGTGACAAAGAACCATGGAGAAGAACATAAGAAAGGCCGTACTGGGTCAGACCAAAGGTCCATCTAGCCCAGTATCTGTCTACCGACAGTGGCCAATGCCAGGTGCCCCAGAGGGAGTGAACCTAACAGGCAATGATCAAGTGATCTCTCTCCTGCCATCCATCTCCATCCTCTGACGAACAGAGGCAAGGGACACCATTCTTTCCCATCCTGGCTAATAGCCATTTATGGACTTAGCCATCATGAATTTATCCAGTCCCCTTTTAAACATTGTTATAGTCCTAGCCTTCACAACCTCCTCAGGTAAGGAGTTCCACAAGTTGACTGTGCGCTGTGTGAAGAAGAACTTCCTTTTATTTGTTTTAAACCTGCTGCCTATTAATTTCATTTGGTGACCCCTAGTTCTTGTATTATGGGAATAAGTAAATAACTTTTCCTTATCCACTTTCTCAACATCACTCATGATTTTATATACCTCTATCATGTCCCCCCTTAGTCTTCTCTTTTCAAGCTGAAGAGTCCTAGCCTCTTTAATCTTTCCTCGTATGGGACCCTCTCTAAACCCCTAATCATTTTAGTTGCCCTTTTCTGAACCTTTTCTAGTGCTAGAATATCTTTTTTGAGGTGAGGAGACCACATCTGTACACAGTATTCGAGATGTGGGCGTACCATGGATTTATATAAGGGCAATAATATATTCTCAGTCTTATTCTCTATCCCCTTTTTAATGATTCCTAACATCCTGTTTGCTTTTTTGACCGCCTCTGCACACTGCGTGGACATCTTCAGAGAACTATCCATGATGACGCCAAGATCTTTTTCCTGACTCATAGCTAAATTAGCCCCCATCATGTTTTATGTATAGTTGGGGTTATTTTTTCCAATGTGCATTACTTTACATTTATCCACATTAAATGTCATTTGCCATTTTGTTGCCCAATCACTTAGTTTTGTGAGATCTTTTTGAAGTTCTTCACAATCTGCTTTGGTCTTAACTATCTTGAGCAGTTTAGTATCATCTGCAAACTTTGCTACCTCACTGTTTACTCCTTTTTCCAGATCATTTATGAATAAATTGAATAGGATTGGTCCGAGGACTGACCCTTGGGGAACACCACTAGTTACCCCTCTCCATTCTGAGAATTTACCATTAATTCCTACCCTTTGTTCCCTGTCCTTTAACCAGTTCTCAATCCATGAAAGGACCTTCCCTTTTATCCCATGACAGCTTAATTTACGTAAGAGCCTTTGGTGAGGGACCTTGTCAAAGGCTTTCTGGAAATCTAAGTACACTATGTCCACTGGATCCCCCTTGTCCACATGTTTGTTGACCCCTTCAGAGAATTCTAATTGATTAGTAAGACACGATTTCCCTTTACAGAAACCATGTTGACTATTGCTCAAGAGTTTATGTTTTTCTATGTGTCTGACAATTTTATTCTTTACTATTGTTTCAACTAATTTGCCCAGTACCGACGTTAGACTTACCGGTCTGTAATTGCTGGGATCACCCCTAGAGCCTTTTTTAAATATTGGCGTTACATTAGCTAACTTCCAGTCATTGGGTACCGAAGCCGATTTAAAGGACAGGTTACAAACCTTAGTTAATAGTTCCGCAACTTCACATTTGAGTTCTTTCAGAACTCTTGGGTGAATGCCATCTGGTCCCGGTGACTTGTTAATGTTGAGTTTATCAATTAATTCCAAAACCTCCTCTAGTGACACTTCAATCTGTGACAGTTCCTCAGATTTGTCACCTACAAAAGCCAGCTCAGGTTTGGGAATCTCCCTAACATCCTCAGCCGTGAAAACTGAAGCAAAGAATCCATTTAGTTTCTCCGCAATGACTTTATCCTCTTTAAGCGCTCCTTTTGTATTTTGATCATCAAGGGGCCCCACTGGTTGTTTAGCAGGCTTCCTGCTTCTGATGTACTTAAACATTTTGTTATTACCTTTGGAGTTTTTGGCTAGCTGTTCTTCAAACTCCTCTTTGGCTTTTCTTATTACACTCTTGCACTTAAGTTGGCAGTGTTTGTGCTCCTTTCTATTTGCCTCACTAGGATTTGACTTCCACTTCTTAAAGGAAGTCTTTTTATCTCTCACTGCTTCTTTTACATGGTTGTTAAGCCACGGTGGCTCTTGTTTAGTTCTTTTACTGTTTTTCTTAATTTGGGGTATACATTGAAGTTGGGCCTCTATTATGGTGTCTTTAAAAAGGGCCCATGCAACTTGCAGGGATTTAACTTTAGTCGCTGTACCTTTTAACTTTTGTCTAACTAACCCCCTCATTTTTGTATAGTTCCCCATTTTGAAATTAAATGCCACAGTGTTGGGCTGTTGAGGTGTTCTTCCCACCACAGGGATGTTGAATGTTATTGTATTATGGTCCCTATTTCCAAGCGGTCCTGCTATAGTTACCTCTTGGACCAGCTCCTGTGCTCCACTCAGGATTAAATCTAGAGTCGCCTCTCCCCTTGTGGGTTCCCGTACCAGCTGCTCCATGAAGCAGTCATTTAAAGTATCGAGAAATTTTATCTCTGCATTTCGTCCTGAAGTGAAATGTTCCCAGTCAATATGGGGAAAATTGAAATCCCCCACTATTATTGTGTTCTTAATTTTGATAGCCTCTCTAATTTCCCTTAGCATTTCATCATCACTATTACTGTCCTGGTCAGGTGATCGATAATAGATCCCTAATGTTATATTTTTACTAGAGCATGAAATTTCTATCCATAGAGACTCTATGGAACATGTGGATTCGCTTACGATTTTTACTTCATTTGAATCTACACTTTCTTTCACATATAGTGCCACTCCTCCCCCTGCACGACCTGTTCTGTCCTTCCGATATATTTTGTACCCCGGAATGATTGTGTCCCATTGATTGGTCTCAGTCCACCAGGTTTCTGTGATGCCTATTATATCTATATCCTCCTTTATCACAAGGCACTCTAGTTCACCCATCTTATTATTTAGACTTCTGGCATTTGTGTACAAGCACTTTAAAAACTTGTCCCTGTTTATTAGCTT
Source organism: Mauremys mutica (assembly GCF_020497125.1). Classification (NCBI taxonomy): domain Eukaryota; kingdom Metazoa; phylum Chordata; order Testudines; family Geoemydidae; genus Mauremys; species Mauremys mutica. The sequence goes on from NC_059072.1 coordinate 72,701,246, forward strand.
GCCTTTTTCTGATGTGCCAGATTCTTTTTTATGTGACTGTTTATCATCTGATCCAGCCCTTACATTATACTTTTCAGTCCTCTGCTCCTGACTATAACCTGGAGATTCTCTATCATCAGACTCTCCCCTAAGAGAAGTCTGTGTCCGATCCACACGCTCCTCTGCAGCAGTCGGCTTTCCCCCATCTCCTAGTTTAAAAACTGCTCTACAACCTTTTTAATGTTTAGTGCCAGCAGTCTGGTTCCACTTTGGTTTAGGTGGAGCCCATCTCTCCTGTATAGGCTCCTCCCATCCCAGAAGTTTCCCCAGTTCCTAATGAACGTGAACCCCTCCTCTCTACACCATCGTCTCATCCACGCATTGAGACTCTGAAGCTCTGCCTGCCTACCTGGCCCTGCGCGTGGAACTGGGAGCGTTTCGGAAAATGCCACCATAGAGGTCCTGGATTTCAGTCTCTTCCCTAGCAGCCTAAATTTGGCTTCCAGGACATCTCTCCTACCCTTCCCTATGTCATTGGTACCTACATGTACCACGACCACCGGCTCCTCCCCAGCACTACACATAAGTCTATCTAGATGCCTCGAGAGATCCGCAACCTTCGCACCAGGCAGGCAAGTCACCATACGGTTCTCCTGGTCATCACAGACCCAGCTATCTACATTTCTAATAATCAAATCTCCCATTACTAACACCTGCCTTTTCCTAGAAACTGGAGTTCCCTCCCCCGGAGAGGCAACCTCAATGCGAGAGGTAACCCCAGCACCATCTGGAAGGAGGGTCCCGACTACGGGAAGGTTTCCCTCTGCTCCCATCGACTGCTCTACTTCCCTGGGCCGTTCTTCCTCCTCAACAGCACAGGAGCTGTCTGAGCGGAGGTGGGACAATTCTACAGTGTCCCGGAAAGCCTCATCAACATATCTCTCTGCCTCTCTTAGCTCCTCCAGTTCCGCCACCCTGGCCTCCAAAGTCTGTACATGGTCTCTGAGGGCCAGGAGCTCCTTGCACCGACTGCACACATATGCCACCCGCCCACAGGGCAGGTAATCATACATGCAACACTCAGCGCAATAAACTGGATAGCCCCCACTCTGCTGCTGGGCTTCTGCCTGCATTGTCTCCTAGTTAGTGGAAGGGTGGTTTACAGAAAGGAGTTTTGGAATGTAGTTCGGTTTACAGGTTTTAGGGGGACCACAGGAAAAGGGTTTAGGGCTGGCGAGGGACTTCCGCTCCCTTCCCACTCCCCTTGCGAAACTCCCTGTTAGCAGCCCCTGGTCGCTTGTGCGCGGCTTTATAAAGCCCTGGCCTGAGTGAATGCCCCACCCACTGATTAAGGCTCAGCCAATTACCAGAGGCTTCGAGCTTTCAAACCTGCCTCCAACTGCCAGCCAGAGCACACGGTCCCCCAAACAACCAAACAGACTGACAAACACAAGCTCAGCACACAGCAAGTAACCCCCAAACACAAACAAACACACACTACAGACAGTCACTTACCCCACAGATGCTGTATTAGCTCCTCCTTCACCTGGAGAACTCCCTTGCGAAACTCCCTGTTAGCAGCCCCCATTCAATGACTGTGTGAAATGTGTGCCATTGTCTTCAGTGGAGAATATTTTAGTAATATTAAAAAGAGTAAAAAAATGTTTTGAATCATATGAAACTAGGTCAAAAAGTGGAAACTAGGTCAAATTACAAACACATAACACACGTATGTAGGGACAACATTAGAAAGGCCAAGACACAAAATGAGATCAAACCAGCTAGAGACATAAAGGGTAACAAGACAACATTCAACAAATACATTAGAAGCAAGAGGAAGACCAAGGACAGAGTAGGCCCATTCCTCACAGAGGGGAGAAAAACAATAACAGAAAATATGGAAATGACAGAAGTGCTAAATGACTTGTTTCAGTTTTCATTGAAAAGATTAGTGGTGATTGGGCATCTAACATAGTGAATGCCAGTGAAAATGAGGTAGGATCAGACGCTAAAATAGGTAAAGAACAAGTTAAAAATTACTTAGATGTCTTAAAGTTAGCAGGGCCTGATGAAATACATCCTAGAATACTCAAGGAGGTGACTGAGGAGATATCTGAGCCATTAGCAATTATCTTCGAAAAGTCATGGAAGACAGGAGAGATTCCAGAGGACTGGAAAAGGGCAAATATATTGTCCATGTATTTTTAAAAAAAGGGAAATAAGGACAACCTGGAGAATTACAGACCAGTCATCTTAACTTCAGTACCTGGAAAGACAATGGAGCAAATAATTAAGCAATCAGTTTGCAAACACCTACAAGATAAGGTGATAAGTAACAGCATGGATTTGTCAAGAACAAATCAAGCCTTGTGGATAGAGGAGTAGCAGTAGATGTGGTATATCTTGACTTTAGAAAGGCTTTTGACACCGTCTCACATGAGCTTCTCCTAAACAAACTAGGAAAATACAACCTACTATAAGGTGGGTGCATAATTGATTGGAAAATCATTCCCAGAGAACAGTTATCAGTGGTTCACAGTCAAGCAGGGAAGAGCATATCAAGTGGGGTCCCATGGGGATCAGATCTGAGTCCAGTTCTATTCAATATCTTCATCAATGATTTAGATAATGGCATAGAGAATACACTTATAAAGTTTGTGGAAGATACCAAGCAAGGAGGGGTTGCAAGTGCTTTGGGGAATAGAATTAAAATTCAAAATGATCTGGATAAACTGAAGAAATGGTCTGAAGTAAATAGGATGAAATTCAATAAGGACAAATGCAAAGTGCTCCACTTAGGAAGACACAGTCAGTTGCGCACATACAAAATGGGAAATGACTGTTTAGGAAGGAGTACTGCGGAAAGGGATCTAGGGGTCAAGCTAAATATGAGTCAACGGCATAACGCTGTTGCAAAAAAAAGCAAACATCGTTCCGGGATGTATTAGCAGGAGAGTTGTAACCCAGACACAACAAGTAATTGTTCTGCTCTACTCTGTACTGATTAGGCCTCAACTGGAGTATTGTGTCTAGCTCTGGGTGCCACATTTCAGGAAAATGACAAAAAATTATTAAAGTTCTAGAAAACACGACCTATGAGGGAAGAGTTAAAAAATTGGCATGCATCCGACGAAGTGGGTATTCACCCATGAAAGCTCATGCTCCAATACGTCTGTTAGTCTATAAGGTGCCACAGGACTCTTTGCTGCTTTTACAGATCCAGACTAACATGGCTACCCCTCTGATACTTAAAAAAAATTGGGTTTGTCTGGAGAAGAAAAGACTGGGAGGGGACATGGTAACAATTTTCAAGTACATAAAAGGTTGTTACAAGGAGGAGGGAGAAAAATTGTTCTCCTTAACCTCTGAGGCAGACGTTCTCAAACTGGGGGTCGGGACCCCTCAAGGGGTTGTGAGGTTATTACATGGGGGGTCATGAGCTGTCAGCCTCCACTCCAAACCCTGCTTTGCCTCCAGCATTTATAATGGTGTTAAATATATAAAAAGTGTTTTTAATGTATAAGTGGGGGTCGCACTCAGAGGCTTGCTGTGTGAAAGGGGTCACCAGTACAAAAGTCTGAGAACCCCTGCTCTGAGAATAGGACAAGAAGCAATGGTCTTAAATTGCAGCAAGGGAGGTTTAGGTTGGACATTAGGAAAAACTTGCTAACTGTCAGAGTGGTTAAGCGCTGGAATAAATTGCCTAGGGAGGCTGTGGAATCTCTATCGCTGGAGATTTTTAAGAGCAAGTTAGACAAACACCTGTCAGGGATGGTCTAGATAATACTTAGTTCTGCCATGAGTGCAAGGGACTGGACTAGATGACCTCTCGAGGTCCCTTCCAGTCCTACGATTCTATGATTAAGGCAACAAAAGAATTTTTTTGGTTCTTTGTTGTGACTCTCAGTTCTTCATCTAGATGTTTCTTTCAGCTTTCGCTTTTTCTTTATTGTAGTAAAGGCTAATTTTTTGGCAGTCTCTTCCTCCAATTCAGAAAGCCTGGGAATGTTTAATTTGCATGGATTAAGCGAATGATTAGATTAACTGAGAGGTTTGCTTTAGGTAATTTCAAGGTTTTGTAATTCTACTTTAAGTGCATCCTCTGCTTTAATTATTTGCATGATGAAAGAATTTAAATATTTAAAATCAAGGACCACAGGGCACATCAAAGAGTTTCTAAATCATTATTGAACAAAGTCTAGTATATACTGGATCTGTAATGCTACAAAAATGCCTAATTATAATCACTTTACAATAAAGATTTTCAACACTAGATGCAAACTTTAGGAGAAATTGTATGGAAAAGGTAAGTTTAATAGCAGAATAAAATATGTCAGTGCGATCTCCCACGGGGATGGAGGGAATAGTAAATTAAAAGTCATCATGGCATGTGCTTTCTACTCATTCTTTATAATTTACATTCATTAATAACTTATGTCTTATAGCTGTAATTTTGGGAGAAGGAATAACAATATATTTCTAGCTTCAAGATGAAAGATTCAACATGCTACATCTAATCCTCCCTGACCAAATGCTTTTGATTTCTACTTTAAAAAAAATGCTTTGAAAATATAAATATTTTCTGATCGTCTCCTCTTCTCCTGGTTGGTTCTTCTGAAATGGTTTGGCTCTTGACCATCCATTTCAGTACCTAGGTGACTATGCTATAAATGGTTTGATGTTATATTTATTGAGTTGACCTGAACTCTTGCCTCCAGCTTATTCAATTTATATGCCATGTTAACTCTGGCTGTGCAACTAGTATGGCGTCACTTAAAACTAAAAAATTCACTTAATGATCATATTGTCTTTGCAACTAAATTGTTAACAATTCCTATATCATTTGCCCATACTTAGTTAGGCTGAGGGAAGGAATAACTGATTTTTAAAAAATCCTGTGTGAATAATGAATTATGGTCGGTGTCTCTCTCTCTCTCTCTCTCACACACACACACACACACACACACACACACACACACACACACACACACACACACACACACACACAGTGAGACGCATGGTAATATGTGGCAGTACAGTATCATGATTTTATAAGCATGAATTTTCAGTGATCAAATTTACTAATGAGTAAGTTATGTAGGTCATTCCAGCTGAGTGTGCATCCATTTTTTTTATTCTGCAGCACATCACGTATTGTGTTTATATCATATATTTTAGAGAAGTTATATTAGAAAATTTGTTGAGTTTCAGTTTTTTGGATGGATGTAAAAGTATTATTTTTCATATCCTCTTAACTGTAAAGTCAGTTTGCTTTAGTTCCCATATACAGAGGGGAGAAATGCTATTACATTTTTAAAACCTCTTAAAGTGAAATTCAGTAACTATTTTATAAATCATGAATTCATTATTTTAAGGTCTGAGAGCTTGCAAGCTTCCATGAACCAAAATGTATGTTGTTTCTCACTGGTAAGTCTGGAATCTCAGTAAAGTGGGTCTGTATTGTTGGAGACATGAGGGGAAATTTTTCAAAAAGTACAAATGACATTTAGGCAATGGGAGTTGGGCACCTTTTGAAAATCTCCACCAGATTAATTTAAAAACTGCTATTTGTAAGGGCTCTTTTTGTAAAGACACTAATTTAGATTATTATTTATAGTTTCCACCTATGCCTAAAATTTCCCCTGCAGTAATATGTGTATTTACACAGAATACAGCAACCTCTAGAGTGGAACAGAGTACGTTAGTTTCTCAACATTGTACAGGAACATCACAATTTAGGACAGGAAGTATAATTTTAAGCATTTGGAATTTTAGTGGCTTTAGACACATCCTTCTCTTGCAGAAACTGTGCAAGCTCTTTAAAAGTCATATTCGATCAGGATCTGAATTTTATTTGCCAGGATGGCAAATACAGAAAGGTTCATTTCATTTTATAATATGTACAGCTTTCTTATCTTCTGAGGCCTAATCCCCTAGCAACTAGTGCACTGGATGGGGATTCAGGAGACCTAGGGTTCTATTCCTTGCCTGGCTGTTGGGTGACCTTATACAAGTCACTTTGGCTTTCTCTGCCTCAGTTTCCCCCATCAGTAAAATGAGGATAACAATTCTGACCTCTTTTATAAAGCACTTTGAGATCTACTGATGACAAGTGCTATATAGAGGTTTGATATTACCATAGTAGGGATAGTACAATAAAACTATAATTAATTTCATTTATTTTGTTTCCTTAGAAAAGAGGTTTTCTCTTTCATACCACTGTTATGTAGAATGTGCCCTAGAAGTCTGCTTTTACAAGGCTATGGACCAGTAAATCTTAATTATTGGCCAAATTCTATTTCAGTATATCTTAATTATTGGTCAAATTCACCTAGTTGAGGGTGCTCAGCACCTTACATTATCAGGCTCTATGTTTTTGTTTCTGCCTTCTAGTAAAAACATTGTAATCTTTTTGAAGTCAGATTGATTCTGCATACTACCAGGCAAGATTTGAATTATGACTCTGTAAATAGACTATTTTCCACTTTTAATGTAATTATGACAGACTCTTAAGACATCTGTTCATTGAAACAGCCTTAGCTATGAACTCAGTATGGTTTTAGAAAATAGTCCAGTGTGTGAGAGGCTGAAGTCCAGAAAGCTTTGTGAATCAAAGCTTGGGCCAAGATTTTCAAAAGTGTCAACTCATTCGGAGTGGCTCATTTTTGGGTGCCCAACTGGAGATACCTAGATGAGGCCTCAAAATCAGGACCCTTTAAGTTGTCTCAAATTGGATACCAAAAAATAGAGGCACCCCCACATCACTAGTCTTTTCAAAATCTTTCAGTGTTTTTTTTTTCTTTTTTTCTCTTTGATTTGGTGGTTGTTTGGTTTGTTGATTTGTTGTTCTACCTTTCTTTGAGATGGGGGAAGGCTGGACCCATAAACCTTGTGGCCTTGTACCTTGGGTCTGGCCTAGTTCTAGTCAGTGCAGGACAATGTGCAGTGCACAGATGGCTTTACTTTACAGACCTCTATTCTCAGTTCCTGTCCCTAATTTAGCACCCAGTGGATATTAAAGCAGCAGTCAGGCTGCTCTAATCTTGTATCTGGCTGCAGCAGTCTCTAAGGGGCCATCCCAGAGGCTGAAGATCACTGGAGCACAGCACTGCTCCAGCCACATCCTCTGACGCACTCCCTTTACCACCCAGAGATTCCTCTGTTCTGGACTGGAACAAGGCACCTACAATCAGAGCTAGAATCTGGCAATATATATTTCCCGCTTGATTAACATTAACATTTAAATAACTGCTGTCTCATTGACAAAGGTTAAAGGCACTTAAGTACATGCGTAGGAGCTTTGTTAAATAGGGACTTATGTTGAGAACAAGTGCACCTACAAAATGTCAACATCACCCAGAGTCTCCTTTTCAGGAAGTCCTCTGTTAGCACAAAAATGACTTTTTATAAGGCCCTCAAAGATCAGAATAGGCATAAAAATACTTTGTATTGGAAATGTAAGGGCCCAATTTTCTCTTGGTTTGGCTTCTCTGAAACAAATCTGCAGGGAGAACTTGGTGCTAAATGTTGGCAGTACTTCTAGCATTCAGATCTTGTAAATGTTAAAGCTACTTTTTACACTTTCCATGACGATTTATCTGAAATGGCATGACTCCTGACAGTCTAGCTGTAAAAGAGTCATTCACTTTACTTTCAGCTCATTAGAAAGCAGTATATTTAAGGGTAGAAAAGAGTAGCAGTTAATTAAGACCTCTATAAAATAAAAACCCAATTTCTTTTAACATCCACTTTTGTGTGCCATAGAGTTTGAGTTAGTGGTGAACTGATTGAGCAGACGGAGCAGTAATACTTTCAGTGCTGCATGGTTGGGTGTGGCAGCAGGCAGGAATCAATATTGCCTTGCACTTCTACAGAATTATGACTTTTTAAAGAAATTCTATTACAGTTGGGACATTTTTTAACATAGTGCTGGGACACTGTCCCTTTTAATGTTTATGACACAGCTATTTGTAGATAGAATGGAATGAGAACAGCAATAGCAGACTATTAAAATGCATGACGAGGTTTCTTGTAGATGTAGTGCTAGAAGAGTTAACTGATGCAAAAATATCAACAGATTCCTTAAAGTTTATATTAGGACATTTTACATCACTTTCATTTTTAGATGTACTAGGTGTTGCTGTTTTTTTTTTAATTTCTTTCCTCCAACAGATAAGAGTTCTTAAGAGCTGTGCTTCTTACAGAAACCCATTTCTAATCCCATTTATTTTTCTCCTTTTATTTACATGTTTAGATCTTCATTTGACCTATAAAAATCTTATTTGCTGAGCTGATTTGGGATGTTCTGTTTTTTCTACATCAAGGGGTGTGTGTGTGTGGTTTTTTACTCCTTTCAGTTTGGTGGTGTCAGTTAATTTTTAAGTTGATGTTTGAAGGCACCAACACCTCTGTGTTAGTGTCTGACAGCTTTTGTTGTGGGTGTTGTAAAATGCAAGGTAGTAATCTAATAGAAAGCTTGTCAGGTCCCTATACCTAATCTGTACACTCCCCAATCTGAACACTCATCTATGTAAGATAAAATCCTATTCATCTAATGTATATTTAGACAAACACCAAAGATGTACAGCTCTGTACAAGACCCAAAAATATCTCTGGCTCGAAGTCTTTCAGACAAAAAGACAGATATATGTAAAAGAAGATGTACTAGAAGGCCTATGGGTTTTTGTTAAGTTAGCAAATGTGTTTCCTTCCCCTCTAATACAATATTGAGGTGAAGAGACTATTTAACCAATGTGGATTAGTGTTTGTGACTTCACGCAATAGTGTTTAGAAGTGGTTTGAATTGGAGAGAAGAGTAGAGGCATCTGTGGCACTGTGGTTGCCTTGGGGGCAGCTTGGAAGAGGTCACAAAGCCAGGAGTTAGAAAAGGAGATTCACAGAGGGGTGAGGCTGGCATCACTGATAGGGTGAGGAACAAACAAGCTCTGAGGAGTAGCTTGGAGCAGGGACATGAAGGTGAGAAGGAATAATTTATACTTGATATGATAGGAATTTCAAGAGGATAATTATGTGATCTGCTTGGATGAGGAAGATAACTTTAGCAGTTGTATTGTAGGTGGACTTCAGCGAAGCAATGTGCTAACAGGGAAGCCAGAGAGATGGAGTTTAAATAATGAAGGCAGGAAATGACCAGACCCACACGTGTTTTGGCTGTTGAGAAAGAAGGGTTAGGGGTGGGAGGTTTTTTCTGTGTTGTAGAGGAAGAAGTGATAGGACTTAGGGCTTGTCTTCACTACAGGGGTAAGTTGACCTAAGTTATGCTACTCCAGCTACATAAATAACATAGCTGGAGTTGACGTAGCTTAGGCTGACTTACCCCAGCGTCTTCACGGTGCTGAGTCGATGGGAAATACTCTCCAGTCAACTTCCCTTAGTCTTCTTGGAGAGCTGGAGTACCAGGGTCAATCAGAGGGCACTTTGCCATCAATTTAGCAGGTCTTCACTAGACCTGCTAAATTGATCCCTGCTGCATCGATTGCAGCAGTGTCAATCTCCCCATAGTGGCAACCAGCCCTTAGTAGCAGCTCGGTTGTGTGCAAGAAGGATAGAATGTGACCAAGTTTTATGAGCCTGAGTGATGGGGAAAATAAGGGCTTTGTCCACAGCAAGAAAGAGGGAAGCATTTGGGAAGAAAAATAAGAACTTCAAGTTTGGCAACATTAAGTTTGAGCTGATAGCAGGTCACCCAGGATGATACATTGGAAAGATAGTTAGATATAAAAGAGGAGAGTGAACAGTTGGGGAGAAATAGATATGAGTCATAGGCATAGATAAGATAGTTGAACCTACATGAGGTCCCCCAGGGATAAAGTTAAAGAGAAGGTGACCAAGGACTGAATGCTGTGGGGAAGAGGAAGGAGGAACCACAAAAGGAGATGCTGGAAGAGTAGTTGGAAAGGTGAAAACCAAGAAAAGACAAGACCACAAAATCTAAAGGATATCAAGGAACAGGGAGTAGATGATAATACCAAAAGCTGTAGAGCAGTCAAGGAGTATGCGGAATAGAGGCCCTAAAAGTGAGTTGTTTGGGAAGAGATCACTGGAACCCTTGGGGAAACTGTTTCAGTGGAGTGGGGGAGGACAATGTCCAGACTGGAGAGCATCTAGGACAGCGTCACAGGAAACAAAGTAGTTATAAGGTGAAAAGGATGAATAAGATGGTAGATAAAGGGACAGCGGTAAGGTCTGGTTTTTTTTTAGAATGTGGACTGTTGTAGCATGCTTGTACTTTGAGGGGAAGGAGTCAGAAGAGAAGGTGAGATTGCTGATAAGGAAGAGGGAGGGATAGCAGTAACAGCAAGGGAGTGCAACAGTCAAAAGAGAACAGGGTCAAGGTAAGGTCATAAAAAGGCTGGAGGCAGAGTGTGAAACACTTTAGTCAGCAGCTAAGGGAAAAAAAGAAAACACAGGAGGAGGGAGGAGGAAGAAATAAACTCACGCCAGATTTTGTCAGTCTTCTCTTTAGAAAAGTCTGAAATAACTCAAGGGCAGAGTCAAAGGTGGCAAATAGGCATTGCAGTTATCGTCATTGGACTCAATGAGGCATGAGAAATAGAGCCATTTGGTGAGGAGAATAGCTGTGCTGAAGTGTGGGAGGACAAACTGAAGTCAAATTGAACTCACAGCTCATATGAGTGAGACACTCAAGGTTTGGTCCATAGTATATTTTCATTACAATCCCAAGTAAGAACTGATAGCACATATCGCAGGAATAACGCTTCTAACCCATAGATTCCCAGCAATGGCTTAGTCTTTTAAATGATCAGCAATTAAAAGATTAACCATCTTGAAATACCACATTATTTTGAGTGTTACCAATTCATACTTGGGACTGTAATGAAAATAAAACTGCGGGCTAAATCCTGTTCAATCAAATAGTTCCACTGACTTCAATTAAAACGGCACATTGTATGTTAAAGGTGTAGATAAGTACTGATCCACCTAGCCCATCTAGCACCCACTGGGAAGAACACCCTGCTCAGCAGCAGGCAGACCCAGTAATATTACTGAAAATGTAAGTATGTGTCAATTCTTTTATTATCATTCTTTTTCCTACTTGCTCCTTCTCCAGTCACCTCTTGTGACATCATAGAAATGCATCTTCTCCCTTCTCTCAGATATGTCATGTTACTCCTTTTTCCAGCTTCCAATTCAGCTATCTTCTATAATCTGATCAGCTCTTTCTCAAGAATACCAATACATGCTATGATCAAGCCCCCTTTTACTCTTCCTTTAAATGCTGGACATATTCAGAGCTCTTGAAGCCTTTCATCATAAAATAACTTTTTAATCCCCAGATAAGCCCTCCAGCTCTCCTTTACATCCTTTCAAGAATATGAATGTCCTTAAACTTGGAGTCCAGGACTGGACATGACTTTCCCAGTGTAGCATACAAGGTAATGTTTGTACCTTGCATCTGTGGGTTATTTAATTTTCTGGTGCTAACTGGCCCTGCTCTGGGGGAAGACTTCAGCCTTTCCGTACTGGACTCTATATTCAGTCATCTTTTCTTTGCCTCAGTGGAAGCCTGTTACTACTTCACTATCAACACCCAATTCAGTTTAAATTAAACAAAAAAGTAGTATTTATTGGGAACTAACAGAGCACAGAGAAAACAACAATCAGAAACTAACTAAAATTTGTAGTCTCTAGCATGGGGTCCCCTACAGGAAGAACCTAAAAGCTAGCGTGACAAGTATGAGTTAAAGAAGATGATTTTAAGATTTCCTTGTCTGTACCTTTACCTGTCAGAGATACTGTACCTCCAGGAATGGTATCTCTTCAGAGAAAGCAGTGTTTTGAGCCATGGGAAATCTAGCCCACATGTGGTAGGTGGTTCCTGCGAACTCAGTTTGTCAAAAGATAGGTTTCCCTTGTGATATTCTATCAAAAATATATCAGCTTTTGTTGCAGACACTAGCTCATGTGAAGTTGAGAGTACACAGCCAACTACCCTCCTTCCTCTTGGATTATCACTGATTTTCCTTTAATATGCACCATTATATCTTCCTTATATTATTCCAGTTCAGATATAGTCATCCTCTCTTACCCTGTTTCTGAGTAAATAAAATTATTGTGTAAAGTTTAATCATCTCTTCAAGTTGCCTATCTAAAGATTGACAGGAACACCATTTCTGCCATTAAAAGGGTAAATTATTGTCAATTTTTATCTGCTTTATGTACGGAAATCTTAAGTTCACAACCGTAGAGATTTCAACTCTTAAAATCATACGTACAGTTATTTCAAAGATTAAAAATTTGGAGAGGCTGGATATAGCCTGAAACATGAGGATTTGGTTTAATGTAACCATTATTTCTTTTGATTCATAACTAATCCCTTTCCTTATGCATCCTAAGACCTTACTAGCCTTTTCTTTTAACAGTTGTCACACACTGGTATTCTATCTTCAAATTATCACATACTGATTTCAACAGTGTTACCTGAAACGTAGGATATAGGCTTGTATTGCTTTTTGATTTGCTTTCCCCAGGTGTGTAACACTTATTAACCTTAAATGTTATGATTTCATGTTCGCCCCATATTCCTGTCCTATTTTCATCCTCTTCTTAGTCTGGCAATGTCTCCCCTGCTAACCACCTCCAAGACTTGTCTCATCTGAAAATTTGATCATTATTCATTTCAAATCCATTTTTAAATCATTAATATGAACTTTAAACAAAAATGGCGCATAGGTTAACAGTTCAAATTCAGCCCAAGCCTGTAGTGGCTGAAAGTCATTATCGGCCGATGTCTGCTTGGTGGTTTATTTGAAGCGAGCCATTTGTTACTCCATTTCTCCAGTCCAGTATGAACAGCAGCATTTTTGACCTTTTTATACTGGCTTCTTGTGAGATACTTTATCAAAAACTCAGCTAAAATCGAGATAAATTAAGTCAGAAGATCTCCCTTTATCTAGTTAGTTACTCCATCAAATACTGTGGCTGTTGTTGCAGATTGGATAAGTTTGATCGCTTCTCAGCTCTCTGAGCTAAGAGGTGAAAACATTATTTAAAAGTATATCAAGCACAGGAGTAATCACTGTACAAGTTCTAGATTAAAATATGCAATAACAGACATACACCTTAGTGATCCTTAATGATTCCATCCTCCTGGTAACTGGAATGAAAGCTCAGTCTTTTTCATGTGTTATGAAATATGTCCATAAGTATTATGTCTGCCTTTAAATAATATTGTTCATATTTAAACAGCTGTTGTGTCTTCAGCTGAGTTTCATTTATGCTGGTTATAATTGCAGTGCTGTACAAAATAGCTATTCTATTTTAATTTAAAGCCTGACATATGAGTAACTTTAAAAGTAAATAGAGAGAGGTTTTTCAAAATCGGAATCAATTTAAATATTAACTAACAGCAGTGGTGGAAACATGGGACTGTGGATTCATACATTTAAAGTAAAAAATACATTTATATAATTCATGAGTACTTGTGAAGATGCATTATGCTTTATTAGTATGACTTGACTTTTGAACTGGAAATACTGTTTCCTGAAGAAAAGTGTAAATTTTTTTCTTTTACTTAGTGAGTCATTTTCTTTGATTGCAACTGTTGTAAATGCTTAACAGTGTCAGCTTTTCATATTTCTGCACGTGCTTGGGATATTAAATGTTAGTAGCCACAGGTAAAATCTGGCACCTTTGCCATTCTATGGCAGCACAATCAATAACTGCCATGTATTCCTTAATTTTCATGAAAGCAAGCTTTTACTAATTCCACTGGGGAAAAATCAATTAAAATAGACCTTTACTTTCTCATAAATATGTAACTTATTCACTTTCTACTCTCTGTCTCTACCACTGGGTTTCTTTCCATCCTCTTTGCAACACACCTTTGTTTTCCTTAAAATGGGAAAAAACCTTCCTCTCATTTACTCCCTTGTTTCTATCTGCTACCAAACTCATTTTACTCTCTTGGCCTTCTTCGGTTTGTTCCCCTGTAATTTGGCTTTTACCCCTTTTACTGCCCAGATTAATCTTTAAGCCTTAGAAAAGTGCCTTTTCTTTGTCCTTCTGAAATATCATTCAAGTTTGGCTGAATTATACACTATGAAAATTACCATTTCCCTTCTGTTGTGTGCTCTGCGCAGGAAAATGTTGGCAGCTTGCCAGTATCATTGAACATTCTGGGGCCAGGCTCAAATTGCCACCAAAAGCAGCAGCACATGGCTGTATTTTCCATTGCCCTGAAGTTTTTTAAAGGTTTAGCACTCCAGAGTGTGAGGTCCTGGCAGCCAATCAAGCCATGGGCTTTTGTGTGCTGTGTGTTCATGGTTTGATCCTTGACAAATTTCAATAAAATGATCTAATGTGAAATAGTTCAACCTAGTCTGGGAGTGTAGGGGACACACTATACTGGGAATGCCTGAAAGTTGCTGAGGCAGCTGTAGTTGGGGGTGAGAGAGAGCCAGCTGGACTCTACCCAACCACCTGCCCCTGAACCCAGCACATGACCCCAGTACTACTATCCTGGGGTGGGAGAAGACAGAACAGTGCCCAGGCCTCCTCCTCCCCATTCATCGGCTAGACCAAACAACTGGGCACCAAAGCCTACCTTCCCACCTTTCCCATCCAGTATGATAACCTTTACCTATGGCTTGCTAAAGCAGTTTGTCCTGTAGTTCAGGTGGTTGAACTCTGTACCACAATGTGAAAGGTTCAGGGTTCACATCCTTTTCATGTACAGTAGCATGTAATTTGTTTTTTACCCTTTTTAAAAAGAACTTAGGAAATGACATTTAAAATATGTTAAAAGAACATTATTTGGGGTGCAAAGTCAAGCACTCAAAAATTTAAGAATTGCCAGTATTTAGGTTGCCCCTGAAATCTGAATTCCCTCCCTGATGAATATGCAATATGGTACAATCTTAATTACATACTCATATACAGATATTTTTGTTCTGTAGAGACCTTGCCTCATCCTCATTCAGTGAACAGGATAGAAGCACAGGCAACCTTAAACTGGCCTGTCAAAGACGGAGCAGGGCCAGTGTACCTGTGCCACATCAGCTGGACAGGATTAGGCTTTAAAAGAGGGCACCTGGGCCTAGGGAAAAGGGATGTCTGGTGAGTCAGAGCTAGGAAGCTGCAGGATGGCCAGAGTCCCCTGAGAGGACCTCTTCTGAAAAGGGGAATTCAGGGAGAAAAGCCCTGGGGGGTGGTGCTCAGGGAAGAAGGCAAAAGAGATGGGAGCAGGACTGTCAAGAATTCCCTGGGTGAGGATGGAATCAGAGTATGTGATGTAGAAGGGAAAAATTGGTGAACTGAAACTGTTTGCTTTTGTTTGTTCTGTTTAAGATTGACATAGTAAATCTGCCTCGAAAGACTGTGGGTGTGGCAGTGTCTTTGGGAGCTGGGGAGGAGCCCTGCCTAGTTATACATGGTGGAGAATGTGGACAGGCAGTTGGTCCCTGGAACTAAGGGGAAATTGAAACTTAGATTTGACTGATACCCTCAACCCAATTTGAGTGACCAGGAATTGATGGAGCTGAAGTATGTGGAAGCCTGCCTTGCTAAAGGTAGATCCATCCTCCCAAGTTGATGCATGGAAGAATGGCTGCAACAGCAAGAGTTCCTGCTCCAGTTTCCGCAGGTGGCCAGATGACTAAAGCAGCAGGAGGAGGTGCAGCTTGATCTACAGAAGTGACTATCCATACTCAAGGAACAGCAACAGCAGTACTTCCTGGAGATCCCACAGAGGGAAAAGATCAGTGGGCACAGGTATAAAACAGTAAAGCGGCATTTGAGGATATGCAACATGCGGCCCAAAGGAGGGAATGTTTTGCCTCAGGGCAAGAAGGACATATAAGAAGCATTTGTCCCTATGTGAACTGAGCTTTTAAGACTGGCTCAGCTGTTCAGAGCATAGAAGAAACAGGAGAGTCCTAGTGAGTCAGAGCAGACTGGTTCAATTCGGAAGGGCAGGTGACAACTGCCAGAGAACAGGGGACTGGAGGAGTCCCAGAGGGCAGCAGGGAGAGGCTGAAGGCAGGAGAGAAGTAAGAGGGGTTTGCTGGCTCATGTCTCCAAACCAGAGAGTCAGGGCTGAAGGAGGAGCTTGTCAGCTCTCCAGCCCTGGAGATGACAGCAAGCAGTAGAGAGGCTGTGGAGTTCCTACTGGGAAAAGTGGGGGTTGCACTCTAGCTGTAGGGACTGAGGTGGCTGTGAGCAGGAGAGCACTTCACCGAAGCCAGGGCATGGTGAGGGATGCTGGGACTGCACTGGTAAAGGCAGAGGAGTACAGGGGAGTGGAAGCTCATGGTGGAGGCAAAACACTTAATAGCGGGGACCCAGACAGGCCTTCAGCTGATCAATGTGCAACAGGGACCCAGAGGGCCTCAGAAGAACAGTATCTGTGAGAAGGGCACAGGTATAGAGGTTGCAGGAAAAAATGGATGCTGCAACACTAAATGCATGAGCACACCATGAGTGGGGAGGAGAGGCAAGGCTTGTTTTTTGTGAAGGAAAAGCGCTTGGTGGAGCTTACTGCTTCTGAACAGTGCTGGCAGCAAGCCCTAAAAGGGAAGGAGTAGCTAAAAGAAATACGAGAGTTGAAGTTACAGGTTGAGCTCCTGGAGGATGAGTGGGATTTGAAATATATCCAGGGTTTGCAAGAGGTGCTCCAGGGGAGAGATGAGTTATTCTTTGAAATCAGCCTGCTAAAGGAAAAGCTGGAGCAACTACAGACTGAAAAAAACACTGGTAAGGCCAGAGATGGGGATGATGCTCTAAGAGACAGGGCTAGCATAAAACCCAGAGTGGCAAGGACTGGGGACTTGTTTCCTCCATGACTGTTTTTTTTTTTAAGACTTTGAGGAACCCTCTGTGTCTGAATGTACATGGAATAATTGGAGTAAAACATCGGTAGAGAATGTGGGGAAAGTTTGAGAGTCCACTTTGGGGGGTGGGCTGGACTAAGGATGGGTTTTAAAAGGCTTACCCAAGGGGTTAGCTAAGCCTGAATGGGAAGAAGTGATACAGGGTGACACTAGCCCTCTAAAAGGGAATAGAGCCAGTGCACCTTGCTGCATCAGCAGGGCCGGCCCACAACATTTTGGCACCTGAGGCAGGGAGCTCAAATGATGCCCCCTCGCTTGGGCCAAAACTTTGAAAGGTCTCAATTCTGCCTTCTTCCTGTTCTTCTACTCTCATGGTACTGCTTTGCTACCTACCCCAATAAAGGAGAACTAACAACTTAAAATGCCTTGTTCAAAAATTTTAAGTAACACTTAACTTTCAAACGCCTGAAGAGCAAATGTAACTTTTCTTGTCTGCATAGTAAGCAGTGGCATTTTTATCTGTTTGAATAATCAAAGTGGTGCTTTACCTGCCTTCTTGGTTGCAAAGATTTGAACTGCTTCCTGCTGAAGGTCCACAGTCTGGGCCAGCTCATGCTCTATTGAGATGGTTGCAAGGCCGATCAGCCTCTCCTGTGTCATTGTGGAGCATAGATGTGTTTTTATTAACTTCAGCTTGAAGAAGCTGCGTTCTCCAGTGACAACTGTTACAGGAAGTGTTAGACGTATGCGTAGAGCAACAAAAGCATTTGGAAAGAGGGTGGTCATCTTATTTGTGCACATCCATTTCAGAACAGCCTTTGGAGTTGATCCTGTTGAAATGTATCTTGAAAGGGCTTTCAGTTCATCACCTAAATCACTTTAATCAATATCACGCATGTCATAATGTGTCACCACTGTCTCTAGTGCCCTGCATTGCTGGTGTAGGTCTTCTTCAGGTATAATGAGGAGTTTTGGAATATCATACAACATCCCAAATATACTGCTGTGTTCCTTGAGCTGCATGAAACGTTCTTCAACTGACTGTATTGCACAATCTAGCACCTGGTTAAAGAATTCAACTTTGAATTGTTGTTTGGGGTCTCTTATAGGATTATCCCATGCCTCGTAATCAAAATGTCGTCTTCTTCAGTGACTCTTGTATTCTTGAATGGGTGGGAAAATAGCTTCAGTGTGAAGTTCCTCTGCCACCTTCTGTGCACTCTTCAGAACATTTTGAAATCCCTCATCTGACTGGTCAGACTCTAGGTATGACTTTGCTTTGTCCAGTTGTTCCATTGCTCCAGATATATCAAGGTCAACACCTTGGATTCTCTTGCTTACAACATTTATTTCAAACAGTATGTCATGCCACAACACTAAGCCACACAGAAATTTGAAGTTATGTATGTTTCTGGTGATACCATTTCCCTCTGCCGCTATTCTCTGATGAACAGTTCCTGTCATAGCATTATCTTCCATAATGGCAACTATGGCATCATCTATCTTCCCAATTTGCTGGGTGTTAGGCTTTATCACCTCCACTCGACTTTCCCATCATGTGGCACTCAGTGGTTTCAGTGTCAGAGAGGATGTTCCCAGATGTTGCTTCAAAATCTGCCATTGATGAGTTGATGTAGCAAAAAGTACATAGATGCTTTCAATTACATTAAAAAATTCAGCAGCCTCACTAGAAGCTGATGCTGCATCACTGACCACCAAGTTCAATGAATGAGAACTGCATGGGACAAAAAAAACTTTGAGGGTTTAACTCTCGGATCCGTGTCTGCATGCCTCTGTTCTTTCCTCTCATGTTGGCACCATTATCGTAGCCCTGACCTCTCATATCAGTTACAGGAATTGCGATATCTTCCAGCTTTTTAAGAAGCACATTTGTCATACCAGCTCCTGTAGTATCATCAATGTCATGAAATTCTAGAAAATGCTCTCTGACAGTCACCATTGCAGGGACATTTTCACTAGGTTCTGTTGTTACAACATGCACCATTAAAGTCATTTGTTCCGTATGGCTGATGTCAGGTGTGCAGTCCAGAATAACAGAGTAATACCTTGCTGACTTCAAATCTGCTACAATCTTCTGTTTGACTTTTGTTGCCAGTAACTGTATGATCTCATTTTGAATTGTTCTTCCAAGGTAGTGGTGTGTGTACATTTCTTGGGTGGTGACTCTTAGGGTAGGTCTATACTCACCGTCCGGGTCGACGCGGTGAGTTCGACTTCTCGGAGTTCGAACTATCGCGTCTAATCAAGACTCCCCGTGTGCTCCGGTCGACTCCGGAACTCCACCACCGCGAACGGCGGTGGCGGAGTCGACCTTGGAGCCGCGGAGTTCGACCCCGCCGTGTCTGGACAGGTAAGTCAGTCGAACTAGGGTACTTCGAGTTCAGCTACGCTATTCACGTAGCTGAACTTGCGTACCCTAGTTTGACCCCCCCTCCTTAGTGTAGACCAGGCCTCAGATGCTCCTGGAGTACAGCATCAAATTCAGCCATCAGCTCCACAATTTTAAGGAAGTTTCCATTGTTTGGCACATACAGCTGATCTGAAGTGCTACACAGTGCTAGGTTTTGGGTAGCAAGCAGTCTCACGATGCCAATGAGCCTTTTCAGAACATTTTTCCAGTAAAGAGACTCTGATGCAAACTTCTCTTGATGCTGATCATCTCTGGTGGCCTTTAACCTTAGTCTCATCTCAAGCTCTTTCCACCTCTGGAATGCTCTCTGGTAATTTGCTAACTTCTCATGGCATACAGATTTTTCCAGTCCTTTGTTCCTGTAGAATCCAATGTGGCTGGAACATTAGACTGGAAGAGTTTGTAACAAAAACAGTATGCAGCATTCTGGGTTTTTGTGTACATAAGCCATGGCCTCTCCACTTTGTCACCATTGGTGATTTCACACCAGTAATGTGTTGGATGGAAACTTCTATTTTCATTGTCTTTGTGGAACATGAAGTTTTTCACTTGCTGTGGCCTGTGCAGTACAAGGAAGTCCCTCAGACTATGCTCATGTTGGTCCATAGTCCTGGATCATCTAGACCAGGGGTCGGCAACCTTTTAGAAGTGGTGTGCCAAGTCTTCATTTATTCACTCTAATTTAAGGTTTCACATGCCAGTAATACATTTTAATGTTTTTAGAAGGTCTCTTTCTATAAGTCTATAATATATAACTAAACTATTGTTGTATGTAAAGTAACTAAGGTTTTTAAAATGTTTAAGAAGCTTCATTTAAAATTCAGTTAAAATGCAGAGCCTCCTGGACCGGTGGCCAGGACCCAGGCAGTGTGAGTGCCACTGAAAATCAGCTCACGTGCCGCCTTCAGCACGCGTACCATAGGTTGCCTACCCCGATCTAGACGTAAGGAACTAAACTCAACAGCAGCAGCTGTTTCTTGCGCTTCCAGCAGACTCTTCTCTGATCTACACTTTTCTTCAGAAATGTGCATGGTTACATCCATTTGAGATGGAGATATGGATGCTGCAGTAGCTGCCAGGTCACCTGCACTCTGACTAACTGGAAGATCAGGCATGTCCTCACCACTCACATCCTCACTGGAGCTGGAAGGCTCATCATGAACATTTGTATCTATGTATCTCAGGAGAGCTCCTTCCTGCTTAGATAGAAAAGCTTCCTTTGCTTGCTTTCTTTTTCTGAATGCTGCCACAGAGGGGCATTTTCTTCTTTCACTCATGACTGCTGTTCTGTGCCAACTATAGTGGCTCTCAACACTCAACTGAAGGGGACAAATAAGCAGGCTGGTAGCAGGGCCTGAGTGAGGGAAGATATCAGCATCTTAAGGGCCTAACTGGCTCCTACTACTTCAGTTGACTGCCTGTTCTCCTCAAGTGGGTTCAGGGAGGCAGTAGGAAACAAGAAGCTCCCTGAGAAGCTGGTGTTAATCAATCCAGGCTCCTGGAGGTGCTAGAGAGGTATATAAGAGGCTCCTTCTCCTCCTCTCTCTCCGTGCAGCTCCTGCTGCTTTCTGTTATTCCCTCTCACCTTTTCTCCTGCCGGCTTGTCATGTCTCTTGTGCCCTCCTTCCTCCAGCACAGCACTCCACCATCTCTGCATCTAGAGCAGAGAGAATACATATGCACCAGCAGCAGACACAATTTTCTACACTCTGGGTCCTAGTGGCGCCCTCCCCTTCCCCGCACCCCCAGTCTGGCGGCTGCCTCAGTTCTCCTCATGGTAAGGCCAGCCCTGTGCATCAGCTAGCCCAGATTAGGCTTTAAAAAAGAGCACCTGGGGATGAGGGAGACTTGGTGAGTCAGAGCTATAAAGTAGGACTGCCCGAGACCTCTAGGAGGGAAAGTAGTGAACCCTGGGAGGTAAAGGAGAAATGAAGAAATGTTTGTTTTTATTATTTATTTGTTTTTGTTTTTGCTTAAGTTTTGGACACTAAAACAGCCTGAGACTGTAAGTAGGGCAGCGTGTTTTTGGGAGCTGGGGAGAAGCCCTACCTTGTGACATGGCCTTTCCTAACTCTCAAGTGCTTGACTTTGCAATGTAAATAATATTTTTAATATACTTTTTATATTTAATATGTGTCTGCTTGGGTGTGATAACATATATTTTAAAACCATATTAACAGAGTAACTTCCTTAATTTAACTATTAAGTCTTCTTTCCAGTGCCTTTCTAGTATACTTATCTTTTATGTTTGTTTTTATGATTGACACCAGTTGAGAACAGCTGACCTGAGTCCAACAGTTCATTAGTAAGATTGGTATGGGAGTTATCGGAGCTTGCAACAGCATAGCTCATTAACATAAACATTAAAAATGAAAGCATGTTACTGCTGTCTGACAGACACTCTATTTGTACTAAATGGCCTGATGGATACCGGTAATTGAATAATGCTGAAGCATTGTCAATTAAATCTGACTCCAATAGCATACTTCAACCTATTTTTTTCCTGCAATGTAGCAGATACAGAATAATTGTGGAAAAGATCTTGGGAAGGACTAATTGTCTCTTTATTCATATTAAAATATTTTCCTTTTTCATAATTCATCTTACCAGTAGGTATTCCCTATCAAGCAAAATAGATTAATCTTTTCTATCCATAATGTTACTCCTTGCTTTTGAATGATACACTGCACCATGTAATGACACTCGCACACTGAGCTGATGCAAAACCTCATTTTGAGAAACAAAACTAGTGTCAGTTTATGGCAAGATAATGAATACTATATTCTTAGCTCATATAGGATCTGACATTTCAAAACTAAAATAAATTATTCGGAAGGCCTACTCTCTTCTTCATTGACCTTGGTATTAATAATATTTGTGCCCCCAGCATGTAAATGAGGCCCGTTACCAAGGACCTTCTCCATCAAAGTAAATTAACAGCTTTTTAATTCATATATCTATGAACACCGATTTATTTTCAAACAAGTAATTTCCATCTATCTAAATCAATTTCACCAGGAACAAGGTTCGGATGTAACTCATTTGTTTCATGCTAGTGGTTAGCATTACATTGTCAAACAAGAAGCCCTGGCCGATTTGTGAACTTTCCTGGCTATTTCCAATTAACATAATTCCCAGCATCTTCCCATGCTAAAGCCCAAATGTGGAATGCAGAGTGTGACAGAAACTTTACATGAGGATGACAGACAAATTCATCTAAAAATACTCTCAGATTAATTCTTTTAGGGTAAATTCTTTCTATAACCCGTTTCACCATTCTTTCTTTGTGACATAAATATCAATCTCAAAAAGGAGGCAACACCAAACTTGTGTGGCTGGAGGTAATTTTGGCACTAAAAGTGAGTGATGTCCCTCAGTGAGGGAGATGTAAAGAGGTATGCTTTCCACGTCAATAGGCTAAGAAACTCAAAGCATTTGCAGTCAGTAAAAATATGGATATTTAATGGGTCAAATCCACAAATCCCTACTGCTTGCTGCTCAAGGTGAAGAAAGCTTCTTGAGAGGAGTTCAGCGAAGTGCTGAGCTCTTCCGAGGAGGCAGTCAGCATTTCTATTGGATCAGGTCCTCACTCAGGCAAAGGCTCTGTGCAGGGGCGGCTCCAGGCCCCAGCACGCCAAGCGCGTGCTTGGGGCGGCATGCCGCGAGGGGCGCTCTGCCGGTCGCCAGGAGGGCGGCAGGCAGGGTGCCTTCGGCGGCATGCCTGCAGAGGGTCCACTGGTCCACAGAAGCCGCGGGACCAGCGGACCCTCCGCAGGCACGCCTGCGGGAGGTCCACCGGAGCCACGGGACTGGCGAGCGGCAGAGCGCCCCCCGCGGCACAACGCCGTGCTTGGGGCGGCGAAATGTCTAGAGCCGCCCCTGGCTCTGTGGAAGTCAATGGGAGTTTGGACTGAGAAAACAATGAGCAAGTACTTCAGATGTTAGCATTATTAATCAAACCATCCTAATGACAAAAGTAGTAGGCAACAAAAATAAAAGAAACAGCAAAATACTAGCTGGGGCATGAAATGTGTGACTTTGTTTCAGTGCACACATTTGGCATATTTTTTCTTTCAGTTGCACCTGTGAAACCCCAACTTACTCTTCTCTTCAACCCTGATCCTCTAAATGCTGATCCATGTGCTTCACTTGATGCCTACTAATGAATTGGGTTTATTTTTCTATGATAGCTCAAAGCCTCATATTTCCAAAATTAGAGTTAATGTTTTTATTCGTTACAGAATCTTTGCTCTTTAAGTAACACCTACTTTTTGTAGCTATTATCAGTGTAGCAAAATCTGCAGTACTTTTATGAGTTTTGAAAAGGAAATTAACAAACTAATATCTGGAAGTATGCACTAAAATATTAAAAAAAGAATTACTTTTTTGGAATATATTTTTGATCAACGTCCCTTTTTATTAAAAGATTTTAAAGAATGATAAAACTAATCACAAGGTATTTGTTGGAGACAAGGAAGTAAACACAAGCAAAACCCTCTTTGAACTTGAGGGGGGAAATATTAGTAATACTAAAAGCTGACTTAAGATGAAGTGATATGAATAATTTGTAATGTGAAACACCTTGATTTTTACACCCAGTCAAAATACTCAGCATAAGGTTGACTAATGTACAAAATTATTTTGGGGTTAGTTTCCCCTTTTATGGAATACCCAATAACAGATGCACAATATATTGGGATTTTTCCCTTCGCTGTCCACCAAATTTTATGTCCAGTACGTAAAGAAAAAGTAGTTACAAAAGGGGAAATATTTTTATTGTTACTGTTGATCTAGCCTAGGTTAATATGAACATGCCCTCCTATTAGATATTCACGTTCTCAGGATAAAAAGCTTCCAGCTATAAATTCTGCCCACTACATTCATATAGAATCATAGACATGGAGGACCATACAGGACTTCAAGAGATCATCTAATCCAGCCAAGTATACCTAGAGCACTGCTGATAGGTATTTATCTAATCTGTTCTTAAAAACTCCCAGTGATGGGGATTCCACAACCTTCTTTAGTAACCTACTGCAGTGCTTAACTACCCTTATAGTTATAAAGTTTTTTCCTATCTAATCTAAATCTCCCTTGCTGCAGTTTAGTTTTTGTCCTACTTGCAGTGGACATGGAGAACAATTGATCACAGTCTTCTTTGTAACAGCCCTTAACATTATTGAAGATGGTTATCAGGTCCCCTCTCAGTCATCTTTTCTCAAGACTAAACATACCCAATAGTTTAGTTTTCCTCACAGGTCAGGTTTTCTTAACTTATCATTTTTGTTGCTTTCCTTTGGACACTCTCCAATTTATCCACATCTTTCCTAAAGGGTGGTGCCCAGACTTGAACACACAACTCCAGCTGAGACCTCACCCGTGCTGAGTGTTACCGGACAGTTACCTTTCTTGTCTTTGATATGACACTTCTCTTAATATACCACCAAATGATATTAGCCTCTTTTGCAACAGCACCACACTGTTGACTCTCATTCAATTTGTGATCCACTATAACCCCTAGGTACTTTTCTGCAGTACTATTGTTTAGCCATTTATTCCCCATTTTGTAGTTTTGTATTTTATTTTTCCTTCCTAAAGTTCTTCCTTAGTCCTTTGCACTTTTCTTTACTGAATTTTATTTTGCTGATTTCAGAGCAATTTTCCAATTTTTCCAGGTCACTTTGAACTCTAATATTGTCTTCCAAAATGCTTTCAATCTCTCCCTGCTTGGTGTCCTCTGCACATTTTATATGCATACTCTCCATTCCATTATCCAAGTCATTTAATGGAAAATATTGAATAGCATCACACTTGGTAGCATCCTCTTTGAGTATGGTTTTTCAACCAATTGTGCACCCACCTCATAGTAACCTAATCTAGACCAAATGTCCCTGGTTTGCTTATGAGACTATCATGTGTCACTGTGTCAAAAAGTCTTACTAAAATCAAGATATATCTTTTCTACATCTTTCCTCCCCCCATCCAGTAGGCCAATAACCGTGTCAAAAAAGGAAATTAGGTTGGTCTGGCATGATGTATTCTTGAAAAATCCATATTGGTTATTACTTATCACCCTATTATTCTTTAGGAGATAACAGTATCCAGTATCTTTCTAGATATCAAAGTTAGGCTGACTGATTTATAATTCTTTGGGTCCTCTTTGTTTTCCTTTTTAAAGGTGAGTACTATGTTTATCCTTTTCCATTTCTCTGGGATCTTACCTGTCCTCCATGGGTTCTTGAAAATAATCCCAAATAGTTCTGAGATTGCTTCAGCTCTTTCCTTACCTAGGGTAAATTTTATCAGGCCCTGCCAACTTGAATACCTCTAATTTATCTAAATATTATTTAACCTGTTCTTTCCCTAATCTGGCTTGTGTTCCTTCCTCCTTGTTAATATTGTGTTGAGTATCTGGTCACCATTGAGCTTTGTAATCAAGACTGAATCAAAATAGGCTATTAAACACCTCAGATTTCTCGATATCGTTTGTCATCAGCTCTCTTTCTCCACTAAATAGTAGACCTACACTTTCCTTCATCTTTCTCTTGCTCCTAATGTATTTCAAAAACCTCTTTTGCCTTTTATGTTCCTTGCTAGAATATAGTAATTTATTTTGGCCTTAGCCTTTCTGCTCTGATCTCTACAGGCTTGAGCTGTTCTTTTGTATTCATCCTCAGCAATTTGGGCATGTTTCTTTTTTTTTTCAGGATTCCTTTTCGATTTTCAGATAATTAAAGAGCTCCTGATGCTGTCATATTGACCACTTACTATTCTTCCTCTCTTTCCTTGGCATTGGGATAGTTTGCTGTTGTGGCTTTAATATTGTCTCTTTGAGAAACTGCCAGCTCTCCTGAACTCCTTACTCCCTTAATTTTCTTCTCGGGGACCCTACCTACCAGTTATCTGAATTCATTAAATCCTGTTTTTAAAAATATCCATTGTCCTTATTCTCATGCCTTCCTTTCTTTACAACTGTGAAATCAATTGTTTCATCATCACTTTCACCTAGATTGCCTTCTATCTTCAGATTTGAAGCCAATTCCTCCCTGTGAGTCAAAATCAAGTCTCACATGGGTGCCCCAATGGTTACTTCCTCCATCTTCTGAAACAAGAAGTTGTCCCCAATACATTCCAAGAACTTATTGAAGATTTTGGGTTTTGCCAAATTCTTTTTCCAGTGGATATTGGTAGTAATGGGGGGACTTTACCCAGGTTTTGTGAGCTGGGTATTTGTTCTAGAAATGCCGCCTCCTGGTATGTAGTAGATACCCTACTACGACCTCACACCTGTCTCTTGCCCCTTTTTTTCTTCACCCAGAGACTTTCAGCTGGTCTGCTTCTCATCTCCTTTTGGACCTCAGAACAACTGCCTACATTATTGATGTATTATGCAATACCTACTCCCTCTTTTCCCTGCCTGTCCTTCCTATACCAATATCCCAGTCATTAGATTTATCCCAACAAATTTCTGTGGTGCCAACTAAATCATAATTTAGTCTGTGTACTTAGACTTGTAGCACTTCCTGTTTATTCTACATATGCCTTTCATTTGTGTATAGACATCTAAGATATTGAGTAGATTCCCCCACTGTATTTATCTTGTTGTTCCTATGACCCTGTTGTAACTTATATTTTCCCACACCAACTTCCAGACCTCTGATAAGGTCACTTTTTCTTGATACTTACATTCACTTACCTATACAGACTTCCTTCACAGAAAAGCAACCCCTCTTCTCACACCATTTGTGCAGCCTCACACTCATCTCCAAGCTCTACATGTCCTTGCTTGGACCCTCGTCCCCAATCAGAAGGATGTATGAGAACATCAGCTGCACACCCAACTCCTCCACTCTAATGTATGTGTCATTCTTATGTGGTATATGTACAAGATCTGCAGGTTTGCTCCACCTATTCCATCTCACAGGTTGGTTAGATCCTTTCACTGAGAACTAGTACAACAACATTCTGGAAGTTCTGTCTCTGCTAGAGGAAATTCTTCTTTTATGATAGCATTGCTATACTGGTGACATGCTTTTTAACCTTGATTAAGGTTAAAAGTGATTACTATGGTTGTCTGTTTAAAAAAACAACACCATAATGTGTCTATATGCATACTTTTAGATGTACAGGCCAAGATTTTCAGAAGAGGCTAGTGATTTTGATGCCTTTTCTTGGGTCTCCAAACTGAGACCCCTTAAAGGGCTTAGTTTTTCACTGTGGGTATACCGCAAGTGAAAATCAGGTCTTTTTCAGGCATCTCAGGCTGGGCATCCAAAATCACTTATCACTTTGGAAAATCTTAGGCGTTGTATGTAGAAATGTAGTATGATTACAGGGAAAACAAAGAGGTACAAATAACAAATGTGTACATATCATTTGTTAAACTGACTGCATTTACAGAGCTCTATCATGTAATGTATTAGGATGATTGGGTATTGATATCTTACATTACTGTAACTCAGCTAATTTAAACAGTCTAGTAATAGGAAAATATAATGATTGTTGTACAGGACCTTAGGACTACCACACAGTATTTATATATTTTTGAGAAGAATGAGCCAGAAGAAAGATCAAAGAGCAGGGAGGAGAAGGGGGAGAGTAGGATCAAGGGAAAACACTCAGAAAAGGATTAAGTCAAGCCAGGGGAGAAGGGGGGGAGTGAGAAGTAGAAGGCTTGTAGTTTGAAAAAGTAGTTGTAGTTAGAAGCAAGGAGGTATGGAGTCAAGGAGGAATTGAAGATCAGGAGGAGTTGGAGTTTATGAAAGAAAAGGAGGGGGGAAGGATGTTCAAAGCAGAAAAGTGGGGAGCAACAGATGGGGGGAAGAAAGAGGTCAGGGAGGATCATGTTGAGCTGTTTGAAGAAGTCTATCGATCTCATGCAGGGGAGCTTTAGAAGGGAGTCAAAGACTAGAAGGTGTAGCATTCATCTAGAGTGGAGAAGAAGTGTTGCTCAACAAGGAGAGTAGCAGAGCTTAAGGAGGAGAGAGCAGACTTGGAGTGGAAGAAATTTACTTGGTCACCAGCTTTCTTCAGAGGCATTCAGACTAAACAGAAATATGGTCTGGGGCAAGGAGGCTAGAGGTTGGAAGGAGAGGGAAGTACTAAACATGTTCATTATGTTTAAATTTAGTTCTAAATCATTTATAAATCCCATATTTCATTACATTCATCAACTTTATCCTGAACTCTAAACATAAATCTCGTAAGAACTGACCTCTGAAACTCAGAGCCAATTTAGTTATTGCAGATGTCCTTCCAATATCTGAGCAATGTCATTGTATCTATCAAACTTATCTGGAGCCATTCGATTCTAGTGGGAATCAAAATAGAAATCCTAAAACAAAAAGCTTCCTTTCAAAAGCCAGTTTAAGTGTTTTCATGTAGCAACCTTCTTATTCTATCGCTATTCTATATGGCTTTTTAAGATCACCATAGTACCTGAGTGCCTTTCAGTAGTGTACACATTTATCACATTTGTTCTCTCATCCTGTCCCCAGAGGGAGAAGTGTGCAGAGTGTCTTGTTTTGGTAGGGTGTAGTTTCTATTACTGTTGTTAAATATGCCTATTGCTCTGTGTGTGTTAGAGAAGGCGAGGTCAAAGAAATGTGCCTTGCACTTGAAGTGGAACGTGGTGAGATTTGTGATGTCCCTTAATTCCTGGGGTGGTTCATTCCACAGTGTTGGACCATTGCCAGAGAAGGTTCTGTTTCTCACACAGACAAGCTTTACTCAGGTTTCAGAGTAGCAGCCATGTTAGTCTGTATCCGCAAAAAGAACAGGAGTACTTGTGGCACCTTATAGATTAATAAATTTGTTAGTCTCTAAGGTGCCACAAGTACTCCTGTTCTTATTGTTGAGAATTCCATTGAGCAAAGTTGTCAACCACAGTCTTTGTCTTGGAGCTTTAAACAGTCTCCATGGCCTGGGCCCCCGGATTGCTTTGAAGATAAGGACCCAGACTTTGAAACAGATGCAAAATTCCATGGGAAGCTAGTGTTGGAGAGCAGAGGACAGGTGATGTGCTCACGGTAGCCTGTGTTGCTGAGGAGATGTGCTGCAGCATTTTGTACTAGTTAGAGTTTAGTGCTGAAGGTTTTGTGCACAGGTATGTTGCATTGCTGTAGTTCAGCCAAAAGGTGATGAAAACATGAATAACTGAGGCCAGATCTTCATCTTCCAGTAGGGAATGGAGTCTCCTAGCCAACAGGAGATAGTAGAAAGCATTACTCATGGTCACTGCGACGTGAGAGCTCAGTGTCAGTGAGGACTCCTAGACTACAGACTGAATTGACTAATTGTGGATGTAAACCTTAAATCAAAGGAGACTGAGGTGTTGGCAGCCACAATTCAAAATAATGTGGACTTGAAAAGGGCAATTTTAAATGTTTGGACACCGAGTAATTTTGTTTTAAAAATTACTACAAATATTTAGTTGAGGTAAAACAAGAAATGGTAGGTCAGCTCTTACTAATTGGTTCTCTGACTGCCAACTCAGTGGTGTGGAGCCCACTATTGACTCATAGGGGTTCTTTTACATACTTTAGGGGCACCATGATCAGAACTAGGCAAAATAATTATCAGTATTGACCATGGCTATTTTATTGTTCAAGAAAAGAAATCTGCTTGTTTAAAATGTTGTGGTCTATTTCAATGTAGTTGGGCTGAGAGAGGGAGACAAACAAACAATTTGCAAAACTTTACAAAAGAAGCCATTTTTAAAGCTTTTAATTTCAAAAGTTATTACCTAGTTTCTCAGAAACATCTTGAAAATATCCGTTGCTACTAAGAGCTTGACCTTAAAATGTTCAGAATATGCTCATTTTTATTTTTGGAGTTCGTAGGGATAGGACAATATTCCTGAGAATGGAAGCCTGGTTACAAGCTTAACAGCAGAGCTCAGAATTAGAGAGAGCCTACAAAGCGTTCACATACTTTAGATGCAACCAAGACAGCCTGTATTACCTTTGTAATCCTTTGAGATGACTTGTATGAAAATCTATTTAACCTGAGACATCAAGCAACAAACTGGTTCATGACAAAATACTGAACTTGTACTCTGGACACAGAAGTGTACGATCTCAGAAGGAACATAATAGGTAAGGTCAACAACTGGGTATTCTGTACCTTTTTAAGGACATGAATCTGTTCTCATTGAAGTCAAGTGTGTGTTTTTCTTTGAATCACATGGAATAGGATCAATTTCAAACTGAGATAAAGGCATACAGAGCTTTGTGCATATTTTCCTGAGTGAAAAACATGCCTGGTAATCTGAGATAATGTCTGTTTGCATATAACAAATGTAATCAAGTCATGATCACTTGCACCTAAGCAACCACTAATATTTAGTTCTGGGATCAATTCCTCTTTACTTGTTTAGATTGGGGTCTAATATAGAATTCCCCCATGTTGAATGCAACATCTTTAGTTAGGAAATTATCATCTATAATTTTTAGAAATACCAAGGACATTTTAGTACTGGCAGTATGAGACCCCCAGCATATTGAAATCCCTCCCATGATGGTGCAACTCTCCCCCCCATATATGATAGATCAGGGGTTCTCAACTTTTTCTCTTCGAGGCCCCCCTCAACATGCTATAAAAACTCCAGCATGAGGGGGGCACTCGGGGCACAGGGCTGGAGGTGGGCTCTCAGGCATGGGCGTAGTTTGAATTATATTTTGGGGGGAAGAGGCCAGGGGGGCTTGAGCCAGTTCCATGCAGCAGGGTCCAGGAAGGCAATGCCACCTCCACTCTGACTCACCTCAGCAAGCCACCCAGCCTGTCTGGGTTGTGTGTGGTGGGGGTTCAGCTCAAAAAGTTAGAAAACTGTTCAGGGTACAGAGAGAGGGTAACTACTGGCTGTGTGCAGCCAGGGGTGTAGCTCGGGGTTCAGAGAGGGGGTAGCTAGGGGCTGTGTGTGGGCAGGGGGGCAGCTCAGTGTGCAGGGAGGGGGTACCTGGGGGCTGTATGTGGGCAGGAGGGCAGCTCAGGATGCAGGGAGGGAATAGCTAGGGTCTGTGTGCCAGGAGGGCTCCCTTTCAGTCAGTGCTCCTCAAGGGCTCTGCCGGCCACAGAGTGAGGTCCCCCTGCCTGGGTGGCTCTTACACGCTGCGTGAGCTGAGAAGCAGCTGCAACCCCAGGCACCAACAGCAGACAGGGGAATGTCGTTGCTGCCTACTCCATGGCACTAGCCAAAGCAGCAGCTGCCCCACTGCCCACTCTGGCTCCCACCTCCAACCTGGCTAGGGAGTGAGGCCTCGGGGATAGGGAGAGGAATAAGGTGGGGGGGAGCTTCTCCCGGGACTGCCCCCCTCTGGTACTGCAATGGGGGAGGCAACCAGTGCTCAGGGTTTCAGCCCCACAGCAGGGAGCACCGGGGCTCCAGCCCTGCAGCCCCTCTGAAAGGAGGGCTGTGGCCTCCCAGTTGAGAACAGCTGTGATAGATGGTCAGTGTGTTCTTTAGTGTGATTTTACTGGTGTGTAGCAGACAACAACTAGTATTCCATCTTGTTTGTTTTATCGGTTAGAGTGTTGATCCATAAACATTCAAGATCACTTGCTTCTGAGTTGTCAGTGACCTTGAAACAGATATTTGATGTATCTCCCTCCCCTTTTGCCAGCTTGATCCTACCTAAATAGATTTGTAAAATTGACTTTAACATTCCAATCATGCACATCTTCCCACCAGGTTTCAATAATACCAACTAAGTCAAATTTATGCTCATAGTAGAGCAGTTCCAATTCCTTTTGTTTGTTACCCATGCTCCTAGCATTGGTGTATAGGCCATTAAAAAGTTTCTTCTCCATGGCCCTTGGTGTCTTGATTAATTTGTTCTTAACATCTTAATTTTGTGCTAATTGAGTGTTCTTTTTTTTCCCCTCTTCACCCTCCCCTTTTGCTGTTAGTTTAATAGCCTCCTGACTGCTCTAGCTAGCCAGTCCCCTGGCAGATTTGCTCACTTTCTACTGAAATGGAGGCCATCAAACCTGTATAGCCCTCTTACCCCATAGAAGGTGAACCAGTGTCCCACAGAACCCAAACTCTCTATTTTACACCATGTATCTAGCCAGTGGTTTGCTTCTAGAGTCTTCTGACTTCTGTCTTCCTTCGCTTGTGGGACAGGGAGGATCACCAAGAAAATCATTTGGATGTTCTTTTCTTTCAGCACCCTTCAGAGTTCCCTGAAGTCATCTGTGAGGTATTACATGAAGCAATGTAGCCAGCATCCATATGCATCATCACCAGTATGGTTCCTTGTACTCCAACTTCAGAAGTCTAGCCAGTCTTAGGGTATATCTGCACTTCGAAGCTGTCAACAAAACTTTTGTCTTTCACGGATACTTAAAAAAGCCCCCCTACGAAAGACAGAAGTTTTGCTGACGCAAATGGCAGTGTGAATGCAGCTTTGTTGGTAGGAGCGCACTCCTGCTGACAAAGCTAACGCCACTTGCGAGGCTGGAAGTATTCTGTCGGCAAAAGTGCCGATAAAGTACTGACAGAGCATTTACACATGCTGACTTTTAGCAACAAGGCTGTGTTGACACAGCCTTGCCGTTAAAAGCTGTGTGGTGTAGACAAGCCCAGAGTCTTCTCTCATGTTTTGGCTCCAGGAAGACAGCACACCATCCGTCTTCTGTTTGTCCCTTGCAGAAGGTTGTTAGTATAGAACACCACAACAAGGATCTTCTGTCTTCTTTGGATAGTTGGAGATCTTTACGAGAACACTTGATTGTCTTGCAGATTGGGCTGAGCTGCCATCACAGTTGTGTCCTGTATAATGATCTGTTCCATT
Source organism: Mauremys mutica (assembly GCF_020497125.1). Taxonomy (NCBI): domain Eukaryota; kingdom Metazoa; phylum Chordata; order Testudines; family Geoemydidae; genus Mauremys; species Mauremys mutica. Next base: position 72,734,260 of record NC_059072.1, read on the forward strand.
TGAGCAGCTGAATCTTCAGAGATAACTTTTGTAGTTTCCATGCTGAAAACCCGATGATAATTTTGCTTGGGGCAGCTTGCCCATCCTCCACCTATGTACAATGCCACTTGATCCAGTTTTCTCTGGCGCTCTGCCAAGTACCCTCTTTGATTAATTCTCTCTCTAGTTCCTTGATGGCCAGCTTCTTTCTTCCTTGAATTTGGGGTGGTGATGTTTCCGGAATCTTTTACAAAGGAACTCCTCTCAGCCTCTCTAATGCTCCATAGTGTCTGTACTTACAAACTGTTAATCTTTTCTTCCCGCATGGCCACCAAGTTGCATTTCATACCCCAGAAATAAAAAACACAATGCAGATCATAAGCACTGATTTATTACTGACCATTACGTTTTTAAGTTTTGAGTTGTACCTAGAAAGAAAGCCTCATTCACTCTGACATACCAGGGTACAATCCAGACCAGTGAGGGGCCGTGTCACTCCTGCCCTGTAACCTGGGGTGCCTTGCAATGCCTTGCTGTTGTAGTCTCCAACCTGGTCTGCTCACGACCAGCCATCAACATACACAAATATATATGGATTGACCTGTAACTGCAGCCTGCCAGTTATACCCTGGCTCTCACTAGCATTGGCTATACTGCAGGATGACCCCAACACTGGACTCTCAGTCCTGGACTCTCCCCAGAAAGATATGTTCTGTACTGCCCAGTCTTCTCCTAGTCAGTCCAAATATATTCAGTCTGCTATTCCTTTAAGGGAATAATATACACTAACTTGTTATTTTAAATAGCTACCCAGACATTTCTGCTTAAACACACTGGGTTAGGTAAAACAAACTTATTAACTGCAAAGGGAGATTTTAAGTGAGTACACATGATTTTTATGCCTCATTAGAAATGGTTACACGAAAAATAAAGATTAAATGCTTTCTAGCGCCTTACTTAACTAGATTAGATTCAAGCAAAACTTCTCACCACATGCTTCCAGCAAGATTACTGATCAAACTTTTCAGATCAGGACCACCCTTCTCCCAGTCCAACAGCTGTTTCGTTTTCTCTTCTCAGGTGTGGCTACTGTGATGAGCAGGGCTATGGGTGTGCCTTGGGCTATTTGCCCTTCCTTTTTATAGTTTCTGTCCCCTTCTTGAAAAATATGTCCAGCTGAAAACCAGCAGACAAAGAGTCTATGTGGAACGATGTTCCCTTCCACCTATTTGAGCATCCTTTGTTTTCCCTTCCTCCTTGATGACTGTTTACTGCTCAAATGCAAATTAAGACAAGCATATAGTCCTTTGTTCAAGACAGACCCGTTTGGCCAGTTTGGTGCTACATGATTCTGAACATGTGTTTGGTTTTTTTTTAACATCATTCAGGGGAAATCGATAACTTTATGCATAAAGCTGCTGCACACATTTTACCATGATATTACTGATCAGTATATTATGAGCTTCCAAATGATACCTCGTAAGATAAACCTTGTACAAAGATTATTACAATAATGCGTGGGGTGTGAATACAGGGGTGTATTCCATCACACTCCTCCAAACTTCCTCCAAAACTACCTGGTTTGACACTTCTGTTTGCCTGCCAGAGCTGATCTCACTAGGAACTTAGTGAACAGGCAAAAGCTTGTTGTAAAATCAAGAAACACATTTATATGTAAACTCTAGCAGCAGTCTTTCATTTTGTACAGAGGCAGGATGCAACTCTAGAAAATAGGGCAATATAATGGCCTGGTAATTTGGAAAATATAAATCCAATCAATCAAAAAAAAAAAAGAAACACAAGGGAAGTTTGAGGAACTTGGACCCAATTACTGTCAAAAATACTAATTGGGAAATTACAATGTTCTTGTTGTAGTATTTTCTCTAGTGAGGAATGCGTATGTATCAGCACACCTGCACTGTAGCTCAGAAACATGCTCTAGTGTGACTTTGTATATTTGTGGAACTAAAATTAATTTGATTATTTTTTAGTAAGAGGTCTCAAGGACCAGATCCAGAATCATGCTTTGCCTTGCCTCCTGCTATCCTCCTTCTCTGATTTTTCTAGGGCCGTATGCTACCCTCTCCTATCCAGTGCCAAATTGAATTGGCCTCATTAGCACTGACCCCGCACTTGGTAAGGCAATTCCCATCTTTTCAAGTTATACTGCTTACTATATTATTCATTCCATGAATCTGATGAAGTGGGTTTTAGCCCATGAAAGCTTATGCCCAAATAAATGTGTTAGACTCTAAGGTGCCACAAGGACTCCTTGTTGTTTTTGTGGCAGAATAGGATCTCATTTTAACTGTAGAGCAGGAAGAGCAGTGGCTCCCAGGCATGCCCTTATTTAGCCCTAAACATGTGAGTAGCCCCACTGGCGCTACTTCTTTTTTTTTCAGAGGCTTCATGACTGGGGCTTGGTAGAGATAGGAACATTTGTGGAAAACCCTCTACAAACATGAGAGTTCACAATCTGAATTAACACATTGGACACAAGCTGATACAACAAACCAAAGGAATAGAAGAGAAAGGTCAAGTTTAATGGGGAATATTGTTCACTGGCCTTTAATTTTGTTCCCAAATATTGTTCACTGGCCTGAGAATCAGAGGCAAAACCAGTTGCAAACAAAAGATAGAATTCAGAGGTGGAATTCTGAAGTGCTCAACATCACTCTAATACTGCTCCTGTTGAAGTCAGCAATTGCTTGGTACCAGCTAAGTCCCCAGGCCTACAGTCTGATTCATGCAGGCACCTATTAAGGCTTAAAAGGCTATATTTAAAAACTTGATCTTGTGTGTTCAAACCACTGTACAGACATTAACTAATTAATCCTCCCAACTCCCTTGTGAGTTTTAACTTAACTAAGGTCACAGTGAGTCAGTGGCCAATCCAGGATTAGAGCTCAGGAGTGCTTGACTTCCAACCCTGTGCTCATTCTTCCAGACCATGCTGCCTCCATAATAACTCGGTACTCACTGAGAAATGTTTGAAACAGTGAAAAATGTATTTGTCAATAGCTCCTTTTCCTGCCAGTACAAGAACAGTTCCTATAATACATTTTCTAATGCTTTTCTTCATTTAGTTTTAAGTGTCCCAAGCAATAAGGCTTCCACCACTTTTCTTGGCAGACTATCCCCCAGCCTACTATGTCTTAAGGAAGCTTTTTCTGATTAGTGAGCCTACACTTCCTTTTTCCTGATTTCATTCTCTTATGCCTACTTACACCTGCTGGTAACACTTCAAATAGCTCCTCTTCAATCGTGGGTGTTTTCATCCTTCAAATTCTTACTGTTCTAGTGTCTGCTCTGAGTTCTTACCTACCACATTTATGTAAATTTCCTCATAAATCAATCTGTCCAGGTTCCTAATCACTTTTGACAAATTGGAGGAAATACAGAGAAAGGTGACAGTCTTTTTGTGATATTGATGAGCCCAGAACTGAATGCAGTATTCTAAATGTCATCTCACCAGACCCTTATAAGGAACTATCGCCTCCCTGTAACATGCACTGATGCCTCTGTGTGTGAAGCCTGAGTTACATTGCCTTTTTTATTTTTTATTTTAGCTGTTACATTGTAAACTCACCCCTTAGGACAGTGCACTGGTTAAATGATTGGAATTAGAGCCTAGGTCTATAGTCCTACCAAAGACTTCTGTGTGATTTTGGGCAAGTCACTTAGCCTCTCTCTGCTTCAGTTTACCCTTATAAAATACTTACTCTATTCTCAGGGATGTTGTGAGGGATAGCTCAGTGGTTTGAGTATTGGCCTGCTAAACCCAGGGGGTTGTGAGTTCAATCCTTGAGGGGGGCCACTTAGGGATCTGGGGCAAAATCAGTACTTGGTCCTGCTAGTGAAGGCAGGGGGCTGGACTCAATGACCTTTCATGTCCGTTCTATGAGATAGGTATATCTCCATATATTATTATTATTAATTTGTAAAGTGCTTTCCCATCTTGGACTCAGAGGAGCCATTGAGGTGCAAAGAATCCCTTATTACTCTCTTATTGTGCAGATGTGACTCTACAATTAAATGCAAGTCTAGCATTCTATTAAGTCCCACTCTTGGGGTGTGTCTACATTACAAGCAATACAGCAGTTCAGCTGTAGCACTGGAACTATGCTGCTGTAGCGTTATAGTAGCAAGTGTCCATACAACAATGGAAGGGGCTTTTCAGTTGCTATAGTAAATCCACACCCTCAAAAGGTGGTAGATAGGTTGACAGAAAAATTCTTGTGTCAACCTAGCTGCGTCAAGAGGTACAATGTTGCACAGGGCTGAGTGACATAGCTAGGTTGACCTAAGTTTTAGGTGTAGACCAAGCCTCAAGTCGGGAGGAAGCGGGAGAAGGTGAGGAAACAAGACAGAGAAGGGGGGTGAATCAGGGAGAGGGGGGAGATTTTTGGTTTCTTTTCAGTTACATCTTGTCTCTGAATTTTTCAGTGTTTCTATTGTTTAATAAGTACAAAGTGAGGTAATTTTGTCCTTAAGTTATTGATATGTGCTATCAGTCTTATAGTCAGTTAAACAAAGATGTTTGGTTATTATTTATTAACCCTTCTTACAACTTGTTGTGAGCAAGGAACTTTCCTTGTTGGATCCTAAAATCTCCATGTGTCACAACTCTGTGTTAAAGATTTGCAGACTGCATCGTAGAATTCCATCGAGTGAATTTACTTCATGTGCCACACTTCTGTTACCCCAGAGAGAGCACTGAGAGTTGATGGAAGATGGCTGATTTTGCCAAAAGTGGAAAGTTGAGATTAAAAAACTGTCTGCATACTTTCAAAGATAGTAGAAATTGATTGAAACAGTTGATTGTGTTCTATTCGAGGAAATTTATGGTAGTCATATGAACACCAAATGTGCCAGCCAACTTCAGCAAGTGCATCTACTGATTTGTTGACTTGAACTTCAGATTTCCTTTTTACAATTTATATTAAAAGCTTCCCCTCTCCAGATTATCTTTATCAGATGTTTCCGCTTTGCTGAAATGTAATTTTAGACACAAACATTCCATGATGCATGGTGGGATTTTTTTTCTCCCCAAAAAATCAATTTTAAGTGCTCTTAAAGGTGCTGAAATGACAGCTCTGCTTAGTGAAGTCCTGTATGCAATCTCCCCCACACATGCACCCACACATTATTCCTCACTCACTCACACATCCACACCACGTTCACTAGTGTCCATCTATCATTCATAGCTTTATTTTCCTCAGCCCCTCCCACTCCCCCCCCCATAAGCTCCAGTTGAAAGAACTGTTCAGTGGCACTTGGTAAGGGCTGTCCTGGGACATCCAGCAACGGATGTTTTTGGAGTTGGTGTGAAGGCAGCAGCTGCAGTTTGGAAGCTCAGATGGAGAGAGACGGAAAAAAATCTTCACACCATTGCTGGACTGACTCTAATACTAGTGGTGCCATAGAAGAACTGGATAAGAAGGCTAGTAGAAGTTATTTATGTGGAAATTATTGCAGGGGTTGCTCCCTTGAGTTTGTCCACTCAAGCTGTTCTAGAAATTGTAGCATTTCCTTCCTGAAAGGGGTGTGAGAAAGAGCCCTCCTAAAATGTTTAACAAAACGTAATTAAGAGAACATATTATAGTACTATGTACACAATGGCCAAACCTCACTATGTCAGTGGGAGAAATGAACAAGACCCATTTTGGAGGGTGATTGTGCATTGAGCTAGAGTGTATACCTGCCTCTAGTCTAGACAATACAGACATCTGTTATGTTTTCTAACTTTGTTTCTTGCAGTTTTGTGCTATGGGTAGTACAGATTGCTTTTGTTTTATAGGTTTTGCTAATATGTTTGCAAATTACAATGAAAGAATCTCAGAAAATTACTCCATACATCAGTGCAGACAGTACAAATGATTTTTCTCCTTCAAACTGTTCTAATGTGCCACTTGAGTGCAAATCAGTAGTTATAAAGTGGCTAAAATCAGGTCTGAATAAGGTAGCTATGCTGTAAAGAACCTAAGAATAAAATGAAAATGTTTTCCCACAACAACTAGAAAGATTAAATTAAATGGAGGTTTAGGTCAAACGTGGTTCTACAAAGATTTACAAATATTTCTACATGGATTTCTTAGCATCATTAGTTAAACTGGCCCAATTAAAATATTTGCCATATGTCTTTTAGAGTTTCAAATAGACCTGGTTTGAATTTTCCTTGATACAGAGATACCAACATTGAATACAGCACATTTTATTTTAGCTGAATAAATCAGCTATCCCTATCAGATGTCCTCTGGCAATATCTGGCTGAGACTGATAATTTTATAGCCAAATGCAATAACAAAGTGTCTCTTCTTCATTCAACTATGTAAGAAGCAATAACCTTAACTGCCTCTTTTGCTGTTTCCAGACGTCTCTACCTAGATGTATTGTAATGCATGATGTGTTGCTTTCTGATTGGACTGTCAGACTTTCTGAAGATCTTCTTGATGGGTCCTGAATTGTCCTTTCATGAGAATTTGCAAAATCAGGGCTTGTCTTATGCGTTGTATCCTGTCACAAATTGCTTGCATTTAATCTGCAAGGATTGCTTCTCTAGCACTCTATCAGCGGAGTCGAGAGTAATAACTGTATAAAAGAAGTTAGGACTGAACTCTCCAGTCTCTATAGTGTTTGCATCTAGTTTCATGACAAAAGAAGTCCATTAATTTTTTATCTTTAGCACCCCAAAATCTGCATTACAAAAATTGTGTTTATTTGTAAAGTATATGCAATGTTATGAAGGACAAATTAGTGCATTGCAATATCTAAATGTCTTATCAAAAGGAATTACTTTCTGCCGGCAATAGGATAATCAAGTATCATAGCTGTATAATCTAATAACTTTACTCATTTAGGCCCAAATCCGCCTTTCCAGGGCACAACCTGAATTCGTCAGGTTTTATGTAGGCTAGCTCCTTAGGAAAGAGACACATACCCTCCAGACAGTGGAACCAGTGGCGGCTCCAGGCACCAGCGCTCCAAGTGTGTGCCTGGGGCGGCAAGCCGCGGGGGGTGCCCTGCCGCTCCCTGCGAGGGTGGCAGTCAAGCAGCCTTCAGCGGCGTGCCTGCGGGAGGTCCACCGATCCCACGGATTCAGTGGCAATTCAGCAGCGGGTGACTGCCGTGCTTGGGGCGGCAAAAAAGCTAGAGCCGCCCCTGTGTGGAACAGCTGTGCGGCTGCAGTTTCTGAGGCTACTATAGCCCCTATGACTACACACCATATCCTCCAATAACTTTCAGAGGCCATGGGCATGCAAGATCTCCTCTCACTCGTTCAGATTATACCTTCTTCAGCAATATATACTCTGACTAAAAAGTTCAGCATTAGCTTGCATTTATATTACTTACTCATAGCTCTCAACTTGCATGGATTTTTCCCGCAATTACTAACTTTGGCTCTTCCCCCTCTCTTCCCTTTTGCCCTCCTGGAGTGCCCTCATGCATTTCTCTTCTGTGTCTAGGCAAAAGCTTTGCAGGAGCAGAGAAATCCGGTGACTGGTGCTCAAGTAGAAGGAATGGAACATCAATCACATTGCTCTGTGCTCCTTAGCCTCTACTTCCCTAGTGGTGCTATATGCTGCTTTCCCCAGGGCACAGTCTTGCCTGTTACCTTGATGATGGGTGATAAAAGTTTGCATAGTGCCAGCCAGGTGGGGAAGACGGGTGATAGTGGCAGTAGTAGATTTGCAAAACAAATGTAACAATTTTTTACAAAAACTAGACTAGTCAAGCCTCAGTGGCACCTCTTTAAAGTCCTATCTTCTTTACTGCTTGTCAGGGTTTTTTTTTCTTGTTTTTTTTCTTCTTTTCTTGTTTTACAGCTTCTGAGAGTTGTAGAATCATCAGCCAGTCAAAATGCAATTTTTTTTTTACAACTGCCTAGTTTTTTCCACTAATTAAGCAGAGGATTAATATTCTGATGTCTTATTCCAATGAAGAAGACTGAAGATGGCATAATATGAATTCATGTTCTTTTGAAAAAAAAATTGTAATGAGTAAACAGACACTTTTGTTGTTGTTGTTGTTGTTTGTTGTTGAAGGGTTAGTAATCACGTTTTTGGTAAATTTGATTAATAAATCCCTGTCTGTTTTAGCTTGAAAACAAATGACTGGCTACTTTAAAACCTACCAGTAACGTTTTTATCAGCAATTTCAATATGCTCCCATTTAAAACTATTAGTGTTTATGAATTTGGTAGGGGACTTTCACAGTGTCTTAAATAAATGGCCCCTGGGTGATTATACTAGAGACCACACGAAGAGACAAAAGGCCAGACCATTTTCTCGTGCAAATGGTGTAGCTTTGCTGAAGCCACTGGGAACTTCACTCACTTACCTTCACTGAAGAGTGGCCAATAAAATCCTCTTTGACAGTGGTCAGGTGTCACACAAGGAGGCAAAAGTAGTTTTGTGCTGCACAGTTTCCAGCTCTTTGTACAAAGATTAAAAGGGGGCAGGAGTGTGGTAGAGCAAATCATGTGGCAAAGAATGTGACAGATCATGTCTGAAAGGAGTCACAAAGTGACGCATCTTTATATAATATTAGTTTTGCTAGCTGCCAGACCATGCCTTGAGCAGTCCTTACCTCTTGGATTAGTAGATAACAGAATGGGGGGGGTGAAAACTTTGTTTAGGATTGGCTTCACGTGGGGTATGTTTTTAAAATAACACAACTGAAGGGTCACTACTACATGAATAGGTTCATAATTGTTATGTAACCCTTTGACCAGGTGGTGTAGGCAGCAATAAGGGCTGGATTCAGTATTTCGGGGTTCCTCTTAACCATATAAAACAGACCTCGCTCAAGCCTCCACCCAAAAATCTGAGAAAACTGACCACCACCCCTGGCTGCTTCTAAGAAGCAATACTTCTCCACTCACAAGCTTTGAGTCTATGTATAACAAAATAAGAAGAAAACACACCATTAATTTGGGGAAATACTGCAACACTAACTTGAAAGTACCCAACCAATAAGTAAAACACCCACCTTACAATATCTTGGGTGTTGTCTTTTTTTTCTCTGTTTCCTACCTTGCAGTGGGAAAATCCCAGAGATGAATGTGTCTTGGACATGCCTCTCCCCTTTTCCCTCCACTGCACTCACTCATAGTTTGTTGTCTGAGGTCAGCTACGTCTCCAAAGTCCAGGCATGTGTTTGGGTGGATTCACCTCCTGAAGGGAGAGAGTGGTTGTGTGAAGCCTCCACTTCTGCTCATCAGTGTCAGTCTTTGGCCGCTATATGTTGCTATTGCTGCTGCTGTCATCACTGCTGCTGCTTGTAGCTGCCACTGTTGCTGCAACCTCTCACTGTAATGCTGTGTTCAGAGGTCCTACCAGTTAGCTGAAATCCCTGAAGTGTGCTGTCTAATATTTCACTGGGTAGCGAGGAACCTTTCTGCTGCTGCCTCTTTGTTGTCTTTTCACCACAGAACTGTCTCTCTAGCAAGTCTAAGGTTCAGCCCCTTACATCAGCAACCTTGGCACTAGTGATCACAGAGAAAGAACAAGTTGCTCAAATGCACCTTGTCAGCTCAGTCTTTAAACACTGCAGATGGAGGGTCAAATGGCTTCTGGGAATCTTCAACAGGGCCACACCACTAAAGAGGAGCACCTGTCCCCATCACACTTGGATTTGGCATCTCTATCCTCTGCTTAGCAAATGAGGTTAAAGCTAGGATGACCCCCTCAGTTAGGGTGATACCCTCAGTGAGGTGCCATCCTGTTGCCCTTTACAGAATAACATTTCATTACCCCTGAATTTTAACCCAAAACAGCCAAAATTAATCACTTTAACAACACAGGTCTGTCTGCTGCTCCCCTAAGCAGAGTAGGTGTGTCAATGCAAATTCAGTCTGCTCTTGAGGTCTTTCCTCCTCTCCTTCCCCCCTCCCCAGTTCATTACCAGATGTCAGGGGAAAGCTCATTCAGACCCTGGTTACGGTTAGTTTACTTTTGTTTTACAGTAACTTCTAGTGTACTTTTCATTAAGCCAAATACCCATTTTATAATAATCACTTTAAAAGGAGTTCCATCATCAGTATTAAAACAATAGTAAAAATTAGAAGGAGCTGTATATGAGAGAACATCTAAGGTGCTACGTAAACCCCAGTCACTCTTCAACAATCCATACTAGTTTTAGTGCATTTGTTCTCGTGTACGTCAGATTAACACTATGGCTGTGTAGCTGTTTGGGTTATTCTTAATAGTTTTCTTTGAACTGATGTATCTAAACTACCAGTAAAGATTGAAGTTGCTGCTGTCTTTAGTCACCCTTTGTGTATTATGGCTATGAAAACAATTCACTCATAGGGTTATATTGTTTGATCTACTGAGGTGCTACTTAGCAAGTTAAAAGAGTATGGATTGGATGAATGGACTAGGTGGATACAAAGCTGGCTAGATTGTCGGGTTCAAAGGGTAATGATCAATGTCTAGTTGGCAGCCGGTATCAAGCAAAGTGCCCCAAGGGTCAGTCCTGGTGCTGGTTTTGTTCAACATCTTTATTAATGATCTTGATGATGAGATGGATTGCACCATCAGAACGTTAGCAGATGAAACTAAGCTGGGGGAGAAAGGTAGATACGCTGGAGGGTAGGGATAGGGTCCAGAGTGACCTAGACAAATTGGAGGATTGGGCCAAAAGAAATCCGATGAGGTTCAACAAGGACAAGTGCAGAGTCCTGCACTTAGGATAGAAGAATCCCATGCACCGCTACAGGCTGGGGACCGATGAGATGAAGAAAATATTGGGACACATAGGGGAGTCGGGGGGGTCCGCTGGAGGAGCAAAAAAAAAAAAAAAAAAGCCAAGTGCTGCCGGCAGAGCAACAACAAAAAAACAGTGCTGCCAGTGGAGTGAAATATCGGGACAAATTGCATCCCGACCAAAGATCGGTCAGGACGCAGGATAGCCACCCAAATATCGGGACAGTCCCGATTTTATCGGGACGTCTGTCACCCTAGACTGGCTAAGCAGCAGTTCTGCAGAAAAGAACCTGGGGATTAGAGTGGATGAGAAGCTGGATAGAGTCAGCAGTATGCCCTTGTTGCCAATAAGGCTAATGGCATATTGGGCTGCATTAGTAGGAGCATTGCCAGCAGATTGAGGGAAGTGATTATTCCCCTCTATTTGGCATTGGTGAGGCTTCATCTGGAGTATTGCATCCAGTTTTGGGCCCTCCACTACAAAAAGGATGTGGACAAATTGGAGAGAGTCCAGCAGAGGGCAACAAAAATGATCAGGAGGTTGGGGCACATGACTTATGAGGAGAGGCTGAAGGAATTGGGTTTGTTTAGTCTGCAGAAGACAAGAGTAAGGCGGGATTTGATAGCAGCCTTCAGCTACCTGAAGGGGGGTTCCAAAGAGGATGGAGCTAGGCTGTTCTCAGTGGTGGCAGATGACAGAACATGGAGCAATGGTCTCAAGTTGCAGTGCAGGAGGTCTGGGTTGGATATTAGGAAACACTTTCACTAGGAGGGTGTTGAAGCACTGAAATGGGTTACCTAGGGAGGTGGTGCAATCTCCAACTTCAGAGGTTTTTAAGGCCTAGATTAATAAAGCCCTAGCTGGGATGATTTAGTTGGTGTTGGCCCTGCTTTGAGCAGGGGGTTGGACTAGATGACCTCCTGAGGTCTCTTCCAACCCTAATCTTCTATGATTCTATGATACTCTTTGGAGAGTTTTATGAGTGAATTGCTGGCCTACATTAATGCTTCGTTGTAAAACAGTATCAAGACATATTTTTATACATCAGACTTTCTGAACAAAAAGATCAGCAGCATTTTGTAATATGTAATCATGTCACACAGTGGATTGCATAGCATTTTGTTGGCTCTTTTGTCCTGTGATAAAAGCAATTAGATATTGAACCTCTTAACACTGAAAGACGGCCAAGTGAGTATCGAAGATACTGAAGTTCTTATAAGTGATTGCCACTAGATAAACTAGAGTTAGTTGCATTACATACACCATCTGTAAATGTCAAGATCTATGTTATCTGGCTGGGAAGGAGTTGGAAGACTGATTAATAACCTTCATTTGCTACTGAATAAAAGCTTTGATTTAGAGTTGTAGTGAACAACCCAAATATGATTTCTGAAATTCACTTCATGCTAAAAGCTGTTTTATTTCAGATGTAATATAATCAAAAAAAATCTGTCAGATTCCCCTTTTACCCCTAGTTTATGTTTAGAATTAATATGGGGGAAAGTCGTTTATTTATTTCTATGATTCTCCATGGGGAAATGATTCAATAGTGGCAACTTTTTGACTTTTTGTCTAGGAATGTCAGAAAATATTTCAATTCAGATTTGATAAACTACCCTCATCAATGTTGGTAGTTTCTACTGATGTCATGGGAATCTTTACCAAGCAAATTCAAGTTAACTTCTGATGCATAAGCTACTAAGAACTTAATGGCATTAATATGCATGTTCTAATGGTTTTATCTGTGCGTGCATATCTGGACCTATGTTTTGTGCTTCATGTAGAGCCTGAGGGATGCTTATGCCTTTAGCTTCTAAGTGGCTTTGGATCCAGGGCCAAGCTAGAGTAGCAGGCCTTGCACTGGATACATGGAAGTGGGAGCCGGGGGACCTGTGTGGGGAAAAGAATTCTCTTCCTACACCTAGGAGCACCTGGAGAGTTGCTACATGGAAGTTATAGTCCAGATACTGAAGAATCCCTCCATAACCCATTGTTCTGCCCCTATTCACTGACAGAGAGAGCTCCTTGGAGATGGGTCCCATGCCATATGAGGTGCATGCTTCTTGCATATCCACTCCTCGCCCCTCCTTCATACAATAGAGCCACATCAGTTCCGCTGTCTGGAGTATCTCCGTGAAGGTGAAGCTGGATGTAGCATTGAATACAAGGGAAAAACCATAGTAAAGTTTCAGAACTCATATCTTTTCAGGACCCCTAGATATTAACATGTCTCCTCATATGAATGTGATTCTAAGTAGCTGATTCAAATACTGATTTGTGACTATGCTGTCATTGGCTACACAGTGTGTATTGTTTCACTTTAAGTGCTTAAAGTGAGAACAATTTTGTGGGTAAATAAAGGTGTCACAGTGAAGTAATTAACAGGTTTTTTTTCTCATGAAAAGAGAGCACTGTAATGCCCACTGATTCCTGTGATTGTTTATTGATCATGGAGCTCTGATACAGAGTCAAGCGTTATCATGGTTCAGTTATCAGAGTAGTATGTTGTCAAATGATGTTCTCTTTTGACTTGGGATCAAGCTGAGGATGAAGCAGAAGTTGCAGAAAGCTATATAAATCCATCACAAGAGCTATGGGAGCCTTGAATCCTTCCAGGCTTCCGTCCCTGCTGTGCTGCCCCATTTCAATGTGTCCACCTGCTGCAGAGCAATATTGACCAAGATATTTAAATCCCTGAATTTGTGCTTCAGAGGCTGGGACCTATTAACCAAATTGCCTCTGAGGCCTGGGCACCAACACTTTTAAGACAATGAAGGAAAATGAAGCTAAGCCTTTCAGTCTGGAATTTCATTTTAAAACGTATAACACGATGGTAACTGGGGCAACACCTCAAGGAATGAGATCACAGAGGAGTGCAACAGAGTGGGTTCTGGTAGTACATATAGTGAAGAAGTTGGACTGGTGAGGATGGAGCCAGAGAGGCAGGCAGGCAATTAGGAGTGGCAACAGCTACTGCTGTGCCAACCAGATTATTGAAGGAGCTATAGCTGCCTGCCAGCTATGCACAGCAGAGAAAGAGCATGTCAAAGGAGAGAGGATGGCGGAGTAAAGAGGTGAAATTGGATGGAAAAGGAAAGACTGACAGGGGGAGTCAGCTGTGGGAGAAGAAGATTGTAAGCTGCAACCCTTTGACCTCTGAATAGTTTTGGACTGACTTTTTCCCCTGAGGTGCCAGTGAAGTTATATGGAAGCAATGATGCTCACCACCTTTGAAAATCTGGTCATTGAGATGTTGGGATAGCTAGATTAGAATGTGAATGAAAAGAGGCCAAAAGATCCAGGCCTATGGCGTTGTTGCTAACATTGTAAAAATGTTTCCAGGGACAAATTCTCCTAATGGGCAGGTTTCTGGGGAATGTTTTGGAGGCTGAAAGTGGATTTTGGTGAACTACAGGCCAATTTAAATATGAATATCCTAGTTCAGGGTAGGGTTACCACCTTTGAAATGCAACCCCCGCACGGCAAGCCCTCCATAACCACAAGTCAACTCGGTAACCCCCTCCAACAGCCACTTATAGTATCTAGAGAGATAACATCCCACGTCTCCTCACTCTTGTGTGACTCAAACCCTCTCTCATACATGTGTGATACACTTGTGTGTTGGTGGGCAGACAGCTGCTGTATTTTCAGCAGTTTTGATCTGTTATTGCTTAAACTGCAGAAATGGGAACACTCCACATCTTTAGCTGGGCATAGAAACTTTTAACTTTGGCTATTCTAGTGTATTGTAATGATAATAATAATAATAATTAATAATGCAAATCTTTATACTCACATTTAAAAAAACAACAACAGAAAAACAGCAGATTAATCTAGCAACTGGCAAATCCATTTAAAAAAAAGGCCAGGTGGTAACCCTAGTCTGGGGCCTGAAAAAGTTCGGGGGCTAGAAAAATATCTGAAAAATCGGATATTTATCCAAAACTGTGGAGATCCCACAAAAGACCCTTCCTCTCAACAAACTTTTTGTCTCTGGATTTCTTCTTGTGAAGAGGCACTCACTGATGTATTTGGAGGAAGACAACATTCCTCCAGCATCTCCCTCTTGGGGAGAGGTAGTGGAGACAGTTTGGAAAGGGATGGTAGGGCTTTTCCTCTCTCTGGGATACTTTCCTTGAGGGGAGATAGGGGTTTCCTTCCTTCTTGGGAGGAGCATGAAGCTTCTCCTCCCCTTGCGTTCGCCCATTTCTCCTGCTATTAAAATCCCATTTTTCCTCTCTCTGGTTGGCCTTTTGTCCCTGTGTGTATCCTCCAATCCTGGCTCCTTCTCTGTCTTCCGCTTTCTGTGTGCCCTATTTATCCTCCTTTGTGCACCCATTCTCTCCACCACCACCCCTCTGCCTCCCTTTCCCCTTCCAAGTAGTTTCCTTGCCCTCTCATTCACTGCTGCATTGGAGGGGTTCATGATCCTCCTGCACTGGGCAGAGGGACAGAAACAGGGAACTGACACTCCTGCTTCTGTGTAAAACCTCCACGCAGGCAGCCACGTGACACAATTTCCTTTCCTACTCCCTGTATTAGCTTCTCCTGCTGGTGCACTAGAGATTACAGAGAGGCTAAGGAAGGGCTTGGCCCTGCCTGCTCTGTACAGTGACATCTAGTGGCAGGAACACTGTTTGCTCTCATTTGGTAAGTGTACGTAGGAGTGCACATTTGGTAAGTGTACCTAGGTTTATCCAGACCTGTGCACAATTTTAGAGGGCTGTTTGAAAACATGGCCCAGATCAGTGTTTGCATTGCCTATGAAACTTTACTTTTTAACAATACTGAATAGTTCTCAGATTTAAATCAAACGTTTTGTATAATACATGTGTGTTTGTGGTGTGTCTGCTCAGCAGAGCACTTTCTGCTACACATTTTTGGTATACAACATAGCAATGACTATTGAACATCTCTTCCCTTCATTATTCTCTCACCAAACTGTTTGAGTCATCACCCACAACCATTCAGTACTAACATATTTGTAAAGTAAAATGGATATTATTTTTTGCTGTATACTTCTACCATTTGTTTATATGGTGGTGAATGCTGTCATTTAAAATTTATGAACTTAATGAATCATATTTAGTCTTTTTGTTTTTCCTCGTATATTTAAAAGAAGGTTTCCATTCTATTACATTAAAGGCCTCAGTTCAGACAGTAATGACCTGAATAGTGCCTGTTTTAATGTAATCTCTGCTGACTGCTGTTCCAAGAATAAAAATTTAAGCCCAAAGATTTAATGAAATCCCTTGAGATTAGTGCTTACTGTGCTGAAGAAATTGCATATCAACCTTTTCTCTGCACTCTAACCATAAGGTTTGGTGTCTGAATAGGAGGGTGTCCAAGAGAGAGACAACTCTGAGTTCATCAATAATTTACATTTTTGTTACTTACAAACCTGGTATTTGGGATTCTGTTGCTATAGCAATCCATCTGGGCCTGAATGGATAGTGTTTTAAGTGGTGGTTGTATACGGATTCACAGTGTGTGCTTTAAATCCCATGCTAAACTAATCCTTAGATCTGTGCTGTGAATTATTTGAGGCTTCAACAAAATCAATGTTACTTACAGTTAATGTTACAGACATATTGAGCAAATTAAGCTTATTAAATATTTGAATATGAATATTGGGAAAGCGTTTGAAATTGCACTACATTGCAACTTTCATATGAATATGTCAGGCACTTAACAAACTTACACAACTCCCTCTATTCAAAATAAATCTAATTTGTTGCAGATCTGGAATTTATGTAGGTTATGTATTTTGATTTAAGATACAGACCGGCTTTCTACATAATATTACATATCAGAATATTAGCTTGGCTTTCTGAGGTACCATTTTTATGTCTTAAGAACATCCATGTAAGTCATCATACAGTATAATTCCAGTCTTCAAATAATCCGGTTTTATCTCTGTGATGGTAGTCAGGGTTCTAAGGCTGAGAACAAGATTTTAAATTCCCATCTGCTTTGCTGACATTAAACTAAATTTACAATTTGCAGTTGAGGTTTTAAATCCAGCTTCACAAAGCCCAGCAGTTTTATTTCACACTTTGATTTCAATTTGCATGGTTTTGCAATCCCAAAATTCAAAATGAAACTAATTTGACATCACCTGGTATCTACATAAAACCATAAATCTGCCCGGGGTCAATGAAAAATTCAAAGGCATCTCCGTGAACCTGAGCTAAATTTCAAATTTACTGCAAAACCAGAAACGAAGCAAGTTTATAGATTCATGGATTCCAAGATCAGAAGGGACCATTGTGACCATCTAGTCTGACCTCCTATATAACATGGCCCATTGAACTTCCCTAAAATAATTCCTAAAGCAGATCTTTTAGAAAAAACACCCAATCTTGATTTAAAAATCCTCAGTGTTGGAGAATCCACCACAATATTTGGTAAGTTGTTCCAGTGAGTAATGCACAATTTCATGTGGCTTCTGTTTTTTATAAGAAAAGTTTCATGTAGTTCAAATGTAAAATTATAGCCAAATCTGTCATATGCCATCATTACTTTATTATCTCAAAATAAAGAAAGTCCAGTTTGGAAAATATTCCCAGTGTTCAAAAGAATACATATGTAAATACACAATAAACTAAACAGAACCTGGACATATTGATCCAAAAATTTAAGGAGATAGGAATTGTTATCTCCATATAGAATAGACCGCCCCATTCATCTTGGGAGTGTTGTGCGTGCAAAACAGTAATAAAGTAAAACTGTCACAAATGGTCCAACAAGTCTTGAAAAATGTTTAATTACTACACAGCTACTCTTTTGAAAACAGGTCTCTCAGAGAAGAACGAAGCATAAAATAGAGGGGGGTCTAGTTTGCTAATGTTTTTATAAAGTAGAGGGGTTCCATGTTTCTAGTAACAAGTTCCCATCTACTTCTATTCTATTTAAATGATTTAAAACAAAACAAACCCCTATTTATTTTAAATGTATAGGTGACATTCTGGCTCCATTGAACTCCCCTTGCCAATGTATTAAGATTTCACCCTATATCAACATACTTGGCATATTGGACTAGGTTTATTTTGATCCCCTTACTTAATGGAACTGTTCTCATAGTAGGGTACTATTCTGTGTAACTAGGGGTGGAGGAGTTAAAATGAGACCCAAAATGGCTTTATTTTGTTGGGTGAGTAATCATGAGTAAATGAAATAGACGTTGCAGGTTATTTATGTGACTGGTTAGTGCCCTGAAGTATCTTTTGTAGACACCATATGTAAAATATAGATTATGCTTCAAACAGATATTGTAAAATGCAGCCAAGCATATCTAAATGTATTTTATTCTGTGGGTATTTCTAATGGCTTTCATTAGAAAACTGTTTCCTTTCAAATACCATTGAAATGAAACCAAATTGTGCAAGAGACTAGTAATGTGACAGATGCTACATCTGTAGCTTTGGAAATGTAGTTGTCACTACAGGGGATCTTTCGCATTGAAGACCCACAGGAGCCCATAACTAAAGCTGAGTAAATTAATCTTCCAGCACATCTCATCAAAAATATTCTGTTTAATAGTAAGCAATAGAAGCACAGATGAACTCCCATTGTAGAGACATTTTTATCTTCCTTTTACAGTATGTATTTTTTATTTCTTTTGTATCTCTATTGTATTTCTGAACTCTGATAGTAACTTTGAGAAGAATTTCAGTATTTAGTCTACGCAAAGCTTTCTGGTCATTGTGCTATGATTTTTTTTTAAATTATTTATTCAAGGCTGTTAATATGTCACAAACTGTAGCCTAACCTGTGTACCATTACTACCTTGAGGAACACTCCCTGTGTTAACACCAAGGAAGGTAGACAGGCTCTCTTTATTTTTCACTTAATAAACCACCTGACATGATCATGATGTTGCATAATTTTGTTTCACTTTTTTTGTCTTCTCTGGGGAAGAGACTATATTTTTATTCAGTCCTTTTCGATTAATACTCAAGTAGGGATCTATATTTTCATAACTTTCTCTGGCATTCTCTGTCTTTATGGTAAAAAGAAATAGTTTTCATCTGAGACACATAGTGATAATATGACACAGCTTGACACAGACAGCTTGTATAAACAGAGTAAGACTGAGACAGTATACAACAGCGCAGGTGTGACTGTGTGTTAATTTGTCTGAGGCCCGATAGTTCTATCTGTTTTAATACTAAATGTACAGATGGATCTGAACCCCAGGATCAGGTTTGGATCCAAATTTCTAGCTGAAGCATATCTTTGTAATGAACCAAATGTGAATATGCTACAATTTGGGAAGGTTCAGATTTGGGTCTGAATTTCAAATTCCCAAATTTTGGAGCATTTGAACCAAAGTTTGATCTAGAGCAGGGGTGGGCAAACTTTTTGGCCCGAGAGTCACATCTGGGTGGGGAAATTGCATGCAGGGCCATGAATGTAGGGCTGGGGCAGGGGGTTTGGGTGCAGGAAGGGGGCAGGGTGTGCAAGGGGGCTCAGGGCAGGGAGTTGGGGTGCGGCAGGGATTCGGAGTGTGGGCTCCGGCCCAGCGCTGCTTACCTGGAGTGGCTCCGGGGTGGCAGCAGCACGCAGTGGGGCTAAGACAGGCTTCCTGCAGCCCCTGGGGTGGGGGGGACAGAGGGATCCGCATGCTGACCTCCCCTGCGGGTACCTCCCCCGAAGCTCCCATTGGCTGCAGTTCCCCATTCCTGGCCAATGGGAGCTGCTGGAGGCGGTGACTGGAGACAAGGACAGCGCACAGAGCCCTCTTCCCCAGAAGCTGCAGGGACATGGTGCCGGAAGCAGCGGTGCGGGGTCCACAGCACCACAGCGTGGCAATCCTGCGGCCCAGATCCAAAGCCCTAATGCCCACCCCGATCTAGAGGTTTGGTTCAGCCCACTGTAGAAATAAGAAGCTTGCATCCAGGAATTTGGATTAGGCCCAACAATGGCAGAATCAACAGAATTTATATCGTATCTAAGAATGAGCAAAGTCATTGTTCTATATACATGCATGCGATTACTCACAGCTGAACTGAAAAATCTGGAGAGGATATTAGTTCATCCCACAGCTATGTGTTGCTAGATTTTTCTAAACTTAACCTCTTCTTTTTGAAATAATGGTCTTCTGTAATCCTGCCAGTCAATTTTCTATTACTTCATTGCTCCAGAACTCTTTGTCATTTTGTCATACCAGTGACTCTGCTAGATGGAGGAGCTAGAACATATAGTTTTGAAAAAGTTTAAAAATTAATGTTCTATCCCAAGGGCTGCAGAATAATGTTGTTTTTTTCAATATAATGGAATATGTAACCCATCCAGCTCTATTGTCCAGCAGGTGTCTCTAGCTGTGATATGTGAAAGGATGATTTTTGGGGCACCACAGTGACTGGAAGAACAGCACAGGAGCTAAAATTAATGCTTTAATAAAAAAAAGGAGGGAAGCAGATTTAGAATAATTTACAAGCGGAGTCATTTGCTAATTGTGTCATAAAACATAGTTGCAGGGTTAACTAATTTGGAGTGGGATGGTGGAGGGAATAACAAATTATCTTTTTAAAAAATGTGATAAGGATTGATATGATATGGTTTAAAGGTTTTCGAAGAGCCCAGCCCTAGATACTGCCAGTGCCATTCTTCTGTAGAAACGTTGAGGTAAAAGTGCATTTACCTCTCTTTGTAACCCTCCACCTGGCTTTCTAGTCTCCACTGCATCAAACAAATTGCTCATCTTCACTTTTAAGTTCCTTCAAAGATTCGCCCTTCCCTCCATTTAACTCTTATATCCTAGCAACCATCGAGTTCTGCCAATGATGCCTACCTTTGCCCAGTAGTCCAAATTTCCCTCAAACACCTTACTGTTTTCACCATGCTGCCTTTATGCATGGGAATTGCTCCTTGTAACAAACTGTGAAGTCACTGTGTTACACGCCTCCAAATCCAGCTCTAAAACTCATCTCTGCTGTGATGCCTATAAAACACCCGACAATGGTGAGGTAGCTGGTATGCTGTGATCACTGCTTATCATATAGCTGACTGCATGACAAGGTGGAGGAGGCATGAGGCACCCCTGCAGCAGTTTCCCCACTCTTCCTCTGGCAGGGGAGGGAGAAGGCTGTGGCAGTAACAGGGAAGAAATCGTGTATGTCCCCACCCTCTTCACTTTCATGAGGACCCTGTTTAAGAGTTAATACAACCAGAATGTGAAATTTAAGTGGAGGATTTCAGGGGGCATTATCCCTAGGTGAAGGCCTGTCAGTATAAGAGTTGAGGAGAGCCTCAGGAGTGCCTCAGAGGCCCAGATTTCAGAAGGTATTGGACAATCCATGGGTTCTCGGGGGGGCAAACTCTCTGCTTCTCCTGCAGGGTACAAGAGTCAAAACCACTGGGTTCAAAGGAATCTTTGGAAAGGGAACCTTGAAGATTTTCTTCCCACGGTAAACCTGGGCTGTAAATCTTAGGCTACGTCTACATTGTAAATGAAGCTGTGATTGTAGCATGGGTAGGAATAGCCACGATAGCTTTGATTGAGCTGGTCTGGGTAACAGTGATAGTAAAGATGTGGTGATGGGGGTTAGTCGCCTCACTACAGGCCCATTCGGGATTCTGTGTATGTTCTCTGGTTGCTGGCCCACACCAGGATCTGTACTCCCTTGTCTTCACTGCTATTGTTAAAGCTAGTGAAATTAGTACCAGCTCTAGCTAAATTCAAACTAGTGTTGGTAGCCTACCTGGTTTGCAATGACACCTGCATTTGTGGTGTAGACGTACCCTTAGAGCGTACACAAGTTAACTAAAAAGGCAAACCTGTGGCATGAAGTAATTGACCTGATTTGTTTTATGCATATGAAAAATCAAATTAATGTTTTTCTTACAGAAACCTGGAATCCTGAACAAAGAAAATATTTGGTCACAGAATCTGTACTCTGAACAGTAAGTAGTTTGATTACACACTAGAAAGATGAACATTGTTTGTTTTTTTTTAACCCTACTGTAGGTAACTTTCTACATTTGCCTTTCTTCTACCTGTGTAAGAAATTTAGTGTAGTAAGCAATTTCTGCCTTCTCTGAAAACTCAATTTCATTTCACTGGAGTGGATTTTTATTAATTTACCCTATAATCCTCTTAGATAAGATCATGATAATCCATGCAACGTATCTTTGGGTCAGTACATAGTGAAAATATTGGTGTTGCTTTTACTTTTTTTTGTTTTGTTAACAAAAGTGCATTGTTGTAATACTGGAAGTTAGCAAAGTAATAAAGAATAAACTAAAATTTGTCAAATCTGGGATTCTATGTAGTTTAGTGATAAAAGAATAGCTGGCTCTTGGGTTTGAGATATACAATTCATTCAATGTGGACAGGGTGGGGAGAGAATTCTGTGTGCTCATGTTATCTATTTAATCGTTAGTTCAGAATCACAAAGTGCTGACATAGTCACCTACAAGCTTAAAACATACAGCTGTTCTGTAAAGATTAGTCTTTGATTTCTACTGCTTCATGATGCATCAGGAAATTAAAATTGTCTGCAGAGATCAGACAATGAACCATGATGTCTGTGTTGTGAATAATAAGGTATCTTCTTTTAAAAGAATTTTTCAGGTTGGTGATGAAGTTCAAATTGTGGTCTGAAAAAAATGCAGACAGTGTTTTTATTTCCAATCCTCAATAGTATTCTTTGCAGAAAGTAGCAAAAGGTATATTAGTCCTGTATCTTTGGGTATCAGAAGTGACAACTCTCTGATAATCAGCATAAATAAATGTGTTTAAAGCATTTCTATTTACAGTTCAATCCAAAGAGCTGCTGTGCATTATGCACTAGTAGAGGCTGCCTCTTTGTGGCAGAATATTGTGGGCAACGTGTATTGTACATAAGACATATACTATTCTTTACTATGCTTTGTAAATATATGTATAGTGGAAATGAGAGCCTTTTCATGGTCATATTTGAAATCTCTATTCAGATAACTAGTTTGTTGTATAATCCTAAATAGAATAGAATAGAATCACATATTGTGAAGACTCTTCAGCAACATAGTGTGGCCAATATACTTTGGGTGCATAGAAGATCCATGGGGGGGCCCATGGGGGAATTTATATATGTAATTTTTAAAAGCCAGAATACAGCCCTTGATCTCTGTATGTACCCAGGTTCAGTGAATGGTTTTAAGATTCCGTTAATCACTGACATCATGAAAGGAATTGTGTGACATTCTGTTAATGCTGATTCAAGTGGTACGCTTCTTTGAAAACCTTAAGCTCTACCTTTGCTGTTGTTCATATAGCACCCAAAAGTAGGCACTTTACCAGCATAAAGTGAATGCATGCCCTATGCAGCTTATCTAAAAAGAAAGCAACATTTTTTAAATGTTTTATCCATCAACCAGTATAATGATTGCAACCAACCCTGAGCTCTTATTTCCCATTTTTAACTATACTAAATATATTTTTATTATTGCAAAATGTTTAATATTTTACACTTTGTTCATTCCCTACAACTTTTGTCCATTCACCCCAAACTTTACCCCTTCCTGCAATTGTTTTCCCCCATTTCCTACTGATCGTAACCCCATCCACTCCTCCTCCCCACCATAACAACCCCTAACCTCACTTAGTTTCTCACCAAACACTCCCACCCAAAAATCACCCTTTCTTCCTCTTCACAGATTTGGCTTTTAGTACATTTCAGGTTAAAATATTACAGTATACAAATCAGCCACTATGGATAAAATTGAAATTACAAGCTAAACTAGTGTCCTAAAATAGGCAAAATGTTTAATTTCCAAGTGTAGTATGGGATAGAGGTCATGTGTGTCAAGGCAACCTGATAATGCAGTGAATAGATTCTCACACATATATCTAAGGAAATTGAGAGGGATTGCAAAACATGAAATATGGATGAGCTGTTGCAATTTGTATTTGAAGTTAGACCTGCAAAAGGATAGCTTTTTGACATTGGAAAAAGGTGCAAATAAATCAATTATAATTTTGCCTCAAAGATTTAGGTTCTAGCAGCAAATCATTGATGGAGGTGTACATGGATTGTAGCAACTCCCCAATATTTTGTATTGCATTAATGGTTTATGCATTACAAGAAATTTCATGAACCGCTATATTTCTGTCTATAGAAGGTGAATTTCTCTATCCTCCCTACACATTCACATACTCTCACAAGTCCTCCTCACTTGTCTTCCTCCGCTAACTTGCCAGAACTTTTTAAATAAAACAGCTGTTTCAAAAGAGTGTGGATTTATTTGTGTATATGGAAAATAAATTAATCAACTTTCACTGGTGCTCCATCACATTCAGCTTCCTTCCCTCCCTCTGGCAGAATAGGATGATGGAACCTTTTCAGAGTATCCATTACTTAATTTATCAGTCATGGTATTATGGTTATAGAATATAAATGCCCTATCCATAAATGTATAATTACAGAAATGGAAAAATACAGTGATTATTTAACATTTGTAATACATAATTTATTTAATATCCTCTTTGGAGTATATATTAGAAATTAAAATAAACATAGAAATGTATTTTTATCTTACACCCATCATCTGCAATAAGTCACATTACTAACTCGATCAGGCTATACATCCAATCATGTAGAGTACATTCAACTCACATTGGCTTTTTACCATTCAACTTAATATTTTTCACATGAATTGTACATTCCTTATGCACTAGTATTCCTTATACATTCATTTGACCTGGGATAATAAATTATATATTACCATTTTAAAGTATTTTTATTTCTCAACCATTTCTCGGAATGAAAATCCTGAAATGTCTAGAGTTAGTATAAAAATACAGACCTTATCTCAAAAGTAGGACAAATATAATGAATATTGCATTAAATGCTCACCTTGTTTAGCTATAAAATTTGACATTTTGAATTATGTTGATGTGTTATTTTATAGTGTGCTTACAGGTGCCCAGAAAATGAACAGAAGACAGACTTCTTCAGATATTCAGCCTAATACCCCAGTTCAGGAAAACACTTAAGGATATGCTTAATTTTAGGCAAATAATTACATCCCAAAGTTCAGAGGGTAGCCATCTTAGTTTGTATCCACAAAAACAACAAGGAGTCCGGTGGCACCTTAAAGACTAACAGGTTTATTTGGGCATAAGCTTTTGTGGATAAAAACCCCCATTTCTTCAGATGCACCCTCGTTGTTTTTATCCCAAAGTTAAGGACTTGCTGAAGTACTGTCCTGAATAGGGATACTTTCCTAATTCCCATTATCTTCAGTGGCCTTTGGGTCAGGCCCCAAACTCACAAATGGATCTGCATGAGCATATCCCTGTGTTTGCATGGAGCTCTGTTGACTCCAACACCAGTGCCCATTCTATCTGTGTACATATGATTGCAATATTAGGGACTTGATGACAAACCATTGAAGATATAATACACACCATCAAGGTGGATGAGCAAGGAAAATCACAGGTTATGCATATACAATTATGCACTCACTTTGTTTAGGCAGGCATATATCTAGTCTATGTGTCTCTGATGGGTTTCCTTTGTTGTTAAAAATACACTGCTTCTTACACTTTAGGAGTGACTCAAGCAAGGTCACGATGTAGACTTGTAGAGTACATTTGCAATAACGTGAATAGTATCTTCCAAATCTATAAAGCTCTGATTAATAAAAACATTCTTATTCAAGACAGCACTTAAGCAAGTACTTAAATTAAGCACGTGCTTAAGTTGCATGCAAGTTAATTGTCCCATTATGTTTAAAAAATTGCCATCCCATATCATTATTACATCTTTGTCTGCTTGCTATAGAACTAGTGATAACGAAGGGGCTGACTTACCTCCCATCTTCCTATTGACTTTAATAGAAGTTCCTAGAGCTCTGCTCATTTCTGTTTATTTTAATGAGAGTTCATGCAAAGACAGAAAAGGATCACGGAAGGGGCAGTCATCTTAGCTTTGGCTTAAAAAGCTTAGACACCAAAGTTAGTGGGGGAAGGGGGGGATGCAAACTATTCTGTGATTTTTAACTTTTACCATCTTCATTTAAAATGCAGCAGCCCTTGTCATTTGTCTTTGATATTTTAAAAGTTCAGAATCGTGCGGCTGTGGAGGAAGAAAATAATCTTGCAATATGTGTACCACAAGCGGTGTTCATCATCCTTCTGCATTTAACTGCAATCAAATTTCATCTGTCACTACACATATTTTGGTTTATCATGTAATTGACAGCTTTGATGGTTTTTAATGGCTGTCTGGTTAATGACAGGTTTTTTTCCATTATTTATGCATAATAAAGACAAATTCATGTAATGTAATATAAATTAGGAGACTGCTCAAATCAACAGTCAGTGCAAGAGGAGCCTGGTAGAACTATAGTCTGCTACAATGAGATGAGAGTGGACTTATTCTATTGAAAATAATTGCATGGGCAGTTTCACTCCATTAATTCTAGAAGAATTGAATTCGTGTTTTGCTTATTAGCTCACAAATACCCAGAATTATAGTGTGTTGTTTACTCTAACTTCTGTTCTGAAGCTACCATAGTATAGAACATTAATGTATTGTAATATCCAAATAAACAGTTCCTATGAGAAGCAGGTATTTCGATTTTGAAACGGTCAATTTTGTATAAGATGGATTTATATAATTTGAAAAGAAATAAGTCAGTGCTTTCTGAATCTTTCATGGCAATCAGGATAATGTTATGTTTCATTAAAATAATATACATGCTTTAAAATCTAGAAGCAGCATGCAGTCACCCTCATTCCCCATGCTCCTAGTTTTCTGATTGCCCATCAAGACTTGTGTACATATACCACAGCTATGGATAAAATAATTCATTCTAATGCTCACACTACCTGACTTACTCCATAGTGTTCTCACATAAATTGATTTTACGTAATTTCTATGAAAGTCCAGACTTTTTGTTACTGCAGGGTATAGCATTTGCACAGAATAGTATGATTTATTTGTTTTTTCCTCTCTTGTTGTTGTCTTCTAAGAACTGGTGAAAGCAGTACATTCTTTGTGACTTGCCTGCTCATGAATTCTTATGCACAAAAGCTATTTTCCTTCCCCCATCACTTATCTGTATCTGATATTAGGGCTACAACATTACATTTTCAGCTGAGAAACCTCAGACATAGATTTAGATTCTGTAGTGTTTTGAGATATACTAGTTATGCAACTTAATTTTGCAAAATGGCTGTCTACATACCTCCTTGGGGCTTCAGTTTAGTTGTCGTCTATCATTTTAGCACCTTGATTGATTATTCTCTGCTATTTAATTTATCTTCTGCTTCTTAGCTTTTTCTTCAGTTGGCAAACACATACTTTTCTAGACACATTTTTAAATGCAGTGCTTGCCAAGTGCCCTAGAAGTCACTTTTTTTCCCCCTGAGAATTTAGCCATTAAAACAAATGACGGGCTGAGAATATTTTTGTCAATTGTCCATAGACTCTAAATATGAAATCATTGGTTGTGAAATTTTCTATTATAAATCCATTTTTTCCAGGGTTTTCAACTCCACTGTGTAAGTTAATTATGACATATAAGGATGCAGCCCTGAAACTCTGTGGGGGTGAGGTGTGTGTGTGTGTTGCCCTCTGCCCTGCAAATAAAAGGAGCAGCTTCTTAAAAATTATGGGCCAAATTCAGCATTGATGTTTCTCTGTCAGCTTCAGTTGAATTACCCGAGGTACACCAGTGGAATTTCACCTGCTTTAGACTCATTTACTCATAGACTTTAAGGTCAGAAAGGGACAATCGTGCTCATCTAGTCTGACCTCCTGCACATTGTAATAGACCCCTAACCTCTGACTGAGTTATTGAAGTCCTCAAATAGTGATTTAAAGATTTTATACCCTATAACTGCAAATTTACTGGCTTAATATGCTTCTTTGTAATTCACAGAATATTTTCACTTTAAAATAGAAAAGTAAGCACATGGTAAGTGTGTTGGTTTACTAACTTTTGACATTTTGAAATATGAAATAATCAACACACTACTGTGACTTTAGATTAGGTTACTACACACACTCCTGGGAACATTTTTCCATTTTAAAAAAAATCAGGATTTTTTGCATGAAGATTTAGTGTGTATGTACATTTGGCAGCAGGAATGACATGACTGACCACAACATTTCCAAGGAAGCTACTGCAGTTTATTGGATCCGTGATCCATGAATCAAGAAGCTTGCACTTTGAATTTCTTTGCTTTCCTTGTTTTGTGTAGACTTTAAGGCCCAAAAGGACAATTGTGATCACCTGGTCTGAACTTCAGCACATTGCAGGCTACAGAACCTCACCTACCCACTCCTGCAATAGAGCTATAACCTCTGGCTGAGTTACTGCAGCCCTCAAATCATGATTTAAAGACATCAAGTTAAAAAGAATACACCATGTACTCTAGTTTAAACCAGCAAATGAGCCATGCCCCACACTACAGAGGAAGCCCCCACCCCCCAAAAAAACAACAAAAAAACAAAACAAAACATGGTCTTTGCCAATCTGACCTGGGGGAAGATTTCTTCATGACCCCAAATATGGCAATCAGTTAGATTCACCAGCCAGACACCTGGAAAAGAATTCTCTGTAGTAACTCAGAGCCCTCCCCATCTCTGGCCCTTGGAAATATTTTACTCCTGGGGGAATTTTGTGCCTCTGCACATGTCCAGAAAACAGAGGTGAGGCATTGAGGGGGGGCACACTGGGTGATGTGCCACTGCCCTGCCCCCTGCACACCATTTCTGCGAGTGCAGGGCTACCCAGTTGAAAGAGGGTGCCCCTTGCTGACTCTGCAGCTGGATACCGCCTCCTGGGTTCTTGTGTTGGTTGTGCTCGCTTTCTGTGTGCTGGGAGCCATCCTGTTTTCTGCACAACAATGAGTGCCCACACCCAGCCCCCCACCGCTGAGCCCCAACCACCCTCACCTTGACCCTCCCCCGCACAGTCAGAACCACTCAATGAGCCCCTGTGCATCCAAATTCCTCACTGAGCTGCCCACACCCAGATTGCCCCAACACAGAACCCTCTTGCCCCCCCCCATATGCTTGGATCCTGCTGAGCTCAGCCTGCCTGCCCACACCTGGTATGTCTGTTGCAGAGGAGTAGGGTGCCAAAGTGTTTCTAGGGCAGGCCTGGCCCTTGCACTGTGTCAGGGCCAGCTGCAGCCTCCCTGCTCAGTCTGTGGCCCAGGGGAAGGGGGCGGGGGGTGAAGAGGGCTGCAAGGTGAGCTCCCACCTCTTTGCAGCCAGTCACCTGAGCTGGAGACTCCACATTTACTTATTGACAAATAAAATTTGCAGAATTTTGCAGACTTTTAAAATATTGTTTGATTTTTTTTTATTATTTTTTTTGCGCAGAATTCCCTCAGGAATAATATTTGCTACTAGCAGTTGTATATGGGCCATTAGATAGATAATAATGTAGATAATCTCATCATACTATTTCCTCCATAAATTAATCAAGCTCAGTCTGGAAACCACTTAGATTTTTTGCCTCCACTAATCCTTCTGGGAGGCTGTCCCAGAGCTTCACACTCCTCTGATGGTTAGAAATCTTCTTCTAATTTCAAGCCTAAACTTGTCAATGGCCAGTTTTATATCCATTTGTTCTTGGGCCAACATTGGCACTTAATTTAAATAATTCCTCTCTTCCTGGTGTTTAACCCTTCTGATGGATGTATAGAGAGCAAACATATCTCCTCTCAGCCTGTCTTTGATTAGGCTAAACAAGCCAAGCTCCTTAAGTCTCCTCTTGCAAGATAGGTTCTCTATTTCTCTGATCATTCTAGTAACCCTTCTCTGCGCCAGTTCTAGTTTGAATTCATCTTTCTTAAACATGGGAGACCTGAATTGCACACAGTATTCCAGATGAACTCTCACCAGTGCCTTGTATAATGGTACTAACACTTCCCTATCTCTACTAAAAACACCTGCACCTGATGCATTAGCCTTTTTCACGGCCACATCACACTGGCAGCTCACAGTCATCCCGTGATCGACCAAAACACCAAGAAACACTGAGAAATCTCCTCCTCTGTTGCTTGCAACTCATGAATCCCCAGCTTATAGCAAAAAAATTTGTGCATGACCCTGCACTTTATTAAATTTCATCCCATTTTTTTTACCCCAGTTTTCAAGATCATCCAGATCTTCTTGTATGATATTCCAGTCCTCCTCCTCATTGGCGATACCTCCCAACTTTATGTCATCTGCAAATTTTATTAGTATGCGCTCACTTTTTGTGCCAAGGTCATTAATGAAAATGTTAAATAAGATTGGACCCAAGACTGATCCCTGAGGAACTCCACTAGTAACCTCCCACCAGCCTGACAGTTCACCTTTCACTGTGGCCTGTTGTACTCTCCCCTTTAACCATTCCCTACCCATCTTTCAATTCTTGTATTGATCCCCATCTTCTACAATTCCCTAATAATTTCCCATGTAGAAATGTATCAAATGCCTTACTGAAATCCAGGTAGGTTAGATCTACTACATTTCCTCGGTATAAAAAAATCAGTCATCCTCTCAAAGAAAGAGATCAGGTTGGTCTGGCACAATCTACCTTTTGTAAAACCATTTTATCCCATTTACCTGTATGTCCTTAACTGCTTTCTCTTTCAAAATGTGTTCCAAGACCTTGGGGTCAAACTAACAAGGCTGTAGTGTCCTGAATCACGTTTTTCCCCTTTCTTAAAAATAGGCAGTTCTCCAGTCATAGGGTACAACTCCCGAGTTTACAGATTCATTATAAATTCTTTGCTCTTGAATTTGCAATTTCATGTGCCAGTTCCTGTAATATTCTTGGATAGAGACTATCTGGCCCCCCAATCTGGTCCCATTAAACTGTTTGAGTTTGACTTCTACCTGAGAGGTGGTAATTTCTATTCCCATGTCCTCATTTCCATTAGACCCTCTGCCACTACCCCTAAGGTCCTTGTTACCTTTTTAAAAACTGAGGAAAAATATTTGTTTAGAAGTTAGACCAGGCCTAGATTATCTTTAATCTCCACCCCATCCTCAGTGTTTAGCAGTTCCACTTCTTCTGTAAGGTGGAAGCTGTAATTTATGTGAAGGATTTTCTTTGGTTGTGGATTGTAGTTAACATTTTGTGGAAAAAAATCTCTGTTCAGAAAAGCTGTTCAAGTCACAAATTATTAGGGTTTTTTTACTATCTCAGCATAGTTCCAACTGTGCCATATTCCTAGCTTTAAAACAAGTAAATAAGACATGCACTTTTCCAAGATGCAATCAACAACCTGGCGGGCACATGTCAAAGATAGTGTGATCAGCAGTTGTTTTTCTTTCTTTGGAACAAAGACTGTCCCTTCACATCCTCCCTCATTCAGGGGAAAATCACTTTGGATTCAGATACATATTTATTTAATTACCAGTCAGTAATCGCCAGCCCATATTTCATTAAAATGCTAGAGATAGCAAATGTCACAATCCTGTCATACCTCTTGACATACCTTACTGACTTTGTCTTATGAGACTAGCAGAATTTTCTTTTCTATCGATCCAGATGTTTGACAGTTATGGCACACAAGGTTTAACTTTGACTTCTCAATGGTATGTTACAAATAACTGCATGTATAATTTAATCTTGCCTGGCTGAGATTGTTCTCCAGTGTGCAGATAATGCTAGCTCATGATATTGAGTCTTTATTGTCTTCTAAAAATAATTTGGTAGTTTTGGGTAAGCTCTGTGTAAAGACTTATTCTTCAGTGCTACTTTTTCTTGTCTTCCTGTTTTTTCTTTCAAAGATTTCCAATGTAGACTTTCATTTTAGGGATTTGTAGCCACCATAAATATCACACTCACCGAGATTTTGAATCAAATGCTCAGCCTGTACACATTTTTTTTGTACCTAAGGTTAGAGACATTTTGTTCAATTGGCTGAAGATCAAACTGATTTAAATGGGTTCATCCAGAGTGGGAAAAGGTATGTCTGGAACATATTAACATCAAACTTGACCTTCATCTGTTTTGAGTCAGTGATATGCTGCCAATATTTTAACATTGAGCTTCTTGTAGAGAGAAGGGAGAGAAGGTTGGGAAGCCTAGTCATTCATTTTCTTAGTATACGAATACTTTTTCAGAACCATAACCAATGAAGGATACAACTGCTTTGCAAAATATATTAAATGCACATTGCTAGAGAAGTTTATACTTGATTTCTTAAAAATATTTTGCATTACTGGTGATCTAGCATTGTGTTCATTTTGATTTCTGAGCTGGGGTGAGGGTGATGAAGACCTTGTAAAGGTCTTAGAATATCTTCCCCCAGGAGTTATTTTAAAAATATCTGATACTTGATGCTGCTGGGGGCATTTTGAATAAAAATAATTTTGCATTGGAGACGTATTTTTCTGTTTTCTCTGAATAATGGGACAGAAATGATTTACTAGCATCCAGAATGAGAGTGAACTCTTTCAGAGGCAAGAAAATCACCTCTCACTTCAATTTGCTGGAGTCTTAACAAGCAGCTCCCACAACTCCAAGTGCAATACAGCACTGATTTGAGCGGAAAGTAAAAGCTTTCTTAATTACAAGTACATAACATGGTCTAATTTATATATTTTTTAAAAGACAAGACAACAGGTGGCTGTAAGCCAAGTCTAAAGCTACATCTTCAATACCATTGTTTATGCATAGGCATTGCTATACAAATGACAAATAAGCAGTGCTGCCAAGCCAAGCACTCAAACATCATAAGTCAGGTTGCTGAAAATAATGAGATTGGCTTGAAAATCGTGAAAGTTTTTCAAAGAATAATAGACGTGGGGTTGGGTTTTTTACTTGCCTTCTGGTTTCTGAGTCCTGACACTGCCCTTGGGTCACATTTTCAAACTTTCTTCACAACCGTGAAGGCTAGAATCTTACTACTTTTTGTCTGAATTGCATGAATCCAGGAGCTGGGGCTTTAGGAATAAAAACAAATATTATTAGACCTGTGATACCATTCACTGAGAGATTTGACAACACTGGGTAAGATCCCTCACTGTTCGCAGGACTCTGTTAATACTATTTATCTTTTCCATACCATGTGAGAAGGATTGCCCAGAATCCTTCTCACATGTAGCAGAGACCATACCCTGCCATTTAGCAATATAGGAAGGGTCAGGTGGTCTTGACACCTGGGCACTCATTCACACGCCTACATGTTCATGATGGTCTCCAGTTGAGAACATATACTTTAGAGCAAGAGGGTAAGAAAAAGGATAACGTCACTTGGGACGTAGAACCTTAACTATTAATTTTTTTTAACAGAATTGTGTTCTGGGCAACACATGATACAGAATATGACTCTTTAATTTGAATCAGACCCAGAACACAAATAGGGTGTTTAAAGGTTTTTAGCAGTAATTTAGGAACCCCGAAAGGTCTATTAAAGTGCAGTTTAAAACTATTAGCTATGCAATTATGAATTTATCCCATAGACCACAACGATTCCTTCTGAGGAGTTATGGTCTGTTGGGCAAATATGTATTTAGGGAGCTTTTAACATGTGAATTACTTCCTAGACTATGTAATTATGTATTTAGACCTTTCAAAAAGTGTATTAATGCTCTTATTTATACAAGGAGTATCTGTTTTGTTCTAAACTGTAAGTAAAGTAGTAAATCTGCAGTAGTTACATTTCAGTTGCAATATCTTTGTCACTTTAATATTTTAAGTGAAATTTCTTTCAGGTCATTGATAACAATGTTAAAAAATGTAAGGCCAAGAATAGATCCGTGTGGGACCTCCACTAGAAACAGACCTGTTCAATGGTGATTTCCTGTTTACAGTAATATTTTGAGACCCGTTAGGTAGCCAGCTTTTAATAATATGATGTGTGCCATGTTAATTTTATATCATTGTAGTTTTTTAATCAAGATGTTGTGCAGTACCAAGTCAGTGCCTGACAGAACTCTATGTACATTGCATCAGCACTACAAATTTGGTTGATAAAGGTAATAATCTCATTTAAAAAAATGTTAATTTGACAGGATCTATTTTTCATAAACCCATATTGATTGGCATTAACTATTTTATCCTTCCTTAATTCTTTATTAATCAAGTCCCTTATCAGCCACTCCATTATCTTGCCTGGGATACATGTCAGACTGACAGGCCTATAATTACCCGTCATTCTTTTTACCTTACATTTTTCTTCCACTCAACTCTTTTTGTGGGGTTACAAAGGGAGAATTTCCCTGTACTTCCCCCCACTGGCACATCTTCACAGTGCCAAGTGACAGAGTTGCAGTAAATTGGCATTTTCCTTGTTTTTATAGCCCATAATTTCCATTTGGGACCTACCATATGAGTGGTGCACTCAGACACCACCTGCTTCCCAGGGAACTTACCATGGCTTTTTTGCTTATTCATTTTCAATTGAGTAAAGGGAATCCTACTTTGGGATGTTCCCTTCTCCACTTGTTTGTCTCCAGCTCTTTCCTCTTTGAAGAAACACGGAAAGACATTTTTTCTTAATAATGATTTTTAATATGATCACTATTGTTCCCATGTTCTCTTTCTCCACACCCCATATTTTGGACCCTATGGATTTATTGTATATACATTTTAAGGGGCAGGGAGGTGTGCACACAAGACACTTTTTTCATGGTGTCATCAATAATATTGTGGAGTGGTCTAGAGGAACAAATATAGGATGCAGAGTCAGGAAATCCTGAGTGTTAATACCAGATCTTCCAATAACTTTCTATGTGCCCCTGGGCAACTCACTTAAATGTTCTCTGAGCCAGTCTCCCGACCTTTGAAATAGGGATGATTGTAATTGCATGCTTCCCAGGGGTTTTGTGAGGATAATCCTGCCCTGAAATCAGTAGGACTTTTGTCATTGACTTAAATGGAAATGGGACTGGGCTTTTAATTAGTTAATGTTTACACAGCACTTTGAATATATAAAAGCTACATAAATGCTAAATGTTATTTATTATTATTAATTCAGACTTTGAAAGCTCCATAAATATCTATTTGCTTGATAGACCATAACTACATAGAAGAAGCTGTTATGGTGAAATATTAGGTTAATGAATTTTCTCTGCGTCTAATTATGTTGAGACCATTTTTATTTAAGCTGTTGTTAACTAGAGAAACCTTTACATTCTTGTTAGTTTTCCTTGATTTCTTGTGGCTTGAAAATAGTTGGTCTAAGTCTGATGAAAAGACGGTTACTCACCTGTAGTAACTGGTGTTCTTCGAGATGTGTTGCTCCTATCCATTCCATTGTAGGTGTGCGCGCCACGCGTGCACGGTTCTTCGGAACATTTTTACCCTAGCAACACCGGCGGGCCGGCTGGGCGCCCCCTGGAGTGGCGCCGCCATGGCGCTGTATATATACCCCAGCCGGCCCGTCCGCTCCTCAGTTCCTTCTTGCCGGCTATTCCGACAGTGGGGAAGGAGGGCGGGTCTGGAATGGATAGGAGCAACACATCTCGAAGAACACCAGTTACTACAGGTGAGTAACCGTCTTTTCTTCTTCGAGTGATTGCTCCTATGCATTCCATTGTAGGTGATTCCCAAGCCTTACCTAGGCGTGGGGTCAGAATGAGACGTGGCGGAGCGTAATACCGCATGGCCGAAGGCTGCGTCATCCCGAGACTGCTGCACCAACGCGTAGTGGGAAGCGAAGGTGTGGACTGAAGACCAGGTAGCCGCTCTGCAGATGTCCTGGATGGGAATGTGGGCCAGGAAGGCGGCCGACGAGGCGTGCGCCCTCGTCGAGTGTGCGGTGAGGCGGCACGGGGGGACGCGAGCAAGCTTGTAGCACGCTCGTATGCAGGACGTCACCCAGGACGAAATCCGCTGCGAGGAAACCGACTCGCCTTTCATACGCTCAGCAATTGCCACGAAGAGCTGCGAGGAACGCCGGAAGGACTTTGTCCGGTCGATGTAAAAGGCGAGGGCCCTACGGACATCCAGAGAGTGGAGCTGCTGCTCACGAGGTGAGGCGTGCGGCTTTGGAAAGAAAACCGGGAGGAAGATCTCCTGATTAAGATGGAAGGCCGACACCACCTTGGGGAGGAAGGCCGGATGCGGTCGAAGCTGCACTTTGTCCCCGTGGAAGACGGTATATGGGGGGCCCGCTGTCAGGGCGCGGAGTTCCGAGACTCGTCTGGCGGATGTGATCGCCACGAGGAAGGCCGTCTTCCAGGTAAGATGCAGCAGAGAGCACGTGGCCATGGGCTCGAAGGGTGGGCCCATCATCTGGGCGAGAACCAGGTTCAGGTCCCAAGTCGGAGCAGGCGGACGCACCTGAGGGTAGAGATGGTCTAATCCTTTAAGGAAGCGGGCTACCATCGGGTTAGAGAAGACGGAGCGCCCTCCGACAGCGGGCCGGAAGGCTAACAGAGCCGCCAGGTGCACCCTCAGGGACGAGATCGCGAGACCTTGACCTTTCAGGTACCAGAGGTAATCGAGGACGGTCTGGATGGGGGCCGAGAATGGGTTAAAACTGCGCTGGTCGCACCATAGCGCAAAGCGTTTCCACTTTGCGAGGTAGGTAGACGGCTTTCTGCTTTCCAGCAGAACTTGCTGCACCGCTGCCGAACATCCCCTCTCTGCGTCGGTCAACCACTCAGGAACCAAGCTGTAAGATGCAGCGACTGCAGGTTCGGGTGACAAAGCCTGCCGAGGTCCTGAGTGATGAGGTCCGGCCATAGCGGAAGGGGAATGGGTTCCCGAACCGACAGCTCGAGCAGCAGGGTATACCAATGCTGCCTCGGCCAGGCCGGAGCGACGAGTATTATGCGGGCCCTGTCTCTCTGAAGCTTGAGTAATACTCGGTGGATGAGCGGAAACGGGGGGAACGCGTAGAGGAGAGGCTCCGTCCATGGCAGGAGAAACGCATCCGGGAGGGAGCCTGGAGCTTGACCCTGGAAGGAGCAAAACCTGTGGCACTTCCTGTTGGCCCGGGAGGCGAAGAGGTCTATCTGGGGAAACCCCCACCTCTGGAAGATTGCGTAAGCCACATCTGGGCGAAGGGACCACTCGTGGGAGGCGAAGGACCTGCTCAAACGGTCCCCCAACGTGTTCTGTACCCCCGGTAGAAAAAACGCTTCTAGGCGAATCGAGTGGGTCACGCAAAGGTCCCAGAGGAGCATCGCCTCCTTGCAAAGCGGGGAGGACCGAGCTCCGCCCTGCTTGTTGACATAGAACATGGCTGTGGTGTTGTCCGTGTACACCGCTGCACAGCGGCCCTGAAGGTGGGTCCGAAAGGCGAGACACGCCAGACGGATCGCTCTCAGCTCCCGGACTTTGATATGGAGGGAGAGCTCCTGGGCTGACCAAAGACCTTGGGTGTGCAGGTCTCCTATGTGAGCCTCCCAACCCAGCGCCGACGCGTCTGTGGTCAGGGTGATCGACGGGCGAGGAGGGCGGAACGGAACCCCTGCGCAGACTGTCTCCGGATCCAGCCACCAGGTGAGTGACTGAAGAGCGGGACCCGGTACCACCACCACCATGTCCAGTGGGTCGCGCTGAGGGCGGTACACCGAAGCCAGCCACATTTGGAACGGGCGCAGTCGCAGCCTTGCGTGCGCGGTCACAAACGTACACGCTGCCATGTGGCCCAGAAGACGAAGGCAGCACCGCACTGTTGTTGTCGGAAAGGCCTGAAGTGTTCGTATCAGGGATGCCAACGTGTCGTGTCGGCCCCGAGGGAGGCAGGCCCTGGCCAGAGTGGAGTCGAGGACGGCTCCTATGAATTCCACTCTTTGTGTTGGAACCAGGTGGGACTTGTCGGTGTTGACAAGCAGGCCGAGAGATCGAAACAGACACAGTATCTCGGATACCTGAGCCGCCACCTGCTCTTGGGTACGGCCACGAATCAGCCAGTCGTCGAGGTATGGGTACACGTGAATCCGACGACGACGGAGGGCCGCAGCTACGACCGCCATGCATTTGGTGAATACCCGTGGTGCGGTGGAGAGGCCGAAGGGTAACACCGCAAACTGGTAGTGGGCCTTGTTGACCATAAAGCGCAGGTAGCGTCTGTGGGGGGGGTAAATTGCCACATGAAAGTAAGCATCCTTCATGTCGAGGGCGGCAAACCAGTCTCCTGGATCCAAAGAAGGGATAATGGTCCCCAAAGTTACCATCCGAAACTTGAGCTTGCAGAGGTATTTGTTCAGCTCTCGGAGGTCCAAGATGGGACCAAGACCCCCTTTCGCCTTGGGGATGAGAAAATATCTGGAGTAGAATCCCCTGCCCCACCTGCTGGGAGGCACCTCCTCGATGGCACCCACGCTCAACAGAGACTGGACCTCCTGTAAGAGGACTTGCTCGT
This sequence comes from Mauremys mutica, assembly GCF_020497125.1. NCBI lineage: Eukaryota > Metazoa > Chordata > Testudines > Geoemydidae > Mauremys > Mauremys mutica. The sequence goes on from NC_059072.1 coordinate 72,772,214, forward strand.
GAGAGGGGTCCCTGAAGAGGGACGGGGAGGGTGGGTGGGAGGGAGGGGGCGAAGTAAACTGTAGGTGGTAGCCGTGCTGGATGGTGTTGAGCACCCAGCCGTCTGATATTACTGAATACCACGCCTGGAGGAAGCGGGAAAGGCGATTCGAAAATAACGGGGATGGATCCTGAGGGGAGAGTGGTGCGCCGTCCTCGGGCGTCCCGTCAAAAGGCCGGCTTGGGACCTTGGGGAGCCTTGGACGAGCCTTGAGATTGGTTATGCCGCCCGCCCGACGGTCTGCGGCGGAATGGGGCCCTGCGATTGTTAAATGGCCGAGACCTGGCCTGCGGTCCGGGCCGATAGGGCTGTTGGCGGAACGGACGCCTCTGAGTGGCTGGTGTATGCATCCCCAAAGTACGGATTGCCACTCGTCCGTCCTTGAGGGTCTGAATTCTCGTATCAGTTTTTTCCGAGAACAGGCCCTGCGTTTCAAAGGGGAGGTCCTGGAGGGTATATTGTACCTCCGGTGGCAGAGTGGATGACTGTAGCCACGCGATGCGTCGCATGGTTACACCGGACGCCACAGTCCTGGCCCCCGAGTCCGCCGAGTCGACCGCGGCCTTAATCAAGGTCCTGGAGGTCAACTTGCCTTCCTCTAGAAGCGCCGAGAATTCCCGGCGGGAGTCTTGTGGGGTCAGCTCCGCGAACTTTCCCAGGCAACCCAGGATGTTAAAGGTATACCGGGAGAGCAGGGCCATTTGATTAGCGATGCGGAGTTGGAGACCGCCCGTGGAGTAAATCTTTCGTCCCAGCAAGTCCATGCGCCTGGACTCCTTAGACTTCGGCGCAGCGGCAGGCTGTCCGTTACGCTCCCGGTCGTTAACGGATTGGACCACCAACGAGTCCGGGGCCGGGTGGACATAAAGGTATTCGTACCCTGTTGGTGGTACCGAATACTTCCTCTCCACGCCGCGTGCCGTGGGAGGGACGGAGGAGGGCGACTGCCAGATGGTGGCATTGTTCCGCTGGATTGTGCGGATGAATGGCAGCGCTACTCTTACGGGGGCGTCTGCTCCCACTACGTCCGTGATGGGATCATCGACCTCCTGGACCTCCTCGATTGGCAGGTTGATGGCTTTCGCTACCCGCCGAAGAAGGTCCTGGTGCGCTTTGAGGTCTATCGGTGGGGGCTCTGCTGGCGACGCCCCCGCCACCGCCTCGTCGGGAGAGGAGGACGAGGAGTGACCAGGCAGCACCTCTTCAGGAGCTGGCTGCGCATCTGGTCTGTCTGGTGCCAGCGTCTCATGCCCCAACGGTGTATCACGGGGGGCAGACTGCGGCGTGGGAGACGGGGGTGGCCTGCTCACCGTGGCCTCCGGCACCGAACGCACCGAACCAGGCTGTCTCGGTGGAAGGGGAGGCCCCTGCTCATGTTGGGCCCAGGGTACCCAAAACCCCCATTGCTGAGGTCCATGGTCTTGCGGAATAGACCCCGCTCTGAAGTCCACCGCGCTGCCCTCCGGAGAAGCAACTGAGGGCTCCCTCGAAGGCCAGGGAGGGGCCGTAGCGGTACCCGGGTGAACATCCGGTGCCGGGATAAACTGTCTCTCCGGTGCCGGTGGACGGTACCGGTCGTCATGCTTGATCGGCGAACGAGATCGTCGTGAAGCGCGGTACCGGGAGCTCGACCGGCGGTGCCGGGAGCTCGACCTGCGGCGCCGAGAGCTCGACCTGCGGTGCCGGGAGACTGACCTCGAGCGCGATCGGCGGCGCCTTGAGCGGCTGCGCGAACCGCGATAACGTCCGCGATGTCTGGAGCCGGACCTGGTGCGGTGCCGGTGACTCGGCGACCGGGACCTGGAACGCCGCCGGGAGTGCGACCGGTACCGCGATTGCGAGCGGTACCGGGACTGCGACCGGCGACGAGATGGGGAGCGGCGTCTCGACGTCGACCGCCATGCGGAGCGGGCCCGGTGCGGTGGTGATCGGCCCCTTGAAGGAGAACGGGAGCGAGAGTGGATCACGGTGCTCCGATCACCTTGGCCGAGAGAAGGAGGGCGCATCATCAGAGGCTTTCCCATGGATTTTAGAGTCCGTACCGGCGGCGCCGGTAGCTGATGGCCCTGGTCCGTGAGGTCAATTAGCTCCCTTGCCGTTGCGAACGCCTCCGGCGTAGACGGGAGCCTCAGCTCTTCCTCGGTCGGCACCGGGGAGCCGGGCGGTGCCGGACTCGACGGCCCTTGCGGCGCCGGAGTCAACGGCCCGGTGCACTTCTTGTGCACCGCCTCAGCCTGTACCGTTGTAGTCGGCGGCGGCTGGGCTGACGGCTTGTGCTGTTGTTTAGCAGCTGCCGTTTTCGGCACCTTTTGCTTCTTCCTCGGGGAGAGGGAGCGGTGCCGGGTCTTCGGTGCCGGGTGCCGAGATGCGCCGGCACCGGAGTGGCTCGGTGCTGCCGGTGCGCTGCTCACTGAGGCCGGTTTCGGCGCCGACGGAGCTGGTGCCGGAGGTTGGAGAGCCGACTCCATCAGGAGCTGTTTTAATCGAGAGTCCCGCTCCTTCCTCGTACGCGGCTTGAAAGCCACACAAATGGGGCACTTATCTGACCGGTGCGACTCTCCCAGGCAGCGGAGGCAAGAGTCGTGCGGGTCACTCACCGGCATGGACCGTTGGCAAGCCACGCAGGGCTTGAATCCCGGTGCCCCGGGCATAAGCCCGCACCGGGGCGGAAGAAGAGGGCTAGCCCCTCTAATTCCCTAACTACTATGCTATACAACTAACTATCAACTTTAACAAGAAAACTAACGAACTATTAACAACTATATACAGGAAACTATTGAGAACGCTAGGGCTGTGGAGGTAAGAGAGCACTCCACTGTTCCTACTAGCCGTCACGGGCGGAAAGAAGGAACTGAGGAGCGGACGGGCCGGCTGGGGTATATATACAGCGCCATGGCGGCGCCACTCCAGGGGGCGCCCAGCCGGCCCGCCGGTGTTGCTAGGGTAAAAATGTTCCGAAGAACCGTGCACGCGCGGCGCGCACACCTACAATGGAATGCATAGGAGCAATCACTCGAAGAAGAATGCTCAGAATTCAGTTCCATAGTGGGCTTTTAGTCATCAGTATCCTTGTTTTTGTTGTAATGTCAACATGTGAGTCAGGGGGATTGGGAAAAGGGAAGGGAAGAGGAATGTTCTGATATATTGCCATCTTGATCTGCTGCAGCCTCTTTCTTTTTTTTTTTCTTCCTACCATTTAGCCCTTACCCTCCCACATTTTTTTCATGCCCTCATCACTCCTTTGAGTTTTACTCATCTTCCCCCTGCAAACAGGGAAGTTTGAGAGTGGGAGAAAAAGATTCCCCTGCTGAATGAACGAGGTGCGAGTACTAACACTGGGGTGAGTGAGTTTGTTTGGCTGTTTGCATTTTTCTTTCTCTTTCAGGTTATTTCAGTTATTTTCAGTTATTTCAGTTACTGAGTCAGTTAGGATTGTGTGTCTGGGGACTGTTTTGAGCCCTTGTTCCGTGGATCATCCTTGATCATCTTTGATCAGCCTCGTGATCACCCTCCCCTGTGTGATTAATGAGGGAGTAGGGCTGACCTAGGAGAGAAGGCCTTAAGAGCCAGAGGCTAAGCAATCAAGGGGAGCTAGCAAACAGGGGAGTTTGAGAGGGAGTTTGTAGGAGGGTAATATAGTCACTATGGTTAGGAAGGGCTGCATTGCCAGTGCCAACGCTGCTCCTGTTTCCTCCACCTGCACCTGTATCCAGACAGACAGCCTAACCATGAGTGCCTCTACCCAGATCCTGGTGTGGATTTGCAGAGACTGTGGCCTGCATTTCCCACTCTCAGAAAGCCAGGCTGGGGGATCATCCAGCGTGAAAGGTGCCTGCTGGTGGAATCTCTCAGGAAGCAGGTGGGAGAGCTAGAGGAGGAGGTGTCCAGGCTGAGGAGCATCCGTGCCCATGAGGAATTCCTTGAGAGTATTCACATGGAGACACTCAAGGCTGAGGAAGCTATCCAGCCACAGAGGATTGCTGTCTCACCACCAGAGGAGGAGGATATGGCTCTGTCACAGGGAGGACACTGGCAGATGGTTACTTCTGGCAGCAGGCAGTGCTCCACCCCTTCCCCAACCCACCCACCATATCATGTGATGGAAAACTGATATGCTGCCCTGGCAATGAGCGATGAGGAATCACCCCTAGAGGACGAGGAGAAGCCATGTACCCCCAAGGCTGGGAGGATCACAGCCACCACTCCCAGGAGGAAACACAGGGTAGTGGTGATTGGTGACTCTCTTCTGAGGGGGACGGAGGCACCCATCTGTCGCCCTGATATGGCATCCCGGGAGGTATGCTGCCTGCCAGGGGCCGCTATCCGAGACATTACGGAGGGATTGTCGAGGATCATCCGGCCCTGTGACTACTACCCTTTCCTACTCATCCACGTGGGCACTAATGATAGTGCAAGGCATTACCCTCAGCAGATTAAACGTGACTACAGGGTTCTGGGAGTAAGAGTGAGGGAGTTGGGAGTGCAGGTGGTGTTCTCTTTGATTCTTCCAGTCCAGGGTAGGGGCCCAAGCAGAGACAGATGCATCCTGGAGGTGAATGCCTGCCTGCGAAGATGGTGTCACCAGGCGGGCTTCGGCTTCCTTGACCATGGGATGCTGTTCCAGGAAGAAGGATTGCTAAGCAGAGATGGGGTCCATCTATTGAGGAAGGGGAAGAGCATAATTGGATACAGACTGGCTAACCTAGTGAGGAGGGCTTTAAACTAGATTTGAAGGGGGCAGGTGACCAAAGCCCATAGGTACCGTAAGTCAAGAACATGGAGACCTGGAAGAAGGTTTGGAATTTGGGGGGGGGGGGAGCATGGGCTGTTATAGCAGGGATAAAGAAGAGACAAGCCAGAACTTAGATATCTGTATACTAATGAGAGAAGTATGGGAAATAAGCAGGAAGAACTCAAAATGCTAGTAAATAAACACAACTATGACATAGTTGGCATCACAGAGACTTGGTAAGATAATACACATGGTATAGAAAGTATAGGTATAGAAGGGTACAGCTTGCTCAGGAAGGACCGGCAGGGGGAAAAGGGAGGAGGTGTTGCCTTATATATTAAAAATGTATACATATGGACTGAGGTTGAGATGGAAATAGGAGACAGACTTGTTGAAAGTCTCTGGGTAAGGATAAAAGGAGTAAAAACAAGAGTGATGTCATGGTAGGGGTCTACTTCAAACCCCACCTAACCAGGAAGAAGAGGTGGATGAAGCTTTTTTTTTAAACAGCTAACAAAATCATCCAAAGCACAGGACTTGGTGGTGATGGGGGACTTCAACTACCCAGACATCTGTTGGGAAAATAACACAGTAGGCCACAGATTATCCAATAAGTTCTTGGAATGTATTGGAGATAATTTTTTATTTCAGAAGGTGGAGACAGCTACCGGGAAGAGGCTGTTCTAGATTTGATTTTGACAAATAGAGAAGAACCGGTTGAGAATTTGAAAGTGGAAGGCAACTTGGGTGACAGTGATCATGAAATAGTAGAGTTCATAATTCTAAGGAATGGTAGGAAGGAAAACAGCAAAATAAAGACAATGGAATTCCAGAAGGCAGACTTTAGCAAACTCAGGGAGTTGTTAGGTAAGATCCCATGGGAAGTAAGTCTAAAGGGGAAAACAATAGAAGACAGTTTGCAGTTTTTTAAAGAGACATGATTAAAGGCACAAGAGGAAAATATCCTACTGCACAGGAAAGATAAGAAGTACTTCAAGAGACCCTGGCTTAACCAGGAGATCTTCAGTGATCTAAAAATTAAAAAAAAGAGTCCTACAAATAGTGGAAACTAGGTCAAATTACAAAGGATGAATATAAACAAATAACACAAGTATGTAGGGACAAAATTAGTAAGGCCAAGGCACAAAACAAGATCAAACTAGCCAGAGCCATAAAGGGTAACAAGAAAACATTCTACAAATACATTAGAAGCAAGAGGAAGACCAAGGATAGGGTAGGCCCATTACTCAACGAGGAGAGAAAAATAATAACAGAAAATGTGGAAATGGCAGAGGTGCTTACTGACTTCTTTGTTTCAGTTTTCACCAAGAAGATTGGTGGTGATTGGACATCTGACGTAGTGAATGTCAGTCAAAATGAGGTAGGAACAGAAGAGGCTAAAATAAGGAAAGAACAAGTTAAAACGTACTTGGACAAATTAGATGTCTTCAAGTCTCCAGGGCCTGATGAAATGCATCCTAGAATACTCAAGGAGTTGACTGAGGAGATATCTGAGCCATTAACAATTGTATCTTTGAGAAGTCATGGAAGACAGGAGAGATTCCAGAAGACTGTAAAAGGGCAAATCTGGTGCCCATCTATAAAAAGGGAAATAAGGACAACCCAGGAAATTGCAGACCAGTCAGCTTAACTACTGTACCTGGAAAGATAATGGAGCAGTAATTAAGCAATCAGTTTGCAAACATCTAGAAGATAATAAGGTGATAAGTAACCATCATCATGAATTTGTCAAAAACAAATCATGTTAAACCAGCCCGATAGCTTTCTTTGACAGGGTAACAAGCCTTGTGGATAGTGGGGAAGCAGTAGATGTGGTATATCTTGACTTTAGTAAGGCTTTTGATACTCTCTCACATGACCTTCTCATAAACAAACTAGGGAAATGCAACCTAGATGGAGCTACTATAAGGTGGGTGCAAAACTGATTGGAAAACCATTCCCAGAGGGTAGTTATCAGTGGTTCACAATCATCCTGGAAGGGCATAATGAGTGGGGTCCAACAGGGATCAATTCTGGGTCTGGTTCTGTTCAATATCTTCATCAATTATTTAGATAATGGCATACAGAGTACACTTGTAAAGTTTGCGGATGATACCAAGCTGGGAGGTGTGGCAAGTGCTTTGGAGGATAGGATTAAAATTCAAAATGATCTGGACAAACCGGAGAAATGGTCTGAAGTAAATAGGATGAAATTCAATAAGGACAAATGCAAAGTACTCCATTTAGGAAGGAACAATCAATTGCACACATACAAAATGGGAAATGACTGCATAGGAAGGAGTACTGAGGAATTCTGAGGGATCTGGGGGTCATAGTGGACCACAATGTAAAGGTGAATCAACTGTGTAATGCTGTTGCAAAAAAAAAAAAAAGCAAACATCCTTCTGGGATGTATTAGGAGGGTTGTAAGCAACACTCAAGAAGTAATTCTTCCAGTCTACTCCTCTCTGATTAGGCCTCAACTGGAGTATTGTGTCCAGTTCTGGGCGCCACATTTCAGGAAGGATGTGGACAAATTGGAGAGTGTCCAAAGAAGAGCAACAAAAATGATTAAAGGTCTAGAAAACATGACCTATGAGGGAAGGTTGAAAAAGTTGAGTTTGTTAAATCTGGAAAAGAGAAGACTGAGAGGAGACATGATGATAATTTTCAAGTATGTAAATGGTTATGAGGAGGAGGAGGAAGAAAAATTGGTTTTCTTAATCGCTGAGGATAGGACAAGGTGCAATGGGCTTAAATTGCAGCAAGGGAAGTTTAGGTTGGATATTAGGAAAAACTTCCCAACTGTCAGGGTGGTTAAGCACTGAAATAAATTGCCTAGGGAGGTTGTGAAATCTCCATCACTGGAGATTTTTAAGAGCAGATTAGACAAACGCCTATCAGGAATGGTCTAGATAATTAGTCCTGTCATAAGTGCAGGGGACTGGACTAGATGACCTCTCAAGGTACCTTGCAGTTCTATGATTCTATGATTCCTCTGTATCTCTATCTCTCATTTTTACCCTTTTCTCCAGATCTTTGTCTCTCTTCCCCTCTCCCAAATGCACCCGAACCCATTCCCCTCTGTCTCTCTCCTCACTCCCCAGAAAAGGTCCCTGATCCCCTGTGACATAAATTGTCCTCCTTAGTCTAACATACCCTCCATTGTCACTCATCACCTGTGTTCCTAATGTCTCACTGTAACAGAGCGCACCTGGCCCTCCTGGCTCCTGCCTCTGCTAGGCTCAGATAAAATCACGCAGAGACCCTCGGGTTCTGAAACCACTGGTGCTTTTATTCACAAGTTTGTGCTCTCACCACGTTCACACCATACAACGTACACAGCTCTGGGTTCCTTGTGTCTGAACCCAGAAGGCAAGGGCTTTCTCCCTGCCTATACTTGCTCACTCTCCTTCATCCCACAACCCTAGCTTCCTACTTCCCAGCCTCTTATATAGCCCTGGGCTAATTGGGCTGGCAGCTGGCTCTCATTCCCCAATTAGGGCAGGTTCTTTCCAGCCAGCTCCACTTTATTCACCTAAATGGGGCTGGTGTGGCAGGGGGCTGGCTCTGCAGTCTTCCTGCTCAGCACCCTGTCACACCCACTCCCTAGTTTCTTCCTCACCCCCTGTTCCTCGCTTTGTAGCAGGCCATGGAACTGTGAATGGGATGGAGGTGGCTTCCAGCTGGTGGTGCACATCACAATTGCCCTTTTAGTTCTAAGGGAAGTAACTGAGAAGAATGAAGACAGTTGTCTTCACAGCCACATATCCTCATCCAGCTGCTGACAGTTCTTGCAGCATGCTACAGTGGATGGCATAGTGGTGGGGTAGGGACTTTGGAGCAAGCTTTCTTTCTCAACTGTTTTCTTCACTCCCTGACCTTAGCTTAGAGCCGAGGTTCTCAAACTGAGGGATGCAGAATGTATTCTGGGGGGAGGGCAAGAGATGCTTTAGGGGGAAAAAAATTACAGAGCACATTTTACTCTCAACAATGAATAACTAGCAAAGCTGATTCGTCCAGACATATCAGATCCTCAGATGGCACTGTACATTTCACTCTAGATTGGGGTGAGCAAAATTTTTGGTCTGAGGGCCACATCGGGGTTGCACAACTGTATGGAGAGCCGAGTAGGGAAGGCTGTGCCTGGCCCCCACCCCCTATCTGTCCCCTCCCACTTCCCGCACCCTGACTGCCCCTCTCAGAACCCCCAACCGATCCAACCCCCTGATCCTTGTCCCCTGACTACACCCTCCTGGGACCCCCCGCCTCTAACTGTCCCCTGGGATCCCACCCCTGTATCCACACACACCCCCGCTCCCTGTCCCCTGACTGCCCTCCCAATCCCTATCCACATCCCGGCCCCCTGACAGGCCCCCTGGGACTCCCACTTCCAACCCTACCTGTTCCCCATCCCCTGACTGCCCCCCAGAACCTCCGCCCCATCCAACCACCCCCTCCTCCCTGTCTGCCCCCCCAGGGTCCCCTGCTCCCCGCCCCTTACCAGCAGCAGGAGCTTGCAGCTGCCACACCTGGCTAGAGCCAGCTGCACTCCCCATGCTGCCCAGCGGGAGTGGCGGGCCAGAGCGCAGCCCGCATGGCAGCATGGCTGCGGAGGAGGGGAGACAGTGTGGGAAGAGCCAGGGGCTAGGCTCCCTGGCCTGGAGCTTAGGGGCCGGGGAGGACAGTCCCGTGGGCCGGATGTGGCCGCGGGACGTAGTTTGCCCACATCTGCTCTAGATGATGCTGTGCATTTTGATGGATTTCTGTTAAGCTTGCATAGCATTATACAAAGTCGTTGCCATCTCTACATTAATCCATTTGCTATAACATGATCTGCACATTTAATTCTCAGCATCGACCACCATAGCAGCTTTGCTTTTGCTCTTATTACAATGGATCATTGGCTCTGTTTAAATCAATGCCTTACTGTTTTTAATATTTAGTGAGAGTTGCATATTTTGTTTTGTTTTTTTATCAGCTCTTTGGACACTGGAGAACTTAGTTTGCTCCATTTGCCTCCTGTTGCTTCACTCCCACCACTTTCTCCCCATCTATTGACCCAATTGGAGCATTGTTTAAATTATGCAGTAAATGCTACAAGAGCATACTTCTTCCTCAGCTTTTTGTTGGTAGTTTAATTGTTAACATTAGCAAACGGAACTGTACCTAAATTATCTGACTATAACACGCATTGTCTCTGATCTGTTTGAAGGGTTTCTGCTTGCTGCTGTGATTAGGTATTTTAATGAGAGCTCCATGAAACTCTATGTTTATGGGGGATGGGGAGATTGTTGGGTTTTTTTTATTATGTTTGCTGGAACATTATGTCCTCGGTTGTCAAATAGCTTTTCTCAGCTGAAGTTTCAATGCTCAATTGAAATAAATTAAACAGAAGCACTAGAAAGTGGCTCATTATTACAATAAAACTGAATTTTAAAACACAAACTATTCTAAAACACAAACATGATTTTTTTTTAAAAAAAAACCCTGCTATCTCCACGAAAGGCTCACTAAGATACAGTACATAAAAATACAAATGCTGTGACACTGAGATTATGGAACTCCACAATTTTTTTATGATGTACTTGTTTGGGTTCAAAACAAAGCTCCCTCTCCTTAATTCTAAGTGTCCTTTCATTTGTTGCAGTATGTTAAATCAGGGATAACCCTCCAAGGTGCAACTTCTCATTAACATTAGTGTCCTGGAGGTACAAAGCTAATCTGTAGCAATCAATCAACTAAAGACTGACACAACACAGGAAATAAATATGGATGCTTAGGCAAGAAGACATTAGTGGTACATAGATCACAACATCCTTCTTATTCATGCAACAACAACAGGAGATTTTTTAAAAATAACTAAAGTATACAGCATTCAATAAATGTATAGCTGCTAATAATGTGTCTTTATTGACTTGTTAAACCAATGTGGTGAGCAGGAGCGGCTCTAGCTTTTTTGCCGCCCCAAGCACGGCAGGCAGGCAGCCTTCGGCAGCTTGCCTGAGGGAGGTCCGCCGGTCCCGCAGCTTTGGTGTACCCGCCGCCGAATCCGCAGGACCAGCGGACCTCCTGCAGGCGCGCCGCCAAAGGCTGCTTAACTGCTGCCCTCAGAGGGACCGGCAGGGCGCCCCCCACGGCTTGCCGCCCCAGTCACACGCTTGGAGCGCTGGTGCCTGGAGCCGCCACTGGTGGTGAGTTAGTATGTTTGTCTGAGGGAGAATGGGAATGACAGATTATGAGTTATAGACTTCCAGGAGTTGTGAGCTACAAAGAAAGCAGTTAATATTAATGTAAGAACTGTATGACAGTGGTGAATCATAGCTGAATAAAAAATCTCAGGTCTACAAGCAGATATTGCAATCTGCAGTAACATTTTCTGCAAATCTCCCTACCTGAATTTTCTCCTTTTTGTTTTTTTCCCCCTGAGGTGGGGATCACACCCTCCTAAGGAAATGCCCATGAGAGGAGGCCCAAGCATGAAGCCTTCACTATGTTCTCTTTGCATTTTCCTCTGAATTCTTTTGTTAGGAGGTGGGGTTTGCAGGTGGTCAAGGAAATCTTAACAGATATGCTGGAAGCATAGTGCTGTCTGTGCAGAGGCCCTGTGCCTCTGCACTGGCTGTTGGCCTCTTGAAAACCCTTTAGTTCCCTGGCAGTTCAATTCCATTGGAGCCCTATATCCAGTGACTACCCATCCCACAGAAGCCCTGGAACACCCCAATAAAGGGATTTCCATAGCACTGAGAGCAACTATGCTAAAGTTACTATGGAGCTTGAGGATCAGAAGTGAAAATGCACAAAGCCCACCTATCCCACCGCAGCCTCTCCCCTGCCCAGGCATGCAATCCAAATGCCACAGAAGTTGCTCCATCGTTTTGTTGGCCAGCAGAATGAAGGGGAAGTATCATATAAGGGTTGCACCTGCTTCCCATTCCACAAGTCATTCCACATGTAACAGGAGTGGACCATGAAAGCAGAGTCTTCTCGTCAGGTTGATCCTGGGGTAAAGAGGCAGTTCCTTGCCCCACGGCCCTAGATTTATAGTGAATTCCCGCTTTATTGAGCTATCCCAGACAAAACCTGTGGGTTTGATCAGATTGTGCTAACCACTTGGTGAGAATCATCTCAAATGAGGTTTTAAAAAATTCTTTGCAAGAAAGACTTGGATAATTTTCACTTGTAAGAGTTTTTAAATTTAATCAACTGTTTTATAAGAATTGTTCTTCTCCAAGGGATTAACAAAAGGAGCAGATGAACCCTAAAGAAGCAGGGTTTCTGTCATAATTTTAAGTGTCATAAGTAATAAAAGGCCAGAGAAAAGAAATACAGGAAATAGGAAATGCCAGAATAGTTTCTAAATAGAATGTGCTCTAAAGTTTTTCATGAGGTATCAGGCATCGTTCAACTTGTTTTACACCATCCTCTAGATAAATTCAATCTAGCCTATGGAGGGAGGAAGATGTTTTAGAGGAGAAAACAGATATTATTTGGGGGCAGGAAGGAGTTTATCCCTGGGTCAGAATGGCACAGACCTTGGAGGGGTTTTCCACCTTGCTCTGCAGCATGTAGGGTTGCCAGCCCTCCAGGATTGTCCTGGAGTCTTCAGGAATTAAAGATTAATCTTTAATTAAAGATTTTGTCATGATGAAACCTCCAGAAATGCATCCAACTAAAATTGGCAACCCTAGCAGCATGGGGCACAGGTCACTTGCAGGTTTAAACTACTGTAAATAGTGGATTCTCTGTAACCTGAAGTCTCTAAATCACGATTCGAGGACTTCAGTAACTCAGATGGAGGCTAGGGGTCTATTACAGGAGAGGGTCAGAGCCCTGTAAGAGGGCAAAGTGCAGGAGATAGGTGTGAAATGTCAGCACAAAAGCAATGGTCAAACACATGGATGGGATGGGATGGGATGGGATGAGTTTCTCTATGGAGTTATCCAAGGACAGTGCTGTAATGTAAGAAGTGGGCCATGATTAGAACTCTGAAATATCCTAATAGAAGAGATGCAGTGGAGAAGATGTTAGCTAAACTATAAAACAAGAACCACAGCAATAAAGAAGGAAGGTACATTTCTTATCAGAAAATCCCTGATACTCAAGACTGCTTAGTGGAAAATGTACAGTGTGCTGATTTCAAAGGCAGTTTGCTATTAAAAGTAACTTTGAGATTTGTTCCACTTATTAAAGCTGTTTCATCCAAAGTAACTACAGAAAACTTTTATTTTGTTTAATAGTTTAGGAATGGGGGGGGGGGAATATTTAACATTAAGCCTGATCTGAGAGCACTGTGTATGTTATGAAATTATGTGAAAACATTTAAGCAGAAACTTCTGTATATATAACATTATAATGTCTATAAGGCTAAATATTCTGGCTTCTGTGCAAGTGCAGCTTTGCTTGCAAAACACTTTTGCGCATTACTATTTCTGCATACAAAGGAGAGAATTAATACATGTATTCCTAATTCATTTAGGACATTAGAAAATGGATTACAGAACATATGCAGCACTTAATTTTTGGTTAATTTAAAGTATGCTTACTGAACTGGCTTCTTTACACAAGAGTGTGGATGTATTTATTTGGGCATGTGTGAATTGGACTTATTATTTATTTATTTTACACAAATATCTTGCCCCCGGTAAGCACAGTCTTTGAGCATTTGTAAAGGATTTTGACAGTAGCTCTTCCATAGTTTGGTTGCCTTATCATTTTCTGGTGCTGCTGATACAGTGATGCTTTTTCTGTTGGGTAAAATTTATAGGAACATTACCCTGCTTTTCTGGAACAGTGAGCTACAATACAAGATTTTCCTCAAGAGAAACCTGTGAATGAGGTTTCTTATTTTGCTTTTGCATACAGTTTAATTTGCTAACTCTACTAATTATGCTATCACCCTGTCATACAACCATAGCTAAAATACTGTGCAGACCTTTTTTAAGGACAGTCTAGGACTTTTTTTAAACAACTTCTGTAAGAAGATAACTTGTAGCATCAAGATTTCTTAAAAAATAATCCAAGGCAAAATGAATTGAGACATAGTGTTGCAGATATTTGCTGACGTTAATGCCTGCATTGGTGCTCAGGTGCACCTCTGTTAGTGCAGAGCACCCTATGGCAGGGGTTCTCAAACTGGGGGTCGGGACTCCTCAGGGGTTGCAAGGTTATTACATGGGGAGTCGCGAGCTGTCAGCCTCCACCCCAAGCCCCGCTTTGCATCCAGCATTTATAATGATGTTAAATATATTCAAAAGTGTTTTTAATTTATAAAGGGGGGTCCCACTCAGAGGCTTGCTATTTGAAAGGGGTCACCAGTACAAAAGTTTGAGAACCACTGCCCTATGGGGCCTGATGAGTGCCTTATTGACAATGTAGAAGTGAAGGTATTGGGGCTGCCCAAGCGAGTGGCCAGTTGTTCTGCCATTGTGTGGATCTACAAGTCAAATCTCATCTACCCCAGCAGGACTCCAGTTGCTATTGTAGCTCATGGGCTGTAGAGAAACTGATCAGGGATAAAGATTCCCTCTCCTCTATCCTTTCTTGGATGCCTTGTGCAAAGCCCATTTACTCTGAATTAGTACTCTCTCCATCAGTGGGGGAAAAAGCATACCCTTGCTAGAAGTTGTTGCTAAGCAGAGGTGATTTCCAGCAAGGCAAGTCTTGCTAACAAAGAACTAGTTGGGTGAATTTTACAGGGAAGTCACCAAATTAATTTCTTCTATGTTTAAAGTAATCTGTTATTTCTTGCTCATTAATTTTGCATAACGTGTGATTCTCTACCCTATGCATCTTGCCATGTATTTGTGATTTTTTGTGTGTCTGAAAATATGTAGTTTATTCATTGTACTTTAGATGTTAGGGTGGCTGATTAATAATTATTATGGTGTTGCTATTACCAGGGCTAGTAAATGTCTAGTTAACTCTGGGCACTGGTATTTTTCATGCAGGAAAGTTATCTTTTTCCCCTAATTTTCATTTGTACACACTATCCTGATTCTTAGCAAAATGTAGTTGATTCCCAGGAGTAAAAAGCTTTTCATGTGAAAAGTTGGCCCTTTGTGTGTAACAGAAGGCCCTGAGTATTAAAATGTTGGCTTTCCCTTCATCACTCATTACTCAGCCATCATCATAAGATAGACATTTGCCAAGAGTCTGTCTCCTCCATGGCAGGAGCTCAGACAAATTACTTTAGTCCAAATGTGTGTTTGTATGCGTGCTTTACTGTAAAACACCACCCTTTAAAAACTTATCTTTATGCCTGTTAATGGAAACGCAACGTTTTCAATAGTCCCTACAGTAGGTAACACTCATTATCAGGGAGGGCATTCAGTCCACCCTTAGGTCACATCATTGCTGCTTCTTTAGCTAGCAGCTAAGGCTTGCTTGAGGATAGCACAATATGGGGCATTTCCTCAGAGACTAAGCCTGTCACATCCAACCCACTCTGTGATTCCTTTGAAATTTAAGTACAAAAATATCACCTGCTTGTGCCAATGGAGCTGTCAAGACAGCCAGGTAAATTGTGAATTAAACATACATCTGATTTACAATAGCCTACCAAAGGGAATTCCCATAATGAGCTTGTTCAGATGCCCCATGCTATAATTTACAGCTGGTATGCAAACATTTGGATACTCTCTCTCTCTCTCTATCAGTGCCGTAACAAGGGCGAGGCAAGTGAGGCACTTGCCTCAGGTGCACAAAGCGGAGGCATACAGCTCCACCGTGATTGGGGGCACTTCGGCGGCAGCTCTACCACCGCCACTTCTTCGGCGGCAATTCGGCGGTGGGTCCCTGAGTCCCTCCGAATTGCCACGGAAGAATGAATGAAGCAGCAGTGGCAATTCGACTGCAGGTCCTTCCCTCCGACAGGGACTCAGGAACCCACTGCTGAATTGACGCCGAAGAGCCTGGAGCCGGCCCTTGCCTCGGGCGCAAAAATTCCTTGTTACGGCTCTGGTCTCTCTATATATAGATAGGTAGATAGATAAAGATATCTATCTATCTAGGTGATGGATGTACACATGTAGCACATCTTTCTGGGAAAAGAATAAACTGGTTAAATTCCATAGTTTTCTTTATGAAATAATCAAAGACTCTCCAAGCCATGTTGCAAATTAAACAAAAATGTTGACTGAATGCAAATCTGCAACACAAGACCATTGACTAATAAACAGCATATCTGGTTTTGGAGACTCTTAAAAAATAGCTCTCAGTTATCATTTTGGCTACTGAAATATATGGAAAACAGTAAGCTGACATACTGTTTGGTGCAGCATGTAAACAATGTCCTTCCCAAAACAATACCAGCAAACATGATGATGATGATGATGATGATTTTTATGGCTACATCTGAAAAAGACTATTTACCTCAGGGACTGTTCATGGTCTAGTGATACTCCAGGTCATAAAAGGGAAGTTGATAATGGTCTTTAATGTAGTTGAAGTAGCATGTAATAGTACGTAATAGGCCTATATCCAAAGTCACTGTATAATAGAGTTGTTTTCTGAAATATGCATAATTATCCACATTTCAGTGTGAGTAACTAGCAGATGTGGAAAAAGATGTATGATTTTTGCCTGCACTGTTGCTTTCCATTCCCTAATAAGTATTAAATTCATTCTGTGCTACCTGAATTAATACTGGATGTCAAAGCTGTGGGGGGGAACCCCAAGTTTTTGTGTTTATCATGGAAAGTTATGCTGTAAACTGTTTTTGGTTACTGCCAACTCATATACTGAGTTCCAAATAAATATGCATCTATAAAGACCAATAAAGACTTTGAAATTATTATTTCTGGGTAGATAAATGTGCAGCAATTTATTATCATTTATCTAAATAACAATTAAGTGATCAGATTTGCTCTTAAAAATCCATCTTAGCCCTTCTAGTTTCCCTTTTACGTATTGCCAGTTCTAATCATGGTTTTGTTTATTGGCTACCCTAGGGTTAGATTTTCTAATTTTGAAAGATTTCTGTTAGGCTCAAATAACCTCTGAAACCTTTTTATTTAGTCGTATTGGTTTACTTATTTCCTTACTGTCACTCTCCTTGTTCAGAGGTACGAATGCCTTCTAAGGAGCTATTATTGTATTTTTATGTAGCATCTATACCACATCTAAGAATTTTACTTCCTTTACTTTTAACTTTTTTAAAGCATTTTGACTAGATGCATCGTTTTACTGAACTCACTCATGTCATGGAAACTGTTGTGATAAAATAGAGCATGATCACCTAACTTTAGCATTAATTAATAAATAATTAGGATCAGATTGCTCCTGAGAGAGCATTGTTGGTTTTGGCTTTTGCTAATTATTTAATCTAATTTTGGGGTTATGTGCTCAGAACATATTAAACATGTGGAAAACTTAGTTTCAAGCTATATTGGCCCAGGTCTTGGGCTGTGTTAGGAGAGGGTTGTGCCAGTCCTCTTAGTCTAGTGGAAGGTTACTCAACATTATACTACTGCAAATCATCCCTAGATTGGTAAGCACAAAAGGTGGCCTAAAACTAGAGCTGGTCAAAACTCAGAATTTCCATTTTGTAAGGAATTTTGAGATTTCAAAATTTTGTTTTCATTTTGAATCAGAACAAAATCAAATATTTTTGGAATTTCCTGCAAAATAGATTTTCTGAAAAAAATCAACTTGGAAAAATTTATTTCTTAAAAATTTGAAATTTCAATTCAAAATGTATTTTATTGTTTCTTTGTTTATATTTCTTATACTATTTCATGGCATCTCATTGGTAAAGCACATAAGATGACATTCTACTATATGCCTACTACTATACATTGCTGACATGACATATGACATAATAGTCAAAATATTCTATTAATTTATTTTCAGGTAAGTACTCAGTGTACTGTTAGAGCAACAACAGTTTTCAATATCTAGAAAAATTATTTCAGGAGATTACAAGAATATTAAAAACAGCTGCTGCTCTAATAGTACACCTAGTGCTTATCTGATTTTCTTGTACAAAGTGTCACACTGTTTCATTACAACACAAAGCATGAGACTTTGTTCTAAAAAAAGAAAAAAAAAGTAGGAAGTTTCAAGCAATACAAAGTAGCCGCTGCCCTTAATGTGTATAAAAATAATAAAGAAATATTCCATTATTTTATTTTAATTCTATAATATGTCATATTATGTCATAGTATGTCCGTTGACTACTATGTCATAAAATGTAAAAATAATAACATATACAAATGAAAATCATTTCAAAACATATTTTCCATTTTGAAATGAAATTTCTAAATGTTCCCAAAACAAAATTTCAAAACACATTTTTGCTATCCAACTATTTGTTTTTGAAGGTAATGTTATTGAATCCCTGTGATTTTTGAAAAAACCCAAAACCTTCAGTTTAGATGAAACAGCATTTTCTGTCTGAAAACTGTTTTGATGAAAATTTTTCAACTAGCTCTACTTAAAACCATCTTTCCACCAACTCCTTTTTTCTGAGCTCCACAGAGTGCTCCTCTTCACAGCCCATGATCGGAGTATGAAAGATATATTTGCACATCAGCAGTGGTTCCAGGGGAGAGATTACAAGCCCACTCTACTATCCTGAGAACGTCTACGTGTGAAACAACACATCCAGTTGAGATTACAAAAATGTTTCCAGTCCAGTTCTGTTAATTAAGTTGAAAGGGGATTGCAAATCTGACTGTCACATCAGCTTTTCAATAGGAAAATAAGAATGACCACAGCGACCATATGAGGTCAAGGCTGGGGAGAGTTTCATCCCCTTCCTCTCTAAGGCCACTGGCCTTCTGATGTTGCTGTTACTAGAACCAGCCAAATTACTAGCAAGTCATAAATTCAAAATATTATATAAAGAAAACTTCCTATAAAATTAAAATCCCTTTTTCTCTTCTTGTTCTCCAATCTGTTTTCCTATATGTTGGTGCACTTTCTCAGTCCTTTCCAGTGTCCATATTTTCCATCCGAGTAATTTTTCAAATGTTTCATTAATTTTCAGAGACTCTTCTTTTTTGATATTTGCCTGTCTCTCAACTTTTACCCTCAGTATTTTCTCCTTCCTATCTGTATCCCAACTTCTCCCCACCATTTCTTCCTCTCCCCAAGTCCTTATTTGGATGAGAGCTTGAGCACAGATGATCAGTGGTGACAGAGTGTATTTGCTGTGTATTGCTCCAAATGTGAGTGAGCTGACGGCCCTGCGTGTAGCTGGCTGGGAAAATCCTGTTGTCTGGAAGGCTAGAACAATGAAAAACCAGTTTGGACAAATAAAATGTAATTACATGTTGCCCCACAAATAAGCAGCTGACCTGTATTTTAAAATCCTGAGTACACAGATTGAGTGACATATGTCAAACCTGAGGCTGAAATGAGAATGGACCTTCCACCTCAGTTTCCTTGTATATGCCACTGAATGACAGAATTGTATGACTTGTTCAGCTAGCCAACTGCTTTGCTAAAAATTCTACTTCTGGCCCTGCTCAGTAAATTATATTCCCCATATTGTATCTTAGAAAGAATGGACATGGCTAACTATGTTTTTCCTCTACGCTTAAGTTTTTATATGGGACACAACTACAGTTCACTGGTATTTACAAGAACACTGACGCAGGAGATCAGTTCTCTTTTTCAGCCCCAAATGTGACACATCAGTCAGCAAATCCAGGATTTCTATGGTCAGGTCAGATCAGGTCAACAACTTGTCCTTGAGAAAGAGACATACAACATTGTCATTTTGGGCTGGTTTGAGCACCAAATTTGGATTCAGGTTATTTCTGGACAAATTGCACATAAAGCATGCCCTAGCAGGTAGTAGCATGTGTGTTTTAAAAAGTTAGGGTTGAAAACACCTAGTCCATTATTCATACATATGAGTAACTAAAATAGTCTGATGTAGTGAATGTTCCAGTTGTGGCAAACGAAGCAGCCTTCTGAATACGCTTTTCAGTATTGTCCACAAATAATGCAAGTGAATTCTGTGTTTTCATACCTTATTGAAGTATGACTTAGTAATATTCTGTACAAATGAATAACAACAATTAGAATAGAAAATCAGTGAATAAGAAAAACATTGAAAAGGGTCAGCAGAATAGGTCAGAAACACATTTTTACATCATACTCTTCCTGTGGGGATATTTTTAAACATTGATATTGCTGTTTGCAATGGCATTAGCAGCTGAAAGCCCAGAATGTAGTTTAGCTTGTGTATCTTAACAGACTGTTTCATCAAATGCAGTTCTGTGTACTGTTGAAATTATCTTAAGTTTTTTAATTCAATCCCTGTTTATCTAACAAGTTTCCATGATAAATAGCTAAGGAAAACTCTTACAGAAGTAGATAAGAAAGCACAGCTTTGAAAATACTGATACCTTCAGTCCTGTCAAAAAATACTCATTCTTCAAAAAGGAGCAGAGATGGAGTTTGCTTTAGTGCAAATTAACCATATATCTTGTTATTCCAGCTGAGATTTATTCATGTAAAATTGTGGCTGAAGGGAGGTGGATAAAAGTTAATGGAAGGAGGGCTTCATCTTGTGTGTCTCTGTGCTTGTATATGTGAGGGTTCATGTCCATGAGAATTTTACCTTGATGTTTTCCAAAGGTTTGACATTAAAAATGTCAAAGTAATTAGTGGCAAACATGTAATGTCCAGACTATTGAAGAATGGAAAATGGCACTTCTTCTGTATGTAATGCTTTTTAAAGCCTGGAATAGAAAGGATTACTCAAGAAACAAACCCTTAAATTAGTTCTATGAAAAAATAAATGAAGTCACATCACAGTGAAATATTAAATCATATATAATATATATGTAATCATAGAATCAGAGAAATGTAGGGCTGGAAGGAATCTCAAAAAGCCATTAAGTCCATCCCCCTGCACTGTGGAATGGATAAGTATACCTAGGCCATCCCTGACAGGTGTTTGTTCAACCTGTTTTTAAAAACCTCCTATGATAAGGATTCCACAACCTCCTGTGGAAGCCAATTACAGTGCTTAACTACTCTTACAAAACTGGACACAGTATTGCAGTTGATGCCTCACCAGTGCTGAGTAGAGGGAGACAGTTATCTCCAGTGTCTTATGTATGAGACTTCTGTTAATGCACTCCAGAATATTAGCCTTTTTCACAACTGCATCACATTGTTGACTTTCATTCAGTTTGTGATTCACTATAACTCCAGCTCCTTTTCAGCAGTATTACCACTTAGCCAGTTGTTCCTCATTTTGTGGTGTGCATTTGATTTTCCTTCCTAAGTGTAGTACTTTGCACTTATCTTTTATTGAATTTCATCTTGTTGATTTCTGACCAATTTTCCAATTTGTCAAGATCATTTTGAAGTCCAGTCCTATCCTCCAAAGTGCTTGCAACCCCTCTCAGCTTGGTGTCATCAGCAAATGTTATAACCATACTCTTCACTCCATTATCCAAATCATTAATTAAAATATTGAGTATCAGACCCAGGACTGACCCTACAGGGCCCACTATATACACCCTCTCAGTTTGACAGCGAACTATTGATAACTACTCTTTGAGTATGGTCTTTTAACCAGTTGTGCACACATCTTATAGTAACTTCATCTGGAGCAGGGGTTTTGCGAGACATTTTTGCCGGCCTTAAAATACGAGTACCAATTCTTTCTGGTGGCCGCTCTGACAATTTTTTTAAGATACTTAACTTTAGGGAAAACAAATATGTACATGTACATGTCCAAATCATTGTAATTTATTTAAGTAGGGTTTTTGCTGAATCAGTAATAAAAATAATGTACAATTATTTCTATTCTTTACAGGACATAAACAGAATAGAAACAAAATAAAGTGCTTTGCATGGTCTTGTCCTTTTTTATTGTTTCTTTTACTTTTTTGATTTCTTTTCTTTAGATTTGCTAGTAGTAAGTCTATTGCTGTGAAAACTGATATTTGCATGTTTGTTAATATCACTTTTAACAGCAGCCTATCTATCTAGCTGGGGGGCTGTGAAAATTGATATTAACAAACATACAAATATCGCTTTTCACAGCAGACTTACTCAGCCCTTGCACAAGCCTGGTGACAAATTAAGCCTTGGATAGAGAGGTGGGTAGGAAGGCAGTGCAGGTCAGGGCGATGGAGAGCAGAGGGAAGTTGCGGGGTCCAGGAAGACTGGGGGGTTGGTGAGCCTGCAGCCAGAGCTTGAAGCACTGCAGCCAGGGGATGGAGCCCTAAGCTAGAGCCTGCCGTCCGCCACCCCAGGGCGGAAGCCAGAAGCCTGAGCCCCACTGCCCCTGAGAAGATGGGGAACTCACATCGGCTGCCTGCTCCTCTTGCATTTGTGGCTCCAGAGAGTGCCAGGGCTGGTAGCCCCAGGAGAGGGGCCACTGCTTTGCCCCCCCATCACTGCCCAGAAGGGTGTGGCCGCAAGAAGAGCCCCTGGTGGCCACATTTGAGAAACACCGATCTAAAACATATTTCTTTAGTTTGCTTATTGAGAATGTCAAGTGGGACTTTGTCAAAAGCCTTACTAAAATCAAGATATTTCACATCTACTTCTTTCCCCCATCCAGTATGCCAGTAACATTGTCAAAGAAGATTAAGTTGGTTTGGCATGATTTGTTCTTGACAAATCCATCTGGCTATTCCTTATAACATTATTAGCCTCCTACTGGTCTTCCTATCTTTTCTTTGCATTGGGTTAGTTTGCAGTTGTGCCTTTAATATTGTTTCCTTGAGAAATTGCCAGCTCTCCTGAATTCCTTTTTCCCTTAGATGTTCTTCCCAAGGGACCCTATTTACCAATTATCTGAGTTTTTAAAGTCTGGTTTCTGAAGACCATTGTCCTTATTCTACTGCTCTTACTCTTTCCTGGTTTTAGAATCATGAAATCTGTCATTTTGTGATCACTATCACCCAAATTGCCTTCTACTTTCATATTTGCTACCGATGCATTCTTGTTGGTCAGAATCAAGTCTAAAATGGCTGTCCCCTAGTTGTTTCCGCCACTTTCTGAAAGTTGTTCTCAGTACATTACAAGACATCATTGGAAATGTTCTGTTTTGCTGTATTACTTTTTCCAACAGATGTATGGGTAGGTTGTCCCCCATTACTACCAGTTCTTGTGTTCTAGATATTTATTTGTTCTAGAAATGCCTCATCCACCTTCTCTTTCTGATTTGGTTAGTCTATAATAGATGTCAACTCTATTTTTATCCCTTTTATCTTTACCCAGATACTCTCAATTGGGCTCCTCCCACCTCCTCCTGGACCTCAGAAAAAGTGTATATATTCTTGAAGTATAATGCTACACACCTCCTTTTTTTACCCTGAACAAGCTGTAACCCTCTATACCAATATTTCAGTCATGACACTTATCCCATCAAGTCTGTGATGCCAGTTTGTGATGATTTAGCTTATGTACCAGTTCTTCCTGCTCATTCCCTAAAATCCTTGCATTTGTGTATCGATCTTTAAGAAATAGAGCAGATTCCACCACTGATTTCCCTTCTATTGCTCCTATGACCCTATTGTCATTTTTCAGGTCCCCCTCAAACATCTAACCCTTTTATTAAGATCATCTTTTTTTATACTTACTTGTGGGCTTTTGTTAGCTGCCCCCTTTGAACGTAGTTTAAATCCCTCCTCACTAGGCTGGAGAGTTTATGTGCAAAGATGATGGGCCCCTTCTTGGTCAAGTGGACCCCATCTCTTTCCTTCTTCCCAGAACAGCATCTAAAGGTTGTGGAAGCTGAAGCCCTCCTGAGAACACCATCTGTGCAGCCATGCATTCATCTTCAAGATGGGTGTGTCCCTGCTTGGGCCAACACCTTCAGTCGGGAGGATGGATGAAAACACAACCTGTACTCCTGACCTTTTTAGCCTAGCTCCCAGACCCCTGTAGTCACTGCTGATCTGCTCAGTGTCAGACCTGATAGTATCCTTAGTGCCCACATGTGCAATGTGGGATACCAATCAGAGAAATGGCAGCCTTTCACTAGTGTCTCAGATGTGGGCTCCAGGCAGACAGCATGCTTCCCAGGACGTCGTATCAGGCATGCAGTGTAGTTGTAGCCATGTCGGTCCAAGAGTATTAGAGAAAAAAGGTGGGTGAGGTAATATCTTTTATTGGACTGACTTCTGCTGGTGAGAGAGAGGTTTTTGAGCCATACAGAGCTCTTCTTCAGGTATGTGAAAGGTACCGCAAGCATCACAGCTGAATGCAAGGTGGTATAGATTGTGTAGCATAAGTAGTTCACACTTTTCTAAGGGATTATTCAAGGTAGAGCTCCATGTGGCTCGAAAGCTCTATCTTTAATCAACAGAAGTTGGTCCAATATTACCTCATCCACCTTGTATTCATATCAGGTAGGCAGATAGATGTCTCAGTTCCGCTCAGAAGGGTGTCCCCAGCCACCAATGCTCTACATCTCCCTGACCTGTGTGTGGTAGCTGTAAGCCTCCCAGCCTTGGAGATGAATTGCTCCTCCTCAGCCATTGGGGTCTGCTCCTCACCTTCTGTTGCCATTACAGCATACCAGTTTTTCCACCTTGATGGATGGCTCGATGGGTAGGTGAGTGGGTAGAGCACTGTCTACTGCCCGAGGTGGATAGCAGCCAGTTCTCCTCCTTGAACTGCAGCCAGTTTTCCTTCTTCCTCTGGTGTTGCTGTAATCCTCTGTAGCCATCTAGCATCCTCCATCCCAGATGTCTCCATGTGCATCTTGTCAATGAAGTTCTCATGTTCCCAGATGCTATGCAGATGAGCTGCCTCCTCCTGCAGCTCTCTTATGTGCTTCCTGAGGGACTCCACCAACAGACTCTTCTCACACTAGATGGTTTTCAGTGGAAGGAGTATGCAGGCTGCATTCCCAGCAAGTCAAGATCAGGGCCTGGGGGAAGCCTCAAGGATCATAATGCTTGTCTGACGGGGGCCCCAACAGGTGCAGGCAGAAGAAGAGCAAGCAGTGGTGTTGACGACATCATTTTCCTCCCAGGACAGGTTCTTTATTGTAGGGTACCTGCAAGTAAAGCAAACAAAAAACAACACACAACTCTGCCACCCTCTGCTGGCAAAATTAGCTGGCTAATTCTCTTAGTCTCCTACCTGTCTTCATTTCGTATATAACATATACAGTGTGTGTGAGAGACAGTTGTATAAATAAAGACTTCGCAACCTTAATAATGTTCTTTTAAATTTAGGCACTCAGAAGTTAAGAAATGTCAAAATTAAGGTTGCCAGTGTAACCTTAGTTCAGCCTTGTTGTGTATATGTATTTTGATACAGCCTTTAATTACATGATCACTTCCTATATTTTCCCCTGCCTCATTCAATGCACAGAATAGATGGTGCTAACTTAATGAGGAGAGATTCAGTGTTTTTTCTCATTGTTTGATGTGTGCCCCGTCTTATTTATTGTGCACTCTTCCAGTCCTGCTCTGAAGACAGAATTATTAATTTCCTCATGGACTCTCCTGTGGTGCTCATCTATATGGTATCTGAGTGCTTCACAAACAATAACTAAAAAGGGATGCGAGACTCAGTTTACCAATGGGTCTCTCCAATATTTGCTGACACCAGAGGAATGATGAGGAACTTTGGGTTCAGTTCCAGATAGTAGAGGAGTGCCTTCTAGTGCAGTGGTTTTCAAACTGCGGGTCGTGACCCAGTACTGGGTTGTGGAATGTAGGGTACTGGATCACGGGGGCTCTGGTCAGCACTACCAACCAGGCCATTAAAAGTTCTGTCAGTGATGCTGCCTGGCTAAGACAGGCTAGTCCCTTCCTGTTCTGACACCGCACCACACCCTGGAAGCGGCCAGCATCATGTCTGGCTCCTAGGTTGGGGGGGCCATGGGCCTCCACATGTTGCCCCCGCACCAAGCACTAGCTCTGCACTCTCATTGGCCGGTTCCCCACCCTGCAGACCTCACCCCCTCTCCCCAACCTTCTGCCTCAGCCCTGAGCCCCTCCCCACACCCCAAATCCCTCATACCCAGCTCTGTTGGGTCATGGACATCAACAATTTTCTTCATCTGGGTCGCCAGGAAAAAAAGTTTGAAAACCACTGTATTAGTGGGCAGAGCCTTTCTGCCCCTGTTACTCCTCCCCAAACCTGATCCCTTCTTTCTGTATCTCCTTCAGCCTTCCCTGTGATACTCCTGTTTTCCCCAGCTCCTCATCCCACTCTCCTCCACCCTGGGCCAGTCTCTTTTCCCAGTCAGTCCTGGACTTCCACTCTGAGTTCTTTGTCAAAGACCACATCTCCCTCACAACCCAGTTTTCTTGCCCTGCCAGATCCAGTATGTATGTATGTACATGTACGCCCCCCACACATGCACACCTTTAGTCTTCCCCTAAACCCCATGCTGACTCCTTATCCCAATCTATTCCCTGTCCGCCAGGATTAGCTCCTCACCCCACTGAATTTCAGTCAGTCAGCTTCCTCCTCCATGCCGCCTGGGAGCCAATGAGAGGGTTATTGAGAGCTTAGGGGAGACAAGCTCCCTGTTCTCAGTTCCTGGGTCCAGGACCTCTGCAGTCTTGGGAAGGAATATCCTTAGTGAAGATGGAATCTTTGGAAAAATTAGCTGCCAAACACTAGCCAATCTCTACTGAGCATTTATGAACTGAGACTTTTTCAAACGCTCATCACTTAGTTATGTGTAGATGATTTTTCACAGGAATCAACACATTTCTGACACCAGAGCGAATCTCTTGGCAAATTTCAAGTCTCTGTGCTTCAGTCCATGGGGGTGCTAGAACCGCTCAGTGAGAAGTCTATAAGAAATTTTTTAACATCGATTAAAACAACATATTTTCCTCTAACCTCTTTCTGAGAAATGGCTGAATTGTTTTTACTGAAATATTCTTTAAATATTCAGTATGAGGCATACTCCCAGTGTGGGAAATTTCAAAATGAAATTTTTAAGTTTATCAAAGTCACTGTATAAGCAATGGAAAACAGGGTCTCATAATGGAAAGTGTCGAACAAATTAAGTATAGGTGGTGCTACTTGTCCTGTCTATAACATTTTAAAGAATTTATTTTTTTACCCCCTCTCATATCTTTATATAATTTATATGTAATGGCAACATCAGTAACTTTGGTGTGGAGGGGAAAATCTTTAACCTAAAGTTCCAAATGACTTTTTATTAAATGAATGGATGCATAAATCTAACTCATTAAGCTGGGGGACAAAGCGAGAAAAAATTCAATTATAGGATCTAATAGTGCATTGTGTTGTGATTTAAATTAGTCCCATGAAAGGATGAACAAAGTGCTTTAGACTTTTATTTCTTGACAGATTATTTCCATTCAAGGCTGTAAGCTTATTTTCATTAAAACCCTTAACTATGGGAGTATCTTCCTTTCTTCAGGAATCTGGTTGCTACATGTTTTCAGTAAATTATTTTGCAGTTTTGAATGTCAAAACTTTGTAAAATATCAAGGTCAAATATAGACTTGCAAATGAATGCAAAAAATATAATTAACATACCAGTAGATATTATTCTAGTCAAATGCCATTATTTTTACACTGGATGCATTTTTAAAAAAAATCTTTAAATTCCTTTTTTTAAATTTTATCAGCTGAAACTGATGTCTTAGTGTCATTGGTTTAAGCCAGGCATGATGCAGACAGGTGCTGTGTAAGATTTTCCCATGGAACTCTGCCAATGTAACTCAGTCCTGACCTGAAAAAACCCTGCTAATCTAGTCCTGGCTGTCTTGAACAGAGAATGACACTCTTACTAAGCAGCATGGTACTTCTTTTTTTTTTTAAATGAACAACATATAAAATAAAGATAATGCTACTGAATAGGCAGGTTCCTGATTAGGCTAAAGTTCAGATTGTTACAAGGGGCTAGCATTTTTGCCTGTCTTAAGTAGAGAACAAAAATCATGTTTTCACTTTACTTTCTAGACCTCTTAGCATGAAATTCATCCATCTGCAGAAGTGAATATACGTAAGTGTTCCCAGGCCTTGTGCCGGGGTGTGTGTGTGTTAATTTCAGCCTTTATTCATGTATAACATACATGTCTACGTAGAGGTCACAGCACTATTAATATCATATAAGTGCAAGTAGAACATCTTTCATGTTAATACAGGAAGGATATGTTCACATCCATGAGTTCCCTTACACAGGGAACATCTTAATACATAAATAATTATGTAATGAGTAGTACTTCTGGTCTCAAAGTGTTTCTGTTATGCTGTGTCTCTCATAGAAACTGGAAATCATGAGTAGAGCTGGTTGGGAATTTTTCTCAAAACATTTTTTCTTTGGAAAATGTTGATTCCTCAGAACTGAGACTTTTTGAGGGGAACCTATTGGTTTCAGTGACCTTTCATCAGGAAAAGATTCTCAAGTCCAGCATGGCAGTGAGAGAAACACCCACCCTAGAATAACTAATAGCCCAGAGGTTCAGGTGCTCATACACAATGTGAGAGATACAGGTTCAAGTCTCTGTTCTGCTTGATTCAGATGGGAGAGCTGAACCTACATCTTCCATATCCTAGGTCAATGCCCTGACCTGGCTATTCTGGGGTGGAGTGTGTGTGAGGTTTCTCTTGTTTTTCATGAGAAATGCCAAAAGGTCTTGGGTTTGTCACAATGTGGAATGGGAAACCTTTCAAAAGTTTTCATGGGATGGAAAGGCTGTTTCTGGTCCCACTGCAACTATGATTCGAAGGATGTACCAAACAGTTTTCATTTGCAACTCTAAAAATGAAACCATAGTTTTAACTGGAAAAAAATACCCTGGAAGTGACAATAGTAAAGGCTTGGATAGTACCACAGGAGTGCCAGTAAACAGGTAAATCTAACTTAGACAGGAGGCTAGTATTAATTCAGCAAAAATCCTTTTTTGAATTTAGCAAATTAGTAAAGTCCATAAAACTGTGCAAAAACCTCGTGGACAATGTGGGGCAATGACTAGGTTGCTGGTCCATGTTACAGGATGGCAGAAGGATAAAAGTTAGAAGCAGGCTAAATATCATATTTGAAACAGAAATGCCAAAGGAACATTTGATCTTTGTCTTAGCCCATCCAACTTTCTATTGTACTCTAATTCCTGTTTTTTAAAAACAGGTGCCCGTCTTCCTAAAAGAATCATTTTAGAAATTGAAACCCACATGTCAATTAAGTGTAGCAATCTGGTATTGATACCTTAAGGTATCTTTAAATATTGTCCTGTTACTGTCAAAGCAAATGAACATCATAGAAAATATCTAAAAAGCTAAATAGTTTAGCTGACTAGTGTCTTCATTTTAGTTTAGGCTTCTAACTTGAGCCTTACATACCAATTTCTATATGTGGCAATGAAGTTGTGGGGAGGGAGAGCTGTTTGATATCGTCCACACCATGTCTATCTGCAAGTATAGACTGTCCTTCAGCTAACAGGACAGAATGAGGCTGGGCTGTCAGTCAGGATAGAATTTTAATTTAATGGCAATATCATATTAAAAAGTGATAGAAAGAAGAAAGTAGTCAGAGAGCAAAATCACTTAGACAGGAGGTCAGGTATCTTTTTTTTCTAAATCTTAAATAATTTTGATTTCTAGATACCAACTATGGTCCTTCCTAACCCCATCCTTCTCCTGCACTTCCTTTGGATTGGGGGAGGTTGTATATGTCTGAATTAGCTGGGGGTTCGTTCAAGCTTGGTATTGAGTGAGGAAAAGACAGGCAGGACCAGGGTAACACTGAAAAGCCAAGTGGCTG
The DNA here is from genome assembly GCF_020497125.1 of Mauremys mutica. Classification (NCBI taxonomy): domain Eukaryota; kingdom Metazoa; phylum Chordata; order Testudines; family Geoemydidae; genus Mauremys; species Mauremys mutica. The sequence goes on from NC_059072.1 coordinate 72,801,673, forward strand.
CGTTTATTTAAGGGATAATTACAACTTGGGCTGGGGGAATAGGCACCTTTGGCTGGGAGGGTATTAAAAGTACAAACACACCCCAAAACACAGTAATAATACACTTTATACTGCTCACCACACCACACTAGATAGTCAGACACACCAATCACACAGATAAGAATCGGGTTCGTCAGGGCGGTGCCCGGTGCAAACACAGAAAAGAGACCCACGGGCCACTGCCTCAGCCACCCTTGCTTTCACACAGAGGGTAAACCCAGAGTGTGGTGCAGCTGCAGCTGGGCAGATTCCACTCACTCAGACCACGGGGACTGGACCCCCTTGGTCAGCTACCCTCTAAGTAGAGGCAGCTCCCAAGTTAAACACACACACACTGGACACAGACAGAGCAGTGATTCAAACACATAAAGCAGTTGGCAATTAACAATTTAATAACAACTAGAACTATTATACAAGCTAGCTAAGCAATTGTGCAATTCTGAGCTCACTAATACAATCCTGATATCCTGAGTAGATATTTGGTACCAAGTTAGGGAGGGGAACAAATAAGAGGCTAGATAAGCTAACTGTCAGATATCAAAAAGCAAATACCGCACTCCAGGCGCAGCTGACCAGCAGAACAGACACCAGAAGCATGACGAGCTGACAGGGATCGGGTCCAAACGACAACGAATCCAAACGATACGACACGAGTGCACTTTACCGGGAGGAGACCCTGGCCGAACGAGTGATCAGGTCCTTCAGCTAACACGCGGATGCTCCACACAAATTTTGGGGGGAAATCTAGTTTTATAGAAAGGTCTCACTCCCTTGTGTCAGCATCTGATTGGCTCCCTGGTCCCTCCTCCCTTCAGGATTTGAGCTGTTGCCACCCCACGTCGGAAGGCTTTGCACACGGCACACTGGAGTTGACGAGTAAACAAACCTGACCCTTAGATGACTGGGTCCAAAAAGAGCAGGAAAGTGAGTCTCTGGGCAGAATTAACCTGACCTCCAGATGACCGACCCAAAAAAAACAGGTTGCTGGGCAGAATCAGGCCTCCACACACAGAACTAGCCTGACCTTTAGATGGCCCAGCAGGAGAGAGAAAAAAACAAAAACACAGGAGATCATACACAGCCAGTGTTGCTGGGCAGGATTGAGTCTCTGCCCTCTCCTATACAACAAGAACCTGGTCCAAGATGGAGGCTGCCTTGTCCTTTTAACAGGACAAGATGGCCATGGACCGACAAGTGGCCATACATAGCCATAACTGTGCATCGGATTGCGACAGTATAATAAAAATACTCTTGTCTTGGGCTAAAAAATTCAGTACCTAGCTGTGACTTATGCTTTAAATGGCTAGATGAATTTGTCAAAAGGCTCTTCCACCAGCTTTTGTGAGCCTCATATCTCTGCAGCGGGCCAATTAAGTCAGCAGAAAGCCAAGACTGGTACATGCAGACAGCCACTGATGGTTACAGCTGCTAAGAGCCCGGAAAAGTAAGGCATACATTTCCGTAACCCTGCTTCACGTGCAGGATGCACCCTTATTGAAATGAAATCCTCACTTGCATGAAAATGATGTGCTATGATTGACTGTTGCATTCTAATGATTTTATAATAATAATAAACATCTGATGCCATTTTGTTAATAAGTAAATATAGTAATTAATATTAAATTGCTGGGAGCAATTTGAAAGGAAACAGCTCACTAGTTAAATGCAAATAGTTTTAATTATTAGCTATTAGGCCACAGGTTTGAAGAGGCTAAGCATAGTATAACAGCAAGGGAGACAAAGCAAAACTTTGTATTAGTTCCACTGGGTGTCTTGTTCTTTGGTTTGAGTAATGACATGGATAAATGGACAGTTTCCAAAAGAGGATGGAGAAGTTGGTGCTTGCTGTGTGTGAATGAGAGAAGATGAGCAGGGGAATGGGCAAATCGAATATGAAATTTGACAAACAGCATGAATGTTAATGGCATCCAGCTGGGTAGTACTTTGACTCAGCACGTTTCACTGATATCTATCACAAGAGCAGAGAATTTCCTTAGACTCAGTGCACTATGGGGCATCTCGGAGCCCCAGATTTAAAGGGCAGCATAGAAGCAGCAGAATGGTTTCCTGACCCACTGTTTTCCAGTAATACAAAAAAAAGTTTGTGTTTTGAAGCAGACCCACCTTGCTGGCTCCCTGGTGCTCATCAGGGGGAAAACAGAAACTAGGAGATAGGGGATCAAGGCAATGGCTGGTCACTGAAAGCATTGGAAAGCAAGGGAGTTAACTACAAGTAAACTTCCCATCTCTCACCTAACCTCCCTCCCCTGCAGTATAACAGTAGATACCAATAATGGAGAGTCTTGTTGGAGGGAGAGAACCGTGGAGAATGGGAAAGAAGGATGAGTCATTCACATTGGGGGTATGAATGTTTTCTGAATAGTCAGACCCTCAATTACTGTGTGACTATCGCCAACACTAAATAATTAGCTACTAGCCCTTACTAGTGAACAGCCCCTGGACCAGATTGTGTTCCTCTTACTCCTGCTTCTGAGCAGTTACTCTCATGAGTCCCCCCACTGTCTGCTGCAGAACAGGAGGAAGAAGGCAGGTTCAGGAGAAGTCACAAGAAAAACACCTCTGTGTCTTGGGTGCACTATGGCAGTGGTGGGCAACCTGCAGCCCATCAGGGTAAGCTGATTGCGGGCTGCGCGACATCTTGCTGACATTGATCATCCACAGGCATGGCCCCCCGCAGCTCCCAGTGGCTGCAGTTCATCATTCCCCGCCAATGGGAGCTCTGGGAAGAGGCAGGTTGCAGGAACATGCTGTCCGCCCCTCCCCGCAGCTCCCATTGGCCGGGAATGGCGGCCACTGGGAGCTGCTGGGGGCTGTGCCTGCGGACGTTCAGCGTAAACAAACTGTCTCCCAGCCTGCAATCAGATTACCCTGATGGGCTGCATGCGGCATGCGGGCTGCAGGTTGCCCACCATTGTTCTATGGCCTCAACTGTCCATGAACATCCAGAGGGAAGAAATATGACAAGTTGGGGTAGGGGTCATGGGTGCATGAACTGCTGACCTAACACCTGGCCATTACTGCTGCTCTAGCCCAAGGGCTGGAGTAGCATCTGCTGTATGGAGGCTCAAGTGCTTCCTATTTAGATGGAAGAATTTTCTCCTCTTTAACCTCAGCATAGGTCACCCTTGCAAAACCCATTCATGCCCCCAGGGAATAAACAGTTATTTGTGTTTTAAACTACCTCTTTGATGTTGGTTGCATAGGTAGGGAGTTTCTGCAAGAGTTGTTGGAAAAGTTCCTGGTGTACCAGCTACAGCCAAAGAAAATATATCCTGGATTTTCAAGTATCAGACATTTTTAGTCAAGCTTCTATACAGATGGCTCTACTAATGGCTGCTGAGGAAACCATCAAAAGTGACCTTGGGGCACTGTGGAAAAGAAATAGTTGCTTATTGTCAATCACAGTTGAATGTCAAGCTAACTGTAGGTAATTTTGTTGTCAAAAGCTCTGTTTTTGCTGATTTCAAGCTATTGGATTTCTGTCCTGCCTTTTCTTGGTACTTCATCAGCTCAGAACTTGGAATATGAAATACTGTATGTTCATTAGGAAACTACTACAATTGCTACTTTGAAATGCTGATGCTGACACGATAGCTCTTTATAAACTATTTGTGTGTTGCTTTGCCTGGAATTTGGACAAGCTGGCCACCGAAGCAGAAAAAGCACAGCCAGTGTTGTCAACTATTATTGGTGCAATGTGCCTTTATATGTGCCTGGCTGAGCAGCATCAAATGGCATTTGACATGGTTCTTTCCCAAGGCCATAGCTTGCTGTGTACGGCGGGCTCCAAGTTAAATCAGTTATAGATAGAACAAGATTAACGTGAAGAAAAAATATTTTACAAATTCGTGCAAAGTAGGCTGGTGCATTGTAAGTGGAAACCTTATAGAGATGTGTATATATCATACCATGGGTATAGGGGTCCTTGTTATAATGCCTCAGCCTGCTTTGCGTAAATTTCTAAAGTACCATTTTTTTCAGGTTAATCTCGCGCTCCCGACTGATTAATCATTTTGAACCATAGCATCATTCCTAACATAGCTTAAATGAACAAGCATGAATGCATACAACAGTGATGCTATACAGCAGTCAAAAATAAGATTTCTTTAATAAATAATAAAGAGCAGGCCTAAAAACAGTAATTTAGCTGCTATTAAAGAATACTACTGGAATTTTTCTGGGTGATTCTTTTGGACAATGCTTTTCAAACCTGTGAATATTTGTTTATATAAAGCAATGAATTGGTCTTAGAATTATGGGAGAACATAAGCATTATTATTTGTTTCTGGTATCAGTGCAAATACAAATCAAATCCATTAAGTAATATGTTCTACTCTGAAAGATGAGGGGAAATGTCAAAGTAATTCTCAAATAGCATTATTTTAAAATAAGCCTGTGCTTTATTAGTAAAGATTTCTTTAAAAAAAACCTGTGATTCAGCTCCAAAAAAAGCAATGCTGGTTTACAGCACTCCGTTATTAATATTCACTTTGGAAGTAATGAAAATAGTATTTCAGATCCTAATTAAGATTGATGCCCAACATGTATAAACCTAACACACTAACAAATATGTGCTTCTCTTTTTGCGCAAAAACATTTCCTAGACCAGTAAACATAGTTAATAATTGGAATTAATATTGGATACAGGCTGCTAGTGAATATAGCTTGTGTAGATCTAAAGAACTGAAAATGTATTTATTTTTAGTTGAATTCTGGCTAGTACAGACTGAATAATAAAGGTGAATCTTATTCTTTTTTCTCCATGCTGTTTTATTTTCTGTACCCCAACTCACTTGAGGCTGAAAAAAAAAAACACCTGCCAATCGGTACTGAAACATTTGTGTTTCATTGATTGCTGCCTGCAGGGACTATCCCAGTAATGACTGTGTAACAACTTTGGGGTGAAAATGATCTCCTTGTCTAGTCTTGTGTGGGATGATGCCCTAGTGTGAAGGACAAATGGCCAAAACCCCACTGCTGCTTTGCTCTAGGCTTGTCTTTTCAGTAAGATTTTATTCACCGTACTTCCTTCCTGCTGCTAGCTGCAGATGTATTTTTTAGACATAGTAGATTCTTTCTTATGAAAAGACAGTTTTTCTTATCATATTTAAGTGATCCTATTAAAACCTTTTGAAAGGTTTGAAGCACAGTGCTATTAAAGCCTGTGCATTCTATCCTTATCTTGACAAGACAAATCAGAGTATTAACTTTTGACTCGGATAATAATCAATTTTTTAAAAATTCTTCTTGCACCAAATTGGAAAGAAAAAAAAATATGGTGGATTATTTCATGAAGTAGAAAATAAACTTTAGATACTAGGAATAAGATGTTTTGGGGCATAATGTAAAGCTACCTCAGGCTTAGTAAGTCTGTTACCTCTTTACTCAAACCAATGGTACTTAATTGTATTACTTTAAGTGGGTGATCAGAATGTAAAGGGACACCATCAACTTAGCATCTTATCATTTAAAAATGTATTTCAATAGTTTCAGATACAGTCCAGCCTCTCTACCAATTTTTGCAGTAACATTTTTCTATTTTTTCGATATTTTTCTCCTCCTCTTGGTATGTGAAAACCCATACCAACAAATGAGGAAACTGCCTCCATAACAGACACTGTGAAATTGACTAGACACTGTGCTGTGAGTAGAGCGAAGTAGTGAAATTTTTCAGACAAATTATTACAATCTTCATAGCACCTAAGAATACCAGTCACAGATAAGGACCCAATTGTGCCAGGTGCTGTACAAAGAGAATTTTTGGTGAATAGTTTTGTCCAGAAAAAAAGCAATGGACATTTTTTAAGTCAAAATATTTCATTTTGACATTTTCAAAATGAAACGTTTCAAAGTTTCATTTCAAAATAACATTTCAGTAAGAAATTCAGCTAGGTTTATATAAGACACAAAAGGATTTATAAAAAGCTGCAAATTAAACAAAGAAAATGTGTTTCAGCAAGAAAAAATGAAAAAATTGTGTTTCTGGTCACCTTGAAACAAATTTTTTTCAGATTTTTTGTTTCAGACACTAAACCAAAAAATTCTTATTCTTTCAGATTTAGCTGTCAAATGCACAGAATAAACTGGACACGATTAAAGAGAGATATTTCTCCTCTAACCTTTTTCAGTTATGGCAATGTCAAGTGTAATAGTATGGTTCAATTTTGTTCAAAAGAAGCACATACAAACCATACATGGTATCATTTATTTCATTTTCTGTAGATTTTATGTTTAACATTTATTTAAACTCCTGTGCAGTACATTCATATCTTCATGCGACAGTATTTCTAGGGAAATTTTATTTCCAGGGTAGCTGTTTTTAACTGACAATTGTGGTTTCTAGATACTTTTTGCTAATTGAAAGAACAGATTTCTCATACTATGTGTAGTGTGAGGGTGGGTTTATATTTACAATTTTCTGCAAACCTGTCAACACAACAAAATGTTATAGCAGACTTTACTTTTGGGGGGGAAGGCGGGATGCCTTTTTTTCATTATATTAATGTAACCTGGCTGCATGAATTCTACTGTCATGCTGGATGAATTCCACTGAATTCCTATTAAAAAGACACCGCTTTCTAGTAGTGCAGGTGGAATTTTAAGCCTTAATGTTGCTTATATTATCAATATGCAAATCATACTATTTTTGGTGAACAGAAGAATCAGGACTTCATCTGATTTTAAACTTCTCCCTCCTGAATATGAACTCTTAATTTTGTGACTGGGCACAGGTAGATGAAATACTCCTCTTCAGTATCTTCTGGCTGCTTGAAGCTTGAACATATTAGCCAAAATTTTCAAAAGAAACTAGAGAGACAAGGTGGGTGAGCTTGTCTCTCTCACCAACAGACGTTTTTCCAATAAAAGATATTACCTTACTTATCTTGTCTCTCTAATATCCTAGGACCAGCACCGCATACAAAAGAAACTGGTAATTTTAAGTGTCCAACCTGAGATGCTTCAAAGCAGCCTGATTTTCAGTCAGTCCTGAGCATCTACTCTCTGAAAATCAAAGTGCCTGCAAGGTATCTCAAATTAGGCACTCAAAAAAATCACTTTTGAAAATCTTGGCTATTGCATCTCTGAAGTGATCATATACAAGAGCAGCTACTTGCCAATGAAGACCCCTTTCATGATCTGTTGATATATTGAGTTCTTTTGTGAACTAATAGGCATCTTCTGAGACAGATCTGATTTAAGAAGAACATAACTTTCATGATCCTAGAATTGTTGCCTCACCACATATTATTTCAAAGCTTGTGAATAGCACATTAAAAAGGTTGTTTGAAGAGCAACTTGAATTGGTCCGCTGTATGAGCATTGATTTTTGTCCTTTGGAGCTTTGCCATAGTTACACTAGGAAAAATAGAGAAATAACTGCAGGAGGCACAACCCAAAAGCAATTTTCTACATTGAGAGCACAACCAGAGGAGAAGGTACTGTTTTAATATGCTCAACACTCACTAGCAGGGCCGGCTCCAGACCCCAGCGCGCCAAGCGTGCGCTTGGGGCGGCATTTTCCCGGGAGGGCAGCAGGCGGCTCCGGCGGACCTCCCGCAGGCATGACTGCGGAGGGTCCGCTGGTCCCGCGGCTCCGGTGGAGCATCCACAAGCGTGCCTGTGGGAGGTCCACCAGAGCCACGGGACCAGCGGACCTTCCGCAGGCACGTCTGCAGGAGGTCCCCCGGAGCCGTGGGACCGGCGACCGCCAGAGCACGCCCGCAGCACGCCGCCCTGCTTGGGGCGGCGGAATTCCTAGAGCCGCCCCTGCTCACTAGCCCTGTTTTTGCACGACATCTTGGCTGGTGACAAGACAGCAATGAAGATTGAACCAAAAGAGTAGGTAGGATTCAGTCCTGGAGGATGTGATATCTTTAGTGCCCCTGCTAGACAGGAAGTGAAATCATTCACATCCGTATTACAATGAAAATGATTTGCACATCATTTTGTCTGACCTTGGAAACAGCTAATCAAACATTTTAAGTTATTCTATTCAAATATAGTAATCCACCTAGCATTCAAAAAGATTTATTAAACCAAACACTAAAGCCTGGTTGCGAAAAAGAAGATCAAGTCCAATAAATGTTCCTTTTCTGATGGTTATTATTTATTCATTGCAAGTAGAACTTTAAAGCAAGGTAATTTGGAGTAAACGGATACATTGTTAATGGTTATTCCTCACATAGGAATAAAAATTAAAAATTTAAGACTGCTAGGCCTAGAAGGCTGCTGTTTTGATGAAAGTGCCCCTTTTAAGTGCACAAGAATGTAATAATCTACTTAAATGCATTTTGGAAATATGCATTTTATTTTTTCAAATATTGGGTCATTCCTTGTGACCAGAGAGAGAAAATTAAGTGGTTTTTTTTTTAGTAACATGCACTGCTTTGTGTTTGTTTTCATTTTAGTCTTAATTTTCACTGGGGTTTTAGAAAGTATGCATGCCTTCAGAAAGGAAAAACACATTTGAAGTCTGCCTAATTAGTTTTTAAAAGGACTCTGACCAAAGACAATTGGCAAAACTCAACCCTTTTGTATCTCTGTTCAATTTTAATGCTTAACATCCATGGATTTACGGCAGAGATGAGATTGACCTACAATATTTTGTCTGTTGTCAAGCCATTGTTTCTATTTGTACATGGCTCAGACAAGATTATACTTATTTATCTGTGTACACACAATCTTGAAATAAAATATAACTATTAAGACAAATGAGATTGTAACTTAATGGTATGTGCTCTCGTGGGACTAGTTTACTTACACAAATATTAGAAAATACAGAATGTGTTGAAAAAATCTTTGATTCCTCACAAAGGGATTTTTCTTTTCAAAAGATTCACTGATAAACCCAATGAGTCAGATTCTGTGCTGTGCTTCTTTGAGGCCCCTGTACCTATGCGAAGGTCATTGTAGCACCAAAGCCTAGTAATGCTTTGAGAAACAGTGGACTGGCTGGAGATTATATGTAGGGGTTCACAGATAATCCAATCACCCTTGCTCCTGAAGTTCCATGTACCTCCTTAAAAACATCCAACAGACACAGTGGTCACCAGGACTGAAGTAGTGGCTTGCAAAGCTGCTCTTAACCTTGGAAGAGGATTGTATTCCTTACCTTTTTCTTTCTTCTCGCAGAGTTGTATTTTATTTAATCTGGGCTGATCTCAGGAGGGACCTAAGTAGACACAGAATGAGAAAAGGTCCATGAGAGCAGCAATTAAATACTATCAGAGTTGAATTCGCTTCTTCTGTTGCTTTGGAAATGCTGTGTACCATACGTCATGTTACTTGCTTAAATATTTGACTTTAGTTATAAAAGTTTTTTGAAAAAAATCAGCAGCAGAAAAAAAATTAGCCCCACAGACTGTGGAGGTTTTACTGTATGGATAGTAGGAGGAATTGTAAAGAGACTCGGGGCTAATTGACTCATAAAATCCTCAATCAGTTAATAAGTCATTTTAAAATATATAAACTTCAAACCCATCTGAACAATGAATCACAGCATTTTGTAACTCATAAATCATTATTAATACATTAAATTTCTTAGAATAAGCCTTTTCTGAATTAACTCATTTATGCATCATTTATGTATTCCACAGGTATTCCAATCAAATTTAACATAAATATTCCTTTGCTTATGCCCTAAAATCCTGCACAACGGGAGCGGTCCATTTGGTTGTAAAGCTAACACTAGATAGTAAATGGTAAAGACTCTTTGGGACAGCCATATGGAACAGTCAGTACTAATTCTAAATCAAAGCATGCAAAACTGCTTTGGCTTCATCTGCCCACTTCATATTCTTTTATGTGCTCCATGACATGGTAAATGATGTTGGATGATACGATATGTTATAAATTATAAGTTAGAAAAACAGACGAAAGTGAATACAGGAGTGTGGGATATTTCTGGTGAAGCCAAGGACATAGCATGTCAACTGGAAAACAAATACATTGTTTGTAAAAATGAGGCACTAGTAAATCCACAGCCATTTAAAACATCTGGCCTTCTCTACAGTTCTTTAATACTGTAGTACAGGGGTAGGCAACCTATGGCACATGAAGGCGGCACGCAAGCTGATTTTCAGTGGCACTCACACTGCCCGGATCCTGGCCACCAGTCCGGGGGGCTCTGCATTTTAATTTAATTTTAAATGAAGCTTCTTAAACATTTTAAAAACCTTATTTACTTTACATACAACAATAGTTTAGTTATACATTATAGACTTATAGAAAGAGACCTTCTAAAAACGTTAACATGTATTACTGGTACGTGAAATCTTAAATCAGAGTGAATAAATGAAGACTCGGCACACCACTTCTGAAAGGTTGCCGACCCCTGCTGTAGTATCATTACAACATAGGGAAATTGGAAGCCCAAATCTGTAACATAGTTTTGCTTGGGAGTTATAAGAATTAGGTGAATTTAAGGAGGTTTCAAAAATTGTCCTAGAATGTATGCTTCCAGACAGCTAAAATGTTTCATTTAGCCAATACTACAGTGATATCCCTTTAACATAGTTAATCAGTTGTATTACTCTGTGTCTGAGAGAACTGTCTAAACATTCATTAACAACATCTTTAGTTATTCCAGGGCCACAAAATGAAGCCTGTACTCCTGCTCAGTGCATTTAATAGTTTACTTATAGGGAGATTTGTACAACTTACCCTTATTATGGAGTAGAGTGTGTGTCACAAATAACAGCTACTGTAATCTATAACAACACAAAATAGAGTTTGGGTAAAAACCAATTTATGGACATTTTGATGGACAAACACTGCAGCTCACTCTACACAGACAAAGTAAATAATTGTTAATCGTCTAGACAGACCCTTCGGTGCTGATCTACTCTGTGTAGGTTGTGGCATGAATCTAAAATGTGGCATAGCTCTGCGCTGTGAAGTTGCATTCAGGGCCGCCGAGAGTGGGTTCGGGTCCCAGTGAAAAAAAAATTTCGGGCCCCCTAGCAAGGGCGGACCGGCTAATTGGGGCGGACAAAGCCGGGGAAGCTGGGCCCCCTTCCGGACCGCCGGGCCCCAGTAATTTGTACCGGCTTCCCCCCCACCCCTCGTCAGCCTGGTTGCATTTCATCAGTGAGCTCAGTAGTGAATGAAATCTGAGGATCATAATATGCAAAAGGCCAATACCCACATATCTGTGGCAGACAGTGTGAAGTGGCTTTTCTTCCACAGTCCTTTCAAACCATCCCAAGCATGTGGCCTGGTTACAATGTTGCCATTGGCTCCCAAGCTGTTGTAACCCACACTAAGGTTGTGTGGCTCTTTGTCCCCCTCTAGCAGCTATATCACGTAGCAGTATGAGTCTGCTACTGCATTTTAGCTAATGTACATGGCTTAAGCAGTAGAAGTTCATGTATTTAGATTTGGAGGTCCTGAATTCATTCCCCAGAAAATATCTGTGTGGGGGCACTGTTATAAGTGTTACAAGTGTGGCTTCCTATAATGAAGCTTCTGATCAGGTCAATATGCTTGGGACCTGGTGCTTTTCTGTATGGCTGTGCGCTGTTAGTCAACCTCCATGTAAAACCCCTGGAAGACATCGTGAAACAACATGAACTAATTTGCCAGCGCTGTGCAGATAATATTCAGCTCTACAGCACCTTTGCATTTGGTGCATACAGCACCATCTGCCAGTTATCTCAGTGCCTTGATCAAGAGAAACTTTCTGAAGCTAAAATGATGGTGGAGAAAGACAAATATTTTGAGGAACTGGATTCCATGATGGCTAAAAATAATGCTTCCCAGCTCTGGCTGCTCAGAAGTCTGCAACCTCTCCTCAAAGATGAGAACCAGGTCATAGTGATCCACTTATTTTGCACTTCCAGATTTGGCTATTGCAGCATGTAACAGGGAATTAAAACAAGGTCCCTAAAACAACTGCTGGTTCAGCAAGCAGCAGCACACCTGCTCATCAACCCAAAGCACTAAGAATATATCACGCCTTGCCCCCAGACTCTCTATTTGCTCCCCACTGAATACTGGATCCAATTCACAATTGTGCTCCTAATCTTCAAAACCCTTGAGTGAGGCAGTTCAAGGCAGGGTTTACATTACTGACTTCTGTCAGCATAGCTGTGTCAGTCAGGTGCATGACAAATTGTGATCCCTGACCAACATAATTGTGTGAGCAAAAGCCTCTAGTGTAGACTGCTGTAACATCAAAGTTGTGCTACTGTTGGTATAACTTGTTTTGTTCCAGGGCTGGAATAAGTTATATCAGCAAAAGTGCAGCTTTGCTGGTCTAAACAGCATCTAAGCAAGGAGCACTTTATTTTTTTAGTATACTGTTAAAATGATACTGTGCAGGCTAGGAGCATTTTGCCCTAGCCAAAGAAACCTCAAAGATCACCTGTCACTTTAAGATTAAAGACCGCTTCATTACTTGAAGACACCAGAGTTGTCAACAACTAGAGTGAAATTAGTGGTAACAGGGACAAAACTTTCCTGTTAGATGGTCCCGTTATGGAGTTCCCTTCTGAAAGAGCTGAAAACAGACCTGGCTCTTAGTGCATTCAAGACAGAATGAAAAATCCACCTTTCTGTGTTGTGTTTGCCAAGATGATGACTTCTATAAAGCAAACAACATCCACATCAAAAGCAAAGCAGAGAGGGCAAGTATTGAATAAAACTGGAGACAAACGTCCTGTAATTTTTTGTAAGTCATTGTTGAAGACCAGTGTCCCAGGAGGATGGTGGGTACTTGTATTTCAGCCTGTGCTGTGCCTGTTCTCTGGATGAATGAGACTCCAAGTGCCAGGGCTGTCAACAAGCAATTTTTAGGAATACCACATTCACTTAACTTTTTAAACAATATGGATGTGTCTTCACATAAAACAAAAAGAACATCCAATGGATAATCCTTTTATTCTTCATTGAAGTTTACTGTAAATGGATGATTTTGGGAGGTGTGATGGCATCATGCACATTTCTGTGATGAACTCTTTTTTTGTAGTATTTAGTTTTAGATAATGAACCTACTGCAAGAGCAGAATATACATCTTTTCAGCAAAACTATACTACATTGGCTGAATCATGGCCTGACTAGTACAGGATGTAAGGGAGTTTAAGGCACCCCCTTTACACCTCTGCGTTGGCAAAGGTTCTACAGCGTTGCTACATCCCCTCTGTGTGCAGGTGAGCAGGAGGCAGCAGGGAACGGATGGAGCCTTTGCTCTACTCCCTCAATATGTCCAGCAGCGTAGCTGCGCTGGCAAGTCCATGCGCATACGTGGTCCCAGTATAGATCAGAATGTCATGATCTAGCCCCAGATAAGTAATGAGAGAAGGGAGTGGTTCCTTTGTAGCTGGTGTACCTTTATTCCCATTGTACTTTTAGAATACAAATAGTTGCTTAAAGCTATTGTTTCTTTGGTAGCACTTCATCTGCAAGAAGCGATGTTGACAAGTCTTGACATGCACCATTAGCACCTTAATGAAATCGGGCTTTATTTTTATAAGGGCATGAGTAGAAAAAACAACAGGATACTATTGCTTTTAGCAATTATTTACCTGAACTGATAGGCTGGAAAATTGACTGGAGTCTTCCTGGGTCGTCTTTCCAGATTGTGATAGCCTGGAGATAAAGATGTGCGACAGAACGTTTTATAGATGAGCACTATGTCACTGCTTAATGTTAGTCATCTCTTCTCTTCTCTTTCTTTTTTTATTTTTATTTTCTTGGTGAGAAATAAATAAAACAGAAGACTCTACAAGTAAATGTGTTGTCTCTGATCCAGGAAGTTATCGGCAAAGACAGCTGAACTTCCTGGTATAAATTGACTTTACAATGCATATAACTTCAGAACATTAATGAGGAAAAATATTTATGCTCACTCAACTCATGCTCAGTTCAGCTATATTTGTACCCCTTTGTGTATGTATTTTTGTGAATATATTTGTTATTGATTTGTTCATCTGAATTGATAAAAAGTTTAGGATTGTAGCTAAAATTCTTTTTTGTGACTAATATACATTTGGTTTGCCTGAAAACTAAGGTGGGGGGTTTGTGAATGACAGGAGACTGAGTAAAAATAAGGGGTTTAGTTGGAGAGAGAGTGGAGGAAGAAATAGGAACAGAGGGGAGTTGGAGTTTGAGGAGGAGGGGGTTGAGAATGAGGGTGGGAGAAGGCAGATTGTTTTTGTGTAAGTATTTTCAGCATAAAATTTGTATCATAATTAGGTGTTACTTAGTTGGGAAGGACGCAGGGATAGCTCAGTGGTTTGAGCATTGGCCTGCTAAACCCAGGATTGTGAGTTCAATCCTTGGGGGGGCCACTTAGGGATCTGGGGCAAAAATTGGTCCTGCTAGTGAAGGCAGGGGGCTGGACTTGATGACCTTTCAAGGTCCCTTCCAGTTCTAGGAGATTGGTATATCTCCAATTATTACCTTTTAGTTTGGTATAGAACATTCTATAGTTCTTTGACATAGCTCTGAGGTGGAAGCACATTTGGGATACTGGCATACTGAAAGAACTCCGTCCAAAATACTGTAGAGATGTTTAGCAAAACATACTCTCCCACATTGAAAATCAGAGGTGAATTAGTACTTATGAAAGGTTCTGCACTGATAGCAACTGAAATTCTGCCTTTATTATCTACAGAATAGATATGGTACGAACAGTATCAGTGAAAGCTTCTTGAGATTGCCATAACAGTGCACTTGAGCCTTTTTCTGTGAGCCCACCTTTTGCTGTTAAAATAGGTTAGATTCTATTCAGTAATTTGTTCTCTGTCCTCTGTACTGTGAGTACCAACAGGAATGTCAGTCAAGCAAGTGATGGACATCAGTCCATTACTGGCTAAATAAAAATCATCAACTCATTTTGCCTACGCCACTAAACAGATGATGTCTTTCAGTTCCTAGCAACATTATGACCCACTGGTGATACCAAGATGTAGAAGAATGTGCATGTCTGTATTCACCAGTCACCTGAATTATCTAGTTCTCTTTGATTAAAATTTTAAAGGCCAAGTTCCTATGTATTATGAAGAAGGAATATTACAAGTCGGGTTGTCAGATTAAAATAGAATTAATGGCATTTCCTTCATTTAAAGCTTACTGTATAAACCTGAAATTCTGCATGCATGGTGCCTTCCTTTTATTAAAACACACAGTAGTATACTTTAAGAGAAATGAGTAATATGTAACTTGCCAGCATCTATTAGTCAAATGCATTTAGAGAGGCATCCTTCCTTATTCTGTCCTTCCCTTTGTCCCCTTGTCCCATGCAGGGTTTGTTGTTTGTTAGTTTTTAACTGGACAATCATTTTCCACATTGTTGAGCAACATCATAAGGCGACTGTGTGACACTGAGATCTGCAATTATTGTGCATAAACTATTTCTGCCAACAAGAAAGAGTAACTCAAACAGGTATTTTGATGGGGAGAGGTGCATCGGATCAGTCTCTGTCTGCGGTGCATCTGAACTAGAACTCGAATTACAACTGCCACGAGGCACCAAAGTGTCATTTTGAAATGAAACATTTCCATTTTTGGCCAGAAACGTTTGAGTTTTCAGCTTGAATATGAAAACTTTTGGGTTTTGTGCATTTTGACATAATATCAGAATTGTCTGCAGAAAGCTGACATTTTTAAGAGAGAAAATTCATTTTATTGAACTCCCACTTTTCTCACACTCACAGAATCAAAAGGAGCAGGGAAGTTTCAGCTCAGCTGGAGAGGTCAGGGTATAAGGGTGGCTCTAAGGGCCACATTTTTAAAGGCAATTAGGTGGTGAAGGCTGCCAAAGTCCCCCCCATGACTGGTGATCAGCAGACCAGTGATATGCTCCCATCCATTCTTGTCCCTGGCAGGTACTTTCTGTGGAATTGGAGGAGGATGGGCTAGAACTGAGATTGTCTTACCTAAAGATTCCTAGTGTCTGTGGGGGGGGGGGGGGTGGAGGGAGGGGGGAGGATCTTCAGCTACCTGTTTTTAGGCCAGTATTACAGCTGCTTCACACAGACATAGGGCAGGCGGAATATCTGGCCTATTAACAGTATCATCAACTACTGCAATTTGTTGTAGTCTCACAATATTTGGTGTTTTCTTAAAGTCACAGCTATGAAGTAAGTGGTTACAGGAAAGTTTTTTGGTTTGCATTTTAAAAAAAATATGTTTCTAGCCCTCATGATTGGAGAGAAAAGACTGAAAATGTGATTCAAGTACTTGGACTCAAAAATTAGAAGGTAAATAAAAAATTCCTCAAATTTCTTATTTTATTTTATTTATTTTTAAAAGCTTATGATGTTTAAGCCAATCTCATAATTCTGGAGCCTGAATCATAATTCTTGAATGCCTAGGGTTGGCAATAGTGCTATAGTTTGTGTTTAAATTCAAGCTATATCAACATATATAGCAGTCAGAAGGACATTCTGGGTACTGGTAGGCTGATAAGGTCATCAAGGGCTTCCCAGAATGTAAGAGCCTCCTGTTGTGAGTTGTATATTTTGACATGTGAGCGGGGTTTATTGAGGACAGAACATGACCCCCCCACATATGTGTATTGATCCTATTCAAGGTCCTCTGTGTGGAATAGCAATCTGGCTTAGATAAAACTGGGTATATTTCCAAATATATTCTCAGTAATGCCATAGACTCGCAGAGGATGAATTTGGAGACTACTCTCCATCACTCTCACTTGCAAAGTACATTCCGTATAGGATGGGGAGTCAGTGTCCAAACCATTCACTATGTCACCAATTTGCCTGCATCCTGATGGAGCTGGAAGAGATTTCTGTGTACTAGAATGCAAATATCCATATATAAGGCAAAATAGTGCTGATTGATACCAGTTCATAAGCTACCACTGCTACTAGTAAGGCATTCTTCTACCTCACAGCTATGTAACAGTAGTGCAAGCATATTAGTGATGTACAAACAAATTAGTGATGTTTAAAGGTTTGGAGGATCTGTTCAGTTCTGTTTATGCACCCCAAAATAGACAGTTTAATTTCATACATGCAGGCTTTCTTTCGGCCTGACTGGAAATCCCAAAGCAAAGTCTGGGCAGCCTTTCTCATGATATTGCTGCTTTTGACCTTAGCCAGTACTGGAATTGCAGAGAAACTTAAAAGTGAAAACTTATAGAGTCAAAAGTGTTTAAAACATTTTCAAACTTCTTAAGTTTCATTTGGACAGAGTTTTCATTGAAGGTTTTGTTTGGTTCATATAGGTCTGACCTGGTTTGCTCATCTCCATAGGAGTAGGATCTGCTTTTACAGATCCAGACTAACACGGCTACCCCTCTGATACTTGAAAAGCAGAAGTTAGTCTGGAATTTTCAGAGGTCTAAGAGTCAGGTGCTTGACTCCTGTTGAATTCTGAAGACCCCTCAGGCGTCTTTGAAAATCCTAAACGTATTAAGTGTAAAGAAAGGCATGTAGTTTATTTGCTAGTTTACTTAGAAAATGTCACTGATATTTAAACACTCATCGATCAAAATTCTTAACTGAATTCCAGCTGAGCAATTAGTTCTGCTTACCTCAAATTGTGTCTCCTTTGGTACCATACTCTGTCCAGAACCGTGGCATAGTGCAGTGCGCTTTTAAAGTGCTGCTCCCTTCCACCCCAAAGATGTCTGCACTCAAGAAATGCATGAGTGATTTCCTTCCAGTGTATTCTGGGAAAGGACGGCAAGCAAGCCTGTTCTCTTCTCCAGCGTCTCCCCTTTACTTCTTTGGGGTCATACTAAAGGGGTATCTTCTTTCCTTCCTTGGGAAGGCAAGAGGATGCTCCCCTCTCCTTTTACTTCTGGGAAGTAGTGGGCTTCCCCCATAGCTCCCAGATCCCTGAGAAGATTTCTTGTGCACTTTAAAGGCTTTAGGACATGGGACTTCCGAACTTTATCTTGAAATGATGGATGAAGTACCTGTTGGCCTTTTAAGCTGAAATCCAATAATATCTACCAAGAATGGCCCTAATGATCATGATAGCGAGAGACTTTTTTTTTTAATTGGAAGGAGTGTGACTTTTGTAGCCTTATTACCACTTTAATTGATTTACAATTCAAATGGTGAAAAGTTGGATTTTCTTTTGCCATGTAAATGTCTAGCTAGAATCACACCTCACCAAAATGAAGAATGAATAAATAAATATGTAACTTTGTCGCTGCAGATAACTGAACTACTGTTCAGCTTTACAACAAAAGCTACCTGATTGCTCCTTGTTTTAAGCCTCTCAAATCCTCATGATTTAGTTCTACAAATATAGCAAATCATTTCTTTCCCTAGGTTGCTCTGTACTGTTAAAAAACAGAGGAAGCTACATGAGGCCAGTATGAAGAGACTGTTAGTGTCAGTACTTTACAATACTTACGATTGTACTTGAAGATGTCTTTGCATTATCTATGTATCTTTAAGAAGTGCATTCTTCTAGTTCATTCCCATAAAAGAGAAGAACTAGACTTGAATCTCCCCATTTGATGAGTTTTTCAGGCTGTACAAAATAGCTATTAGGACCAGAGAATTGTGACTCAGTGGGGTTAAATTAGATTTGTTACTGCTTGCAACTGAACTCCCTTTGGTAGTTGGAGTGAGCTTCTATAGCAGATGGAAAAAAATAGAGCATGAGGCACACAGCAATTTTTCATAGTTATTACAGGTGACATATCTAAACTGGCAGGATGCAGGCACAGGAAGGGCATATAAATTACACAAATAAAAGTTTATTTAGACTCATTCGAAATCACCAACAGAAATATAGATAGAAAGGAACTTCAGTGGGGTCTGAGTGTGAATAAAATTATCATGCCTTCTTAGATGTCTTTCAATGAAAAAAATCTAGAAGAAAGAAATGTAGCTGTGGCCTTTCATTGTGCAGTGAGTCAAAAAACAAGTGTGACATTTAAGCAAAATCTGTACTAACTTGCCCTGCTTCAGAGAATGGTGTGCATAATACAATGTCCTTTCATTTTAGAAAGCATTTAAAAATCCAGGTCATTAATGATCTCTTCAAGGATAAATAGTTTGTAAAGGGTTGGATCTTTCTGCTCCATGGATTTTATTAAAAGACTGTACACTTTATTCACATTTTTATTCTGTGAAAAGAAGATTCAATAACAATAGGTCACAAGTAGCATGTGCATCATACTTAAAAGCTAATTCCTGTGAACATTTTTCCCCACTGCAATACAGCCACACTATCTGTTAGGGGGCATACGATTATTGCAAGTGAGGACTACTGATAAAGTGAGGACTACTGAAGATTAATTCAAGCAGGAGTGCTGAAACAATTTGTATAGTGAGAGCTATTGAACCAAACTGTAAACCCTATATATAATCAAATCCACTTCAAGCCACGGGGTGCAGCAGCTCCTTCCACATCCCCAGTTCCAGCACCTACAAATTCAAGTATTAACCAGTGCTACAGTACTCTTGTTATTCTATCTAATCTTATCAGATTTAAGGCATTTGTAGTGCACACTCTGCAGTGTTAAATACAATAGTGCACATTTAAAATACTCACCTCTATGCAAAATGAATTATTTATCTGCTCTTGTCTCACACAGGAGATCTTATGTCCTGTGCTGGGGGTGGGTAGGTAGGGGAAGAGAACCTTTTTCCTTTTCATTTCTTGTTTTGTTAGCCAATTTTATTGGAGGTGAAACATGGACTCACCTTGATCTTCAGTGGTGAGAAGCTACACAGCCAAAGGCCTCTCTACCGCAATTGTCCTTTCTCTGTTTTGCTAGAAACGTATCATTGACTCCATCTACTGTAATAACCCCACAAAGCAGTGCATTCTTGGTTGGCTGCATAAAGACAAGGGTCCCTAAGATTGTCAGACTGAAGCCCACTGAGAGCTTCTACTAATCTTTCATTTTCAGGAACATCAAAACTGTACAAGTGAAAGTGGAAAAACACAGGCCTTTCACTTGAGAGACTAACGTGCAGAGAAAGAGTCAGGAAGAAAATAAGTATTTCGAGATGTAAAATCTAAATTTGAAAGAAACTAGTTGTTACAGAGTTGGAATATTTCTTTCTGTTTCTATAAAAACGATTGTACTTTTGCATTAGTCTCTTAGTAAATCAAGGCCAAGGTATTATTTCCCAACATTATTGTGAGGCCAGTCTTACTATATCCTCAAATACCTAAGGTGGTTTATAAATGGTAAAAATAATTTTTTTGAAGAAAAGGTGGATTATGCTGGTTATTAATAACCAGACAGTTGATAATTGGGCAAAATAAACAATCTTAATCCCATGAAATTAAAGAAAATATTTAAATCGGTTATTTAGAAGAAGTCATTTAAGAAGCTGTCTGAAAACAGGCCTATTACAAGTATTTGTAATCTCAAAGCAAATTAAATCCTACCATTTACTTGTTTACCAATGGTCTCTTCTCAGGAATACATGGTCTCACAATTTGGTGATTAACAGGAGATTCTGTTAATATTTTAAATTACAATTGCATTTCAACATTCCAATAAAATCATTACAAGAGACTTTAAATCTAATACCTTGGCAATGTCTTAGTTAACTTTCTTTCACCAATCCATGTTGACATTTTTGGGAGGATTTCCTTGGACTGGTTTCTTCTTGAGTCTTCTCTGTTCTTAGCTGTTTGTAATAGTTTGCTTGTAGAGATGGGCAGGATGAGTTGTGAAGCATCTGCAGGGTAGCAAAGGATGTATGTGGGGGGTGCTCACTTCAGAATTTGTACACTCTTCTCCTTCCTGTTTCCATGAAATTATAGGAAGATACACCTGTGTCAGGCTTGTTTAGATTCACAGTTAGTTGCTGTCACCCTTTACCTGGCTCCATGGCTTTGGGGTTGGCTTAGGTGACACCTTCAGCTCCTCAGTATTCAGTCTGCTTAATGAAAATGCAGCTAGCTAACAGGAGTAGCAAACA
Source organism: Mauremys mutica (assembly GCF_020497125.1). Lineage (NCBI taxonomy): Eukaryota > Metazoa > Chordata > Testudines > Geoemydidae > Mauremys > Mauremys mutica. Next base: position 72,822,601 of record NC_059072.1, read on the forward strand.
GGAGTTTTACAAGGAAGTTCTCCAAGTGAAGGAGGAAAGACTACATGTCTCTTGAGGTGAGTTTGTCTGCCAGTTTGTTTTGTTTGTTGTGTGCTTGCTTGTTTTCTGTGTCTCTGGCTGATTAAAGAATACACAGTGTTGTCTGTTATGGGGGCTGTGTGCTGAGCCAAGTGGGCCTGCTAGGCTAGGCTGAGAGCTTACTAACAAGGCTTTAGTCTCCAGTCTTTTGTTTCCTCAACCTTTAAGCATTCCTTGAAGCGGGGGCGGGGGGCGGGCATTCAGTCAGGATGAACAGGGGTTTAAAAAGGCAGCTCCTAAGTGGCAAGACCAGCAAACGGGATTTTTTTGAGGGAGTTTAAAAAGGGAGTGTGAGAGGCAGATACACTTAACAAACATACTCTAAACTTAGGCCAATAACCCTCCATCCCCCGTGCCCAAAAATACCCCTTGCAAGAGTGAAAATGATGCAGACAAAAGTCCTGCAGAAGATTGGAGGCTATCCAGGTTATTGCTCTGAATGCAGACTACATGATTACCTGTCTCGTGGGCAGGAGGTGTGCCTACAATGCAAGCAGCTCTTGGCCCTCAGAGACACCGTACAGAGTCTTGAGACCAGAATGGCTGAAGTGGAGGAGCAAAGGGAGACAGAACAATACATAAAGGAAACGTTCAGACACACAATAGAGCTTTCCCACCTCCAATCTTATAGGTGGTGTACTGTTAAGGAAGATTAAAGTCTCTCAGGGTAGGAGGCCATCAGGCTGGAGTGGAGGTAAAGAATCCCATAGTTTGGACCCTCCTTTCAGATGATGTCATGGTATCCTCTTGCACCGAGGCTATCCCTCTAGGCGAGGGAACCCCAGTTACTAGGAAGAGCCTGATAATATTAATGGGGGATTTGATTATTAGAAATATAAATAGTTGTGTTTGTGATGACTGGGAGAACTGCATGGGTAATTGCCAGCAAGATGTGAAGGTGGCAGACCTCTTGAGACATCTAGATAGACATATGTGCAGTGCTGGGGAGGAGCTAGTGGTTGTGGCAGCAAGGTAGGTACCAGTGACATACGGAAATGTAGGGGAGAGAGGTTCTGAAGGCCAAATTTGGGCCTCTAGATAAGAGATTAAAGTCCAGAACCTTCATGGTAGCATTCTATGAAATGCTTCCAGTTCCACAGGGCCAGGAAGACAAGCAGAACTGCAAGGTCGCTATGCATGGAAGAGACGTAAGGAGGAGGGATTTAGGATTATTAGAAACTGAGGAACCTTTTTGGAAAGCAGGAGCCTATACAGGAAGGATTGGCTCCACCTACATGAAAAAACCAGATTTCTGGCATATAATGTTTTTTAAAATAAAGGCAGGGGTAAAACTGACAGGTGCAGAGAGCACATGGTTTGAGTGGAGATATCCCCTAAGGATGCATTTGTAACACTGACAGCCCCTGGTCATCGGCGGGTGGGATCAAACCTGGGACCTCTGGAGTTAAATGCATGACCCTCTACTGCATGAGCTAAAAGCCATATGGTTGTTGGCTAAGGCTGTAGAGCAGATTCATTAACCGCTAAGTGGTCTCAGTGCCACTCTGTGGGACAGAGCTCCACACCCAGGAGGTGCGTGGGTTACACATTTATTAAAGGAGGAGCTCTATATCCTTGTAAAGAGGACAGGAAAGAAGTTGTAAAGTCCTGGTAGGAGCTAGTGAGGAACAGTCATATGTAAAAGAGTCCCATTTAAATATAGCACATGAAGGCAAACAACTGAATATTGACAAAATGTACAAGTGTTTATATACAAATGCTAGAACTCTAAATTCTAACATGGATGAACCAGAGTGTCTGGCATTAAATGAAAATATTGATATAATAAAAACATAAGAATGCCCATACACAGTCAGACCAACGGTCTATGTAGCCCAGTATCCTTTCTTGTTTCAGTAGCCAGTGCCAGATGTTTCCATCGAAATGAATTTATTGAATGATCCATCCTCTGTCATCCAGTTCCAGCTTCTAGCAGTCAGAGGGTTAGGGACACCCAGAGAATGGGGTTGTGTCCCTAACCATGTTGGCTAGTAGACATTAGTGGACCTATCCTCCATGAACTTATCTAATTCTTTTTTTAACCCAGTTATACTTTTGGCCTTCACAACATCTGCTGGCAATGCGTTCCATGGGTTGACTGTGTTCTGTGAAGTACTCTCTTATGTTTGTTTTAAACATGCTGACTATTAATTGATTGGGTGACTCTGGTTCTTGTGTTATGTGAAAGGTAAATAACACTTCCTTATTCACTTTCTCCACACCATTCATAATTTTATAGATCTCTGTCATATCCCCCTTTAGTTGTCTCTTGTTCTAAGAGAACAATTCCAGTCTTTTTTCATCTCTCCTCTTATGGAAGTGCTTCCATGCCCCTAAGCATTTTGGTTGCCCTTCTCTGTGTTTTTTCAATTCTAATATATATTTTTGAGATGAGGGACCAGAACTGTATGCCATAATCCAGGCATGGATGTACCATGGATTTGTGTAATGGCCTTTACTAGGTGTGTTTATCTGTCCCTTTCCTCATGGTTCTTAACATTCGGTTAACTTTTTGACTACCTCTACACACTGAGCAGATGTTTTTGGAGAACTATCCACATTGACCCCAAAATTTCTTTCTTGAGTGGTAACAGCTAATTTATATCCCATCATTTACTTTATATATCTAGGATTATATTTTCCAATGTCCATTTGCATTTATCAACATTAAATTTCATTTGCCATTTTGTGTCCCAGTCATCCGTTTTTGTGAGATCCCTTTCTGATTCTTCACAGTCAGCTTTGGACTTAAATATCTTGATAAATTGTATAATTTGCAAATTTCTCCACCTCACTGTTTACCCCCTTTTCCCAGGTCATTTATGAATATGTTAAACAGCACAGGTCACAGTACAAATCTTTGGCGGACCCTGCTATTTACCGCTCTTCATTGTGATTAAAAACCCATTTATTACTACCCTTTGTTTCCCATCTTTTCACCAGTTACCATGAGAGGACCATCCCTCTTATCCCATGACTGCTTACTTTGCTTAAGACTCTTTGGTGCGAGACCTTGTCAAAGGCTTTCTGAAAGTCCAAGTACACCATATCAACTGGATTATCTTTGTCCACATACTTGTTGACCCCCTCAAAGAATTATATTAGATTGGTGAGACATGTTGTCTCTCCCCAACATATCGTATTCATCTATGCGTCTATGATAATTCCATTTTTCCTATAGTTTCAACTTATATGCATGGTGCTGAAGTTAGGCTTACTGGCTTGTAATTGCCATGTTATTGCCATGTATTTGTTATGCTTATATTTGACACCGCTTGAATATAGATTTCAAACACAGTATGGTATGACCACTTCTATCCCTTCCCCTTCTCCATTTTGTAACAACATATTCAACATCCCTTTATTGTAAACTTTTGCCAACAGCTGGTCCACATGTCCCTCAGCTGGTAGTTTTCAACTTTAATTGAAAGCTACTGGTTCCAGAGATACTATTATGGAACTCGTTGCATCTTATGAAGTTTGACTGTAGTTCCACCCAATCATGCTTCAGGAGCAAACTCGCATCCAAGCATGGATGTGATCAGTTAGCTGTCAGCAGCAGAAATGCTCTGGCTTTTGAAGCATGAAAGTGCAGAACTCCAGTCAGCAACATCTACTAACAGATGGTTGCTGTTGTTTAAATTGGAAAAAATGGAAAAGGTAGAGTTGATAGGTCACAGAGGGGAAACTGAAATGAATTCTTATGAAGCCATATTTATGTCTCTTGATGTGTTAGTGATTTGGTGACTGTTTCTGCTATCCTATGCACAGCATCAAAATGTGTCTGACATAAGGCAAGGGAAAGAAATATTAGAGATATATTCCCAATTTGCTTTACCCTGTTATAGATTAATAGATTCCAAGGCCAGATCATAGAATCATAGAATATGGTTGTGATCTAGTATGATCTCCAGTATAATATAGGCCATAGAACTTCCCCAAAATAATTCCTGTACTATATCTTTTAGAAAAAACATCCAATCTTGATTTAAAAATTGTCAGTGATGGAAAATCTGCTGCATCCATGGTAAGTTGTTCCAGTAGTTAATTACCGTCACCCTTAAAAATTTACACCATTTTTCCAGTCTGAATTTATTTGCTTCAATTTCCAGCCTTTAGGTAGTATTATACCTTGCTCTGGTAGATTGAAGAGCCCATTATTAAATATTTGTTCCCTGTGTACATACTTATAGACTGTAATCAAGTTACCCGTTGGCCTTCTCTTAGTTAAGCTAAATAGATTGAGCTCTTTGAGTCTATCGTTATAGAGTATTGTGATGGGGTTGTGATGGGATGTACCCTCGGGATGAAGCTTGGAAGATGTTGGAACCACTGTGCCCCGTAACTATTAAACTGTTGGCCTCTCACTCTGCTTTTGCTGATGACACACAGCCAGCCCCTCTAGGCCCTATCATTCAACAAGACAGCAGGTGATGCCACACCCCCAACTGAGTCATGCGAGTGCTTTACCTAAGTAGGGTGACCAGATGTCCTGTTTTTAAAGGGACAGTCCCATTTTTTGGGACTTTTTCTTTTATAGGCGCCTATTACCCCCACCCCCGTCCCTTTTTTTCACAGTTGCTATCTGGTAACCCTATACTTAAGCCACTCGTGGACCACCAATGGAGGCACCAGCCAATTTCCCAGTCTTGCACCCTACTGGAGTATAAACCCAGAAATATGCCATCTTGCACTGCATAGGGATCTGTGCAGTGCAAGCTCATTAATTAGTCTGGTCCCCCCTCGATGTGGGGCAGATATACACTAGCCTTTGTTAGCAGAGCTAAGATTCCCTAACACTTCACTCAAAAACACACTGGGTAAGATAAAACCTAATACAGGTTTATTAACTATGGAAAGATAGATGTGAAGTGATTGTAAGTGATAACAAACAGACCAAAGCCGGTTACCTAGGATTTGATTCAGCAACATCTCACCATGACTGATGATACAAGCAGATTTACAGATTCCTGAGGCACAGGTTTCCTCCCCCATTCAAAGTTCTTTGTTTTCCAGAGGTTCTTTCAGGTGTTGAGTTGTGGGGGAGTAAAGACAAGTCATGATGTCACTCCCCATCTTTTATAGTTTCTTCCAGCTTGCTGGAAAGTCTATGCATGTGATGTCGGGGGTCCGCCCCCATTGGTCAAACAGTCTCCATTATGTCCATGCTCCTTCCTTATACAGAGTTCCTGTGTTAGTGTATTCTTCCCTTGATGTCAAATATCAGAGGGGTAGCCATGTTAGTCTGGATCTGTAAAAGCGGCAAAGAGTTCTGTGGCACCTTATAGACTAACAAATGTATTCACCCACGAAAGCTCATGCTCCAATACATTTGTAAGTCTATAAGGTGCCACAGGACTCTTTGCCACCTTCCCTTGATGGGTGTTGATGAGAGCAATTAACACTGTCTGGCTACTCCATTGTTGTACCTGAAAGGCTGGTTTGGGGTGTTTCCAGCCTCATGTCATACTTTAGTAACTCACACATAGTAAGACTTCATACTTTCACATGTAATGATAGCACACACAATCCAACAAGATATTAACGTTTAGCAGATCAAGACTTTTAGAATGATACCTCACAAGGCATACTTTGTACAAAACATATTATAAATACATCATCATCATAAGTATGGGGTGCTTTGGGATGCAAACTGTCACAGGGGTGTACCTGGCCTTTTGAGACCCCTGGCTGGAGGATCTGTTGTCCGACCACACCCTGCCTCAGGAGAGGAGCAGCAAAGGTGGGTCCTTCATGCCTGCCTAGAGAGCCTGCATAGAAGCAGCCAATCAGAACCTAGCTGGCTCCGATAAAAGGAGCTGCAGGGCCTGAACAGGTCACTTCCTGGTTGGTACCAGCGGAGCAAGGAAGGAAGGGTGCCCCTGGTCACAGAAGCTCAAGAGAGAATCAGAAGATGTGTTCTGGTGTCATTTGCATTCAGCAAGGAGGAAGAGGATCTGAGAACTTGAGCCCTGAGGTAAGGGTGAAGAGAAAGGTCTTATGTGGGAAAAGGCCCAGGAAATAGCAGCAGCAAACTGGAAGTAGCAGTACATGTATGCTGTTTATTGGGTCCAGGGTTGGAACGTGGAGTGGTGGGCAGGCCCGGGTTCCCTCACTGGCCAGTAGCAAAGTGGTCTAAATCCCAAGAATAGGATAAGGCTTGCTTAGAAGCTCAAGTGAAGGGATTTAAAGGGCCAAGAGATGGGGCTGAAGACTCTGGTAAGAGCAGATAGGAGTTGTTGGGGTGTTTTTGTTTTGTTTTGTTTTTGGACTTTTGCTACCCCAGAAGAGGTTCATCTATTTTGACTGTGAGACTTGGCTGAAGAGCTGAGCCACTGAAGACCTGCCTAGTGAGGTCACCAATCTACAGGGGACACCAGGAATAGGGAAAAAAGAGTGCACACCACACTCAACTGCTAGGAGCACCCAGGAGGTGAGTGCCCCATCACAGGCATGTTTTGTAATCCATTAATAATTCTTGTGGCTCTTCTGTCAACCCTCTCCAATTTATCAATATGCTTCTTGAAATGTAAACACCAGAACTGGACACAGTATTCCAGCAGTAGTCACACCAATACTAAATGCAGAGGTAACCTCTGTATTCCTACTCAAAGTTCCCATGTTTATGCATCCAAAGATTGCATTAGCCCAGTGTTTCCCAAACTTACAACACTTGCGTACCCCTTTTGAGATATTTGTCTTACTGGCGTACCCCTTCTTCAATTAAGATAAATTGTGGGGGAGGCCCCGCTCAGGCCAATGCCGGCCCCTTGCCACCCAGGGTCCCGGCCACTTCCCCAGCTCAGCCCGCTGCTGGCCTGGGTGAATGGGACCCCCAGCCGGCAGCGGGCTGAGTGGGACCGGCGGACGGAACCCTGGGCTGGCAGTGGGCTGAGCCGCTCAGCCCGCCGTGGGTCTGGGGTCCCGGCCGCCAGCCCCACTCAGCCCACTGCCAGCCTGGGTGAACGGGACCCCCGACCGACAGCAGGCTGAGTGGGGCCAGCATCTGGGACCCAGCTGGCAGGAGCCGGCAGACGGAACCCCAGACCAGCAGCGGGCTGAGCCACTCAGCCCGCCGCAGGTCCGGGGTTCCATCCGCCAGCCCTGCTCAGGCCACTGCCGGCCCCTTGCCAGCCGGGGTGAAGGGCTGCGTGCCCCTTGAAACCCTTTCACGTACCACCAGGGGTACGCGTACCACACTTTGGGAAACACTGCATTAGCCCTTTTGGCCATGGCATCACACTGGTAGCTAATGTTCAGCTGATTATCCACCATGAGCCCAAATCTTCTCAGAGTCACTGCTTCCCAGGATAGAGTACCGCATGCAATTGCGGCCTACATTCTTTGTTCCTAGATGAACACATTTACATTTAGCCATATCAAAATACATACTGTTTACTTGCGCCCAGCTTACCAAATAATCCAGATCGATCTGAATCAGTGACTTGTCCTCTTAGTTATTTACGACTCCCCCAATTTTTGTGTCATCTGCAAACTTTATCAGTGATGATTTTATGTTTTCTTTCAGGTCATTGATAAAAAATATTGAATAGCAGAGGGAGAAGAACCAATCCCTTTGGGACTCCATGAGAAACACACCCATTCAATTATTTCTTTACAGTTATCCAGATTTTAATCCATTTAATGTGTGTCATGTTAATTTTATATCTTTCTAGTTTTTAATATAAATGTCATGCTATGGCAAGTCAAATGCCTTACTATTTACCAATTTACCAATACTTATTATTAACCAATTTTGTAACCTAATCAAGTTAGCTTGACAGGATCTATTTTCCATATATCCATGTTGTTTTTTGCTAATTACATTACCCTCCTTTAATTCTCTATTAATCAAGTCCCATATCTGCCTGTCCATTACCATTTCTGGGATCAGTGTCAGACTGACAGGCCTATAATTACCCAGGTAATACCATTAATGCTTTTTAAATATTGAAATGACATTAGCTTTCTTGCAGTCTTCTGGATCTTCCCCAGTGCTCCATGTTGAAAATCAAGATTAATGTCCATCGAGGTCATCAGCCAGTTCTCTTACAACTCTTGGATACAAGTTAATCAGGCCGTCTGGTTTAAAATTGTCTAAATTTGTTAGCTGCTGTTTTACATCCTCCTGAGATATTAGTGCAATGGGAAGAGTTATCATGTAATATGATTACATCATCTTTCTTTCCCAGATGCAGAACAGAAATATTTATTAAACTCTACTGCTTTTTCTGCATTATTATTGATAATTCTATTATTTCCATCTAGTAGTGGACCAATATCATTGTCAGGATTCTTTTTGTTCCTAATATACTTTAAAAACTCTTTGTTGTCCTTAACACCGCTGGCCATAGATTTCTCCTTGTGTTCCTTGGCTTCCCTTATCAGTTTTCTAGAGTTCTGATTTATACATATTACTATCAACTTCCCCTTTCATTCATTTGTTATATGTTATTTTTATAACTGTCTTCACTTCCCCTCTAAATCAGCTTGATTTTTAGCCAATACGACTTTCTTCCTCAATTGTAGGATTATGTCTTTTGGGGTGTCTAGTAACGTGTTCTCAAATGATTCCCAATGATCATTCACATTTTTCTGATTTAAATTCTTCATCTCAATTGATTTGGCTCATAATGTGTCTTCAGCTTTGTGAAATTAGCCCTTTTAAAGCACCACTTACATATCACTGGTCTGGACTTCATTCTGTTTGCACATTGTATATGTGATCAAGTTATGAACAGTTGTACCTAAATTACCATTAGTTGTGATCAGTTCCTTTATCTATCAAGATGAGGTCTAATATAAAATTCTCCTTTGTTGGATGCAACACTTGAGTTAGGAAATTGTCATCTATAATATTTAGAAATTTCAATGATGTTTTAGTACTGACAGCATGAGACCTCCCAGAGTCCAGCATACATCACTCAAATTGAAGTCCCCTATGATCACACAGCTTTTTTTCCCCTACACAATCTAGACAGGTATGTGGATCTGGTTATCTTGTTCCTTAGTGTGATTTGGTGGTCTACACCAGACACCAACTAATACCCCATCTTATGCTTTATCCGTTAAGACCTTGATCCATAAGTATTCAAGATCATTTTCTCCCAATTCATCACTGGGTATGTCTACACTGCAATTAAACACCCATGGCTGGCCCTTGTCAGCTAACTTGGGCTTGTGAGGCTCGTGCTATGGGTCTGTTTAACTGTGATGTAGACGTTCGGGCTCAGGCTGGAGCTTGGGCTCTGGGACTCTCCCACCTCGCGGGGTCCCAGAGCCCAGGCTCCAGCCCAAGCCTGAACACCTACATCACAATTTAAAGAGCCCCTTAGCCTGAGTCAGCTAACACAGACTAGCCACGGATGTTTAATTGCAGCGTAGATGTACCCAGTGACTTGGAAACAGTGTAGTGCCATATCTAACATGGAGTTGGTTCAGTGGAAAGGTTAGCCACGTTTGTAATATGAATGGTATGGTGTTTCTGAAAAAGGAGATGAGAATACATCTGAGCAGTGGAAAAATGGCATGACGTGACACCAACACACATGGGACTCCCTTTTCTAACAAAGTTGAACTTGCTCCTTCTTTCTTGTTAAAGTCAGTGGTGGTGGTGATACTTTCAGAAATTATAGGGGGCTGAACCAAGATTTTTTAAAAAGCGACTAGTGATTTGGGGCACTTCAATTTTTGGGTTCTCATCTTCTGGTCCTTTCAAGGGGTGCTCAGCACTTGCTAAAAATCAGACCTCTGGAGATGTCTTGAGTTGAGCACCCCAAAATTGAATCACCCGAAAGAACTACCTGCTTTTGAAAAACTTGACTTTCTGTATTTACACTAGCTGAGGAACTGGATCCAAATGGTGTAGGTGGCACCACTTTAATCTTGTAATTAACTATGACTAATCCTGCTGCTTACTGCAAAGCTGAGAGTATAATGGAGTGGTTTTATATTTCTGTATGCATGCACAGTACTCGCTATTAAAGATTGACATCACAATTAGAGGAAAGGAACTTTGTGGAGTTTGTCAGATTTTTAATTTACCTTTCAAATTATTTTGGGAGCTCACAGTGATCACAAATCTGGTTGGTTTGTGAATCATTTCTTCCTTTAATGTATAGCTGTGGATTTTTGCCAAGAGAGGTTTGGTTTTAAAAAAACAACTAATACAAAGTCAATGTTGTGTGTTAGGTACAGTATTAGGGAGAAGAAAATCCCTCAAAAGCTAGGCTGACAATCCAGTGCCCTAATAAAGTAAATGAACAACATTTTTAATTGAAATTTTCTCTCGCCTTCTCAGCTACTTGTTTTACAGACTCTTTATATTTATTTGTCCCTCTTCAAGCTTTGTTCCATTTTCTACTCTTCTCTTCTCCCCCCCTCCCCGACACATACACACACTGGATTTTTCTCTCTGTCCCTTCATTTCCATCCCCTAAACAGAATGTGAACCCAGTGATGTTCAGATGAACTTTTAACCCCCCGTGTGTGTGTACTGATTTGAAAGTAAGTTCAGCAAGCAGTCCTATTCCTAACAATGGTATCATGATAATACTTGCATAGCACCTTTCATCCAGGATCTCAAAGTGCTTTGTAAATGTAGGAGAGCATTATTATCTCCATTTGACAGATGGGGAAACTGTGGAACAGAGAAATTAAGGCAAATGTTTTCAAAAATGGGTGGCTTAAAATTAGGCACATAGCAAAATTCATTCCACACGTGGATGGAAAAAAATGAGAGGGAACACTGCTTATGACTTACAACGGGGCCAGAGACAACGGCATTCTTAATACTTTATTTTTATATTGCTGGCTACTCAGTGCTTAATTTGTGCTGGGCCTTGCTGGGGCTCAGCCTCAGCGCCTCTAGGCATGGCAGTTCTTAGCCCCAGCTCCTCTGGGCTCCCGGCCATCAGCCACTGACCAGCTGGCTAACCAGCCAGTGCTTAATTTGTGCCAGAGCTTGCTGGGGCTAAGCCCTGGCATCTCTTCTTTTACAGATTAATCACTGTGACTACTATTTTTTCCATTTTGGGGGAGTAGTCCAGAGACCTCTTCACCCCAGGGAGAAAAGAATGAAAGAGGTGCAAATATACCAGCTATTTAAACAATAGTAGTGCATAATTTTTATGGTGCAATATACAGGTAGCAATTATAGTATCTTTCATTTCTAGTCTAGTTCAAAGCACTCAGACATTCACTGCACCTGAGTTAATCTGTATTTATATGTATACAACTTGTGAGTGATTACTTAAGAAATATACTCACACTCTGTGATGTAGGGAAAATTATAGCATGCATTTCTCAGAACTTTATAAAGAGAATTGACATAGGAAACATAAAAGAATCTACTAATGAATCTTTTGTGTGTGCAAAAGCTAATTAAATATTTTAGTTGATTGCAATTTGAATAGTTACACTGCAAGTAAGAGTAGAAGTTACAAAGAAAATGTAAAAGCTTAATCATCTAATTCCAGAGGTGAAAGTAAGCCAGTACACCCCTGTACAGCGTACTGGGGTGGATCGGCTTCCCCTGGCGGCAATTTAAAAGATCTGGGGCTCCCAGCAGTGGCTGGAGCCCCAGGCCCTTTAAATTGCCGCTAGAGCTCTGCTGCCAGAGCCCTGGGGTAGCGGTATTTAAAGGGCCCAGGACTCAAGCCACAGCTACTGCCCTGGTCCCTTTAAATCATCCCCAGAGCCCTGGGGTAGTGGCGGGGCTCTGGTGGCGATTTAGAGGGCCTGGGGCTCTGGCAGCCGCTACCACCTCGGCCCTTAAAATAGCCGCTGGAGCCCCGCCGCCGCCTCCCCAAGGCTCCGGCAGCAGGGCTCCAGGGATGATTTAAAGGGCCCTGGGCAGTAGCGGCAGCCAGAGCCTTGGGCCCTTTAAATCACCGCTGGAGCCCCTGGCTGCTGCTGCTACCCCGGGGCTCTGGCAGCGGGGCTCAGGTGGCAATTTAAAGAGCCCAGCGCTCCCACTGCCACTACCCTCCGGGGCCCTTTAAATTGCCACCCGAGCCCCACTGCTGGAGCCCTGGGGTAGTGGCAGCAGGGCTCTGGCGTGATTTAAAGGGCCAGGGGCTTCCAGCTGCCACTACTGCAGTGGAGCTCCGGGCCCTTTAAAGCTCCACCAGAGCCCGGGGCCCCGGGGTAGTGGCGGCAGCTGGGAACCCCCTCCAATGGTGATTTAAAGTGCCTGGGACTCCGCTGCGGTAGTGGCCTCTGCAGCTGGGAGCTCTGGGGGTGATTTAAAGGACCCGGGGCTCCCAGCTGCTGCTACCACAGCTCCAGCCTCGGTCCCTTTAAATCCTGATTTAAGGCGCCCAGCGATTTAAAGGCCCCGCCTCTTCTGGTTGAGGCCCCGCCCCCTCCTAAGGACTCCAGAGTACTGGTAAATCCTTTAAGTTACTTTCACCCTTGTCTAACTCTTATATTTTCTTTCCATAGTATTTTTATTGCTTTATATTTTCCTCCATTATTCTCTATTCCAAAAATTAATAAGGTTTGAAATCTCATTTCAATATACACCCTAAGTGAAGATTCTTGCACTAATTATTGCTTCCCTTATCTACAGCAACTCTTCTAGCAACAAGCAGTCTCTACATGAATCATATGTAAAAATTTGTTGGAGGGGGAGGGCGAGAAAGAAATCATCTCTTAGAACAAACTCAGTGGTTTATTTCAGTTGGTATAATCCAAGAAATATCATATAGAATATAAAACATAAAAGGGACTTATTTAATTTTTATAACATTATTTTGAAACAGCTCAACATTTAAATTCAATGAGTGAGATCGTGGTCCCATTGAAATCAATGGGAATTTTGTGATTTACTTCAGTGGGGTCAAGATTTCACCTATTGTGGGTGTTAAGGGAATATGTGTAGAGATTTCATGGACTATATAGATGTTTTAACACATAAATAAAATTATCATATGGGTTGCATTATCTGTTATCAACATGAATAATATTGCCTATTCACCAGTTTCTTGTGCCTCCCAGTTAGCCATTTTCTATTTATGTGCTTGCTCAGTGCTTCTAGTAGCTATCCCTAATGTATCTCAGTAACATAAGTAATATGAAGATGGTGTTTTAAAAATAAATCTAAGCACAAAATAAACATATCAAAGAACGAATGCTACTTAGTTCAGGTGAGCAAGTACCTGACTTGACAGTCTATACTTGTGGTCCAGGATGAAAACAGTTTCAGCAGATTAAATAATATATGTGGGAGTCTGAATCTTCATGAATTTCGTACTGCATGTTTATTTCTCAAAGTCTAAAACAAACCATGATGGCCAGTTACACCAAATCTACGTGTGGGTAATGATTAGTAATTAAATGGTTCATTTTTCTTATTCAATAGGAACAAAAAAAAAGTTATTCAAACAATTCTAACCAACATTTCTAACGTTCAACTCTCTGTCTCTCTGAAGACCTAAATCTCTCATCCTGGTTCTCATTATCTCTTCCATCTTTGTCAGTGTAGCTTCCTCTTCACTGATATGCACAACACACGCATTGCTATGCCCCTCTCCCAACAGTCCATACAAAACCAACAGCAAAGATCTTATGTTCTGTTCCTCTGACCACATCTTCTCTTTGAATCTCTCTTCTCCTCCACATCAAGTTCAAAAGTCTTGTGAAAGCCATTATGACACTACATGGCTCTGCCCCACTCCTGTTCTTGTCTCTCCTTGAATAACCCTCCTCTTTCCATTCTATCAACAATTTCAGCTTCATAAAAGTAGGGGGAAAAGAGACATATTTTCAAGGTGGGTCAGGTTATATTTTTTTTATGGCACCAACTTCTATTGGTGAGAGAGACAAGTTTTTGAGCTTCTTTGGAGCTCTGTGTAGCTCAAAAGTTTGTTTCTCTCGGCTACAGAATTTGGTCCAATAAAAGATATTACCTCACCCACCTGGTCTCTCTAATATCCTGGGACCAAGACGGCTACAACAACACTGCATACATATTTTCAAGTTTGATAACGTGTGTGTAAAATTTACTGGTTAAATCTAACTGCACTTTGAAGTGTTTTAAGAAACTTTGGTAGAATGACAACTTTGAAGTTGCTCTTTTGCATGATTGTTTCATTAGTGAGAGATGATCTCTTTTGATTAAACTAGCTTCAAATGATATGTTTGAAAAAGGACATCATTTTATGGAGATTTCTTTCAAGATTTTGTAGAGGACCTCTCCTTTTTCTGTATAAAAACGAGCAACTTTCAGTTGTCAGAGAGTTCATCTAGTTTGCACATTTTTCCATGTTAGTAGCATACTGCATCTGTTAAACTTAGATAAAAGGTTAAAAATGGCAAGATGTCATCACTTTTAAAGGGGATTTTTTGGTGATATTTTTTTCACATTGTCTCTGAGTTAAATGAAAAGTCAACCCAGCTGTCCCACTTTGTTGTTTAACTGTCCTAGCTGTGGCTGCTTTGAAAGTGCCTGTGTGACAGTGCAGGTAACAGTTTTTCTGTAGAACATCCCTTCAAATAAATGGAATGTCAGTTAGTGCCAGGTATCTTAGAAAAGTGCCCTTAGAAAAGTGCATTCACTAGATGTATTTGCTCCATCATTAACAGTGAAGTGGTTGACATCATTGACATTTACATTTTGAGATTAAAAACTTAACAATTGAAGCTTCAACATTAATACCACAATCAGATGAATGAGGAAGTTCATACTTTTTTTCCTTGGTGCTATTATGTCAACCTGTTAGGTTGCAGGCTAGGCAAGATGACTGACCATTGTTTTACTTTGCAAAGGTTATCTTCACAAGCAGAAGGGCTAGCAGCCTCCTCACTGTAAAAGAGAAGCTTAGATTTTGGAAGACCCTAAAACAATCAACGTAAGAAATCCCTAAATCTGCACATTTCCATTGTCATTGGTTACATTAATAACTTTGCAATGTGGAATAATGTGTTGCGAAAATAAATTGTCACATCAATAATAAATGGTGTTAGTATTGTTGTGATTTCCAAGGATTCAAGCTGTGAGTTAATTTCTCTTAAGAAGATAAAGGAGTGGCCTTGGACACAAGATCAGGAAATGATTCAGTAATTTTTATTTACGTTATGGTATAGTTTCTATGGTGTGGCCTGTCTATCTTGATTACTGTGGGCTATGAAGGAAAGCTGCTTGAAATTAACTGCTCGTATCCTCGTATTATTTCAAATGGGCCCTCTGTGTGAGAGACAATAGCTCATGCTTGCCAAATATGGCTCCCATCCAGCAAGTTGCTGAGCATCCGCAACACCCACTGGTGTTAATGGGAGCTGAGGGATTTCAGAACCTTGTAGAAAGCACTCTGAGAGCTTGTCTATATGATAATCTCCAGGGATCCCGCCAGCTTGCTTCTGAGTGAGAATTGTTTGATTGTTTTAACTATTTGTTGGGAAACTCCTTTGCATGTTGTATCAATCTTACTTTATAAAATAATACAAGAGTGTTATACTTTTGACACATCACAGGACCTTGGGCCAGAGCATGTTCTCAAGTAGTCATCTCCCCAGCCATATAACTTGCATTTCTGCATAGATGGGTAAGAACCAGTTACCTTCAGGGCACTATCTCTCCTTCCTAAAATCCTACAGAAAGTTGTCCATGGAGTTGGGATCTGCAAAGGAGAGAGGAGAGGGGTAAGGCAGGCTTAGGAGCAAGAAGAGGATAACCCTATATTGGGCAGAGTTCAGGTCAACTTATATATGCTGTCTCCACTCACTCCCAAGCAGCACAGAGCTTACATGGTGGGGATTCCCATTTGAGGTGTCCTTGTAATCCTGACCCTCTCAACAGTCTAGGAGGAATCATTTTCAATTGACTCACCATGTGTGTGTTTGGTCCTGAAGCATCTCCAGGTGGCTTATCTTATTACTTTAAACTACCACAGCTTGCTGTAAAACAATCTTTTCCTTGCCTTTTGGAAGCCCTTCTGCCTATTGATTACCAGTTATAAAAGGTGTGGTGTGGTAAACTATTTTTAACCTGCAGTGGAGTCCGGTGACACACCAAGTCACTTTAGGGAATAGATGAAAATTAGTTATGTTAGTGTTAAACTCTCCAATAGTATTTCTTTATGCAAAACTCCCTTTGACTTTCTTGGATAAGCAAACAAGTGGATAAAGCTTGTGCTCAAAGGAGTTAGATGACACCTCCTCTCAGGATAGGTTTATCATTTTCTTGAGATGGAAGCACTGGGTGCACCACTAGTAAAACTTGAGGACCACAGGGGAGAGCTTGTTGGACCCAGAGTTTTTTCACCATGGGTCCTCCCAATTGAACACGCTCACTCTTTTGACAGGATGAGTCCTTTAATACCAGTGCTGCTATTAGCTTTCTATCTAGATGCTGATGTGGATCTCATTACAGTATTATTTCACAATAATTGATTTTTATCTTCACAACACCCCCGCGAGGTAAGCAGTGCTATCCCCATCCGGGGAGCCGAGGCACAGGATACAATGACTTGCACAGGAAGTGTGTGCCTGAGCAGGGTATTTAATCCAGATTTCTTGAGAATCAGTCTTGTGCTTTGTCTTAGTCTATCCTTTCTACCACTGTGCCTTATCCATTAGACCAGCCTTCCTCTGAACCCTTGTTTTTTCCCAGGCCCATCCACAGAATTCCTCGAGAGACTTCTTCACTTTTGGGGAGCTACGGAGGAGAATGCTGTGGACATGCAGACCTCTCCCTTCATGTCTGTGGCCCGTTCTCTCCTGCTATGTTCTCTTTTGCCTTGTCGAGAGTAGAAGACCCTGTTACTCTGAATAAGGAATACAAAATCTAGCCTTTGGTAATTTGTACTCTATACAGAACCTGTGCTGCCAGGCTTTTTCTTACAGTGGGCATCATTTACAAATTTAACATTTGCTATTCTGCAGTTATTGTCATGCTGCAAAATCTGCTATCCTAAATGCAGTTATTGGAGATATTGAAACTGTGTTTCCAGGAGTGCCCACAATATGCAAGCCCAAACATGGGTGGAAGGCTGTTATTGTTGCTGCTTAATATATTTCAAGCCTTTTATTTTTTTGTAAATAGGTAACTATTGATGTGGCTTTCAAGAGACATACTCTCCCCAATGTCAATAGTGTATCAGTTTAATACATCCTGTATCTTTAATTGGAAGAACAAATCCTGATACTGTATCAGAATATTTTTCAAATCTTCTCCTGTTCCTCATTTCAGAATACGGAACAGCCTTGTAGCAAATGCAATAAAATTCAGAGAGCTGAGAGCAGAGCACCCCTTTTCTCATAGCAATATCTTTAAACGTGATTTCTGCTTGGCCATACACTATTCACTGGTTCATATTTTGTTGAACTTGATCCCTTTTGGTCCCAGTTCTGGAAAATGCTGAGTACTTTTAGCTTTCATTATCATCGGTAGAAACTCTGATCCTCATTCAACAAAGCACTTAAGCATGTGCTTAAGTCCAACTGAAGTTAATACTTTGCTGAAACAGGGTCTTGGGACACTCAGCACCTTGCTAGATATGCCTAAATTATTTTCAGTATACTTAATTGATTCCAGTACAAAGTAAAGAGTATTAATGTACTAATTACTGCATTACTTCATTAATTCAGTAATTAATATGATTATAACATTGTTAATAAATAATACAGAATTGTATTCTCTGAACCTTTGAACCTGTAAACAAAGAAATGAGTAGAATAGCAATGGGAAAAGGACATTTAAAACAGGTTTTGCAAGTATAGGTACTACTACTTTTCAGATATCTAAATCCTGCCATTCCTGGGGAGTTTGGCACACACCTCTCTAAAATGTAGCCATGATATCAATTCATTTCATTTACTGTTACCAGAATTACCTTGTCATGTTACAAGACCATTTGATGTTAGCCCGCATTGAAGGCTATGTGATAATCAGAGTGTTGCATTAGAATACATCATTTTCAATTACAATTGTGTACATCACTTTCACTACATCAATTATGAGTTGTCACTAGTTAATGCTTCATGCATTGTAGAGCTATAGCTAAAACTGTAATTATCACATAAAATCAGCTTCTTACAGAGGTGATTTCATACTAGACCAACCTTCCAAAATTCTACTCACTGATCTGCCTGGAGGAGGTGAATAATGTTTTTGATGGGCAGAGAAAATGTCACCATACCATTGTCAGAATGAGCATGTGGGGTTTTTGCTTAAGGTAGTATATTTTTCACGACTTCATAAATCTCTATTAGCCTATTTTTCATGAATTTATAAAGATTTTTCTTTGCAAAGGAATGTTAAATGGCTGCTGCCACAAAATATCATTCTGTATTAATTTAAAAGAAAGGTCTGTATCTCTGAAGTGAATGCTTGAGAAAGCTGCCCACCATGTGATTTGGGAGTTTATGAATAGAGACTATAATTTTTTAGTACTGGCGCAAGTTCCTTGTTTTTCATTTGTAAAAAGTGCAACAAAAATATTTTAATGGATTTATTATGTTCTCATCTTGCTGCTCATCCATTTATAACAGAAACCACCTTCCACAGAGTTTCAGCTCATTTTGTGAAAATTTCCATGTAACAAAATATATTTTTATTTAATGTCTTCTGACTGCTAAGTTTTTACTTGAAGCAGGTATTTTATAAATGCATTCACAGTGTTTTCCTAGATATCAATCAGAGTTTTAAGACGTTTAATTTGGCCTCTCTTGCTTTAGAGCTTAGTAGGAATTCTTAAATTTTAATGCTGAGGATGAACCTGTAAACTCAGTGGAAGATAAATGTGCTAATGAGAAAATATTCAAGAATGCTTCAGATCTGTTTGTAATATTTATTTATTTATTTTTACTTCCTGCATTGACTGTTAAGTAAGAGAGGGTAGCTTAATGACTTATAACATTAGAATAATGTGCCATGGTAATTAAAAAGGTACGTGAACATTTTGCATAAGATTGTAGGCTTTCTAATTACAGCCTGAGAAAACCCACCTGGTGAGCAAGCTTGATTATTATTGTTAATTTTATTTTACTCTTTTATGTATTTTATGTAGTAATTCTTTTCTTTAAAAAATCACTTCACTAATGCTCAGATTCTGCATTGGGTTGTAAGCCCCACTGAAGTCATAGTTTTAGTCACAGCTCCCTGATTGTCAGGGCAGATCGAGGCTACAGTGAACTGTGGTGTAGGTTTGAACAGCATAGGGGCTGCTCCAATTTATGCCAGCTGGTTATGGTGCCTAAGGAAACATGCACCAATTCAATATAACTGAAGTGCAGTGTGCTCCAGTTCCTATGCTGGAAACAAGTGCGGGGGCATGGTGCAGCAGACAGCTATGCTGGCTTCATGCCTACTTAGAGCTCTCCTCATGCCAGGAATATTCTCATTTTGGCCAAATCTAATTGCTTTCCAGTCTTCTTTGCTGCTCATGTGGCTCAAAGGACCATGTTCTTGGTTGCTTTCTGATCCTACTATGGAAACACTTATGACCATGTCTGATACCGTGCAGCAGCAACTTATGTTCCTACAAACTCTGTCAATTTAAAATAAAATTTGTGGCCTTAGGGATAGCATAATTAAAGTAAAAAGATCGGTGAAAAAGGGAAGGTAGGATTGTAAGAAAAAACAAACTAGAAAGGAAGAGAAGATAAAAGAAAAACAATAAGGAAAAAATAAGTGTGACACGGTGGACTTTACCATTACCAAATCCTCCCTTCTCAATTCTGTCTAATCTCCCTATTTAAAGTATCCCATATAGGGTTCTGCATGAGAGGCATTCACACAGTTGTGCATATCTGCACAGATTGACTGGGAGAAGAACAAAGACACTGGCCTTAGTCTACACCACAACAGGCTCCATGCTGAACCAGTTCCACCCCTAAGTAGTTGCCAGATTCTCAACAGTTTGGAAATAGATTTTTTTTCCTAATCATATTGCATAATACTGCACCATGGGAATATTGGGAATAACATATAGAGATAGGAAGACGAATGAAGAAGTCAGTAAAATTACTGGACAAGGTACCCTCTCACAAATAATCTACAAAAGAAGACATCGGTGGTTGGGACATGTGCTGAAATGGAAAAAAATGCTTGCCAAATTCCGTCCTTGAATGGAAGCCAGAAAACACAAGAAGAAAGAGAGGAAGGCTGCGAATAACATGGAAACGAATAGTTCTGAACGACATCAAGATTTGGAGAGAAGGGAAGTTGACAGGCAAGGATGGCAAATATGGGTAGCCCAATGTGCAGCAAAGCACAAGATGGACTAAGATCTAAGTCACCATGGTGTTGGGGAGCTTCTGTGAAGGAAAAGGATGTAGTGAAAGTGCTATCTTGAAAGTGTTCACTGGTATCCCTGTTTTTTTAAGCCTAGATTTGGCACTGATTCCATGTGTTGTACCTTTGCTGGACTTTACCCTGGCAGGTCACAGCTGCAGCTGTAGTACAGGAACTTTTTATAACTGATGCCTGGGTTGCTATATTACAGAACCCATGGAGGTAGATCCCATAGTAGTGGCCTTAAATGTTCTTTTATTATTTGGCTGTTTTCATTATCTCTGAGTCTCAAGTGAGCTTTTTCCAAACTAGTAGCCTGTGACCCAGGACTAAGGAGATAAAACATCTTAGAAATATAAAAGGCAGAAAAAGAAATTGAGAAAAATTAGTTTCAAGCTTCTGTTGATAGATGTTTATATAGTAAAACAAAATCTTTGCCCATTATGCCTAGACAATGCAGTGATGCTAGGCTGTTGTAATAGATGTGCAGCCCAAAGCACAGCAGAGAGAAAAGCATACAGTGTTCCAACAGTGAGGCGGCAACGTGTCCGCACTGAAGGGAAGATCTCTCCTCCAAAGTTTCCTATTTTACTGTAACTTGGGGGCAGAATCAGCACCAGCATCTGGTATGGATGGCAGAGCTGGCGAGAAAAAAAATCTGTTTCATGAAAAATATTGAGGTTTTAAAATTTGTTGCCATTCCAGCATGGGGCAAAAATAAACTCTTTCACATTTTGTGAAAAAGAGCCAGTAGCCTGGTAATCAGGGCACTCATCTGAGATGTGGAAGGCCCAAGTTGAAGTCCCCAATTCAAATCAGATAGAACCAGTATATGAACATGGGTCTCCTACATCCGCTGTGAGTGACCTAACCACTGGGCTACTGACTATTCTGGGTTGGGGTAGTTTGAAATTTGTGTTGAAACCAACATATTTCCATTAAACACTTTGCTTTTGACAAAATAGCATTTTTGATGGGGAATAAAAATCATTTTTTTTCAACCAGCTCTTCCAGAGAGAGAGGCCAGGTGATGGAGGAAGTAGAACTCTGGAGATGTGGATTCAATTCCTGGCTTTCCCACAGGCTTCCTGGATGAACTTGGATAAATGCTTTAATCCCTCAGTGCCTCTCTTCCCCGTGTGTAAAAGGAGGAAAATAACACTTCCTTTCTCCCACCCTTTGTGTGCCTTGTCTGTAAGCTGTTCAGTGTATGGATTGTTTCTGTGTTTGTACAACCCCTAACATGAGGGAACCCTACCCTTGGTTAGGGCATCTAGGTACTACTTATTAACTATTGCACTGTATTGCATTAATTGAATTTAAAATTATTTATCTTACTAGATGATTGCTCACCTACATAAATATTGAAATGTTCACAACTGAATGTTTCAGAAGATAGAGAATTTAATTTAATGAACACAAAGAAGGGAATACAAAGTTGCAAACAAAGCTTAAAAGCAAAACAAGCCCAATCCTATGTTCCTTACTCATGGGAAAACTCTGATTTACATCTGTGGGAGTCTTGCCAGAGAAGGATTGGGACCTATTTGTGTTAAATTAGAAGTGCAAAAATGGTGTGAAAGGAGTGGTGATAAAACACAGCTGTGGGAATTAATAAGCTGTTTCCTTCCCCTATGAACAGAAATACAAACAGCCATAATATGACTGCAACATGCTGCCCTGATCGCTGTGTTGCCATGTTTGCTTTGTAACACTTCATCAATATGCAGTATGTCACAATGCAGTGTCATCACATATTAACTCACTACAACACAAGTATGTCAACACAATGCCAGGAGTGAATGGCTCCATTCAACACAATATATCCTCTCCCTCTTTCTCCATCCTCCCTTCTGGCTGCCAGAGAGAGACCCCAGCAGTTCCTTATCTCGGATTTGCGGTTTGGGATGGTGCCCAAACCTCTGATCTGTTTTCATTAGGGACCACTAATCAGACTGGTGGAGTCAGTAAGAACCATGTACAAACAGCTGCTAAGTATGAGGCACGTGAGCTACAAGCAAAGTATCTCTGACTTAAGACATAGGAGAGCAGGGGCTACAGGACACCATTTGAAGTGGGGGACTATGCTAGGTGGAGAGATGAGTCTTGCCCCCTGGGGCTTGTGATACAGGGGTGGGGGTAGCATCCTGCCCTCATGGGTGAAAAGTCCTGGTTTGGGGGTGGGAGGCTTGGACACCAATCCCATCCCAAATTCACCCCACAGTGGCCCCTGTCCCAGAGTTGGTCTGCTTCTCCACTCTGGCCCGTTGACTTTCCACATCATGCAGGCAGGGCCCTCCCTCCATGACTCCCCATCCCCACCACTAAGTCTCCTGTCCCAAGCTGGGCTAAGGTGGGCCAAAAAGGTGTTGCAGTGAGTTAATATGTGATGACACTGCATTGTACAGTATTGCCAACCCTAAGAGTTCAAAAATCACTAGTCAGAACAATCAGAATTCATAAGAATAGGCTAAATATAATGAAATTCAAAAATATATATTTTTGTTAGTCTGATTTCTAGTTTTTGAACTCCCCAATCTCTGCTAGTGTGTGTGTGAGATAATTTCAGGGTGAAAATTCAATTTTAAATGCCTACAGAATGTGTGCACAAGCCCTGGGCTCCCCAAATCATCCCCACCGGCAATCTCCCACAGCTGCCCCATCATCAGCCAGCCCAAGAAGGGCTTCCAGAGGGCTCTTTTGTCCCCCTCACTGTACTGTGGTGGAGGAGGAGAAGAGGGTGCTACTGCTGAGCATGGATTGGGGGCCAGCTCTGCTGTTCTGGACCTGCTCTTGGACACAGCCCCCTCCAAGCACACAGAGGTGTCTGGTGCTCAGGTGCTAGAGGCAGTTGTCTCTAGTGGTCAAAGATGGAAATTGCAAGGAGTTCTGGCAACATTCCTGAGCTGGCTGTATTTCATCACAAGAAACCCTCAAAGTCTATAAAGTCACAGTAGTGTCACAGAGTTGACCCCACTGTAGGATGACCTTGTAAAACAACTTTCTTTCATCGTTCAGTGTGAACATTTTTCCTGATTGCACATGTAAATTCATTTAATTAATTTCTAACTTATGCACAACTTTGCACAAACTTTCATCTATAAAAGCACTAGAGGTTACAATGGATATCACAAAACACTTACAAAAAAGAAAAAGATTAAATACATTCTACTCCCAAACTTAATTATTATTGTTACATAACATTTATAATAGGATATTTGGAAACCAAGAAAATCCTTAAGAATATGTTGCAGTAATTGTTACTTGACAAAAATAATTATTGTGAATGATCATTCACTTGAGATAATTCATTGCTTCAGTGTCAGCTGGGAGATCAACACTTATGCACTACACTTTTTTGCTTTGATCATGCAATCAGTGTCTCACTTGCTAACAGCCTATATGCTGTCTCACTGAAGGACAGGCTGGATTTGCACAGATTCATAGACCTTTCTGTATCCTTTCTCCTCATTTCCTCTCCCCTCTTCCCCATGATATAAATTGTTTTTAGCCGTTCCAAATAATGTTCATGCTGCATAGGCTTATTTTCTGCATAAGTGCTTAACTCTCTGAGGAGGATAGTTGTAATATCCATATCCATGACTTTTGTTACTATGGGAATTCTTCTACTGTGGATTGGTTGGCTGGTGTTTGTTCATTTTCTTTATGCACATTGATACAACTGCAGCAGTGTTATATAACTCAAAGTGTTCATAAAAAAAAAACCATACATGTGCTTAGAAATGAAACATAAAGCCTGGGAGCTAGATCAGTGCAGCAGCTAAGAGACATGACATATTGATATTTCCCTTGTTGAGAGGCTATGAAAATGCTCAAAGTGTACAGTAAAACTTTATAATTTTAGATCATTGTCTGAGTCTCTGTAATCAAATGTATTTTAACCTCTTTAATCGGTCTAGACGGTTCCACAAAAAACAGTGTTTAAATTAGAACTAGACTCTAGTATTCGTTGCATTTTCTATCATGACTTTTAGTAATTTATTGATCACGTGTGTATATGATGTTATGAGACAGTAATAAAACATTACATTGTGAAGCATTATTCATTAGGTTAAATAGTCTGTCATTGACTCGGGTATCTTTCTTCAGTGTACTCTGATGTGCACCAGGACCCAGCAGCTTGAGCTATGGAATTAGCATATTGTTTCTCGGGGAATGCCCTTGAATGTGCTTGAGTAGCTGTCTTTTGCAAGACGTGAGTTGCATTGCTGAAGGAAAGAGCGGAAATTTTGTTTCTGGCACCATGTATTAATCCTGTGTGGCTATGTCTACTTTTATATCTCAGGAAAGCTCTTCAGAAATGTCAGGATCACTGGTCAGTGATTAACGAACAGCCAGTGCTGGACTAGTGTTGCAGCTGGGGAATCAGTGCTAGGTCACTTTACAGCACACTTGTGTAGAGCTCCAGAAAGGGACTATATTGGGTACCAGGTAAGAATCTAATCCTCACTTCTAATGCTCTGAAGATATTGCTGAGAAAAAGATAAGCAGAGCTAAGGCCTCTCCGTTGCTACCACATGAAAAATCCCCTCATGTAAATTTTTAAGAAAGACTTTTATAATGAGTGGATTTTCTGAAATGTATTTAAGATTTAAATAGAGGCTTGATTGACAAATCTCACTGAACATAAAAAGCTATCAAAGATCAACCTTGATGTGACCAGCCAAGAGAGACAGCCAGCATGACTTTTTATTAATGTCACATGCCAGGGAACATTGTGTCACTTGCTAAGATGGATGGAACAAAATGTTTCCATTTGGCATAATGCTAAGAAATGGAGAAAATTGCAATCAATCAAATGCAGCAACCTTAGTAAATCAGGAGAAAAAATAACACTAGCAACATACTGTGGAACTGTCTCCTATTAACACTCATTTATTTTATGTACAGAAATGTAAGATTTAAGTCTTTTTTTATTTTCAGACTTTTAATCAAAACTTGTATTGTGAGAATTAAATGTGTGTGGACCTACTGCTTGAAGGAATTATTCTGTACTTCCCTCATCATTTAAAGCTGGAAATGTTTTGCCTGCCTATAGTGTACAGTACTTTAATTAATTTATTTATGGTAATCATGTCAGCCACAGAAAGCTAGGGAAAGATTACTCTTTGAATTAGACAACAGGCTGCAAATTGCAATGAGCGCTGGCCTATGTCCACATGTATCTTTTTGTGTGCAAGGTAAATCCAAATGCTACCCATACATGTGAGAAGTGAGGATATATAGCAGAGCGCAGACCCTGGATATTTTTTTTGTAATGGCATGGGGTTTTTTTTAATATTAAAAAAGTCGTATTGCTGTGCAGGATCGTAGAGATACATTTGTGTGTGCAGGTAGGTACAATATCTAACGATGATGCTAAGTATAAATTACATCTTTAGCAGGAGATCTTTCAGTAATCATAGGAACATCACCATTAATGAGTGTCACATACATGTATGCATATGCTTTCCCATAATTCCCATCAATCCTTTGTTATGTATTATGCTCTCTATGTGTGCATGTGTGTTATGTTGTCATAGGTAAATCTTAATAGATGTTCCCTTCCTGTTAAAGAACATATATCACTCTTGGCATTAAGTAAGGCATCGTCTACATGGGGAGTTGTTCAGGAACAGCTATTCCTGATTAACACTCTTATTCCCAAATAAGCATGGTTTTATTCCAAATTAACATAATCTATTTTGGAAGTGAATTAAGATAATTCATAGTAAACTAATTTGGAATAAGAGCATCCACATAGGGAGTTAATTTGGAGTAGCTATCCTGCTTGAAATTCACACCCAAATTTCATCTGAATTAACTTCTCAGTGTAGACAAGTCTAACCTTAAATGAAACACCATTCTTTGCCTGCAAGCTTCATCTCATTTTCACTCACTTTTTACTTTACTATAAAAATGAACGTGTTTAGCTTTCTTACCTTTATTTTTCTTCATGAAGAAAACAAACTCTTTGCCACCCTGGGTGAAAATTGCTGCCGAAAGCCATGGAAGGATCCAACACAGTCAAAGAGCAAGAACGATTATAACAAAGAGAAGCTGTTGTCATTGCTGCATGTTGTAGTAGTGCTGCAGCTACAGTCATGGCATCTATAACTTTGATTTTGCTTTGGAAACCCTAAATCAGGAGAAGTAAACATCTCTTCGGTTAGCTAATATAGATAAAAAGGGGCAAACTAGAAGCAATGAGGTCAAAAGTGAAGGGGTTATTTGAAGACTAAAGCCCCATAGAGATGATGAAACACAAAGTCTCTGGAGCAAAAAGCACATTTTCACTAAAAGAGATTATGACCCTCCCTGTGGGAGAGATTCTGCCTTGGTTACACTGGAATACATCTGGAGTGGCATATTGAATCGACTGGTGTTAACTCCTACATTTTTCATTGGTGAAAATGGGAGCGGCACCTGACCCTATACTAATCCTTGTTATAAAACTTTGCATGGTCATTTTTTAAGTTCCAGTCAAAGGATATAAATTTTACAAAACGTCATTGATATGCAGTAGACTCTGTCAGATAACGTTAAATTAATTGGGCTAAATTCAATTCTCATTTACCTAAGACAAAATATGCAGCAGCTCTGTTGAAGTCAGTGGAGTTACTCCGGGTTTATATTCATCCAGCTGAGAGCAGAATTTGGCCTGATAATTTTAGATGAAAAAATTTAAAACCTCATTCTGTAAAATGCATTATTTAGTATTGACTCCATCATAATCTTATTTGGCTAAATTAAGTAAAGGAAACAATCAATCAGTGTTTCATTTCCTTTTAAATATCTATGTCCATCTTAGTTAAACTAGTTTCATAAGCACCGCCATTGTTTAGTTCTTTGTTAATTAAACAATGTTTCAGTCATTTGCAGTCTTTATTTTTTTTTGACCCCATCATGTGTGTCATTTTTCATTTGCTTAATAACTGTCAAAAGCCTGTTGCTGAATTTCCTATTCCCCAACAAGTCATAATTGCCACCACCTACCCACCCCCCTCGCCCCAATCAAAGTGTTTCAAACACATTTCTACTAATTTCCATCACCAGGTTGTTCAAAAAGCTGGAAGCACTGATCCTAGTGAGCGTCATGTCCTGGCCACTCACTAGCACTGCTGTGAGGAGAATCCAAGCTGCAGCTGCTCGGGATCCCCACAGTGTTTAAAGCCCTGAAGTCCATCCATTGTCCCAGTACCCAATATCAGAGTCACTAGGACACTCAGGGCACAGACTTTCTATCAGTGTTGGAACCTCCATCCAGCTGCCTAGCCCCTTTGAACACACCGCTGACCCTTCAGACTCCCCGGCACTTAATATACCCCTCTCCCAGAACTCCACCCAAAAGGTCTGAAGCATCTGATTTACAGTTTAATTCTCTCGGGAATCCACAGCAGTTGTTGAGCAGTTACACACACACACACACACACACACACATTTTGCACAGTCCAACGCCTTTATGCTGAATCATATAAAGCACAGGGGAGTTCAGATCCTGCAAAACAAACATCTCAGATGGCAATATTCCTCATTTTCTCACAACCCTTCCCTTGTGAGTCCTTGAGGAAATATCCATGTCCAGGAAGGCAAGGCGTTCCTTGCTCATGCAGGCTGTTGCATGCTAATTGGTCTTTCTTCCTCATTGGTGAGGGGACCTAGCTTCTGTGACCTTACTGTCTCCTGTCCCAGGCTTCCTCCTTCTGAATGCCACCCCACCTTGTTCCCCTGGGTTTCACTATGCAACTCACCTAGCTTCCTTCTTTCTGTCTTTTGGGTGACTTTCCACTGTGCTTGCCTTTTTCCCTCCCTTGGGAGGAATTAAGCTAAGGGCTTGGCTACACTTACAAATTTGCAGCGCTGCAGCAGGGTGTGAAAACACACCCTCTGCAGCGCTGCAAATTGCGGCGCTACAAAGCGCCAGTGTAGTCAAAGCCCCAGCGCTGGGAGCTGTGCTCCCAGCGCTGTCCGTTATTCCCCACAGGGAGGTGGAGTACGGACAGCGCTGGGAGAGCTTTCTCCCAGCGCTGGCGCTTTGACTACACTTAGCGCTTCAAAGCGCTGCCGCGGCAGCGCTTTGAAGTGTAAGTGTAGCCAAAGCCTAAAACTGGTTTTCTAAGGGTGCAGTTCACCCATTGTTCAGGTGTTTGCACCTGAATAGAGTCATTGAGTCCCACCCCATTGTTTCTCTGGTGTGTGTATGTGTGTGTGGGGGAGGATAGAGGAGTTGTCAGGAGTGGTAGATCCACATACATATAGGTATTCATGACACAGCAGTTTTTCATAATACAACTTCACAATATCAGCCAGAATTCTTAAGTGGTACAGATTTAGTGACAATGCATCACAAAGGATAATAAGCAAATCTTCCCTTTTTATGGGGAAAAGTGTATAATAAAGCAGACCCATCTAGATTTTATTGTTTTTCAACATTATTCTTTCTATTCATTCATAGAATCATAGAATATCAGGGTTGGAAGGGACCTCAGGAGGTTATATAGTTCAACCCCCTGCTCAAAGCAGAACCAGTCCCCAACTAAATCATCCCAGCTAGGGCTTTGTCAAGCCTAACCTTAAAAACTTCTAAGGATGGAGATTCCACCACCTCCCTAGGTAACCCATGCCAGTACTTCACCACCCTCCTAGTGAAAGTTTTTCCTAATATTCAACTTAAACCTCCTCCACTGCAACTTGAGACCATTACTCCTTGTTCTGTCATCTGGTACCACTAAGAACTGTCTAGATCCATCCTCTGTGGAACCCCCTTTCAGGTAGTTGAAAGCAGCTATCAAATCCCCCCTCATTCTTCTCTTCTGCCAACTAAACAATCCCAGTTCCCTCAGCCTCTCCTCATAAGTCATGTGCTCCAGCCCCCTAATCATTTTTGTTGCCCTCCGCTGGACTCTTTTAAATTTTTCCACATCCTTCTTGTAGTGTGGGACCCAAGAACTATGTGCTTAGGTTGTTCATATATTAGAATTTTCTTACCACTGTGGTTCTAAACTACATAGAATGGATGGTACTCCTCAAATAAACTCTGTTCTCAGTTATGCCAGTAGCTTCAGTAGATATATTGACTTTTGTGTATTTACCTTGGTGTAGAAGACAACAGACTTTGGCCCCTTGCCTTCAAATAAGGTGTTCCAGGCATGAGCTCGTGCAGCCTTCACAAAAATCCTATACGCAGCAGACATGTTATGATGAATTAGTGACTTCAGAGAAGAGAATGAGAGAACTTGTTTGCCATAGCTCAAGCAATGCAACAAGCACAAAAAAACTGTCTATGTTTTACTGATGTGTCATTATGTATATTATCAATCTACAGCATATCATGAGTATCAGTTATGGTATATCATCTGAAGGAATTTGTGTGTTACTAAAGTGGTCAGCATCCTAAGATTTATCTTTAAATAAAAACCAATCTGTATTGGTTTACGAATTTATTTACATATTTAATTGATGAAAATGTTGAGAATAACATGTAGCTGTGATTCAATATTCAACCCATGAAGTATGCCATAAACTATTGTAAAAAAACAAAAACAAAAACCACTTATTAATGGTGAAGTGTAGAAATGGACAGAAGACTAAGTAGCAAATAGAAAAATGCACTACTGTGTTGGTGCACTGGGCTGGAGAATTAGATTCTGAAATTTCATTACAATAAAGTATTAATTTTGAAATCCAGAAGAGTTTTTTTAGATGAAGCTGAAGAATAATTTGTTGTCTTGTGCAGGGTTAAATTGCATTTAGAGAGCTTGGATTTAATGTGTCTGCCCAGCAGTGACCAGACAATTTAAGTGTATTTAGGCAATTAACGGTGAACCTCTACTCATGTCTGAGCTTGTTTTTGTGTTCACCATAAGTGACACAGCAGCCATGCCTCACAACATGACATTCTGTCTGCAGGCAGTGTTTTACCTGGTGTGGTAATAGGAGCCAGTAAAATTTGTGCTAAGTTTTTCCACCTGGAAGTCACTTGTACATATGACACAGAGATGATGGGGAAATAATTAGAAGTGGTTAATATGTAAAGTAGGCAGAGCTACTTAGGAGAAAGCAATATAGAAGATGAGCAATAAGAATTTGACTCTTGTGGTTTTTATGCCTGCTATGGTAAAGCCAAAATGAGTAAAGATCTCTCTTTAGGAGACCGTGTATGAAAACCTTTTTGTGCTGGTGATGGAAGAGGAGGAAAAATGAACACCCATGTTAAGGTGTAATTGGACTCTACAAATTTTAATGCTGCATCTGGAGAACAGATTAATGTAAACTGCTGCAGGTATAATTACTGAAGATAATTGCAATGCAGCTTGGGGTGGGGGGTGTTAAAAAATTGCCAAGCAAATAAAACCACAAGCATCAAAAAGACAAAAAGTTTGTGATAAATGGTTCATTTAGGCATATAGTGCTGCGTGGGCAAAATTGGACTGCAATCATAGCCATTTCAAAAAATGAAAACATTAAGAGAAAAGGAAATTGGACAGAAATGGCATGGAAATTACAGCCTTTGATCCATTTTTGAAGAACCTTTTATGAGGCATCATCATGAGTGGGCAGCAAATTCTTTCCAATCTCCTCTTAAAGCACTTGTGAAAGCCTGGAGACCATGAGACAGAAATAAATGTTTAAGTACAGATTGTGATGGCATATCTCTCTGACCTTTTTTTAGCTTTTATAAACAGTATAAAATTGCACTACATATTTAAATTGTTTTCAGATTTTGATATGGAAAGGAGACCATGTTTTTTTATAGTACCGTTGACCTACTCACCAATGTTCTGTTAATAATCAAGAGCTACTGAATGAAAAACACTGGATATTACTGTTCGTGAGGTGTTAGAACTGCAGGTAGTATTTACAGGTTTACTGTCTGAAGGCTGATTTGAATTGGGTTGGTTGTTTTTCTCTAGCCAGGACAAATGTGCCATCTTTATTCTTCTTAATCAAGTAAAGTTTTGAATCTTTTGAGTTATCCTGCTATCTCGAATGAATGATCATGTCCTTTCAAATATACAATAAAATAAGTAAACATAGACCATGTTCGGAATGAGGAAGTAAATTGTTAACATGAATAAAATACTGTAATTGCCAAGGCCTGCACAGTCCAGCTCTGTATTAGCTACAATTAGATTAAGCTCTGAGGCTATAAAACAGTGATGATCAGAGGCTTGTTCAATCCAGTATTAAAATATCTGTAATTCTGCTGTAACACATTAATGTATGGATGTACTCTTTGGCGTTCTTTATTAAGTACCAGTAATTAATGGGTTCAACATACACTGAGATAGCTGACCCATTTTGTAAAATCAAGTAATTAGCTTTCAGGTAATTGGTCAGATTAGTTACTGTACATATAATGATTGCAGATTGTTGTATATGAAAGGGAAAATGTTACATCCTGATTTCAAGGAGCAGGGATGCTGTCAAATAAAAGGAATAAGCACATTATTTTACGTTTCAGTAAACAACAGCTGGATTCTTCTGAGACTGCTGCTTAAATCAGATTCGGGCTGCCTGAAGCAAAATCTCTGTTTATTTTCTTATTTTATTTGACTTGACTGGGTTCTGTTTTCATTAACATTTCTATTTGACCTTTTGAATTAGAGAACCTTTCTATTCTACGAAGATGTTGCTATAAAAAAAGGTGCCAGTATGCTTTAGATCTGTGAAATTTGGGATCTATGGTTTTTTGTAGCATTATTAATGTGAAAATGGAGGCCAGATATTTCAACCAAAACTAGAAGGGGAAACAATATAAATTCATTAAAAATGTTTTCTGGACTATAAGAGACACACAACAGAATGTCTGTCTTGTCTGGGTTTTGTTATTGTTTTATTGCATAGATGGTGGAGATAGATTTGTAACTTACACTGTTTTTGCTTATATTGTTATTGTTATTAATAATCTATATATTTCCTAAAGGTTGCTATTCACTTTACAAGCAAACAAAAGATGCCGTCCATGCCCTGAAGTTTTTATAATCTAAAATTAGGCAAAGCACAACAAGGGAGACAACAGATAGCGGTGCCTGGGGCAAGGGAAGAGGAGAACAAGAACTATGTGATGAGAGCATATTGTTGCACTTCTTAAAGATTCCACATTTGAATGCTTACATTTGCTTCTCATTTTACATACAGCAATAGCTAACAACATTAGTAATTGTTTAGGTGGGACTAGCCTGAAGAGTTTGGGGTTGATATGAAGGGAGGTAGAGGAGGTCTTTTGCAGGAGTAAAAGGAGCAGGAAGAAGAAGAGATGGACATAGTGAGGGGTAAGGATGAGAGAGCAGGAAGACGAGGGGTGCATAGATGGAGGCAGAAGGTAGATCAGAAGGATGAGATGCATGGTGGGCATGTGAGTGTGAAGCTGGTGAGCAGAGGCAGTGGCTAAAGACCTGATCCAATGCCAATTGAAATCAACAGGAATCTTCCTGTTTATTTCAACACGTGTTGGTTCAGCTCATAAATCCGGGAAGTGGCAGGATGTTAGAAACAAGAGATACCACAGTCAAGACAGAGTTCATTCCTGAAAGTTCAGCTGATGCCTGGGGCCTTTTGGGTTTGAAGCTTCCCTCCTCTACCTCCTGCTGCTGTTGGTGGCTGCTGCTATTGGGACATCTGGAGCTGGGGGCTCTGTAAGAGGCAGCATTAGGAATAAATATTGGTTTGTGGAGGTTTTTGAATGATTATCTGCCTCCCAATGGCTCAGAAGTGAATTGGTTGGATGACCATCCAGAGAGTTGTATGCTGTGTTGATGTAGCTGTATTGGTCCCAGGATATTAGAGAGACAAGGTGGGTGAGGAAATATCTGTTATTGAACCAACTTGTGCTGGTGAGAGAGAGAAGCTTTGGAGCTTACACAAAGCTCTTCTTCGAGCTCTGTAAACTCACAAGCTTCTTGTTCTAACCAGCAGAAGTTGGTCCAATAAAAGATATTTCCTCATCCATCCACAGGATGTGTTTTAATACATCTCTTCAAAACACACTGAAGTGGTGTAGAATGAACTCTGGGCTAAAATGATATTGTAAATTCTCAAGTTCTCACAGGAAAAGCTAAAAGCAAAGCTTTGATTTAGAACTTAAATTATAGTATTTTTTTCTACCGAGCCACTGAACGATAAAGAAACTTAAATGGTCTTTATCAATTTAGCACAAGATTTGCCAGTGGGTCTGCTTTGCAAGAAATTATAGTGTATGCACAGTATATCATGAAGCCCGGAGCTGGTAGTTTAATTCAGTCTTCCCCGCCTTTCTTTACTTTTTTGGCATGCACATGCTTTTTTTTTTTTTTCATTTTAACACTATTCCATCATCTAGTTGTGTGATATGTAGTATACATGCCAATGTTATTTAGCCAAGGAACTAAATGTAACTTCATCCAACCTCAAATGCTAATCTGCACAATCATTTAAATTCCATCATTGAGAGAGAGCTCTCTCCATGTTTAGGAGCATTGCTGGCCTGTTTGGTTTCCTGCTGGGAGGATAAGCAATTGGGACTTGGCTGTCTTCTCTAATACTTCCCATATTGGTCCATGTGTTGTCACTGGAGAATGCTACAATACATATTTATTTCATTTATTTATTTTGATTTATAAAATGCACCAATAAACACAGGAACCATAGAAATCCTTTGCAAAAAATCCTGAAAACTTCACACTGTCTCATTCACAAATGCTCCAAAATAAAGACAAGTTTTATAGTGTGTCCAAACAATTGGTAAAGCAGACCTCTGGCAAACCAAGGCAGGGAAATGCATTCCAGAGCAAAGGGGTATTCATAGAAAACACCAGTACCCCTCTTGTGTAGATCCAAAGAGTTCTTGCTTGAGCACAACTGTACAGAAGTTTGGCGGAAGTAGAAGGAGGAGGGGGTCAGGTATAGCACATTCCCCCCTAGAATCATAGAATCGTAGGACTGGAAGGAACCTCGACAAGTCTAGTCAGTCCCCTGCACTCATGGCAGGACTAAATATTATCTAGACCATCCATGACAGGTGTTTGTCTAGCCTGCTCTTAAAAATCTCCAATGCTGGAGATTCCACAGCCTCCCTAGGCAATTTATTCCAGTGCTTAACTAAAACTCAAGCACATTAGGCCTTAATAGATATTCATCTGCATCTCAGATCACAGCATACAATAGGTGAAGTGAAAAAGGATTTAAATATAACAAGCAGGTAACAAAGGCAATCTTCCTTCAAGTAGGAACTCTCTATACTTAGAATCAGGGGCGGCTCCAGACCCCAGCACGCCAAGCGCGTGCTTGGGGCGGCATGCCGCGGGGGGGCGCTCTGCCGGTCCCGGGAGGGCGGCAGGCAGCTCCGGTGGACCTCCCGCGGACGTGCCTGCGGAGGGTCCACTGGTCCCACGGCTCCGGTGGAGCATCCGCAGGCACGTCTGCAGGAGGTCCACTGGAGCCACGGGACCACCGGACCCTCCGCAGGCACGTCTGCAGGAGGTCCACCGGAGCCACGGGACCACTGGACCCTCCGCAGGCACATCCGCGGGACTGGCGACTGGCAGAGCGCCCCCCGCGGCGTGCCGCCGTGCTTGGGGCGGCGAAATGGCTAGAGCTGCCCCTGCTTAGAATAGAATTGTATGGAAATGGAAAATGGGCCGAGTCCCATAACTGTTCGTTTCTGGTCTTTTTTTAATATTTGGAATTATTTTAAATATTAGAGGTTTGTACAGAAATTGTTTGTTTGTAATTGTTTATTTTCAGCATTCTCTGGAATCCATAGAAAAACACAATCACCCTTATTTCTTTTTAAGAGTGTGTGTGTGTGTGTGTGTGTGTGTGTGTGTGTGTGTGTGTGTGTGTGTGTGTGTGTGTGTGTGAAGTTTTTCTGTCTTTCTCTCCATCCAAACTGAGAGTGGGACAGTGAAGTATAGTTTTATAGTAAAGAGTCCCATTTTATTTACAAACTTCAAGCAAATAATATAGGAAGTTGTTGTTCAGTAATATTTGTAAGGATATTGAAAGAATGTTTTATAAAAAGATGTTTCTCAGGTTTTAACATACTGACTTTCATTACTCTTTCCAGTGGTCATTTTCATATAAATGAAATTTGTAAATAGCAACCTGATCCCTTTCCGCATTGGATTGATTACAGTGAATGGCTCCAAGGCCAACAATGCAGAGACAATCTTACCTCTGCCACTCTCTTTCAAATTAAGTCAAGGATCCAGAACTTTTTTTCAATACATGCTGGATGTTATCAACATAATAACAAAGAAAACAACATTAAACTATCTTTCTCCTATTTCTTGTTTATTTCCTTTCATTCCCCCATAGCCCCACTGGAGCTGTGCAAATATATTTTTAACCCAAAGTGAAATTTGCTAGTTCTTCTTTGCACGAAACATTTCTAACAATGTGTCTGAAATATCACTGTCAGATTGGAATACTAGCCCTTTCCTTGCCTCACCTTCTGCACTAAATAGAAATGAAAACCCCTGAAAATCACAGGCCTGTTAATTTTTTTAAAAAGAAAAAATAATCTAAGGAGTGGATTTATACCTCTGAGTGCTACCTCTTCCCTTTCCCTCCTATGTTTTCTTGTCAGTTTCAACTTCCTGTTGCCGCATCTTTTTTCCAGACTGCTGTCTTCCTGGAACAGAGTTGTAAGGCAGTGCATTGCACCTTCCTGCAAGCACCAGTGCTGTCTGCAACCTTCAGAATCTTGCCACGAGGCCACCAGGGATTTGGTAGCTCCTAGGAGGACAAGGTAGAATCCAGGCAAAGTTGTTAAAATTACTTAGAAAAACTCATCTCTTTACAAACTATTATATTCTTTCATGAAAAGGAATCCATTACCTACTGCTAATTACTCTCTGTAGAAGTTACAGATTGCTGATTACTGATGACTTTTATATTACTTTGGTGTCATGTTTTAGCTGCACTGTGACAATTTAGTTTTTTGGAGTGCTGTGACAGTCTCCCTTACACCTGGAACATAGATGACCAGATTGGTTAGAAAAGCAATGTAAAGCTCCCAGAGAAGTATTTCAATACAAGTTCCTGTATCTCAGCTCAGGGGAGGAGGAGGAGGACTTATCTTATTAATAATTAATGATTAATTCATTAAAGATGTCACTAGGACCCACAATGAAAACAAATGTTGCTGCTTGTGGAATTCCATGTCTAATCAGTATTCCAAAACCTACTCCCCAAGATGCATTTTAACAAAGCTTTTACTGGCATAGCCAAGTGGAAGCTTGCTTGTGGCTCAGTGGTACAGCTGCTGTTTGATCCATGAAGTTCTTCATTACAGTCGTGGATAAAATAACATGAAGGTCTTGCACAAAATGGGGGGCTCTTCCAATGCCTTAATGAACGGATGAATGGACTATAAGGGGGATAGAAAGCTGGCTAGATCATCAGGCTCAGGAGATAGTGATCAACGGGTCCATGTCTAGTTGGCAACTGGTATCAAGTGGAGTGCTCCAAAGGTCAGTCCTGGGGCCGGTTTTGTTTGATATCTTCATTAATGATCTGGAGGATGGCATGGACTGCACCCTCAGCAAGTTTGCAGATGACAACTAAACTGGGAGGGGTGCTGGATAAAAACGCTAGAGGGTAGGGATAGGATACAGAGGAACCTAGACATATTAGAGGACTGGGCCAAAAGAAATCTAATGAGGTTCAACAAGGACAAGTGCAGAGTCCTGCACTTAGGATGGAAGAATCCCATGCACTGCTACAGACTAGGGACTGAATGGCTAGGCAGCAGTTCTGCAGAAAAGGACCTAGGGATTACAGTGGATGAGAAGCTAGATATGAGTCAACAGTGAGCCCTTGTTGCCAAGAAGGCTAACTGCATTTTGAGCTGTATAAGTAGGGACATTGCCAGCAGATTGAGGGACGTGATCATTCCCCTCGATTCAAAATTGGTGAGGCCTCATCTGGAGTAACTGTGTCCAGTTTTGGGCCCCACACTACAAGAAGGATGTGAAAAAATTGGAAAGAGTCCAGTGGAGGGCAACAAAAATGATTAGAGAGCTGGAGCACATGACTTATGAAGAGATGCTGAAGGAACTGGGATTGTTTAGTCTGCAGAAGAGAAGAAAGAGGGGGGATTTGATAGCTACTTTCAACTACCTGAAAGGGGGTTCCAAAAGGAAGGATCTAGACAGTTCTCAGTGGTACCAGATGACAGAACAAGGAGTAATGGTCTCAAGTTGCTGTGGGGGAGGTTTTGGTTGGATATTAGGAAACACTATTTCACTAGGAGGGTGGTGAAGCACTGGAATGGGTTATCTAGAGAGGTGGTGGAATCTCCTTCCTTAGAGGTTTTTAAGGTCAGGCTTGACAAAGCCCTGGCTGGGATGATTTAGTTGGGGATTGGTCGTGCTTTGAGCAGGGGGTTGGACTAGATGACCTCCTGAGGTCCCTTCCAACCCTATATTCTATGATTCTAAAACTACTCTTTTCTCTGACCACCTGTTGGCAGACAAAGGTGTCTATTCATATCCCTGACATTTCAGAACCTTTTTATCACAAGTTAAGCAGACTTCTTCCATAAACGTCTGTTCTGTTGTGAAGTATCAGAGAGGTAGCTGTGTTAGTCTGGTTCTGTAAAAGCAGCAAAGAATCCTGTGGCACCTTATAGACTAACAGACGTTTTGCAGCATGAGCTTTCGTGGGTGAACGCCCACTTCGTCGGATGCACTCTTGCATCCGACGAAGTGGGCATTCACCCACGAAAGCTCATGCTGCAAAACGTCTGTTAGTCTATAAGGTGCCACAGGATTCTTTGCTGCTTGTTCTGTTGTGTTTACCTCTGTGGAAAATGATTCCAAAGAAGCTTGTATCTGTTATATTCTATTACAGTTGATTCCTAAGATGTCTAATATCTCTAGTGATTAAACTTCAGTTTCCCTGCCCAATTCAGCAAGATTTAAATCACTAGGTTGAAACTACTCAATTGTGTCTTAAGGACTGTTGCTGAGATCTAGAAGTTGGAATGCATAAAAAAAGTTAGCTTAAATTTATG
The DNA here is from genome assembly GCF_020497125.1 of Mauremys mutica. Lineage (NCBI taxonomy): Eukaryota > Metazoa > Chordata > Testudines > Geoemydidae > Mauremys > Mauremys mutica. Next base: position 72,860,913 of record NC_059072.1, read on the forward strand.
ATGGCTTAGTGATTACTTTGACATGCCGTTCATATCTTTTTTAAATGACTGTGATTAAGCTCAACTGCTGATGGAAAATAGTATGCATTAATTAGTACAAGGACTGATAAGCATATTAAATCAGCCGCATTTGTTGCATATAAATTATAATATGAAAGAGAGGTTGATGATTGGGATGTACTAGTGCTAATAGTGATTTATAAAACAATTTTTAAAAAGGAAGTTGAAAAAAGCTGCCCTCAGAGGTAGACATTAATTTTCTGTCTTCTCCCCACCTCACACCAACCCTTTTCTTGATCAGCTACTCTAATTACATAATTTTAACAAGAGAAACTCCATTTTCCCACTTCTTCAACGTGGCCTCTGAATAGAGTCTGGCATTTAATTCCATGCAGGTTTTTGTATTAGGCAACAAGCATGAGCATGTGTCAATGCTAATGGCAGAGGAGCAAACGATCAGTATTGTTCATCCATTTTGTAGTTTGACAATATTAAACTTTACAATGAAATTACCCATAAACTATTACCTGAACTACCTAGTTTACTCACTTAGACTAGAGAAATGTCTCTACACCTCTAAATTTATATTAACATCTAAGATTCAAATGTACTGAAAATTAAGCCACAGCAAACTTTTTGTATTATGTTGACATTGTTTCACATAAACTCTTAATTCCCTTCTTTGAAACCACACACAATAAATAACAATGGTGATAAAGCCTGTTTAAGTGCAAACTACCTTGATAAGACACTGAAGGACAGGTATTGCTCACTTGTTTGTGAAACCTTAAAAACATCGTTAGATTAAAATTAATCTGTTTTATAATTATTATTTATATTTTAAACAGCTTTTCACTCCAAAAGATTCCAAAGCATGTGAGAGGTGAAGGGCTCCCACTGAGTAGTTTTGCCCGAATAGGGAATGCAGGCTTGTGTGTGTTTGTACACACCCACACCTACAACCACCCAATCCTCCCCCCCGCCACACACAAAAGAGTGCACTATTTAAATGCAATCACCTCTGGGGAGGAGGATGCAACATATTGCACAATAATTGTGGAAGGGTAAGTTTGGTTAAGAAAGCCAGTTCTAATGCCTGCTTTTTCTAAAAGAGCCATGAAATCTACAAAGTCCACCAATCAGAGAGCACTCCAGCCAAACTTTTCAAATGTAGGTGCTCAAAGTTAGGCATCTAAATCTATATTTAGGTACCTAAATAAGAGGCCTGATTTTCAGAGGTGCTGGGAACCTACAGCTCCCATTGGCTTTAAAAAGCATTACATGTACACAGCAGCTGTGAATAGTTAGTCACTCGTTTATGTGTCTATGATTTTAAGTACCTATCTTTTTGGCAGTCAAGTTAAAAAGTGACTCTAGTGTTCTTTAAGGTGTCATCTGAAAGACCCAGCTCCCATTCTACCTCTGCAGTAAACATCATGGTAATTAGTCTATGAAGGATGAAGAGCTGAATGAACATTGTTGAGATATGAACCACTGTAATCTAGGAAGTCTGTTTTATGGTAACCTCTAAGTTTGTGCCTGCCAGATACAGATTATATTATAAATAAAGAGCTGTTAAGAGCCCTAAAGCATGAAGCTTGAAATATTAGCCATTTTCCATTTTCTGATATAATTGCATGATTGTTTTAGAATTCACTTATTTTAAGCAAAGTAAAAAATATTAAAATACATTTTAATTTAAAATATAGCATTTGCCCAATGGACATTGACATACAAGCTGTCAGTTGGAGCTGTTAACTTGTTTTTTAAAAAATTAACCATAATTATTTTTTTGAACTTATATGGCTGACTTTATGCCTGTAGTTTGTAGAAATCTGTTAATAATTTAGAGTTGTCCTAGATTCAGAAAATGTTGTTAAAATTTGTGGATTAAAGTATGCCTGAGAAAGACCCATTGTTATGGGTTAAAATTGCCTTGCTTATGTGGAATATATGTTTCCTATATTTTTATTTGCTCTCTAGCGGAAAATAAGAATTTCATCTTGTGTTTGCACACACACATTAAGTTTCCTGTGTTCCTTAATATTTACTATAGTGAATGAGATGCAGTCACCTCTCTGACAATCTATTGGAAATTCTTAACAGTTTGGGGGTTATGACATTTATGTTGCCTCTCAATAATTCCTTTACTTTTTTTTTTGTTTGTTTGTTTGGTTGGGTTTTTTTGTTAGTGCTATTTCAGTGATCTAGCCTTTTAGCAGGCGGCAATAATAGACATACAGTCTTAGGCCCTAATGCCTCAAGGTCCATAAGCAAATGAGTGGTTTCACTGAAGTCAAATTTGAGTGGGCAGGGCCAGCATTAGAGGGTAGCAAGCAAGGCAATTGCCTGGGGCCCCACACCACATGGGGCCCAGTGAAGTTAAGTTACATGATATCTGCAGCGTCACTGTGGGTGAATGGATTACGAGTAGTACAGTAATTTAATTTCTAAGGGTGGAAATAAATCAGTGGGCTGTAGCCCACGAAAGCTTATGCTCAAATAAATTTGTTAGTCTCTAAGGTGCCACAAGTACTCCTGTTCTTTTTGTGAATACAGACTAACATGGCTGCTACTCTGAAACCTGTCACTAAAGCAGAGGTTTTCAAACTATGGGGGACATCCGCCTATGGAGGAATAGAGGAACATTCGGGAGGGCAAGTGGTGACGCCAGCCGACACAGGCTTCAGAGCCAGATGGTGGGGCTCGGGCTTCAGAGCCAGGTAGCGGGGCTGGGACTTGGGCTTGGCTTTCAGACTCAGGCAGCGGGGCTTGGGCTTCAGGGTCAGCCCAAAGCGGCCAGGCTTGAGCTTCGGCTTCAGAACCGGCTGGTCGGGCTCTGGCTTTGGCTTTGGCTTCAGACCCGGGTGGCCTGCTGAGTCCAAGTGCTGTCTGCCTAGAAGTACTATTTCAGTGTTTCTGCAATAGGGTATGCCGGTCAGCACAGCATTCAGCTAAATAATCAAAGTAAACTGTGATTATTACCTGCTGAAAAAAACTCCTCTCCTTTAAGTAGCTAGGTTTTAGGGTAATTTTAGGCTCTGTAATATTTGGGGCGAGGGCTTGCAGCAAGAGCTGTTACAATGATTAAATATCGAGACATTTACATTGAACTGGGTTTTCCCTGTGTTACTTGCAGATGAAGGTTGTAGTAGTGAAAGGTTGTTCCCAGGCTACAAACTCCATGTAAATCACATTGTGCAGTTCGGAAATGCCAAACATGAGTCAATATTTATTGTGTTAATCTGTACAGCACAAGCCAAGTCTTCTGCCATCAGGGCAAACTCTGCTGACACAGGTTGAAATTTATCCAGGCATGGAAGGGCTGTGCCAGACCCTCTTCATTTACCCTCCATGTTGGTCCCAAACAGGTTTCTGTTGGGAAGATGATGTGGGAGGGCAGAGATTTACCGTACACAGATAAGTGACCCTCACACATTGATCTTATGTTTTCAGAGTTGGTTGCTGCAGAATGATATTCAAGCTCCATGTCCTGGACCCAAACTGAGGGTTTGAATTTTACCTCTGGACCTCTGCTAACTTTAGTTCACCAAAAATTTTGTCTGCATAAGGGCTACAGAACTGGGGGATTTAAAAGGGGTTGTGGGGAGAGAAGCTGGTAGCGACTCTATTTCCTTTCTTGCTGCAGGAGAAAACAAAACAAGTAAGTTCTGCAGAGCAGTGATTGTCTTTTTCTGTGTTTGAAAGCACCTAGCTCATTTTGGTTACCACTGCAATTATTAGTAGTAATAGCTGATATTAACTGTAACCACAGGCTACTGCTTCTATACAGTGTACAAAATGTACAGTGTATGACTACAATATGTTACAATCTACATGTATTCAAACAGATGCTTAAGTGATCTGTAATTGGCTATTGCAATTTGGGGCCAATTATTTATCATTACAATAGCTGAAGAGGTGTTTATTGGCAGGCATTTGCTATTGGAAGAGTGGTTTTGTTTTGTTTTCTGTTCTAAAAAGATTTTGTAATTGGTCAATATTTGTTTTATTAATCTTAAGTCTTTTATTGGCCTGCGTTTATGGAAATGTTATTAACATTTCTCTACCCTGGTTTAGTCCAGGGTTTAGGGGAAGTAGGAGTGTCCCTATCCCTGTTTGTCTGAATACACATTGGTATCTGTAACCTCAGTATTTCTCTGGACTTAGAATAGCAGTTACCTGTGGGTAAATGTTGGCTTTTTAACAGTAACCACTGTATAAATCATATACATATAGCTGGGCATGAAAACTCATGCTTTTCAAATGTATTGTGGTGTTTGGTATGGCTGGAAGATGACACAGATCATCAGCTGTTTGTGGTTTCCATCATTCTATCTGAAGTCAGCAAGTGATCAGATCTCTTTTTTTGTGGTGAGACTGTTGAATCCCCTGCCTGAAATTTCATCCCTCTTTACTTAAAAAACAACAACAGCGAAATCTCAAATACTTCTTTAAATCCCCAAAAGTGTTTTTAGAATGGCTCTCTTAATGTCTTTCTTTCCTTTAAGATTGAATACCCTCCCTGGTTTCGTCTTTGGATTTTCAAGTTATGTTGTTTTATTAGGCTTTTATTATATTGCATTTGTTTTTATTCTGTTGTATAACAGCTCAAATGCTTTGCCAAGGCCATTCTATGTAAATAAAATTATTTTATTGTTGTACTTGTTAATAAAGGAGACACTCAAAGTTGACTGGCCAAAATCCTTTTAAGAAAAAAATCCTCCTGGCATATTTTACCCTTCTTATAAACTGGTGGTTGTATCATTTTTGTGAGAAGATGGGACATTTAAATGTTTGAGAATCCTGCTCTTTTTCCCCCTCCAGTTTACTTCAGCAATAACTCCTGCATGATTTTCCACTCATAATTCTGTGCTCGGGGAAGGGGAGCATGCTGTGCACATGGGGAGCTCCCCTTTCCAGATGCCTCTTTTAGACCTACAGAAACAACCTCATGGGTCTTTGATGGAGGGGACTTCCACAGTGTCCAGAGGCAAGAAGGGATCATATCATGGTGGCTTCTCCTTCTCCTGTAGATCTGTGGCATTTTCAGCCTCATTTTGCTCTTTGCACCACATTCTGTAGGGCTGCCTATATGATGTACAAAAGGCAGCATGATTGTAGCTCATTACATGATATCTCACTAACCTTAACCTCATATTTATCTCTGTGCTGTGAAGATGTGGTGTTGCCTCCAGTGTTTATTTGTTGCATGAAATGGTGGTGTAGCCATCTGAGTCCCAGGATATTAGAGAGCCAAGATGGTTGAGGTAATATCTTTTATTGGACCAGCTTTTGTTGGTGAGAGAGACAAGGGCCTGGTCTACACTACAAAGTTAGGTCAAGGTAAGACAGTTTACACTAAAATGTAGCTCCCACCGCTGTAAGTCGCCCACTACATCAACTTAATTCCACCTCTGTGAGAGGCATAGCGCTTAGGTCAATGGCATTAGGGCAACCCAGTGTTGGTGTCAACACTGTGTTACTTACATTGCCTGTTGGCTGTCAGCCTCATGCGAGGAACAGCTAGAATCATGCCACCGGGGGCTGACAGCGTGAGATGTCAGCCCAGTGTGGGGCTCACAGCTGGAGCTTTCCGCCACCCGAGGCAGGGAGGGCTCCAGCTATTAGCCGCATGCCCAGCTGACAGCCCGAGTTCCAGATGTCAGTCCTGTGCTGGGCTGACTGCTTGAGCTGTCAGTCTCAGGGCAGCAGGTCTCCAGCTGTCAGTGCTCCACAATGCCCTGTTTCAGTCAATGGAAGCACTCCTGGTGAGGGCGCGCACCTCCAACAGAAAGAGCTTAGTATGGATGTGAAACACTGGTATAATTACTGTGGTGGCTTTAAGTCAACTTAACTTAAGTTTTTTTAGTGTAGACCTGACCAAGATTTTGAGATTACACACAGCTCTTCTTCAGGTTTGGAAAACTAACTCAGGCTTTGGCTACACTTACACTTCAAAGCGCTGCCGCGGCAGCGCTTTGAAGCGCTAAGTGTAGTCAAAGCACCAGCGCTGGGAGAGAGCTCTCCCAGCGCTGTCCGTACTCCACCTCCCTGTGGGGAATAACGGACAGCGCTGGGACCGCAACGTTGCAGCGCCGCAATTTGCAGCGCTGGAGAGAGTGTGTTTTCACACCCTGCTGCAGCGCTGCAAATTTGTAAGTGTAGCCAAGCCCTCAGAGTGTCATGGCTAAATACAAGATTTGAACAGACGGTTTAGCATAAGTAGTTAGCACATTTCAAGGGACCATTGAAGGTGAAATGGCCCGTTAACATCCTTCCAATTCAAAGCTGCGCCAGACCCTGCCAGAACAATAGATGCAAAACCTGCAGACGTATCTCCATTGCTACAATAATCAGCACCCCCCACAACAGACCTTTCAAGATCCATTGGTTCTACACATGACTAACAATATGTGGCATACCTCATTCCTGCACTAAATGCCCCAATAGCAACTGTGTGGATGAAACCAGAGAAGCACTTACGCTCTTGAATGAACTCACACAGGAAAATGATAAAAGACAAAAACACCATGTCACCTGTGTTTGAACACTTTTCACAAGCCAATCACTCTATATCTGACCTCATCCTCAAAGGAAACCTGCATAAGACTTTCAAAGGATGAGCCTGGGAGCTTAAATTCATAACTTTGCTAGACACTTAAAATCACAGACTGAGTAGAGACACTTATGGTTTATTATAACAATCTATAACCCAATAACAACCCTACCACAATTATTTCCCCCTCTTCCTTTTTCTCACTATGACTGGAAGAATGCTAATGGGCCAGGTTTCCCGGACCTGAAGAACTCTGTGTAAGGTCAAAATCTTGGGCATGCCTACACTACAAAATTAAGTCAACTTCATTAGTGACACTTTGAATTAGGCCACGTCTACACTTACAAGCTTACAGCGGCACAGCTCATGTAGCTGCATTATGCCAACAGGAGAGAGCTCTCCTGTCTACATAATAAAACCACCTCAATGAGCGGTAGTAGCTGTGTTAGCAGGAGAGCATCTCCCACCAACATAGCGCTGTGCACATGAGCTCTTATGCCAGCAAAACTTAGCCACAAAAGGGCTAATGTAGGCATGGCCACAGTTTCCCAGACCTGAAGAAAAGTTCTGTGTAAACTCAAAAGCTTGTGTCTCTCACCAACAGATAAAAGATATTACCTCTCCCACCTTGTCTCTCTATTTGTCATAAATTAAGACATCAGAGATGCTCTGTCTTAAAGCAGAGGCTGTTGGATATGTGCTTGTTCAAGAAATTAACCACACAGCATTTTAAGGTTTTGGTTGTGTCTCACTTCCATTCTATTGTTGAATGTTTATGTCCATATATTGAGGGCCATCAATGTCACAGCATGCATGATGCTGTTGTGATAAAGGCACTGAAATGGGATCTGGGAGATCTGTGTTATGTTTTGAGTTCTGTCACAAACCTCTCTTAATTTTTATGTGCCTCAGTTCCCCATTTGTAAAGTACAAGTACAGAGATAATACTTTAACACCACCCAGGGATAACCCTGTGCTGAGGGAATCCTCATCTGTCCCATTATTACAGTTCTCTTTGCAGTGCAGGTGTAATGCGAAGGGCCATATCAGACCAAAAATCTTCCTCTACTTGTTTCACGCAGCACTTTCCTTTACAAAATGTCAGCTAATTAGTGTGTTGTATGTATTATATGGGAACAAAGAGCCTGCACAAAATGAAGTTACTAAGGTGTAGTAAACCAAAATTATATATTTCATTGTCATGGGATAAATCCTGGACCCACTGAAATAAATGGCAAAACTCCCATTGATTTTTTAAAGGACCCAGGATTTTATTTACATCCTCTTCTTGGAGTTCATATATTTTACACAAGTGACTGATTAAAGGAAAAGTTCTGTTTAATATTCAAGTTGCTGTGCCAATGTGTGAATGGAATTTATGTGAATATAAGTGGGTATGTAGCGGCAAATTTTCTAAATGACCTTTAACCAGCCCCCCTCTGTGCACTTGCAAACAGCAATATGCACAGGTGTTCCATAAACACCTAGGTGTGGAGGTGGCAGTGTGAGGAGTTCAGGTGCCAGTATTTGCACGTGCAGTATTGCATGCACATGGATGGGAGTCGTGTTAGAATATAGTCCATAACTTTCAGAACTTCACAAAGGGTAGCATGGGCTAATTTGCTTATCTCTGGAGAGGTTGTATTTATACACAATACCATTTTTAAAAACATTGGTTTGAATCTGTTTGGCATTAAACACTATATAGCTTTACGTGGCTCTGTGAGAGTTAGAGTACTTGGCAATATTTTGCAACAAAAAATATCAATCCAGTACATATAAAACATGCTTTTTGAAAGTGGGTTTAAGTGCACATTATTCCAAGAATCCAATCTACCTAGCCTGGCAAGTTTGCCATATCTCAGATAGATTTATAATGAAAATAGATCTGGGAGATGCTAAGTAGAAAGGTTGACGGTGACTATATAAGAGAAATACCTATTGCAACATATTGCCTTGAAATGTAGGACAGTAGAATAGTGAGTAAAATCAAGGATGATTGTACCTTAATCAGTAAACAACATGGAGGAGCCAAGAAAAGGATCATGACTAGGTTTGTTTTCACATTGTCTTCTATACTGTAGTTAAAGGGAAGGAGTCAACTCAAAAATCATGTTTTTAAAAACAAATTTCCTTATTTGTGTGTAACCCTTCTGCCCCTCTGAGTTGGCAGCAACAAGGGCCGGGTTCAGTATCCAGGGGTTCCATTTCAATAACACAATGCAAAACCGTCTTGAGCCCCCACCCAGTGACCTGGAACAATTACATACCACCCCACCGGGCGCCTCTAGGAGGCAATACTTCCCCACTCGCAAGCACGGAGTCCGAGTGTAGCAAAATCCTTTTAATAAAGGAGGGAAACAATGCGGCATCACGTTGGAGAAACACCACAAACAGGATTATAACACAAACCATAAGCAAAAAACCCACCTCCAAGTACGTTTGGCAATGTCCTTTCCCCCTTAGGGTCTTAAGTCCAATCACCCCAAAGTCCAACAACCCAAAAGTCTCTGTCTCTGGTCAGTGCCACCCCAGAGTTCAAAAGTTTATCTGCAGAGTTTTACCCCCCCCAGCCTGGGTGGAAATGGGGGGGTGTACACAGGGTGTTAAGGGGCACCTTACGTGGGCCAGGGCCTACTGCTCCACCTCTCCGTGGAGTTCTGCTGCAGCCTTCACCACGACCGACTCCACTCTACCAGCTGTGCCTCTCCTCCAGCCGACCCGTGAGCCACTCCAGCCGTCCCCGCAAACCGCTCCGCTCACTGTTCCGTGGGCTGCTCCAACATGCTGCAAACTGCTCCGCTCTGCCAGCCGCTTAGCGATAGTTCTTCCGGCTCCCCTCTAGTTAACACAGCACTCCGTGATCTCAGCTCAGTAAGCTTAGCTCTTTTAGTGATTTCAGCTCTTAGTGATTTCAACTTGTAGTAGGGGAGCCCCGGTGCTGGTGCACCATTGGGCCAACGTTAATTCAGCTCAGCAGCCTCTAGATGGACTCCTAATGGATTCAAAATTAGCTCTGCTCTTCAACAGTGGAGAGAGGAGGATGTGCAATTGGTGTTCCAGGCCCTCAAAATGGCCCATACCATCAGGTACACACACCAGTCCTCACCCTCTCTCCATTCACTGGGTTTTGGCACCCATGTCCCTTGTCTAACGAGTGCTACTTAATTGAGGTGAGACATCTCTGTCATAAAGCAATCTCATAGTTCCTCATTCACATAATCAGGGTGACAACACTTTATTCCTCCTGCCCCAATAACAAAGAAATTTGGGATCCCAGAGCTGTCAAAATAACCATCCCAGGCTGCCGTGGTCTATCTTAGGGGGGGTGGGTGTGCCAATGCAAATACCTGAAATTCCTTTCCACACTCCCCATAATTCACCACCAGATGTCAGGGTAGAACTCATCCTGACTCTGCTTACATGTGTAATAAAAAACAAAACAGAGTCCCCAAAACCTACAGTCATTAAAACTGAAAGGGTTTTTATAATCTGATGTTCTTCTCTCCATGCTGTTTGCTAACTTACAGCATTTCTCTCAGCTTGGTCAATAATGGAGATGGGTTTATAGTCAGTTTCACAAAAAGGTTCTCATTCTTTTGTACAGTGCTGCAATGTTTGGGTTGTAGGCACTTCAGAGGTGTGTTTACATTCAAAAATGGTTTCCATTGGGATTTTAAAAAATTAAACCCATGGAGTAATTTTAGTTTGTCTATGGTTATGCCACCTAAAGTTTTAATTTTTACAAACCTAAATTTTATGGCAAATTTAACTTGGCAGTATCCCTTCAAAAGGCACTTAAATGTGAAACACACTAAATTAAATCACATTGTACCAATTTTCATGTAACATTAAAAATATACTCTGGCAGAGCATCCCTGCTCATCACCAGAGCAGGACGGGAGCAGGTGGGGTGTATGCATTAGGTCTGCCTACCCAGTTATGGATGTAAACAACTTCTATTGGTTCCTTTAATATCTTGTGGTGTTGCTATTTTCTGCCCTGATCCTGTAAATAACTGAACTAGTGCAGACCCCTGTGTGATGGGATCTACAAACCCCACATTGGGCAGGAGGGAGTCAGTGAGGGCCTGTGGGCCCAATCAACCCTGCCTCACTACAACTGCAGTTAGTGTCAGGAGTGTAAAGGGGAGTTAAAAAGAGGGCTTAGGTCAGTTGCAGGCTGACCAGAGAGGAGAGCAGACCTCTGCCTCACCCTCTCTGAGGGAAGTCCTCATCTCAGCCAAACCTGAGTGTGCCTGGTAGCTAGGTGGGCCTCCCCAGGGACAAGGAGACAGGCCCAGAAGAGAAGGGCAGGGTCCTGCTGAAGACACGATATATGACCCTCTCTTGAGTTCCCTGTTCACCCAGAGAGAGGCAGCAACCAACTAGCAGAGACCCTATGGCAAGGTGAGTTGTGCCATATTGGACCATTGGTTCACCATGGAGGTGAACCCTGCCATACCCGGCAAGTCTTTGGAAACCTGTGAAAGTCTGGAGCCCTGCATGAACACAAATGTTTATATTAGCATACCTGCTTGCAGGAACAGGCCCTTAGTTTTGGGGTTTCCATTCACTGTTGGATCCTTTTCTTGCTGTCAAATAATGTTGTCCAAATGAACAATTAAAATATAACAAGGGCATTTTAAAAAAAACCCTGCTCTTTCTTCTCTGTCTGCTGGGACCATACACCCATCTACAGGCTGCTGTTGGCCCACTTCCTTGTAAAGCATACAACAGAAATGACCTGGAGGTGCAGTATAACATCTACTGACTAATGCTATTGCCAGGATGGCACACAGCTTTGGAGGGAACCCACAGGGCAGCACAGCCACAACCAGCCCGTTAAGGACCTCTATCATCTTTTGGTTTACATATAAAATTAGCTTGACTAGCACCTGGCTTAGCTTCTCAAATTATTACTTATTAAAAGAGCTGTGTTGAATTGGGTCTGCAACAGCAAGAGGGTGGTGGCAAAGACGCCTCTTATGTCTGGAGTATAGACCTAACCTATGTCAGTAAAATTACATTGCTCGGGTGTAAAAAATTCACAGAACCCGACCGACGTAGATATACCGACAACGGCCCAAGTAGACAATGCCATGTTGACGAGAGAGTTTCTCCCATCAATGTAGCTACCATCTCTCAGGGAGGTGGGTTAACTACACTGACAGGAGAGCTGTTTCTCCCATCAGCGTAGGAGCATCATCACTTAACAGCTACGCATCAGTGCAGCTGCGCCAGTGGAGTGCTTTTAGTGTAGACCTGCCCGTAGAAAAGCCTTTGTGTGGTATACCTGCTTTTAATAACTGATGGCCGAACTTTCAAAGGTGCTGAGTACCTTCCTCTCCCATTGACTTTAATAGGATTTGTGACTGTGCCATACCTTTGAGAATCAGCCCTTGAAGTCATTTTCTTTTCTTAATTTGAAAGTATTTTATACATTTTATTAACAGGTAAAACAACCACAATTTTCCCTTTCCATTTTATCAATGTAATAAGTTACTCCCTGCTGTGCTGTAGATCTGATCATTTCTCTTCTCAGGTGAGTTAGGGGCACTTGGCTTCTCATAACTCACTGTGCACTGAAGACTTCTATTAATCAATATGAAATATGTCTCTTCTTTTTTCTTAGAGGCAAATAAAATAGTGACAACTTTAAACTAATTTTGCTATATTTAAATGAACAGATTCCACATTTTATTTTGATAGCTAACTGTAATATACACAGTGAGTGCATCTTTGTAATAACTATATTTTCTGATAAAAATCATTCATTCAGCACCTTAGATTACAGATACAATACAAACAGCCTCCAGGTTAATAATGGAGAACATGCTCTAATAATGAGTAATCACCTCTACAGTAAAAGCAAACCGGTGTGCTCAGCTCTTTCTTAGACAATTAAATTATAAATCAAATTCTCATTAAAGGAGATGAGGTGCTTCAATCTGTTTTGAAGGGATATAATTGGTGCCACTTCTCTGTGTTTTTGCACGTGGCAAAATCCTGCTTGTTCTGTAAAGTATGGGTGCACGAGAACTTCAAGGGCTGGCATGCTACTGCCACTCAGGCATATGGGGTGGAGCATTCATGCTGGCCCTCCTCAACCGCTACTCAATGCTGAGAGCTGAAGCTGGTTAATTCACCAAGTCGAGGATCCACAGAACCCTACCCTACCCTTTGCCTCTCCCTACATATACCCAAACTAACTACTGGGGCATTTTACAGCCCCTGAGTACCTTGTCCTTTCTTCCATAGTGGAACTGCACCAGTTATGCTGCACTGAGGGCTCCTCGTTTGGTCCAGAGGATTTAGCCCATAGAAAGCTGAAGTTTTTACAGATGTAATTTCAAGGGTGCCCAAACTTTGCTTAGTTAACACCAGTGTTGGTGATTTACCAGGAAACCCAGAGCTATAGCTAATTGCATTAAAAGGAGCATGTTTTACCCACTGTTCTATTTAATATAGAGGTACAGGCCTAAGGTGCTGAGACCAACATACGGGAAAGTTTAGAATCTAAATTGTTCATGTCAGGGATTGTCTAGCACTCTGTGTTTGTACAGTGCCTATCGCAATTGGGCCTGATCTTGGTCATTACCTAGGCACTACTACAATAAATATGATGAACATAATTAACACAGTCATCTGTGCAGACTGCTGCTTCATATTGTTTTAGTTCATTAGACCATCCTCACATCTAATTTAGTAAATTAAAGCTGTACAGCATTCATTGTATCTAATAATGCTAAATGGTAGTGCTACATACTCAGAATTATTCTATGATCCGTGAAAAATATTCCATTGTCTAATTGACCTTATATGTGGTTTCTTTCCTCATATCTAACTTAAATGTTCTCTTAGTTTCAAGCTATTACCCCTTGTTTACCACTTTAAACAATTCCTCCTTCACTTTTATGTCATTAGTTCTCAAGCGTGTTGAGAATGAGAATGAAGCCCGTTGAGATATTTAAAGTATCCTGGCATTACTGATCGCCTTTTTTAGAATTAGACCAATTTCTTCATTACACAATGATTTAAAAACCCTTTGGTAATTTGTATTGAATAAATTTTCTAGATAATCATTAAAGATGAGGACAAATTAAAAAGATGCATAGGTTGTACTTGAAATTTTTCTGTCCGAATGAAGAGATTCACCAGCTTCAAAGATTTAGACCTCCAAGGTCTTTTGAAATGTTCTTGGTATGGACAATGTCTGTTGATAGTAGACATACTGAATAATAGAGTCAAAGGAATCCTTTCTATTTTGCTTTTTATAGCTTTCAATCCTACCTCATGTCTGCACACAGCAACACATCTGTTTTGTTTTGCAAAATATAATTGGATTATGCTATTTCAGAGGTGGTTAGTGTGACAGCAACTCACACCAGGCTGTTACTGGTTTTTACTCAGCTTCAACAAGTCAGCATTTGTTACTTTTGAACCAAGACAAGGGTTTGGTTTGAGAACCTCTTTTTGGAGTTCATGGCCTACAGAAAAAGTAAGATTTTTCTAAAACTGAGTAGGACTATCCTTTTAACAGTAATAGCTCTTGTAGGAAAAGCCCTATGGAAATGAATAGGGAATGATGAACTTCATATAGAATTTTTAAACCAATCTGTAAAACTTAGATGTATGGGTATAATTCTGTATTAAATTGTTTTGGGGGGTTGAAAATCCTGTTGAGATGTAATAATTCCATACGTTTTCAGTGTAATTTCTGTAGTAATTACTATTGGATTCTTTCCTGTTCAATTTAATAGGACTTTTCCATTAGAGACTGATATTGTAATTATGTCAGAGCCTGTGAGAGAAACAGAGTTTTACTGGAACACTTTAGTTTTTGGAGACAGAGAGATGGTCTTTCTATTGCATTTGTGTGAAGCTGCAATGCCATCCAGTGCTTTATCTGGTTATTATTATTAGGTTTTTGTTTGTCCCAAATCGTATTTCATAGTTAAGGGTAGTGTTATGGGGAGCTTCTTATCATTTTGTTTCTCTGTTCAGGCTATTTCTATTGAGCACTTTCTTGTATTGAGAAATCATGTAGCAGTGATCATTGAGGATCCCATGGCAGTAATTTATGCAGCATATGGGGAACTCATGACTCTACCCTTGGTTGCATCTAGTGATTTTTAAACAAATATATTAGAACATATCCAGCGTATACAAGCATGGGAATTTTATTAACTGATATTTTATGCACTGGTATACTAGCTTCAGAAAAACCAACATTTAATGACTATGGCTAGCTGTGAAAGGGGAGGATTGTGCAAGTAGCCTTACTAAAATAAGTTGTATTATATAAAAACACATTATACATTCCTTCATAAATTCTGAGGGCTTTGAAATAACCTTTGTACTATATGAAGTGATCCTGTTTGTTTTCCTAGAGAGGCCTGGATTTAGAACAGTACTGCTCAATCAATATGAAACACCAGCCAGAAGTGGGTCACAAAGGTCACACACCATACCAGCAAAGAGGTGGTGTGGGGGTGAAATCAACAAAATTCCCCACTCTTTATGACCCAGCTGGAGCCTGTGGAGGGGAAGAAAAGAACAACACACTCCCAGACAATCTTCCTACACTCACGGCTTCTGCTGCTGGTGCCACCCCACCACAGCATGCCTTATCACCTAAGCCAGTCACACTGGCACTCTCCCCTTCCCCATCTAGCACTTGGCTTTCCATGCAGCAGTACCAGCCTTTTCCACCATACAAAAATTGCCAAACAATTCCTTTATAGGTTATGCTGGGTTAAAGAACCAGAGGATTAGGGAATATACAGTGATCCCTGTTTAAAAAGTTGACATCTGACAAAATACGTAAATAATATATGAAAAGATTATGTATTATTTACATTTCCTAAGCAATCTACTATGCAGTTCCCCGCTGCAATTGATTTTTAAAGTGACCTAGTCCGTCGTCTTTTTAATATTTTTTTTTAAGTCCACACTCCATCCAGTATGAGGACTCTTCAGTGCCTTTATGATTGTCATCTGACTTGTATCACAAAGCCAGGCTCCTTTAGCGTCAATAACACATATTGGAAATGTGTCCAGGAAGCAAGGCCTAAAAGAAAATGCAATGTTCATAGCAGAGAGAAGACTGTGCTGATCATAAAAGGTGCACATGGAGCACCTATATTCTGCAGTAATTACTGTCCTATTGGTGTCATTGTAAGTTCAGTGCCATCCAAGATGTTCACAGTACCTCTCTTCTCTCTCTCTCAATGCTATGCTTGTCCAATCTCCTGGCAATGACAATGGCTGTTCCCCTGCATGATCAAAAGAGAGTGTATTGGAAATGCTGCTTCCAAAGAGAGGCAGCAGCTGGAACACACCTGGGATCATGGTGTATTTAAGGAGATTTTGCAATTTTTGTGCGTTTTAGCAGTGAATACATTCCCAAAAATTTGTTGCAGAGTTCTATTACACATTCATGTATTCCTGCTCTACATCTGTCAGGGAGCATTATAAAAGCCTTCATTAAAGAATAAGTTGAGTCCTGTTCCTCCTCCTCACAAACCACTTCACATCCTTTGCAGTTTGTCTGTTGGGTAATTAGAAGAACACTCCCTCCAATCAGTTGGGGTCAGTTTACAGATAATGAGACTTTACAGACTGCAGGAAGCAAAGCACATTTTCTGGTCCTTGCTGCATGACTCCTGCGATATAAAGGAATCAGAATTCCATTGACCTGGGAAACAAGAAAAGTAAAGCTTCTCTTAAACCCAGCTTTCACATATAGCAGGAGGCAGAGACGATGCATAACTATGGATAGTGGGGGGCGCACAATGTAAAGGTTCTGGAGGGGCATTTGACTGCCCCACGTGTCGGCACTAAATCTAAAACAGAGGTTTTCAAACTGTGGAGCACACCACCCTGGGGGGGTGAAGAGGAACGTTGTGGGGAGAGGGGGGGAGGCGGCGAGCAGTGATTCCAGGTGGCTTAGGTCAGTGATGTCAAGTGGTTCAGGCCAGTGACACCAGGTGGCTTAGGCATCACTCTAGGATTTGGATCAGCCCCACAAGGTGGGGCTCAGGGAGGGAGTGCCACCTCCACCCCATGACTCACCTTAGAAGCTGTTGCTAAATGGAAGGCAGGGCAAGCCCGGCTGCAGTGCGAGGGGAGCAGTTTCCCCTGGGCAGACCCCCTTCTCATAGGAGTGAGAAAGCGGCCTCTGCCCTGGGAACAGGCACGGGGCATTTGCCCGGGGCATTTGCCCAGGGCAGTCTGCAAAGCAGTCTTCCACATCTCGAATGAGTTCCCTAGCTACTGGGCTAAAAGTTTTATAAGTGAGAACCACCACTTTCTGTGGGTTTAGACATATCCTGAGCATATCTACTGGATGGGGTTGGCAGGCAGGGGAACGACTAGTTTGTGAATCCCTCTGGGGCTAAGGTGTTAGGAGCTGAACTGCGGGGTGATGCCAGGATTAAGGTGATTAAGCGCATGTCCAGCCATTGAAACGTAAGGTGCCTAGAGACATTAAGCACTCATGGAGTTAGTTAGGAGGCATCTGAGCATGGATTTTATGAATGCCAGTGGTACCTAAGGTGGCAGTTGGGCATCTAAGTCCTCCTTGTGAATCCCACCTGAAATGTGAAAGTTGAGGTTGAAAGGAGAACTTGACTCTCTAATTACTGTGGTTTATGGTGTGTAAGGCTTTTTCACGTAATCACATGCTATTTCTAAAATATATGCATAGCTATCTGGCAGCCTGTAATACTGTGTATTACTCTGTGGAATGTATGCTCATTATGTTCACTAAAGTAAAAGTATATAGTAACCACCTTAGACAATATAGTATAATGATCTATAATTCCAAAATAATTAGTGAAGGATGTTGTCTTGGCATATATAAAGCTTTTCAGTTAAAGTACAGAATTGACTCTCAATAACTACATTACCATCCATACTGCTTCATTAATACACTTATTATAATTGTACTGTTTTTATTTAGTGCAATTAAATACTTTGCTGGAACTATACATTTTTTAAATCAGATGATGGGCAACAAACAGTTATACTTCAGTTGTAAAGTTAGAAATACCTTGTTAACATTCAAACCAGCAGTGCACAAATATAAATTCTTTACAAGAAAAGATTGTACAATATTTTAAATACAGTAAATCAGAACCTTGCTAAACCATGCTTTATATTCTATACAAAAAAACTTTGGTATCTCATGCCACCTTTCAAAAAGATTTAACAGATGCAGTAGTGAAGTCCATTGTAATGAAGAAATTAGTGTAAACATACAAGACTGAAATTGTATGTGAATCTGATGTAGAAAATAATTTTCTGCAATATCATTTGAGGAAAATTGTGTGGTTATAGAATTAAAGATTAATCATAATTCACATGAATAACCAGGAAAGTTAGTTTAACGTTCAACATTGGCATTGTCTGTCTATTGAACATTTAAATTTGTAACAAAGCATTGGTAACATTATATTTTAATTTCCCCGTTTCTTTGCAAGAAAAAACAGGAAAAATCAAACCATCTTATATTCGTGAAGCTTGTAAGATCTTTGAACTATGTTCAAGGCCTCAAGCTTTTGGAATACACAAGCTTCGCCATTTGAAATTGCTTCATCAGTTTTCTCTTCCCGTGATTATATATTGTGCCAAAGAAAGTGTCTCTTCTGTGGAGTTCTCAAGCTAAGCCCAAGAAAGAATCCCTGCTGTGTAGTTTACAAGCTGTGTAGCAGAATAAAGACTTCAAAACAGAATCCCGTTTCCACAGTGAAATCTGTCTACAGAGAAAATCTTCCATGTTTAAAACTTTATATATATATATTGCACTAGATCTTCAGTAAGCATGCCCATTTATGCATAACTGCTCATTCACACCATTTGAGGATCTGGCCCATTAAGTATAGTATTTACTTAGCATTGCACTTAGCATAATAATTCGTCCCAAAGGCAGCAATAATTCGCCCCAAAGTTACTATTGCACGTATGCAGAATTGAGTTTTTAAATAGTCAACCAACAAAAGAGCTTAGTTCTCAGTGGGGACTAGACAACCTGAACATTTCAGATGTGCAAAGTTCTGCTGTTTTAGCAAAATATGTCTGCATGGACTCAAAACAGAAAGTGTGCGTTTTTCATTCTTGATTAATTCAGACATCCAAAGAGATTTTGCTCAACAATTAGCCCTCCACCATACACACACTGTCACTAATGTGCTGCATGGAAAATTTCAGAGAGGAAAATTTTTGCTAGGCAAGAACATATGAAAATGGAATTTTAATTGAAAGTTAACTTTGATCATAGAAGGTACTGTGAGGCACCCACTAAAATGACTTCAGAATTTTGCAAGATATAGTACTGCACTGTGAAACGGCAACAGTGAAAGTGGTTATTGCTGGTACATTCAACTGCCTAACTGAAACCGTGTTTAAATGTTTAGACTTCTTAAATGTTTGTAACTATTTTATGATAATTAAATGTAGTAGTGTTGGATAATTATCACCTAAATTCCCATATTTACAGAGCTTAATCATGATTCATATCTTGTGTGAATTATGCAGCAAAATCACAGTTGGAATTTGGCCAAATGCAGCTGCTCCACATGTATACGTATGGAGGAATATAGTAATTTACTATACCTGATCAAACCTACGGTCCATGTAGTCCAGAATCCTGTCTGACAGTGACAGATGCATCAGAGGAAGGTGCAGGGTTCCCCAAAGTGGATTGTTATGTAATAACCTGCCCATAAAGGAAGCTTCTATCTGTCAGATGGAGATTACCTTAAGCCCAAAAGAATGTGTGTATACCTTCAATATACTGAAGGTATAGATGTATATATGAGGGAAGGGAGAGGGTATTGGAGAAATGAGATTTGATAGGTTGGGGGTGGGGGTGGAGTGACTATCACATCAGGGCCCCCCAGAGGATTCCAGGGGCCTGGGGTCTTCGGCAGCGGGGGGCCCCCGCTTCGGCAGTAAGTCGGCGGTGGGGGGTCCTTCCGCTCTGGGACCCACCGAAGTGCCCCGAAGTGGGGGCCCCCTGCCGCCAAAGTGCAGCCGGATTTTTGGCGGTAATTCGGTGGCGGGGGGCTCCCGCTCCAGGGGCCCCGAAAAACTCTCGTGGGGGCCCCTGCAGGCCCCGGAGCCTGGGGCAAATTGCCCCTCTTGCCCCCCCACCCCCCTCTGGGCGGCCCTGTATCACATTCCATTTCCCCTCCACATGGACACATCTGATATGAGCATGGTCAGTAGAATGCTTATTGCTTACTTTTTATTAGTGTGTGTGGTGGGGCGGGGACACAATTTCTTAAGCTGTTAGATATCTGGTTTTCGTGTTTTTGTCTTAGGAGAGCATCAAAGAAGAATCACATCTATATCTATATATGTATATGTATGTTGATTACAGGCTTTTTTTGACACAAATTAGTTCAGATGAAAGAGCTCCAAGTTATGAGTGGCCCTGTGTTTATGTAGTGCTACTTTCCATTACTAGTGGAAGAGATGATCTTAGAAATGTAGCATTTAAATTCTACACAGCATCATCAGGGTGCAGTACTCAGCAGGGCACCCAGGGTTGGGTAAAGAGCTTTGGCTTTTGTTTCCTATATTATTAAAATGATTTTTCTAGCACAAAGAAACTTTTCAGCAGTCTTATATGTAATGGGACAGGCCCTTCATTTTAGATTCTAATTTCTTTCACCCCCCCACCGTTGTGATTTACTAACATCACAAGCATGAGCAACGTTAAAAAAGGCCTGCTTATTATTCATATGGTATTTCCAGCGATACTAATTGGATGGATCCTCCACACCTGTACCCTCTCTTAGAAGGAGAATATCAAACCTGCTCAAATATCAAACCTGTGTTCTCTCTAGTAGCTGAACTAATGACTCTGCAGCTTTAACCCATTGCATGGATGCCTGTATTATTTTTTGTAAGCAACTGTCTGGAATTCTATAAGTGACTTATTAAACATTTATAGGGTCCCATTATCAATTTTACATGGTACTTTCTGGGGAATGTAAAAGGACAGTCCCTGCCCCAAAGAGCTTGCACAATCTAAATTAGAGAAGCAAAGAAAAGTAAAGATATTAGACAAAAGGAAGGGAACAGGAAGGGAGGGAGGGAGAGACAACGGGTACAAGAAATAAAAATTAGTCTTATTCTAGAATAGGAGAGTTAGAGATGTAGGGGGAGATTTTTAAAGGCACAAATACAGACACCTAAGTTCCCTTCATGCCTTTGAAAATCTCTCCATAGAGAATGAGGTAAGGCAAGTGGGAGGAGTAGAGCAAAGAAGTGAAAGACAACGCAGGAAAGAGCAGGAGAGGAAGGAGCTTTGAGGAGGGAGCTGAAGAAATGGTGTGAAGGTTGATGCACAGGAAGAGGGGTGTTGTCCCAGGGTTAGCAGAGTAATATGGAAAAGACACAGCGGTGAGACTTGGAGGAGAGAAATGGAGTAAAAAAGGCAAGAAACCTGGAGCAAGTTCAGAGATGAGGTGAGAACAGCTGAGATAATAATTGAGATGGAAGCAGAAAAAGAATCTTTGAAGGGTAGTCAAGAAGTGTGAATTTATGTAGAAAGAAACAGACCTGCATGATACCCCCATAGGGGGGAGGAGGGCATTGGGCTAGAGGTGATGGTGTAGGCCTATGACATACCCTTTATAAAAGGCAATATGGCATAGAAGAGGAGGCTTCGCTCGGCTCTATATGTCAGATGAGGTTCTATTCTCAGCTGTGCTTGAAGTGACCAACCACTTAGTTACCTTATTTGTAAAATGGGTGAGTGACACTTGCCTGCTTGGAGGGCAGGAGTATGAGGATGTGGTCAGAAATACGGTTTGTGAACTGCTCAGAAATATTAACACTGCTCTAGGCAACACTCTCCTCCTAAAGCAAGAAACAGAAAGCAGGAATTCTCATAACCAACACTCCACAGTTGTGTAACCCTCTGGCAAAGTGTGTGTTGTACTCTCCTCTTAGAGAACAATAGACTACTTCTGTTACCAATTACTCCTTTAACTCAAGTGGAAATTCTCTGTTGTGGATCTAAAGATCTTGGATTCAAACAGTGTTGATGGTCTAGGTCAGAAAAAATACTATGTGATCATAATATATAGGCACAAAAGGATAAAATTAAAGTTGCACAGGTAACCTCTATGTCATACTCCCTAACTTTTGAGTTCTAAACTTTGCAACCTTAAAGTTCTTTTCAAACAGCCTTTTTATATGGTAAGTATATAGACAGCTATACAGACAGGAACTCTTCATAAGTCAGCACTTAATGGGGGACGGCATGCCTTGGGACACTTCTAATCAGCTACTGTGGTCACCAGTTTGAATCCAGCCCAGCTTGTAAGGATTAAAAGGATGCAATCTTCAACTATTCCCAATTTCACGTGCACAGTATGCAGCTAATGGAATGTTATACCACCATGGACTGTTACAGAAGCCTGGTAAATTGTATAAAAGGGATGCAAACCCTGAGTTGTGTTCCTTAAAGAGTCCCCTACTGATTTTGGACTCATGGGATTGGTGTGTAGGATAAACAAATAATTAGTCAAGCAACCACCAAGCTTTAATCATGGTTTTCCATCCACAAATGTTAGTAAAGGAATGTTTGAGTGGGAGGGCGAAAGGATGAATTTGTTGAATCTAAAACTCACTAAAGAAGCAACATTCCACTACGCTGCTTCTGTTAAATTTTATTTTGCACACAGGCATGAGATTTCCCAATTAATTTTCTGATTGCACTGTATCTAGACTTCTTGTTCTACTAAAGTGACAACCTTTAGTTTGGTTGGTAAGAGCACAGTTCCTACATCTTCAGCATATCTTCCACAAGAACTGAGAGTTTCTCACAGAGATAGTCCCTCCTTCTTTGGAGGCAGCCAGCTGCCACTATATTCTTTCTCTCCCAGTGGAGTACTTTGGCAGTAGATTTCTTTTACAGTTGTGACTACAATTTCAATGAGGAGAGTATTGGTTTAGAAAAGGAGGTATTTAGCAGAGCACAGAATTATTGTTTTAAATGACTGGGAAAGTGATGAGAATTCCACTCCCTGAGTTGAGCTTGCAGATTAAACACAAATATCATTGGCTACCATAAATGCTGCCTTTTACCCTGTGTGACACTGGGGCAACTGAGATAATTGAAACACACATGCAGCTAAATCCAGGAGTTAAATAGGAAAGGGCTTTCAGAGAGGGTCTATTGACTCTAAAACTTCAAACTCCAGTGCTGCTCATACTGACCACAGATTTGTTAATCTCTTCAAGGACTATTGCATTACATGGGCTCTTGTATGTGGGGAGATCTGAGGTTCTTTTTCATTTGTGGGGATTGAGTGTGGGGGAGAGAGAGTTGGAGTTGTTTATTGGTATTGAGCCACTTTTGTAAAATTATTCATTATTTTTGTATTACAAGTATGCTAAGAAAATATGCAAGTTAGAGAACTAACAAAGTCAAATATGGCCCTATTTGAGCACAAATTTCCTTTTAGTTTTTGAAATGATCTTAAGCTATTCTGTTTGACTTCCTTTAGCAGTAATAATGTAAATAAAATGAAGTCTGGGTTCCTTACATAAAGCACCATGACTTAAAAACCCCAGAACATAATGCAGTTACCCTAGTTTGAAAGCTAAACCAGTTTTTGGTATTTACTGTATTTGTTTAAAATGACTCTGACGTGTTAAGTGACTTTTTCTCTGGTACCACCTTCTCTTCTGGATATAATGTTCTTTGTTTATGTGTCTCCCAACAAAGTGCTAGATTCTGGCCTGACTTAAATCATTGGCTTTGTTTGGGTTGCACCACTAGACGTCAAGCTAGAACTTGAACTATGGTCTCTTTGCATTTCTAATAGTCTTTGTCTTCCTTGTAACATTCCTTGTATGTTGAATCCATTTTGATTCCAGTGGTACTCTAGCCTCCATTATAATAACCAACTTTCTACTTGTACTGTACAATCCCTAAACTATCCATCCTTTGCTGCTCTGTGTTCATCAAGGTCCTGCCCTTGGCAACTAGGATAACAGCCTGCTAGAGAAGATTTCTTCCTTTCACACATCACAATACATCTTTGCTTTTCCAAAGAGATTTCTGAAGCTCCTCAGACAACCTCACTACAAAACAATGTGTCCATGTGCTCTGTCCCAGATAGCCACCTTTTCTTCTCACACAGCTTTGAAAGAATGCCAACTTATTTATTAGGTTCATCTAAACATAAAGCAAACAATTCATTATTCATGTTAAATCCTTCTGTGCTCCCTTTTTATACAGTTGGTATAATAGCTTCTGAGGAGCTCTGTGATTTCTTTAGCAACCAATTCTGTAGTCATTGTGCAGCAACCAAGTTCCAACAAGTGTCATTTATTTCCAGTCCAGGATCCAGAACCGCTGAAGTAGCTGAAATGCACAGAGTACATATTAGGAATATGTGTGCACAGGTGGCTAAAAGCTCAGGTTTGCAGTCCCCTGATCTTGTTGCGATTCTGTGCATACTAACCCCACCCTATGCTGAGAAGGCTTCTCTAATTTATGCGAGCTACAAATGGTATAGGAGTGCTACAAGAGGTTGAAACTGAAGAAAAGGATCTATGTGGCATCCCAGTCACTCCCTCTTTCCTCTGACTGCACCTTCTTTTCTCAGCTATACAAGCAGTAGTGAAGATGACCGACATCAGAACTCTGCATACTGACTCTTCTCCTTTAGAGAATCTATGTTTTGTCAGGGTGACTCCTTGAGTTGGTTAAACCCACTTCTCAAACAGATTGTGCTGTCACTGTAAAAGTAGCTATACCCCATTGGAGGATCTGTTCCTTAATGTCTTTGAGTTCTATACTCTTAAATGCTCTCTGACTTCAGGGTGTCTGCTTCTCATATCATGGGATGGTCAGAAACCATGTTTTTGGTGGATAAAATTGTGTTGATTAGATCAGTGACCATGATTGCCAAATTTGTTATGTCATAGCTGAACACTGAGCTTTCCAAGAAGTTAAATATAGTAAAAAACAAAGTCAGGACAGAATCTCTGACCTGAAAAAACTTCAATCAGAGGACACGCATATGGTCATGCTAGGATAAATTACCGTATGTACTCGTTCATAAGCCAAATATTTTTGGAAAGAAGTGACGCATCAAAGAGCAGGGGTCGGCTTATAAATGGGTCTACACCAATATTTGATTATTTTAAACTCTATGGAATCATTGAATTGAATATCTAATACATTGTTGTTTTGTTTACCTGGAGGGTCTGCAGGCACAGAGCCCCTCAGCTCCCTGTGGCCGCGGTTAGCTGTTCCCAGACAATGGGAGCTGCGGGAAGTGGCGCGCCACTTCCCGCAGCTCCCATTGTCTGGGAACAGCAAACCATGGACACTGGGATCTGAGGGGCTCCATGCCTGTGAACACTCCAGGTAAACAAAACGTCCAGGCCCGCTTGAAGCTTACCCTAATGGGCCAGGAGCCAGAGTTTGCCAACCCCTGAAATATAGGGTCGGCTTATGAAAGGGTCATACAGTTTTTGCTATTTTTACCTAACTATCTTGGGGGGTCAACTTGTAAACGAACAGGCTAATGAACGAGTATATACGGTAAGTGTGAAAGGATGACCAAATTATTAGTATGTTTCACAGGTGGGGTTTTAGAAATGATAAGGTGGAGAAGCAGGGTATCAAAGAGAATTGTTGAGTTCTTTCATATTTCTCTCTTGACTTCAAGCTAATCTGATATTTTGTTGCATAAACATTTGCTCACTTGTACATCCCATGTTGATATTCAGCAAAACCCAAGTGTATCTTTACTGTGTATTCTCTGCTTGAGTAAGGTCCATGTAATCTTTCTGGATCTTCTGCTGTGTTTATTCCTTCTTAAAGTGAAGACCTGTTAGCAGATGAATGTAGCACCCCCTATCCACCTCGTTACCTCCTTTAACACCAATCTCCTTTCAGGTTTTGATGGACAGGCCTGGGTTATTCTGGATCCAACCTCCAGCTTAGCAGGTTATAACATAGTTTATTTTCTTCCCATATGAATTTATTTAGCAGTGTCTCTGCCCTCCTTGCTCCTTCCTCGCCGGGTCACCAGGGCAGCTTGGAAGGAAAATTCTAACCACAAGGAAATGCCCAGTTACTTTCCAGATAGCTGGAGACTCCCAGGAAATAATACAAATACATACAATATATTCAACAGAGTAATTATATTAAACAGGAAGTAAATATAACAGAACGGGGTAAGATAATACTCTTAGGGTCACTGTTGCCTGCATTGATAATATGCAGTGAATTTCCCCAGTCATGTGACCTAATATAGCAAGACAAAGTTGGTTGTAGTATTGCATTGGTACGCATACTTTGTAGGAGTCCTTGATGGCCTGTGACCATGATATTCTCTGTGCAGCAGTTAGCAACTTGGCCAACTGGCTTCAGTGCAGTAAGTTACCTAATAGCAGCAGGTAATAACATCCCCAATCCCTTATCCCCTGGCTTGAGGACATTGGGATCTCCCATGCAATTTCCCTGACTATCTAACTAGCAGATTGTGCACTCACAACTCCTTGAATGCACCTCAGGTTTGGAGATGAATCTGGACTCCTCAGTCACTGCACAGTGGCTGATGACCACTGCTGGCAGGGATCCTCTTCATGCAGGAGTCAAGCTGCTTCTGGTCCTCAGATTTCCCCTCATCACAAAGGGAAGCAGGGTTCAAGGGGCAGATTACAAAAACTCTATGAAAGACCCTAACTTTAGTCTCTCCCCTAGTGCTCAGATATACTCACAGCAAGCTAGCAGCCCTGGACTAGCAGCCAGTGAAGAGCTGACTGATTTTACGTTCAGAGCTAGAGGCTTCCTCTTCCTGGCTGGGTGGACAGTTTTCCCAACAAAACTCTATAAACTGAGAGTCACTTTGAAAAGGAAAAGTACCAAGCTGAGGGATGTTGCTTCCAGGTCCCCAGAGGCCATTTCTCAGGAGACTTTGCATGCAGACCTGGGATTCACCAGCTCATCCATAGCCAGTCTTGCCCTTTCTGTGGCTGGCTCCAGACTACTCCAAAGTGGCTTTCCCCTCTCACAGTGGTCTCGAAAGTGAGCATCTCACTTCCTATTGGTCAGGCTAGCTCTTCTTCCCAGGCTTTGCTGGAAGGGCGAAGTGGATGATGAGAGGAAAAGAGAGGAAGATGAAAAAGGAGGGGAAACACACACCCAGGAACAAGGAAGGCTGTGAAAATATGTGCATTAAGGGTGCACTCATTGCTAACTTTAATTGCTGTAGACCACATAGATACCAGTATGACAGGCATTTTAGAACAGAGGAAAAACATGCACTTCCAATTTTCAAGCACTGTAGATTTGCTTTCTGGGGTTCCCACATTTTTCCATAATACATGCCAGATATTAATAGAAAGATTACTTTGTGAACACCTCTTCTCCCATTCGTAATCACATAACATTCCTCTGGCAACTACATGTTACATAAAAGAGTAATAGTAGGAAAATGACATTTTTAGCCCCTTTAAATATGGTTTAGCCAGAGGAGAGTTAGAGCTGTGCAACAAGCTAGCTCTCTGGACCACCAGGGCAGAAGTACTGTACCTATGGTAGATGTGTAATCTATAAATTAGTAGTTCTAAACTGTGTTTGGGTGACCAGGAGCTGCTCCGTGGCCTCCAGTGTCACCCAAACACAGTTTAGGACTACTAATTTATAGATTACACATCTACCATAGGTACAGTACTTCTGCCCTAGTTCAGATCTATCTCAAATGGTTTCAGTACTGAGTTTCACAGGGCAAAATGTCTATAGTTTAAGATTTACTCCCATAAATCCTTATATAAGAGCTAAAATGTCATTAAATTCAAAATCCTCGACTGCTTTCTTCCTCTCCCTTTGTTTTACTTCCTCATCCTCATGCAGATGTTGTCTTTTCACATGTGTTCTGTGTATATATTCAGTTGCAAAATCCTTCAAACAGTGTCTTTGTCTTGAGTGCCTAGCTCTTCTCTGGATCCATAGAAATAACAACAACAAAAATAATGACTGTGATAAAATTTTAATATCCTAACTCACCTTGGGATCATCATTCATTGCTAAAATAATTGAAAATGTAAATATCACTTAGATGGACCATTTATAAAGATCATTCTCCAATTCACCATAGGGACTCCAATCCTTATAATCGTAAATTAGCTTGCTTTTATTTTCAGCAGAAAAATGTTACAAATTAGGAACTAATTGTCCCATGATCGATTGATAATTTTCCCTCCCATTGTGTGTGGAAAGCTTCTAGATAGCAAGCATTCTGCTTCCAACAGCAGGGGAAAGTATAAGTCAATTATGAGACAATTAGTTCAAATTTCCACTACTTTTTTACATGTGCTGACAAGATTGCCTTAAAAGTGTAAAAACAGTGATTAACCATAGACAACATGTAACTTACTTTTAAACTTAAAAATCAAACCTAGAGGCAGATGCTTCCAGAAGCCATCATTTCTTGGAGAGGTGAAATTAATGAAATAATAATTACTTTTTGACAGCAATTAGAAGAGACTGTCATGACCAAGTCAACTTGCATTTGTGGTTTTTCAAGGCTGCTCATTATTGCAGCTTTGACATGACATGAAATGTTCTTGAAAACCTCAACATCAACATTGTTAATTAATTTAGACTGTGCATCATAGACAAACCCCTTACTTCATCACAGCACCCCTGAAATAACCCCTAAACATAAGTTCCTTTATGAGAACATAAGTGGAACAGAAAACATCACAAACTTCAAGAATCAAGACATAATACTCATTAGGTCAGCTTCATTCTCATCCTTACTGAATAATAGTGTATCACTAATCCATATACAAGATGTATCTGAGATGTATTCATGTAACTTGTGTGTGTGTATATACACTACATATATGAAGTTAATATTTGTGTGCTAAACTCATGGTCATTGTATAAATTACATTTGTCCTGCACCTTATGAGTGCAACATTTGAGTCCTTTATTGCACACACATCTGCAAAGCTTTGAAGCTGATCTTCATGATTCAATCAAATGCAAGTATTCTTTCCATTAGAATGCTTGGGTGACAAATGTTGAAGTTTTAATACCAAATACCAACCATTTTCAAGTAAAATGTTTTTCTAAATGCCAATGGTATAAACTCATCAAAGAGCTGAAAGATTAAGTGAGTTATTTCTCCCACATACCACCAGTAACTCAGGCCAAATTTTATGCCCTCTGGTACACGACCACGTGCAACCCCAGTATTCTAATTATGCCTCTAATGACCATACTGCCTACAACAGGCTTTCACAAATGTACCTGACTGGCCCTTGGAATTTAGTAAATAATTCTGTTGATGATGATGCACAGGAGGAATAGAATCCAGCCCACATTCTCTTAGTTGTTTGGCACTGCAGATTTAACAGGAAGAAAAAATAGTCAATACTTAACGTCCAGATTCTTTTATCATTAAAGTCAACAGATATGACTGAATATATACAGGGAGCAGATCTTTTCAGAAAGAAGGTGCCATTATACATAGCCACTTGTCAGAGTAGAACCACGTTTTAAAGTACCAGTTATTTTGCAACCTAATTCTAAGAATTAACTACACTGTGAGGTAACACTAAATTGTGCTTCTCAGCTCCCTGTATTTAATACTTTAATGCATGCATCATCCTGCATGTTCCTAATTAATTTAACTAATCCCATGGTTACTGAGTGCAGAAATTTGGACAAGTAAGAAATATCAATTGAAGGAAAATTCAAATGGGAAAAAAAATGAATTTGGAATTGTGGCCTACAGATATTAAAGAAAGCATGTTACAGTAATAGCATCTGTCTTTCATGAATTTTACAATTTCTGTTGTATTACTGCTTATGAATTTTATCACTTCATATTTAATCTCTATGGCTTGTTATTAGTTTCTAGTCTTTTTTTAAAGACAGTGATTTGACAGTAGCCAAATATGTGAATAGAAATTGATTTTATGCAATACACACAACAAGAATTTTATTGATATAAAGGGCTTCATTATTTGTAGAATTACTCTAAAATTATTTCGAAACAGCAAGAACTCTCTCTGGACTATATTAAAATTTCATGCCTAAATGCAGTTGAACATTCATTTTTATGTGAGTTCTTTGTTTTGTGCTGCGTATAAAAGAAGTCTGTTGGAAGTAAATATCAGGGGAGTACAAATGCAGATTAAAGCTTCAGGAAACAAGATGTAAGTGTGAAAGATGACAGAATGATCATGTGGGAGGCAATAGCTGTAGCTTTTTTCTCTCCTTCATTCCTATTCATAATTATGGTTAAGAGCAAGGACCTCAGTCATTTTACTGCAGCATTTGCAGATAATCGCGGGAGATAGTGCGGTTAAATTATATGCATTCAGACATTTTGGCAGGCTCGATAATCTTACCAATCTTGCTTGATACACAGCAACAATGTCAACATCTACAGATACAACTTTGTCTCCAGCACAGTTTCCTTTAATATTAAGAAAAAACAGATTACTAAGAATTTCTGTATTTAGGGTCAAATCCTGGCTTCAGTGCATAGCCCATTTAACAGGGAATGTATTGTGAATGTTTGATGGGGATTTGTGTATCAGGATGATGATGTCTTTTACTCTACCCCAAATTGCCACTTTTAGGCTGTTATGTCTGCCTTATACCTGCTATTATGGCTATTATGACACGCTCTTTGCATAGTGGAATGGCTATTGCAATCAAGTTGGTAAGGCTGGAATTTTCAAAATCACTCACTTCATAAGTATTTGTTGTCCTACCTTTGCTCTCATTGAAATCAGTGGGAGGTTTACTGATGACTTCTGTGAAAGCAAAGATACCCTAGTCCTGAGCACTTTTGAAAATCCCACCCAGAAACTGAATGTTGACTGATATTACTTATCATTCTATTGGGCTGATATATTGTCTAGGCATGTCGCAAAATGAAAATTAATGGAAGCACATGCAATTTAGAGACTAAGATAGAAATTCTATATTCCATTTATGCTTCTCGATACAGTTACTGCAAATCCTCGTTTGGCCTAGAAACACAGTTTTCTTTGGAAAAAAGTTCAGAATCGTTTTGAACCAGGAGTTAATGTTCACTTGTGTTATCTGCCTAACCAATGAGAGGTGGCAGTCCGGAAGCTTTTAAATGGCCATGTACCGGTAACAGGGCTTGGTAGTACCACATGCTTTTTGAGTGGCTGTTTTTCAATTTTGTGTATGACTGTTTGACAAGAGACCGATGACAGTTTTAATGTAGTACTATAGCCCTGGGGAAATGTTTTGAGTCGCAAAACAGTAACTTTGGCCTGGATACACAAAAGGAACTAGGTGTTGTGTTGCTGAGCGTCACAGTGCCTAACTTTTAGACACCTAGAAAATCACTGGGATTCGCAAACCCTGAGTTAGGCCCCTAGACACTTTATACAATGAATGTGGGGAGAGTGGCACCTTCACAAAAGCCAGAATTCTAGGCAAGGAGCCACTTAAGCTAATCAATGTGAGATGCTGACCAGAGGGATGTCTGACCCTCTCGCAGAGATAGGTCCCTAAGTCAGGACTGCAGTGAGGTGATGATTTTTGAAGTTAAGCAACTGGTTCAATAGGAGAGATTGAAGGAACCCCACATCTGAATATCCCATAGGTCAGTGGTTAGCTCTGATAGATGTCAGACCCCTTTTCACATCTCTTCTTCCCCCTGAGGCAGAGGGGAGACTTCAACTGCAGGGTCTCCCACATCCAAGATGAGTATCCTCATCCCTGGGCTAAAAGTTATAATTGATGTCCTCCTCCCACCCCATAGCTATTTTGTGCGAACTTGCCTGAGGGGCACAAGCTAGTAGGTGTGCTCAGAGGGCACCTACTGGATCGGGGCCAGCACATGACTTAGTTAGCCAATGCCAATCTTATACTGGGGCTTTGGCAGGAGATAGACACCTGGACATCTAGAGAGAGGCAGCAGTATGCATGCCCAGAGGTAGAAACATAGGCACCTCTGGTAACTTTTACTGCAAAAATCTAGGTGCCTGCAGGGTTCAGCATGAGTTTTGTGTACCATAGAGATGCCAAAAAGGTACCATTTAGATACCTAAAGCAGGGATTTAAACACCTAACTACTTTTGTGTATCCAGTCCTTTACAGCTTAGACATGTGCCTGTGGCTGGTGATCGCTTTATGAGGCTATTCAGCATGTTAAATTAAAGCTGAAGGTCTGTGTTCAACTCTCATCCACATTATTCCCACGACAGACACAATAAGATTCTCAATATGATATACCTGGCAAGCATCAGAAAGCAGTTTTAATATTGATTATGTACAGCTGTCAGCTGGCCTGATAGATCCTATAAGCTTGAAGAGGGGTCTATTCTTAACATACAGATTCACAGATTCCAAGCCCAGAGGGGACCATTCTGATCTTCTACTCTGACCCGCTGTATAACGCAGGCCATAGAACTTCCCCAAAATAATTCCTACGGCATATATTTTAGAAAAACAGCCAATCTTGATTTAAAATTTGTCAGTAATGGAGACTCCGCCATGACCCTTAGTTATTGGCCATTGTCGGAAGACAGGATACTGGGCTAGATGGACCTTTGGTCTGACCCAGTATGGCTGTTCTTATGTTCTTAATTGTTCCAATGGTTAATTACGCTCACTGTTAAAAATTTACACCATATTTCCAGTCTGAATTTGTCTAGCTTCAACTTCCAGCCATTGAATTGTTCTATACCTTCCTCTGCTAGACTGAAGATCCCTTTATCAAATATTTCTTCCCCTTGTAGTACTTACAGACTGTAAGTCCCGCCTTAACCTTCTCTTTGGTAGACTCAAGGTGCTCAGTCTATTTAGCTTATCACCATAAGGCATGTTTTCTACTCCTTTAATCATTCTTGTGGCTCCTCTTTAAACCTTTCCAAGTTATCAACATCCTTCTTGAATTGTGGATACCAGAACTGGATGCAATATTCCAGCAGCGGTCATGCCGATGCCAAATATAGAGGTAAATTAACCTCTATACTTCTAGTTATGATTCCCGTTTATGCATCCCAGAATCTCATTAGCTCTTTTAGCCATAGCATCAGATTGGGATCCATGGCCCCTGTGACTGAATGCACCCCTATATTCACACCCTGCACACATTTGTAATAATCTCTGTAAAAATATGCCTTGTAAGGCATCATTTGAAAACTAATAACTCACTGGTCAATAATATCATGATGAAATATGTGCAACAACATTATAAAGTTATAAGCATAAGCTGAAATTAGGTCTGAAATGTGTTTACCAGACAAGTCTGGGTAAATCGGTTTCTCAAAGACAGAGGACAAGCTGACACCTCTAGCTAGCTGTCATCAAAGTTGATGGTCAATCAGCTATAAGTGTCCTTTTTTGACAAGGAAGCGAGGCAGGAAGAAACAGATCATGGAACAACATCATGGAACCTTTTTTAACACCAGACTCCTTGTCTTCATCCTTAGCAGGAATGAGCTTTCTCTAAAGGTAACACTCAGGAAAATGCATGTCCAAAGGGTGACTGAACTATAAAAGAGGGGCAAAAAAACCCAGCTTATCTCTCCCTATCCATCTCTCTCTCTCTCTTTCATCTAAGAAGACAAAAGAAACAGCTGTTGGACTTTGGGTACAGATCCTGGCCTGAGAATTTGGTCAGCAATGTTACTGGAAACATGTGGTAAGGGATTTCACCTTGAACCAAGTTTAGTTAACTAAGTTTTAGTACTAGGAAGTGTTTTATCTTTATTTCTCTTCTAACTATTTCTGACTTTAATGTCTTGTACTCACTTAAAATCTCTATTTGTAATTAAATAAACTTTTTATTCTTTAATCAAAACAAATCAAGTGTTGTGAATTGTTCGAGTAACTCCATTTGGGGTAGCAAAGTGTTTTATGTTGTTCCCTGCTAGCGGCAACAAACCTAAAATATCTGAACTGTCCAGGAGAGGCTGGACAGTGCAAAACACATGTTGTTGGGGGGAAATTCAGGAGTGTGTTGGGAGTCATCCTGCAAGTAGTAACCAAGGCTGCTGGAAGCCAGTGCATAGCTGGAGTGTGCTGGCAAGCTGCTGCGGTCAGAGTTGCTGAACCAGGGCTAAGGCTATACACAGACACTCTCAGCATGACCTGCATACGGACAGGCTGATTGGGTGCCCCACAATGCTTTGCTGTTGTGGCTTCCAACTTGGGTCGCTCACAAAGTTGCAGTGAAGGAGTGACGCAGCACCTAAGTTCCCTTTAAGCTGCGCAGCTGCCTATTAAGCCCTGAGCAGGGGCTCAGAGTTGTGGCAGGGAGAGATGCCTCTCCCCCAGCATGGACTTGCCACAGCGGGGACAGGCACCCCTCCCCGCCGGCCCCAGCTTGGACCTGCCCCGGACTTGCTGTGGCCAGGGGAGAGAAGCCCCTCCTTTGGCCTGGCTCAGCCCAGGCCTGCAGGAGCTGCTGGGAAGAGTAGTCCCTCCCCAGGACCATTGGAGCTGCCAGGCAGAGGAGCGCCTCCCTCGGCCCGGCCCAGCCCCGCTGGAGCTGTCATGGCCAGGGAAAAGTGCCTCTCTCCCAGCCCCAAGCTGCTGTGGCCACTCAGCAAGAGAGGGCTGGGGGGAGTCCTCTCTCCCTACTGCAGCCTTGGGGCAGCCTGCACCCCAAACTCCTCATCCCCAGCCCCACCCCAAAGCCTGAATCTGCTGCACCCCAACCCTCTGCCCCAGCCCTGAGCCCCCTCCCACACTCCGAACCCCTTATCCTCAGTCCCACCCTAGAGCCTGCACCCCCAGCCAGAGCCTTCGCCCCACCCCGCTCCTCAACCCCCACCACATGAATTTTGTTATGTGCACCAATATGGAGGTGATGTGTCCTGCACATGGACATAAAAAATTAGAGGGAACACTGCATAGCACCTCACTGGTCTGGATTGCATCCTGGAATGTTACAGCCCCCAAATCTTTTTCAGAGTCGCTGCCTCCCAGGATGGAGTCCCCCATCCTTTAAGTATGGCCTACATTCTTTGTTCACAGATGTATCCATTTAGCCATATTAAAACATATATTGATTATGCCCAGTTTACCAAGTGATCTACATTGCTCTGAATCAGTGACCTGTCCTCTTTATTATTTACCACTCCTCCAATTTTTGTGTTATCTTCAAACTTTATCTGTGATGATTTTATGTTTTCTTCCATTAATAAAGATGTTAAGTGGCGCAAGACCAAGAACTGATTCCTGCAGGACCTCAGTGGAAACAGACCCATTCGATGATAATTCCCTGTTTGCAGTTACATTTTGAGATCTAGCTGTTACCTGATTTTTTTAATATATGCCATGTTGATTTTATATGCTAGTTTTTTAATCAAAATGTCATGTGTTACCAAGTCAAACACCCTACAGAAGTCCGTCTATTACATCCACACTATTACCTTTATCAACCAAACTTGTATTCTCATCAAAAAAGATATCAAGTTAGTTTGACAGGATCTATTATATAGGCAGATAATGCCCATAATTGTTCACATATACATTCCTTCCACATAAAGGGCAACATTGCTCAGTGGTTTGAGCATTGGCCTGCTAAACCCAGGGTTGGGAGTTCAATCCTTGAGGGGGCCATTTGGGGCAAAAATCTAAGTGGGGATTGGTCCTGCTTTGAGGAGGGAGTTGGACTAGATGACCTCCTGAGGTCCCTTCCAACACTGATATTCTATGATAGATCCCAGGGAGATTTAAATTCCACCTCCATCATGTTGCCTTTTTCACAAGAAACATTGGCCATTTCCTGGACCTTCTTTAAAACCGCACTAAATACAGTTTGTATTTGAAGGCTCTGTGGCGGTTTTGAAATGGCTGTTTTGATATAACATCTTTATCGTGACCCTTCCATTCTTCTGAAAACACAGTTACAAGCCTATCGTTACAAAATGCTTAGAAAAGCTCTTTTTGGAGCTTGTCTTTTTAAAATAAATGTCAGTTACTGAAGCTCGAAAGATAGGCTATTTCATTAATGGGGAGATGAATGAGGAAGAAATGTATTATTAACACCAGAATATTTAAACCTAGGAAGAGATCGTTTATTTCAGATATCTTTAGACACTCTGCTAATGCTTCCATTTTGTTAATGATGAATTCACTTCATTTAAATAAAAAACTAATGGAATTTGGTACATTTTCAGTATAATGTGAAACCTTTCTCCATTCCCAGTATATACTTATCCTGGCCTACTGTCACTGAAGGTTAATGATGTTGTCTCTCGCCTTCATTGTGCTATA
Organism: Mauremys mutica; assembly: GCF_020497125.1. Classification (NCBI taxonomy): domain Eukaryota; kingdom Metazoa; phylum Chordata; order Testudines; family Geoemydidae; genus Mauremys; species Mauremys mutica. Next base: position 72,896,746 of record NC_059072.1, read on the forward strand.
GGATATAGCTGTAAACAGAAAATGATAGAGCAACTAAAGTAATTTTTACTTGCCAAGTATTTAGTTTTATCTTAGTGGTTTTTTTTCCCAGAATGTGTTTTGTGATTATGTTCAAAGCTAAATGTAATTATTGTGGTGAACATGTTTGGGGTGCTGAATAGATCTACTGTACTGTATATACCATGCATAATCTGGAAGCAAACTTCCAATATTAGATTCTGATTAAAGTACTGTACCCTTCACTATAGTTGCACCACAGTCGTTGAAGTATTGTTCATAATTATTGCTCAGAGTTTTATAACCACCCATCGAAAACTATTCTGGTGTGAAACTTGCCATAACAGGACTTTAAAAAAAATAGTTTCAGCCATTTTAATTTGTAAGAGGGTGGTAAATAAATACAGTTGGTACTTTGCAGATCATGTTACTTACTCCTTTAAATTGATAATACTTTTTTAATGGCATTGGTGAGGTTCAGAGTTGGTCCAGATGCAATATTTTGAAATGGCCAAAGATCTCAAATGTCTCTAAAAATTTTCATATTAATGATAGGAGGAAAAATAAAATAGACACTTTCCAGTAAGTCTCTCACTGGTCAAGCTGCCTTGCTCATTCAGTTTGGATGTAAAGGAGCAAACAAAGACAAGGTAGGCCTGCTCTCCTCAATTCCTCTGCCTTGAAGGGATGGCGCCAATTCTTTGTCAACAGGGGCTAAACATGTTCCACCAGATCCTTTTGCTCCTGCTGTGCTGGACCCATAGTGTACCCCATTCTGGGACCTGATATGCCCATAATGTACAGAGCAGAAAACCATAGAAACTTGGCTGGTTTAGACTCTAGCCTGCACATCCTGAAGGAATGCCAAAAGGTGATGTACTTTGGTGAGCTTCACTCTCAATGAAACCTGAAACTGACAAGTTTCACCTGCTTGTGGAGGGGGTGGGGTTCACTGTGAGCATTTCACACATCTCTAATTGGCATGTCTTGAAAGGACAACAAAGATTTCGCCTATTAGAAGTGGTTCAGGTTTCTTTTCAAGAACACTTTAGAGCAGGTCAAGCAGAATTCTAATGAGGTCAGCCTCTTCCAAATGGCCCCATGCTCCTTCCATTTTCCTGTGAGATGTTCAGATTTCAGCTTCAGTGTGCATGTGTTTGAAAGGGGGAAGTGCTGCCTCTGCAGCATATTCCCTCTTCTCCAACTCTCCAGTCCTATGGATGGGGAAGAAGGAAGGTTAAATCATGGGTTTAAACCCCTTCTCCCCACATAGGTTACATCAACTCTGTCTACATCCACTGCCTCCCACTTCTCATTATGACCCTTCGAGATGGGTTTCAAGGGATCTCCTTGCAGCAGGACTTCTGAAGGAATCCTGCACAGGGACAGCTGGGCAGAGGCGGGTGCCTCCATAAAGAAACTTCTGATGAATCCCCAAGATTTTCATATTTGTGTGGTTGTAGACTGTTCAGATACTAAAGAATTAACAGTGTCATACCTGCTCTAAAAAGGTATTACCTTCTTCAGAGGAAGAGTTAGGAAGAAATTGAGTTGACACTAATGGAATGTCCATTCACTAGTGATTATTCATGCATAGTGGAGATTGGAGCCATAAATTCTAGCATTCTCAGTGGTCCAGATTATCATCTCTCCCAGAGTTAGTTTCTAATTCCTGCAAATTTCTATATAGAAGAGAACAATTTTCCTTAATAAGAGCTCCCGATAACACTTTTACATTCTCTATTGGCTTGTTTGGTTCTTTGTTTGTTTTATATCTAGGTTTTAAATATGACTTCTAATAAACTCAGCACTAACGTGTGGATAGCAATAGTGGTACACAAAGGAATCAGTATGCATAAGGATAACAATTGTCTGTGGGGGTATTTCAAAATCACGCAATGTTGACAGTATTACACTATTTGGCAAATGCATTAGAATATAACACAAGGAAACTGCACTTTTTCTTATAACTGTAAATCCATATGTAATATTCCATAGAGGTCAGTATAATCATATAATAAAACTTTATTAATGCTGCAAAGGGAATCATAACTGCATTCCATGGCTACTTATTTCTTAACCTAAATTTAGTTTTAGAAAGAGCCACCATGGCTTAACAACCATGTAAAAGAAGCAGTGAGAGATAAAAAGACTTCCTTTAAAAAGTGGAAGTCAAATCCTAGTGAGGCAAATAGAAAGGAGCACAAACACTGCCAACTTAAGTGCAAGAGTGTAATAAGAAAAGCCAAAGAGGAGTTTGAAGAACAGCTAGCCAAAAACTCCAAAGGTAATAACAAAATGTTTTTTAAGTACATCAGAAGCAGGAAGCCTGCTAAACAACCAGTGGGGCCCCTTGACGATCAAAATTCAAAAGGAGCGCTTAAAGATGATAAAGTCATTGCGGAGAAACTAAATGGATTCTTTGCTTCAGTCTTCACGGCTGAGGATGTTAGGGAGATTCCCAAACCTGAGCTGGCTTTTGTAGGTGACAAATCTGAGGAACTGTCACAGATTGAAGTGTCACTAGAGGAGGTTTTGGAATTAATTGATAAACTCAACATTAACAAGTCACCGGGACCAGATGGCATTCACCCAAGAGTTCTGAAAGAACTCAAATGTGAAGTTGCGGAACTATTAACTAAGGTTTGTAACCTGTCCTTTAAATCGGCTTCGGTACCCAATGACTGGAAGTTAGCTAATGTAATGCCAATATTTAAAAAGGGCTCTAGGGGTGATCCCGGCAATTACAGACCGGTAAGTCTAACGTCGGTACCGGGCAAATTAGTTGAAACAATAGTAAAGAATAAAATTGTCAGACACATAGAAAAACATAAACTCTTGAGCAATAGTCAACATGGTTTCTGTAAAGGGAAATCGTGTCTTACTAATCTATTAGAGTTCTTTGAAGGGGTCAACAAACATGTGGACAAGGGGGATCCGGTGGACATAGTGTACTTAGATTTCCAGAAAGCCTTTGACAAGGTCCCTCACCAAAGGCTCTTACGTAAATTAAGCTGTCATGGGATAAAAGGAAAGGTCCTTTCATGGATTGAGAACTGGTTAAAGGACAGGGAACAAAGGGTAGGACTTAATGGTAAATTCTCAGAATGGAGAGGGGTAACTAGTGGTGTTCCCCAAGGGTCAGTCCTAGGACCAATCCTATTCAATTTATTCATAAATGATCTGGAGAAAGGGGTAAACAGTGAGGTGGCAAAGTTTGCAGATGATACTAAACTACTCAAGATAGTTAAGACCAAAGCAGATTGTGAAGAACTTCAAAAAGATCTCACAAAACTAAGTGATTGGGCAACAAAATGGCAAATGAAATTTAATGTGGATAAATGTAAAGTAATGCACATTGGAAAAAATAACCCCAACTATACATACAACATGATGGGGGCTAATTTAGCTACAACGAGTCAGGAAAAAGATCTTGGAGTTATCGTGGATAGTTCTCTGAAGATGTCCACGCAGTGTGCAGAGGCGGTCAAAAAAGCAAACAGGATGTTAGGAATCATTAAAAAGGGGATAGAGAATAAGACTGAGAATATATTATTGCCCTTATATAAATCCATGGTACGCCCACATCTCGAATACTGTGTACAGATATGGTCTCCTCACCTCAAAAAAGATATTCTAGCACTAGAAAAGGTTCAGAAAAGAGCAACTAAAATGATTAGGGGTTTAGAGAGGGTCCCATATGAGGAAAGATTAAAGAGGCTAGGACTCTTCAGTTTGGAAAAGAGAAGACTAAGGGGGGACATGATAGAGGTATATAAAATCATGAGTGATGTTGAGAAAGTGGATAAGGAAAAGTTATTTACTTATTCCCATAATACAAAAACTAGGGGTCACCAAATGAAATTAATAGGCAGCAGGTTTAAAACAAATAAAAGGAAGTTCTTCTTCACGCAGCGCACAGTCAACTTGTGGAACTCCTTACCTGAGCAGGTTGTGAAGGCTAGGACTATAACAATGTTTAAAAAGGGACTGGATAAATTCATGGTGGCTAAGTCCATAAATGGCTATTAGCCAGGATGGGTAAGAATGGTGTCCCTAGCCTCTGTTCGTCAGAGGATGGAGATGGATGGCAGGAGAGAGATCACTTGATCATTGCCTGTTAGGTTCACTCCCTCAGGGGCACTTGGCATTGGCCACTGTCGGTAGACAGATACTGGGCTAGATGGACCTTTGGTCTGACCCGGTACGGCCTTTCTTATGTTCTTATTATTTTGTGTGCTTGTGTCTATGGCTGTCACTTCATAAATGGCAATTATTCTGCTATTATATAAAGCTTTACCTTCACAAACACACTGTAGTATTAAAGTAATCTTTATTTTACAAAAGAACAGTACACCAATCATTCAGACTCTATGCTCTATAATAATGCCACTACAGTGTTTATACCATCCCTGTGGAATAGAATAGTAGTATGATAATGGCAGCCTTTGGGTGCCATCTCTGTGCACATATGTGCTGTTCAGAAGCTTAAAATTTATTGCAGGGAACTTTTCTGGATCATGATTTTTTTTCTTTTAGGCCCATACACATCTTTTAGAAATATGACTGTCTTTGGCATGTAAAGGTGGAAGGCTTTATGGCAAGTCTCAGAGTATTCGTGCATGCCTCATTAGATATAGTGACCTCTTACTGCACTATGAATTTAGAGAGGACTGTTCCTCGAGATCAGAGGAATCTACTTGTTTTGTTATTTTTCCTTACTTTTTTTTAAGAAACATTTCAAATTTGCTCTTCCAGTACATTTTTTTTAAAATGTGACTCCAAAATTATAAGTAAATAAATTACAACATTTGCCTTAATTTTTAATTAGCTGAAAGTCATCACTGGAAATTGTGTCTTCTATCACAAGTGAGACTATTCAACTGCCAGGCCTGAAATAATTAAGCAATATATTACAATTAAGCAATGTAATTTTAATTTAATTATGATATATCATAGACTCTGCTTCTGATTTAACTGGCATTCATTGACAAAATGCTACAACATAAAAATAACACTAAAATATACAGCTAACGGCACTGCGTGTTTTGTTTCATAGTATTTGGCATTCATCAGAGCATATGGAGAGAGATCCTTCTAGTCTGAAATAGCTGGCATGTTTTTTAGTGCTGGGCACAAATGCTGCAATTTTCATTTTGCCCTAATGTAATTGTGGGCAGTGACTGGGGAGAGTTACAGTCATAAGACCTGATCCAAAGTCCACTGAAACCCATACGAATATTTCCAGTGACCTAAGTGTGCTTTAGATCAAGCCACTATTGAACTTCCCCCACACCATTATAGGCAGTAGGTAAATAGATTCATGTTGGCAAATAACATAAGAAATTAAATATTAGACAAATAATATAACATCTGGTGCATCACCGTCGTCATCCTTTTCTGTTAGGCTGGAAACTGCACAGGGCAGATGCAGAATGCAGAGAATAAGGTAAAAAGCAAAGAGCAGGACAAGGAACACAGGGGCACTCAGCTCTGGGGTGGGGCCGGGGATGAGGGTTGCAGTTCAGGGGGTGAGGGCTCTGGCTGGGGGTGCGAACTCTGGGGTGGGGCTGGGAATGAGGGGTTTGTGGTGCAGGAGGGTGCTCAGGGGCTACAGTAGGGAGAGAGGACTCCCCACAGCTCTCTTTCCCCACAGCAGCACCTGGAATGGGGGGAAAAGGCAGCCCTCCATGCTGCAGCAGCTCTGGGGCTGGGGAATAGGCATCCCTCCCCCGGCCCCAGCAGATCTGGGCCAGAGGAGGGCCACCCTAGCCTGCCTGGGTCCGGTCCGATCCAGGCCGGGCCACCCCGGTCGCGACTGGGGCCAGGCCGCATCAGCCGTGCCAGGCTGCACCACAGCAGAGTTAGGGCCAGGGGAGGAGTGCCCCGGCCACAGCAGGTTGGGGGTCGCACTAGGTGGGAGCTGGGGGAGGGATGCCCCTCCCCTGGCCACAGCACATCCCCAGGCAGGTTCCTTGAGCACCTGTGTGGCACTAAATAGGCTGCTGCATGGCCGTGCAGCTTACAGGGAACTTAGCTGCCAACTCTCATGTGAGTGCTCTAACCAGTGGGCTCTGGGATAGTCTGATGTGGGGCTCTCTCAATCTCTCCCTGCTGAACCTGTTGCACTGTGGATAAATACAGTCATTGTAGCAGGGGGATTGGATTCTGGGTCTCCCACGTAGTGGGTGAGTGCTCACTATTTTAAAATGTTATAAAATTACAAAATATACACACAAAAGATATTCATAAAATAAAGCGAAACATAGCTTAATTAAGTGAACATTTAACATGAATCACTAAAGCATCATCACCAAGTTCACTCAAAATATTGTTAACACCAAGTCACCCGAAAAGTGTCCAGGTTACATGTCAGTTTATGAAAAGTATAATCAATCCATAGCTGGGCCACAATGGTGCACGTGGAACAGCTCTAGCACATCTCACCCCATAACCCCAGCTACTATGTTCTTGTAAGATTTCAAAAGGGATAGTTTTGCCTGACCCGGAAACCATCCAAATGAGAGCACTGTCTCATTCCCAGAACAAAGAGGGGCTTGGAGAAAACTCATCCCAAACCACTGAAAACTGCTGCAAAAAAACCAAAAAGAGGAATCAAACAGGGGTATCTGAAACCGAGCAAAAGGGATACTGGACAAACACCTCCGGGTAATATGGTGCACAAAATAATTGGTTGCTACAAGTCACTGAAGCACTTAGGAAGAGGTTTGTACAATGTACTCCAGTTTATGGGGAGGTGCAGGAATGGCTCCAAACTAAAAGTGTCACCAGGCTGAATCAGGAAGATCAGAGAGGGTGGCAAAATGCTGCACTTTGACTCATATATTACAGAGTTGCTTCTTGGTTATGGTTGCAAAAGGAACATTCACCAAATCCTTCCAGTATCAACAATCTGCCTGGTTGTACAAGGATCTCATCCACAGAAGGGGAGACAGCTAGGGAGGGGAATTCAGGATTCAATCTCTGCAATCTTTGCAAAAACGTACTACAACTGCTGAGCAGTCTTTTGCCGAAGCAACACCTGGAATTCAGCGAGGACCTTGTCCAAAAAATGCACAGACCGGATTCTGGTCTGAATAGCAAGAGTTGTTGTCAACTTCCAGCTTGACCAACTAGAAACAATCAGGTAGAAGAGCTTGGTCAATCCAGCCTGCATAAAGGCAGGCAACAGGCTCCTGGAGGAGAGCACTTCATCAGGAAAACGTGGGTTAACAAACAGCAGCTCTTCCAAGAGCCATAAACTGGAAAACATCTGCTCAGGCTGCGCTCTTCGCAGAAGTCACCAGGCATTAGAGACCATTATAGAATCAAAGCAAATCTAGACTCTATAACTGAACAGGTGCCAATAAAAATAGGTGAGAGTCAAAGTCCATCCCCCCAGCACGACAGAGGAGAGAAAAAGCAAGCGACTTCCAGGCCAGCAGGGAGTCAGAGTACAGCAAATGGTAAACAGACTAGAGGCAAAAAGCTGCCACCGGACTGACTAAATCAGAGAACTTCTGGCCTCCTTCATCTAATGACAGGAACAGCAAAGCAGGGCACAACCAATGGGAACTATTTAAAAATGGTTAATATTCCTCTGAATACTGTCCCAAAAGCCTGGGGAGGGTCCCAGACACATTAGTCGGTGCCACAACATTGAGGCCACAGTTTTGTTGGCAATCAAAAACCTGTCCCCAAAAACAGTCCTGGAAGGAACCAGCGCCATTTCTGCCAGGTGATCTTCCACCTTCTCCTTGGCTACCTCCTAGTTCCTTAGCATATATTGCTCAGATCCAAAAAAGACCCCTAACATGATAGTCTTAGAGGTCCCCTATAGCAATTGTTGGGGCAATAAAGAGGGACTGCTACACTGCCAAGAACCCAGTAAGACTGAATTGCTCTTAGCCCAGTAGTGCAGGCAGATGATGCCTGTTCATACACTTGTAAACAAGCACACAGTGCCTGCACGTCACTGTCAGATGTGAGGAAAACTGACAGTCAGACAGAGAAAGGCCAGTCAGACAGTGTATGAGGAGGTGCAGGAATGGCGCCAAACTAAAAGCATACAGTATCCCATAGGACACCACTGACAAACGCCTCTGTGAACTGGGAAGTTGAGGCTAAGACCTCCTTTAATCTTTTAGGAAAATAAAAACATTATGGTACAATAAAGAAATGTATGAAGAGAACTCTGGCCCAATCCCAAAAGCTTCAATCCTTTATAAAAGAAAGTTATGGCTAATTCTGTCAAAGGCCTTCTCCTGGTCCATTAAAATAAGCCCCAGATCCAGATTACAAAGTTTGGTAACTGTAGTATGTCACCCATTTAAAAAGAGGATCAAAAATACAGTGTTTAGGGATACAATATATTTGATCGGGGTTTATCGAAGAGTCCAGATAGTCCTTCGGCCAGTTAGCTAAGGTCCTGGATAAAATCTTATAATCAGAGAGGAGAAACAGGTCTCCAGTTCCATGAATCACAGAGGTCCCCTTTTTTGATATCACTGCCCTGCATCCACTGAGGGGCAGTTCTTTCTCCTGGATACACTCCACCACTACTAGAAAAAAAGTCAGGGCCAATAAGATGCTAGAAATGCTTGTAAAATTCAGATTGCAGCCCATCAATATTTGTGGCTTTGCCTGTAGAGAGCTGCTGGACACCCTGCAGTGACAGAAGGGTGTCCAGGCACTGCTGTTCCTCACCAGTCAGACGGGATAACCCCTGGGCCAGCTCCTCTATTGCCAGCACATCACAGGCATCAGGTGAGTACAGAGTAATGTAAAAAGAAACAGCTGCTTTCCAGCTCTCAGCAGGGTCAGCCATCAGATGACCACCCAGCAGTTGTAGGCAAAAATCTCCTGATAGCACATAGACTCTTTCTCCAACCCGAAAAAGAACACTGTAGGAGCATCAGTTTTATGCAGCTGAGTAAAATGGGCCTGAACCAGGGCTCCTTTGCACCTTCTCTTCCAACAAGCACCTCAGGATCTGATAGTCCTCAGTTAAGGTTTGGTCAATCTGCACCTGGTTTCACACATCAAGGTTGCCATGAAAGCCCAAGATGTCTCATTCCAGGGCACTGATGGCCTGATGCAAAGACCACGTGGCAGCATGGGTATACTGTTGGTAGAACAGTTGAATCTGGACCTTTCTGACGTCCCACCACTGTCTCAGGGACTAGTACAAGGCCTTGTGCTACCTCCAACACTCCCAAAACACAGCAAATATCTGGGTGAAATTCATGTCCTGTAGTGATTTACTAATAAAGTGCCAGTGGGCAGCACAGGCAGGAACAAGAAACACACTGACAGAAACATAATGATGATCAGACAAATGAGTGGGATACATGAAAGACTGAACATACATATTCATGCTGGCCTTAATGGTATAAAAGTGATCCAGTGTAACCCCTTGAGACCATATTGGGAGTAGCCTTCAGCCAAGAGTACTGCCTAAAAGTGGAGTGAGAGAATCTCCAAACATCTACTAGTCCAAAGGTCTGCAGGAGACAACACAGTTCTTTGACTGACTGACAGGGTGTGGCTGCTCATGGTTCCTGTCTCAAACATAATGTATAGTGCAACTGAAATTTCCTCCCAGGACAATAATATCAGAGGATCACAGTCAAGCATGGCAGGGGCAAGTGTCTGCAGAAAGGAGAAAAGATGTCGCCTCAGAGTAGGGGCATGCAAAGTAAAAAGATTAAAAACAAAAGTGCCGGTACATGTTCCCTCTTGAAGGAGCCAACCCTGCACAGTCTCCTTCATAGAGATGATCTGTGCCACTGCACCCTGGGAAAAGAGAACAGCCACCCCAACAGTGACATTGGCTCAAGGACCTGTCTGTTCCTTCAACCAGTTTCCCTGATTATCAGAGTCCGAATGCATCTCTTGCAAAAGGATAACATCAGCCCATTTTTGTCTGAGAAATTCAAAGAGTTGTGCCCTTTTATGACCATCCCAGCATCCATTCAGAGTTAGAGTGCCAAAGTTGAGCAGCACCATCGACTCTAGAAGGAGAGAGTCAAGCACCAGAGAGAAACAATGGAAAGTGAAAATACTTTGAACAAAATGAGCCATGGAGAGGCCTCCGCACACACTTCCTCACCTTGCTCAACAACTTTCTGAAATGGAAATGTTTCCTACAATCAGCCGCGGTATCCCTCTTAATGCTTGTGGTGGGGTGTATAAGCCCCATACCAGGGGAGAAAGGATTAATGAGCAGCTCTGGGCCCAGATGCTCTGCCCAGCCACACCTGCTGGGCATGCTCACAATTGAGGCAGAGCTCAAAAGGGAGCATCCCAGCTCAGTCAGGGCAGACTACACAAGGGAGCAGCCCTAGGCTTAGGGAGAGAGGCTGCAGGAGTTCCTCACCACCTGGACCAGACCCCGCTGCCGACTTGCTGGAGGCCCCCATTGAGACCAGGAAGGGCGGGTCACGACTAACAAATAGAAGCCTCCGGGACACAGTCATGGAGAAGCCCCTTTGGTGAGTCCATAAGCTGACTCCCCTGTGACTTTGGAGGGGCAGAAGCCATGATAGGATGTGACCTAGAGAGTAGGCTTTGTGGCATCTGCCCCACAGGCTACATATCCAAACAGCTAGTCACCCTGCTTTGCAACTTGTTGGAGCAGGAGGATCTGGTTTCCCCTAATACCAGTTGTAGACTCTTGCTGCTTGGCAACATGGCCACAGGCACTCAGCCACAGTCTCTTCGCTGGTAATACCGCCAGACTCAGTTGCAAACCCCGCAACAGAGATGAATGAATGAAACACTAATACAGGGAAATAGGCCTCAACGTCAATTCCCCGCTTCTCTTTAGCGCTATCTAAAAAGTTACTAATCTCCATCATGCTGTACCCACCCTTTCTATACAGCTGACTGGCTGGGACATCAGGAACCAGTGAAGAGTCAGAGAGATCCTCATCATCTTCTTCCTCCCCCTCAGACTCCACCAGCTCAGAAGGACATTGAGCTGCTATTGTAACATTCTCATTATTCATGAAGGAGCATGCTGACATATCTATTTTCCCAAGAGTGGGAGGCAGCACAGCCCCAGGCTGGGACCCAGCATCATCACTGCAGCATGCAGGATTGGAGGCTTGAGGACTCACCATGTCAGGGGAAGGCAGTACCCCACTGGGAGCTCCACGCATGGAGCTACCACCCATTGCAACACTCTGCTCCTTTTCAGGGCATGCAGCTCCATTCTCAGCCACTGCCAGCAGCTCAGGGGTTTCCAACATCTTAGCCCTTTTAGACATAATCTCGGCTAAATGTCTCGTTGGTTTGTTCTTCACCTCCATCTCTAGAATCTGTCTCTCCTTCCTCCGCAGGGAGGGGCTCTTCAACCTCCAGATTTGCTTCTGGCCAGTACAAGTGATTGAGTCATAATAGAGGTTTCCTTGGAGAAGGGGAGGAGCTGCTCCCTGGACAACAGCAGACCATATATGGCGGGAGGGGGTAGAATCTTTCAGTACAGTTGCAGGCTGTTTCCTGCTGCTCCCTTGATGTCCCAGCCCCTTCCCCACTATTCCCGGGTCTCACATTCTTACCAGGGACCTCCTAGCCAGCAGTGGGCAGGAACCCTTCAAATGACCAGGGCCACCACACAAGAAATATTTCATGTTTTCAGAGGTAGCAAATACTGTCGTATCCACCCCATCTATGTGCAAACGGGTTCAAGGGCTATTCGGGGTTATTTAGAGCCCCATCGACCTGGTGCCAGAATGATATAACATGCCTCATATTTGGGTTCTTGCATCCTAACAGAAATACCCTAACAGCAGAAACTGCCCTCCCATAATGGGAGAAAGCAGACACTATCATCTCATTGTGAAGGACATGTGGGACTTTGGAAAAAACTACCTTAGCAGCAGGAGTAAACAAGGGAAAACATGAACAAAAAACTCCTTCACCCAAAGTCCCTCCTATACCAAACAATTCACAAACTGCTCCTGGACCAGGAAAATTGCTATAGATTTGCTCATTTGAGAGGCAGATTTTATATTAGCACAGTCAATAACATTACCTACAGTCAGCAACATATCCTCCCCAGTGCAGGAGAGAGTAGAGACACACAAAACACTTGACTTGCGGGTCAAATCGCTAAACCCATCTGAAGTGGGCCCCATGGAGAACCCTCACCTAGGGCAAAGGGGGAGACCCAACAGTGCCTCTAAAACAAAGAAACAGCCAGTAACCAAACAAAAAACAGACTAACAGAAACCAACTAGTGCACACAGCATGTAACAAACACATCTTCAGTCTCAGGGGAGCGGGGGTGGGGATGAGAGAGCACAAGAGCAAATGCACAAACATAAACACAAGTGACTTTATAGACCGGTGGTTGGTGCTCTGACCCAGGATATGGGAGACCCAGGATCCAGTCTTTCTACTCCAATGACTCTAATTATTTACCCTGAGTGCAGCAGCTTCAGCAGGAGAGGTTGAGGGAGCCCCACCTCAGAATATCCCATAGCCCAGTGGTTAGAGCACTCATCCAAGGGGTGGCAGATTGGCAGGCAAATCCCTTCTCCCCCTCAAGCAGGGGGTGGGAAATTGAAGTGGGGGATCTCCAACATTTTAGATGAGTCCCTAAGCACTGGGCTAAATGTTATGAGGGAGAAAGTCCTTGTCGTCCTCAGCCTTGTACAAACATGGCATAGGGGCCTAACACCAGGAGAAGGTTTATAGTTGAGAATCGCTAGCAGAGAAAGGTGCCCCTCTGCAGTTTGGAATTAGGCCCTTATCTCCACGAGAAGGATGGGGCTTAGCACACATCCCTCTGATCAGCATCGCCCATTGGCTAGCTTAGACGACATCCTGCATAGTGTGCTGACTTCTGTAGATCACCATCTAAGGCTCCTATCTCTGCCCATTTATTGTACAGGAGCCCAAGTGCCTAACTCAGGCTTCGTGAATCCCAACGATTTTTCTAGGCACCTAGAAGTTAGGCACTGTGATGCTCAGCATCACAATGCCTTACTGAAGAAGTGGGTTTTTTAGTGCATCTGAAGTGGGTTTTTTACCCACGAAAGCTTATGCCCAAATAAATCTGTTAGTCTTTAAGGTGCCACCGGACTCCTCGTTGTTCTTATTGCCTGAGTAACTTGAAGAGGCCCATGATGTAAGTTGAGAAAGATTTGGGTCTTGATACATGAATTTGCTACGTGGAAGTTTTTTGCTCATTTCATTTTCATGTGTCTCATTTTGTTCATTTGGTGGTTATTTAAATTTCTTTATGGAAGGCTGTAGGCCAAGTTCCTTTTGGGACTGTGAGAGCAGTTGTATACTCGAAGCAATAATGAATGATTGTTATCTCTCAAATCCCTTCTCCCTCTGGTTTTCTGAAATAAAAAATGAAGGATGATTAGTCAAGTCAATGATATTTAGGACACAGTGGAACATCAGAACACTGTTAAACCAAGACAAACACTTCAACCCAGGGCCGGCTCTACCATTTTTGCCCCAAGCAACAAAAAAAAAAGACACTTGGACTGCCGCCTGAACTGCCAAAGCAAAAAACAAAAAAACACCTGGACTGTGCCACCCCAAGAATGGACGGAATGCCACCCCTTAGCCGCCCCAAGCACGTGCTTCCTCCGTTGGTGTCTGGAGCCGGCCCTGCTTCAACCAACGCTCTGGTAACACTAAAATTGTGCCACGTGTGCCCCATAACAATTCTTTATCCTATAGTTCAAGTAAAGGTTTTGCAAAACGCACCTCAAATAAACATTACATTAAAAGTATGTTAATGTGGGAGCATATGTGTGTCAACATTGTGATTGCTTCAATCTGGCTTCAGTTAACTACCTCATAGACATAGTTCATGAATACACTGGTGAAACAACTGCATCATTTAAGAGAATATTGTCTGTAGCAAATGTCATCATAGGAAATGACTAGAAGGGAAGTTACTTTCAAAAAGTGAGGATCAGGAATGGATGCTAACCACTTTCTGCATAATGTACAATTCTGCTTAACTGGGTGCAACAGTAGATTATTGGTTTTGCAAGAAAGCTTGGAGGTGTTTTTCTTATATGATTATAATTTCTTGATTTATTTTACATAAACATCTTGGCTCTGACTCTTCTCACCCCCTACCAACACACACACACACAATTCTGTAAATACAATGTAGTGTTTGTTTATCTTGAACTGCTGTCAGCGAGTTTACTTACACTTTCAAAATTAAAGGGCAAAAAGCTAAATCTAAGCAACAGGGTTATAGCAACTGTGAGGTATCTAACAGATTCAACAGTTCAAAACTCAGCAGTGTTGGAGAAGGATCATAAGATAATAACTACAGTTGATATTTCCTCTGGAAAAGACCCTTCCCTGTAGTCTAATAAATATTGTATGAACCAACAAGAAGCAGTATGCTAATGATGTGATATTTACCCAGTATGCTGAAGCATCAGCTGATGTCCTGTATCTTTGAGACCTGTTGATATGAGAACCATTTAAATATTTTCTTTTGCTTCTATTTTTCCAGTAGCTGTTTTCCTGGAAACGAAAATGGTGAGTGAAAGTCGTCACGAGGCCTTGGCCGCACCACCAGCCACCACCATTGCTGCTTCACTGCCAATTAATGTCACAGAACCAGCCAGTCCTGGAGCAGGAGGTGGAAAAGAAGATGCATTTTCAAAGTTAAAGGAGAAGTTTATGAATGAACTGAATAAAATCCCATGTAAGTAAAATATGGTTGGATAGACACACTAATGGTAAAAAGCAACTGCTAATATTCTAGATCTTTTTTAGAAAATATTTCTACAGTTTAACTAGAAAATATTAAAACCATATTTGTGGGCCTTTCAGCAAATCAGGTGGATGCACCAGGAATGCTGACACTGGATTAATTTTATTTTCAGTTTCCAAAACAGTAACTATATAGTTATATATTTTCCAGAACATTATTATTATGACCAAGCCTCTTTACTACATATAATTATATATTATTAATAATAATACTTAGTTTCTGAAAACTGAAAATAAAGTACAATTAATAGACTATTATTAGAAGCATTTTTGAGGTGATATTGCATATAATAATTATAAAATTCCTTTTCATTTTAAAAATGTCACATAGCAACACAAATAGGTTATTTTGATACTTGACTAACCTCCAAAATGAATTAAGGTTTTTTTTAAATAGCAGCTATCATAACAGTGTCCATGCTCTTAAAAAAATAGCAAGTAGACAGTACAAGGAAATTAAAAATATATTTGGAAAAGCATTACATTTAACAGAATAGGTTTTTTCCCCTAGAGGTTATAACTTGTGGAAAGGTATAATATAGTGTGACCAATAATGACAGGTAACAAATCAGAATATTAATCGATTTTTGTCTCTGAAATGGATCTTGGCAATCTGGCAGATGCAATTTTTGCTAAATTGATAGCAAACAGCTTTGGTCTGTCACTCCAAATTCCCACTTGTAAGAATAGAGGTGTTACAATGGCAAGAAGGCTTCATGTCATTAGTTTGGTAATCTGCACAGTCCAGCATGGACCACATTCAGGCAGAATTGTCTGATAATATCATAGGGAAAACAAAACTACTAGGAGCAACAAGAAAAGAAAAAAGCATTTAGGAAAATGATAACATGGGAAAACCTTTATTGTTTAATTTATAGTTCAAGGTGTTATCTAAATGAGGCAGACTAGAATTTTATATAGGATATACCTTTATTTTTCAGCTTTGATGTTAATATGACTAAGGGCATGAATGGTTTGTACTATGCAAAATTCTGTAGTTTGCAGGTCTGGGAATGGAGTCCGTACACAGAGATGAACTTGAAGTGCAGCACATCTTTCCTTTCTAAAATAATAATGAAAACAACTGGAAAGCCTAATATCGAGAATTTGCCTTTTGTTTGAATAAAAAGCTCCCATGATGCACAGCATTATGGATGAAGGAGAATTACCTACTATTAGTCTCTGAAATTACTTACTGGAATTTTTTTTTTAATCATACATGTTTCATGCACTATTTCATAATATATTGAAAGTGACATGAGTCTGTACCTTGACAGTTTCAACATGACTTGTTCTTCCTACCTGCGTCAACTCTTAGAGAAATACTGTTATGTATTATCATTTTAAAATGGAGAAAAAAAGGACTGTATTGGATGCAGAATACCAGTAAGCCAGCCAAGCCCCAAAAGAATTCGGTTAAGCCAACTATCTATATTCCTGCATGCTGCTGGAAGTGGATCAGATGACCAGCTTGATGATTTCCATGTGTATTACCCATCCTTTAGATAATTCCCCTACCTGGAAACATCTGTGCATGGGGATAGAAAACATCACAATGTTCCTTCACAAAGTTTCACCAGATCATTCTTTTTGGAACAGAAACCCTTGGTCCTTAAAAAGTCAGGACCTTCATTGCATCTCCATGCTGCCTCCAGGCACTCTACAGCTCTCTCGCTCTCCACCAGCACAGCATCAGAGAGCTCTGTAGTGCTCCCAGTATATCCCCGCTGCCACTCCCCAAAAGAGGGTTGCATAGTGCAGAGAGGCTCCATGAGAAAATTAATACAACCAAGCTATATTACGCATTTATATGGGCCCCCATCATGATAGTCTGTGTGCCTCAATCTTTAATGCATTTGTCCTCTCAACACCCCTGTGATGGAGAAAAGCGCTATTATCCCCATGTTGTAGATGGGCATCTAAGGCACAGAAAGGCTAACGGCTAGCTTTTTAAAGGGATTTAGGCACTCGAACAGATATATGTCTACGTCCATCATGTAAGCACCACTAGCATTTTCCAAACCTCAGCTCAGGTGCTGCCTAACACCTTTAAGTGCCTGTGCTTCCATCAGGTGACATTTTCAAACCAGCCAAAATGGTACTCAGAGTGATAGCTCAAACTGGAGCTCCAGAGGCCCTGGAGCAGGATTTTTAAGTTAGGCAGGGGAATACCTATCTTGCCAACAGGGCCCAAACCTGTAGGCCTGCTCTGAGCACATCTGAGACCGGTCAAACTCTGCAGCAGGAGGGCTAGATGCAGGCCACCAATGGTGAGGGGCAGCATAGCACCCAAACAAAAGACAGCCAGGGGCACAGGGCACTGTAGGGTGGCCGCGAGAGAGCTGTTGAATGTGAGCAGGAGACACAGAGTGAGAGACATGGTTTTGGCTGCTAGGGCATGGGGCTGTATCAGCATAACTATATTGGTATACATTGCACCCGTACCCAATACAATCATACTGGCACAAAAACTGTGTGTGTAAATTGTTTACAGTCACATCTCCCTGCCTACACACACAAATCCCTGCCTACACACACAAATCATAAAATGTCAAGTCATGGATATTTTGTAAAAAGCCATTAATTTGTGGCTTGCATGATGGCAGCCACAAAAATGTAGTCTTCCTTTAATGATCAGTGAACACGCCTGAAATGTACCTTTCCTTCCAGTATTTTTCAGTGAAAACTGCACAGTTTATTTTAATGTGGATTAAAAGGGAATCAAAAATCTTTAAAAATAGTGCATTTTGTAGAACATTAAAGGTCACATGCTTAATGTAATGTGCAGGCCTAAATAAGTACAAAGACAGTAGGCATGCTTTAAAGCAGAAATTTAAATATCAGCTGGCTCTTAACAAACCAGCCAAGATTCCAGTCCAAAATGTTAAATTTCACCTTACTCTACGAAATTCCAGCGTGGGGTGCATTGGATTTAAGTGACATTCATCATTGTTGATGTGCTTTATAACACTAAAATTCCATTCCTCCCAAAGGCCAAGGAGCTTCCCACAGTGAGGGAATAAAATTTATTGCCAAGGAAAAGAGAGGGGGTCAATTACACTATTGCTGCTATAAGCTTAGTTAATACAAAATTTAAAACCCTTGTTACAGTTCCTACCAATAGAGGCTCAAATCCTGGCCTTTCACTGATATCTGTTCCCCTAAAAAAGAACAGTGTACTGTCCCCTATGTTGTGTACGAAGAGTCTGAGCATCTGAGGACATGCAGAATGTTCAGGAAGATGTCTCATCATTCATTCTACTGTGGATAAAATGATTGGAGTTATTTTATTACAGTGACTCATACAATTAAAGTGCAGAGATGCTATAAGGTTACTGAGGCACAACTGTAGAGATTTTTTTTCTCAGTAATGCAAATCCCTGCACTCTGGTTGTGAGTGTCTGATTTGCATAATCACAGAACAGTTTCTGAATAACTGTACTGTATGTAAATCTCTCTAAACTGATTGGCTGCTGTAATCCTTCCACTTTGAATTGTCTCCTGTATGCAGAAATTTCAAACTGTTTACAAGCAACAAGGACTCCAGCTCAGTTTTTTACTTCCTTCATTTTAAACAGAAAAATCCCAACATTTAAATGAAAGAGAAGGAAGAACAGATCTAAAGGAAAGAAAATGGCACTGTCAAACTGATGAAAGGGAAATTGCTTTGAAAAGTTTTTCAGACCTCCTTTTATTCATTTCTTTTCTTTCTCTCCTCATTTTCCCTCTTGATCCCTCTCTACAGGCCAGCAAAGCTCTTGTCCTTACAGTAACTGATGTATATTAATGTTCATTTTCTTTACATTATAGAATCCCAGCCCCTCCTCCTAAATTCTGTATTGAACACTATGTAAACAAAAGTGTATTGCAAGTGGTTCTGGGGACAAGGGCCTTACAGTACTGAAGGAAGGAGAGATCAGGGAGGGAGAAGGTGAGAGGGAAAAGGATAAATCACAGAACAGAGGAGGAGGAATTAGAAAGGGCAAAGCGGGGGGCTTTAAATAAAATCCCTTTAAGCTGCTTGACAGTCCCCATGCAATTTTTATTGGGTGTTTTTCCCCTTAATTTGAAGTTTAAATGTTTAGTTTAAAAATTTGATGATGATGATAATGATAATTACATATAAATATAGACAAATGTTTATAATTTTACTCTACATAAATGAGCACCCATCTCAAATGCTAGATGACCTTGAAAAACTCTTAAAAATATATTCATACATAAACTGATTCCTGTAATTGCCCACAGATAATACTCTCCTGGGAGCAACATAAGTTTAACGATACATGAATAAGCCCCACAACAAAGCCTACCAGAGTTCCCTCAATAATAATAATAATAATAAATATGAGAGTGCTTCCTGTACCCTTAGTAATAACTGTATTGGAATTCAGCTGTCATAACTCCCACAGCTTGCTGTATGTTTCTCCCTACCTGTCTTTCTTTTTCTATCCATTCTGGCCCCCTTGATTTACCAGTTTAGGTTGGATTAAGTGTTTTTATTACCCCCTCTAAGAGACATTAAACTCATTTCTTGATTTTTCTCTCTCCCTTGACACCGGGATTCTGGGCTATTACTTTGAATGATACTTTCTAATCACATTTTGGGACTTCACACACACTCTTATGTGGTATTTCTGAAATCTAACTTTTATGGGCCTGCCATTTTGACTGCATTTAGAAAATAACTTGGGGCTTTGTTCAGCTTTCAACTTTCTTCATAGTTGTCACACCACTGAGGTTGATGGGACACTCATGAGGTTCTGGTCAGTGTGACTAAGGGTGGCTAGATCATGCAAACAGTGCTGAGGAAGAGATACTGAGTTCCAAAACTGTTCTAATACACAGAGACAACAAATATAGGAAAATCAGCATTAACTTCCTATTAATTATTTGTATTACCATAACACCTAAGAGCCCCGGCCATGGATGAGGACCCATTGTGCTAGATGCTGTACAAACACCAAACAAAAAGTCATCCATGCCTTAAAGAGCTTACAATCTAAGTATAAGACAAGAGGCAACAGATGGAGACAGGCAGACAAGGGAGTGTAAGGAAACAATGAGACAATATTGATCAGCTGTCTCGGTACTCCGGCAGTCTAAACCTTGTCAAGTATTTTATAGGCTTCATGGCAGAGGAGAGTTTTTAAGGAGGAATTAGGAGGGTAAATAAGTTAATTTTGTGGATATTTACGGAGAACCCCTCCTGAGTGTGAGTCAGCACTGGAGAAAGCACAATGGGCCGAGGC
This sequence comes from Mauremys mutica, assembly GCF_020497125.1. Lineage (NCBI taxonomy): Eukaryota > Metazoa > Chordata > Testudines > Geoemydidae > Mauremys > Mauremys mutica. The sequence goes on from NC_059072.1 coordinate 72,916,761, forward strand.
TCACTTCCTCCTGTAGCACTCCCCATCTTGCAACACATGTTCAATTGGCTCATGTCATTCAAAGACATTCATTGTTCTACATGGGTGGCAGATATGAGTAATTATGAATAGTGCCTTATTGGTGACATACAATAGAAATGGGAAGAAGATGTGACAGGGCAGTAGCGGGACAAGTCAAAGATCCAATGTTCTCAACTAGTGCAATTTTTTTTTTGCAAATCTCACAATATTTGTCCTTTTCATTAAAAGCCCATCTCCTAGAGTCCTCTGATTACATAAAATCTCAGCTTTCATTCTTTTTAAAAACAGTTTGTTGTAGAGACAGGCTAGAAAACATGGCACAAATGCACCCTGAAGACTCAGAAACCACAAGGTAAATAAAAAGAACCCAAATTTATTATTTTTTTTTAGAAATCTCAATTTATAAACCACCTCAATTTTGGGGAGCCTGACCCTTAATTTTTGAATGCTCAGGGTTGATATTACTGAAAATCTGATTCCAGAATGTATTACTCTCTATGTCGCTATGAGTGAGTGGAAAATATAAACTAAAAGCTCATTACACAGAGCATAACTGAAAAGAAGCATTTGTAAAGAAAATCGCAGAATCTGACATCCTATTTGATTATTTAGTGATGTGGTGCTGATATTTGAACAACTGACTCCAACAAAAAATTTTCCCTTAAGGAAATAATGATTAACTCATGTTATCCTAGTAAAATGTTGATTGATATCCACCTCTTTAAAATGTTCTGTACATCATGTATTAGGGTGCATGTCTTACAGTCAGCATCTTAGCACTCAGACTAGGAACTGAACTGGGGACCTACAGAGCTTAAAAGAGGCTATAACAGACACACATGCTCTGCAGATCAGGCACAGAGGAGACCCGTAACACACCCTCACAAGCAGGTTACATCCTTCCTCTAATAAAAAAAAGCTTGTCACAGGCAGCTGAGGTTTACAGCAGTTCTAATCCAGGGCAAGCCCTGAGTTATGTGATTACCACCATCTTGGCTGACTTATCAAGGATTGAACCAGAGACCTCAATCAAAAGTGTGAGTTGCTACAACCTCAGCTGAAGAGCCAGCTGTAACAGAATATACCTGCTGTTACTTGGGCACAGAGGAGAAGCTGTAACGCACACACTCAACCGTGGAGGGAGGGATCTGGCAACCTATCCATTTGTTGTCCTAAGTATAAAAAATGCTTTCTCTTAGCCAGAACCCCAGAAAAAGCAAAATCTCCCTGCCAAAGAGAGTGACACACTATTAATTACATTTTCTGGAAACTGTATATTTTGTTCCTGAAAAGGATACTAATTAAACCATTAATATAATATAGTTTTTTAATTGTGTGATTTGAAGTGAGGGGGGAAGACAATTAAGACCTCATAGGGGACCTCTCATGAATGTTTTTGAAAACACCTGGTGCAATCATATTTTCTCTGCCACAGGGAGAAAAGTAATCTATAGTAAAGAGGGGGTTGAGCACATACCATACATTTGGTGACAGGATTTTAAGAAGGGACTCCTAACAAGCAGCAAGGGTCCCTGTGATGGGCTATTCACCTCACACCAGAAAGGAAGGGATTAAAAGCAGCCTAGGGAGGTTGTGCAGGGAGCAGCCAATCAGGGGCTGGTGGGCTTACATAAAAGGAGCTGCAAGGCTAGAGACAATCAGTTGCCTTGGGGAGCCCAAGGCATGAGGACTAGCAAGCTGCAGAAAGGGTAGCACCTTGGGCAGAGCAGTTGCTGGTAGGGATTTAGGGAACAAGAGGGAGCTCCTGGCTGGCTGCTGGGATTAGCTGGCTGAAAGCTCTGAGAAGAGTAGTGGGCGGGCCCAGGTCTCCCTCACTCACAACTGGGGAAGTGGCTGGACTGTTGAACTAAGATACTCCTCCCACTCCCACCCCGGGAAGGGCGGAAACACAAATGGTGACACGGCCGGAGGGCCAAGTCATGAAGAGAACCCTGCGATACTTGGACTGAGGCAGGTCTGCAGGCGGAGACAATGATGGGAGATGCACCACCTGGAGAGGGCACACCAGTTTGTGGAGCTAATCCCCGTGATGGCCATCAGGCCACTGTGGTGAGTAGACTCTGTCACAGTCCTCTCCAGCACATCATTGTGTTTATTTCTTTATAGTCATTACAATGACTGTGTAGATATTTTATTGCATTATGGATATGTCAAGTTGTGGCAGTTCTTATTAAATTGAGTAGAGAATTTAATTTGCAACCAGAAAACTGTGAACATGTTGTTCACAAGTTTATTTTCAGCACTGGGAATTTCTTTTTTAATTCTTTATATTAGAAAAAGGCAGTACAAATGTGTTAAACATTATTTACATATATCGTATAATAATTTTGCATGTTCTAAAAATTACATGAAGACGGATTATCTACTAAAATTATGCTATATGTATAATTCATTATGCACTATTGTACTGACATTTTTTGTGAAAGGGTGCACAGGGCAGTTATGAACTCACAATTAGCACTATATTAAAACTGAGGTTTTTTGCAGCAATATATTATGTGAAAGAAACATGACAATTAGTACTAAGTTTAATACAGTTACTTAAAAATCTAATAAAGGTATCACAAAATCAAGGAAATTCAAATTTAAGCCTGGCATTGCATCTTTAACTCATCTATTTGTGCCTAGGTAGCATAGCATCTCTAAGCCATTATCACACAAAGTTATGAAAAACCTGCAGTAGGTTGGCACAGAGGTACAAATTAAGAATAGACCATCCGTCTTTGCTATTGTTGCTTGTTAAACAGTAATATTTCACTGGATGTGCTTGGTTCTGCAAAAGATCCCAAAACAAGTAAGACTTCCCTGATGCATATGACAACATTAATTTAAGTTTGTGTATGTTAACTATCTTGTTTTGTTAACTTTTAAAAAATCATTGCTATATCTTGGAAGGCTTGCTCAACACTTCTGACAATCAGACCAAAGTCACTCACGTTGGGCACCCAAAAACTGAGGCACAAAACTGATGGATCCTTTCAAATATTTGAGCCCATTATTTGTCATCCAAAGTACATTGTATATAGCTTTCTTCACCTTCCTCTGGTCTTTATTCTAAAAAAATTCGTCCATGGCTAAAACTAATCCTATGTCTAATATACGTCATCTGTAAGAAAATATGTGCATTAATCAGGACAAGCAAGTGAATGGCCACAGCTTTATTAAAATTGAAGATCAGAGTTGGGGGAGTTTTTTGCCCATCTCCCCATACCAGGCATTCAGGTGGGTCCAGTGCAATGTTTACAAAAAAGGCCATCTATCATATAGCCCATAACTCAGGGTAAACTGTCCACTGCCTACCCCGAGAATTCAGCTTGTTTTGCAGAATCCTCTCACCTTCCCTCTACAAAGGGGATAGAAAGTATCAGATGGGACCCCGATCTGCAGACTTCAGGTCTCCTTTTTGCCCATAGACTTGGGGTCCACCAGCAAAATCCTATGTCTCTGATTTTCTGTTTGTTTGCTGTTTGGCCTTTTATTCGTACTGGACACCGGCTGCAAATTATGACAAGCTAACATTCATACAATTCCTAATGTTAAACTCCAAAATCCTATATCTATCAAACCTAACTGTGTCTCCATGATGGTATGAGGAAGGCAAAAAAAAAACAAAAAAAAAACTAGGCCCCAGCCAATTTGGCTCCAATGGGAAAAATACCTTACTGGTCCCTTGAGCAGGTGATCAGTCAGGCCCACAGCATCCTTGTACTCTCTTACCTTTTATCCTATAGCTGTCTGGCAGCTTGCAGACCCAATAAAGTTTCCCACCTGTTAAATCAATGGGTGGCATTCTAATACTCAGATTTGTCAGAATGGGAGGGAACTAAGCATTTACTCTATTGTGTGGATCCTAAATATGAAGTCAAACAATTTTATCATTTCCGAACATTTTAAAGATGGAATCACGGAATATAGCACCAGGAATAGGTTAACGTTCGTTGATTCTGTAGACAAAAGACTTTGGTACGCATTCTGGATCACTGCCTGTCATTGACATTTCGCTGTTCTTCTGTAGAACTGCATCTCTTCCTGAATTCTCTTGTTCTGTTTAGGCTTATAATTGCACTTCAGGCCAGATCCTCCACTGGTGTAATAGCTTTATTGACTTAATTTGAGTTATGCCAGTTTGCACCAGCAGAGGACTTGGCCTCAAACCTTTATAAGAATCCTGGTGTGGATAGGTGAGACTCTTACTATACAAAAGAGACTATAAAACCCTGTTTGAATGATGGGCTTGTGAAGACTCAGTTCCGGTTGAGCAATCCATCTGCTAAATCCCATGCAGGCTTCTCAATGTGAATCTAATCTTAATCATCAGCTTTGGCAAAAGCAGCCTAATTTTCTCATTGCCCCTATATTATCTGGGGGTACGTTTCAGTACTCTAGCCGGCATCATTTTCCAAACTCAGGAAAGGATTGCAAAACGAAAGAAGGGGGGACAGGAGCGTCTTTTCAAATGGCACAGAAATCTACTGTGACCTTTGACCAAAACGCATCCTCCATCTCTTGGTCTTCATGACTTGTTGTCAGGATAGTGTTCTGTAAGCAAGACTTTGCCATTCAGTATGTTATCTCAGTTCCCACTGAGTGAAACACTTCATTTACTAAAGGTGTGAAGTTTACTTTTCCTATCATGAATTTGTAGTCCAGGAAGGCAACATGTTGTTGGTGTTTAACAGTAACAAGTGGGGATGTGTGAAGACAAAGCTTTCCTCTCCTAGGTAGCAGTGATATTTATTTTTATGAGTTGTTATTACAGTTTTCAATCACTCCTCACCGTAGAAGACTTCTCCATTTCCTTGCTATGTTATTTCATTTATGGATTTATTAACACTCCCTTATTAGCCAAAGTCATATAGAAGATTTGGCCTGAGCAGGGCCATCACTATGCCAACATTGAGGCTTGTTTGTTGTCTTTGCTTAGAAACCTCCTTGCTCTTCCTCCAAGTCCAGACCTTTTATAACCAGGTTTCTCAGCTCACAGTAACCCACTTGCTCTGTGCTGAAATGTAATATTCTAGGTCTCCATCCAGAAGCCAGCTATTTGTTTGTAAATTCCAGTGATGCAGATTTATGTGCAGCTTGGGCAATGGAAGAAAGACAGTGGAAGATAAGGCAGGTTTACTATCCATAACTTGCAGTCTAGCATATCCTTTTAGATTATACCTCTGTGATGGTAATCACTTCACATGAACTGCTCCAGAATACCAATTTCTAAACTGTCTTGCCTTGTGAAACATTTGTTGAAGGGTTTTAAGTCCTAGAACTGGTGAGATGTCCCAATGCACAGAAAAATAGGGGTTTTAAAAAAAAAGATTAGTAGACAAATAGAAATACCTAATGGAATCTTAACTCGGGCATAGCATTTGGCCTTATAAAATGTCATGGAAAAAATACAAGTCAAAAGTGACTTGACTGATAACAATTCTGAAGCAGCAATGTATATATTTAATAATGATTGTGTGGTATGGAACTATTTAGTCACATCACCCTCTTCATCTAAATACATATACTGTAGGAAGGAACAGACAAAATAAGAGAGAAAAAATCTTTACTTAAAGTCTTTTTCTATTAAATTAATGTATAAATAGAAGCTTAAGGGTATGTCTCCACTACTGCTGGGAGCTAGCACAAGAAAGTAGCAGTGTAGCTGGGGGTAGCTTGGGCCATGTCTCAGGCTAGCCACCTGAGTACACACCCAGGGGGTCTGGACAGGTTGGTATTCAGGCAGCTAGCCTGATGTGCCCTCCATGTTACCCCTGGCTACCGTGCTATTTTTAGCAGGCTAGCTTGAGCAGAACTAATGTGTCTCTGTCTATCTGCACTGGGAAGCATGCTCCCAGCTGCAGTGTAGACATACCCTTAAAGGCCTGCAACATCCCAAGCCTGCTTTTACTGAGGGTAGGTTTACACTATGTAGCTATGCTGCTATAACCCCATAGTGTAGACACAGCCTACACGGATGGACAGAGTAGTTCTGTGGTCTAGGAACATCTCCTCAAGCAAAGTTAGTTAAGTTGTCAGAAGAATTCTTCCATCGACATAGCTGCATAGGTCAACATATCTATGTCAGTTGGGGTGTGGTTTTTTCACACCCCTGAACAGCGTACCTATGTCAACCTAACTTTTCAGTGTAGACCAAGCCTCAGGCACAGAGGTAATTACAAGATTGGGGCCTTACTGCCATGCTTGTGTGACCAAAGTGGATTCCCAAAGAAGGAAACCAAAAAATAATTTATTTAACGATAAGAACAACTAAAGTGATTTAGTTGTCTATTCAGAGTTGAACAACAAATAACCCCACTGAGGCAGGAACAGAAGATTAAAGGTTCTTTAAAAAAAAAATCAACATAAGTTGCCCCACTTCAAACAGTGTCAACACAATGAGTCCAATTAACAGACTGGTGTGCCACAATCTACTACAGGTTTTAGAATCATATAGGCCTCAGTCCAGAAAAGCACTTAAGCATTTGTTGACCTTTAAGCACTTCAGTGATCCATTGACTTCAGTACAGCACATACTAAAGTGCTTTGCTGGTTCAGGGCCATAAAATCTTAATACCTCAACTGCATTTAGTTTCATTTAAAACGGGCAGGGGAGAGAGGGTAGGAAATCTGGAGGAAAAAAAAGACACATGCAGGAATTTATTTAATGGAATATTGTGTTCATTCACCTGTTTTAGATTGTTTTTCCACATGTAAAATAGTTGTACTGTATTAATAACTTTAAATTAATAGAGAAGATATTTAAAACAAAATAAGATGCAATAGCAAAAAAAGTGTATTGCCACTATGTACTAATGTTAGAATGTTCAGTACCAGAAAAAATTCCTATCAAAATATTAATAAATACAAGCCTGTTTTTCCTCCCAATTCATTTTAGCGTTATTGTTTTCCACAGCTGCTTGTTGAGTGTGTCCTTTCCATTACATTGACCCAATGACTCATTATCACAACATGCTTCTTCAAATTTGCTTATCAAAGAGATGGTATTTAGCTAGTTGTTAAATTCTAAATGTGCAATATTTTTCTACTTTGACATAATTATCTGGGTAACTATTGAAAGCTTCCAGTGAAACTGCTTGGAGAATTCAGGTAGGGAGGATATAATTACCTCTGTTGAAATTTTGGACAGATTGCTAAACATTTTAATCCAATTCCTTCTGAAATGATTGAGCATCTTTCCATTTACTTTAATAGGAGTTGGATTGGGCCCTCAGGCATTGCTATCCTTATCAGAAGTCCCATGGGGATGTTTAACAATCACAAGTGCTCAGTACATAAGTTTTATGACTTATTAAAAGGACAGTACCTCCTGTAGTAGAGTGTTTTCAACACCATCCATGGGCAGCTTTAGTAACTCAGAGGGAAGCCTGCCATCTTCAGCCTGCCTGAGTGGGGTCCAGGATACCAGCAAATGGCATTGTTAACTTTCTTCCTGTCTATTATGTTTATGTGGTCACACACAGAGCATGGTGATCTGTGTGGCTGGTGGGATAGTGCTGACGTGTCTATAACAGCGATCAAGGAGTGGTTATAACGTCTTGCTAATTCTTCCATTCTTTGGGTTCTTGATTGGTAGAATTTTCTCTAAGTGAGCTTTTGAATCTGGCAGGGTCTAAGACTTTTCAGTGGCAGTGGAAGGTGATGCTCTTATTCTTGTGGAGAAACGAGTTTTCAGGATACTCTGGAGCACGGGTTGGCAACCTTTCAGAAGTGGTGTGCTGAATCTTCATTTATTCACTCTAATTTAAGGTTTCAGGTGCCGGTAATACATTTTAATGTTTTTAGAAGGTCTCTCTCTATAAGTCTATAAACTATTGTATGTAAACTAAATACATTTTTTAAAATGTTTAAGAAGTTTCATTTAAAATTAAATTAAAATGCAGATCTTATCAGTTTAGTGCAGTGGTTCTTAACCTGGGGTGCACGCACGCCCTGGGGCAGGGCAGGTGCAAGGATATTTTGCACCTTAAGTGAAACTTCCACCTTGCGCCCTCCCCCCCCGCGCCCTTGCACATCGGTTCATTGAGGGGCAAATCCCAATGAGCTTTTATAGACCCCAGGGGCTCTCCCCAGACCAGGTTCCCCCCTCCCCGCCCCCTGAACTCCCCTGGAGGGTGCACAGCCCCCTCCCCCCCCCGCGAGCCCTCTCCACCCCACCCAGGTGGCCCCCGTCTTCAGTCCACTCACTGGCTTTGCCGGGCTTGGGCTGCTGCAGCAGCTTGGCAGGGAGGAGCCACCTTGTGGAGGCACCGGAGAGCCAGAATGTCCCGCTTGAGGCAGCAGCGAGCCCCAGCCATGGAGGAGCCAGCGTGCTGCAGGGGAACAGCAGCCCTGCAAAGGCGGCAGCGCCACTAGCGGGGAGCAGCTGCGCCCCCCCCACACCCATCCTGCCCAGGCTGCAGCCCGGCGCCCCCCCCCCGGGGGCTCCTGCAGGCTGCGGTGGATGTATGTGGGCGCCAGCCCCCATGCGCCCTCCGGCTCCCCCCTCGCCTAGGGTTACCATATTTCAACAATCAAAAAAGAGGGGAGAGCCCTGCCCTAGCCCCGCCCCCATCCACTCCCTCCCACTTCCCACCTCGATTGCCCCGGTCAGAACCCCCAACCCGCCCCCCTGCTCCTTGTTCCCTGACTGCCCCCTCCTGAGACTCCCCCCACCCTACCTGTCCCCTGACTGCCCCAACCCTTATCCACACTCCCGCCCCCAGACAGACCCCTGGGGACTCCCACACCCCATCCAACCACTCCCCGCTCCCTGACAGGACCCCCAGAACTCCCGACCCATCCAACCCTCCCCCTGGTCCCTGACTGCCCCTCGGGACTCACCTTACCAGGCCCATGCCGGTCAGATGCTGGCTCCACATTGGAGGCAAAATTCCACGTGGGGTGCTGAGGCAGCGGGAGCGGGAGGGCTGTGGGAGGGGCAGCGGCGGCGGTGGCTCACACTTCCGAGCGCGGTGAGTGGGGAGCCGGGGGACGCGCCTGCCTGGGCTGCAGCCCAGTGCCCCCGGGGGGCTCCTGCAGCGGATGCATGCGGGTGGCGGTCCCCATGTGCCCCCTGGCTCCCCCCTCGCCGTGCTCAGGCTCTGCAGCTCCTGGGATTCTGAGCTGCTGCCGCCCCTCCCACAGCAAGCTCAGGGCCCCACGCCCCAGCAGCTCATACTCCCAGGAGCCACAGAACCCGAGCATGGTGAGGGAGGAGCTAGGGGGTCTGGGGTCCCGGCCGTTGGCCCTGCTCAGCCTCTGCTGGCCTGGGGTTCCGTTCACTCAGCCAACCGCATGCTAGGCAAAATCAGTTCATGTGCCGTAGGTTGCCGACCCCTGCTCTGGAGGCTGACACCCAGACCATCTACTGCTCTCTGACTGAGCTCCAGCATGGAGAAGAATACAGTGGAAAAAAATTTATTGGAGGTGTATACTGATTTGAGAGCTCAAGATCACCATGTTGCTGAAGTACTGGATGGCCTTGAATAATACTGGGGACTTCCAAACTGTGCTAGTGTTATTGGTGGAACTCACTTCCTAGTTCTTTGCCAAAACAACCCGAGAAGGGGCAGACTATCCAGGACCAGCTGGAGGGCTGAGCCTCTTAGGACTGGAACTAGAGTGGGAAAACCACCTGGAGATTGCAGAGCTGCTGCCCAGGTTAATGCTGGGGACCTGCCCAGAGCCTAGTACAGGGTTTGGCAACCTTCAGCTCGCAGCCCATCAGGGTAATCCGCTGGCAGGCCGCGAGACATTTTGTTTACGTTGACCATCCTCATGCATGGCCCCCCACAGCTCCCAGTGGCCGCGGTTCTCCATTCCCGGCCAATGGGAGCTTCAGGAAGCTGAGGGCCGCAGGGACGTGCTGGCCGCCACTTTCTGCAGCTCTCATTGGCTGGGAACAGCAAACCGCAGCCACTGGTTGCTGCGGGGGGCCATGCCTGCAGACAGTCAACATAAACAAACTGTCTCACGGCCTGCCAGCGGATTACCCTGATGGGCCGTGTGCCAAAGGTTGCCAACCTCTGGCCTAGTGGGTGCCCGGGGAAGGGACTCCAGTGACTGTCTGTACTTACTGTAAAAGTTGGGGAGCTTGTTTATCCTTTATTGCCCTGGAATGGGCCTGGATCATGAAGCTTTACCCAGGTTCTGAGGGTGTTGAGAAACAGCAGGTTAGTGACTCTCTCAGCACTGCCAAAGTGGTGGTGGTTGCTGACACCGTCCATTTTCCCAGACAAGCATGGTAAGGGTGGCTCTGTGCCATTGTTTTGTTCAGACTGTTATTCAAGGAGTGGTGAATGAGAAGCAATGAGATCTCCATGTTTATATTCTGATGTTACATGACCTTTCATTAAATTGCATTGTAAATAGATAATTTTTATGTTAGTCAATCATTCCTGCATGTAATAAGCAATTTGATTGAAAAACGTTTCCAGTAGCACAAATATTTTTATTAAACAATAATGAATATTTTTAAAACATTTCAAACTATGTAGAGCCTGCAAGCTGATCAAAAAGATACATTGAAGTGCTGCTAATGTGCTTAAATGCAATGGATATATCACAATAATAGTTCATGTCTTCACAGTACCTACAGGAAGTAGATCAGCTGTTTTGGAATAAATTAAATAGGCCCTTCATTCTTGGAGTAGAGGAAATAAGAATCATTGCTATGAAGTATCAGAAGTCATATTTGTGATCTGGGGGCAAATGATACTAATGCAGCCATCATCATTTGCACACTATAAACCCATATCTCTATCTTGACTGCAACTGTTCTCGTGAGTCTCCATTTCCTCTGTCTTGTCTTTAATCTCTTTCTTAGTCTCTCTTCCTTCTGCTTCTCTAGAAAAACCAGCATTCTGTCACCCTCATTATCCATAAAGACTCCTCATGGGGTCTATAGTCTTCTCTTAATTTTTCTTCCTTATCTGCCTTAAATTATTAAGATCCTCTGACACTCTTATAGGCTACTTTTGACATATAGGTGGTGCAGGGACACTACGCATTTGAGACGGGAGGAGGGGTTGTTAGACATGGTTGCATCCTCAGGTTGTCCGGTAAGCCTGGCATTCTGTTAGTAACATGTGAAGCATTTCACTCTGTGAATGTATCTCATCAGCCTCTGAATGTGAGCTACCCTTTCTCTGCTGACCATTGTATCCCAGGTTCAAATTGTGACCTTGATGTCATTTTTTTTTAAAGCTCTTCACTACACTTCAAGTCAACTGTGCTAATTTCTTTCCTTAGAAAGGACAAAGGAGGTGTGAAAAACATCCAGCTAGCCTTATAGCAAACCGGACCACTGGATAGTGATTTTTTTTTAAATAACTTCAAGTCTAATATACTGCAAAACATATAGAATTCAGTAACACAATAGCAGGACTAGTGAACAGAGGACTCACTCTTTCCTTCTTGAATGCTTCTGCCATTGATTTCTCATTACCCATTGTGACTCTATTAAACATTCCTCTGGTGACCAGTGAACTAGAAGCTAAATCTCTGCTCAGATTTCTCAAAACTGTTATGCTCCTATATGGTTGGACAAGAAGGGTATTTGGAAGTAGGGTCAGAAGGCAAATGTGCCCCCCCCCACACACACACACCCCCGTGACCCTGGTGCATCAGTGGCTGTCAGGAAAGTTCCATGTCATCTTAGATAGTCAGGGAAAGATACAAGCTAGGATAAACTTCCTCATTGGCTAGATCACAGAGTAGTGAAAGGAAGAGCTATTTATCAAGAACTGGTTACAATGCTGGCTTCCAGAAAGCGGTAGAGTTTGTCTGTTATGAAATGGCTTACTTGAAGGCATCCCAAGGCCATAAGATAGTTACTAGCCACCTGGAAAGGGGTTATTTTGCAGAAATTTGCTACAATCTGTGCACCCTGCCCCCATGGGGATGTCTAGCAAAAAACTCCTCACTGATGGCCCCAGGATCTGATAAGTAAAATAAATTGACTGCCTACACAACAGTTTAATAGTTTGTTTTAACATGTTTTGGATGTTCTGCTTATGGAATCCATTACAAGGATGCTGGATCTCTGAGCTGTCAGCACTGAAGGGCATGGCATTTAACTTCTGCACAATACTGCTTATGCTGTTAACAAATGCTGCATCCACTAAGACGTTTTAGGAAACGTTTCTGTTGTGCAATCCAGGGAGCTTTGATGGAAAGGGCTGAGGCAACATTACTAATGTGAGTGATTATTGATTGTGGATTGGTTGAATATTAGCTTCAGCAAGAAAACAATTCTATCTTCTGGGCTCACTGCAGACTGGAGGAAATAGAGAGAAAGCTTCTATCCTCACTGTAGGACAGTTTCGTCATAGCAATAAAAACTGGCATGACTCTATTCCAACCCTCACCATCTGCACTGACCATGCCCCAAACTGCATTCTATATATAGCAGCAGCTGTGGCTCCATAGCCATTCTGTACCTCTAGCATGACCCATAAAACAGTTTTCAGTGTTGTCTTCCTTCTCATACTCCACTTGCAACTTGTGGACAGTGATGAGCCTGATCCCAAGATTCATGGGCTCTGTGGCAGGTCTGGTTATGAGCACCCGATCCATCTCCTCAAAAATTAAACAGGTTGTCTGCCGGTTGCTGGAGACCTTATTTGAATCTTTGAGTATTGGACCTGCATGAGCTTTTTTTCCCCAGTACTGTAGCAGTCCACATGGTTAAGGTTCAGTTGCTAATAGTATGGCACAGTAAAAGATGTCTTTGTGGTCAGAGTCTTAGAATCTGATTTCCCTTGATCTTTGTGTCCCAATGTGGACTATTTTAAAATAGCCATATACGAACTAACATTTTTTTTTTAAATACTGTCTTATTTACAAAATATTTTTATTTTAAACTACTATTTTTACATATGTTGTAGAAGTCTCTTGGGCTTGCAATCTTGATTGAGGTACAGGTACTTCACTGGTTACTGACCCTACAAGGCATACATATGTTATAAAAAGAGTTTGCTCTCTATACCGTTTGCTCTGTATATTTCAAGCTAACCTAGAAAAACAAAGTGATCAAGGCCAGAGCAACACAAGTAACTGCACTATGTCTAAAGTGCTGAATGTTCAGCCAGTTGCTTATAGCCTTTTAAAATCCACAGTACAAAATACAGTGAGATCAAAATAAGAATTTTAACTATAACTATTTCTTTTAAATTCGCCTCCACACTCTGCCACAAAATTATAGTATCTGGAGAACTTTACACCAAGGAAACTCTACTTTGGATTTTGATTTTTAAAAATCTCTGTCTATTTAAGTGCCCTAAAGTGTTTTCACTCACACCTCTCTCTGCAGTGTATAAGCTGAAGGAAAAAAAAGACAAAACCTTCTAAGAGGGCCCAATTGGCCTATGCCTTTATACTGTAGTTCCCAACGCCATTAATCCTAGTGTTCACATAGGGCAACATTCACCCCAGTGCAAAGGTCTGTACAGGAGTCCATGCAGCACTTAAACCTCACCTTAATGTGGGTCTTAAATTATACAGTGCTCCTTAGCAGGCCCTCTACACTGCAGTGAATTTAACATAAGAATTTTTAAAAATACCATGAAGATTGATCAATGAATTGAGACTGACATTTTATTTGAAAATTAACTATGACTTTTTCTGCAGATGGCAACTGATGGTCTCTGGCAGGTTAAAGTGACACTGTCAAATTAAAAAAAAATCAAGCACAAACACTTCCTTACCTGTGTTGTTAATTCCACCTCAAAACCTAGTCCTGGCCACATTAGTGAGCATAGTGCTTGTTGCCATTAATGGGACTACTTGTAGCCGAGAGTACTGCACCTGGGAATAAATGTTTGCAGGAGTGGGCCCTTCAATGGTTTAATAAATAAAAAGTAATGGGATTTCACTCTAATCACTGTTTTACTGAAACACAGTTAAGTGTAAATGGGTTTCATTGTATACCGAACAAAATATTAGAATAAACAATAGAATAAATATAGCATACAGCAATCAATTATGCCATCCGTAAACACACTAACATTCCTAAATCTGTTACAACATGGCTCTCATATCAATGATGAAGCCTTATTTTATCCTTACAGTGGATCCAGATGGGAACTGCTCCCGGCCAGAGGCAATGGGCAGGAGGAAAGTGACTTCAGCCTTCTTTGTGATTCACAGTTTCTGGCCCCAGCCAGGAGCTTGTCTATTTTAGCAGCCCCTACAGTGGCTTCCCACAGCCATCTCTGGGCTCCTCCAACAGTCCAGAATAGCCATAGCACAGCACAATCTGGCCCCACCTTGTCCTTCCCCAAGATGGGGTGGCATAGAGCAACTCTGCCAGCTCTAAATGAGCAGGGAAGCTTCTTTATGCCGCTGTTTTTCCTGGGATCTGTCCCCCTTCATACTCCTTTCCCACCACATGAGCAGAATGAAGTGACCAGAGCATGGAGAGAAAATTGAGGCCTGCACTATTAGTTCTACTAACATTACACGTTCTTGTTTAAATTCAGTATTATTTTACTTTTAATGTAGACTTGCCCAGATTGAAACGTCTCTTATTTGGTTCCCATCTTACTTTGTCTAGACAGACTGGTGAAGACCCTGGGGTTTGTTCTTTTAAAATTCCCTATTGATGTGGTTTCACACCACATGTGAGTGTGCACTGAGGAGAGGGGCATGGGAACTAATTTCTAGGTGTTATTTTATTCCCTCGTGGCACATTTTGATTCTCAGCATTGATAGCTGTTAGGTCAGGATTTTGATCATGAGCAGTGAATTTCCTTGCCAAAAGAGAATCTGTGAAATGATTATTTACTAGGGAAAGTATATTTTAAAAAATATATTCCAGCTACTTCACAAGCTAACATTTATGCCCATGCTTAACTTTACATGCTTGAGTAGTTGTGTTGAACTCAACTATTCACACGAGTAAAGTTACGCATGTGCTTAAGTGTTTGCAAGATCAGGATCTCAGTTTATTAGTGTCCAATGCTGCCTTTCTCCCCTATATGAAGTGTTGTGCAATGAAGGATCTTAACACTGAATAGAAGTTATTTTGTTAAAAGGCAATTCCAAAGAGTGAGGGAGCTAAATAGCAGCCTGACCAGCTTCCAGCAAGCTCTTTACAAGCTCAGAAGGCATTCGCAGTGCAACTGTGTTCTGTGCAGCTCTCAGGCTGCTTTGCAGATCCACCCCATATTTAATTAGACAAGGCTTAATTAGATTACAAAGGCAAAGTTGCATCTGTGTATCACTTAGTACTTTTAGCCAATAACAAACCAGCAGCTCATTTGCATTTGTTTTAAAATAATTAACCTTTTATTTGCTGGATTATGTGCTGTACAAAGAATATATATAACACAGAGTGTAGTTATATTAGTGATGTGTAGTTATTATCGTGCAGCACCTTAGAGCAAAGACAACAGCCCAAAAGATAGAATGTTCAAGGGAAGAGGGAGATAAATTGCTCTGGAGAATAAATGTGCTGTAAGAGGTTTCTGAAAACTCATTAATACTCTTCCAAATAACTTTAAGTACACTTATTTTCAAAGGCAGTTTTTGCTAGCCTTGGGCTTTGCTGTTTTTGTTTTTTTTATATATAGCATTAATAACCACTTTCTTAAAGTTATGTTTTCATTTCTTCATGCTTCATAGACACTATTTTCTTTTGCTCAGTATATCTCTCTCCTACAGCTAACTTATTCAGTGACAAAGAATTAATTGTTCAGTGCTGGTGATTCTACAGGTTTGAAAGAATTGTCAATTAACTATAACAAAGTTTCTGTTAGCATGAGAAAGCACAGCTGCTCCTTTAGTTAATGGCAAAACACTTGTCTGGGTAAATGAAGACCTGGGGTGAAATGCTGGTACCATGGAAGTCAACGGGAGTTTTGCCATTGACTTCACTGGAATAGGGATTTCGCTCTTGGGTTCCAATTCCAGTGGTGATTATTTTCCCTGTGTCTTAATTGTGTTTTTTTTTTAAATCTCCTTTTAATGTTTTTATTTTGACTGAACATAAGGCTTAACTACTTGCAGTATATTTGCATTTATATAAAGACTGCAGCAAGAACCCACTCGTGTGGTTTTTGCTTTTAGATTTTGTGATTTTCAGCTTAACAGAAAACTTGATCTATAGCAATGAAGTGGATCCACAGGCAAATTGGTTTTTCTGGCTTTTGCCACACACAAAAAAATAAATTAAAGCACAAGGCAGCGGATCCCACTTGGCATTTTTATTTTGATTATGCAGCATAAAAGACGACTAGTCCATATGCATCCGCTTTTGGGGGTAATCTACAAATTCTGAAAAACAAAACTATGTTATGGCGGAAATGCTGATAAGATACCATCCTAATAAGAAAGATGTGGTCTAAATATCTCTTTTTTGTAAATCTCTTTTTTGACACACGTCCTCTGTGGCTTTAGACAAGTAATTTATCCTCCTTGCCTCAGTTTCTCCTCTGTAAAAGAGGAATAATACTTCACCTCTCAGGAGTATTATGAAGATTAACGACTTCATGTTCATAAAATGCTTTGAAGATGAAAAGGAATATTTAGAAGCCAAGCATTAATATTACTACATGGACACTGGAAAAAATAAGCATGTTGGCAGCCCCAGACTGTAGATCCGAGTCCTTTATGGAGGTATGGAACAGACCCTAATGGCCATTTAATGGAGTAAGATTTTACATGGTGTTTATTGTTTAATAAAGTGTGTGTAGAGGGGAGTTCAAATTATACAGTTCTAAGTATCTCTTTCCTCTGGAATTGTGGAGGTTGGGGATATTGCAGAGGCTGGGTTTTTATTTAGCCTGTAGCAGATATGTCAAATTCATTTGGCGAAGAAGGCTTGACTGGGACATAACTTTAAGACTCCATGGCCAATTGGCCGTTCCATTCATGGCAAGATACTCACTAATATCAATGGAAGGCTGCACACAGAGTAAGGGTAGAATCTGGCCTTTATCTAGTCACTGACCATTTAGTTACTATTATTTATGAAGTACATTGTCACAATCAGTAGGCTATTTCTTCTCCTCCAACTTGGGCCACTTTTTATTTCTTTCCTTCGTATCTTTTCCTTCTTCACCCTCTTTTCTGTTTTTCTCATCTTCTTCTGGGTCTTTACATCTCCCGTGTTCATCCTCTGCATTTCCTTTTCTGCAGCAATACCCAATTCTCATCCCCATTAGACTTCTCTTCCTTTTCCCTTCCTTGGTCGATCCACTCATATAATCAACAATGCAATAGTTAATGTGGACATTAAAGTGTCAACATTTTAGCTGACACTCCAAGGAGTTTAACAGGTCACAGGAGTGTTTGCATCTCTGAGTCATTATTTCAAGCTCTCTGCAAACTCTGGGAGGTAATACAGCAGTGGTTTGCCTTCAGTTCCTATTTGGAAGAGATTTTTTTAGCAGCCACGAGAGCTAGAAAGATATTATTTTATGAAATATAAGCTCCCTCTATTCTGGATGCTCACATTACCCCAGTGACTCCACTCCCCTGTGCACTAGTCCAGAGAGCAGGCCAGCTATTCAGGGCAAGAGCAGGGTCACTGGTTTTTAGGATGATGCCTATGTGCACTCAGTGAGACATGGTCCCTCCCAGAGCTTCTCCCAGGGAGGGACAATTCCGTAATTCCCCTGCTCAAGGTTTCGGCTAAATATTGCAGTTCACATCAGACAGATGTGAACCTTGTGCTGTGGCTGTAACACACAGTAAATGGTCTAACGGGGTTGAGGGCCAGCCGAGAGCATATGTGAATTAATTATGCATACTATAATTAGCCCAAGTCTAAAGCATAATATGAGGCAAAACCTATTCCCGGAATGCAAAATGAATAGCTGCTTACACCGTTCTCACCTGCTAGGTATGGGAAGTGACAAGCACAGCAGAGATTATGATTGTCTCACACTGGTGCCCTCCAGAACAATAGATGAAGGATAAGAGAGAGAATTTTCAGTTAGAATGTAGAAAATCTAGATTAAAAGGCCAAAAGGCAGATTGCAGTCTTGTCATTTCACAGTTACGGAGAAGCCAAATTATCCCCACACAATCCAGCCTTTCCATGTAGATTTTTCAATGTTTGTATGAAATTTATGCTGTATAATGATTTAATAGATTAGGTGTTCCTAATTCCTAGCAAATGCTAGAAAATCAACCCTGCAGATATTTTCTCCCTTAAAAGACTAATTCATCAAAGACTATTCCCCCACATTCTTGTTTGGCATTCTGTATTCACATAGGTTTTTCCTGATATTTTGTAAACATTTCCCTGATCTTTGATAGTTACGCAGTTTAAGCATTCAACACTGCCACCCCTCACAAGTCCACTCTTCTAAATCTGACCAGTAGGTATTTTAAAAAGCATTCACAATATCCATTCATTCAAGGCTAAAATGTTTGTACATATATAGCACTTCTTCAGTCCAAACATCCAGCTCCCAATAGAAGTTGCAGATACAGATCAAGATCAGTATCTGGCCTTCTGTATATGGACTGCTGGGATAGTTATGAAGAATGTTAGTGACCCAGCAGCAGATGCTTATTCTCCATCCCCAAGTTATCGTTACTCAGAGCTTCAGTACTAACATAAATGGCTTTTGAAAGCTGAATAGTTTGCCAAGATAGATAATCTTCTTTGGCCTTGTATAGAATAAAAAGGTGTAGTTATTTTTTGTTTTTGAATTGAATCTTAAATAAGTTTAACTGACTTGGTAAAAAAGCAATGTTCTCCAAAGCCAAATGGAAAGAATGAGGCAATAACATTTGCTTAAAACATTTTGGGTGAAATCCTGGCCCCACCTGATGTTCAGTGGGGCAAGATTTGACCATTTGAATTTATTGGGACTGGCAAAAAGAGTCTGTCTACTCTCCTAAAATAATTGTCCTTCTCCTTAGGTACATGTAACGTTGGATTTGATTAGAAGCCATTAATGAAGTCAAATAATGCTTTAGTCTAGTAGCTAATGTAAACCAAATCTATTTATCACCTTGGCAGTGGCTTCTGCAAGGAAGTTAATGACCATTACTGCTCTGCTACTTAGCCAATCAGAAATCATGCTTTTTGTGCAGAAAAGCAGAAGCCGGTAATCAATCATCATCATCCTCATCATAATAGCATGTTAAATGGGCCTCTAAAAAGGAAAGAAAAGCAACTTGGCTATTAACCTCAAATGCATCTTCGAAATTGATTTCTTTGTACATAGGCTGTCTCAGAAATCTGGGTTACATTGGAGGTGAGCGTTCCTTGCAACATAAAGGAGGTGGAAACACTAGGCAATAGGAGAACCCACGTTTCATTTTTTATTACATCTTTAAAAATAAAAATGTATGTTTGGAAAAAAAAAGTTTGGGAAAAAAAATGATTTTATTTCCCTAAAGACTAGTTAAAATAATAGGTAAAAGCACCAATTTCTTATGCAAGAGACACAAGTTTCATGCAAACCATAGATAATCACATGGGATTTCTTTCTTGTCTCAGCATTGTAAATGGTTAATAGCTTCCATTTTCCATGCACAGATTTATTAAAATTACCCCTCTCCCCCACCAACAACTCACCTTTGTAGTAATGCCTACAAAGAACTCAACAATGGCTAGGCAGCTGGGGAGCTGACGCTGCTACATACAATGCCAAAGATAATTGTTTCACTTGTTTCTTTTCCTCGCCCTCATTTGTTTGTTTTATACACCTGTTGTTTCATGTCACATGCTAAAGTCCCCTTCCCCCAATCCTGCATTGTAATTGGCAAAGGTGAACTGGTGCACCCCCACACACAACACATCACAGACTTGAGGCCTTAGGGCAGGGGTGGGCAAACTTTTTGGCCTGAGGGCCACATCGGGGAATAGAAATTCTATGGCGGGCTATGAATGCTCACAAAATTGGGGTTGGGGTGTGGGAGGGGGTGAGGGCTCTGGTTTGGGGTACAAGCTCTGGGGTGGGGATGAGGATGAGGAGTTTGGGGTAGAGGAGGGGGCTCTGGGCTGGGACCAAGGTGTTCGGAGGGCGGGAGGGGGGTTAGGGCTGGGGCAGAAAGGGGGCAGGTTCCAGCTGAGGGTGCGGGCTCTGGGGTGGGGCTGGGGATGAGAGGTTTGAGGTGCATGAGGGTGCTCCGGGCTGGGACCAAGGGGTTCGAAGGGCAGGAGGAGGATCAGAGCTGGGGCAGAGGGTTGAGGCATGGGGAGAGGTTCAGGGGTGCAGGCTCAGAGAGGCGCTTACCTCAAGCAACTCCCGGAAGCAGTGACATGTCCCTTCTCTGGCTCCTATGCTGCCCCATCCATAGGCATTGCCCCTGCAGCTCCCATTGGAGCACCGGAGGGGGCCATTGGAGTGCGGTAGGAGCCAGAGTGGGGCCATGCCACAGTTTCTGGGAGCCACATGGTGTGGCCCGCGCCCCAGCTGGAGCGCCGGAGCAGGGCCGAGCCGCATGTTGTGGCCCGTGACCCAGCGCCCCGGCTGGAGCAGGGCCGAGCCGCGTGTTGTGGCCCGTGACCCAGCGCCCCAGCTGGAGCTCTGGTGCAGGGCCAAGCTGCAGACCCAGCTCCTCAGCAGGAGCTGGCGGCCAGGCTTAAAATGGCTCACGGGCTGGATCCAGCCTGCGGGCCATAGTTTGCCCACCCCTGCCTTAGGCCCAAAAAAAACAACCAACCATGGCAGAGGGTCTTGGAGCCCAGGTTTACAGCCCTGGGCTCATGCTCTGACACTAAAAATAGCTGTGTAGACAGTCAGGCTCAGGTTGGAGTTCAGCCTCTGAAATCCACCCCAGTTCCTGGCTTTCAGAGCCCAAGCCAGAATGTCTCCATGGCTATATTTAGTGTCACAGTCCAAGCCCTCTGCCACTGAATTTTTCTCTTGCTGTGTAGACATACCTTTAGATTGTAATTAAGCCCTTTGGGCAGGAACTGTCTTTTTGTTTTGTGTGTATACGTTGCTGAGTACTCTGGGGTCATGAGCTTTGATTGCGGCCTTTAGGCATTACCATAATTCAAATAATGTAATATTAATAATGATAGTATTGCATATAAAAGAATCTCTGTTAGTTCAAAGCTAAATGTGTGCAGTTAAAATATGAGAAAATGTGGAAGCTGAATTGATTTGTTGGGGTTGCTGTTCAGCAAAATAAATATGCATATTCAGAATCATTAGATACCCTCCTGGCACAGGAAAGACACAACCCATCCTCTCAACAATTACTACATACCTAATACAATTGACCTAACATTCAGTATATAAAAAAATATTAATAAAACTCTGAAAGTAATTGGTTTTTTTGGTGTGTTGTTTGATTGATTTGCTAGTTGAATTTTCAATACTCCAGGCATGTCATTTAAGAATTTAATGAGAAAAAAAATCGCTGACATATAGGGAAGACTTTAAAAGAGCTCCTGTCCCTACTTGGGAATGAAGCCACTCTAGCTGTTAACTACATTTAAGCAATGCTTTCCTAGTGAAGTGATAAGAAGAGGGGTTTCTTTTTGAAAAATTACAAACGTTTTTGGACTGAAAATGTTAACCGTTTTTCAGAGTCAGTTGTTTCCCTGATTTTAACAGCAAAAGATTCTTAAATCCTGGGTCATTATGTTGCAAATAAGTTATGAATAAAGACCCAGTTTTTCATCAGTGCCTTCTTAGAGTCCATCCAAAGTCAATATAGCTCCACATAGTCACTCTGGTGGATCCCAGCGAAAGATCAAGGCCTATGGGGCATTTCTGTCATAGCTCTCTTGGATTCCATGAAGTTCATCATTTAAAAAATAAAAATCCTTGGCTCTTTAACATGTTGGTCTTATATCATACGGGTAGGCAGTAAACAGTTGCAATTGCACTGAGAACCTCAACGGCTGCCAGTTCAAAATCTGAGCTGGATGTAAGGCTGAGCGACAGCAGGAACTGTCCGATATTAGGATTAGTGGTTTCCCACAGGGATCTGTGTAAGTGATTCCAGGCAGCTCCCTGCAGAGATTCAATACTATTTTGATTAAAATAATACAAACCATGGGGATTTTAGCATTTTTATTATAAATTCATGACTTGTGCCTTCTCTCCAACATCTAGTCCATGATTTTTTTGGATAATTTACCATAAGAGAACAGTAGGAAAGGGGGCAGGGAGGCAGATCACACAAGGGACCTAAAGTCATTGCTGTTTGCTGTTCTCACAAACTGCCATCACACCTGGCATCCATATGGTATTGTCAATAGAGACTGAATGAACTCCCTCCTAGAAGTAGCTCATCTACAGTAGAAATGACTCATTTTGGTGAAGAAATGTGTGCTGCTGTTTGCCTGCATTGTATGTATATGATGGATAAACAGAGGACATCATTCTCTGAGCTGCAACCCTGACACCTTTTATGAGCACTAAATTTACTTACAGTTTTTATATAAGCTAATAAACATCCTGCTGATATTGTGCTCTGAGGGGATAGAGCACTGGCATGGGACTCAGGAGACCAGGTTTGTATTCCCAGCTCTGGCTTACTGGATGACTTTGGGCAATTCACTTTCATCGCTCTGTGCCTCAGTTTCCCTGCATGTGAAATGGTGCTAATGATAGTGATCTCCTTTGTAAAGTGCTTTGCGGTCTACTGATGAAAAGCACTTTAGTCTAAAACAATATAACCCAAGCAACAAAACTTAATATTCCTCTGTACTATGCTTGATGAAGTTAACACTGAGTCATTCTTATTTTGAGGTCTTCTAAATTAATATTGAGCATCAATAAATCAAAGCAATGACTTTCCCTGGGAGCTGGGCATCTAACTCCTAAGACTGCTGATTCACACAATGTTCTGTGTTTTCTTATAGTCCCAACTCCTGAATTCTTGCAGTAAATTAGCATATCAGCTTTTATTTGACAAAAATGAAGTATATTTCTAACCCCTCCTGGCTGCAAGACAAACTTTGAAAATGTGATCCAAACGTGACCCAAAAGATCAAAAACTTAGAAGGCAAATAAAAATTACCCAAAATGTATTACTGTATTTTTAAATATCTCAAAATTTTTAAGCCAATGCAATGAATTATTGAGGCTTGACTCAGGATTTTTGGATGCTGGAGGTTAGTATCACTGAACTTTCTTAGCTGCCTTTGAAAATCCCAGTCTAAAATCATAGGCAGATGTCTGAGGTTTTTCATTTGTTTTTTTTTTCTTGAGACTATCGATCAAAGCTTGAAGTGTAACATACAGTAAATGTCACAGGAAAAGTGAAATGCTCTTTAACCACAAAATACCATTGTCCACAACATGATTGAAAATGCTGTCTCAAGCTTCTACAGGTTTTTAGAGCTGAATATTAGCTCCTTGAATTGCCTCATTGTCCTCCACTGGCAAGTTACCTGGCATCACCATATGTTTGCAAATGCACCTTTCCTGAAAGCCTGCAGCAGAGCTGCCTCCTGTCCAGCTTTTGGCTGGAGGCTCCATCTTTCTGCACTCTTCTCCAGTTGTGCAGCATGCCCATGCTGCCTTTGGCATTTCTGGAAGTCATCTAGAGCTTTTCATTTTGTTACGTTTTATTCTAAAGGCTTTGTGGCCACAGCTACGGTGCATTCCCCCTAACTGCTAGACAGGCAGGAATCATCAGGCTCAGAGGCTCACCTCCTTCCCTGGCCCAGTTGCTATACATGCAGTGAGTGTGCTAGGGGCCTGTTGGGAAGGGAGAGATTTGGAAACCCCTCTGCCCTACTTTCTTGACTCTGCAGAGTCTCTCAAAAAGGATGGGTCAAAAGGAGCAGGTGAGAGGGGAGTAGACAGAGAGATCTTGTGGGGGGGGGGGTAAAAAAATGGGGGAGAGAGAAATTGGTGACGAGGAGAAAGAAAGAAAAAAAGACTCAGCCATAGAGGAAGATGGGGTGATGGCCTGATGTTTATCTAGGGAAGAGAAGCCTACCACCTGCCCTGAAGATGTAGTAATTAAACACATTTCATTTCCAATAGTTTGTAAAGCATATTTATGTAAATTAGCATCTACTTTATGCAGATTTGGCCTCAGGCATTTGAAGGGCAAGGTAAGCAGATCTGCTCAGCCAGCATTCCAAGTGTCTTGGCTAGGTGTATAATCCTGTCTAATGCTGCCAGATAACAGGCTGCAGCTCCTCTGTGCCTGCTAGACTGCAGGTCAGTTCATTTGCCAAGTTTGGAATATTCAGCAATACAAAGTGTCAGTGATTTTGCATGATAACAGCTAACAAACAGTTTAGGCAGCAGCATATTCAACAAGTGAAACTCATCTGATCAGCACACTTTCATGTCACACTATTTTGCATGGAGGGAAGTTTTGCTGTCATAACACACATCTCTTAGCTCAGTTACAGCTTCAGTAATTTCCAGAAGTTATTCATGGAGACTGTCTTCTGCAACAACACTTTGAATGCTCATACAATAGACAGAGTGGAGAAATGTCAGCATCATTCTATTTCATTAAGATGCTTTGTCCTGGTTCCCTCTAGTGGTAGGTAGGATTTAAACACACATTATAGTAAGCACTAAGCAGAGCCATACAGAAAATCTAAGATAGAAGTAAGGAAGTGAAAATGGGAGTAAAGTGTGAATGCCATATGCAAAGAGTGCTCACAGAGCCACACGGCATATGTAACTGTGTCTGGGAAAAAACACGTGTGCAAGTAGTGAGTGTTAATATTTAAACTGTATTGATATGATAGGTGTTTTTTCTCTTCATGCCTTCCCAGTGCATTCTGGCATTCTAACTAGTCCACACCAGTACTTATATTTGTGGTTTTTTGTAACCTGCATACTGCCTCCTCAGTCAGCTGTGGTATCCTCTTCCACTGTTTACATTCCAGGGTGGGTTTCCAGAGCATATGTTCTTCAGCCAGCCTCAGTCTCATCCTTTCACCTGTGTGGCAGACTGGTTTTGTGGATGTGGACTTTAGGAGATAGGGAATTTTTTTAATATGTCCTGAGCTGTAAAGGTACTGTTGGGCAGCTGTTAAGCTGCCCTTTCTTTTCTGTCTTGGCACCATCAAAAGTAAATAGCAGAAGTAAGTCTAGAGCATATTATAGAAAAGACTAGACAAAAAAATACAGTACTAGTGCAGCTACACAGTACTTCTTAATAATAAAACTGGGGTTTGTTACTCAGATGTGCAATCTGGAGAGTTTCAATCCCCAAATTTTTGTGGATGGATGCACAGAGAGCAGCTGTTTTCAAAACAACTTTCCAACATCTGTACTCGGCAAGAAGCTTGTAACCCTTTTTTCATATGTGAAAGTTGTCAGAGTAGTCCATGCTTTTGCCACCACAGTTGGAATGCTTCCGTGTGCTTCATATGGGATTACACCTTCAAACCATTTGGAAATTGCAGCTGCCTGCTTACTGAGTAGTATGTCTCACAGAGAGCATGATTTCTGGCTGAGATGCTGATTTTGATCAATACATTCCTAAATGGTTTGGTTTCTGACTGCCTTAGAGACTGCCTACGGTTGCAAACCCTCCAGTATTGTCCTAGAGTCTCCAGGAATTAAAGATTAATCTTTAATTAAAGATTATGTCATGTGATGAAACCTCCAGGAATACATCCAACCAAAATTGGCAACCCTAAGACCACCTGTTTCCCTGTAGTATACCCTGACAGTTGCCATTAGCTATGGGGAATTAGCTACTATTCCCCTAGCTTAAATAGGAGTGGGATACTGGCAGGAACTTCTTGATACGGGGCCCTTAATTTTGGAATTCAGTTCACCCTCTTGGTCCAAAGAATACTGTTCTTTCTTTCCCTCTTCCTTGTTTTTAAACTTCAGAGCACCAGGCTTTTCCCTGATGTTAAAGACTGGCTGGAGGAAGGGGAAATGCTTACTGGTGTGAGTGTTTGGTGGGTAGTGGTTGTTTTTGTTTTGGTGGGTTTTGTGCCTTCCTCCCTCACCCCCACTTCTTATAATAACTGTACAGCACCTAAAGCCCTTGTGCTCACATAAATAAACTAAATTTAGGAATGTTAATGTTACATATGCTGGTTTTTGCTTTTCCTCTCTTTGTTCCTATCTTTTTCTTCCCCTCTCCCACTTACATTCTCTCTTTTTTGTGGCTTGACTTTTCTCCCAGACTTAACTGGGTTTCCCTTGTTGTGTCCTTGGGTGATTTCAAAGCACTAGTCCCTTCAGGGCCGCCCAGAGGGGGGGGCAAGAGGGGCAATTTGCCCCAGGCCCTGGGCCCAGCAGGGGCCCCCACGAGAGTTTTTCGGGGCCCCTGGAGTGGGGTCCTTCACTCGCTCTGGGGGGCCCGGAAAACTCTTGCGGGGCTGAGCCCAGGAGCTTCTTCGCTCCCCGTCTTCGCCAGCGGGGGGTCCTTCTGCTCCGGGGCGGAAGGACCCCCCGCCAGCGAATTACCGCCGAAGCGGGACCCGCCGCCGAAGTTCAGCTCGGTCTTCGGTGGTAATTCGGCGGTGGGGGGCCCTTCCGTTCCGGGACCCGCCGCCGAAGTGCCCCGAAGACCCGCAGCGGGGACCCCCCCGCCGCCAAATTACCGCCGAAGACCGGGCTGCACTTCGGCGGCGGGTCCCGCTTTGGCGGTAATTCGGCGGGGGGGGGCCCCGCCGCGGGTCTTTGGGACACTTCGGTGGCGGGTCCCGGAACAGAAGGGCCCCCCGCCGCCGAAGACCCCAGGCCCCCGGAATTCTCTGGGCGGCCCTGAGTCCCTTTATACAATTTTTCCTTTTTTTCTGCTGTCTGTTTTCCTCATTCCCTGATACTTCCTTACTCCAGTCTCTCCATCTGTTTTTTCCGCTGCCTTTATCCTTCCAAACATCTGAGCTCCCTCCAAGGGAGGAGAATTTTTTCTCCTGACATTGAATAAACATACCAACCTGTCTGATTTGGCCAGGAAACTCAGGGTTTGAAGGGAGCAATCTCTGTTCAATGCATATAGGTAAGGGAATTTGGGGGCCCGGGATTTGGTGTGTATTTAGTTTAGAATATATTTTACCAGTGTCAAGCTGTTGTTCTACAGAATTCCATTTTCATACCAAGTAGGATTACTTTTTTTTTAATCATTTAATTGTTAAAATATTTTTTATGATCACCTAAAACCCAGGAATTTTCCACTGGTATTTTCAAATCGGTTTCCAAAGGCAGATTCCAAGATTTTAATTTAAATCAAACAAAAAGCCTTGACAAAGTTGTCCCTTCTGATCAATTGTAAATGTTGGCAAATATGGTAATTTGTGTCTATTGGCAATTATCTCTTTCTTCCCTATCCTACCCTGTGTGTGTGTTACTAGGCTATATAATATAAGACAGGCATAAATCAGTAGGACTTATAAAAGCCAACTGGAAAATATGAGGATTTCACAAACTGAACCCAGGCATAAAAGTTCTGCTCTACAGAGGTAGCAGCAACTGATGTGCTAAATTAAGTACTACTTTGCTTTTGATTATTCCAGAATAATCCATTATAATTGGAGCAAACTTGTCATCAAGCTCAGTTCCTATATGCATATTCATACATGTGTCTGTGTTAGGGTGATACAGTTCAAAACATCAAACTTATTGGATTTCTGGTCACCTTGTATTGTCTGTAAGTTAGCCAACACCAGGAGGGTAATACATGTCTGAGAATTATGACAAGCCTGATGCCACAGTTATTGCAAATGTTCTTATAAAAATACAGATTAATTTGACTAGGGAGCGTCGAAAGCCGGTGGTACATGCCTGGAATTAGAACCTGTCAAAATCAGTGTTGAAACTTTCCAGAACAGGGCTTTTACATCATTTGGTAATGTTATAGATATTCACGTTTATTAAGGCATTTTTGAGTAGTTTAGTAGGAGGGACTCTCTCTATGCAGCGTACACCAACATTAGTACTTTGATGCTGATATGCAGCTTTCTTCTTCCCTCACGTTGCCTCTTTCTCTGGAATCAATTGTCCTCCCTGGCATTTAATATTTTCAGATTGTCTCACTGGAATGTCAGCATTGAACTTCTCCAAGCATTTTTTGTAAAGCTAACCAAAAAAAAAAAGAGGTTTTATACAAAGGATGCAATTTTGCACCTCTTCCCATTTTGCAACTCACTCACCTAAATTGTCCTTTTGAACTTGGTGGATTCAGAGGGACTACTCGCATGAGTCATTGCTGCTCAACATGAGTGAGGTCAACAGAAATGGTCCCTAAAATATCTTGGCTAATGATCGTCCTGATGCTTATCTCTTTGGTTCAGTGTTATTGTTCAGGGGGGAGCTGTACCTTCGACCTCTCTGTCTCTCCATGGGTACCCTTTCCAAGTGACAGGCCTGTGCCTGAACTTCTCTGCATCAAATCCCATGATTCACCGCACTTCAGACTGGATCACCAGGCTGCAGCATCCCTCTGGACAAACCAAGCTACCTTCAGCAGGTCCGTCTGGGTTTGGCCCCTGTTATAGACTTCTTTCCAAAAGCATGTGATAGGTATGAAATTGCAGCGACTCAGGACAGCTTCTTCAAAACAAATATTAGGTATTTGTCCACAAGAACATATCAGATAGGGAAGACAACAATGAAAAGCCTACATTCATGTTATCTATCTTAAACTTTAGCCTTTCCTTGCAACTAAATGTTATTCTTGCTTGTTTCAGGCACAACCACCCACCACTGGGGCTGGGCAAGACAGGCTGTACCTCCCACTGCTCCAGCCTTTCTGATGGTCTGATCCATCAGTCAATGTGTTTCCCTCAGGTCACAGTCTGCCTTTTTATCCTTTTCAACAGTTCAATGATTCTTTTTTTAAGAGTCCCTGCCCCAGATCTCCTGGGGTTTGGAGCAGCCTGAACCTGGTCACACATTTCTTCAGAGGGGGTCCGAGATCACCTTCCAGCAATGTATTGTCCATTGAATTAGAAGCTTTGCCAGATTCTTGGATACCTGGCAAGAGATCCAGCTGGAATTAACCTTTAGGGTTCCATAAAGCCAGCCACCCCACAGTAACTACCATATCCACAGATTATAAGCTTCATAAAATTAATACAGATATCTCCCTCATTCTTCATATTCAGTATGTCAGAAAATTAAAGGCTATAGGCATACATTTGCAAAAGTGACTAGTGATTTAGAGTGCCTGTGTTCTGGGATGTCCAACTTGAGACATCTTAAAGGGGTCTGATTTTCAGAGGCTCCACTCTTTCTGAAAATCAAGCCCCTTTAAGGTATCAGAAATTGGGGCACTTGAAATCACTGGTCTCCTTTGAAAATCTTGGCTTTATCATATAGCATAATTAATTCTATTCAGAAGGATTTAAATAAAATTTCTATGAAACATTCTGAAAACAAACACCTGGTTCTGTTTCAAAGCCTATACAGTTGAAATTTTACTTGTTTTAAACCTCATTTGTACATTCAGTGCCAGTAACACAAGGCTGAGTGCTCTCTGCCAGTAGCAGTATTGTGATGAGCCATCTTCTTGACAGAGATTGTACACTCATATTGAAGAAAATATTCTTTACAGTCTGTCTGGTTTGGGTTTTTTCCTTTCTTTTCCTGAAGATTTGGCTGTTGAAGCCTTTTTGAAAGTCTCCAGAGCTTGAACTGCTTTAAAAGATTCCTTCCTTTATACCTGTATTTGCTTTAACAAAAAACTGGGGAGTGTCTTCTTTGAAGAGATCAATTAAAAATTCTGAATCACTTTGAGCATCGCAGTCATTTGTTCGTGATTTAATTATAACACAAGAGTTATTGTCTGCAATTAATTACAAATGGATTAAAATAAAATAAACAGTTTAACAAAGGAGCTGAGGGTCTGTGTGTCAAGGCAGCAGTGCTTGAAGAACTCCCCATGGTGCTGCTGCCTCATTACTCTGGGGAACCAAGGCAGCAGTGCCAGAGGACCCCCTGCATTCAGCATATAGGCATCTGACTGCCCCAGACACCCCCCTCTCATATTGTCTTTCTTCCCAGGCAACATGCACATCCAGGCTAACCCCCATCCTGCTCCTCTCAAGTCTCAATCCCTTGTGTCCCCCACCCTGGGTATATTCCATTTGCCTCTCCTTATCCTCCCTTTCCTCCCATGGTGCGTGCTCTCTCTCTCTCTCTCTCTCTCACACACACACACAAACACACACACACACACACCCCTCTCTTACTTCTGAAGTCCATCTTCATACCTCCTGTTGCCAGCTGCCTCCCCACATCACTGGGAGTATGTGCAAAGCACAGCTGGTGAAGTGGGTTGGCAGCACTGGAAAACAGAAATAGCTGATGGATCTGAGCAGTTCCTTTGGTTAATCTTGGCATAACTCAAGTAAGAAGACTAGCATTTTATGTTTATTTTCAGATGTTAAAAGTGGCCTACACCTCTGTTGTAGTCGTAGACTGTGTTTACATGTGATGTTTGGAATTGACGAGGACTGTGGGTTGGGGGTGGGGGGCTTAATAACAGAGGAACCCAAAGAAACATGAAGAAAATAAGGTAAAATTTCCCAAAGGCAGCATTTAAAATGGTTTCTTCTGGAAAAGTTAGTAAATACTTTACAAAAAAATAAATGACAGAGAAAAGTCAATTGCCCTCTAAAGTATTGTGCCAAATTTGAAAACAAAATTCAATTGTTAAAGCATAAAATGGAGATTTTAGTCTTGCAATAAGTGCAGATCTCAATGCAGCCCTAACTGTGGAATTGCTACTGCTACCGCCATAAAATATATTTCTTAAACAGCTGCTAATCTGCTCACTGTATCTGTTAACATTCATTTCTTTGATAATCAGTTCACATTTATTCTACATGGTACAACATCTCTTTTATGGCAACTACATTAAATGAACATTTGGAGACACATAAAGTGTTATGGAATTTATTATTTAACTATTCCAAACATGTCTCCTACAGTCTTTTTATATCTCTAGTGCAACTTCCAGTAATTATGCTTTCTACTCTACTTGGCTGCTTTAAGCAATTGCGTTTTCTGTATTTTCACTGTCCACTTCCCTTTTGTGAGTCACTGATGTAAATTTGTCAAATTCTGATACCACTTTTGTTGTGTCCTGTGTAATTTTAGAGATGTTTATGTATTGAGTTGAGAGAATACCTTGCAGATCTGATAGGCAGAATACATTTCAAGACACAAAAATGATTCTCCTCTTTAAAACCCCATTGTTTATCACATTATGTATTTTGTCATGTATGTCAATGAAAAGTATGGGAATCAGAAGAGCTCATATTAAAGTTTACTTATGTGAAGATAATTCTCGTCTTAATTTTTTCAAGACCAATTCATCATCATTATTATTATTATTATTATGTATTCTTTGTATTACAGCAGTGTCCAGAAGCCTGGACTGAATGAATAAACGAAACATGTTTTTCTTTATAAGGCTTTAATGAAACATAGATGTACACTGAAACATTGCCAATATCAGAAGGGCTTGATGGTTATCAGCATAGATGCTGGACTGAGCAGTCCTCTGACCTTGGTCATTGTTTACTGATAACCTTGACCTGCATCTATAATGAGTAGCCCACTAGTCTGTCAAATAAAACAGTGGAAAAATGCTGCTCATTAAAACTGCCTGTGTGGATCAGAGGCACTTCTTTACCTAAGCTCTGTTGGAGGCAAGTCCCCAGTCAGCGCCACATGACTTCAAGCTAGGTTGGTTTACCAGGCCATAATGCAAGGTGGGTTACAAGAGTGATTTTACAGAGAGAAGTAAACAATTTCCTCTAAACATGATTAACATTTTAAAGGTGGTTTTTAAATTTTTGCTAGATGCGTACCTTGTGAGTACATTAGACAAATCAAATTATTCCTGCTGATTAATCTAAATAACTGCAAGTTACATTCTTTGTTGTTTATTTCCAAGTAGGTTGCTAGATAATGCTTGCTTTGTTATATTAATGTTCTCTGTGTAAATGTTCAATTGAGGGAAATATACAAATTCAACAGAACATTTTTAGATATATGCTCAAAAGGTTGATAAAAGGTTTGGCTACAAATGAAATCTGTTGGTTTTTACATTTAAATTTACTAACAGTGTGCCACTTTGTGTGTTTCTTTTTCTCTTCCAGTGCCACCTTGGGCCTTAATAGCCATAGCCATAGTTGCAGTCCTATTAATCCTTACCTGCTGCTTTTGTCTCTGTAAGAAATGCTTGTTCAAAAAGAAGAACAAGAAGAAGGGAAAGGAAAAGGGAGGGAAGAATGCTATTAACATGAAAGATGTTAAAGATTTAGGGAAGACCATGAAAGACCAGGTAAAGTAGCCATCCTGTTCTTGGACACTATTTATGTTTAAAGTGTTAAGTCTTCTAGCAATTATCTATTTATGGTATTGCTCAATGGTTGGATAGTGGTGCTGTGCAGTGGAGACCAGCTGTCTGTGCTTTGTATTGGAGTTCCAGTTAGTAACCCCCTGGTGCCCATTGGAGGATGCTAACCCTACAGGCAAATGCTACTGGTGGCAGCCCTAGTCAATGCTTTCAAAGCAGCCAGTTAACTTCTCTCCAAATGAGAGGAGGAATACTGCCACTGGTCCATATAAAAGAGGGGGGGGGTTTGAGACCCCTGTGGTCTCAAAAATATAGCTGTGGGAGAGTCTTACAGCCATGTCTATATAGGACTTTGACTAGGACCAGGTGCAATAGTGAGGTAGAGAGAACCCATGTTTGGATGACCGGTACTAATCAAGTTCTTGTGAGACTAAATGACATGCAAGAGTGCACCTGGGCTACTAAATCTTTTGCTGCACAAAAACAGAAGCTTACCTAGAGAGAGACCAAAGGCAAAGTACAGCAAAAGAATGGTGGAAGAGACGCAAAGGAACAGGGGAAAGGGACAAAAAAAGGAAAGAATAAAAGAAAATTGGAAAGGGGGATGAAGGCAGAGTTATATATGTGGGAGGGAGAAGGAGATTAAAGGTGACAGAATACAGTTTTAGCTGAGAGCCAATGAATGGCTTGGGGACAGATCATCATGCTGCTATTTGCACAACATTAATTGAGAACAGCAGAGAAACCCTTGCTTCTGACCTGTTGTGTGTGTGAGAGAGAGGTGCTATACTTGGGCACTAACTGGAAGGTTGCAGGACCCTGCATCTAATCCAATGTTCCCTTGGAGCCACAGAATAGATTAGCATTGATCTGAAAGAAGACCGTCTACACTTTTGATCAGAGGAAAATTCCACAGTGCTGGCTCTCTTGTGGGATGGGGTGGTAAAGAGTTCAGATGTATGGTAAATACAGAGGTGGTAAAATATAAACGAAACCATCTTCACTAGTTATCTAATTAGTGCTAGGGTTGATGGGTGGGGATAAAACCACACTGTTGTGTAGATCATCTGGAGGTATTTCAGCAGCTAAGGACACACAGGAGTACATTTTTCAAATAATGTATATTCAGAAGAATTAAGGAACCGCAGCACAAAACCTTTTCAGCTGGAGTAGGTGCTTCAGCTTCACTTCTGCAAATAATTAAGATTTTTGCATGGGGAAGATTAGAATCCAAAGGCACTCTTTGTGCACTTGGGATCTAATCCTGCACCACTGACGTCAGTTGAAGTTCCACAGTTGCCTTCAGCGGCAGCAGGATCAGGCCCTTAGCAGCATGCAGTATCCAGCCAGAGAGCTCTTTAATATTTCCTTACTCCTTACATTTGCAGGCCCATTGACTAAATTTAGAGGCACAGTTTGCACATAACTGAAAATGGACTCTTCATTTACACACCATTTGAAAGCAATTAGCGTTATCAAGATATTACAGGCATTCCCTATACTGAATAAGTAATATTGTGGGGAAAGCTCATTACTTTAAGACTATATGGATCAACATTTTAATGGTGACCACTGTGTATAGTTTCCTGTCATCAGAAGTGCCACAAAATATGTTAAATTCCACAGTGGTGAAGCTCAGAATATTACTGAGCAGAAAACTTGGATCCTCCCTTGCAAAAGTCTTATGAGGATTTTGTTTTACTTAATATGATAAATGTGAAAAAGAAAGTTCTTATACTCTCTTGATTCAGGCACTTTGAGGAGGCATTTTTGGACTCCCTGTGCTTGAGCTATAGAAATTGTTCTAGTTTATCAATATTAAGTAATTGTGAGATATTTCCCTCTGAGATATTGTCTGAAGAAGCAGTCCATTAAATGCTGAGTTAGTCCTGGCCAACTTTAGCAAACTTTTGATCATAGAAACGAAAATAATTTGAAAATACTGTTTGAACATTTTTGGGATAAAATTCAGTGTGTTGTTTGTTGTGTGCTATCAAATGATACTAACGATAACAAACCTAACATTTCTTTGTAGGACAAGTTGTTAGTAGATATCTGTGTGAGATTTGTTCTGTATCATATAAGACTGTTCTCGTACTTATACTATATTATTAAGTGTTGTTTATTATACTTGTTATGACCTGGATAAATGACCAATGACTCTAGCATTGAAATATAAAATTGTGCTTAATAGTTAATGATGAGTTTGACACATAGTCCCTTTTTGGAGGAAAACAAAGGTCAAATTCCAGTTACTAATTCATTGTCATGGAGATAATCAAAACTTTGCAAAAAGCATACAAAAAGCTACAGTTTCAAGTCATATAGAACTTAATATCTTATTATTTATTTTAAAATAAATGTGTCCATATATTTAGAATTTAACCAGTGGTCTGTTGATAAATTTATGCACCACTGAACATCTGGATTGGATCCTCAGATGATGGAAATTCCACCAGTTGAGGAGATCTGCTTGCCAACGTTTTCAGAAATGGGTTGCTAAAGTTAGGCTCTTAGGTCCATATTTCAGCATCTAAATCAGTGGCCTTATTTTCAGAAGTCCTAAACTCATATCATCTTTAATTCCTAATCTGGAAAACCTTGACCATATTTGCAGTATTTGTTTTTTAGTATAAGGAAAATCAGTTAATGATTTATTCTTGAATCAACACCACAGATTTCAGCATTTCCCCATGAGGACAGTGTATTGCTAAATTGAATGTAAGATATTTCAGAACGTAATCATTTTAGTGCCTCTGTTACAAATAAAATGGCAAGAGAGTGCCTCCAAGATATCAAGGAGATACATTTTAAAGCAAACAGACAAATATATATGAAAAAGGTCTACTTGAATCCACCTGGAAAGAATTATTGCATTGGTCAGGTATGGTGCCAGAAATCTGAAATGTTGCCAAAGCACAAAGGCTTAATCCTGTAGTCATTAGGCCCTAACCTGCAAAGTTCTGATCACCTCCTGGATTCAACACAGTGCCTTCAGTTCCCTTTGATTTCAGTGGAAGTTGAGTGCTCAATACCTCATGGTAGGCAATAGGCAGCTTGCAAGTTCTAGCCCAGAGTGCATGCAGAAGTCCCATTAACTTCACTGTGAAATATTCCACTTGATAGAGCTAAAGGATTGGGCCCTCAAAGTAACTTCTTTTTTTCTTCTTCCTCCAATAAATATTCATTAAAACCAATAACATTCCACTGACTCTAGGCCCTGATCCTGCTAGTAGCAGCCCCTGTGCCCACCTAGAGCACCTCTGAAGCCAATGAAGCTCTGCTTGGTCACAGGGGTCCATAATAGTAGATCTAGGGTGACCAGATAGCAACTGTGAAAAAACGGGACAGGGGGTGGGGAGTAATAGGCACCTATATAAGAAAAAGTCCCAAAAAACGGGACTATCCCTTTAAAAATGGGACATCTGGTCACCCTAAGTAGATCTGAATGCAGAGTCAGAACTTATCACTGGTAACTGTTAGACACTGAATTGTGTAATATCCAATATTCAGATAAATTTGTCATATTTCAACATGTTTTTTTCTTTAACATAATTTTAATATGATATTTTGAATAAATGTTGTTGCTATGAAGAGGGAGAATAGTTAAAGGACAGATTAGGATCCTGATCTTGAAACTCTTACTCATGAGAGTAATTCTTAGTCATGCAAGTAGAGCTATCTGCTCCAGCAGGACCAATCGCATGAGTAAAGGTTGCAGGATCAGACCTTTCTTGTGTAGAGGTGAATAAAGAATATATTATCTGTGAAAAAGGTCATTTCTCCATGGTTTTTACTAATGTTTGTGCGTGGATATTTTAATTTTTATTTCTTCCTTCTATGTCATCCTTATCTATGTTGTGTCTCATGACTGTTCTGGATTGTCACTTGCGGTAGGTTTATTTTGCTATTGGACACGCCTAATCTAAAGCTCTGATATATTTAGTCTCCTGACAGCTGTGGCTCCTCAGCTAAGATTTATACATAGCTTTGACACATCAAAAGGCTGAACTAAATTGATTTTTTTTTGTGGGATAAAAGGTTGTCATTTTCTCCATACTCAAAATATATTAAGTCAAAATGTACTAGAAAGCTCAAGTTTAAAATTGATATGCACAAAAAAGAAATGTACTGCTTTTATTTCTTTTTAATATGCATTTTCACTGTATCAAATCTAGACCAAAACAGAAAAATATTCAAAAACACCAAAACAATGGTCTCTTTCTACTGGTGCTAAAATATTCAGTATCTCATGCTGTTACTTTATTCTCGTTATTTTGTAGTCTTAATACAGTGAGTACACTTCAAGGTGTCAGCCAAAGTCTACTCCACACCAGATTGATTTTAGTGGGGTAATTCCAGAATTACACTGGTGTACCTGGGTGCAGATGGAGTCAAACATTTTTTAAAGATATCCCTCACAATTTTCTGTGCTACAGTTTATCAGTCTCTACCAATCTCCTGTAATTTTCTCCTGCAGTTTTTTTTTTCATCTGTAGAAAAACATCCAGCTCTAGAGACACTGTAATAGCTGCTGATTTAATGGGTCTGAATTTAATGCATTGGTACAGCAAATTTCTTGCTTAAGCTCAGCCTTTGGGAAAGGAATAGACTTAATCACTTCTGTGATGAACAGTGGCACTGAAAAA
This sequence comes from Mauremys mutica, assembly GCF_020497125.1. NCBI lineage: Eukaryota > Metazoa > Chordata > Testudines > Geoemydidae > Mauremys > Mauremys mutica. Next base: position 72,953,612 of record NC_059072.1, read on the forward strand.
TTATCAAAATTCAGCCCTGTTTCTTGGAGAATAATTGCCGTGATGGTCTGCACCTTTTATTGGGTCACAAAGCATTTGTAGAGAAGGAGGTTTAATATCTCAGCCATTTCTAATTGCATCAGGCTGAAACACTGCTATTTGTGAGAGATTTTTATCTTGGGAGGAGTTTGTGTATTAACTAAAGCAGGAGATTGGAAATCAAGCTGTATGGATTCCATCCCCAGTGCCATTGACTCACTGTGTGACCGGGGGTAAATCACTTAAGAACATAAGAATGGCCATACTGTGTCAGACCAATGGTTCATCAATCTAGTATCCTGTATTTCGACAGTGGACAGTGCGAGATGCTTCAGAGGGAATGATGGACCTATCCTAAATGAACTTATATAAATTTTTAACCCAGTTTTATTTTTAGCCTTCACAACATCCATTGGCAATGAATTCCACAGGTTGATTGTGCATTGTATGAAGTACTTCCTTATGTATGTTTTAAACCAGCTGACGATTAATTTCATTATGTGACTGTTAGTTCTTTTGCTATGTGAAGAGGTAAATAACACTTCCCTATTCACTTTCTCCACACCATTCATAACTGTATTGACCTCTGTTGTCTCTCCCCGTAGTCATCTCTTTTCAAAGCTGAACAATCCCCATCTTTTTAATTGCTGTTTGTATGGAAGCTGTTCCATACCCTTGATCATTTTTCTTTCCCTTTTCTTTACCTTTTCCAATTCTATTATATATTTTTTTAGAGATGGGGCAACCAGAACTGCATGCAGTATTCAAGGCGTATCACAAATTTATATAGTGGCATTATGATATTTTCTATCTTGTTATCTATCCCTTTCTGAATGGTTCCTACATTCTGTTGGCTTTTTTGACTGTTGCTGCACATTGAGCAGATATTTTCAGAGAACTATCCATAATGACTCCAAGATCTCTTCTTGAATGGGAACAGCTAATTTAGAACCCACCATTTTGTATGTATAGTTAGGATTATGTTTTCCAATGTGCATTACTTTTGTGAGATCCCTTTGTAATTCTTTGCAGTCAGCTTTGGACTTAATTATCTTGAGTAATTTAGTATCATCTCTAACTTTGCCATGTCACTGTTTAACCCCTTTTCCAGATCATTTATGAATAGGTTGAACAGCACAAGTCCCAGTACAGATCCTTGAGGGGACCCCACTATTTACCTCTTTCCATTGTGAAAACTGATCATTTATTCCTACCCTTTATTTCCTAACTTTTAACCAGTAACTAATTCATGAGAGGACCTTCCCTTTTATCTTATGACTGCTTACTATACTTAAGAATCTGTAGTGTGGGACATTGTCAAAGGCTTTCTGAAAGTCCAAGAATACTATATCAGCTGGATCACCCTTGTCCACATGCTTGTTGACATGCTCAAAGAATTCTGATAGAGTGGTGAGAGATGATGTCCCTTTACAAAAGCTGTATTGACTCTTTCCCAACACATCTTGTTCATCTATACGTCTGATAATTCTGTTCTTTGCTATAATTTCAGCCAATTTTCCTGGTACTGAATTTAGCCTGTAATCACCAGGATCGCCTCTGGAGCCTTTTATAAAAAATGGCATTATTTAACTACTGTCCAGTCATCTGATACAGAGGCTGATTTAAGCAATAGGTTACATACCACAATTAGTAATGCTGCAATTTTATATTTGAGTTCCTTTAGAACTGTTGGGTGAATACCATCTAATCCTGGAGATTTACTACTGTTTAGTTTATTAATTTGATCCAAAACCTCTTCTACTGACACCTCAATCTGGGACAGTTTCTCAGCTTTGTCACCTAAAATGAATAGCTCAGGTGTAGGAATCTTCCTCACATCCTCTGCAGTAAAGACTGATGCAAATAATTCATTTAACAGATTCTCTGCAATAGCCTTGTCTTCCTCAAGAGCTCCTTTAGCAGCTTGATTGTCCATTGGCCCCATTGATTGCTTGGCAGGCTTCTGATGTGCTTAAAAATAACTGTTGTTTAGTTTTTGTGTCTTTTGCTAGTCGCCCTTCAAATTCTTTCTTGGCCTGCCTAGTTATATTTTTACAGTTTACTTGCCAGAGTTTGTTCCTTTCTGTTTTCCTCAGTAGGATTTGACTTCCAAATTTTAAAGGCTGCCTTTTGCCTCTAACCACTTCTTTTACTCTGCTGTTTAGCCATGGTGGCATCTTTTTGGTCTTCTTACTGTTTTTTATTATTATTATTATTATTATTATTATTTGGGGTGTACATGTAGTTTGAGCCTTTGTTATGGAGTTTTTAAATAGTTGTCTTGCAGCTTTCAGGCATTTCACTCTTCTGACTGTTCCTTTTAATTTCTGTTTAACTAGCTTCCTCAGTTTTGTGTAGTTTCCCTTTTTGAAGTTAAATGCTGCTGTGGTGGATTTCTTTGGCATTTTCTCCTTTACAGGGATGTTAAATGTAATTTCGTAATGATCTCTATTACCGAGATGTTCAGCTATATTACCTCTTGGAACAGATGGTCTGCTCCATTTAGGACTAAATCAGGAATTGCCTTTCTCCTTTTGGGTTCCAGGACAAGCAGCTCCAAGGAGTAGTCATTAATAGTATCTAGAAATTTTCTCTCTCTATCCCATCCTGAGGTGACATGTGCCCAGTCAATATCAAGATAGTTGAAATCCCCCATTATTATTAAAATTTCTGTCTTTGTAGCCTCTCTAATCTCCCTAAGCATTTCACAATCGCTGTCACCATTCTGGTCAGGTGGTTGGTAATATACTCCAACTGCTATATTCTTATTATTCAAACATGGAATTACTATCCATAAAGATTCTATGGTACTGTTTGATTCACTTAAGATTTTTCCTATATTTGACTCTGTTTTCTTTCACATACAATATGCTGACCCCCACAGTCACACCTACTCTGTCATTCCTATATATTTTATACCATGGTATTACCGTGTCCCATTAATTATAATCTTTCCACCAAGTTTCTGTGATGCATGTTATATCAGTGTCCTCCTTTAATATCAGGCATTCAAGTCCACACAACTTAGTATTTAGCCTTCTTGCGTTTATATACAAGCACTTATAAAATGTGTCAATATTTACCTGTCTGTCTTCATGAGATGTGATTGAACGGAACTCTCTTTCATTTGACTGGTTCTCTTTGGTTCTTAGCTGTATTTTATATACTTCTGTCCTCTCCTCTTTACTAGAATATAAAGTATCCCCTCTCCTATGGGCTGTCTCTGTCTGAACCATGTGCTCCACTGCAATTGTTGGCTTTCCCCCAGCCCTTAGTTTAAGAATTCCTCTATGACCTTTTTAATTTTATATGCTAGCAGTCCGGTTCCATATTGGTTTAGGTGGAGTCCATCCTTCCTGTATAGGCTCCTCCTTTCCCAAGTGTTCCCCAGTTCCTAATAAACCTCTAATAAATCCCTCCCCTCTGACCACCATCATCTCATTCATGCATTGAGACCCTGCTGTTTTGACTATCTAACTGGCCCTGTGCATGGAATTGGAAGCATGTCAAAAAATGTTACCATGTTTAATTAATGTTTAACAGCTAGGAGATATTTACTCCATTAAACTCTTTAAATTATAAAATAGTAAGATATTTGCTCCATTAAAATCTTTAAATTATACAATGGTGACATCACTTCACCACCCTTCAATGTGTAACTGATTAGTTAAACTAACTCCATATTCTTATGGGCTATAAAACTCTTTGTCCACATGGAAACAAAATATGCCAAAGGAGTGAGCTTTTTAATATTAGATACCTTCAGATAGCTAGGGAAAAGAGCAAATTAATGTACATTAACCCACAAAAAAGCAAGCATCAAAATCCCAGTCCCAATGAGGAGTCACAAAACTCTCATTGACTTCAGTAGAGCCAAGATTTCACCCAAGGGCCAATAGTGCCCAGCAAAAAAAGTCAACTGTCAAGCAAGTGGGTTTCTGAAACAAAGGTTCTCCAGCTGACACTAGCCTTCTCTTCTGTAATCCTTTTTCTGAACTGGACTCCTCTGAGTCCAGTTTCTTTATCTGGTAATGATCTGCGTCCCTGCTATGGGGTAAGCCATTTCCCGTTCTGTGCTGTATGCTGTTTCCCTCTCTATATGTCTTCTGACGAGCACATGACCTCTCTAATTTACTGGTCCACACTAATTCAAACTAATGCAAACTTCTAGAATGCCCTTATTCAAAGTCTTTTATATTTTTACTAGTAAAAATATAAAGTTATTAATTTTATAGGACGTTCTTTTACAGTTAGAATGATTTTAATTTTATGTTAGAGTATAAATTATAACTTATCTTAGATCTGTTACTTTCTGTAGTAAAGCAGTTGCATACTAGTTTCCATTGTAATACCTTGTTTTCACCTGCCCAGTAGACCAACCTCTGAGCTCCTTATTAAAGACCAGATTCTACTCAGCCCTTAATGAGTACATCATAGTGGTTGGGGAGAGTGTGAGGAGCCTTTCCCATTGCATAGTCCTCGCAAAGGATAGGCAGAATTGTAGCCTCTTCACTCTTTGATACAAAGGATCTTCTGCCTTGTTACTCCCTTGGGGTGCTCTGTAACCCAAAGGGTCAGGGAGAAAGTCAGGCAAGTCTCTGTCCTTCCCCCCTCACCACAAACTAGCCAGTAGGGCTGGCCAGGCAGAGAGGGGAGTAGTAGAAGTCCCCAGGTTCTTCCTGAACACACAGGTTCAGCTAGCTGTTCCTTGAAGCAGAATGCTTCCTAGTGGTCCTGAAAGGTGCAGCCCCCCGTCACCTCTTAGTTGTATGGGCTGTGCCTAAATGGCACAGGAAAAGCACTGCGATATTACAGTGCTAAGTGTTATAGCAAATTCATAGAGAGAAAACTCAAGTAAATGTATCTGACTTGTAACTCTCTAAAATGTTCCCTTTTTAGGCTGAAATTTTCCATGTTTAGTCACTGCCCAAAAGTGATTTTTTTCTGGGCCATGTTTGAGTTCTGGGACAATGAAACGAGTATACTTTTCCTGTTCTAAACATTTCTGTGCGGACTTTTTTTAACCAAAGCCACACAAAAAAAGGTTGAAGTTTGACATTTGCCAATTGCAATGTTTGGACAAGGGGAATTTAAAAAAAAATAGCTGTTGAGATAAGACTTCTGAGCATGTTTAGGGAGAGCTGCCCCCAGCAAGACATTTGCAGTCCATAATAATGTTATTGAACCTACAAAATTATGAACAATACAACAGATGTGATTATTATTAAGAACATAAGAATGGCCATACTGGGGTCAGACCAAAGGTCCATCTAGCCCAGTATACATCTAGCCCAGTATCCTGTCTTCCAACAGTGGCCAATGCCAGGTACCCCAGAGGGAATGAACAGAACAGGTAATCATCAAGTGATCCATTCCCTGATGCTCATTCCCAGCTTCTGGCAAACAGAGGCTAGAGACACCATCCCTGCCCATCCTGGCTAATAGCCATTGATGGACCTATCCTCCATGAATTTATCTAGCTCTTTTTTGAACCCTATTATGGTCTTGGCCTTCACAACATCCTCTGGGAAAGAGTTCCACAGGTTGACTGTGCATTGTGTGAAGAAATATATATTATATGCAACTGGATGGTGATCTTTATTTATCATTCTATTTATGCACACAGATATACATATTATTCATTGTAAACAACTCTTATAACAGGTGGTATTGCCTAAGACTTTAGCGGAGTTTATTGAAACCCCATTCCCTTTTGGATATTATTACAGTTCTCTCTGCCCAGCCTGATCAGTCCAGTGTCTGCTGCTGAGGCAGTCTGTATGAGTCAGATCATATACATCTAATTGAAACATACGTAGTAAAATCCTCCCTATGGGCCTGATCCGAAGTCTCTGGAAGTCAGTGGAAAGATTGCCCTTGACTTAAATGGGCTTTGGATCATGTTCTATCTGCCTTAGGAGAACAGATAGTACAAAAGTACAGGTGTGTGTGGGGGAGAGGAATTGAGAAATGCTTCAGCTTTAGGGACTTGTCTCAAGTCAAGCTCTGACAGACCAAGGCTGGCAGTGAATTCCAGATTCAAGGGCCATTCATTCTGGCCCTATGT